>NC_082701.1:0-1200000 GCF_949987515.2 Delphinus delphis
CACCTGGACCCTAAACCGTCCCCGTCCCCTAACCCTAACCCTAGCCCGAACCCTAACCCTAACCCTTCCCCGAAGCCTGACCCTCACCCGTCCCCTAATCCTAACCCGTACACTAACACTAACCCGCGCCCTTACACGCACGCTCCCCCTAAAGCGTTGCCGTACCCTCACCTGGACCCTAAACCGTCCCCGTCCCCTAACCCTAACCCTAGCCCGAACCCTAACCCTAACCATTCCCCGAAGCCTGACCCTCACCCGTCCCATAATCCTAACCCGTACACTAACACTAACCCGCGCCCTCACACGCACGCTCCCCCTAAAGCGTTGCCGTACCCTCACCTGGACCCTAAACCGTCCCCGTCCCCTAACCCTAACCCTAGCCCGAACCCTAACCCTAACCCTTCCCCGAAGCCTGACCCTAACCCGTCCCCTAATCCTAAGCCGTACGCTAACACTAACCCGCGCCCTCACACGCACGCTCTCCCTAAAGCGTTGCCGTACCCTCACCTGGACGCTAAACCGTCCCCGTCCCCTAACCCTAACCCTAGCCCGAACCCTAACCCTAACCCTTCCCCGAAGCCTGACCCTCACCCGTCCCCTAATCCTAACCCGTACACTAACACTAACCCGCGCCCTCACACGCACGCTCCCCCTAAAGCGTTGCCGTACCCTCACCTGGACCCTAAACCGTCCCCGTCCGCTAACCCTAACCCTAGCCCGAACCCTAACCCTAACCCTTCCCCGAAGCCTGACCCTCACCCGTCCCCTAATCCTAACCCGTACGCTAACACTAACCCGCGCCCTCACACGTACGCTCCCCCTAAAGCGATGCCATACCCTCACCTGGACCCTAAACCGTCCCCGTCCCCTAACCCTAACCCTAGCCCGAACCCTAACCCTAACCCTTCCCCGAAGCCTGACCCTCACCCGTCCCCTAATCCTAACCCGTACGCTAACACTAACCCGCGCCCTCACACGCACGCTCCCCCTAAAGCGCTGCCGTACCCTCACCTGGACCCTAAACCGTCCCCGTCCCCTAACCCTAACCCTAGCCCGAACCCTAACCCTAACCCTTCCCCGAAGCCTAACCCTCACCCATCCCCTAATCCTAACCCGTACGCTAACACTAACCCGCGCCCTCACACGCACGCTCCCCCTAAAGCGTTGCCGTACCCTCACCTGGACCCTAAACCGTCCCCGTCCCCTAACCCTAACCCTAGCCCGAACCCTAACCCTAACCCTTCCCCGAAGCCTGACCCTCACCCGTCCCCTAATCCTAACCCTTACGCTAACACTAACCCGCGCCCTCACACGCACGCTCCCCCTAAAGCGTTGCCGTACCCTCACCTGGACCCTAAACCGTCCCCGTCCCCTAACCCTAACCCTAGCCCGAACCCTAACCCTAACCCTTCCCCGAAGCCTAACCCTCACCCGTCCCCTAAACCTAACCCGTACGCTAACACTAACCCGCGCCCTCACACGCACGGTCCCCCTAAAACGTTGCCGTACCCTCACCTGGATCCTAAACTGTCCCTGTCCCCTAACCCTAACCCTAGCCCGAACCCTAACCCTAACCCTTCCCCGAAGCCTGACCGTCATCCGTCCCCTAATCGTAACACGTACGCTAACACTAACCCGCGCCCTCACACGCACGCTCCCCCTAAAGTGTTGCCGTACCCTCACCTGGACCCTAAACCGTCCCCGTCCCCTAACCCTAACCCTAGCCCGAACCCTAACCCTAACCCTTCCCCGAAGCCTGACCCTCACCCGTCCCCTAATCCTAACCCGTACGCTAACACTAACCCGCGCCCTCACACGCACGCTCCCCCTAAAGCGTTGCCGTACCCTCACCTGGACCCTAAACCGTCCCCGTCCGCTAACCCTAACCCTAGCCCGAACCCTAACCCTAACCCTTCCCCGAAGCCTGACCCTCACCCGTCCCCTAATCCTAACCCGTACGCTAACACTAACCCGCGCCCTCACACGTACGCTCCCCCTAAAGCGTTGCCATACCCTCACCTGGACCCTAAACCGTCCCCGTCCCCTAACCCTAACCCTAGCGCGAACCCTAACCCTAACCCTTCCCCGAAGCCTGACCCTCACCCGTCCCCTAATCCTAACCCGTACGCTAACACTAACCCGCGCCCTCACACGCACGCTCCCCGTAAAGTGCTGCCGTACCCTCACCTGGACCCTAAACCGTCCCCGTCCCCTAACCCTAACCCTAGCCCGAACCCTAACCCTAACCCTTCCCCGAAGCCTGACCCTCAACCATCCCCTAATCCTAACCCGTACGCTAACACTAACCCGCGCCCTCACATGCACGCTCCCCCTAAAGCGTTGCCGTACCCTCACCTGGACCCTAAACCGTCCCCGTCCCCTAACCCTAACCCTAGCCCGAACCCTAACCCTAACCCTTCCCCGAAGCCTGACCCTCACCCGTCCCCTAATCCTAACCCGTACACTAACACTAACCCGCGCCCTTACACGCACGCTCCCCCTAAAGCGTTGCCGTACCCTCACCTGGACCCTAAACCGTCCCCGTCCCCTAACCCTAACCCTAGCCCGAACCCTAACCCTAACCATTCCCCGAAGCCTGACCCTCACCCGTCCCATAATCCTAACCCGTACGCTAACACTAACCCGCGCCCTCACACGCACGCTCCCCCTAAAGCGTTGCCGTACCCTCACCTGGACCCTAAACCGTCCCCGTCCCCCAACCCTAACTCTAGCCCGAACCCTAACCCTAACCCTTCCCCGAAGCCTGACCCTCACCCGTCCCCTAATCCTAAGCCGTACGCTAACTCTAACCCGCGCCCTCACACGCACGCTCCCCCTAAAGCGTTGCCGTACACTCACCTGGACGCTAAACCGTCCCCGTCCCCTAACCCTAACCCTAGCCCGAACCCTAACCCTAACCCTTCCCCGAAGCCTGACCCTCACCCGTCCCCTAATCCTAACCCGTACGCTAACACTAACCCGCGCCCTCACACGCACGCTCCCCCTAAAGCGTTGCCGTACCCTCACCTGGACCCTAAACCGTCCCCGTCCACTAACCCTAACCCTAGCCCGAACCCTAACCCTAACCCTTCCCCGAAGCCTGACCCTCACCCGTCCCCTAATCCTAACCCGTACGCTAACACTAACCCGCGCCCTCACACGTACGCTCCCCCTAAAGCGTTGCCGTACCCTCACCTGGACCCTAAACCGTCCCCGTCCCCTAACCCTAACCCTAGCCCGAACCCTAACCCTAACCCTTCCCCGAAGCCTGACCCTCACCCGTCCCCTAAACCTAACCCGTACGCTAACACTAACCCGCGCCCTCACACGCACGGTCCCCCTAAAACGTTGCCGTACCCTCACCTGGACCCTAAACCGTCCCTGTCCCCTAACCCTAACCCTAGCCCGAACCCTAACCCTAACCCTTCAACGAAGCCTGACACTCACCCGTCCCCTAATCGTAACACGTACGCTAACACTAACCCGCGCCCTCACACGCACGCTCCCCCTAAAGTGTTGCCGTACCCTCACCTGGACCCTAAACCGTCCCCGTCCCCTAACCCTAACCCTAGCCCGAACCCTAACCCTAACCCTTCCCCGAAGCCTGACCCTCACCCGTCCCCTAATCCTAACCCGTACGCTAACACTAACCCGCGCCCTCACACGCACGCTCCCCCTAAAGCGTTGCCGTACCCTCACCTGGACCCTAAACAGTCCCCATCCCCTAACCCTAACCCTAGCCCGAACCCTAACCCTAACCCTTTCCCGAAGCCTGACCCTCACCCGTCCCCTAATCCTAAGCCGTACGCTAACAATAACGCGCGCCCTCACACGCACGCTCCCCCTAAAGCGTTGCCGTACCCTCACCTGGACCCTAAACCGTCCCCGTCCCCTAACCCTAACCCTAGCCCGAACCCTAATCCTAACCCTTCCCCGAAGCCTAACCCTCACCCGTCCCCTAATCCTAAGCCGTACACTAACACTAACGCGCGCCCTCACACGCACGCTCCCCCTAAAACGTTGCCGTACCCTCACCTGGACCCTAAACCGTCCCCGTCCCCTAACCCTAACCCTAGCCCGAACCCTAACCCTAACCCTTACCCGAAGCCTGACCCTCACCCGTCCCCTAATCCTAAGCCGTACGCTAACACTAACCCACGCCCTCACACGCACGCTCCCCCTAAAGCGTTGCCGTACCCTCACCTGGACCCTAAACCGTCCCCGTCCCCTAATCCTAACCCTAGCCCGAACCCTAACCCTAACCCTTCCCCGAAGCCTGACCCTCTCCCGTCCCCTAATTCTAACCCGTACGCTAACACTAACCCGCGCCCTCACACGCACGCTCCCCCTAAAGCGTTGCCGTACCCTCACCTGGACCCTAAACCGTCCCCGTCCCCTAACCCTAACCCTAGCCCGAACCCTAACCCTAACCCTTCCCCGAAGCCTGACCCTCACCCGTCCCCTAATCCTAACCCGTACGCTAACACTAACCCGCGCCCTCACACGCACGCTCCCCCTAAAGCGTTGCCATACGCTCACCTGGACCCTAAACCGTCCCCATCCCCTAACCCTAACCCTAGCCCGAACCCTAACCCTAACCCTTCCCCGAAGCCTGACCCACACCCGTCCCCTAATCCTAACCCGTACGCTAACACTAACCAGCGCCCTCACACGCACGCTCCCCCTAAAGCGTTGCCGTACCCTCACCTGGACCCTAAACCGTCCCCGTCCCCTAACCCTAACCCTAGCCTGAACCCTAACCCTAACCCTTCCCCGAAACCTGACCCTCAGCCGTCCCCTAATCCTAACCCGTACGCTAACACTAACCCGCGCCCTCACACGCACGCTCCCCCTAAAGCGTTGCCGTACCCTCACCTGGACCCTAAACCGTCCCCGTCCCCTAACCCTAACCCTAGCCCGAACCCTAACCCTAACCCTTCCCCGAAGCCTGACCCTCACCCGTCCCATAATCCTAACCCGTACGCTAACACTAACCCGCGCCCTCACACGCACGCTCCCCCTAAAGCGTTGCCGTACACTCACCTGGACCCTAAACCGTCCCCGTCCCCTAACCCTAACCCTAGCCCGAACCCTAACCCTAACCCTTCCCCGAAGCCTGACCCTCACCCGTCCCCTAATCCTAACCCGTACGCTAACACTAACCCGCGCCCTCACACGCACGCTCCCCCTAAAGCGTTGCCGTACCCTCACCTGGACCCTAAACCGTCCCCGTCCGCTAACCCTAACCCTAGCCCGAACCCTAACCCTAACCCTTCCCCGAAGCCTGACCCTCACCCGTCCCCTAATCCTAACCCGTACGCTAACACTAACCCGCGCCCTCACACGTACGCTCCCCCTAAAGCGTTGCCGTACCCTCACCTGGACCCTAAACCGTCCCCGTCCCCTAACCCTAACCCTAGCCCGAACCCTAACCCTAACCCTTCCCCGAAGCCTGACCCTCACCCGTCCCCTAAACCTAACCCGTACGCTAACACTAACCCGCGCCCTCACACGCACGGTCCCCCTAAAACGTTGCCGTACCCTCACCTGGACCCTAAACCGTCCCTGTCCCCTAACCCTAACCCTAGCCCGAACCCTAACCCTAACCCTTCCCCGAAGCCTGACCGTCATCCGTCCCCTAATCGTAACACGTACGCTAACACTAACCCGCGCCCTCACACGCACGCTCCCCCTAAAGTGTTGCCGTACCCTCACCTGGACCCTAAACCGTCCCCGTCCCCTAACCCTAACCCTAGCCCGAACCCTAACCCTAACCCTTCCCCGAAGCCTGACCCTCACCCGTCCCCTAATCCTAACCCGTACGCTAACACTAACCCGCGCCCTCACACGCACGCTCCCCCTAAAGCGTTGCCGTACCCTCACCTGGACCCTAAACAGTCCCCATCCCCTAACCCTAACCCTAGCCCGAACCCTAACCCTAACCCTTTCCCGAAGCCTGACCCTCACCCGTCCCCTAATCCTAAGCCGTACGCTAACAATAACGCGCGCCCTCACACGCACGCTCCCCCTAAAGCGTTGCCGTACCCTCACCTGGACCCTAAACCGTCCCCGTCCCCTAACCCTAACCCTAGCCCGAACCCTAATCCTAACCCTTCCCCGAAGCCTAACCCTCACCTGTCCCCTAATCCTAAGCCGTACACTAACACTAACGCGCGCCCTCACACGCACGCTCCCCCTAAAACGTTGCCGTACCCTCACCTGGACCCTAAACCGTCCCCGTCCCCTAACCCTAACCCTAGCCCGAACCCTAACCCTAACCCTTACCCGAAGCCTGACCCTCACCCGTCCCCTAATCCTAAGCCGTACGCTAACACTAACCCACGCCCTCACACGCACGCTCCCCCTAAAGCGTTGCCGTACCCTCACCTGGACCCTAAACCGTCCCCGTCCCCTAATCCTAACCCTAGCCCGAACCCTAACCCTAACCCTTCCCCGAAGCCTGACCCTCACCCGTCCCCTAATCCTAACACGTACACTAACACTGACCCGCGCCCTCACACGCACGCTCCCCCTAAAGCGTTGCCGTACCCTCACCTGGACCCTAAACCGTCCCCGTCCCCTAACCCTAACCCTAGCCCGAACCCTAACCCTAACCCTTCCCCGAAGCCTGACCCTCACCCGTCCCCTAATCCTAACCCGTACGCTAACACTAACCCGCGCCCTCACACGCACGCTCCCCCTAAAGCGTTGCCATACGCTCACCTGGACCCTAAACCGTCCCCGTCCCCTAACCCTAACCCTAGCCCGAACCCTAACCCTAACCCTTCCCCGAAGCCTGACCCACACCCGTCCCCTAATCCTAACCCGTACGCTAACACTAACCAGCGCCCTCACACGCACGCTCCCCCTAAAGCGTTGCCGTACCCTCACCTGGACCCTAAACCGTCCCCGTCCCCTAACCCTAACCCTAGCCTGAACCCTAACCCTAACCCTTCCCCGAAACCTGACCCTCAGCCGTCCCCTAATCCTAACCCGTACGCTAACACTAACCCGCGCCCTCACACGCACGCTCCCCCTAAAGCGTTGCCGTACCCTCACCTGGACCCTAAACCGTCCCCGTCCCCTAACCCTAACCCTAGCCCGAACCCTAACCCTAACCCTTCCCCGAAGCCTGACCCTCACCCGTCCCATAATCCTAACCCGTACGCTAACACTAACCCGCGCCCTCACACGCACGCTCCCCCTAAAGCGTTGCCGTACACTCACCTGGACCCTAAACCGTCCCCGTCCCCTAACCCTAACCCTAGCCCGAACCCTAACCCTAACCCTTCCCCGAAGCCTGACCCTCACCCGTCCCCTAATCCTAAGCCGTACGCTAACACTAAGCCGCGCCCTCACACGCACGCTCCCCCTAAAGCGATGCCGTACCCTCACCTGGACGCTAAACCGTCCCCGTCCCCTAACCCTAACCCTAGCCCGAACCCTAACCCTAACCCTTCCCCGAAGCCTGACCCTCACCCATCCCCTAATCCTAACCCGTACGCTAACACTAACCCGCGCCCTCACACGCACGCTCCCCCTAAAGCGTTGCCGTACCCTCACCTGGACCCTAAACCGTCCCCGTCCCCTAACCCTAACCCTAGCCCGAACCCTAACCCTAACCCTTCCCCGAAGCCTGACCCTCACCCGTCCCCTAATCCTAACCCGTACGCTAACACTAACCCGCGCCCTCACACGCACGCTCCCCCTAAAGCGTTGCCGTACCCTCACCTAGACCCTAAACCGTCCCCGTCCCCTAACCCTAACCCTAGCCCGAACCCTAACCCTAACCCTTCCCCGAAGCCTGACCCTCACCCGTCCCCTAATCCTAACCCGGACGCTAACACTAACCCGCGCCCTCACACGCACGCTCCCCCTAAAGCGTTGCCGTACCCTCACCTGGACCCTAAACCGTCCCCGTCCCCTAACCCTAACCCTAGCCCGAACCCTAACCCTAACCCTTCCCCGAAGCCTGACCCTCACCCGTCCCCTAATCCTAACCCGTACGCTAACACTAACCCGCGCCCTCACACGCACGCTCCCCCTAAAGCGTTGCCGTACCCTCACCTGGACCCGAAACCGTCCCCGTCCCCTAACCCTAACCCTAGCCCGAACCCTAACCCTAACCCTTCCCCGAAACCTGACCCTCACCTGTCCCCTAATCCTAACCCGTACGCTAACACTAACCCGCGCCCTCACACGCACGCTCCCCCTAAAGCGTTGACGTACCCTCACCTGGACCCTAAACCGTCCCCGTCCCCTAACCCTAACCCTAGCCCGAACCCTAACCCTAACCGTTCCCCGAAGCCTGACCCTCACCCGTCCCCTAATCCTAACCCGTATGCTAACACTAACAAGCGATCTCACACGCACGCTCCCCCTAAAGCGTTGCCGTACCCTCACATGGACCCTAAACCTTCCCCGTCCCCTAACCCTAACCCTAGCCCGAACCCTAACCCTAACCCCTCCCCGAAGCCTGACACTCACCCGTCCCCTAATCCTAACCCGTACGCTAACACTAACCCGCGCCCTCACACGCACGCTCCCCCTAAAGCGTTGCCGTACCCTCACCTGGACCCTAAACCGTCCCCGTCCCCTAACCCTAACCCTAGCCCGAACCCTAACCCTAACCCTTCCCCGAAGCCTGACCCTCACCCGTCCTCTAATCCTAACCCGTACGCTAACACTAACCCGCGCCCTCACACGCACGCTCCCCCTAAAGCGTTGCCGTACCCTCACCTGGACGCTAAACCATCCCCGTCCCCTAACCCTAACCCTAGCCCGAACCCTAACCCTAACCCTTCCCCGAAGCCTGAGCCTCACCCGTCCCCTAATCCTAACCCGTACGCTAACACTAACCCGCGCCCTCACACGCACGCTCCCCCTAAAGCGTTGCCGTACCCTCATCTGGACCCTAAACCGTCCCCGTCCCCTAACCCTAACCCTAGCCCGAACCCTAACCCTAACCCTTCCCCGAAGCCTGACCCTCACCCGTCCCCTAATCCTAACCCGTACGCTAACACTAACCCGCGCCCTCACACGCACGCTCCCCCTAAAGCGTTGCCGTACCCTCACCTGGACCCTAAACCGTCCCCGTCCCCTAACCCTAACCCTAGCCCGAACCCTAACCCTAACCCTTCCCCGAAGCCTGACCCTCACCCGTCCCCTAATCCTAAGCCGTACGCTAACACTAACCCGCGCCCTCACACGCACGCTCCCCCTAAAGCGTTGCCGTACCCTCACCTGGACCCTAAACCGTCCCCGTCCCCTAACCCTAACCCTAGCCCAAACCCTAACCCTAACCCTTCACCGAAGCCTGACCCTCACCCATACCCTAATCCTAACCCGTACGCTAACACTAACCTGCGCCCTCACACGCACGCTCCCCCTAAAGCGTTGCCGTACCCTCACCTGGACCCTAAACCTTCCCCGTCCCCTAACCCTAACCCTAGCCCGAACCCTAACCCTAACCCTTCCCCGAAGCCTGACCCTCACCCGTCCCCTAATCCTAACCCGTACGCTAACACTAACCCGCGCCCTCACACGCACGCTCCCCCTAAAGCTTTGCCGTACCCTCACCTGGACTCTAAACCGTCCCCGTCCCCTAACCGTAACCCTAGCCCGAACCCTAACCCTAACACTTCCCCGAAGCCTGACCCTCACCCGTCCCATAATCCTAACATGTACGCTAACAGTAACCCGCGCCCTCACACTCACGCTCCCCCTAAAGCGTTGCCGTACCCTCACCTGGACCCTAAACCGTCCCCGTCCCCGTACCCTAACCCTAACCCTAACCCGAACCCTAACCCTAACCCTTCCCCGAACCCTGATCCTCACCCGTCCCCTAATCCTAACCCGTACGCTAACACTAACCCGCGCCCTCACACGCACGCTCCCCCTAAAGCGTTGCCGTACCCTCCCCTGGACCCTAAACCGTCCCCGTCCCCTAACCCTAAACCTAGCCCGAACCCTAACCCTAACCCTTCCCCGAAGCCTGACCCTAACCCGTCCCCTAATCCTAAGCCGTACGCTAACACTAACCCAAGCCCTCACACGCACGCTCCCCCTAAAGCGTTGCCGTACCCTCACCTGGACCCTGAACCGTCTCCGTCCCCTAACCCTAACCCTAGCACGAACCCTAACCCTAACCCTTCCCCGAAGCCTGACCCTCACCCGTCCCCTAATCCTAAGCCGTACGCTAACACTAACGCGCGCCCTCACACGCACGCTCCCCCTAAAGCGTTGCTCTACCCTCAGCTGGACCCTAAACCGTCCCCGTCCCCTAATCCTAACACTAGCCCGAACCCTAACCCTAACCCTTCCCCGAAGCCTGACCGTCACCCGTCCCCTAATCCTAACCCGTATGCTAACACTAACCCACGCCCTCACACGCACGCTCCCCCTAAAACGTTGCCGTAGACTCACCTGGACCATAAACCATCCCCGTTCCCTAACCCTAACCCTAGCCCGAACCCTAACCCTAACCCTTCCCCGAAGCCTGACCCTCACCCGTCCCCTAATCCTAACCCGTACGCTAACACTAACCCTCCCCATCACACGCACGCTCCCCCTAAAGCGTTGCCGTACCCTCACCTGGACCCTAAACCGTCCCCGTCCCCTAACCCTAACCCTAGCCCGAACCCTAACCCTAACCCTTCCCCGAAGCCTGACCCTCACCCGTCCCCTAATGTTAACTCGTACGTTAACACTAACCCGCGCCCTCACACGCACGCTCCCCCTAAAGCGTTGCAGTACCCTCACCTGGACCCTAAACCGTCCCCGTCCCCTAACCCTAACCCTAGCCCGAACCCTAACCCTAACCCTTCCGCGAAGCCTGACCCTCACCCGTCCCCTAATCCTAACCCGTACGCTAACACTAACCCACGCCCTCACAAGCACGCTCCCCCTAAAGCGTTGCCGTACCCTCACCTGGACCCTAAACCGTCCCTGTCCCGTAACCCTAACCCTAGCCCGAACCCTAACCCTAACCCTTCCCCGAAGCCTGACCCTCACCCGTCCCCTAATCCTAACCCGTACGCTAACACTAACCCGCGCCCTCACACGCATTCTCTCCCTAAAGTGTTGCCGTACCCTCACCTGGACCCTAAACCGTCCCCGTCCCCTAACCCTAACCCTAGCCCGAACCCTAACCCTAACCCTTCCCCGAAGCCTGACCCTCACCCATCCCCTAATCCTAACCCGTACGCTAACACTAACCTGCGCCCTCACACGCACGCTCCCCCTAAAGCGTTGCCGTACCCTCACCTGGACCCTAAACCTTCCCCGTCCCCTAACCCTAACCCTAGCCCGAACCCTAACCCTAACCCTTCCCCGAAGCCTGACCCTCACCCGTCCCATAATCCTAACATGTACGCTAACACTAACCCGCGCCCTCACACGCACGCTCCCCCTAAAGCGTTGCCGTACCCTCACCTGGACCCTAAACCATCCCCGTCCCCTAACCCTAACCCTAGCCCGAACCCTAACCCTAACCCTTCCCCGAAGCCTGACCCTCAACCGTCACCTAATCCTAACCCGTACGCTAACACTTACCCGCACCCTCACATGCACGCTCCCCCTAAAGCGTTGCCGTACCCTCACCTGGACCCTAAACCGTCCCCGTCCCGTAACCCTAACCCTAGCCCGAACCCTAACCCTAACCCTTCCCCGAAGCCTGACCCTCAACCGTCCCCTAATCCTAACCCGTACGCTAACACTAACCCGCGCCCTCACACGCACGCTCCCCCTAAAGCGTTGCCGTACCCTCACCTGGACCCTAAACCGTCCCCGTCCCCGTACCCTAACCCTAACCCTAACCCGAACCCTAACCCTAACCCTTCCCCAAAGCCTGATCCTCACCCGTCCCCTAAACCTAAACCGTACGCTAACTCTAACCCGCGCCCTCACACGCACGTTCCCCTAAAGCGTTGCCGTACCCTCCCCTGGACCCTAAACCGTCCCCGTCCCCTAACCCTAAACCTAGCCCGAACCCTAACCCTAACCCTTCCCCGAAGCCTGACCCTCACACGTCCCCTAATCCTAAGCCGTACGCTAACACTAACCCGAGCCCTCACACGCACGCTCCCCCTAAAGCGTTGCCGTACCCTCACCTGGACCCTGAACCGTCTCCGTCCCCTAACCCTAACCCTAGCCCGAACCCTAACCCTAACCCTTCCCCGAAGCCTGACCCTCACCCGTCCCCTAATCCTAAGCCGTACGCTAACACTAACGCGCGCCCTCACACGCACGCTCCCCCTAAAGCGTTGCCCTACCCTCAGCTGGACCCTAAACCGTCCCCGTCCCCTAATCCTAACCCTAGCCCGAACCCTAACCCTAACCCTTCCCCGAAGCCTGACCGTCACCCGTCTCCTAATCCTAACCCGTACGCTAACACTAACCCACGCCCTCACATGCACGCTCCCCCTAAAACGTTGCCGTAGACTCACCTGGACCATAAACCATCCCCGTTCCCTAACCCTAACCCTAGCCCGAACCCTAACCCTAACCCTTCCCCGAAGCCTGACCCTCACCCGTCCCCTAATCCTAACCCGTACGCTAACACTAACCCTCCCCCTCACACGCACGCTCCCCCTAAAGCGTTGCCGTACCCTCATCTGGACCCTAAACCGTCCCCGTCCCCTAACCCTAACCCTAGACCGAACCCTAACCCTAACCCTTCCCCGAAGCCTGACCCTCACCCGTCCCCTAATGTTAACCCGTACGTTAACACTAACCCGTGCCCTCACACGCACGCTCCCCCTAAAGCGTTGCAGTACCCTCACCTGGACCCTAAACCGTCCCCGTCCCCTAACCCTAACCCTAGCCCGAACCCTAACCCTAACCCTTCCCCGAAGCCTGACCCTCACCCGTCCCCTAATCCTAACCCGTACGCTAACACTAACCCGCGCCCTCACACGCACGCTCCCCCTAAAGCGTTGCCGTACCCTCACCTGGACCCTAAACCGTCCCTGTCCCGTAACCCTAACCCTAGCCCGAACCCTAACCCTAACCCTTCCCCGAAGCCTGACCCTCACCCGTCCCCTAATCCTAACCCGTACGCTAACACTAACCCGCGCCCTCACACACACCCTCCCCCTAAAGCGTTGCAGTACCCTCACCTGGACCCTAAACCTTCCCCGTCCCCTAACCCTAACCCTAGCCCGAACCCTAACCCTAACCCTTCCCCGAAGCCTGACCCTCACCCGTCCCCTAATCCTAACACGTACGCTAACACTAACCCGCGCCCTCACAAGCACGCTCCCCCTAAAGCGTTGCCGTACCCTCACCTGGACCCTAAACCGTCCCTGTCCCGTAACCCTAACCCTAGCCCGAACCCTAACCCTAACCCTTCCCCGAAGCCTGACCCTCACCCGTCCCCTAATCCTAACCCGTACGCTAACACTAACCCGCGCCCTCACACGCACGCTCCCCCTAAAGTGTTGCCGTACCCTCACCTGGACCCTAAACCGTCCCCGTCCCCTAACCCTAACCCTAGCCCGAACCCTAACCCTAACCCTTCCCCGAAGCCTGACCCTCACCCATCCCCTAATCCTAACCCGTACGCTAACACTAACCTGCGCCCTCACACGCACGCTCCCCCTAAAGCGTTGCCGTACCCTCACCTGGACCCTAAACCGTCCCCGTCCCGTAACCCTAACCCTAGCCCGAACCCTAACACTAACCCTTCCCCGAAGCCTGACCCTCAACCGTCCCCTAATCCTAACCCGTACGCTAACACTAACCCGCGCCCTCACACGCACGCTCCCCGTAAAGCATTGCCGTACCCTCAACTGGACCCTAAACCGTCCCCGTCCCTTAACCCTAACCCTAGACCGAACCCTAACCCTAAACCTTCCCCGAAGCCTGACCCTCACCCGTCCCGTAATCCTAACACGTACGCTAACACTAACCCTCGCCCTCACACGCACGCTCCCCCTAAAGCGTTGCTGTACTCTTACCTGGACCCTAAACCGTCCCCGTCCCCTAACACTAACCGTAGCCCGAGGCCTAACCCTAACCCTTCCCCGAAGCCTGACCCTCACCCGTCCCCTAATCCTAACCCGTACGCTAACACTACCCCGCGCACTCACATGCACGCTCCCCCTAAAGCGTTGCCGTACCCTCACCTGGACCCTAAACCGTCCCCGTCACCTAACCCTAACCCTAGCCCGAACCCTAACCCTAAACCTTCTCCGAACCATGACCCTCACCCATCCCCTAATCCTAAGCCATACGCTAACACTAACCCGCGCCCTCACACGCACGCTCCCCCTAAAGCGTTCCAGTACCCTCACCTGGACCCTAAACCGTCCCCGTCCCCTAACCCTAACCCTAGACCGAACCCTAACCCTAACCCTTCCCCGAAGCCTGACACTCACCCGTCCCCTAATCCTAACCCGTACGCTAACACTAACCCGCGCCCTCACAAGCACGCTCCCCCTAAAGCGTTGCCGTACCCTCACCTGGACCCTAAACCGTCCCTGTCCCGTAACCCTAACCCTAGCCCGAACCCTAACCCTAACCCTTCCCCGAAGCCTGACCCTCACCCGTCCCCTAATCCTAACCCGTACGCTAACACTAACCCACGCCCTCACACGCATTCTCCCCCTAAAGTGTTGCCGTACCCGCACCTGGACCCTAAACCGTCCCCGTCCCCTAACCCTAACCCTAGACCGAACCCTAACCCTAACCCTTCCCCGAAGCCTGACCCTCACCCGTCCCCTAATCCTAATGAGTACGCTAACACTATCCCGCGCCCTCACATGCACGCTCCCCCTAAAGCGTTGCCGTACCCTCACCTGGACCCTAAACCGTCCCCGACCCCTAACCCTAACCCTAGCCCGAACCCTAACCCTAACCCTTCCCCGAAGCATGACCCTCAACCGTCCCCTAATCCTAACCCGTACGCTAACACTACCCCACGCCCTCACATGCACGCTCCGCCTAAAGCGTTACCGTACCCTCACCTGGACCCTAAACCGTCCCCATCCCCTAACCCTAACCCTAGACCGAACCCTAACCCTAACCCTTCCCCGAAGCCTGACCCTCACCCGTCCCCTAATCCTAACCCGTACGCTAACACTAACCCGTGCCCTCACACGCACGCTCCCCCTAAAGCGTTGCCGTACCCTCACCTGGACCCTAAACCGTCCCTGTCCCGTAACCCTAACCCTAGCCCGAACCCTAACCCTAACCCTTCCCCGAAGCCTGACCCTCACCCGTCCCCTAATCCTAACCCCTACGCTAACACTAACCCGCGCCCTCACACGCACGCTCCCCCTAAAGCGTTGCAATACCCTCACCTGGACCCTAAACCGTCCCCGTCCCCTAACCCTAACCCTAGCCCGAACCCTAACCCTAACCCTTCCCCGAAGCCTGACCCTCACCCGTCCCCTAATCCTAACCCGTACGCTAACACTAACCCGCGCCCTCACAAGCACGCTCCCCCTAAAGCGTTGCCGTACCCTCACCTGGACCCTAAACCGTCCCCGTCCCCTAACCCTAACCCTAGCCCGAACCCTAACCCTAACCCTTTCCCGAAGCGTGACCCTCACCCGTCCCCTAATCCTAACCCGTACGCTAACACTAACCCACGCCCTCACACGCACGCTCCCCCTAAAGCTTTGCCGTACCCTCACCTGGACGCTAAACCGTCCCCGTCCCCTAACCCTAACCCTAGCCCGAACCCTAACCCTAACCCTTCCCCGAAGCCTGACCCTCACCCGTCCCCTAATCCTAACACGTACACTAACACTAACCCGCGCCCTCACACGCACGCTCCCCCTAAAGCGTTGCCGTACCCTCACCTGGACCGTAAACCATCCCCGTCCCCTAACCCTAACCCTAGCCCGAACCCTAACCCTAACCCTTCCCAGAAGCCTGACCCTCACCCGTCTCCTAATCCTAACCCGTACGCTAACACTAACCCACACCCTCACATGCACGCTCCCCCTAAAGCGTTGCCGTACCCTCACCTGGACCCTAAACCGTCCCCGTCCCCTAACCCTAACCCTAGCCCGAACCCTAACCCTAACCCTTCCCCGATGCCTGAGCCTCACCCGTCCCCTAATCCTAAACCGTACGCTAACACTAACCCGCGCCCTCACACGCACGCTCCCCCTAAAGCGTTGGATACCCTCACCTGGACCCTAAACCATCCCCGTTCCCTAACCCTAACCCTAGCCCGAACCCTAACCCTAACCCTTCCCCGAAGCCTGACCCTCACCCGTCCCCTAATCCTAACCCGTACGCTAACACTAACCCTCCCCCTCACACGCACGCTCCCCCTAAAGCGTTGCCGTACCCTCATCTGGACCCTAAACCGTCCCCGTCCCCTAACCCTAACCCTAGACCGAACCCTAACCCTAACCCTTCCCCGAAGCCTGACCCTCACCCGTCCCCTAATGTTAACCCGTACGTTAACACTAACCCGTGCCCTCACACGCACGCTCCCCCTAAAGCGTTGCAGTACCCTCACCTGGACCCTAAACCGTCCCCGTCCCCTAACCCTAACCCTAGCCCGAACCCTAACCCTAACCCTTCCCCGAAGCCTGACCCTCACCCGTCCCCTAATCCTAACCCGTACGCTAACACTAACCCGCGCCCTCACACGCACGCTCCCCCTAAAGCGTTGCCGTACCCTCACCTGGACCCTAAACCGTCCCTGTCCCGTAACCCTAACCCTAGCCCGAACCCTAACCCTAACCCTTCCCCGAAGCCTGACCCTCACCCGTCCCCTAATCCTAACCCGTACGCTAACACTAACCCGCGCCCTCACACACACCCTCCCCCTAAAGCGTTGCAGTACCCTCACCTGGACCCTAAACCTTCCCCGTCCCCTAACCCTAACCCTAGCCCGAACCCTAACCCTAACCCTTCCCCGAAGCCTGACCCTCACCCGTCCCCTAATCCTAACCCGTACGCTAACACTAACCCGCGCCCTCACAAGCACGCTCCCCCTAAAGCGTTGCCGTACCCTCACCTGGACCCTAAACCGTCCCTGTCCCGTAACCCTAACCCTAGCCCGAACCCTAACCCTAACCCTTCCCCGAAGCCTGACCCTCACCCGTCCCCTAATCCTAACCCGTACGCTAACACTAACCCGCGCCCTCACACGCATTCTCTCCCTAAAGTGTTGCCGTACCCTCACCTGGACCCTAAACCGTCCCCGTCCCCTAACCCTAACCCTAGCCCGAACCCTAACCCTAACCCTTCCCCGAAGCCTGACCCTCACCCATCCCCTAATCCTAACCCGTACGCTAACACTAACCTGCGCCCTCACACGCACGCTCCCCCTAAAGCGTTGCCGTACCCTCACCTGGACCCTAAACCATCCCCGTCCCGTAACCCTAACCCTAGCCCGAACCCTAACACTAACCCTTCCCCGAAGCCTGACCCTCAACCGTCCCCTAATCCTAACCCGTACGCTAACACTAACCCGCGCCCTCACACGCACGCTCCCCGTAAAGCATTGCCGTACCCTCACCTGGACCCTAAACCGTCCCCGTCCCTTAACCCTAACCCTAGACCGAACCCTAACCCTAAACCTTCCCCGAAGCCTGACCCTCACCCGTCCCGTAATCCTAACACGTACGCTAACACTAACCCTCGCCCTCACACGCACGCTCCCCCTAAAGCGTTGCTGTACTCTTACCTGGACCCTAAACCGTCCCCGTCCCCTAACACTAACCCTAGCCCGAGGCCTAACCCTAACCCTTCCCCGAAGCCTGACCCTCACCCGTCCCCTAATCCTAACCCGTACGCTAACACTACCCCGCGCACTCACATGCACGCTCCCCCTAAAGCGTTGCCGTACCCTCACCTGGACCCTAAACCGTCCCCGTCACCTAACCCTAACCCTAGCCCGAACCCTAACCCTAAACCTTCTCCGAACCATGACCCTCACCCATCCCCTAATCCTAAGCCATACGCTAACACTAACCCGCGCCCTCACACGCACGCTCCCCCTAAAGCGTTCCAGTACCCTCACCTGGACCCTAAACCGTCCCCGTCCCCTAACCCTAACCCTAGACCGAACCCTAACCCTAACCCTTCCCCGAAGCCTGACACTCACCCGTCCCCTAATCCTAACCCGTACGCTAACACTAACCCGCGCCCTCACACGCACGCTCCCCCTAAAGCGTTGCCGTACCCTCACCTGGACCCTAAACCGTCCCTGTCCCGTAACCCTAACCCTAGCCCGAACCCTAACCCTAACCCTTCCCCGAAGCCTGACCCTCACCCGTCCCCTAATCCTAACCCCTACGCTAACACTAACCCGCGCCCTCACACGCACGCTCCCCCTAAAGGGTTGCAATACCCTCACCTGGACCCTAAACCGTCCCCGTCCCCTAACCCTAACCCTAGCCCGAAGCCTAACCCTAACCCTTCCCCGAAGCCTGACCCTCACCCGTCCCCTAATCCTAACCCGTACGCTAACACTAACCCGCGCCCTCACAAGCACGCTCCCCCTAAAGCGTTGCCGTACCCTCACCTGGACCCTAAACCGTCCCTGTCCCGTAACCCTAACCCTAGCCCGAACCCTAACCCTAACCCTTCCCCGAAGCCTGACCCTCACCCGTCCCCTAATCCTAACCCGTACGCTAACACTAACCCGCGCCCTCACACGCATTCTCCCCCTAAAGTGTTGCCGTACCCGCACCTGGACCCTAAACCGTCCCCGTCCCCTAACCCTAACCCTAGACCGAACCCTAACCCTAACCCTTCCCCGAAGCCTGACCCTCACCCGTCCCCTAATCCTAATGAGTACGCTAACACTATCCCGCGCCCTCACATGCACGCTCCCCCTAAAGCGTTGCCGTACCCTCACCTGGACCCTAAACCGTCCCCGACCCCTAACCCTAACCCTAGCCCGAACCCTAACCCTAACCCTTCCCCGAAGCATGACCCTCAACCGTCCCCTAATCCTAACCCGTACGCTAACACTACCCCACGCCCTCACATGCACGCTCCGCCTAAAGCGTTACCGTACCCTCACCTGGACCCTAAACCGTCCCCGTCACCTAACCCTAACCCTAGCCCGAACCCTAACCCTAAACCTTCTCCGAAGCATGACCCTCACCCATCCCCTAATCCTAAGCCATACGCTAACACTAACCCGCGCCCTCACACGCACGCTCCCCCTAAAGCGTTGCAGTACCCTCACCTGGACCCTAAACCGTCCCCATCCCCTAACCCTAACCCTAGACCGAACCCTAACCCTAACCCTTCCCCGAAGCCTGACCCTCACCCGTCCCCTAATCCTAACCCGTACGCTAACACTAACCCGTGCCCTCACACGCACGCTCCCCCTAAAGCGTTGCCGTACCCTCACCTGGACCCTAAACCGTCCCTGTCCCGTAACCCTAACCCTAGCCCGAACCCTAACCCTAACCCTTCCCCGAAGCCTGACCCTCACCCGTCCCCTAATCCTAACCCCTACGCTAACACTAACCCGCGCCCTCACACGCACGCTCCCCCTAAAGCGTTGCAATACCCTCACCTGGACCCTAAACCGTCCCCGTCCCCTAACCCTAACCCTAGCCCGAACCCTAACCCTAACCCTTCCCCGAAGCCTGACCCTCACCCGTCCCCTAATCCTAACCCGTACGCTAACACTAACCCGCGCCCTCACAAGCACGCTCCCCCTAAAGCGTTGCCGTACCCTCACCTGGACCCTAAACCGTCCCCGTCCCCTAACCCTAACCCTAGCCCGAACCCTAACCCTAACCCTTTCCCGAAGCGTGAACCTCACCCGTCCCCTAATCCTAACCCGTACGCTAACACTAACCCACGCCCTCACACGCACGCTCCCCCTAAAGCTTTGCCGTACCCTCACCTGGACGCTAAACCGTCCCCGTCCCCTAACCCTAACCCTAGCCCGAACCCTAACCCTAACCCTTCCCCGAAGCCTGACCCTCACCCGTCCCCTAATCCTAACACGTACACTAACACTAACCCGCGCCCTCACACGCACGCTCCCCCTAAAGCGTTGCCGTACCCTCACCTGGACCGTAAACCATCCCCGTCCCCTAACCCTAACCCTAGCCCGAACCCTAACCCTAACCCTTCCCAGAAGCCTGACCCTCACCCGTCTCCTAATCCTAACCCGTACGCTAACACTAACCCACACCCTCACATGCACGCTCCCCCTAAAGCGTTGCCGTACCCTCACCTGGACCCTAAACCGTCCCCGTCCCCTAACCCTAACCCTAGCCCGAACCCTAACCCTAACCCTTCCCCGATGCCTGAGCCTCACCCGTCCCCTAATCCTAAACCGTACGCTAACACTAACCCGCGCCCTCACACGCACGCTCCCCCTAAAGCGTTGGATACCCTCACCTGGACCCTAAACCGTCCCCGTCCCCTAACCCTAACCCTAGACCGAACCCTAACCCTAACCCTTCCCCGAAGCCTGACCCTCACCCGTCCCCTAATCCTAAACCGTACGCTAACACTAACCCGCGCCCTCACACGCACGCTCTCCCTAAAGCGTTGCCGTACCCTCACCTGGACCCTAAACCGTCCCCATCCCTTAACCCTAACCCTAGCCCGAACCCTAACCCTAACCCTTCCCCGAAGCCTGACCCTCACCCGTCCCGTAATCCTAACACGTATGCTAACACTAACCCTCGCCCTCACACGCACGCTCCCGCTAAAGTGTTGCTGTACTCTTACCTGGACCCTAAACCGTCCACATCCCCTAACCCTAACCTTAGCCCGAACCCTAACCCTAACCCTTCCCCGAAGCCTGACCCTCAACCGTCCCCTAATCCTAACCCGTACGCTAACACTAACCCGCGCCCTCACACGCACGCTCCCCCTAAAGCGTTGCTGTACCCTCAACAGGACCCTAAACCATCCCTGTTCCGTAAACCTAACCCTAGCCCGAACCCTAACCCTAACCCTTCCCCGAAGCCTGACCCTCACCCGTACCCTAATCCTAAACCGCACGCTAACACTAACCCGCGCCCTCACATGCACGCTCCCCCTAAAGCGTTGCCGTACCCTCACCTGGACCCTAAACCGTCCCCGTCACCTAACCCTAACCCTAGCCCGAACCCTAACCCTAAATCTTCTCCGAAGCATGACCCTCACCCATCCCCTAATCCTAAGCCATACGCTAACACTAACCCGCGCCCTCACACGCACGCTCCCCCTAAAGCGTTGCAGTACCCTCACCTGGACCCTAAACCGTCCCCGTCCCCTAACCCTAACCCTAGCCCGAACCCTAACCCTAACCCTTCCCCGAAGCCTGACCCTCACCCGTCCCCTAATCCTAACCCGTACGCTAACACTAACCCGCGCCCTCACACGCACGCTCCCCCTAAAGCGTTGCCGTACCCTCACCTGGACCCTAAACCGTCCCTGTCCCGTAACCCTAACCCTAGCCCGAACCCTAACCCTAACCCTTCCCCGAAGCCTGACCCTCACCCGTCCCCTAATCCTAACCCGTACGCTAACACTACCCCGCGCCCTCACACGCACGCTCCCCCTAAAGCGTTGCCGTACCCTCACCTGGACCCTAAACCGTCCCCGTCACCTAACCTTAACCCTAGCCCGAACCCTAACCCTAACCCTTCCCCGAAGCATGACCCTCACCCATCTCCTAATCCTAAGCCATACGCTAACACTAACCTGCGCCCTCAAACGCACGCTCCCCCTAAAGCGTTGCCGTACCCTCACCTGGACCCTAAACCGTCCCCGTCCCCTAACCCTAACCCTAGCCCGAACACTAACCCTAACCCTTCCCCGAAGCCTGACCCTCACCCGTCCCCTAATCCTAACCAGTACGCTAACACTACCCCGCGCCCTCACATGCACGCTCCCCCTAAAGCGTTGCCGTACCCTCACCTGGACCCTAAACCGTCCCCGTCCCCTAACCCTAACCCTAGCCCGAACCCTAACCCTAACCCTTCCCCGAAGCCTGACCCTCACCCGTCCCCTAATCCTAACCCGTACGCTAACACTAACCCGCGCCCTCACACGCACGCTCCCCCTAAAGCGTTGCCGTACCCTCACCTGGACCCTAAACCGTCCCCGTCCCCTAACCCTAACCCTAGCCCGAACCCTAACCCTAGCCCTTCCCCGAAGCCTGACCCTCACACATCCCCTAATCCTAACCCGTATGCTAACACTAACCCGCGCCCTCACACGCACGCTCCCCCTAAAGCGTTGCCGTACCCTCACCTGGACCCGAAACCGTCCCCGTCCCTTAACCCTTACCCTAGCACGAACCCTAACCCTAACCCTTCCCCGAAGCCTGACCCTCACCCGTCCCCTAATCCTAACCCGTACGCTAACACTAACCCGCGCCCTCACACGCACGCTCCCCCTAAAGCGTTGCCGTACCCTCACCTGGACCCTAAACCTTCCCCATCCCCTAACCCTAACCCTAGCCCGAACCCTAACCCTAACACTTCCCCGAAGCCTGACCCTCACCCGTCCCCTAATCCTAACCCGTACGCTAACACTAACCCTCGCCCTCACACGCACGCTCCCCCTAAAGCGTTGCTGTACCCTCACCTGGACCCTAAACCGTCCCCGTCCCCTAACCCTAACCCTAGCCCGAACCCTAACCCTAACCCTTCCCCGAAGCCTGACCCTCACCCGTCCCCTAATCCTAACCCGTACGCTAACACTAACCCGCGCCCTCACACGCACGCTCCCCCTAAAGCGTTGCCGTACCCTCACCTGGACCCTAAACCGTCCCCGTCCCCTAACCCTAACCCTAGCCCGAACCCTAACCCTAGCCCTTCCCCGAAGCCTGACCCTCACACATCCCCTAATCCTAACCCGTATGCTAACACTAACCCGCGCCCTCACACGCACGCTCCCCCTAAAGCGTTGCCGTACCCTCACCTGGACCCGAAACCGTCCCCGTCCCTTAACCCTTACCCTAGCACGAACCCTAACCCTAACCCTTCCCCGAAGCCTGACCCTCACCCGTCCCCTAATCCTAACCCGTACGCTAACACTAACCCGCGCCCTCACACGCACGCTCCCCCTAAAGCGTTGCCGTACCCTCACCTGGACCCTAAACCTTCCCCATCCCCTAACCCTAACCCTAGCCCGAACCCTAACCCTAACACTTCCCCGAAGCCTGACCCTCACCCGTCCCCTAATCCTAACCCGTACGCTAACACTAACCCTCGCCCTCACACGCACGCTACCCCTAAAGCGTTGCTGTACCCTCACCTGGACCCTAAACCGTCCCCGTCCCCTAACCCTAACCCTAGCCCGAACCCTAACCCTAACCCTTCCCCGAAGCCTGACCCTCACCCGTCCCCTAATCCTAACACGTACACTAACACTAACCCGCGCCCTCACACGCACGCTCCCCCTAAAGCGTTGCCGTACCCTCACCTGGACCGTAAACCATCCCCGTCCCCTAACCCTAACCCTAGCCCGAACCCTAACCCTAACCCTTCCCAGAAGCCTGACCCTCACCCGTCTCCTAATCCTAACCCGTACGCTAACACTAACCCACACCCTCACATGCACGCTCCCCCTAAAGCGTTGCCGTACCCTCACCTGGACCCTAAACCGTCCCCGTCCCCTAACCCTAACCCTAGCCCGAACCCTAACCCTAACCCTTCCCCGATGCCTGAGCCTCACCCGTCCCCTAATCCTAAACCGTACGCTAACACTAACCCGCGCCCTCACACGCACGCTCCCCCTAAAGCGTTGGATACCCTCACCTGGACCCTAAACCGTCCCCGTCCCCTAACCCTAACCCTAGACCGAACCCTAACCCTAACCCTTCCCCGAAGCCTGACCCTCACCCGTCCCCTAATCCTAAACCGTACGCTAACACTAACCCGCGCCCTCACACGCACGCTCTCCCTAAAGCGTTGCCGTACCCTCACCTGGACCCTAAACCGTCCCCATCCCTTAACCCTAACCCTAGCCCGAACCCTAACCCTAACCCTTCCCCGAAGCCTGACCCTCACCCGTCCCGTAATCCTAACACGTATGCTAACACTAACCCTCGCCCTCACACGCACGCTCCCGCTAAAGTGTTGCTGTACTCTTACCTGGACCCTAAACCGTCCACATCCCCTAACCCTAACCTTAGCCCGAACCCTAACCCTAACCCTTCCCCGAAGCCTGACCCTCAACCGTCCCCTAATCCTAACCCGTACGCTAACACTAACCCGCGCCCTCACACGCACGCTCCCCCTAAAGCGTTGCTGTACCCTCAACAGGACCCTAAACCATCCCTGTTCCGTAAACCTAACCCTAGCCCGAACCCTAACCCTAACCCTTCCCCGAAGCCTGACCCTCACCCGTACCCTAATCCTAAACCGCACGCTAACACTAACCCGCGCCCTCACATGCACGCTCCCCCTAAAGCGTTGCCGTACCCTCACCTGGACCCTAAACCGTCCCCGTCACCTAACCCTAACCCTAGCCCGAACCCTAACCCTAAATCTTCTCCGAAGCATGACCCTCACCCATCCCCTAATCCTAAGCCATACGCTAACACTAACCCGCGCCCTCACACGCACGCTCCCCCTAAAGCGTTGCAGTACCCTCACCTGGACCCTAAACCGTCCCCGTCCCCTAACCCTAACCCTAGCCCGAACCCTAACCCTAACCCTTCCCCGAAGCCTGACCCTCACCCGTCCCCTAATCCTAACCCGTACGCTAACACTAACCCGCGCCCTCACACGCACGCTCCCCCTAAAGCGTTGCCGTACCCTCACCTGGACCCTAAACCGTCCCTGTCCCGTAACCCTAACCCTAGCCCGAACCCTAACCCTAACCCTTCCCCGAAGCCTGACCCTCACCCGTCCCCTAATCCTAACCCGTACGCTAACACTACCCCGCGCCCTCACACGCACGCTCCCCCTAAAGCGTTGCCGTACCCTCACCTGGACCCTAAACCGTCCCCGTCACCTAACCTTAACCCTAGCCCGAACCCTAACCCTAACCCTTCCCCGAAGCATGACCCTCACCCATCTCCTAATCCTAAGCCATACGCTAACACTAACCTGCGCCCTCAAACGCACGCTCCCCCTAAAGCGTTGCCGTACCCTCACCTGGACCCTAAACCGTCCCAGTCCCCTAACCCTAACCCTAGCCCGAACACTAACCCTAACCCTTCCCCGAAGCCTGACCCTCACCCGTCCCCTAATCCTAACCAGTACGCTAACACTACCCCGCGCCCTCACATGCACGCTCCCCCTAAAGCGTTGCCGTACCCTCACCTGGACCCTAAACCGTCCCCGTCCCCTAACCCTAACCCTAGCCCGAACCCTAACCCTAACCCTTCCCCGAAGCCTGACCCTCACCCGTCCCCTAATCCTAACCCGTACGCTAACACTAACCCGCGCCCTCACACGCACGCTCCCCCTAAAGCGTTGCCGTACCCTCACCTGGACCCTAAACCGTCCCCGTCCCCTAACCCTAACCCTAGCCCAAACCCTAACCCTAGCCCTTCCCCGAAGCCTGACCCTCACACATCCCCTAATCCTAACCCGTATGCTAACACTAACCCGCGCCCTCACACGCACGCTCCCCCTAAAGCGTTGCCGTACCCTCACCTGGACCCGAAACCGTCCCCGTCCCTTAACCCTTACCCTAGCACGAACCCTAACCCTAACCCTTCCCCGAAGCCTGACCCTCACCCGTCCCCTAATCCTAACCCGTACGCTAACACTAACCCGCGCCCTCACACGCACGCTCCCCCTAAAGCGTTGCCGTACCCTCACCTGGACCCTAAACCTTCCCCATCCCCTAACCCTAACCCTAGCCCGAACCCTAACCCTAACACTTCCCCGAAGCCTGACCCTCACCCGTCCCCTAATCCTAACCCGTACGCTAACACTAACCCTCGCCCTCACACGCACGCTCCCCCTAAAGCGTTGCTGTACCCTCACCTGGACCCTAAACCGTCCCCGTCCCCTAACCCTAACCCTAGCCCGAACCCTAACCCTAACACTTCCCCGAAGCCTGACCCTCACCCGTCCCCTAATCCTAACCCGTACGCTAACACTAACCCGCGCCCTCACACGCACGCTCCCCCTAAAGCGTTGCCGTACCCTCACCTCGACCCTAAACCGTCCCCGTCCCCTAACCCTAACCCTAGCCCGAACCCTAACCCTAGCCCTTCCCCGAAGCCTGACCCTCACCCATCCCCTAATCCTAACCCGTACGCTAACACTGACCCGCGCCCTCACACGCACGCTCCCCCTAAAGCGTTGTCGTACCCTCACCTGGACCCTAAACCGTCCCCGTCCCCTAACCCTAACCCTAGCCCGAACCCTAACCCTAACCCTTCCCCGAAGCCTGACCCTCACCCGTCCCCTAATCCTAACCCGTACGCTAACACTAACCCGCGCCCTCACACGCACGCTCCCCCTAAAGCGTTGCCGTACCCTCACCTGGACCCTGAACCGTCCCCGTCCCCTAACCCTAACCCTAGCCCGAACCCTAACCCTAACCCTTCCCCGAAGCCTGACCCTCACCCGTCCCCTAATCCTAACCCGTACGCTAACACTAACCCGCGCCCTCACACGTACGCTCCCCCTAAAGCGTTGCCGTACCCTCACCTGGACCCTAAACCGTCCCCGTCCCCTAACCCTAACCCTAGCCCGAACCCTAACCCTAACCCTTCCCCGAAGCCTGACCCTCACCCGTCCCCTAATCCTAACCAGTACGCTAACACTAACCCGCGTCCTCACACGCATGCTCCCCCTAAAGCGTTGCCGTACCCTCACCTGGACCCGAAACCGTCCCCGTCCATAAACCCTTACCCTAGCACGAACCCTAACCCTAACCCTTCCCCGAAGCCTGACCCTCACCCGTCCCCTAATCCTAACCCGTACGCTAACACTAACCCGCGCCCTCACAAGCACGCTCCCCCTAAAGCGTTGCCGTACCCTCACCTGGACCCTAAACCGTCCCCGTCCCCTAACCCTAACCCTAGCCCGAACCCTAACCCTAACCCTTTCCCAAAGCGTGACCCTCACCCGTCCCCTAATCCTAACCCGTACGCTAACACTAACCCACGCCCTCACACGCACGCTCCCCCTAAAGCTTTGCCGTACCCTCACCTGGACGCTAAACCGTCCCCGTCCCCTAACCCTAACCCTAGCCCGAACCCTAACCCTAACCCTTCCCCGAAGCCTGACCCTCACCCGTCCCCTAATCCTAACACGTACACTAACACTAACCCGCGCCCTCACACGCACGCTCCCCCTAAAGCGTTGCCGTACCCTCACCTGGACCGTAAACCATCCCCGTCCCCTAACCCTAACCCTAGCCCGAACCCTAACCCTAACCCTTCCCCGAAGCCTGACCCTCACCCGTCTCCTAATCCTAACCCGTACGCTAACACTAACCCACACCCTCACATGCACGCTCCACCTAAAGCGTTGCCGTACCCTCACCTGGACCCTAAACCGTCCCCGTCCCCTAACCCTAACCCTAGCCCGAACCCTAACCCTAACCCTTCCCCGATGCCTGAGCCTCACCCGTCCCCTAATCCTAAACCGTACGCTAACACTAACCCGCGCCCTCACACGCACGCTCCCCCTAAAGCGTTGGATACCCTCACCTGGACCCTAAACCGTCCCCGTCCCCTAACCCTAACCCTAGACCGAACCCTAACCCTAACCCTTCCCCGAAGCCTGACCCTCACCCGTCCCCTAATCCTAAACCGTACGCTAACACTAACCCGCGCCCTCACACGCACGCTCTCCCTAAAGCGTTGCCGTACCCTCACCTGGACCCTAAACCGTCCCCATCCCTTAACCCTAACGCTAGCCCGAACCCTAACCCTAACCCTTCCCCGAAGCCTGACCCTCACCCGTCCCGTAATCCTAACACGTACGCTAACACTAACCCTCGCCCTCACACGCACGCTCCCGCTAAAGTGTTGCTGTACTCTTACCTGGACCCTAAACCGTCCACATCCCCTAACCCTAACCTTAGCCCGAACCCTAACCCTAACCCTTCCCCGAAGCCTGACCCTCAACCGTCCCCTAATCCTAACCCGTACGCTAACACTAACCCGCGCCCTCACACGCACGCTCCCCCTAAAGCGTTGCTGTACCCTCAACAGGACCCTAAACCATCCCTGTTCCGTAAACCTAACCCTAGCCCGAACCCTAACCCTAACCCTTCCCCGAAGCCTGACCCTCACCCGTCTCCTAATCCTAAACCGCACGCTAACACTAACCCGCGCCCTCACATGCACGCTCCCACTAAAGCGTTGCCGTACCCTCACCTGGACCCTAAACCGTCCCCGTCACCTAACCCTAACCCTAGCCCGAACCCTAACCCTAAATCTTCTCCGAAGCATGACCCTCACCCATCCCCTAATCCTAAGCCATACGCTAACACTAACCCGCGCCCTCACACGCACGCTCCCCCTAAAGCGTTGCAGTACCCTCACCTGGACCCTAAACCGTCCCCGTCCCCTAACCCTAACCCTAGCCCGAACCCTAACCCTAACCCTTCCCCGAAGCCTGACCCTCACCCGTCCCCTAATCCTAACCCGTACGCTAACACTAACCCGCGCCCTCACACGCACGCTCCCCCTAAAGCGTTGCCGTACCCTCACCTGGACCCTAAACCGTCCCTGTCCCGTAACCCTAACCCTAGCCCGAACCCTAACCCTAACCCTTCCCCGAAGCCTGACCCTCAACCATCCCCTAATCCTAACCCCTACGCTAACACTAACCCGCGCCCTCACATGCACGCTCCCCCTAAAGCGTTGCAGTACCCTCACCTAGACCCTAAACCGTCCCCGTCCCCTAACCCTAACCCTAGCCCGAACCCTAACCATAACACTTTCCCGAAGCCTGACCCTCACCCGTCCCCTAATCCTAACCCGTACGCTAACACTAACCCGCGGCCTCACAAGCACGCTCCCCCTAAAGCGTTGCCGTACCCTCACCTGGACCCTAAACCGTCCCTGTCCCGTAACCCTAACCCTAGCCCGAACCCTAACCCTAACCCTTCCCCGAAGCCTGACCCTCACCCATCCCGTAATCCTAACCCGTACGCTAACACTAACCCGCGCCCTCACACGCATTCTCCCCCTAAAGTGTTGCCGTACCCTCACCTGGACCCTAAACCGTCCCCGTCCCCTAACCCTAACCCTAGCCCGAACCCTAACCCTAACCCTTCCCCGAAGCCTGACCCTCACCCATCCCCTAATCCTAACCCGTACGCTAACACTAACCTGCGCCCTCACACGCACGCTCCCCCTAAAGCGTTGCCGTACCCTCACCTGGACCCTAAACCTTCCCCGTCCCCTAACCCTAACCCTAGCCCGAACCCTAACCCTAACCCTTCCCCGAAGCCTGACCCTCACCCGTCCCCTAATCCTAAGCCGTACGCTAACACTAACCCGCGCCCTCACACGCACGCTCCCCCTAAAGCTTTGCCGTACCCTCACCTGGACTCTAAACCGTCCCCGTCCCCTAACCCTAACCCTAGCCCGAACCCTAACCCTAACCCTTCCCCGAAGCCTGACCCTCACCCGTCCCATAATCCTAACATGTACGCTAACACTAACCCGCGCCCTCACACGCACGCTCCCCCTAAAGCGTTGCCGTACCCTCACCTGGACCCTAAACCATCCCCGTCCCCTATCCCTAACCCTAGCCCGAACCCTAACCCTAAGCCTTCCCCGAAGCCTGACCCTCAACCGTCCCCTGATCCTAACCCGTACGCTAACACTTACCCGCGCCCTCACACGCACGCTCCCCCTAAAGCGTTGCCGTACCCTCACCTGGACCTTAAACCGTCCCCGTCCCGTAACCCTAACCCTAGCCCGAACCCTAACCCTAACCCTTCCCCGAAGCCTGACCCTCAACCGTCCCCTAATCCTAACCCGTAGGCTAACACTAACCCGCGCCCTCACACGCACGCTCCCCCTAAAGCGTTGCCGTACCCTCACCTGGATCCGAAATCGTACCCGTCCCCTAACCCTAACCCTAGCCCGAACCCTAACCCTAACCCTTCCCCGAAGCCTGACCCTCACCCGTCCCCTAATCTTAACCCGTACGCTAACACTAACCCGCGCCCTCACACGCACGCTCCCCCTAAAGCGTTGCCGTACCCTCACCTGGACCCTAAACCGTCCCCGTCCCCTAACCCTAACCCTAGACCGAACCCTAACCCTAACCCTTCCCCGAAGCCTGACCCTCACCCGTCCCCTAATCCTAAGCCGTACGCTAACACTAACCCGCGCCCTCACACGCACCCTCCCCCTAAAGCGTTACCGTACCCTCACCTGGACCCTAAACCGTCCCCGTCCCCTAACCCTAACCCTAGCCCGAACCCTAACCCTAACCCTTCCCCGAAGCCTGACCCTCACCCGTCCCCTAATCCTAACCCGTACGGTAACACTAACCTGCGCCCTCACACGCACGCTCCCCCTAAAGCGTTGCCGTACCCTCACCTGGACCCTAAACCGTCCCCGTCCCCTAACCCTAACCCTAGACCGAACCCTAACCATAACCCTTCAACGAAGCCTGACCCTCACCCGTCCCCTAATCCTAACCCGTACGCTAACACTAACCCGCGCCCTCACACGCACGCTCCCACTAAAGCGTTGCCGTACCCTCACCTGGACCCGAAACCATCCCCGTCCCCTAACCCTAACCCTAGCCCGAAACCTAACCCTAACCCTTCCCCGAAGCCTGACCCTCACCCGTCCCCTAATCCTAAGCCGTACGCTAACACTAACCCGCGCCCTCACACGCACGCTCCCCCTAAAACGTTGCCGTACCCTCACCTGGACCCTAAACCGTCCCCGTCCCCTAACCCTAACCCTAGCCCGAACCCTAACCCTAACCCTTCCCCGAAGCCTGACCCTCACCCGTCCCCTAATCATAAGCCGTACGCTAACACTAACCCGCGCCCTCACACGCACGCTCCCCCTAAAGCGTTGCCGTACCCTCACCTGTACCCTAAACCGTCCCCGTCCCCTAACCCTAACCCTAGCCCGAACCCTAATCCTAACCCTTCCCCGAAGCCTGACCCTCACCCGTCACCTAATCCTAAGCCGTACGCTAACACTAACGCGCGCTCTCACACGCACGCTCCCCCTAAAGCGTTGCCGTACCCTCACCTGGACCCTAAACCGTCCCCGTCCGTTAACCCTAACCCTAGCCCGAACCCTAACCCTAACCCTTCTCCGAAGCCTGACCCTCACCCGTCCCCTAATCCTAAGCCGTATCTAACACTAACCCGCGCCCTCACACGCACGCTCCCCCTAAAGCGTTGCCGTACCCTCACCTGGACCCTAAACCGTCCCCGTCCCCTAACCCTAACCCTAGCCCGAACCCTAACCCTAACCCTTCCCCGAAGCCTGACCCTCACCCGTCCCCTAATCCTAACCCGGACGCTAACACTAACCCGCGCCCTCACACGCACGCTCCCCCTAAAGCGTTTCCGTACCCTCACCTGGACCCTAAACCGTCCCCGTCCCCTAACCCTAACCCTAGCCCGAACCCTAACCCTAACCCTTCCCCGAAGCCTGACCCTCACCCGTCCCCTAATCTTAACCCGTACGCTAACACTAACCCGCGCCCTCACACGCACGCTCCCCCTAAAGCGTTGCCGTACCCTCACCTGGACCCTAAACCGTCCCCGTCCCCTAACCCTAACCCTAGCCCGAACCCTAACCCTAACCCTTCCCCGAAGCCTGACCCTCACCCGTCCCCTAATCCTAAGCCGTACGCTAACACTAACGCGCGCCCTCACACGCACCCTCCCCCTAAAGCGTTGCCGTACCCTCACCTGGACCCTAAACCCTCCCCGTCCGCAAACCCTAACCCTAGCCCGAACCCTAACCCTAACCCTTCCCCGAAGCCTGACCCTCACCCGTCCCCTAATCCTAACCCGTACGCTAACACTAACCCGCGCCCTCACACGCACGCTCCCCCTAAAGCTTTGCCGTACCCTCACCTGGACCCTAAACCGTCCCCGTCCCCTAACCCTAACCCTAGCCCGAACCCTAACCCTAACCCTTCCCCGAAGCCTGACCCTCACCCGTCCCCTAATCCTAACCCGTACGCTAACACTAACCCGCGCCCTCACACGCACGCTCCCCCTAAAGCGTTGCCGTACCCTCACCTGGACCCTAAACCGTCCCCGTCCCCTAACCCTAACCCTAGCCCGAACCCTAACCCTAACCCTTCCCCGAAGCCTGACCCTCACCCGTCCCCTAATCCTAACCCGTACGCTAACACTAACCCGCGCCCTCACACGCACGCTCCCCCTAAAGCGTTGCCGTACCCTCACCTGGACCCGAAACCGTCCCCGTCCCCTAACCCTAACCCTAGCCCGAACCCTAACCCTAACCCTTCCCCGAAGCCTGACACTCACCTGTCCCCTAATCCAAACCCGTACGCTAACACTAACTCGCGCCCTCACACGCACGCTCCCCCTAAAGCGTTGCCGTACCCTCACCTGGACCCTCAACCGTCCCCGTCCCCTAACCCTAACCCTAGCCCGAACCCTAACCCTAACCCTTCCCCGAAGCCTGACCCTCACCCGTCCCCTAATCCTAACCCGTATGCTAACACTAACAAGCGACCTCACACGCACACTCCCCCTAAAGCGTTGCCGTACCCTCACCTGGACCCGAAACCGTCCCCGTCCCCTAACCCTAACCCTAGCCCGAACCCTAACCCTAACCCCTCCCCGAAGCCTGACACTCACCCGTCCCCTAATCCTAACCCGTACGCTAACACTAACCCGCGCCCTCACACGCACGCTCCCCCTAAAGCGTTGCCGTACCCTCACCTGGACGCTAAACCGTCCCCGTCCCCTAACCCTAACCCTAGCCCGAACCCTAACCCTAACCCTTCCCCGAAGCCTGAGCCTCACCCGTCCCCTAATCCTAACCCGTACGCTAACACTAACCCACGCCCTCACACGCACGCTCCCCCTAAAGCGTTGCCGTACCCTCATCTGGACCCTAAACCGTCCCCGTCCCCTAACCCTAACCCTAGCCCGAACCCTAACCCTAACCCTTCCCCGAAGCCTGAGCCTCACCCGTCCCCTAATCCTAACCCGTACGCTAACACTAACCCACGCCCTCACACGCACGCTCCCCCTAAAGCGTTGCCGTACCCTCATCTGGACCCTAAACCGTCCCCGTCCCCTAACCCTAACCCTAGCCCGAACCCTAACCCTAACCCTTCCCCGAAGCCTGACCCTCACCCGTCCCCTAATCCTAAGCCGTACGCTAACACTAACCCGCGCCCTCACACGCACGCTCCCCCTAAAGCGTTGCCGTACCCTCACCTGGACCCTAAACCGTCCCCGTCCCCTAACCCTTACCCTAGCCCGAACCCTAAATCTAAACCTTCCCCGAAGCCTGACCCTCACCCGTCCCCTAATACTAACTCGTACGCTAACACTAACCCGCGCCCTCACACGCACGCTCCCCCTAAAGTGTTGCCGTACCCTCACCTGGACCCTAAACCGTCCCCATCCCCTAACCTTAACCCTAGCCCGAACCCTAACCCTAACCCTTCCCCGAAGCCTGACCCTCACCCGTCCCCTGATCCTAACCCGTACGCTAACACTAACCCGCGCCCTCACACGCACACTCCCCCTAAAGCGTTGCCGTACCCTCACCTGGACCCTAAACCGTCCCCGTCCCCTAACCCTAACCCTAGCCCGAACCCTAACCCTAACCCTTCCCCGAAGCCTGACTCTCACCCGTCCCCTAATCCTAACCCGTAGGCTAACACTAACCCGCGCCCTCACACGCACGCTCCCCCTAAAGCGTTGCCGTACCCTCACCTGGACCCGAAATCGTACCCGTCCCCTAACCCTAACCCTAGCCCGAACCCTAACCCTAAGCCTTCCCCGAAGCCTGACCCTCACCCGTCCCCTAATCCTAACCCGTACGCTAACACTAACCCGCGCCCTCACACGCACGCTCCCCCTAAAGCGTTGCCGTACCCTCACCTGGACCCTAAACCGTCCCCGTCACTGTACCCTAACCCTAACCCTAGCCCGAACCCTAACCCTAACCCTTCCCCGAAGCCTGACCCGCACCCGTCCCCTAATCCTAAGCTGTACGCTAACACTAACCCGCGCCCTCACACGCACGCTCCCCCTAAAGCGTTGCCGTACCCTCACCTGGACCCTAAACCGTCCCCGTCCCCTAACCCTAACCCTAGCCCGAACCCTAACCCTAACCCTTCCCCGAAGCCTGACCCTCACCCGTCCCTTAATCCTAACCCGTACACTAACACTAACCCGCGCCCTCACACGCACGCTCCCCTAAAGGGTTGCTGTACACTCACCTGGACCCTAAACCGTCCCCGTCCCCTAACCCTAACCCTAGCCCGAACCCTAACCCTAACCCTTCCCCGAAGCCTGACCCTCACCCGTCCCCTAATCTTAACCCGTACGCTAACACTAACCCGCGCCCTCACACGCACGCTCCCCCTAAAGCGTTGCCGTACCCTCACCTGGACCCTAAACCGTCCCCGTCCCCTAACCCTAACCCTAGCCCGAACCCTAACCCTAACCCTTCCCCGAAGCCTGACCCTCACCCGTCCCCTAATCCTAAGCCGTACGCTAACACTAACGCGCGCCCTCACACGCACCCTCCCCCTAAAGCGTTGCCGTACCCTCACCTGGACCCTAAACCCTCCCCGTCCGCAAACCCTAACCCTAGCCCGAACCCTAACCCTAACCCTTCCCCGAAGCCTGACCCTCACCCGTCCCCTAATCCTAACCCGTACGCTAACACTAACCCGCGCCCTCACACGCACGCTCCCCCTAAAGCGTTGCCGTACCCTCACCTGGACCCTAAACCGTCCCCGTCCCCTAACCCTAACCCTAGCCCGAACCCTAACCCTAACCCTTCCCCGAAGCCTGACCCTCACCCGTCCCCTAATCCTAACCCGTACGCTAACACTAACCCGCGCCCTCACACGCACGCTCCCCCTAAAGCGTTGCTGTACCCTCACCTGGACCCTAAACCGTCCCCGTCCCCTAACCCTAACCCTAGCCCGAACCCTAACCCTAACCCTTCCCCGAAGCCTGACCCTCACCCGTCCCCTAATCCTAACCCGTACGCTAACACTAACCCGCGCCCTCACACGCACGCTCCCCCTAAAGCGTTGCCGTACCCTCACCTGGACCCGAAACCGTCCCCGTCCCCTAACCCTAACCCTAGCCCGAACCCTAACCCTAACCCTTCCGACACTCACCTGTCCCCTAATCCAAACCCGTACGCTAACACTAACCCCGCGCCCTCACACGCACGCTCCCCCTAAAGCGGTTGCCCGTACCCCTCACCTGGACCCTAAACCGTCCCCGTCCCCTAACCCTAACCCTAGCCCGAACCCTAACCCTAACCCTTCCCCGAAGCCTGACCCTCACCACCGTTCCCCTAATCCTAACCCGTATGCTAACACTAACAAGCGACCTCACACGCACGCTCCCCCCTAAAGCGTTGCCGTACCCTCACCTGGACCCGAAACCGTTCCCCGTCCCCTAACCCTAACCCTAGCCCGAACCCTAACCCTAACCCCTCCCCGAAGCCTGACACTCACCCGTCCCCTAATCCTAACCCGTACGCTAACACTAACCCGCGCCCTCACACGCACCCTCCCCCTAAAGCGTTGCCGTACCCTCACCTGGACCCTAAACCGTCCCCGTCCCCTAACCATAACCCTAGCCCGAACCCTAACCCTAACGCTTCCCCGAAGCCTGACCCTCACCCGTCCCCTAATCCTAACCCGTACGCTAACACTAACCCGCGCCCTCACACGCACGCTCCCCCTAAAGTGTTGCCGTACCCTCACCTGGACGCTAAACCGTCCCCGTCCCCTAACCCTAACCCTAGCCCGAACCCTAACCCTAACCCTTCCCCGAAGCCTGAGCCTCACCCGTCCCCTAATCCTAACCCGTACGCTAACACTAACCCACGCCCTCACACGCACGCTCCCCCTAAAGCGTTGCCGTACCCTCATCTGGACCCTAAACCGTCCCCGTCCCCGAACCCTAACCCTAGCCCGAACCCTAACCCTAACCCTTCCCCGAAGCCTGACCCTCACCCGTCCCCTAATCCTAAGCCGTACGCTAACACTAACCCGCGCCCTCACACGCACGCTCCCCCTAAAGCGTTGCCGTACCCTCACCTGGACCCTAAACCGTCCCCGTCCCCTAACCCTAACCCTAGCCCGAACCCTAAACCTAAACCTTCCCCGAAGCCTGACCCTCACCCGTCCCCTAATACTAACTCGTACGCTAACACTAACCCGCGCCCTCACACGCACGCTCCCCCTAAAGTGTTGCCGTACCCTCACCTGGACCCTAAACCGTCCCCGTCCCCTAACCTTAACCCTAGCCCAAACCCTAACCCTAACCCTTCCCCGAAGCCTGACCCTCACCCGTCCCCTGATCCTAACCCGTACGCTAACACTAACCCGCGCCCTCACACGCACACTCCCCCTAAAGCGTTGCCGTACCCTCACCTGGACCCTAAACCGTCCCCGTCCCCTAACCCTAACCCTAGCCCGAACCCTAACCCTAACCCTTCCCCGAAGCCTGACTCTCACCCGTCCCCTAATCCTAACCCGTAGGCTAACACTAACCCGCGCCCTCACACGCACGCTCCCCCTAAAGCGTTGCCGTACCCTCACCTGGACCCGAAATCGTACCCGTCCCCTAACCCTAACCCTAGCCCGAACCCTAACCCTAAGCCTTCCCCGAAGCCTGACCCTCACCCGTCCCCTAATCCTAACCCGTACGCTAACACTAACCCGCGCCCTCACACGCACGCTCCCCCTAAAGCGTTGCCGTACCCTCACCTGGACCCTAAACCGTCCCCGTCACTGTACCCTAACCCTAACTCTAGCCCGAACCCTAACCCTAACCCTTCCCCGAAGCCTGACCCGCACCCGTCCCCTAATCCTAAGCTGTACGCTAACACTAACCCGCGCCCTCACACGCACGCTCCCCCTAAAGCGTTGCCGTACCCTCACCTGGACCCTAAACCGTCCCCGTCCCCTAACCCTAACCCTAGCCCGAACCCTAACCCTAACCCTTCCCCGAAGCCTGACCCTCACCCGTCCCTTAATCCTAACCCGTACACTAACACTAACCCGCGCCCTCACACGCACGCTCCCCTAAAGGGTTGCTGTACACTCACCTGGACCCTAAACCGTCCCCGTCCCCTAACGCTAACCCTAGCCCGAACCCTAACCCTAACCCTTCCCCGAAGCCTGACCCTCACCCGTCCCCTAATCCTAACCCGTACGCTAACACTACCCCGCGCCCTCACACGCACGCTCCCCCTAAAGCGTTTCCGTACCCTCACCTGGAAACTAAACGGTCCCCGTCAACTAACCCTAACCCTAGCCCGAACCCTAACCCTAATCCTTCCCCGAAGCATGACCCTCAACCGTCCCCTAATCCTAACCCGTACGCTAACACTAACCCGCACCCTCACACGCACGCTCCCCCTAAAGCGTTGCCGTACCCTCACCTGGACCCTAAACCGTCCCCGTCACCGTACCCTAACCCTAACCCTAACCCGAACCCTAACCCTAACCCTTCCCCGAAGCCTGATCCTCACCCGTCCCCTAATCCTAACCCGTACGCTAACACTAACCCGCGCCCTCACACGCACGCTCCCCCTAAAGCGTTGCCGTACCCTCCCCTGGACCCTAAACCGTCCCCGTCCCCTAACCCTAAACCTAGCCCGAACCCTAACCCTAACCCTTCCCCGAAGCCTGACCCTCACACGTCCCCTAATCCTAAGCCGTACGCTAACACTAACCCGAGCCCTCACACGCACGCTCCCCCTAAAGCGTTGCCGTACCCTCACCTGGACCCTGAACCGTCTCCGTCCCCTAACCCTAACCCTAGCCCGAACCCTAACCCTAACCCTTCCCCGAAGCCTGACCCTCACCCGTCCCCTAATCCTAACCCGGATGCTAACACTAACCCGCGCCCTCACACGCACGCTCCCCCTAAAGCGTTGCCGTACCCTCACCTGGACCCTAAACCGTCCCCGTCCCCTAACCCTAACCCTAGCCCGAACCCTAACCCTAACCCTTCCCCGAAGCCTGACCCTCACCCGTCCCCTAATCCTAACCCGTACGCTAACACTAACCCGCGCCCTCACACGCACGCTCCCCCTAAAGCGTTGCCGTACCCTCACCTGGACCCTAAACCGTCCCCGTCCCCTAACCCTAACCCTAGCCCGAACCCTAACCCTAACCCTTCCCCGAAGCCTGACCCTCACCCGTCCCCTAATCCTAAGCCGTACGCTAACACTAACCCGCGCCCTCACACGCACGCTCCCCCTAAAGCGTTGCCGTACCCTCACCTGGACCCTAAACCGTCCCCGTCCCCTAACCCTAACCCTAGCCCGAACACTAACCCTAACCCTTCCCAGAAGCCTGACCCTCACCCGTCCCCTAATCCTAATCCGTAAGCTAACACTAACCCGCGCCCTCACATGCACGCTCCCCCTAAAGCGTTGCCGTACCCTCACCTGGACCCTAAACCGTCCCCATCACCTAACCCTAACCCTAGCCCGAACCCTAACCCTAACCCTTTCCCGAAGCCTGACCCTCACCCGTCCCCTAATCCTAAGCCGTACGCTAACACTAACGCGTGCCCTCACACGCACGCTCCCCCTAAAGCGTTGCCGTACCCTCACCTGGACCCTAAACCGTCCCCGTCCCCTAACCCTAACCCTAGCCCGAACCCTAACCCTAACCCTTCCCAGAAGCCTGACCCTCACCCGTCCCCTAATCCTAAGCCGTACGCTAACACTAACGCGTGCCCTCACACGCACGCTCCCCCTAAAGCGTTGCCGTACCCTCACCTGGACCCTAAACCGTCCCCGTCCCCTAACCCTAACCCTAGCCCGAACCCTAACCCTAACCCTTCCCCGAAGCCTGACCCTCACCCGTCCCCTAATCCTAACCCGTACGCTAACACTAACCCGCGCCCTCACACGCACGCTCCCCCTAAAGCGTTGCCGTACCCTCACCTGGACCCTAAACCGTCCCCGTCCCCTAACCCTAACCCTAGCCCGAACCCTAACCCTAACCCTTCCCCGAAGCCTGACCCTCACCCGTCCCCTAATGCTAAGCCGTACGCTAACACTAACCCGCGCCCTCACACGCACGCTCCCTCTAAAGCGTTGCCGTACCCTCACCTGGACCCTAAACCGTCCCCGTCCCCTAACCCTAACCCTAGCCCGAACCCTAACCCTAACCCTTCCCCGAAGCCTGACTCTCACCCATCCCCTAATCCTAACCCGTACGCTAACACTAACCCGCGCCCTCACACGCACGCTCCCCCTAAAGCGTTGCCGTACACTCACCTGGACCCGAAACCGTCCCCGTCCCCTAATCCTAACCCTAGCCCGAACCCTAACCCTAACCCTTCCCCGAAGCCTGACCCTCATCCGTCCCCTAATCCTAACCCGTACGCTAACACTAACCCGCGCCCTCACACACATGCTCCCCCTAAAGCGTTGCCGTACCCTCACCTGGACCCTAAACCGTCCCCGTCCCCTAACCCTAACCCTAGCCCGAACCCTAACCCTAACCCTTCCCCGAAGCCTGACCCTCACCCGTCCCCTAATCCTAAGCCGTACGCTAACACTAACGCGCGCCCTCACACGCACCCTCCCCCTAAAGCGTTGCCGTACCCTCACCTGGACCCTAAACCCTCCCCGTCCGCAAACCCTAACCCTAGCCCGAACCCTAACCCTAACCCTTCCCCGAAGCCTGACCCTCACCCGTCCCCTAATCCTAACCCGTACGCTAACACTAACCCGCGCCCTCACACGCACGCTCCCCCTAAAGCTTTGCCGTACCCTCACCTGGACCCTAAACCGTCCCCGTCCCCTAACCCTAACCCTAGCCCGAACCCTAACCCTAACCCTTCCCCGAAGCCTGACCCTCACCCGTCCCCTAATCCTAACCCGTACGCTAACACTAACCCGCGCCCTCACACGCACGCTCCCCCTAAAGCGTTGCCGTACCCTCACCTGGACCCTAAACCGTCCCCGTCCCCTAACCCTAACCCTAGCCCGAACCCTAACCCTAACCCTTCCCCGAAGCCTGACCCTCACCCGTCCCCTAATCCTAACCCGTACGCTAACACTAACCCGCGCCCTCACACGCACGCTCCCCCTAAAGCGTTGCCGTACCCTCACCTGGACCCGAAACCGTCCCCGTCCCCTAACCCTAACCCTAGCCCGAACCCTAACCCTAACCCTTCCCCGAAGCCTGACACTCACCTGTCCCCTAATCCAAACCCGTACGCTAACACTAACTCGCGCCCTCACACGCACGCTCCCCCTAAAGCGTTGCCGTACCCTCACCTGGACCCTCAACCGTCCCCGTCCCCTAACCCTAACCCTAGCCCGAACCCTAACCCTAACCCTTCCCCGAAGCCTGACCCTCACCCGTCCCCTAATCCTAACCCGTATGCTAACACTAACAAGCGACCTCACACGCACACTCCCCCTAAAGCGTTGCCGTACCCTCACCTGGACCCGAAACCGTCCCCGTCCCCTAACCCTAACCCTAGCCCGAACCCTAACCCTAACCCCTCCCCGAAGCCTGACACTCACCCGTCCCCTAATCCTAACCCGTACGCTAACACTAACCCGCGCCCTCACACGCACGCTCCCCCTAAAGCGTTGCCGTACCCTCACCTGGACCCTAAACCGTCCCCGTCCCCTAACCATAACCCTAGCCCGAACCCTAACCCTAACCCTTCCCCGAAGCCTGACCCTCACCCGTCCCCTAATCCTAACCCGTACGCTAACACTAACCCGCGCCCTCACACGCACGCTCCCCCTAAAGCGTTGCCGTACCCTCACCTGGACGCTAAACCGTCCCCGTCCCCTAACCCTAACCCTAGCCCGAACCCTAACCCTAACCCTTCCCCGAAGCCTGAGCCTCACCCGTCCCCTAATCCTAACCCGTACGCTAACACTAACCCACGCCCTCACACGCACGCTCCCCCTAAAGCGTTGCCGTACCCTCATCTGGACCCTAAACCGTCCCCGTCCCCTAACCCTAACCCTAGCCCGAACCCTAACCCTAACCCTTCCCCGAAGCCTGACCCTCACCCGTCCCCTAATCCTAAGCCGTACGCTAACACTAACCCGCGCCCTCACACGCACGCTCCCCCTAAAGCGTTGCCGTACCCTCACCTGGACCCTAAACCGTCCCCGTCCCCTAACCCTTACCCTAGCCCGAACCCTAAATCTAAACCTTCCCCGAAGCCTGACCCTCACCCGTCCCCTAATACTAACTCGTACGCTAACACTAACCCGCGCCCTCACACGCACGCTCCCCCTAAAGTGTTGCCGTACCCTCACCTGGACCCTAAACCGTCCCCATCCCCTAACCTTAACCCTAGCCCGAACCCTAACCCTAACCCTTCCCCGAAGCCTGACCCTCACCCGTCCCCTGATCCTAACCCGTACGCTAACACTAACCCGCGCCCTCACACGCACACTCCCCCTAAAGCGTTGCCGTACCCTCACCTGGACCCTAAACCGTCCCCGTCCCCTAACCCTAACCCTAGCCCGAACCCTAACCCTAACCCTTCCCCGAAGCCTGACTCTCACCCGTCCCCTAATCCTAACCCGTAGGCTAACACTAACCCGCGCCCTCACACGCACGCTCCCCCTAAAGCGTTGCCGTACCCTCACCTGGACCCGAAATCGTACCCGTCCCCTAACCCTAACCCTAGCCCGAACCCTAACCCTAAGCCTTCCCCGAAGCCTGACCCTCACCCGTCCCCTAATCCTAACCCGTACGCTAACACTAACCCGCGCCCTCACACGCACGCTCCCCCTAAAGCGTTGCCGTACCCTCACCTGGACCCTAAACCGTCCCCGTCACTGTACCCTAACCCTAACCCTAGCCCGAACCCTAACCCTAACCCTTCCCCGAAGCCTGACCCGCACCCGTCCCCTAATCCTAAGCTGTACGCTAACACTAACCCGCGCCCTCACACGCACGCTCCCCCTAAAGCGTTGCCGTACCCTCACCTGGACCCTAAACCGTCCCCGTCCCCTAACCCTAACCCTAGCCCGAACCCTAACCCTAACCCTTCCCCGAAGCCTGACCCTCACCCGTCCCTTAATCCTAACCCGTACACTAACACTAACCCGCGCCCTCACACGCACGCTCCCCTAAAGGGTTGCTGTACACTCACCTGGACCCTAAACCGTCCCCGTCCCCTAACCCTAACCCTAGCCCGAACCCTAACCCTAACCCTTCCCCGAAGCCTGACCCTCACCCGTCCCCTAATCTTAACCCGTACGCTAACACTAACCCGCGCCCTCACACGCACGCTCCCCCTAAAGCGTTGCCGTACCCTCACCTGGACCCTAAACCGTCCCCGTCCCCTAACCCTAACCCTAGCCCGAACCCTAACCCTAACCCTTCCCCGAAGCCTGACCCTCACCCGTCCCCTAATCCTAAGCCGTACGCTAACACTAACGCGCGCCCTCACACGCACCCTCCCCCTAAAGCGTTGCCGTACCCTCACCTGGACCCTAAACCCTCCCCGTCCGCAAACCCTAACCCTAGCCCGAACCCTAACCCTAACCCTTCCCCGAAGCCTGACCCTCACCCGTCCCCTAATCCTAACCCGTACGCTAACACTAACCCGCGCCCTCACACGCACGCTCCCCCTAAAGCGTTGCCGTACCCTCACCTGGACCCTAAACCGTCCCCGTCCCCTAACCCTAACCCTAGCCCGAACCCTAACCCTAACCCTTCCCCGAAGCCTGACCCTCACCCGTCCCCTAATCCTAACCCGTACGCTAACACTAACCCGCGCCCTCACACGCACGCTCCCCCTAAAGCGTTGCTGTACCCTCACCTGGACCCTAAACCGTCCCCGTCCCCTAACCCTAACCCTAGCCCGAACCCTAACCCTAACCCTTCCCCGAAGCCTGACCCTCACCCGTCCCCTAATCCTAACCCGTACGCTAACACTAACCCGCGCCCTCACACGCACGCTCCCCCTAAAGCGTTGCCGTACCCTCACCTGGACCCGAAACCGTCCCCGTCCCCTAACCCTAACCCTAGCCCGAACCCTAACCCTAACCCTTCCCCGAAGCCTGACACTCACCTGTCCCCTAATCCAAACCCGTACGCTAACACTAACCCGCGCCCTCACACGCACGCTCCCCCTAAAGCGTTGCCGTACCCTCACCTGGACCCTAAACCGTCCCCGTCCCCTAACCCTAACCCTAGCCCGAACCCTAACCCTAACCCTTCCCCGAAGCCTGACCCTCACCCGTCCCCTAATCCTAACCCGTATGCTAACACTAACAAGCGACCTCACACGCACGCTCCCCCTAAAGCGTTGCCGTACCCTCACCTGGACCCGAAACCGTCCCCGTCCCCTAACCCTAACCCTAGCCCGAACCCTAACCCTAACCCCTCCCCGAAGCCTGACACTCACCCGTCCCCTAATCCTAACCCGTACGCTAACACTAACCCGCGCCCTCACACGCACCCTCCCCCTAAAGCGTTGCCGTACCCTCACCTGGACCCTAAACCGTCCCCGTCCCCTAACCATAACCCTAGCCCGAACCCTAACCCTAACGCTTCCCCGAAGCCTGACCCTCACCCGTCCCCTAATCCTAACCCGTACGCTAACACTAACCCGCGCCCTCACACGCACGCTCCCCCTAAAGTGTTGCCGTACCCTCACCTGGACGCTAAACCGTCCCCGTCCCCTAACCCTAACCCTAGCCCGAACCCTAACCCTAACCCTTCCCCGAAGCCTGAGCCTCACCCGTCCCCTAATCCTAACCCGTACGCTAACACTAACCCACGCCCTCACACGCACGCTCCCCCTAAAGCGTTGCCGTACCCTCATCTGGACCCTAAACCGTCCCCGTCCCCGAACCCTAACCCTAGCCCGAACCCTAACCCTAACCCTTCCCCGAAGCCTGACCCTCACCCGTCCCCTAATCCTAAGCCGTACGCTAACACTAACCCGCGCCCTCACACGCACGCTCCCCCTAAAGCGTTGCCGTACCCTCACCTGGACCCTAAACCGTCCCCGTCCCCTAACCCTAACCCTAGCCCGAACCCTAAACCTAAACCTTCCCCGAAGCCTGACCCTCACCCGTCCCCTAATACTAACTCGTACGCTAACACTAACCCGCGCCCTCACACGCACGCTCCCCCTAAAGTGTTGCCGTACCCTCACCTGGACCCTAAACCGTCCCCGTCCCCTAACCTTAACCTTAGCCCAAACCCTAACCCTAACCCTTCCCCGAAGCCTGACCCTCACCCGTCCCCTGATCCTAACCCGTACGCTAACACTAACCCGCGCCCTCACACGCACACTCCCCCTAAAGCGTTGCCGTACCCTCACCTGGACCCTAAACCGTCCCCGTCCCCTAACCCTAACCCTAGCCCGAACCCTAACCCTAACCCTTCCCCGAAGCCTGACTCTCACCCGTCCCCTAATCCTAACCCGTAGGCTAACACTAACCCGCGCCCTCACACGCACGCTCCCCCTAAAGCGTTGCCGTACCCTCACCTGGACCCGAAATCGTACCCGTCCCCTAACCCTAACCCTAGCCCGAACCCTAACCCTAAGCCTTCCCCGAAGCCTGACCCTCACCCGTCCCCTAATCCTAACCCGTACGCTAACACTAACCCGCGCCCTCACACGCACGCTCCCCCTAAAGCGTTGCCGTACCCTCACCTGGACCCTAAACCGTCCCCGTCACTGTACCCTAACCCTAACTCTAGCCCGAACCCTAACCCTAACCCTTCCCCGAAGCCTGACCCGCACCCGTCCCCTAATCCTAAGCTGTACGCTAACACTAACCCGCGCCCTCACACGCACGCTCCCCCTAAAGCGTTGCCGTACCCTCACCTGGACCCTAAACCGTCCCCGTCCCCTAACCCTAACCCTAGCCCGAACCCTAACCCTAACCCTTCCCCGAAGCCTGACCCTCACCCGTCCCTTAATCCTAACCCGTACACTAACACTAACCCGCGCCCTCACACGCACGCTCCCCTAAAGGGTTGCTGTACACTCACCTGGACCCTAAACCGTCCCCGTCCCCTAACGCTAACCCTAGCCCGAACCCTAACCCTAACCCTTCCCCGAAGCCTGACCCTCACCCGTCCCCTAATCCTAACCCGTACGCTAACACTACCCCGCGCCCTCACACGCACGCTCCCCCTAAAGCGTTTCCGTACCCTCACCTGGAAACTAAACGGTCCCCGTCAACTAACCCTAACCCTAGCCCGAACCCTAACCCTAATCCTTCCCCGAAGCATGACCCTCAACCGTCCCCTAATCCTAACCCGTACGCTAACACTAACCCGCACCCTCACACGCACGCTCCCCCTAAAGCGTTGCCGTACCCTCACCTGGACCCTAAACCGTCCCCGTCACCGTACCCTAACCCTAACCCTAACCCGAACCCTAACCCTAACCCTTCCCCGAAGCCTGATCCTCACCCGTCCCCTAATCCTAACCCGTACGCTAACACTAACCCGCGCCCTCACACGCACGCTCCCCCTAAAGCGTTGCCGTACCCTCCCCTGGACCCTAAACCGTCCCCGTCCCCTAACCCTAAACCTAGCCCGAACCCTAACCCTAACCCTTCCCCGAAGCCTGACCCTCACACGTCCCCTAATCCTAAGCCGTACGCTAACACTAACCCGAGCCCTCACACGCACGCTCCCCCTAAAGCGTTGCCGTACCCTCACCTGGACCCTGAACCGTCTCCGTCCCCTAACCCTAACCCTAGCCCGAACCCTAACCCTAACCCTTCCCCGAAGCCTGACCCTCACCCGTCCCCTAATCCTAACCCGGATGCTAACACTAACCCGCGCCCTCACACGCACGCTCCCCCTAAAGCGTTGCCGTACCCTCACCTGGACCCTAAACCGTCCCCGTCCCCTAACCCTAACCCTAGCCCGAACCCTAACCCTAACCCTTCCCCGAAGCCTGACCCTCACCCGTCCCCTAATCCTAACCCGTACGCTAACACTAACCCGCGCCCTCACACGCACGCTCCCCCTAAAGCGTTGCCGTACCCTCACCTGGACCCTAAACCGTCCCCGTCCCCTAACCCTAACCCTAGCCCGAACCCTAACCCTAACCCTTCCCCGAAGCCTGACCCTCACCCGTCCCCTAATCCTAAGCCGTACGCTAACACTAACCCGCGCCCTCACACGCACGCTCCCCCTAAAGCGTTGCCGTACCCTCACCTGGACCCTAAACCGTCCCCGTCCCCTAACCCTAACCCTAGCCCGAACACTAACCCTAACCCTTCCCAGAAGCCTGACCCTCACCCGTCCCCTAATCCTAATCCGTAAGCTAACACTAACCCGCGCCCTCACATGCACGCTCCCCCTAAAGCGTTGCCGTACCCTCACCTGGACCCTAAACCGTCCCCATCACCTAACCCTAACCCTAGCCCGAACCCTAACCCTAACCCTTTCCCGAAGCCTGACCCTCACCCGTCCCCTAATCCTAAGCCGTACGCTAACACTAACGCGTGCCCTCACACGCACGCTCCCCCTAAAGCGTTGCCGTACCCTCACCTGGACCCTAAACCGTCCCCGTCCCCTAACCCTAACCCTAGCCCGAACCCTAACCCTAACCCTTCCCAGAAGCCTGACCCTCACCCGTCCCCTAATCCTAAGCCGTACGCTAACACTAACGCGTGCCCTCACACGCACGCTCCCCCTAAAGCGTTGCCGTACCCTCACCTGGACCCTAAACCGTCCCCGTCCCCTAACCCTAACCCTAGCCCGAACCCTAACCCTAACCCTTCCCCGAAGCCTGACCCTCACCCGTCCCCTAATCCTAACCCGTACGCTAACACTAACCCGCGCCCTCACACGCACGCTCCCCCTAAAGCGTTGCCGTACCCTCACCTGGACCCTAAACCGTCCCCGTCCCCTAACCCTAACCCTAGCCCGAACCCTAACCCTAACCCTTCCCCGAAGCCTGACCCTCACCCGTCCCCTAATGCTAAGCCGTACGCTAACACTAACCCGCGCCCTCACACGCACGCTCCCTCTAAAGCGTTGCCGTACCCTCACCTGGACCCTAAACCGTCCCCGTCCCCTAACCCTAACCCTAGCCCGAACCCTAACCCTAACCCTTCCCCGAAGCCTGACTCTCACCCATCCCCTAATCCTAACCCGTACGCTAACACTAACCCGCGCCCTCACACGCACGCTCCCCCTAAAGCGTTGCCGTACACTCACCTGGACCCGAAACCGTCCCCGTCCCCTAATCCTAACCCTAGCCCGAACCCTAACCCTAACCCTTCCCCGAAGCCTGACCCTCATCCGTCCCCTAATCCTAACCCGTACGCTAACACTAACCCGCGCCCTCACACACATGCTCCCCCTAAAGCGTTGCCGTACCCTCACCTGGACCCTAAACCGTCCCCGTCCCCTAACCCTAACCCTAGCCCGAACCCTAACCCTAACCCTTCCCCGAAGCCTGACCCTCACCCGTCCCCTAATCCTAACCCGTACGCTAACACTAACCCGCGCCCTCACACGCACGCTCCCCCTAAAGCGTTGCCGTACCCTCACCTGGACCCGAAATCGTACCCGTCCCCTAACCCTAACCCTAGCCCGAACCCTAACCCTAAGCCTTCCCCGAAGCCTGACCCTCACCCGTCCCCTAATCCTAACCCGTACGCTAACACTAACCCGCGCCCTCACACGCACGCTCCCCCTAAAGCGTTGCCGTACCCTCACCTGGACCCTAAACCGTCCCCGTCACTGTACCCTAACCCTAACTCTAGCCCGAACCCTAACCCTAACCCTTCCCCGAAGCCTGACCCGCACCCGTCCCCTAATCCTAAGCTGTACGCTAACACTAACCCGCGCCCTCACACGCACGCTCCCCCTAAAGCGTTGCCGTACCCTCACCTGGACCCTAAACCGTCCCCGTCCCCTAACCCTAACCCTAGCCCGAACCCTAACCCTAACCCTTCCCCGAAGCCTGACCCTCACCCGTCCCTTAATCCTAACCCGTACACTAACACTAACCCGCGCCCTCACACGCACGCTCCCCTAAAGGGTTGCTGTACACTCACCTGGACCCTAAACCGTCCCCGTCCCCTAACGCTAACCCTAGCCCGAACCCTAACCCTAACCCTTCCCCGAAGCCTGACCCTCACCCGTCCCCTAATCCTAACCCGTACGCTAACACTACCCCGCGCCCTCACACGCACGCTCCCCCTAAAGCGTTTCCGTACCCTCACCTGGAAACTAAACGGTCCCCGTCAACTAACCCTAACCCTAGCCCGAACCCTAACCCTAATCCTTCCCCGAAGCATGACCCTCAACCGTCCCCTAATCCTAACCCGTACGCTAACACTAACCCGCACCCTCACACGCACGCTCCCCCTAAAGCGTTGCCGTACCCTCACCTGGACCCTAAACCGTCCCCGTCACCGTACCCTAACCCTAACCCTAACCCGAACCCTAACCCTAACCCTTCCCCGAAGCCTGATCCTCACCCGTCCCCTAATCCTAACCCGTACGCTAACACTAACCCGCGCCCTCACACGCACGCTCCCCCTAAAGCGTTGCCGTACCCTCCCCTGGACCCTAAACCGTCCCCGTCCCCTAACCCTAAACCTAGCCCGAACCCTAACCCTAACCCTTCCCCGAAGCCTGACCCTCACACGTCCCCTAATCCTAAGCCGTACGCTAACACTAACCCGAGCCCTCACACGCACGCTCCCCCTAAAGCGTTGCCGTACCCTCACCTGGACCCTGAACCGTCTCCGTCCCCTAACCCTAACCCTAGCCCGAACCCTAACCCTAACCCTTCCCCGAAGCCTGACCCTCACCCGTCCCCTAATCCTAACCCGGATGCTAACACTAACCCGCGCCCTCACACGCACGCTCCCCCTAAAGCGTTGCCGTACCCTCACCTGGACCCTAAACCGTCCCCGTCCCCTAACCCTAACCCTAGCCCGAACCCTAACCCTAACCCTTCCCCGAAGCCTGACCCTCACCCGTCCCCTAATCCTAACCCGTACGCTAACACTAACCCGCGCCCTCACACGCACGCTCCCCCTAAAGCGTTGCCGTACCCTCACCTGGACCCTAAACCGTCCCCGTCCCCTAACCCTAACCCTAGCCCGAACCCTAACCCTAACCCTTCCCCGAAGCCTGACCCTCACCCGTCCCCTAATCCTAAGCCGTACGCTAACACTAACCCGCGCCCTCACACGCACGCTCCCCCTAAAGCGTTGCCGTACCCTCACCTGGACCCTAAACCGTCCCCGTCCCCTAACCCTAACCCTAGCCCGAACACTAACCCTAACCCTTCCCAGAAGCCTGACCCTCACCCGTCCCCTAATCCTAATCCGTAAGCTAACACTAACCCGCGCCCTCACATGCACGCTCCCCCTAAAGCGTTGCCGTACCCTCACCTGGACCCTAAACCGTCCCCATCACCTAACCCTAACCCTAGCCCGAACCCTAACCCTAACCCTTTCCCGAAGCCTGACCCTCACCCGTCCCCTAATCCTAAGCCGTACGCTAACACTAACGCGTGCCCTCACACGCACGCTCCCCCTAAAGCGTTGCCGTACCCTCACCTGGACCCTAAACCGTCCCCGTCCCCTAACCCTAACCCTAGCCCGAACCCTAACCCTAACCCTTCCCAGAAGCCTGACCCTCACCCGTCCCCTAATCCTAAGCCGTACGCTAACACTAACGCGTGCCCTCACACGCACGCTCCCCCTAAAGCGTTGCCGTACCCTCACCTGGACCCTAAACCGTCCCCGTCCCCTAACCCTAACCCTAGCCCGAACCCTAACCCTAACCCTTCCCCGAAGCCTGACCCTCACCCGTCCCCTAATCCTAACCCGTACGCTAACACTAACCCGCGCCCTCACACGCACGCTCCCCCTAAAGCGTTGCCGTACCCTCACCTGGACCCTAAACCGTCCCCGTCCCCTAACCCTAACCCTAGCCCGAACCCTAACCCTAACCCTTCCCCGAAGCCTGACCCTCACCCGTCCCCTAATGCTAAGCCGTACGCTAACACTAACCCGCGCCCTCACACGCACGCTCCCTCTAAAGCGTTGCCGTACCCTCACCTGGACCCTAAACCGTCCCCGTCCCCTAACCCTAACCCTAGCCCGAACCCTAACCCTAACCCTTCCCCGAAGCCTGACTCTCACCCATCCCCTAATCCTAACCCGTACGCTAACACTAACCCGCGCCCTCACACGCACGCTCCCCCTAAAGCGTTGCCGTACACTCACCTGGACCCGAAACCGTCCCCGTCCCCTAATCCTAACCCTAGCCCGAACCCTAACCCTAACCCTTCCCCGAAGCCTGACCCTCATCCGTCCCCTAATCCTAACCCGTACGCTAACACTAACCCGCGCCCTCACACACATGCTCCCCCTAAAGCGTTGCCGTACCCTCACCTGGACCCTAAACCGTCCCCGTCCCCTAACCCTAACCCTAGCCCGAACCCTAACCCTAACCCTTCCCCGAAGCCTGACCCTCACCCGTCCCCTAATCCTAACCCGTACGCTAACACTAACCCGCGCCCTCACACGCACGCTCCCCCTAAAGCGTTGCCGTACCCTCACCTGGACCCTAAACCGTCCCCGTCCCCTAACCCTAACCCTAGCCCGAACCCTAACCCTAACCCTTCCCAGAAGCCTGACCCTCACCCGTCCCCTAATCCTAATCCGTAAGCTAACACTAACCCGCGCCCTCACATGCACGCTCCCCCTAAAGCGTTGCCGTACCCTCACCTGGACCCTAAACCGTCCCCATCCCCTAACCCTAACCCTAGCCCGAACCCTAACCCTAAGCCTTCCCCGAAGCCTGACCCTCACCCGTCCCCTAATCCTAACCCGTACGCTAACACTAACCCGCGCCCTCACACGCACGCTCCCCCTAAAGCGTTGCCGTACCCTCACCTGGACCCTAAACCGTCCCCGTCACTGTACCCTAACCCTAACTCTAGCCCGAACCCTAACCCTAACCCTTCCCCGAAGCCTGACCCGCACCCGTCCCCTAATCCTAAGCTGTACGCTAACACTAACCCGCGCCCTCACACGCACGCTCCCCCTAAAGCGTTGCCGTACCCTCACCTGGACCCTAAACCGTCCCCGTCCCCTAACCCTAACCCTAGCCCGAACCCTAACCCTAACCCTTCCCCGAAGCCTGACCCTCACCCGTCCCTTAATCCTAACCCGTACACTAACACTAACCCGCGCCCTCACACGCACGCTCCCCTAAAGGGTTGCTGTACACTCACCTGGACCCTAAACCGTCCCCGTCCCCTAACGCTAACCCTAGCCCGAACCCTAACCCTAACCCTTCCCCGAAGCCTGACCCTCACCCGTCCCCTAATCCTAACCCGTACGCTAACACTACCCCGCGCCCTCACACGCACGCTCCCCCTAAAGCGTTTCCGTACCCTCACCTGGAAACTAAACGGTCCCCGTCAACTAACCCTAACCCTAGCCCGAACCCTAACCCTAATCCTTCCCCGAAGCATGACCCTCAACCGTCCCCTAATCCTAACCCGTACGCTAACACTAACCCGCACCCTCACACGCACGCTCCCCCTAAAGCGTTGCCGTACCCTCACCTGGACCCTAAACCGTCCCCGTCACCGTACCCTAACCCTAACCCTAACCCGAACCCTAACCCTAACCCTTCCCCGAAGCCTGATCCTCACCCGTCCCCTAATCCTAACCCGTACGCTAACACTAACCCGCGCCCTCACACGCACGCTCCCCCTAAAGCGTTGCCGTACCCTCCCCTGGACCCTAAACCGTCCCCGTCCCCTAACCCTAAACCTAGCCCGAACCCTAACCCTAACCCTTCCCCGAAGCCTGACCCTCACACGTCCCCTAATCCTAAGCCGTACGCTAACACTAACCCGAGCCCTCACACGCACGCTCCCCCTAAAGCGTTGCCGTACCCTCACCTGGACCCTGAACCGTCTCCGTCCCCTAACCCTAACCCTAGCCCGAACCCTAACCCTAACCCTTCCCCGAAGCCTGACCCTCACCCGTCCCCTAATCCTAACCCGGATGCTAACACTAACCCGCGCCCTCACACGCACGCTCCCCCTAAAGCGTTGCCGTACCCTCACCTGGACCCTAAACCGTCCCCGTCCCCTAACCCTAACCCTAGCCCGAACCCTAACCCTAACCCTTCCCCGAAGCCTGACCCTCACCCGTCCCCTAATCCTAACCCGTACGCTAACACTAACCCGCGCCCTCACACGCACGCTCCCCCTAAAGCGTTGCCGTACCCTCACCTGGACCCTAAACCGTCCCCGTCCCCTAACCCTAACCCTAGCCCGAACCCTAACCCTAACCCTTCCCCGAAGCCTGACCCTCACCCGTCCCCTAATCCTAAGCCGTACGCTAACACTAACCCGCGCCCTCACACGCACGCTCCCCCTAAAGCGTTGCCGTACCCTCACCTGGACCCTAAACCGTCCCCGTCCCCTAACCCTAACCCTAGCCCGAACACTAACCCTAACCCTTCCCAGAAGCCTGACCCTCACCCGTCCCCTAATCCTAATCCGTAAGCTAACACTAACCCGCGCCCTCACATGCACGCTCCCCCTAAAGCGTTGCCGTACCCTCACCTGGACCCTAAACCGTCCCCATCACCTAACCCTAACCCTAGCCCGAACCCTAACCCTAACCCTTTCCCGAAGCCTGACCCTCACCCGTCCCCTAATCCTAAGCCGTACGCTAACACTAACGCGTGCCCTCACACGCACGCTCCCCCTAAAGCGTTGCCGTACCCTCACCTGGACCCTAAACCGTCCCCGTCCCCTAACCCTAACCCTAGCCCGAACCCTAACCCTAACCCTTCCCAGAAGCCTGACCCTCACCCGTCCCCTAATCCTAAGCCGTACGCTAACACTAACGCGTGCCCTCACACGCACGCTCCCCCTAAAGCGTTGCCGTACCCTCACCTGGACCCTAAACCGTCCCCGTCCCCTAACCCTAACCCTAGCCCGAACCCTAACCCTAACCCTTCCCCGAAGCCTGACCCTCACCCGTCCCCTAATCCTAACCCGTACGCTAACACTAACCCGCGCCCTCACACGCACGCTCCCCCTAAAGCGTTGCCGTACCCTCACCTGGACCCTAAACCGTCCCCGTCCCCTAACCCTAACCCTAGCCCGAACCCTAACCCTAACCCTTCCCCGAAGCCTGACCCTCACCCGTCCCCTAATGCTAAGCCGTACGCTAACACTAACCTGCGCCCTCACACGCACGCTCCCTCTAAAGCGTTGCCGTACCCTCACCTGGACCCTAAACCGTCCCCGTCCCCTAACCCTAACCCTAGCCCGAACCCTAACCCTAACCCTTCCCCGAAGCCTGACTCTCACCCATCCCCTAATCCTAACCCGTACGCTAACACTAACCCGCGCCCTCACACGCACGCTCCCCCTAAAGCGTTGCCGTACACTCACCTGGACCCGAAACCGTCCCCGTCCCCTAATCCTAACCCTAGCCCGAACCCTAACCCTAACCCTTCCCCGAAGCCTGACCCTCATCCGTCCCCTAATCCTAACCCGTACGCTAACACTAACCCGCGCCCTCACACACATGCTCCCCCTAAAGCGTTGCCGTACCCTCACCTGGACCCTAAACCGTCCCCGTCCCCTAACCCTAACCCTAGCCCGAACCCTAACCCTAACCCTTCCCCGAAGCCTGACCCTCACCCGTCCCCTAATCCTAACCCGTACGCTAACACTAACCCGCGCCCTCACACGCACGCTCCCCCTAAAGCGTTGCCGTACCCTCACCTGGACCCTAAACCGTCCCCGTCCCCTAACCCTAACCCTAGCCCGAACCCTAACCCTAACCCTTCCCAGAAGCCTGACCCTCACCCGTCCCCTAATCCTAATCCGTAAGCTAACACTAACCCGCGCCCTCACATGCACGCTCCCCCTAAAGCGTTGCCGTACCCTCACCTGGACCCTAAACCGTCCCCATCCCCTAACCCTAACCCTAGCCCGAACCCTAACCCTAACCCTTTCCCGAAGCCTGACCCTCACCCGTCCCCTAATCCTAAGCCGTACGCTAACACTAACGCGTGCCCTCACACGCACGCTCCCCCTAAAGCGTTGCCGTACCCTCACCTGGACCCTAAACCGTCCCCGTCCGCTAACCCTAACCCTAGCCCGAACCCTAACCCTAACCCTTCCCCGAAGCCTGACCCTCACCCGTCCCCTAATCCTAACCCGTACGCTAACACTAACCCGCGCCCTCACACGCACGCTCCCCCTAAAGCGTTGCCGTACCCTCACCTGGACCCTAAACCGTCCCCGTCCCGTAACCCTAACCCTAGCCCGAACCCTAACCCTAACCCTTCCCCGAAGCCTGACCCTCACCCGTCCCCTAATCCTAACCCGTACGCTAACACTAACCCGCGCCCTCACACGCACCCTCCCCCTAAAGCGTTGCAGTACCCTCACTTGGACCCTAAACCTTCCCCGTCCCCTAACCCTAACCCTAGCCCGAACCCTAACCCTAACCCTTCCCCGAAGCCTGACCCTCACCCGTCCCCTAATCCTAACCCGTACGCTAACACTAACCCGCGCCCTCACAAGCACGCTCCCCCTAAAGCGTTGCCGTACCCTCACCTGGACCCTAAACCGTCCCTGTCCCGTAACCCTAACCCTAGCCCGAACCCTAACCCTAACCCTTCAACGAAGCCTGACCCTCACCCGTCCTCTCATCCTAACCCGTACGCTAACACTAACCCGCGCCCTCACACGCACGCTCCCCCTAAAGCGTTGCCGTACCCTCACCTGGACCCTAAACCGTCCCCGTCCCCTAACCCTAACCCTAGACCGAACCCTAACCCTAACCCTTCCCCGAAGCCTGACCCTCACCCGTCCCCTAATCCTAAGCCGTACGCTAACACTAACCCGCGCCCTCACACACACCCTCCCCCTAAAGCGTTGCCGTACCCTCACCTGGACCCTAAACCGTCCCCGTTCCCTAACCCTAACCCTAGCCCGAACCCTAACCCTAACCCTTCCCCGAAGCCTGACCCTCACCCGTCCCCTAATCCTAACCCGTACGCTAACACTAACCCGCGCCCTCACACGCACGCTCCCCCTAAAGCGTTGCCGTACCCTCACCTGGACCCTAAACCGTCCCTGTCCCCTAACCCTAACCCTAGACCGAACCCTAACCCTAACCCTTCAACGAAGCCTGACCCTCACCCGTCCCCTAATCCTAACCCGTACGCTAACACTAACCCGCGCCCTCACACGCACGCTCCCACTAAAGCGTTGCCGTACCCTCACCTGGACCCGAAACCGTCCCCGTCCCCTAACCCTAACCCTAGCCCGAACCCTAACCCTAACCCTTCCCCGAAGCCTGACCCTCACCCGTCCCCTAATCCTAAGCCGTACGCTAACACTAACCCGCGCCCTCACACGCACGCTCCCCCTAAAACGTTGCCGTACCCTCACCTGGACCCTAAACCGTCCCCGTCCCCTAACCCTAACCCTAGCCCGAACCCTAACCCTAACCCTTCCCCGAAGCCTGACCCTCACCCGTCCCCTAATCATAAGCCGTACGCAAACACTAACCCGCGCCCTCACACGCACGCTCCCCCTAAAGCGTTGCCGTACCCTCACCTGTACCCTAAACCGTCCCCGTCCCCTAACCCTAACCCTAGCCCGAACCCTAATCCTAACCCTTCCCCGAAGCCTGACCCTCACCCGTCACCTAATCCTAAGCCGTACGCTAACACTAACGCGCGCTCTCACACGCACGCTCCCCCTAAAGCGTTGCCGTACCCTCACCTGGACCCTAAACCGTCCCCGTCCGTTAACCCTAACCCTAGCCCGAATCCTAACCCTAACCCTTCTCCGAAGCCTGACCCTCACCCGTCCCCTAATCCTAAGCCGTACGCTAACACTAACCCGCGCCCTCACACGCACGCTCCCCCTAAAGCGTTGCCGTACCCTCACCTGGACCCTAAACCGTCCCCGTCCCCTAACCCTAACCCTAGCCCGAACCCTAACCCTAACCCTTCCCCGAAGCCTGACCCTCACCCGTCCCCTAATCCTAACCCGGACGCTAACACTAACCCGCGCCCTCACACGCACACTCCCCCTAAAGCGTTTCCGTACCCTCACCTGGACCCTAAACCGTCCCCGTCCCCTAACCCTAACCCTAGCCCGAACCCTAACCCTAACCCTTCCCCGAAGCCTGACCCTCACCCGTCCCCTAATCTTAACCCGTACGCTAACACTAACCCAAGCCCTCACACGCACGCTCCCCCTAAAGCGTTGCCGTACCCTCACCTGGACCCTAAACCGTCCCCGTCCCCTAACCCTAACCCTAGCCCGAACCCTAACCCTAACCCTTCCCCGAAGCCTGACCCTCACCCGTCCCCTAATCCTAACCCGTACGCTAACACTAACCCGCGCCCTCACACGCACGCTCCCCCTAAAGCGTTGCCGTACCCTCACCTGGACCCGAAACCGTCCCCGTCCCCTAACCCTAACCCTAGCCCGAACCCTAACCCTAACCCTTCCCCGAAGCCTGACCCTCACCCGTCCCCTAATCCTAACCCGTACGCTAACACTAACCCGCGCCCTCACACGCACGCTCCCCCTAAAGCGTTGCCGTACCCTCACCTGGACCCGAAACCGTCCCCGTCCCCTAACCCTAACCCTAGACCGAACCCTAACCCTAACCCTTCAACGAAGCCTGACACTCACCCGTCCCCTAATCCTAACCCGTACGCTAACACTAACCCGCGCCCTCACACGCACGCTCCCCCTAAAGCGTTGCCGTACCCTCACCTTGACCCGAAACCGTCCCCGTCCCCTAACCCTAACCCTAGCCCGAACCCTAACCCTAACCCTTCCCCGAAGCCTGACCCTCACCCGTCCCCTAATACTAACTCGTACGCTAACACTAACCCGCGCCCTCACACGCACGCTCCCCCTAAAGTGTTGCCGTACCCTCACCTGGACCCTAAACCGTCCCCGTCCCCTAACCTTAACCCTAGCCCGAACCCTAACTCTAACCCTTCCCCGAAGCCTGACCCTCACCCGTCCCCTGATCCTAACCCGTACGCTAACACTAACCCGCGCCCTCACACGCACGCTCCCCCTAAAGCGTTGCCGTACACTCACCTGTACCCTAAACCGTCCCCGTCCCCTAACCCTAACCCTAGCCCGAACCCTAACCCTAACCCTTCCCCGAAGCCTGACTCTCACCCGTCCCCTAATCCTAACCCGTAGGCTAACACTAACCCGCGCCCTCACACGCACGCTCCCCCTAAAGCGTTGCCGTACCCTCACCTGGACCCGAAATCGTACCCGTCCCCTAACCCTAACCCTAGCCCGAACCCTAACCCTAACCCTTCCCCGAAGCCTGACCCTCACCCGTCCCCTAATCCTAACCCGTACGCTAACACTAACCCGCGCCCTCACACGCACGCTCCCCCTAAAGCGTTGCGCTACCCTCACCTGGACGCTAAACCGTCCCCGTCCCCTAACCCTAACCCTAGCCCGAACCCTAACCCTAACCCTTCCCCGAAGCCTGACCCGCACCCGTCCCCTAATCCTAAGCCGTACGCTAACACTAACCCGCGCCCTCACACGCACGCTCCGCCTAAAACGTTGCCGTACCCTCACCTGGACCCTAAACCGTCCCCGTCCCCTAACCCTAACCCTAGCCCGAACCCTAACCCTAACCCTTCCCCGAAGCCTGACCCTCACCCGTCCCCTAATCCTAAGCCGTACGCTAACACTAACCCGCGCCCTCACACGCACGCTCCCCCTAAAGCGTTGCCGTACCCTCACCTGGACCCTAAACCGTCCCCGTCCCCTAACCCTAACCCTAGCCCGAACCCTAATCCTAACCCTTCCCCGAAGCCTGACCCTCACCCGTCACCTAATCCTAAGCCGTACGCTAACACTAACGCGCGCTCTCACACGCACGCTCCCCCTAAAGCGTTGCCGTACCCTCACCTGGACCCTAAAACGTCCCCGTCCGTTAACCCTAACCCTAGCCCGAACCCTAACCCTAACCCTTCCCCGAAGCCTGACCCGCACCCGTCCCCTAATCCTAAGCCGTACGCTAACACTAACCCGCGCCCTCACACGCACGCTCCGCCTAAAACGTTGCCGTACCCTCACCTGGACCCTAAACCGTCCCCGTCCCCTAACCCTAACCCTAGCCCGAACCCTAACCCTAACCCTTCCCCGAAGCCTGACCCTCACCCGTCCCCTAATCCTAAGCCGTACGCTAACACTAACCCGCGCCCTCACACGCACGCTCCCCCTAAAGCGTTGCCGTACCCTCACCTGGACCCTAAACCGTCCCCGTCCCCTAACCCTAACCCTAGCCCGAACCCTAATCCTAACCCTTCCCCGAAGCCTGACCCTCACCCGTCACCTAATCCTAAGCCGTACGCTAACACTAACGCGCGCTCTCACACGCACGCTCCCCCTAAAGCGTTGCCGTACCCTCACCTGGACCCTAAAACGTCCCCGTCCGTTAACCCTAACCCTAGCCCGAACCCTAACCCTAACCCTTCCCCGAAGCCTGACCCTCACCCGTCCCCTAATCCTAAGCCGTACGCTAACACTAACCCGCGCCCTCACACGCACGCTCCCCCTAAAGCGTTGCCGTACCCTCACCTGGACCCTAAACCGTCCCCGTCCCCTAACCCTAACCCTAGCCCGAACCTTAACCCTAACCCTTCCCCGAAGCCTGACCCTCACCCGTCCCCTAATCCTAACCCGGACGCTAACACTAACCCGCGCCCTCACACGCACGCTCCCCCTAAAGCGTTGCCGTACCCTCACCTGGACGCTAAACCGTCCCCGTCCCCTAACCCTAACCCTAGCCCGAACCCTAACCCTAACCCTTCCCCGAAGCCTGACCCTCACCCGTCCCCTAATCCTAACCCGTACGCTAACACTAACCCGCGCCCTCACACGCACGCTCCCCCTAAAGCGTTGCCGTACCCTCACCTGGACCCTAAACCGTCCCCGTCCCCTAAACCTAACCCTAGCCCGAACCCTAACCCTAACCCTTCCCCGAAGCCTGACCCTCACCCGTCCCCTAAACCTAACCCGTACGCTAACACTAACCCGCGCCCTCACACGCACGGTCCCCCTAAAACGTTGCCGTACCCTCACCTGGACCCTAAACCGTCCCTGTCCCCTAACCCTAACCCTAGCCCGAACCCTAACCCTAACCCTTCCCCGAAGCCTGACCCTCACCCGTCCCCTAATCCTAACCCGTACACTAACACTAACCCGCGCCCTTACACGCACGCTCCCCCTAAAGCGTTGCTGTACCATCACCTGGACCCTAAACCGTCCCCGTCCCCTAACCCTAACCCTAGCCCGAACCCTAACCCTAACCATTCCCCGAAGCCTGACCCTCACCCGTCCCATAATCCTAACCCGTACGCTAACACTAACCCGCGCCCTCACACGCACGCTCCCCCTAAAGCGTTGCCGTACCCTCACCTGGACCCTAAACCATCCCCGTCCCCTAACCCTAACCCTAGCCCGAACCCTAACCCTAACCCTTCCCCGAAGCCTGACCCTCACCCGTCCCCTAATCCTAAGCCGTACGCTAACACTAACCCGCGCCCTCACACGCACGCTCCCCCTAAAGCGTTGCCGTACCCTCACCTGGACGCTAAACCGTCCCCGTCCCCTAACCCTAACCCTAGCCCGAACCCTAACCCTAACCCTTCCCCGAAGCCTGACCCTCACCCGTCCCCTAATCCTAACCCGTACGCTAACACTAACCCGCGCCCTCACACGCACTCTCCCCCTAAAGCGTTGCCGTACCCTCACCTGGACCCTAAACCGTCCCCGTCCCCTAACCCTAACCCTAGCCCGAACCCTAACCCTAACCCTTCCCCGAAGCCTGACCCTCACCCGTCCCCTAATCCTAACCCGTACGCTAACACTAACCCGCGCCCTCACACGTACGCTCCCCCTAAAGCGTTGCCATACCCTCACCTGGACCCTAAAACGTCCCCGTCCCCTAACCCTAACCCTAGCCCGAACCCTAACCCTAACCCTTCCCCGAAGCCTGACCCTCACCCGTCCCCTAATCCTAACCCGTACGCTAACACTAACCCGCGCCCTCACACGCACGCTCCCCCTAAAGCGCTGCCGTACCCTCACCTGGACCCTAAACCGTCCCCGTCCCCTAACCCTAACCCTAGCCCGAACCCTAACCCTAACCCTTCCCCGAAGCCTGACCCTCAACATCCCCTAATCCTAACCCGTACGCTAACACTAACCCGCGCCCTCACACGCACGCTCCCCCTAAAGCGTTGCCGTACCCTCACCTGGACCCTAAACCGTCCCCGTCCCCTAACCCTAACCCTAGCCCGAACCCTAACCCTAACCCTTCCCCGAAGCCTGACCCTCACCCGTCCCCTAATCCTAACCCGTACGCTAACACTAACCCGCGCCCTCACACGCACGCTCCCCCTAAAGCGTTGCCGTACGCTCACCTGGACCCTAAACCATCCCCGTCCCCTAACCCTAAGCCTAGCCCGAACCCTAACCCTAACCCTTCCCCGAAGCCTGACCCACACCCGTCCCCTAATCCTAACCCGTACGCTAACACTAACCCGCGCCATCACACGCACGCTCCCCCTAAAGCGTTGCCGTACCCTCACCTGGACCCTAAACCGTCCCCGTCCCCTAACCCTAACCCTAGCCCGAACCCTAACCCTAACCCTTCCCCGAAGCCTGACCCTCACCCGTCCCCTAATCCTAACCCGTACGCTAACACTAACCCGCGCCCTCACATGCACGCTCCCCCTAAAGCGTTGCCGTACCCTCACCTGGACCCTAAACCGTCCCCGTCCCCTAACCCTAACCCTAGACCGAACCCTAACCCTAACCCTTCCCCGAAGCCTGACCCTCACCCGTCCCCTAATCCTAACCCGTACGCTAACACTAACCCGCGCCCTCACACGCACGCTCCCCCTAAAGCGTTGCCGTACCCTCACCTGGACCCGAAACCGTCCCCGACCCCTAACCCTAACCCTAGCCCGAACCCTAACCCTAACCCTTCCCCGAAGCCTGACCCTCACCCGTCCCCTAATCCTAACCCGTACGCTAACACTAACCCACACCCTCACACGCACGCTCCCCCTAAAGCGTTGCCGTACCCTCACCTGGACCCTAAACCGTCCCCATCCCCTAACCCTAACCCTAGCCCGAACCCTAACCCTAACCCTTCCCCGAAGCCTGACCCTCACCCGTCCCCTAATCCTAACCCGTACGCTAACACTAACACACGCCCTCACACGCACACTCCCCCTAAAGCGTTGCCGTACCCTCACCTGGACCCTAAACCGTCCCCGTCCCCTAACCCTAACCCTAGCCCGAACCCTAACCCTAACCCTTCCCCGAAGCCTGACCCTCACCCGTCCCCTAATCCTAACCCGTACGCTAACACTAACCCGCGCCCTCACACGCACGCTCCCCCTAAAGCGTTGCCGTACCCTCACCTGGACCCTAAACCGTCCCCGTCCCCTAACCCTAACCCTAGCCCGAACCCTAACCCTAACCCTTCCCCGAAGCCTGACCCTCACCCGTCCCCTAATCCTAAGCCGTACGCTAACACTAACCCGCGCCCTCACACGCATGCTCCCCCTAAAGCGTTGCCGTACCCTCACCTGGACGCTAAACCGTCCCCGTCCCCTAACCCTAACCCTAGCCCGAACCCTAACCCTAACCCTTCCCCGAAGCCTGACCCTCACCCGTCCCCTAATCCTAACGCGTACGCTAACACTAACCCGCGCCCTCACACGCACGCTCCCCCTAAAGCGTTGCCGTACCCTCACCTGGACCCTAAACCGTCCCCGTCCCCTAAACCTAACCCTAGCCCGAACCCTAACCCTAACCCTTCCCCGAAGCCTGACCCTCACCCGTCCCCTAAACCTAACCCGTACGCTAACACTAACCCGCGCCCTCACACGCACGGTCCCCCTAAAACGTTGCCGTACCCTCACCTGGACCCTAAACCGTCCCTGTCCCCTAACCCTAACCCTAGCCCGAACCCTAACCCTAACCCTTCCCCGAAGCCTGACCCTCACCCGTCCCCTAATCCTAACCCGTACACTAACACTAACCCGCGCCCTTACACGCACGCTCCCCCTAAAGCGTTGCCGTACCCTCACCTGGACCCTAAACCGTCCCCATCCCCTAACCCTAACCCTAGCCCGAACCCTAACCCTAACCATTGCCCGAAGCCTGACCCTCACCCGTCCCATAATCCTAACCCGTACGCTAACACTAACCCGCGCCCTCACACGCACGCTCCCCCTAAAGCGTTGCCGTACCCTCACCTGGACCCTAAACCGTCCCCGTCCCCTAACCCTAACCCTAGCCCGAACCCTAACCCTAACCCTTCCCCGAAGCCTGACCCTCACCCGTCCCCTAATCCTATGCCGTACGCTAACACTAACCCGCGCCCTCACACGCACGCTCCCCCTAAAGCGTTGCCGTACCCTCACCTGGACGCTAAACCGTCCCCGTCCCCTAACCCTAACCCTAGCCCGAACCCTAACCCTAACCCTTCCCCGAAGCCTGACCCTCACCCGTCCCCTAATCCTAACCCGTACGCTAACACTAACCCGCGCCCTCACACGCACGCTCCCCCTAAAGCGTTGCCGTACCCTCACCTGGACCCTAAACCGTCCCCGTCCCCTAACCCTAACCCTAGCCCGAACCCTAACCCTAACCCGTCCCCGAAGCCTGACCCTCACCCGTCCCCTAATCCTAACCCGTACGCTAACACTAACCCGCGCCCTCACACGTACACTCCCCCTAAAGCGTTGCCATACCCTCACCTGGACCCTAAACCGTCCCCGTCCCCTAACCCTAACCCTAGCCCGAACCCTAACCCTAACCCTTCCCCGAAGCCTGACCCTCACCCGTCCCCTAATCCTAACCCGTACGCTAACACTAACCCGCGCCCTCACACGCACGCTCCCCCTAAAGCGCTGCCGTACCCTCACCTGGACCCTAAACCGTCCCCGTCCCCTAACCCTAACCCTAGCCCGAACCCTAACCCTAACCCTTCCCCGAAGCCTGACCCTCAACCATCCCCTAATCCTAACCCGTACGCTAACACTAACCCGCGCCCTCACACGCACGCTCCCCCTAAAGCGTTGCCGTACCCTCACCTGGACCCTAAACCGTCCCCGTCCCCTAACCCTAACCCTAGCCCGAACCCTAACCCTAACCCTTCCCCGAAGCCTGACCCTCACCCGTCCCCTAATCCTAACCCTTACGCTAACACTAACCCGCGCCCTCACACGCACGCTCCCCCTAAAGCGTTGCCGTACCCTCACCTGGACCCTAAACCGTCCCCGTCCCCTAACCCTAACCCTAGCCCGAACCCTAACCCTAACCCTTCCCCGAAGCCTAACCCTCACCCGTCCCCTAAACCTAACCCGTACGCTAACACTAACCCGTGCCCTCACACGCACGGTCCCCCTAAAACGTTGCCGTACCCTCACCTGGACCCTAAACTGTCCCTGTCCCCTAACCCTAACCCTAGCCCGAACCCTAACCCTAACCCTTCCCCGAAGCCTGACCGTCATCCGTCCCCTAGTCGTAACACGTACGCTAACACTAACCCGCGCCCTCACACGCACGCTCCCCCTAAAGTGCTGCCGTACCCTCACCTGGACCCTAAACCGTCCCCGTCCCCTAACCCTAACCCTAGCCCGAACCCTAACCCTAACCCTTCCCCGAAGCCTGACCCTCAACCATCCCCTAATCCTAACCCGTACGCTAACACTAACCCGCGCCCTCACACGCACGCTCCCCATAAAGCGTTGCCGTACCCTCACCTGGACCCTAAACCGTCCCCGTCCCCTAACCCTAACCCTAGCCCGAACCCTAACCCTAACCCTTCCCCGAAGCCTGACCCTCACCCGTCCCCTAATCCTAACCCGTACACTAACACTAACCCGCGCCCTTACACGCACGCTCCCCCTAAAGCGTTGCCGTACCCTCACCTGGACCCTAAACCGTCCCCGTCCCCTAACCCTAACCCTAGCCCGAACCCTAACCCTAACCATTCCCCGAAGCCTGACCCTCACCCGTCCCATAATCCTAACCCGTACGCTAACACTAACCCGCGCCCTCACACGCACGCTCCCCCTAAAGCGTTGCCGTACCCTCACCTGGACCCTAAACCGTCCCCGTCCCCCAACCCTAACTCTAGCCCGAACCCTAACCCTAACCCTTCCCCGAAGCCTGACCCTCACCCGTCCCCTAATCCTAAGCCGTACGCTAACTCTAACCCGCGCCCTCACACGCACGCTCCCCCTAAAGCGTTGCCGTACACTCACCTGGACGCTAAACCGTCCCCGTCCCCTAACCCTAACCCTAGCCCGAACCCTAACCCTAACCCTTCCCCGAAGCCTGACCCTCACCCGTCCCCTAATCCTAACCCGTACGCTAACACTAACCCGCGCCCTCACACGCACGCTCCCCCTAAAGCGTTGCCGTACCCTCACCTGGACCCTAAACCGTCCCCGTCCGCTAACCCTAACCCTAGCCCGAACCCTAACCCTAACCCTTCCCCGAAGCCTGACCCTCACCCGTCCCCTAATCCTAACCCGTACGCTAACACTAACCCGCGCCCTCACACGTACGCTCCCCCTAAAGCGTTGCCGTACCCTCACCTGGACCCTAAACCGTCCCCGTCCCCTAACCCTAACCCTAGCCCGAACCCTAACCCTAACCCTTCCCCGAAGCCTGACCCTCACCCGTCCCCTAAACCTAACCCGTACGCTAACACTAACCCGCGCCCTCACACGCACGGTCCCCCTAAAACGTTGCCGTACCCTCACCTGGACCCTAAACCGTCCCTGTCCCCTAACCCTAACCCTAGCCCGAACACTAACCCTAACCCTTCCCCGAAGCCTGACCGTCATCCGTCCCCTAATCGTAACACGTACGCTAACACTAACCCGCGCCCTCACACGCACGCTCCCCCTAAAGTGTTGCCGTACCCTCACCTGGACCCTAAACCGTCCCCGTCCCCTAACCCTAACCCTAGCCCGAACCCTAACCCTAACCCTTCCCCGAAGCCTGACCCTCACCCGTCCCCTAATCCTAACCCGTACGCTAACACTAACCCGCGCCCTCACACGCACGCTCCCCCTAAAGCGTTGCCGTACCCTCACCTGGACCCTAAACAGTCCCCATCCCCTAACCCTAACCCTAGCCCGAACCCTAACCCTAACCCTTTCCCGAAGCCTGACCCTCACCCGTCCCCTAATCCTAAGCCGTACGCTAACAATAACGCGCGCCCTCACACGCACGCTCCCCCTAAAGCGTTGCCGTACCCTCACCTGGACCCTAAACCGTCCCCGTCCCCTAACCCTAACCCTAGCCCGAACCCTAATCCTAACCCTTCCCCGAAGCCTAACCCTCACGCGTCCCCTAATCCTAAGCCGTACACTAACACTAACGCGCGCCCTCACACGCACGCTCCCCCTAAAACGTTGCCGTACCCTCACCTGGACCCTAAACCGTCCCCGTCCCCTAACCCTAACCCTAGCCCGAACCCTAACCCTAACCCTTACCCGAAGCCTGACCCTCACCCGTCCCCTAATCCTAAGCCGTACGCTAACACTAACCCACGCCCTCACACGCACGCTCCCCCTAAAGCGTTGCCGTACCCTCACCTGGACCCTAAACCGTCCCCGTCCCCTAATCCTAACCCTAGCCCGAACCCTAACCCTAACCCTTCCCCGAAGCCTGACCCTCTCCCGTCCCCTAATTCTAACCCATACGCTAACACTAACCCGCGCCCTCACACGCACGCTCCGCCTAAAGCGTTGCCGTACCCTCACCTGGACCCTAAACCGTCCCCGTCCCCTAACCCTAACCCTAGCCCGAACCCTAACCCTAACCCTTCCCCGAAGCCTGACCCTCACCCGTCCCCTAATCCTAACCCGTACGCTAACACTAACCCGCGCCCTCACACGCACGCTCCCCCTAAAGCGTTGCCATACGCTCACCTGGACCCTAAACCGTCCCCGTCCCCTAACCCTAACCCTAGCCCGAACCCTAACCCTAACCCTTCCCCGAAGCCTGACCCACACCCGTCCCCTAATCCTAACCCGTACGCTAACACTAACCAGCGCCCTCACACGCACGCTCCCCCTAAAGCGTTGCCGTACCCTCACCTGGACCCTAAACCGTCCCCGTCCCCTAACCCTAACCCTAGCCTGAACCCTAACCCTAACCCTTCCCCGAAACCTGACCCTCAGCCGTCCCCTAATCCTAACCCGTACGCTAACACTAACCCGCGCCCTCACACGCACGCTCCCCCTAAAGCGTTGCCGTACCCTCACCTGGACCCTAAACCGTCCCCGTCCCCTAACCCTAACCCTAGCCCGAACCCTAACCCTAAACCTTCCCCGAAGCCTGACCCTCACCCGTCCCATAATCCTAACCCGTACGCTAACACTAACCCGCGCCCTCACACGCACGCTCCCCCTAAAGCGTTGCCGTACACTCACCTGGACCCTAAACCGTCCCCGTCCCCTAACCCTAACCCTAGCCCGAACCCTAACCCTAACCCTTCCCCGAAGCCTGACCCTCACCCGTCCCCTAATCCTAAGCCGTACGCTAACACTAAGCCGCGCCCTCACACGCACGCTCCCCCTAAAGCGATGCCGTACCCTCACCTGGACGCTAAACCGTCCCCGTCCCCTAACCCTAACCCTAGCCCGAACCCTAACCCTAACCCTTCCCCGAAGCCTGACCCTCACCCGTCCCCTAATCCTAACCCGTACGCTAACACTAACCCGCGCCCTCACACGCACGCTCCCCCTAAAGCGTTGCCGTACCCTCACCTGGACCCTAAACCGTCCCCGTCCCCTAACCCTAACCCTAGCCCGAACCCTAACCCTAACCCTTCCCCGAAGCCTGACCCTCACCCGTCCCCTAATCCTAACCCGTACGCTAACACTAACCCGCGCCCTCACACGCACGCTCCCCCTAAAGCGTTGCCGTACCCTCACCTAGACCCTAAACCGTCCCCGTCCCCTAACCCTAACCCTAGCCCGAACCCTAACCCTAACCCTTCCCCGAAGCCTGACCCTCACCCGTCCCCTAATCCTAACCCGGACGCTAACACTAACCCGCGCCCTCACACGCACGCTCCCCCTAAAGCGTTGCCGTACCCTCACCTGGACCCTAAACCGTCCCCGTCCCCTAACCCTAACCCTAGCCCGAACCCTAACCCTAACACTTCCCCGAAGCCTGACCCTCACCCGTCCCCTAATCCTAACCCGTACGCTAACACTAACCCGCGCCCTCACACGCACGCTCCCCCTAAAGCGTTGCCGTACCCTCACCTGGACCCGAAACCGTCCCCGTCCCCTAACCCTAACCCTAGCCCGAACCCTAACCCTAACCCTTCCCCGAAACCTGACCCTCACCTGTCCCCTAATCCTAACCCGTACGCTAACACTAACCCGCGCCCTCACACGCACGCTCCCCCTAAAGCGTTGACGTACCCTCACCTGGACCCTAAACCGTCCCCGTCCCCTAACCCTAACCCTAGCCCGAACCCTAACCCTAACCGTTCCCCGAAGCCTGACCCTCACCCGTCCCCTAATCCTAACCCGTATGCTAACACTAACAAGCGATCTCACACGCACGCTCCCCCTAAAGCGTTGCCGTACCCTCACATGGACCCTAAACCTTCCCCGTCCCCTAACCCTAACCCTAGCCCGAACCCTAACCCTAACCCCTCCCCGAAGCCTGACACTCACCCGTCCCCTAATCCTAACCCGTACGCTAACACTAACCCGCGCCCTCACACGCACGCTCCCCCTAAAGCGTTGCCGTACCCTCACCTGGACCCTAAACCGTCCCCGTCCCCTAACCCTAACCCTAGCCCGAACCCTAACCCTAACCCTTCCCCGAAGCCTGACCCTCACCCGTCCTCTAATCCTAACCCGTACGCTAACACTAACCCGCGCCCTCACACGCACGCTCCCCCTAAAGCGTTGCCGTACCCTCACCTGGACGCTAAACCATCCCCGTCCCCTAATCCTAACCCTAGCCCGAACCCTAACCCTAACCCTTCCCCGAAGCCTGACCCTCACCCGTCCCCTAATCCTAACCCGTACGCTAACACTAACCCGCGCCCTCACACGCACGCTCCCCCTAAAGCGTTGCCGTACCCTCACCTGGACCCTAAACCGTCCCCGTCCTCTAACCCTAACCCTAGCCCGAACCCTAACCCTAACCCTTCCCCGAAGCCTGACCCTCACCCGTCCCCTAATCCTAAGCCGTACGCTAACACTAACCCGCGCCCTCACACGCACGCTCCCCCTAAAGCGTTGCCGTACCCTCACCTGGACCCTAAACCGTCCCCGTCCCCTAACCCTAACCCTAGCCCGAACCCTAACCCTAACCCTTCACCGAAGCCTGACCCTCACCCATCCCCTAATCCTAACCCGTACGCTAACACTAACCTGCGCCCTCACACGCACGCTCCCCCTAAAGCGTTGCCGTACCCTCACCTGGACCCTAAACCTTCCCCGTCCCCTAACCCTAACCCTAGCCCGAACCCTAACCCTAACCCTTCCCCGAAGCCTGACCCTCTCCCGTCCCCTAATCCTAACCCGTACGCTAACACTAACCCGCGCCCTCACACGCACGCTCCCCCTAAAGCTTTGCCGTACCCTCACCTGGACTCTAAACCGTCCCCGTCCCCTAACCGTAACCCTAGCCCGAACCCTAACCCTAACACTTCCCCGAAGCCTGACCCTCACCCGTCCCATAATCCTAACATGTACGCTAACAGTAACCCGCGCCCTCACACTCACGCTCCCCCTAAAGCGTTGCCGTACCCTCACCTGGACCCTAAACCGTCCCCGTCCCCGTACCCTAACCCTAACCCTAACCCGAACCCTAACCCTAACCCTTCCCCGAACCCTGATCCTCACCCGTCCCCTAATCCTAACCCGTACGCTAACACTAACCCGCGCCCTCACACGCACGCTCCCCCTAAAGCGTTGCCGTACCCTCCCCTGGACCCTAAACCGTCCCCGTCCCCTAACCCTAAACCTAGCCCGAACCCTAACCCTAACCCTTCCCCGAAGCCTGACCCTCACACGTCCCCTAATCCTAAGCCGTACGCTAACACTAACCCGAGCCCTCACACGCACGCTCCCCCTAAAGCGTTGCCGTACCCTCACCTGGACCCTGAACCGTCTCCGTCCCCTAACCCTAACCCTAGCACGAACCCTAACCCTAACCCTTCCCCGAAGCCTGACCCTCACCCGTCCCCTAATCCTAAGCCGTACGCTAACACTAACGCGCGCCCTCACACGCACGCTCCCCCTAAAGCGTTGCTCTACCCTCAGCTGGACCCTAAACCGTCCCCGTCCCCTAATCCTAACACTAGCCCGAACCCTAACCCTAACCCTTCCCCGAAGCCTGACCGTCACCCGTCCCCTAATCCTAACCCGTATGCTAACACTAACCCACGCCCTCACACGCACGCTCCCCCTAAAACGTTGCCGTAGACTCACCTGGACCATAAACCATCCCCGTTCCCTAACCCTAACCCTAGCCCGAACCCTAACCCTAACCCTTCCCCGAAGCCTGACCCTCACCCGTCCCCTAATCCTAACCCGTACGCTAACACTAACCCTCCCCCTCACACGCACGCTCCCCCTAAAGCGTTGCCGTACCCTCACCTGGACCCTAAACCGTCCCCGTCCCCTAACCCTAACCCTAGCCCGAACCCTAACCCTAACCCTTCCCCGAAGCCTGACCCTCACCCGTCCCCTAATGTTAACTCGTACGTTAACACTAACCCGCGCCCTCACACGCACGCTCCCCCTAAAGCGTTGCAGTACCCTCACCTGGACCCTAAACCGTCCCCGTCCCCTAACCCTAACCCTAGCCCGAACCCTAACCCTAACCCTTCCCCGAAGCCTGACCCTCACCCGTCCCCTAATCCTAACCCGTACGCTAACACTAACCCGCGCCCTCACACGCACGCTCCCCCTAAAGCGTTGCCGTACCCTCACCTGGACCCTAAACCGTCCCTGTCCCGTAACCCTAACCCTAGCCCGAACCCTAACCCTAACCCTTCCCCGAAGCCTGACCCTCACCCGTCCCCTAATCCTAACCCGTACGCTAACACTAACCCGCGCCCTCACACGCACGCTCCCCCTAAAGCGTTGCAGTACCCTCACCTGGACCCTAAACCGTCCCCGTCCCCTAACCCTAACCCTAGCCCGAACCCTAACCCTAACCCTTCCGCGAAGCCTGACCCTCACCCGTCCCCTAATCCTAACCCGTACGCTAACACTAACCCACGCCCTCACAAGCACGCTCCCCCTAAAGCGTTGCCGTACCCTCACCTGGACCCTAAACCGTCCCTGTCCCGTAACCCTAACCCTAGCCCGAACCCTAACCCTAACCCTTCCCCGAAGCCTGACCCTCACCCATCCCCTAATCCTAACCCGTACGCTAACACTAACCCGCGCCCTCACACGCATTCTCTCCCTAAAGTGTTGCCGTACCCTCACCTGGACGCTAAACCGTCCCCGTCCCCTAACCCTAACCCTAGCCCGAACCCTAACCCTAACCCTTCCCCGAAGCCTGACCCTCACCCATCCCCTAATCCTAACCCGTACGCTAACACTAACCTGCGCCCTCACACGCACGCTCCCCCTAAAGCGTTGCCGTACCCTCACCTGGACCCTAAACCTTCCCCGTCCCCTAACCCTAACCCTAGCCCGAACCCTAACCCTAACCCTTCCCCGAAGCCTGACCCTCACCCGTCCCATAATCCTAACATGTACGCTAACACTAACCCGCGCCCTCACACGCACGCTCCCCCTAAAGCGTTGCCGTCCCCTCACCTGGACCCTAAACCATCCCCGTCCCCTAACCCTAACCCTAGCCCGAACCCTAACCCTAACCCTTCCCCGAAGCCTGACCCTCAACCGTCACCTAATCCTAACCCGTACGCTAACACTTACCCGCACCCTCACATGCACGCTCCCCCTAAAGCGTTGCCGTACCCTCACCTGGACCCTAAACCGTCCCCGTCCCGTAACCCTAACCCTAGCCCGAACCCTAACCCTAACCCTTCCCCGAAGCCTGACCCTCAACCGTCCCCTAATCCTAACCCGTACGCTAACACTAACCCGCGCCCTCACACGCACGCTCCCCCTAAAGCGTTGCCGTACCCTCACCTGGACCCTAAACCGTCCCCGTCCCCGTACCCTAACCCTAACCCTAACCCGAACCCTAACCCTAACCCTTCCCCGAAGCCTGATCCTCACCCGTCCCCTAAACCTAAACCGTACGCTAACTCTAACCCGCGCCCTCACACGCACGTTCCCCTAAAGCGTTGCCGTACCCTCCCCTGGACCCTAAACCGTCCCCGTCCCCTAACCCTAAACCTAGCCCGAACCCTAACCCTAACCCTTCCCCGAAGCCTGACCCTCACACGTCCCCTAATCCTAAGCCGTACGCTAACACTAACCCGAGCCCTCACACGCACGCTCCCCCTAAAGCGTTGCCGTACCCTCACCTGGACCCTGAACCGTCTCCGTCCCCTAACACTAACCCTAGCCCGAACCCTAACCCTAACCCTTCCCCGAAGCCTGACCCTCACCCGTCCCCTAATCCTAAGCCGTACGCTAACACTAACGCGCGCCCTCACACGCACGCTCCCCCTAAAGCGTTGCCCTACCCTCAGCTGGACCCTAAACCGTCCCCGTCCCCTAATCCTAACCCTAGCCCGAACCCTAACCCTAACCCTTCCCCGAAGCCTGACCGTCACCCGTCTCCTAATCCTAACCCGTACGCTAACACTAACCCACGCCCTCACATGCACGCTCCCCCTAAAACGTTGCCGTAGACTCACCTGGACCATAAACCATCCCCGTTCCCTAACCCTAACCCTAGCCCGAACCCTAACCCTAACCCTTCCCCGAAGCCTGACCCTCACCCGTCCCCTAATCCTAACCCGTACGCTAACACTAACCCTCCCCCTCACACGCACGCTCCCCCTAAAGCGTTGCCGTACCCTCATCTGGACCCTAAACCGTCCCCGTCCCCTAACCCTAACCCTAGACCGAACCCTAACCCTAACCCTTCCCCGAAGCCTGACCCTCACCCGTCCCCTAATGTTAACCCGTACGTTAACACTAACCCGTGCCCTCACACGCACGCTCCCCCTAAAGCGTTGCAGTACCCTCACCTGGACCCTAAACCGTCCCCGTCCCCTAACCCTAACCCTAGCCCGAACCCTAACCCTAACCCTTCCCCGAAGCCTGACCCTCACCCGTCCCCTAATCCTAACCCGTACGCTAACACTAACCCGCGCCCTCACACGCACGCTCCCCCTAAAGCGTTGCCGTACCCTCACCTGGACCCTAAACCGTCCCTGTCCCGTAACCCTAACCCTAGCCCGAACCCTAACCCTAACCCTTCCCCGAAGCCTGACCCTCACCCGTCCCCTAATCCTAACCCGTACGCTAACACTAACCCGCGCCCTCACACACACCCTCCCCCTAAAGCGTTGCAGTACCCTCACCTGGACCCTAAACCTTCCCCGTCCCCTAACCCTAACCCTAGCCCGAACCCTAACCCTAACCCTTCCCCGAAGCCTGACCCTCACCCGTCCCCTAATCCTAACCCGTACGCTAACACTAACCCGCGCCCTCACAAGCACGCTCCCCCTAAAGCGTTGCCGTACCCTCACCTGGACCCTAAACCGTCCCTGTCCCGTAACCCTAACCCTAGCCCGAACCCTAACCCTAACCCTTCCCCGAAGCCTGACCCTCACCCGTCCCCTAATCCTAACCCGTACGCTAACACTAACCCGCGCCCTCACACGCATTCTCTCCCTAAAGTGTTGCCGTACCCTCACCTGGACCCTAAACCGTCCCCGTCCCCTAACCCTAACCCTAGCCCGAACCCTAACCCTAACCCTTCCCCGAAGCCTAACCCTCACCCATCCCCTAATCCTAACCCGTACGCTAACACTAACCCGCGCCCTCACACGCACGCTCCCCCTAAAGCGTTGCCGTACCCTCACCTGGACCCTAAACCGTCCCCGTCCCCTAACCCTAACCCTAGCCCGAACCCTAACCCTAACCCTTCCCCGAAGCCTGACCCTCACCCGTCCCCTAATCCTAACCCTTACGCTAACACTAACCCGCGCCCTCACACGCACGCTCCCCCTAAAGCGTTGCCGTACCCTCACCTGGACCCTAAACCGTCCCCGTCCCCTAACCCTAACCCTAGCCCGAACCCTAACCCTAAACCTTCCCCGAAGCCTGACCCTCACCAGTCCCGTAATCCTAACACGTACGCTAACACTAACCCTCGCCCTCACACGCACGCTCCCCCTAAAGCGTTGCTGTACTCTTACCTGGACCCTAAACCGTCCCCGTCCCCTAACACTAACCCTAGCCCGAGGCCTAACCCTAACCCTTCCCCGAAGCCTGACCCTCACCCGTCCCCTAATCCTAACCCGTACGCTAACACTACCCCGCGCACTCACATGCACGCTCCCCCTAAAGCGTTGCCGTACCCTCACCTGGACCCTAAACCGTCTCCGTCACCTAACCCTAACCCTAGCCCGAACCCTAACCCTAAACCTTCTCCGAACCATGACCCTCACCCATCCCCTAATCCTAAGCCGTACGCTAACACTAACCCGCGCCCTCACACGCACGCTCCCCCTAAAGCGTTGCCGTACCCTCACCTGGACCCTAAACCGTCCCCGTCCCCTAACCCTAACCCTAGCCCGAACCCTAACCCTAACCCTTCACCGAAGCCTGACCCTCACCCATCCCCTAATCCTAACCCGTACGCTAACACTAACCTGCGCCCTCACACGCACGCTCCCCCTAAAGCGTTGCCGTACCCTCACCTGGACCCTAAACCTTCCCCGTCCCCTAACCCTAACCCTAGCCCGAACCCTAACCCTAACCCTTCCCCGAAGCCTGACCCTCACCCGTCCCCTAATCCTAACCCGTACGCTAACACTAACCCGCGCCCTCACACGCACGCTCCCCCTAAAGCTTTGCCGTACCCTCACCTGGACTCTAAACCGTCCCCGTCCCCTAACCGTAACCCTAGCCCGAACCCTAACCCTAACACTTCCCCGAAGCCTGACCCTCACCCGTCCCATAATCCTAACATGTACGCTAACAGTAACCCGCGCCCTCACACTCACGCTCCCCCTAAAGCGTTGCCGTACCCTCACCTGGACCCTAAACCGTCCCCGTCCCCGTACCCTAACCCTAACCCTAACCCGAACCCTAACCCTAACCCTTCCCCGAACCCTGATCCTCACCCGTCCCCTAATCCTAACCCGTACGCTAACACTAACCCGCGCCCTCACACGCACGCTCCCCCTAAAGCGTTGCCGTACCCTCCCCTGGACCCTAAACCGTCCCCGTCCCCTAACCCTAAACCTAGCCCGAACCCTAACCCTAACCCTTCCCCGAAGCCTGACCCTCACACGTCCCCTAATCCTAAGCCGTACGCTAACACTAACCCGAGCCCTCACACGCACGCTCCCCCTAAAGCGTTGCCGTACCCTCACCTGGACCCTGAACCGTCTCCGTCCCCTAACCCTAACCCTAGCACGAACCCTAACCCTAACCCTTCCCCGAAGCCTGACCCTCACCCGTCCCCTAATCCTAAGCCGTACGCTAACACTAACGCGCGCCCTCACACGCACGCTCCCCCTAAAGCGTTGCTCTACCCTCAGCTGGACCCTAAACCGTCCCCGTCCCCTAATCCTAACACTAGCCCGAACCCTAACCCTAACCCTTCCCCGAAGCCTGACCGTCACCCGTCCCCTAATCCTAACCCGTATGCTAACACTAACCCACGCCCTCACACGCACGCTCCCCCTAAAACGTTGCCGTAGACTCACCTGGACCATAAACCATCCCCGTTCCCTAACCCTAACCCTAGCCCGAACCCTAACCCTAACCCTTCCCCGAAGCCTGACCCTCACCCGTCCCCTAATCCTAACCCGTACGCTAACACTAACCCTCCCCCTCACACGCACGCTCCCCCTAAAGCGTTGCCGTACCCTCACCTGGACCCTAAACCGTCCCCGTCCCCTAACCCTAACCCTAGCCCGAACCCTAACCCTAACCCTTCCCCGAAGCCTGACCCTCACCCGTCCCCTAATGTTAACTCGTACGTTAACACTAACCCGCGCCCTCACACGCACGCTCCCCCTAAAGCGTTGCAGTACCCTCACCTGGACCCTAAACCGTCCCCGTCCCCTAACCCTAACCCTAGCCCGAACCCTAACCCTAACCCTTCCCCGAAGCCTGACCCTCACCCGTCCCCTAATCCTAACCCGTACGCTAACACTAACCCGCGCCCTCACACGCACGCTCCCCCTAAAGCGTTGCCGTACCCTCACCTGGACCCTAAACCGTCCCTGTCCCGTAACCCTAACCCTAGCCCGAACCCTAACCCTAACCCTTCCCCGAAGCCTGACCCTCACCCGTCCCCTAATCCTAACCCGTACGCTAACACTAACCCGCGCCCTCACACGCACGCTCCCCCTAAAGCGTTGCAGTACCCTCACCTGGACCCTAAACCGTCCCCGTCCCCTAACCCTAACCCTAGCCCGAACCCTAACCCTAACCCTTCCGCGAAGCCTGACCCTCACCCGTCCCCTAATCCTAACCCGTACGCTAACACTAACCCACGCCCTCACAAGCACGCTCCCCCTAAAGCGTTGCCGTACCCTCACCTGGACCCTAAACCGTCCCTGTCCCGTAACCCTAACCCTAGCCCGAACCCTAACCCTAACCCTTCCCCGAAGCCTGACCCTCACCCATCCCCTAATCCTAACCCGTACGCTAACACTAACCCGCGCCCTCACACGCATTCTCTCCCTAAAGTGTTGCCGTACCCTCACCTGGACCCTAAACCGTCCCCGTCCCCTAACCCTAACCCTAGCCCGAACCCTAACCCTAACCCTTCCCCGAAGCCTGACCCTCACCCATCCCCTAATCCTAACCCGTACGCTAACACTAACCTGCGCCCTCACACGCACGCTCCCCCTAAAGCGTTGCCGTACCCTCACCTGGACCCTAAACCTTCCCCGTCCCCTAACCCTAACCCTAGCCCGAACCCTAACCCTAACCCTTCCCCGAAGCCTGACCCTCACCCGTCCCATAATCCTAACATGTACGCTAACACTAACCCGCGCCCTCACACGCACGCTCCCCCTAAAGCGTTGCCGTCCCCTCACCTGGACCCTAAACCATCCCCGTCCCCTAACCCTAACCCTAGCCCGAACCCTAACCCTAACCCTTCCCCGAAGCCTGACCCTCAACCGTCACCTAATCCTAACCCGTACGCTAACACTTACCCGCACCCTCACATGCACGCTCCCCCTAAAGCGTTGCCGTACCCTCACCTGGACCCTAAACCGTCCCCGTCCCGTAACCCTAACCCTAGCCCGAACCCTAACCCTAACCCTTCCCCGAAGCCTGACCCTCAACCGTCCCCTAATCCTAACCCGTACGCTAACACTAACCCGCGCCCTCACACGCACGCTCCCCCTAAAGCGTTGCCGTACCCTCACCTGGACCCTAAACCGTCCCCGTCCCCGTACCCTAACCCTAACCCTAACCCGAACCCTAACCCTAACCCTTCCCCGAAGCCTGATCCTCACCCGTCCCCTAAACCTAAACCGTACGCTAACTCTAACCCGCGCCCTCACACGCACGTTCCCCTAAAGCGTTGCCGTACCCTCCCCTGGACCCTAAACCGTCCCCGTCCCCTAACCCTAAACCTAGCCCGAACCCTAACCCTAACCCTTCCCCGAAGCCTGACCCTCACACGTCCCCTAATCCTAAGCCGTACGCTAACACTAACCCGAGCCCTCACACGCACGCTCCCCCTAAAGCGTTGCCGTACCCTCACCTGGACCCTGAACCGTCTCCGTCCCCTAACACTAACCCTAGCCCGAACCCTAACCCTAACCCTTCCCCGAAGCCTGACCCTCACCCGTCCCCTAATCCTAAGCCGTACGCTAACACTAACGCGCGCCCTCACACGCACGCTCCCCCTAAAGCGTTGCCCTACCCTCAGCTGGACCCTAAACCGTCCCCGTCCCCTAATCCTAACCCTAGCCCGAACCCTAACCCTAACCCTTCCCCGAAGCCTGACCGTCACCCGTCTCCTAATCCTAACCCGTACGCTAACACTAACCCACGCCCTCACATGCACGCTCCCCCTAAAACGTTGCCGTAGACTCACCTGGACCATAAACCATCCCCGTTCCCTAACCCTAACCCTAGCCCGAACCCTAACCCTAACCCTTCCCCGAAGCCTGACCCTCACCCGTCCCCTAATCCTAACCCGTACGCTAACACTAACCCTCCCCCTCACACGCACGCTCCCCCTAAAGCGTTGCCGTACCCTCATCTGGACCCTAAACCGTCCCCGTCCCCTAACCCTAACCCTAGACCGAACCCTAACCCTAACCCTTCCCCGAAGCCTGACCCTCACCCGTCCCCTAATGTTAACCCGTACGTTAACACTAACCCGTGCCCTCACACGCACGCTCCCCCTAAAGCGTTGCAGTACCCTCACCTGGACCCTAAACCGTCCCCGTCCCCTAACCCTAACCCTAGCCCGAACCCTAACCCTAACCCTTCCCCGAAGCCTGACCCTCACCCGTCCCCTAATCCTAACCCGTACGCTAACACTAACCCGCGCCCTCACACGCACGCTCCCCCTAAAGCGTTGCCGTACCCTCACCTGGACCCTAAACCGTCCCTGTCCCGTAACCCTAACCCTAGCCCGAACCCTAACCCTAACCCTTCCCCGAAGCCTGACCCTCACCCGTCCCCTAATCCTAACCCGTACGCTAACACTAACCCGCGCCCTCACACACACCCTCCCCCTAAAGCGTTGCAGTACCCTCACCTGGACCCTAAACCTTCCCCGTCCCCTAACCCTAACCCTAGCCCGAACCCTAACCCTAACCCTTCCCCGAAGCCTGACCCTCACCCGTCCCCTAATCCTAACCCGTACGCTAACACTAACCCGCACCCTCACAAGCACGCTCCCCCTAAAGCGTTGCCGTACCCTCACCTGGACCCTAAACCGTCCCTGTCCCGTAACCCTAACCCTAGCCCGAACCCTAACCCTAACCCTTCCCCGAAGCCTGACCCTCACCCGTCCCCTAATCCTAACCCGTACGCTAACACTAACCCGCGCCCTCACACGCATTCTCTCCCTAAAGTGTTGTCGTACCCTCACCTGGACCCTAAACCGTCCCCGTCCCCTAACCCTAACCCTAGCCCGAACCCTAACCCTAACCCTTCCCCGAAGCCTAACCCTCACCCATCCCCTAATCCTAACCCGTACGCTAACACTAACCCGCGCCCTCACACGCACGCTCCCCCTAAAGCGTTGCCGTACCCTCACCTGGACCCTAAACCGTCCCCGTCCCCTAACCCTAACCCTAGCCCGAACCCTAACCCTAACCCTTCCCCGAAGCCTGACCCTCACCCGTCCCCTAATCCTAACCCTTACGCTAACACTAACCCGCGCCCTCACACGCACGCTCCCCCTAAAGCGTTGCCGTACCCTCACCTGGACCCTAAACCGTCCCCGTCCCCTAACCCTAACCCTAGCCCGAACCCTAACCCTAAACCTTCCCCGAAGCCTGACCCTCACCCGTCCCGTAATCCTAACACGTACGCTAACACTAACCCTCGCCCTCACACGCACGCTCCCCCTAAAGCGTTGCTGTACTCTTACCTGGACCCTAAACCGTCCCCGTCCCCTAACACTAACCCTAGCCCGAGGCCTAACCCTAACCCTTCCCCGAAGCCTGACCCTCACCCGTCCCCTAATCCTAACCCGTACGCTAACACTACCCCGCGCACTCACATGCACGCTCCCCCTAAAGCGTTGCCGTACCCTCACCTGGACCCTAAACCGTCTCCGTCACCTAACCCTAACCCTAGCCCGAACCCTAACCCTAAACCTTCTCCGAACCATGACCCTCACCCATCCCCTAATCCTAAGCCATACGCTAACACTAACCCGCGCCCTCACACGCACGCTCCCCCTAAAGCGTTCCAGTACCCTCACCTGGACCCTAAACCGTCCCCGTCCCCTAACCCTAACCCTAGACCGAACCCTAACCCTAACCCTTCCCCGAAGCCTGACACTCACCCGTCCCCTAATCCTAACCCGTACGCTAACACTAACCCGCGCCCTCACACGCACGCTCCCCCTAAAGCGTTGCCGTACCCTCACCTGGACCCTAAACCGTCCCTGTCCCGTAACCCTAACCCTAGCCCGAACCCTAACCCTAACCCTTCCCCGAAGCCTGACCCTCACCCGTCCCCTAATCCTAACCCCTACGCTAACACTAACCCGCGACCTCACACGCACGCTCCCCCTAAAGGGTTGCAATACCCTCACCTGGACCCTAAACCGTCCCCGTCCCCTAACCCTAACCCTAGCCCGAAGCCTAACCCTAACCCTTCCCCGAAGCCTGACCCTCACCCGTCCCCTAATCCTAACCCGTACGCTAACACTAACCCGCGCCCTCACAAGCACGCTCCCCCTAAAGCGTTGCCGTACCCTCACCTGGACCCTAAACCGTCCCTGTCCCGTAACCCTAACCCTAGCCCGAACCCTAACCCTAACCCTTCCCCGAAGCCTGACCCTCACCCGTCCCCTAATCCTAACCCGTACGCTAACACTAACCCGCGCCCTCACACGCATTCTCCCCCTAAAGTGTTGCCGTACCCGCACCTGGACCCTAAACCGTCCCCGTCCCCTAACCCTAACCCTAGACCGAACCCTAACCCTAACCCTTCCCCGAAGCCTGACCCTCACCCGTCCCCTAATCCTAATGAGTACGCTAACACTATCCCGCGCCCTCACATGCACGCTCCCCCTAAAGCGTTGCCGTACCCTCACCTGGACCCTAAACCGTCCCCGACCCCTAACCCTAACCCTAGCCCGAACCCTAACCCTAACCCTTCCCCGAAGCATGACCCTCAACCGTCCCCTAATCCTAACCCGTACGCTAACACTACCCCACGCCCTCACATGCACGCTCCGCCTAAAGCGTTACCGTACCCTCACCTGGACCCTAAACCGTCCCCGTCACCTAACCCTAACCCTAGCCCGAACCCTAACCCTAAACCTTCTCCGAAGCATGACCCTCACCCATCCCCTAATCCTAAGCCATACGCTAACACTAACCCGCGCCCTCACACGCACGATCCCCCTAAAGCGTTGCAGTACCCTCACCTGGACCCTAAACCGTCCCCATCCCCTAACCCTAACCCTAGACCGAACCCTAACCCTAACCCTTCCCCGAAGCCTGACCCTCACCCGTCCCCTAATCCTAACCCGTACGCTAACACTAACCCGTGCCCTCACACGCACGCTCCCCCTAAAGCGTTGCCGTACCCTCACCTGGACCCTAAACCGTCCCTGTCCCGTAACCCTAACCCTAGCCCGAACCCTAACCCTAACCCTTCCCCGAAGCCTGACCCTCACCCGTCCCCTAATCCTAACCCCTACGCTAACACTAACCCGCGCCCTCACACGCACGCTCCCCCTAAAGCGTTGCAATACCCTCACCTGGACCCTAAACCGTCCCCGTCCCCTAACCCTAACCCTAGCCCGAACCCTAACCCTAACCCTTCCCCGAAGCCTGACCCTCACCCGTCCCCTAATCCTAACCCGTACGCTAACACTAACCCGCGCCCTCACAAGCACGCTCCCCCTAAAGCGTTGCCGTACCCTCACCTGGACCCTAAACCGTCCCCGTCCCCTAACCCTAACCCTAGCCCGAACCCTAACCCTAACCCTTTCCCGAAGCGTGACCCTCACCCGTCCCCTAATCCTAACCCGTACGCTAACACTAACCCACGCCCTCACACGCACGCTCCCCCTAAAGCTTTGCCGTACCCTCACCTGGACGCTAAACCGTCCCCGTCCCCTAACCCTAACCCTAGCCCGAACCCTAACCCTAACCCTTCCCCGAAGCCTGACCCTCACCCGTCCCCTAATCCTAACACGTACACTAACACTAACCTGCGCCCTCACACGCACGCTCCCCCTAAAGCGTTGCCGTACCCTCACCTGGACCGTAAACCATCCCCGTCCCCTAACCCTAACCCTAGCCCGAACCCTAACCCTAACCCTTCCCAGAAGCCTGACCCTCACCCGTCTCCTAATCCTAACCCGTACGCTAACACTAACCCACACCCTCACATGCACGCTCCCCCTAAAGCGTTGCCGTACCCTCACCTGGACCCTAAACCGTCCCCGTCCCCTAACCCTAACCCTAGCCCGAACCCTAACCCTAACCCTTCCCCGATGCCTGAGCCTCACCCGTCCCCTAATCCTAAACCGTACGCTAACACTAACCCGCGCCCTCACACGCACGCTCCCCCTAAAGCGTTGGATACCCTCACCTGGACCCTAAACCGTCCCCGTCCCCTAACCCTAACCCTAGACCGAACCCTAACCCTAACCCTTCCCCGAAGCCTGACCCTCACCCGTCCCCTAATCCTAAACCGTACGCTAACACTAACCCGCGCCCTCACACGCACGCTCTCCCTAAAGCGTTGCCGAACCCTCACCTGGACCCTAAACCGTCCCCATCCCTTAACCCTAACCCTAGCCCGAACCCTAACCCTAACCCTTCCCCGAAGCCTGACCCTCACCCGTCCCGTAATCCTAACACGTACGCTAACACTAACCCTCGCCCTCACACGCACGCTCCCGCTAAAGTGTTGCTGTACTCTTACCTGGACCCTAAACCGTCCACATCCCCTAACCCTAACCTTAGCCCGAACCCTAACCCTAACCCTTCCCCGAAGCCTGACCCTCAACCGTCCCCTAATCCTAACCCGTACGCTAACACTAACCCGCGCCCTCACACGCACGCTCCCCCTAAAGCGTTGCTGTACCCTCAACAGGACCCTAACCATCCCTGTTCCGTAAACCTAACCCTAGCCCGAACCCTAACCCTAACCCTTCCCCGAAGCCTGACCCTCACCCGTCCCCTAATCCTAAACCGCACGCTAACACTAACCCGCGCCCTCACATGCACGCTCCCCCTAAAGCGTTGCCGTACCCTCACCTGGACCCTAAACCGTCCCCGTCACCTAACCCTAACCCTAGCCCGAACCCTAACCCTAAATCTTCTCCGAAGCATGACCCTCACCCATCCCCTAATCCTAAGCCATACGCTAACACTAACCCGCGCCCTCACACGCACGCTCCCCCTAAAGCGTTGCAGTACCCTCACCTGGACCCTAAACCGTCCCCGTCCCCTAACCCTAACCCTAGCCCGAACCCTAACCCTAACCCTTCCCCGAAGCCTGACCCTCACCCGTCCCCTAATCCTAACCCGTACGCTAACACTAACCCGCGCCCTCACACGCACGCTCCCCCTAAAGCGTTGCCGTACCCTCACCTGGACCCTAAACCGTCCCTGTCCCCTAACCCTAACCCTAGCCCGAACCCTAACCCTAACCCTTCCCCGAAGCCTGACCCTCAACCATCCCCTAATCCTAACCCCTACGCTAACACTAACCCGCGCCCTCACATGCACGCTCCCCCTAAAGCGTTGCAGTACCCTCACCTAGACCCTAAACCGTCCCCGTCCCCTAACCCTAACCCTAGCCCGAACCCTAACCATAACACTTTCCCGAAGCCTGACCCTCACCCGTCCCCTAATCCTAACCCGTACGCTAACACTAACCCGCGGCCTCACAAGCACGCTCCCCCTAAAGCGTTGCCGTACCCTCACCTGGACCCTAAACCGTCCCTGTCCCGTAACCCTAACCCTAGCCCGAACCCTAACCCTAACCCTTCCCCGAAGCCTGACCCTCACCCGTCCCCTAATCCTAACCCGTACGCTAACACTAACCCGCGCCCTCACACGCATTCTCCCCCTAAAGTGTTGCCGTACCCTCACCTGGACCCTAAACCGTCCCCGTCCCCTAACCCTAACCCTAGCCCGAACCCTAACCCTAACCCTTCCCCGAAGCCTGACCCTCACCCATCCCCTAATCCTAACCCGTACGCTAACACTAACCTGCGCCCTCACACGCACGCTCCCCCTAAAGCGTTGCTGTACCCTCACCTGGACCCTAAACCTTCCCCGTCCCCTAACCCTAACCCTAGCCCGAACCCTAACCCTAACCCTTCCCCGAAGCCTGACCCTCACCCGTCCCCTAATCCTAAGCCGTACGCTAACACTAACCCGCGCCCTCACACGCACGCTCCCCCTAAAGCTTTGCCGTACCCTCACCTGGACTCTAAACCGTCCCCGTCCCCTAACCCTAACCCTAGCCCGAACCCTAACCCTAAGCCTTCCCCGAAGCCTGACCCTCAACCGTCCCCTAATCCTAACCCGTACGCTAACACTTACCCGCACCCTCACATGCACGCTCCCCCTAAAGCGTTGCCGTACCCTCACCTGGACCTTAAACCGTCCCCGTCCTGTAACCCTAACCCTAGCCCGAACCCTAACCCTAACCCTTCCCCGAAGCCTGACCCTCAACCGTCCCCTAATCCTAACCCGTACGCTAACACTAACCCGCGCCCTCACACGCACGCTCCCCCTAAAGCGTTGCCGTACCCTCACCTGGACCCTAAACCGTCCCCGTCCCTTAACCCTAACCCTAGACCGAACCCTAACCCTAACCCTTCCCCGAAGCCTGACCCTCACCCGTCCCGTAATCCTAACACGTACGCTAACACTAACCCTCGCCCTCACACGCACGCTCCCCCTAAAGCGTTGCTGTACTCTTACCTGGACCCTAAACAGTCCCCATCCCCTAACCCTAACCCTAGCCCGAACCCTAACTCTAACCCTTCCCCGAAGCCTGACCCTCAACCGTCCCCTAATCCTAACCCGTACGCTAACACTAACCCGCGCCCTCACACGCACGCTCCCCCTAAAGCGTTGCTGTACCCTCACCAGGACCCTAATCCGTCCCTGTCCCCTAACCCTAACCCTAGCCCGAACCCTAAACCTAACACTTCCCCGAAGCCTGACCCTCACCCGTCCCTTAATCCTAACCCGCACGCTAACACTAACCTGCGCCCTCACACGCACGCTCCCCCTAAAGCGTTGCCGTACCCTCACCTGGACCCTAAACCGTCCCCGTCCCCTAACCCTAACCCTAGCCCGAACCCTAACCCTAACCCTTCCCCGAAGCCTGACCCTCACCCGTCCCCTAATCCTAACCCGTACGCTAACACTAACCCGCGCCCTCACACGCACGCTCCCCCTAAAGCGTTGCCGTACCCTCACCTGGACCCTAAACCGTCCCCATCCCTTAACCCTAACCCTAGCTCGAACGCTAACCCTAACACTTCCCCGAAGCCTGACCCTCACCCGTCCCGTAATCCTAACACGTACGCTAACACTAACCCTCGCCCTCACACGCACGCTCCCCCTAAAGTGTTGCTGTACTCTTACCTGGACCCTAAACCGTCCCCATCCCCTAACCCTAACCCTAGCCCGAACCCTAACCATAACACTTTCCCGAAGCCTGACCCTCACCCGTCCCCTAATCCTAACCCGTACGCTAACACTAACCCGCACCCTCACATGCACGCTCCCCCTAAAGCGTTGCCGTACCCTCACCTGGACCCTAAACCGTCCCCGTCCCCTAACCCTAACCCTAGCCCGAACCCTAACCCTAACCCTTCCCCGAAGCCTGACCCTCACCCGTCCCCTAATGCTAACCCGTACGCTAACACTAACCCGCGCCCTCACACGCACGCTCCCCCTAAAGCGTTGTCGTACCCTCACCTGGACCCTAAACCGTCCCCGTCCCCTAACCCTAACCCTAGACCGAACCCTAACCCTAACCCTTCCCCGAAGACTGACCCTCACCCGTCCCCTAATCCTAACCCGTACGCTAACACTACCCAGCGCCCTCACACGCACGCTCCCCCTAAAGCGTTGCCGTACCCTCACCTGGACCCTAAACCGTCCCCGTCACCTAACCTTAACCCTAGCCCGAACCCTAACCCTAACCCTTCCCCGAAGCATGACCCTCACCCATCTCCTAATCCTAAGCCATACGCTAACACTAACCTGCGCCCTCAAACGCACGCTCCCCCTAAAGCGTTGCCGTACCCTCACCTGGACCCTAAACCGTCCCCGTCCCCTAACCCTAACCCTAGCCCGAACACTAACCCTAACCCTTCCCCGAAGCCTGACCCTCACCCGTCCCCTAATCCTAACCAGTACGCTAACACTACCCCGCGCCCTCACATGCACGCTCCCCCTAAAGCGTTGCCGTACCCTCACCTGGACCCTAAACCGTCCCCGTCCCCTAACCCTAACCCTAGCCCGAACCCTAACCCTAACCCTTCCCCGAAGCCTGACCCTCACCCGTCCCCTAATCCTAACCCGTACGCTAACACTAACCCGCGCCCTCACACGCACGCTCCCCCTAAAGCGTTGCCGTACCCTCACCTGGACCCTAAACCGTCCCCGTCCCCTAACCCTAACCCTAGCCCGAACCCTAACCCTAGCCCTTCCCCGAAGCCTGACCCTCACACATCCCCTAATCCTAACCCGTATGCTAACACTAACCCGCGCCCTCACACGCACGCTCCCCCTAAAGCGTTGTCGTACCCTCACCTGGACCCTAAACCGTCCCCGTCCCCTAACCCTAACCCTAGCCCGAACCCTAACCCTAACCCTTCCCCGAAGCCTGACCCTCACCCGTCCCATAATCCTAACCCGTACGCTAACACTAACCCGCGCCCTCACACGCACGCTCCCCCTAAAGCGTTGCCGTACCCTCACCTGGACCCTGAACCGTCCCCGTCCCCTAACCCTAACCCTAGCCCGAACCCTAACCCTAACCCTTCCCCGAAGCCTGACCCTCACCCGTCCCCTAATCCTAACCCGTACGCTAACACTAACCCGCGCCCTCACACGTACGCTCCCCCTAAAGCGTTGCCGTACCCTCACCTGGACCCTAAACCGTCCCCGTCCCCTAACCCTAACCCTAGCCCGAACCCTAACCCTAACCCTTCCCCGAAGCCTGACCCTCACCCGTCCCCTAATCCTAACCAGTAACTAACACTAACCCGCGTCCTCACATGCATGCTCCCCCTAAAGCGTTGCCGTACCCTCACCTGGACCCGAAACCGTCCCCGTCCCTTAACCCTTACCCTAGCACGAACCCTAACCCTAACCCTTCCCCGAAGCCTGACCCTCACCCGTCCCCTAATCCTAACCCGTACGCTAACACTAACCCGCGCCCTCACACGCACGCTCCCCCTAAAGCGTTGCCGTACCCTCACCTGGACCCTAAACCTTCCCCATCCCCTAACCCTAACCCTAGCCCGAACCCTAACCCTAACACTTCCCCGAAGCCTGACCCTCACCCGTCCCCTAATCCTAACCCGTACGCTAACACTAACCCTCGCCCTCACACGCACGCTCCCCCTAAAGCGTTGCTGTACCCTCACCTGGACCCTAAACCGTCCCCGTCCCCTAACCCTAACCCTAGCCCGAACCCTAACCCTAACACTTCCCCGAAGCCTGACCCTCACCCGTCCCCTAATCCTAACCCGTACGCTAACACTAACCCGCGCCCTCACACGCACGCTCCCCCTAAAGCGTTGCCGTACCCTCACCTCGACCCTAAACCGTCCCCGTCCCCTAACCCTAACCCTAGCCCGAACCCTAACCCTAGCCCTTCCCCGAAGCCTGACCCTCAACCATCCCCTAATCCTAACCCGTACGCTAACACTAACCCGCGCCCTCACACGCACGCTCCCCCTAAAGCGTTGTCGTACCCTCACCTCGACCCTAAACCGTCCCCGTCCCCTAACCCTAACCCTAGCCCGAACCCTAACCCTAACCCTTCCCCGAAGCCTGACCCTCACCCGTCCCCTAATCCTAACCCGTACGCTAACACTAACCCGCGCCCTCACACGCACGCTCCCCCTAAAGCGTTGCCGTACCCTCACCTGGACCCTGAACCGTCCCCGTCCCCTAACCCTAACCCTAGCCCGAACCCTAACCCTAACCCTTCCCCGAAGCCTGACCCTCACCCGTCCCCTAATCCTAACCCGTACGCTAACACTAACCCGCGCCCTCACACGTACGCTCCCCCTAAAGCGTTGCCGTACCCTCACCTGGACCCTAAACCGTCCCCGTCCCCTAACCCTAACCCTAGCCCGAACCCTAACCCTAACCCTTCCCCGAAGCCTGACCCTCACCCATCCCCTAATCCTAACCAGTACGCTAACACTAACCCGCGTCCTCACACGCATGCTCCCCCTAAAGCGTTGCCGTACCCTCACCTGGACCCGAAACCGTCCCCGTCCATAAACCCTTACCCTAGCACGAACCCTAACCCTAACCCTTCCCCGAAGCCTGACCCTCACCCGTCCCCTAATCCTAACCCGTACGCTAACACTAACCCGCGCCCTCACAAGCACGCTCCCCCTAAAGCGTTGCCGTACCCTCACCTGGACCCTAAACCGTCCCCGTCCCCTAACCCTAACCCTAGCCCGAACCCTAACCCTAACCCTTTCCCAAAGCGTGACCCTCACCCGTCCCCTAATCCTAACCCGTACGCTAACACTAACCCACGCCCTCACACGCACGCTCCCCCTAAAGCTTTGCCGTACCCTCACCTGGACGCTAAACCGTCCCCGTCCCCTAACCCTAACCCTAGCCCGAACCCTAACCCTAACCCTTCCCCGAAGCCTGACCCTCACCCGTCCCCTAATCCTAACACGTACACTAACACTAACCCGCGCCCTCACACGCACGCTCCCCCTAAAGCGTTGCCGTACCCTCACCTGGACCGTAAACCATCCCCGTCCCCTAACCCTAACCCTAGCCCGAACCCTAACCCTAACCCTTCCCCGAAGCCTGACCCTCACCCGTCTCCTAATCCTAACCCGTACGCTAACACTAACCCACACCCTCACATGCACGCTCCCCCTAAAGCGTTGCCGTACCCTCACCTGGACCCTAAACCGTCCCCATCCCCTAACCCTAACCCTAGCCCGAACCCTAACCCTAACCCTTCCCCGATGCCTGAGCCTCACCCGTCCCCTAATCCTAAACCGTACGCTAACACTAACCCGCGCCCTCACACGCACGCTCCCCCTAAAGCGTTGGATACCCTCACCTGGACCCTAAACCGTCCCCGTCCCCTAACCCTAACCCTAGACCGAACCCTAACCCTAACCCTTCCCCGAAGCCTGACCCTCACCCGTCCCCTAATCCTAAACCGTACGCTAACACTAACCCGCGCCCTCACACGCACGCTCTCCCTAAAGCGTTGCCGTACCCTCACCTGGACCCTAAACCGTCCCCATCCCTTAACCCTAACCCTAGCCCGAACCCTAACCCTAACCCTTCCCCGAAGCCTGACCCTCACCCGTCCCGTAATCCTAACACGTACGCTAACACTAACCCTCGCCCTCACACGCACGCTCCCGCTAAAGTGTTGCTGTACTCTTACCTGGACCCTAAACCGTCCACATCCCCTAACCCTAACCTTAGCCCGAACCCTAACCCTAACCCTTCCCCGAAGCCTGACCCTCAACCGTCCCCTAATCCTAACCCGTACGCTAACACTAACGCGCGCCCTCACACGCACGCTCCCCCTAAAGCGTTGCTGTACCCTCAACAGGACCCTAAACCATCCCTGTTCCGTAAACCTAACCCTAGCCCGAACCCTAACCCTAACCCTTCCCCGAAGCCTGACCCTCACACGTCCCCTAATCCTAAACCGCACGCTAACACTAACCCGCGCCCTCACATGCACGCTCCCCCTAAAGCGTTGCCGTACCCTCACCTGGACCCTAAACCGTCCCCGTCACCTAACCCTAACCCTAGCCCGAACCCTAACCCTAAATCTTCTCCGAAGCATGACCCTCACCCATCCCCTAATCCTAAGCCATACGCTAACACTAACCCGCGCCCTCACACGCACGCTCCCCCTAAAGCGTTGCAGTACCCTCACCTGGACCCTAAACCGTCCCCGTCCCCTAACCCTAACCCTAGCCCGAACCCTAACCCTAACCCTTCCCCGAAGCCTGACCCTCACCCGTCCCCTAATCCTAACCCGTACGCTAACACTAACCCGCGCCCTCACACGCACGCTCCCCCTAAAGCGTTGCCGTACCCTCACCTGGACCCTAAACCGTCCCTGTCCCGTAACCCTAACCCTAGCCCGAACCCTAACCCTAACCCTTCCCCGAAGCCTGACCCTCAACCATCCCCTAATCCTAACCCCTACGCTAACACTAACCCGTGCCCTCACATGCACGCTCCCCCTAAAGCGTTGCAGTACCCTCACCTAGACCCTAAACCGTCCCCGTCCCCTAACCCTAACCCTAGCCCGAACCCTAACCATAACACTTTCCCGAAGCCTGACCCTCACCCGTCCCCTAATCCTAACCCGTACGCTAACACTAACCCGCGGCCTCACAAGCACGCTCCCCCTAAAGCGTTGCCGTACCCTCACCTGGACCCTAAACCGTCCCTGTCCCGTAACCCTAACCCTAGCCCGAACCCTAACCCTAACCCTTCCCCGAAGCCTGACCCTCACCCATCCCCTAATCCTAACCCGTACGCTAACACTAACCCGCGCCCTCACACGCATTCTCCCCCTAAAGTGTTGCCGTACCCTCACCTGGACCCTAAACCGTCCCCGTCCCCTAACCCTAACCCTAGCCCGAACCCTAACCCTAACCCTTCCCCGAAGCCTGACCCTCACCCATCCCCTAATCCTAACCCGTACGCTAACACTAACCTGCGCCCTCACACGCACGCTCCCCCTAAAGCGTTGCTGTACCCTCACCTGGACCCTAAACCTTCCCCGTCCCCTAACCCTAACCCTAGCCCGAACCCTAACCCTAACCCTTCCCCGAAGCCTGACCCTCACCCGTCCCCTAATCCTAAGCCGTACGCTAACACTAACCCGCGCCCTCACACGCACGCTCCCCCTAAAGCTTTGCCGTACCCTCACCTGGACTCTAAACCGTCCCCGTCCCCTAACCCTAACCCTAGCCCGAACCCTAACCCTAACCCTTCCCCGAAGCCTGACCCTCACCCGTCCCATAATCCTAACATGTACGCTAACACTAACCCGCGCCCTCACACGCACGCTCCCCCTAAAGCGTTGCCGTACCCTCACCTGGACCCTAAACCATCCCCGTCCCCTATCCCTAACCCTAGCCCGAACCCTAACCCTAAGCCTTCCCCGAAGCCTGACCCTCAACCGTCCCCTAATCCTAACCCGTACGCTAACACTTACCCGCACCCTCACATGCACGCTCCCCCTAAAGCGTTGCCGTACCCTCACCTGGACCTTAAACCGTCCCCGTCCTGTAACCCTAACCCTAGCCCGAACCCTAACCCTAACCCTTCCCCGAAGCCTGACCCTCAACCGTCCCCTAATCCTAACCCGTACGCTAACACTAACCCGCGCCCTCACACGCACGCTCCCCCTAAAGCGTTGCCGTACCCTCACCTGGACCCTAAACCGTCCCCGTCCCTTAACCCTAACCCTAGACCGAACCCTAACCCTAACCCTTCCCCGAAGCCTGACCCTCACCCGTCCCGTAATCCTAACACGTACGCTAACACTAACCCTCGCCCTCACACGCACGCTCCCCCTAAAGCGTTGCTGTACTCTTACCTGGACCCTAAACAGTCCCCATCCCCTAACCCTAACCCTAGCCCGAACCCTAACTCTAACACTTCCCCGAAGCCTGACCCTCAACAGTCCCCTAATCCTAACCCGTACGCTAACACTAACCCGCGCCCTCACACGCACGCTCCCCCTAAAGCGTTGCTGTACCCTCACCAGGACCCTAATCCGTCCCTGTCCCCTAACCCTAACCCTAGCCCGAACCCTAACCCTAACACTTCCCCGAAGCCTGACCCTCACCCGTCCCTTAATCCTAACCCGCACGCTAACACTAACCTGCGCCCTCACACGCACGCTCCCCCTAAAGCGTTGCCGTACCCTCACCTGGACCCTAAACCGTCCCCGTCCCCTAACCCTAACCCTAGCCCGAACCCTAACCCTAACCCTTCCCCGAAGCCTGACCCTCACCCGTCCCCTAATCCTAACCCGTACGCTAACACTAACCCGCGCCCTCACACGCACGCTCCCCCTAAAGCGTTGCCGTACCCTCACCTGGACCCTAAACCGTCCCCATCCCTTAACCCTAACCCTAGCTCGAACGCTAACCCTAACCCTTCCCCGAAGCCTGACCCTCACCCGTCCCGTAATCCTAACACGTACGCTAACACTAACCCTCGCCCTCACACGCACGCTCCCCCTAAAGTGTTGCTGTACTCTTACCTGGACCCTAAACCGTCCCCATCCCCTAACCCTAACCCTAGCCCGAACCCTAACCATAACACTTTCCCGAAGCCTGACCCTCACCCGTCCCCTAATCCTAACCCGTACGCTAACACTAACCCGCACCCTCACATGCACGCTCCCCCTAAAGCGTTGCCGTACCCTCACCTGGACCCTAAACCGTCCCCGTCCCCTAACCCTAACCCTAGCCCGAACCCTAACCCTAACCCTTCCCCGAAGCCTGACCCTCACCCGTCCCCTAATGCTAACCCGTACGCTAACACTAACCCGCGCCCTCACACGCACGCTCCCCCTAAAGCGTTGTCGTACCCTCACCTGGACCCTAAACCGTCCCCGTCCCCTAACCCTAACCCTAGACCGAACCCTAACCCTAACCCTTCCCCGAAGCCTGACCCTCACCCGTCCCCTAATCCTAACCCGTACGCTAACACTACCCCGCGCCCTCACACGCACGCTCCCCCTAAAGCGTTGCCGTACCCTCACCTGGACCCTAAACCGTCCCCGTCACCTAACCCTAACCCTAGCCCGAACCCTAACCCTAACCCTTCCCCGAAGCATGACCCTCACCCATCTCCTAATCCTAAGCCATACGCTAACACTAACCTGCGCCCTCAAACGCACGCTCCCCCTAAAGCGTTGCCGTACCCTCACCTGGACCCTAAACCGTCCCCGTCCCCTAACCCTAACCCTAGCCCGAACACTAACCCTAACCCTTCCCCGAAGCCTGACCCTCACCCGTCCCCTAATCCTAACCAGTACGCTAACACTACCCCGCGCCCTCACATGCACGCTCCCCCTAAAGCGTTGCCGTACCCTCACCTGGACCCTAAACCGTCCCCGTCCCCTAACCCTAACCCTAGCCCGAACCCTAACCCTAACCCTTCCCCGAAGCCTGACCCTCACCCGTCCCCTAATCCTAACCCGTACGCTAACACTAACCCGCGCCCTCACACGCACGCTCCCCCTAAAGCGTTGCCGTACCCTCACCTGGACCCTAAACCGTCCCCGTCCCCTAACCCTAACCCTAGCCCGAACCCTAACCCTAGCCCTTCCCCGAAGCCTGACCCTCACACATCCCCTAATCCTAACCCGTATGCTAACACTAACCCGCGCCCTCACACGCACGCTCCCCCTAAAGCGTTGTCGTACCCTCACCTGGACCCTAAACCGTCCCCGTCCCCTAACCCTAACCCTAGCCCGAACCCTAACCCTAACCCTTCCCCGAAGCCTGACCCTCACCCGTCCCCTAATCCTAACCCGTACGCTAACACTAACCCGCGCCCTCACACGTACGCTCCCCCTAAAGCGTTGCCGTACCCTCACCTGGACCCTAAACCGTCCCCGTCCCCTAACCCTAACCCTAGCCCGAACCCTAACCCTAACCCTTCCCCGAAGCCTGACCCTCACCCGTCCCCTAATCCTAACCAGTAACTAACACTAACCCGCGTCCTCACATGCATGCTCCCCCTAAAGCGTTGCCGTACCCTCTCCTGGACCCGAAACCGTCCCCGTCCCTTAACCCTTACCCTAGCACGAACCCTAACCCTAACCCTTCCCCGAAGCCTGACCCTCACCCGTCCCCTAATCCTAACCCGTACGCTAACACTAACCCGCGCCCTCACACGCACGCTCCCCCTAAAGCGTTGCCGTACCCTCACCTGGACCCTAAACCTTCCCCATCCCCTAACCCTAACCCTAGCCCGAACCCTAACCCTAACACTTCCCCGAAGCCTGACCCTCACCCGTCCCCTAATCCTAACCCGTACGCTAACACTAACCCTCGCCCTCACACGCACGCTCCCCCTAAAGCGTTGCTGTACCCTCACCTGGACCCTAAACCGTCCCCGTCCCCTAACCCTAACCCTAGCCCGAACCCTAACCCTAACCCTTCCCCGAAGCCTGACCCTCACCCGTCCCCTAATCCTAACCCGTACGCTAACACTAACCCGCGCCCTCACACGCACGCTCCCCCTAAAGCGTTGCCGTACCCTCACCTCGACCCTAAACCGTCCCCGTCCCCTAACCCTAACCCTAGCCCGAACCCTAACCCTAGCCCTTCCCCGAAGCCTGACCCTCACCCATCCCCTAATCCTAACCCGTACGCTAACACTAACCCGCGCCCTCACACGCACGCTCCCCCTAAAGCGTTGTCGTACCCTCACCTGGACCCTAAACCGTCCCCGTCCCCTAACCCTAACCCTAGCCCGAACCCTAACCCTAACCCTTCCCCGAAGCCTGACCCTCACCCGTCCCCTAATCCTAACCCGTACGCTAACACTAACCCGCGCCCTCACACGCACGCTCCCCCTAAAGCGTTGCCGTACCCTCACCTGGACCCTGAACCGTCCCCGTCCCCTAACCCTAACCCTAGCCCGAACCCTAACCCTAACCCTTCCCCGAAGCCTGACCCTCACCCGTCCCCTAATCCTAACCCGTACGCTAACACTAAGCCGCGCCCTCACACGTACGCTCCCCCTAAAGCGTTGCCGTACCCTCACCTGGACCCTAAACCGTCCCCGTCCCCTAACCCTAACCCTAGCCCGAACCCTAACCCTAACCCTTCCCCGAAGCCTGACCCTCACCCGTCCCCTAATCCTAACCAGTACGCTAACACTAACCCGCGTCCTCACACGCATGCTCCCCCTAAAGCGTTGCCGTACCCTCACCTGGACCCGAAACCGTCCCCGTCCATAAACCCTTACCCTAGCACGAACCCTAACCCTAACCCTTCCCCGAAGCCTGACCCTCACCCGTCCCCTAATCCTAACCCGTACGCTAACACTAACCCGCGCCCTCACACGCACGCTCCCCCTAAAGCGTTGCCGTACCCTCACCTGGACCCTAAACCTTCCCCATTCCCTAACCCTAACCCTAGCCCGAACCCTAACCCTAACCTTTACCCGAAGCCTGACCCTCACCCGTCCCCTAATCCTAACCCGTACGCTAACACTAACCCGCGCCCTCACACGCACGCTCCCCCTAAAGTGTTGCCGTACCCTCACCTGGACCCTAAACCGTCCCCGTCCCCTAACCCTAACCCTAGCCCGAACCCTAACCCTAACTCTTCCCCGAAGCCTGACCCTCACCCGTCCCCTAATCCTAACCCGTACGCTAACACTAACACGCGCCCTCACACGCACGCTCCCCCTAAAGCGTTGCCGTACCCTCACCTGGACCCTAAACCGTCCCCGTCCCCTAACCCTAACCCTAGCCCGAACCCTAACCCTAACCCTTCCCCGAAGCCTGACCCTCACCCGTCCCCTAATCCTAACCCGTAAGCTAACACTAACCCGCGCCCTCACACGCACGCTCCCCCTAAAACGTTGCCGTACCGTCACCTGGACCCTAAACCGTCCCCGTCCCCTAACCCTAACCCTAGCCCGAACCCTAACCCTAACCCTTCCCAGAAGCCTGACCCTCACCCGTCCCCTAATCCTAACCCGTACGCTAACACTAACCCGCGCCCTCACACGCACGCTCCCCCTAAAGCGTTGCCGTACCCTCACCTGGACCCTAAACCGTCCCCGTCCCCTAACCCTAACCCTAGCCCGAACCCTAACCCTAACTCTTCCCCGAAGCCTGACCCTCACCCGTCCCCTAATCCTAACCCGTACGCTATCACTAACCCGCGCCCTCACACGCACGCTCCCCCTAAAACGTTGCCATACCCTCACCTGGACCCGAAACCGTCCCCGTCCCCTAACCCTAACCCTAGCCCGAACCCTAACCCTAACCCTTCCCCGAAGCCTGACCCTCACCCGTGCCCTAATCCTAACCGTACGCTAACACTAACCCGCGCCCTCACACGCACGCTCCCCCTAAAGCGTTGCCGTACCCTCACCTGGACCCTAAACCGTCCCCGTCCCCTAACCCTAACCCTAGCCCGAACCCTAACCCTAACCCTTCCCCGAAGCCTGACCCTCACCCGTCCCCTAATCCTAACCCGTACGCTAACACTAATCCGCGCTCTCACACGCACGCTCCCCCTAAAGCGTTGCCGTACCCTCACCTGGACCCTAAACCGTCCCCTAACCCTAACCCTAGACCAAACCCTAACCCTAACCCTTCCCCGAAGCCTGACCCTCACCCGTCCCCTAATCCTAAGCCGTACGCTAACACTAACCCGCGCCCTCACACGCACGCTCCCCCTAAAGCGTTGCCGTACCCTCACCTGGACCCTAAACCGTCCCAGTCCCCTAACCCTAACCCTAGCCCGAACCCTAACCCTAACCCTTCCCTGAAGCCTGACCCTCACCCGTCCCCTAATCCTAAGACGTACGCTAACACTAACGCGCGCCCTCACACGCACGCTCCCCCTAAAGCGTTGCCGTACCCTCACCTGGACCATAAACCGTCCCAGTCCCCTAACCCTAACCCTAGCCCGAACCCTAACCCTAACCCTTCCCCGAAGCCTGACCCTCACCCGTCCCCTAATCCTAACCCGTACGCTAACACTAACCCGCGCCCCCACACGCACGCTCCCCCTAAAGCGTTGCCGTACCCTCACCTGGACCCTAAACCGTCCCCATCCCCTAACCCTAACCCTAGCCCGAACCCTAACCCTAACCCTTCCCCGAAGCCTGACCCTCACCCGTCCCCTAATCCTAACCCGTACGCTAACACTAACCCGCGCCCTCACACGCACGCTCCCCCTAAAGCGTTGCTGTACCCTCACCTGGACCCTAAACCGTCCCCGTCCCCTAACCCTAACCCTAGCCCGAACCTTAACCCTAACCCTTCCCCGAAGCCTGACCCTCACCCGTCCCCTAATCCTAACCCGTACGCTAACACTAACCCGCGCCCTCACACGCACGCTCCCCCTAAAGCGTTGCTGTACTCTTACCTGCACCCTAAACCGTCCCCATCTCCTAAACCTAACCCTAGCCCGAACCCTAACCCTAACCCTTCCCCGAAGCCTGACACTCAACCGTCCTCTAATCCTAACCAGTACGCTAACACTACCCCGCGCCCTCACATGCTCGCTCCCCCTAAAGCGTTGCCGTACCCTCACCTGGACCCTAAACCGTCCCCATCCCCTAACCCTAACCCTAGCCCGAACCCTAACCCTAACCCTTCCCCGAAGCCTGACCCTCACCCGTCCCCTAATCCTAACCCGTACGCTATCACTAACCCGCGCCCTCACACGCACGCTCCCCCTAAAACGTTGCCATACCCTCATCTGAACCCGAAACCGTCCCCGTCCCCTAACCCTAACCCTAGCCCGAACCCTAACCCTAACCCTTCCCCGAAGCCTGACCCTCACCCGTCCCCTAATCCTAACTGTACGCTAACACTAACCCGCGCCCTCACACGCACGCTCCCCCTAAAGCGTTGCCGTACCCTCACCTGGACCCTAAACCATCCCCGTCCCCTAACCCTAACCCTAGCACGAACCCTAACCCTAACATTTCCCCGAAGCCTGACCCTCACCCGTCCCCTAATCCTAACCCGTACGCTAACACTAACCCGCGCCCTCACACGCACGCTCCCCCTAAAGCGTTGCCATACCCTCACCTGGACCCTAAACCGTCCCCGTCCCCTAACCCTAACCCTAGCCCGAACCCTAACCCTAACACTTCCCCGAAGCCTGACCCTCACCCGTGCCCTAATCCTAACCCGTACGCTAACACTAACCCGCACCCTCACACGCACGCTCCCCCTAAAGCGTTGCCGTACCCTCACCTGGACCCTAAACCGTCCCCGTCCCCTAACCCTAACCCTAGCCCGAACCCTAACCCTAACCCTTCCCCGAAGCCTGACCCTCACCCGTCCCCTAATCCTAAGCCGTACGCTAACACTAACGCGCGCCCTCACACGCACGCTCCCCCTAAAGCGTTGCCGTACCCTCACCTGGACCCTAAACCGTCCCCGTCCCCTAACCCTAACCCTAGCCCGAACCCTAACCCTAACCCTTCCCCGAAGCCTGACCCTCACCCGTCCCCTAATCCTAACCCGTACGCTAACACTAACCCGCGCCCTCACACGCACGCTCCCCCTAAAGCGTTGCCGTACCCTCACCTGGACCCTAAACCGTCCCCATCCCCTAACCCTAACCATAGCCCGAACCCTAACCCTAACCCTTCCCCGAAGCCTGACCCTCACCCGTCCCCTAATCCTAACCCGTACGCTAACACTAACCCGCGCCCTCACACGCACGCTCCCCCTAAAGCGTTGCTGTACCCTCACCTGGACCCTAAACCGTCGCCGTCCCCTAACCCTAACCCTAGCCCGAACCTTAACCCTAAACCTTCCCCGATGCCTGACCCTCACCCGTCCCCTAATCCTAACCGTACGCTAACACTAACCCGCGCCCTCACACGCACGCTCCCCCTAAAGCGTTGCCGTACCCTCACCTGGACCCTAAACCGTCCCCGTCCCCTAACCCTAAACCTAGCCCGAACCCTAACCCTAACCCTTCCCCTAAGCCTGACCCTCACCTGTCCCCTAATCCTAACCCGTACGCTAACACTAACCCGCGCCCTCACACGCACGCTCCCCCTAAAGCGTTGCCGTTCCCTCACCTGGACCCTAAACCGTGCCCGTCCCCTAACCCTAACCCTAGCCCGAACCCTAACCCTAACCCTTCCCTGAAGCCTGACCCTCACCCGTCCCCTAATCCTAACCCGTACGCTAACACTAATCCGCGCTCTCACACGCACGCTCCCCCTAAAGCGTTGCCGTACCCTCACCTGGACCCTAAACCGTCCCCTAACCCTAACCCTAGACCAAACCCTAACCCTAACCCTTCCCCGAAGCCTGACCCTCACCCGTCCCCTAATCCTAAGCCGTACGCTAACACTAACCCACGCCCTCACACGCACGCTCCCCCTAAAGCGTTGCCGTTCCCTCACCTGGACCCTAAACCGTGCCCGTCCCCTAACCCTAACCCTAGCCCGAACCCTAACCCTAACCCTTCCCTGAAGCCTGACCCTCACCCGTCCCCTAATCCTAACCCGTACGCTAACACTAATCCGCGCTCTCACACGCACGCTCCCCCTAAAGCGTTGCCGTACCCTCACCTGGACCCTAAACCGTCCCCTAACCCTAACCCTAGACCAAACCCTAACCCTAACCCTTCCCCGAAGCCTGACCCTCACCCGTCCCCTAATCCTAAGCCGTACGCTAACACTAACCCGCGCCCTCACACGCACGCTCCCCCTAAAGCGTTGCCGTACCCTCACCTGGACCCTAAACCGTCCCCGTCCCCTAACCCTAACCCTAGCCCGAACCCTAACCCTAACCCTTCCCCGAAGCCTGACCCTCACCCGTCCCCTAATCCTAAGCCGTACGCTAACACTAACGCGCGCCCTCACACGCACGCTCCCCCTAAAGCGTTGCCGTACCCTCACCTGGACCCTAAACCGTCCCCGTCCCCTAACCCTAACCCTAGCCCGAACCCTAACCCTAACCCTTCCCCGAAGCCTGACCCTCACCCGTCCCCTAATCCTAACCCGTACGCTAACACTAACCCGCGCCCTCACACGCACGCTCCCCCTAAAGCGTTGCCGTACCCTCACCTGGACCCTAAACCGTCCCCGTCCCCTAACCCTAACCCTAGCCCGAACCCTAACCCTAACCCTTCCCCGAAGCCTGACCCTCACCCGTCCCCTAATCCTAACCCGTACGCTAACACTAACCCGCGCCCTCACACGCACGCTCCCCCTAAAGCGTTGCCGTACCCTCACCTGGACCCGAAACCGTCCCCGTCCCTTAACCCTTACCCTAGCCCGAACCCTAACCCTAACCCTTCCCCGAAGCCTGACCCTCACCCGTCCCCTAATCCTAACCCGTACGCTAACACTAACCCGCGCCCTCACACGCACGCTCCCCCTAAAGCGTTGCCGTACCCTCACCTGGACCCGAAACCGTCCCCGTCCCTTAACCCTTACCCTAGCCCGAACCCTAACCCTAACCCTTCCCCGAAGCCTGACCCTCACCCGTCCCCTAATCCTAACCCGTACGCTAACACTAACCCGCGCCCTCACACGCACGCTCCCCCTAAAGCGTTGCCGTACCCTCACCTGGACCCTAAACCGTCCCCGTCCCCTAACCCTAACCCTAGCCCGAACCCTAACCCTAACCCTTCCCCGAAGCCTGACCCTCACCCGTCGCCTAATCCTAACCCGTACGCTAACACTAACCCGCGCCCTCACACGCACGCTCCCCCTAAAGCGTTGCCGTACCCTCACCTGGACCCGAAACCATCCCCGTCCCCTAACCGTAACCCTAGCCCGAACCCTAACCCTAACACTTCCCCGAAGCCTGACCCTCACCCGTCCCCTAATCCTAAGCCGTACGCTAACACTAACGCGCGCCCTCACACGCACGCTCCCCCTAAAGCGTTGCCGTACCCTCACCTGGACCCTAAACCGTCCCAGTCCCCTAACCCTAACCCTAGCCCGAACCCTAACCCTAACCCTTCCCCGAAGCCTGACCCTCACCCGTCCCCTAATCCTAACCCGTACGCTAACACTAACCCGCGCCCTCACACGCACACTCCCCCTAAAGCGTTGCCGTACCCTCACCTGGACCCTAAACCGTCCCCATCCCCTAACCCTAACCCTAGCCCGAACCCTAACCCTAACCCTTCCCCGAAGCCTGACCCTCACCCGTCCCCTAATCCTAACCCGTACGCTAACACTAACCCGCGCCCTCACACGCACGCTCCCCCTAAAGCGTTGCTGTACCCTGACCTGGACCCTAAACCGTCCCCGTCCCCTAACCCTAACCCTAGCCCGAACCTTAACCCTAACCCTTCCCAGATGCCTGACCCTCACCCGTCCCCTAATCCTAACCCGTACGCTAACACTAACCCGCGCCCTCACACGCACGCTCCCCCTAAAGCGTTGCCGTACCCTCACCTGGACCCTAAACCGTCCCCGTCCCCTAACCCTAACCCTAGCCCGAACCCTAACCCTAACCCTTCCCCGAAGCCTGACCCTCACCCGTCCCCTAATCCTAACCCGTACGCTAACACTAACCCGCGCCCTCACACGCACGCTCCCCCTAAAGCGTTGCCGTACCCTCACCTGGACCCTAAACCGTCCCCGTCCCCTAACCCTAACCCTAGCCCGAACCCTAACCCTAACCCTTCCCCGAAGCCTGACCCTCACCCGTCCCCTAATCCTACCCGTACGCTAACACTAACCCGCGCCCTCACACGCACGCTCCCCCTAAAGCATTGCCGTACCCTCACCTGGACCCTAAACCGTCCCCGTCCCCTAACCCTAACCCTAGCCCGAACCCTAACCCTAACCCTTCCCCGAAGCCTGACCCTCACCCGTCCCCTAATCCTAACCCGTACGCTAACACTAACCCGCGCCCTCACACGCACGCTCCCCATAAAGCGTTGCCGTACCCTCACCTGGACCCTAAACCGTCCCCGTCCCCTAACCCTAACCCTAGCCCGAACCCTAACCCTAACGCTTCCCCGAAGCCTGACCCTCACCCGTCCCCTAATCCTAACCCGTACGCTAACACTAACCCGCGCCCTCACACGCACGCTCCCCATAAAGCGTTGCCGTACCCTCACCTGGACCCTAAACCGTCCCCGTCCCTTAACCCTAACCCTAGCCAGAACCCTAACCCTAACCCTTCCCTGAAGCCTGACCCTCACACGTCCCCTAATCCTAACACGTACGCTAACACTAACCCTCGCCCTCACACGCACGCTCCCCCTAAAGCGTTGCTGTACTCTTACCTGCACCCTAAACCGTCCCCATCTCCTAACCCTAACCCTAGCCCGAACCCTAACCCTAACCCTTCCCCGAAGCCTGACACTCAACCGTCCTCTAATCCTAACCAGTACGCTAACACTACCCCGCGCCCTCACATGGTCGCTCCCCCTAAAGCGTTGCCGTACCCTCACCTGGACCCTAAACCGTCCCCGTCACCTAACCCTAACCCTAGCCCGAACCCTAACCCTAACCCTTCCCCGAAGCCTGACCCTCACCCGTCCCCTAATCCTAACCCGTACGCTATCACTAACCCGCGCCCTCACACGCACGCTCCCCCTAAAACGTTGCCATACCCTCATCTGGACCCGAAACCGTCCCCGTCCCCTAACCCTAACCCTAGCCCGAACCCTAACCCTAACCCTTCCCCGAAGCCTGACCCTCACCCGTCCCCTAATCCTAACTGTACGCTAACACTAACCCGCGCCCTCACACGCACGCTCCCCCTAAAGCGTTGCCGTACCCTCACCTGGACCCTAAACCATCCCCGTCCCCTAACCCTAACCCTAGCACGAACCCTAACCCTAACCCTTCCCCGAAGCCTGACCCTCACCCGTCCCCTAATCCTAACCCGTACGCTAACACTAATCCGTGCTCTCACACGCACGCTCCACCTAAAGCGTTGCCGTACCCTCACCTGGACCCTAAACCGTCCCCGTCCCCTAACCCTAACCCTAGACCAAACCCTAACCCTAACCCTTCCCCGAAGCCTGACCCTCACCCGTCCCCTAATCCTACCCGTACGCTAACACTAACCCGCGCCCTCACACGCACGCTCCCCCTAAAGCATTGCCGTACCCTCACCTGGACCCTAAACCGTCCCCGTCCCCTAACCCTAACCCTAGCCCGAACCCTAACCCTAACCCTTCCCCGAAGCCTGACCCTCACCCGTCCCCTAATCCTAACCCGTACGCTAACACTAACCCGCGCCCTCACACGCACGCTCCCCCTAAAGCGTTGCCGTACCCTCACCTGGACCCTAAACCGTCCCCGTCCCCTAACCCTAACCCTAGCCCGAACCCTAACCCTAACCCTTCCCCGAAGCCTGACCCTCACCCGTCCCCTAATCCTAACCCGTACGCTATCACTAACCCGCGCCCTCACACGCACGCTCCCCCTAAAACGTTGCCATACCCTCATCTGGACCCGAAACCGTCCCCGTCCCCTAACCCTAACCCTAGCCCGAACCCTAACCCTAACCCTTCCCCGAAGCCTGACCCTCACCCGTCCCCTAATCCTAACTGTACGCTAACACTAACCCGCGCCCTCACACGCACGCTCCCCCTAAAGCGTTGCCGTACCCTCACCTGGACCCTAAACCATCCCCGTCCCCTAACCCTAACCCTAGCACGAACCCTAACCCTAACCCTTCCCCGAAGCCTGACCCTCACCCGTCCCCTAATCCTAACCCGTACGCTAACACTAATCCGTGCTCTCACACGCACGCTCCACCTAAAGCGTTGCCGTACCCTCACCTGGACCCTAAACCGTCCCCGTCCCCTAACCCTAACCCTAGACCAAACCCTAACCCTAACCCTTCCCCGAAGCCTGACCCTCACCCGTCCCCTAATCCTACCCGTACGCTAACACTAACCCGCGCCCTCACACGCACGCTCCCCCTAAAGCATTGCCGTACCCTCACCTGGACCCTAAACCGTCCCCGTCCCCTAACCCTAACCCTAGCCCGAACCCTAACCCTAACCCTTCCCCGAAGCCTGACCCTCACCCGTCCCCTAATCCTAACCCGTACGCTAACACTAACCCGCGCCCTCACACGCACGCTCCCCCTAAAGCGTTGCCGTACCCTCACCTGGACCCTAAACCGTCCCCGTCCCCTAACCCTAACCCTAGCCCGAACCCTAACCCGAACACTTCCCCGAAGCCTGACCCTCACCCGTCCCCTAATCCTAACCCGTACGCTAACACTAACCCGCGCCCTCACACGCACGCTCCCCCTAAAGCGTTGCCGTACCGTCACCTGGACCCTAAACCGTCCCCCTCCCCTAACCCTAACCCTAGCCCGAACCCTAACCCTAAACCTTCCCCGAAGCCTGACCCTCACCCGTGCCCTAATCCTAACCCGTACGCTAACACTAACCCGCACCCTCACACGCACGCTCCCCCTAAAGCGTTGCCGTACCCTCACCTGGACCCTAAACCGTCCCCGTCCCCTAACCCCAACCCTAGCCCGAACCCTAACCCTAACCCTTCCCCGAAGCCTGACCCTCACCCGTGCCCTAATCCTAACCCGTACGCTAACACTAACCCGCGTCCTCACACGCACGCTCCCCCTAAAGCGTTGCCGTACCCTCACCTGGACCCTAAACCGTCCCCGTCCCCTAACCCTAACCCTAGCCCGAACCCTAACCCTAACCCTTCCCCGAATCCTGACCCTCACCCGTGCCCTAATCCTAAACCCTACGCTAACACTAACCCGCACCCTCACACACAAGCTCCCCCTAAAGCGTTGCCGTACCCTCACCTTGACCCTAAACCGTCCCCATCCCCTAACCCTAACCCTAGCCCGAACCCTAACCCTAAACCTTCCCCGAAGCCTGACCCTCACCCGTCCCCTAATCCTAACCCGTACGCTAACACTAACCCGCGCCCTCACACGCACGCTCCCCCTAAAGCGTTGCCGTACCCTCACCTGCACCCTAAACCGTCCCCGTCCCCTAACCCTAACCCTAGCCCGAACCCTAACCCTAACCCTTCCCCGAAGCCTGACCCTCACCCGTGCCCTAATCCTAACCTGTACGCTAACACTAACCCGCGCCCTCACACGCACGCTCCCCCTAAAGCGTTGCCGTACCCTCACCTGGACCCTAAACATTCCCCATCCCCTAACCCTAACCCTAGCCCGAACACTAACCCTAACACTTCCCCGAAGCCTGACCCTCACCCGTCCCCTAATCCTAACCCGTACACTAACACTAACCCGCGCCCTCACAGGCACGCTCCTCCTAAAGCGTTGCCGTACCCTCACCTGGACCCTAAACCGTCCCCATCCCCTAACCCTAACCCTAGCCCGAACCCTAACCCTAACCCTTCCCCGAAGCCTGACCCTCACCCGTGCCCTAATCCTAACCCGTACGCTAACACTAACCCGCGCCCTCACAGGCACGCTCCTCCTAAAGCGTTGCCGTACCCTCACCTGGACCCTAAACCGTCCCCATCCCCTAACCCTAACCCTAGCCCGAACCCTAACCCTAACCCTTCCCCGAAGCCTGACCCTCACCCGTCCCCTAATCCTAACACGTACGCTAACACTAACCCGCGCCCTCACACGCACGCTCCCCCTAAAGCGTTGCCGTACCCTCACCTGGACCCTAAACCGTCCCCGTCCCCTAACCCTAACCCTAGCCCGAACCCTAACCCGAACACTTCCCCGAAGCCTGACCCTCACCCGTCCCCTAATCCTAACACGTACGCTAACACTAACCCGCACCCTCACACGCACGCTCCCCCTGAAGCGTTGCCATACCCTCACCTAGACCCTAAACCGTCCCCGTCCCCTAACCCTAACCCTAGCCCGAACCCTAACCGTAACACTTCCCCGAAGCCTGACCCTAACCCGTCCCCTAATCCTAACCCGTACGCTAACACTAACCCGCGCCCTCACACGCACGCTCCACCTAAAGCGTTGCCGTACCCTCACCTGGACCCTAAACCGTCCCCGTCCCCTAACCCTAACCCTAGCCCGAACCCTAACCCTAACCCTTCCCCGAAGCCTGACCCTCACCCGTCCCCTAATCCTAACCCGTACGCTAACACTAACCCGCGCCCTCACACGCACGCTCCCCCTAAAGCGTTGCCGTACCCTCACCTGGACCCTAAACCGTTCCCGTCCCCTAACCCTAACCCTAGCTCGAACCCTAACCCTAACCCTTCCCCGAAGCCTAACCCTCACCCGTCCCCTAATCCTAACCCGTACGCTAACACTAACTCACGCCCTCACACGCACGCTCCCCCTAAAGCGTTGCCGTACCCTCACCTGGACCCTAAACCGTCCCCGTCCCCTAACCCTAACCCTAGACCGAACCCTAACCCTAACCCTTCCCCGAAGCCTGACCCTCACCCGTCCCCTAATCCTAACACGTACGCTAACACTAACCCGCGCCCTCACACGCACGCTCCCCCTAAAGCGTTGCCGTACCCTCACCTGGACCCTAAACCGTCCCCGTCCCCTAACCCTAACCCTAGTCCGAACCCAAACCCTAACCCTTCCCCGAAGCCTGACCCTCACCTGTGCCCTAATCCTAACCCGTACGCTAACACTAACCCGCGCCCTCACACGCACGCTCCCCCTAAAGCGTTGCCGTACCCTCACCTGGACCCTAAACCGTCCCCATCCCCTAACCCTAACCCTAGCCCGAACTCTAACCCTAACCCTTCCCCGAAGCCTGACCCTCACCCGTCCCCTAATCCTAACCCGTACGCTAACACTAACCCGCGCCCTCTACGCACGCTCCCCCTAAAGCGTTGCCGTACCCTCACCTGGACCCTAAACCGTCCCCGTCCCCTAACCCTAACCCTAGCCCGAACCCTAACCCTAACCCTTCCCCGAAGCTGACCCTCACACGTCCCCTAATCCTAACCCGTACGCTAACACTAACCCGCGCCCTCTACGCACGCTCCCCCTAAAGCATTGCCGTACCCTCATCTGGACCCTAAACCGTCCCCGTCCCCTAACCCTAACCCTAGCCCGAACCCTAACCCTAACCCTTACCCGAAGCCTGACCCTCACCCGTCCCCTAATCCTACCCCGTACGCTAACACTAACCCGCGCCCTGACACGCAGGCTACCCCTAAAGCGTTGCCGTACCCTCACCTGGACCCTAAACCTTCCCCATCCCCTAACCCTAACCCTAGCCCGAACCCTAACCCTAAACCTTCCCCGAAGGCTGACCCTCACCCGTGCCCTAATCCTAACCCGTACGCTAACACTAACCCGCGCCCTCACACGCACGCTCCCCCTAAAGCGTTGCCGTACCCTCACCTGGACCCTAAACCGTCCCCGTCCCCTAACCCTAACCCTAGCCCGAAACCTAACCCTAACCCTTCCCCGAAGCCTGACCCTCACCCGTCCCCTAATCCTAAACCATACGCTAACACTAACCCGCGCCCTCACACGCAAGCTCCCCCTAAAGCGTTGCCGTACCCTCACCTGGACCCTAAACCGTCCCCGTCCCCTAACCCTAACCCTAGCCCAACCCCTAACACTAACCCTTCCCCGAAGCTGACCCTCACCCGTGCCCTAATCCTAACCCGTACGCTAACACTAACCCGCGCCCTCACACGCACGCTCCCCCTAAAGCGTTGCCGTACCCTCACCTGGACCCTAAACCGTCCCCGTCCCCTAACCCTAACCCTAGCCCGAACCCTAACCCTAACCCTTCCCCGAAGCCTGACCCTCACCCGTCCCCTAATCCTAACCCGTACGCTAACACTAACCCGCGCCCTCACACGCACGCTCCCCCTAAAGCGTTGCCGTACCCTCACCTGGACCCTAAACCGTCCCCGTCCCCTAACCCTAACCCTAGCCCGAACCCTAACCCTAACCCTTCCCCGAAGCCTGACCCTCACCCGTCCCCTAATCCTAACCCGTACGCTAACACTAACCCGCGCCCTCACACGCACGCTCCCCCTAAAGCGTTGCCGTACCCTCACCTGGACCCTAAACCGTCCCCGTCCCCTAACCCTAACCCTAGCCCGAACCCTAACCCTAACCCTTACCCGAAGCCTGACCCTCACCCGTCCCCTAATCCTACCCCGTACGCTAACACTAACCCGCGCCCTGACACGCAGGCTACCCCTAAAGCGTTGCCGTACCCTCACCTGGACCCTAAACCTTCCCCATCCCCTAACCCTAACCCTAGCCCGAACCCTAACCCTAACCCTTCCCCGAAGGCTGACCCTCACCCGTGCCCTAATCCTAACCCGTACGCTAACACTAACCCGCGCCCTCACACGCACGCTCCCCCTAAAACGTTGCCGTACCCTCACCTGGACCCTAAACCGTCCCCGTCCCCTAACCCTAACCCTAGCCCGAACCCTAACCCTAACCCTTCCCCGAAGCCTGACCCTCACCCGTGCCCTAATCCTAACACGTACGCTAACACTAACCCGCGCCCTCACACGCACGCTCCCCCTAAAGCGTTGCCGTACCCTCACCTGGACCCTAAACCGTCCCCGTCCCCTAACCCTAACCCTAGCCCGAACCCTAACCCTAACCCTTCCCCGAAGCCTGACCCTCACCCGTCCCCTAATCCTAACCCGTACGCTATCACTAACCCGCGCCCTCACACGCACGCTCCCCCTAAAACGTTGCCATACCCTCACCTGGACCCTAAACCGTCCCCGTCCCCTAACCCTAACCCTAGCCCGAACCCTACCCCTAACCCTTCCCCGAAGCCTGACCCTCACCCGTCCCCTAATCCTAACCCGTACGCTAACACTAATCCGCGCTCTCACACGCACGCTCCCCCTAAAGCGTTGCCGTACCCTCACCTGGACCCTAAACCGTCCCCTAACCCTAACCCTAGACCAAACCCTAACCCTAACCCTTCCCCGAAGCCTGACCCTCACCCGTCCCCTAATCCTAAGCCGTACGCTAACACTAACCCGCGCCCTCACACGCACGCTCCCCCTAAAGCGTTGCCGTACCCTCACCTGGACCCTAAACCGTCCCCGTCCCCTAACCCTAACCCTAGCCCGAACCCTAACCCTAACCCTTCCCTGAAGCCTGACCCTCACCCGTCCCCTAATCCTAAGCCGTACGCTAACACTAACGCGCGCCCTCACACGCACGCTCCCCCTAAAGCGTTGCCGTACCCTCACCTGGACCCTAAACCGTCCCAGTCCCCTAACCCTAACCCTAGCCCGAACCCTAACCCTAACCCTTCCCCGAAGCCTGACCCTCACCCGTCCCCTAATCCTAACCCGTACGCTAACACTAACCCGCGCCCTCACACGCACACTCCCCCTAAAGCGTTGCCGTACCCTCACCTGGACCCTAAACCGTCCCCATCCCCTAACCCTAACCCTAGCCCGAACCCTAACCCTAACCCTTCCCCGAAGCCTGACCCTCACCCGTCCCCTAATCCTAACCCGTACGCTAACACTAACCCGCGCCCTCACACGCACGCTCCCCCTAAAGCGTTGCTGTACCCTGACCTGGACCCTAAACCGTCCCCGTCCCCTAACCCTAACCCTAGCCCGAACCTTAACCCTAACCCTTCCCAGATGCCTGACCCTCACCCGTCCCCTAATCCTAACCCGTACGCTAACACTAACCCGCGCCCTCACACGCACGCTCCCCCTAAAGCGTTGCCGTACCCTCACCTGGACCCTAAACCGTCCCCGTCCCCTAACCCTAACCCTAGCCCGAACCCTAACCCTAACCCTTCCCCGAAGCCTGACCCTCACCCGTCCCCTAATCCTAACCCGTACGCTAACACTAACCCGCGCCCTCACACGCACGCTCCCCCTAAAGCGTTGCCGTACCCTCACCTGGACCCTAAACCGTCCCCGTCCCCTAACCCTAACCCTAGCCCGAACCCTAACCCTAACCCTTCCAAGAAGCCTGACCCTCACCCGTCCCCTAATCCTACCCGTACGCTAACACTAACCCGCGCCCTCACACGCACGCTCCCCCTAAAGCATTGCCGTACCCTCACCTGGACCCTAAACCGTCCCCGTCCCCTAACCCTAACCCTAGCCCGAACCCTAACCCTAACCCTTCCCCGAAGCCTGACCCTCACCCGTCCCCTAATCCTAACCCGTACGCTAACACTAACCCGCGCCCTCACACGCACGCTCCCCATAAAGCGTTGCCGTACCCTCACCTGGACCCTAAACCGTCCCCGTCCCCTAACCCTAACCCTAGCCCGAACCCTAACCCTAACGCTTCCCCGAAGCCTGACCCTCACCCGTCCCCTAATCCTAACCCGTACGCTAACACTAACCCGCGCCCTCACACGCACGCTCCCCATAAAGCGTTGCCGTACCCTCACCTGGACCCTAAACCGTCCCCGTCCCTTAACCCTAACCCTAGCCAGAACCCTAACCCTAACCCTTCCCTGAAGCCTGACCCTCACACGTCCCCTAATCCTAACACGTACGCTAACACTAACCCTCGCCCTCACACGCACGCTCCCCCTAAAGCGTTGCTGTACTCTTACCTGCACCCTAAACCGTCCCCATCTCCTAACCCTAACCCTAGCCCGAACCCTAACCCTAACCCTTCCCCGAAGCCTGACACTCAACCGTCCTCTAATCCTAACCAGTACGCTAACACTACCCCGCGCCCTCACATGGTCGCTCCCCCTAAAGCGTTGCCGTACCCTCACCTGGACCCTAAACCGTCCCCGTCACCTAACCCTAACCCTAGCCCGAACCCTAACCCTAACCCTTCCCCGAAGCCTGACCCTCACCCGTCCCCTAATCCTAACCCGTACGCTATCACTAACCCGCGCCCTCACACGCACGCTCCCCCTAAAACGTTGCCATACCCTCATCTGGACCCGAAACCGTCCCCGTCCCCTAACCCTAACCCTAGCCCGAACCCTAACCCTAACCCTTCCCCGAAGCCTGACCCTCACCCGTCCCCTAATCCTAACTGTACGCTAACACTAACCCGCGCCCTCACACGCACGCTCCCCCTAAAGCGTTGCCGTACCCTCACCTGGACCCTAAACCATCCCCGTCCCCTAACCCTAACCCTAGCACGAACCCTAACCCTAACCCTTCCCCGAAGCCTGACCCTCACCCGTCCCCTAATCCTAACCCGTACGCTAACACTAATCCGTGCTCTCACACGCACGCTCCACCTAAAGCGTTGCCGTACCCTCACCTGGACCCTAAACCGTCCCCGTCCCCTAACCCTAACCCTAGACCAAACCCTAACCCTAACCCTTCCCCGAAGCCTGACCCTCACCCGTCCCCTAATCCTACCCGTACGCTAACACTAACCCGCGCCCTCACACGCACGCTCCCCCTAAAGCATTGCCGTACCCTCACCTGGACCCTAAACCGTCCCCGTCCCCTAACCCTAACCCTAGCCCGAACCCTAACCCTAACCCTTCCCCGAAGCCTGACCCTCACCCGTCCCCTAATCCTAACCCGTACGCTAACACTAACCCGCGCCCTCACACGCACGCTCCCCCTAAAGCGTTGCCGTACCCTCACCTGGACCCTAAACCGTCCCCGTCCCCTAACCCTAACCCTAGCCCGAACCCTAACCCGAACACTTCCCCGAAGCCTGACCCTCACCCGTCCCCTAATCCTAACCCGTACGCTAACACTAACCCGCGCCCTCACACGCACGCTCCCCCTAAAGCGTTGCCGTACCCTCACCTGGACCCTAAACCGTCCCCCTCCCCTAACCCTAACCCTAGCCCGAACCCTAACCCTAAACCTTCCCCGAAGCCTGACCCTCACCCGTGCCCTAATCCTAACCCGTACGCTAACACTAACCCGCACCCTCACACGCACGCTCCCCCTAAAGCGTGGCCGTACCCTCACCTGGACCCTAAACCGTCCCCGTCCCCTAACCCCAACCCTAGCCCGAACCCTAACCCTAACCCTTCCCCGAAGCCTGACCCTCACCCGTGCCCTAATCCTAACCCGTACGCTAACACTAACCCGCGTCCTCACACGCACGCTCCCCCTAAAGCGTTGCCGTACCCTCACCTGGACCCTAAACCGTCCCCGTCCCCTAACCCTAACCCTAGCCCGAACCCTAACCCTAACCCTTCCCCGAATCCTGACCCTCACCCGTGCCCTAATCCTAAACCCTACGCTAACACTAACCCGCACCCTCACACACAAGCTCCCCCTAAAGCGTTGCCGTACCCTCACCTTGACCCTAAACCGTCCCCATCCCCTAACCCTAACCCTAGCCCGAACCCTAACCCTAAACCTTCCCCGAAGCCTGACCCTCACCCGTGCCCTAATCCTAACCCGTACGCTAACACTAACCCGCGCCCTCACACGCACGCTCCCCCTAAAGCGTTGCCGTACCCTCACCTGCACCCTAAACCGTCCCCGTCCCCTAACCCTAACCCTAGCCCGAACCCTAACCCTAACCCTTCCCCGAAGCCTGACCCTCACCCGTGCCCTAATCCTAACCTGTACGCTAACACTAACCCGCGCCCTCACACGCACGCTCCCCCTAAAGCGTTGCCGTACCCTCACCTGGACCCTAAACATTCCCCATCCCCTAACCCTAACCCTAGCCCGAACACTAACCCTAACACTTCCCCGAAGCCTGACCCTCACCCGTCCCCTAATCCTAACCCGTACACTAACACTAACCCGCGCCCTCACAGGCACGCTCCTCCTAAAGCGTTGCCGTACCCTCACCTGGACCCTAAACCGTCCCCATCCCCTAACCCTAACCCTAGCCCGAACCCTAACCCTAACCCTTCCCCGAAGCCTGACCCTCACCCGTGCCCTAATCCTACCCGTACGCTAACACTAACCCGCGCCCTCACACGCACGCTCCCCCTAAAGCGTTGCCGTACCCTCACCTGGACCCTAAACATTCCCCATCCCCTAACCCTAACCCTAGCCCGAACACTAACCCTAACACTTCCCCGAAGCCTGACCCTCACCCGTCCCCTAATCCTAACCCGTACACTAACACTAACCCGCGCCCTCACAGGCACGCTCCTCCTAAAGCGTTGCGGTACCCTCACCTGGACCCTAAACCGTCCCCATCCCCTAACCCTAACCCTAGCCCGAACCCTAACCCTAACCCTTCCCCGAAGCCTGACCCTCACCCGTGCCCTAATCCTAACCCGTACGCTAACACTAACCCGCGCCCTCACAGGCACGCTCCTCCTAAAGCGTTGCCGTACCCTCACCTGGACCCTAAACCGTCCCCATCCCCTAACCCTAACCCTAGCCCGAACCCTAACCCTAACCCTTCCCCGAAGCCTGACCCTCACCCGTCCCCTAATCCTAACACGTACGCTAACACTAACCCGCGCCCTCACACGCACGCTCCCCCTAAAGCGTTGCCGTACCCTCACCTGGACCCTAAACCGTCCCCGTCCCCTAACCCTAACCCTAGCCCGAACCCTAACCCGAACACTTCCCCGAAGCCTGACCCTCACCCGTCCCCTAATCCTAACACGTACGCTAACACTAACCCGCACCCTCACACGCACGCTCCCCCTGAAGCGTTGCCATACCCTCACCTAGACCCTAAACCGTCCCCGTCCCCTAACCCTAACCCTAGCCCGAACCCTAACCGTAACACTTCCCCGAAGCCTGACCCTAACCCGTCCCCTAATCCTAACCCGTACGCTAACACTAACCCGCGCCCTCACACGCACGCTCCACCTAAAGCGTTGCCGTACCCTCACCTGGACCCTAAACCGTCCCCGTCCCCTAACCCTAACCCTAGCCCGAACCCTAACCCTAACCCTTCCCCGAAGCCTGACCCTCACCCGTCCCCTAATCCTAACCCGTACGCTAACACTAACCCGCGCCCTCACACGCACGCTCCCCCTAAAGCGTTGCCGTACCCTCACCTGGACCCTAAACCGTTCCCGTCCCCTAACCCTAACCCTAGCTCGAACCCTAACCCTAACCCTTCCCCGAAGCCTGACCCTCACCCGTCCCCTAATCCTAACCCGTACGCTAACACTAACTCACGCCCTCACACGCACGCTCCCCCTAAAGCGTTGCCGTACCCTCACCTGGACCCTAAACCGTCCCCGTCCCCTAACCCTAACCCTAGACCGAACCCTAACCCTAACCCTTCCCCGAAGCCTGACCCTCACCCGTCCCCTAATCCTAACACGTACGCTAACACTAACCCGCGCCCTCACACGCACGCTCCCCCTAAAGCGTTGCCGTACCCTCACCTGGACCCTAAACCGTCCCCGTCCCCTAACCCTAACCCTAGTCCGAACCCAAACCCTAACCCTTCCCCGAAGCCTGACCCTCACCTGTGCCCTAATCCTAACCCGTACGCTAACACTAACCCGCGCCCTCACACGCACGCTCCCCCTAAAGCGTTGCCGTACCCTCACCTGGACCCTAAACCGTCCCCATCCCCTAACCCTAACCCTAGCCCGAACTCTAACCCTAACCCTTCCCCGAAGCCTGACCCTCACCCGTCCCCTAATCCTAACCCGTACGCTAACACTAACCCGCGCCCTCTACGCACGCTCCCCCTAAAGCGTTGCCGTACCCTCACCTGGACCCTAAACCGTCCCCGTCCCCTAACCCTAACCCTAGCCCGAACCCTAACCCTAACCCTTCCCCGAAGCTGACCCTCACCCGTCCCCTAATCCTAACCCGTACGCTAACACTAACCCGCGCCCTCTACGCACGCTCCCCCTAAAGCATTGCCGTACCCTCACCTGGACCCTAAACCGTCCCCGTCCCCTAACCCTAACCCTAGCCCGAACCCTAACCCTAACCCTTACCCGAAGCCTGACCCTCACCCGTCCCGTAATCCTACCCCGTACGCTAACACTAACCCGCGCCCTGACACTCAGGCTACCCCTAAAGCGTTGCCGTACCCTCACCTGGACCCTAAACCTTCCCCATCCCCTAACCCTAACCCTAGCCCGAACCCTAACCCTAAACCTTCCCCGAAGGCTGACCCTCACCCGTGCCCTAATCCTAACCCGTACGCTAACACTAACCCGCGCCCTCACACGCACGCTCCCCCTAAAGCGTTGCCGTACCCTCACCTGGACCCTAAACCGTCCCCGTCCCCTAACCCTAACCCTAGCCCGAAACCTAACCCTAACACTTCCCCGAAGCCTGACCCTCACCCGTCCCCTAATCCTAAACCATACGCTAACACTAACCCGCGCCCTCACACGCAAGCTCCCCCTAAAGCGTTGCCGTACCCTCACCTGGACCCTAAACCGTCCCCGTCCCCTAACCCTAACCCTAGCCCAACCCCTAACACTAACCCTTCCCCGAAGCTGACCCTCACCCGTGCCCTAATCCTAACCCGTACGCTAACACTAACCCGCGCCCTCACACGCACGCTCCCCCTAAAGCGTTGCCGTACCCTCACCTGGACCCTAAACCGTCCCCGTCCCCTAACCCTAACCCTAGCCCGAACCCTAACCCTAACCCTTCCCCGAAGCCTGACCCTCACCCGTCCCCTAATCCTAACCCGTACGCTAACACTAACCCGCGCCCTCACACGCACGCTCCCCCTAAAGCGTTGCCGTACCCTCACCTGGACCCTAAACCGTCCCCGTCCCCTAACCCTAACCCTAGCCCGAACCCTAACCCTAACCCTTCCCCGAAGCCTGACCCTCACCCGTCCCCTAATCCTAACCCGTACGCTAACACTAACCCGCGCCCTCACACGCACGCTCCCCCTAAAGCGTTGCCGTACCCTCACCTGGACCCTAAACCGTCCCCGTCCCCTAACCCTAACCCTAGCCCGAACCTTAACCCTAACCCTTACCCGAAGCCTGACCCTCACCCGTCCCCTAATCCTACCCCGTACGCTAACACTAACCCGCGCCCTGACACGCAGGCTACCCCTAAAGCGTTGCCGTACCCTCACCTGGACCCTAAACCTTCCCCATCCCCTAACCCTAACCCTAGCCCGAACCCTAACCCTAACCCTTCCCCGAAGGCTGACCCTCACCCGTGCCCTAATCCTAACCCGTACGCTAACACTAACCCGCGCCCTCACACGCACGCTCCCCCTAAAGCGTTGCCGTACCCTCACCTGGACCCTAAACCGTCCCCGTCCCCTAACCCTAACCCTAGCCCGAAACCTAACCCTAACCCTTCCCCGAAGCCTGACCCTCACCCGTCCCCTAATCCTAAACCATACGCTAACACTAACCCGCGCCCTCACACGCAAGCTCCCCCTAAAGCGTTGCCGTACCCTCACCTGGACCCTAAACCGTCCCCGTCCCCTAACCCTAACCCTAGCCCAACCCCTAACACTAACCCTTCCCCGAAGCTGACCCTCACCCGTGCCCTAATCCTAACCCGTACGCTAACACTAACCCGCGCCCTCACACGCACGCTCCCCCTAAAGCGTTGCCGTACCCTCACCTGGACCCTAAACCGTCCCCGTCCCCTAACCCTAACCCTAGCCCGAACCCTAACCCTAACCCTTCCCCGAAGCCTGACCCTCACCCGTCCCCTAATCCTAACCCGTACGCTAACACTAACCCGCGCCCTCACACGCACGCTCCCCCTAAAGCGTTGCCGTACCCTCACCTGGACCCTAAACCGTCCCCGTCCCCTAACCCTAACCCTAGCCCGAACCCTAACCCTAACCCTTCCCCGAAGCCTGACCCTCACCCGTCCCCTAATCCTAACCCGTACGCTAACACTAACCCGCGCCCTCACACGCACGCTCCCCCTAAAGCGTTGCCGTACCCTCACCTGGACCCTAAACCGTCCCCGTCCCCTAACCCTAACCCTAGCCCGAACCCTAACCCTAACCCTTCCCCAAAGCCTGACCCTCACCCGTCCCCTAATCCTAACCCGTACGCTAACACTAACCCGCGCCCTCACACGCACGCTCCCCCTAAAGCGTTGCCGTACCCTCACCTGGACCCTAAACCGTCCCCGTCCCCTAACCCTAACCCTAGCCCAAACCCTAAGCCTAACCCTTCCCCAAAGCTGACCCTCACCCGTGCCCTAATCCTAACCCGTACGCTAACACTAACCCGCGCCCTCACACGCACGCTCCCCCTAAAGCGTTGCCGTACCCTCACCTGGACCCTAAACCGTCCCCGTCCCCTAACCCTAACCCTAGCCCGAACCCTAACCCTAACCCTTCCCCGAAGCCTGACCCTCACCCGTGCCCTAATCCTAACCCGTACGCTAACACTAACCCGCACCCTCACACGCACGCTCCCCCTAAAGCGTTGCCGTACCCTCACCTGGACCCTAAACCGTCCCCGTCCCCTAACCCTAACCCTAGCCCGAACCCTAACCCTAACCCTTCCCCGAAGCCTGACCCTCACCCGTCCCCTAATCCTAACCCGTACGCTAACACTAACCCACGCCCTCACACGCACCCTCCCCCTAAAGCGTTGCCGTACCCTCACCTGGACCCTAAACCGTCCCCGTCCCCTAACCCTAACCCTAGACCGAACCCTAACCCTAACCCTTCCCCGAAGGCTGACCCTCACCCGTCCCCTAATCCTAACCCGTACGCTAACACTAACCCGCGCCCTCACACGCACGCTCCCCGTAAAGCGTTGCCGTACCCTCACCTGGACCCTAAACCGTCCCCGTCCCCTAACCCTAACCCTAGCCCAACCCCTAACACTAACCCTTCCCCGAAGCTGACCCTCACCCGTGCCCTAATCCTAACCCGTACGCTAACACTAACCCGCGCCCTCACACGCACGCTCCCCCTAAAGCGTTGCCGTACCCTCACCTGGACCCTAAACCGTCCCCGTCCCCTAACCCTAACCCTAGCCCGAACCCTAACCCTAACCCTTCCCCGAAGCCTGACCCTCACCCGTCCCCTAATCCTAACCCGTACGCTAACACTAACCCGCGCCCTCACACGCACGCTCCCCCTAAAGCGTTGCCGTACCCTCACCTGGACCCTAAACCGTCCCCGTCCCCTAACCCCAACCCTAGCCCGAACCCTAACCCTAACCCTTCCCCGAAGCCTGACTCTCACCCGTCCCCTAATCCTAACCCGTACGCTAACACTAACCCGCGCCCTCACACGCACGCTCCCCCTAAAGCGTTGCCGTACCCTCACCTGGACCCTAAACCGTCCCCGTCCCCTAACCCTAACCCTAGCCCGAACCCTAACCCTAACCCTTCCCCGAAGCCTGACCCTCACCCATCCCCTAATCCTAACCCGTACGCTAACACTAACCCGCGCCCTCACACGCACGCTCCCCCTAAAGCGTTGCCGTACCCTCACCTGGACCCTAAACCGTCCCCGTCCCCTAACCCTAACCCTAGCCCAAACCCTAAGCCTAACCCTTCCCCAAAGCTGACCCTCACCCGTGCCCTAATCCTAACCCGTACGCTAACACTAACCCGCGCCCTCACACGCACGCTCCCCCTAAAGCGTTGCCGTACCCTCACCTGGACCCTAAACCGTTCCCGTCCCCTAACCCTAACCCTAGCCCGAACCCTAACCCTCACCCTTCCCCGAAGCCTGACCCTCACCCGTCCCCTAATCCTAACCCATACGCTAACACTAACCCACGCCCTCACACGCACGCTCCCCGTAAAGCGTTGCCGTACCCTCACCTGGACCCTAAACCGTCCCCGTCCCCTAACCCTAACCCTAGCCCGAACCCTAACCCTAACCCTTCCCCGAAGCCTGACCCTCACCCGTCCCCTAATCCTAACACGTACGCTAACACTAACCCGCGCCCTCACACGCACACTCCCCCTAAAGCGTTGCCGTACCCTCACCTGGGCCCTAAACCGTCCCCATCCCCTAACCCTAACCCTAGCCCGAACCCTAACCCTAACCCTTCCCCGAAGCCTGACCCTCACCCGTGCCCTAATCCTAACCCGTACGCTAACACTAACCCGCGCCCTCACAGGCACGCTCCTCCTAAAGCGTTGCCGTACCCTCACCTGGACCCTAAACCGTCCCCATCCCCTAACCCTAACCCTAGCCCGAACCCTAACCCTAACCCTTCCCCGAAGCCTGACCCTCACCCGTCCCCTAATCCTAACCCGTACACTAACACTAACCCGCACCCTCACACGCACGCTCCCCCTGAAGCGTTACCGTACCCTCACCTAGACCCTAAACCGTCCCCGTCCCTTAACCCTAACCCTAGCCCGAACCCTAACCCTAACCCTTCCCCGAAGCCTGACCCTCACCCGTCCCCTAATCCTAACCCGTACGCTAACACTAACCCGCGCCCTCACACGCACGCTCCCCCTAAAGCGTTGCCGTACCCTCACCTGGACCCTAAACCGTCCCCGTCCCCTAACCCTAACCCTAGCCCGAACCCTAACCCTAACCCTTCCCCGAAGCCTGACCCTCACCCGTCCCCTAATCCTAACCCGTACGCTAACACTAACCCGCGCCCTCACACGCACGCTCCCCCTAAAGCGTTGCCGTACCCTCACCTGGACCCTAAACCGTTCCCGTCCCCTAACCCTAACCCTAGCTCGAACCCTAACCCTAACCCTTCCCCAAAGCCTGACCCTCACCCGTCCCCTAATCCTAACCCGTACGCTAACACTAACCCACGCTCTCACACGCACGCTCCCCCTAAAGCGTTGCCATACCCTCACCTGGACCCTAAACCGTCCCCGTCCCCTAACCCTAACCCTAGCCCGAACCCTAACCCTAACCCTTCCCCGAAGCCTGACCCTCACCCGTCCCCTAATCCTAACCCGTACGCTAACACTAACCCGCGCCCTCACACGCACGCTCCCCCTAAAGCGTTGCCGTACCCTCACCTGGACCCTAAACCGTCCCCGTCCCCTAACCCTAACCCTAGCCCGAACCCTAACCCTAACCCTTCCCCGAAGCCTGACCCTCACCCGTCCCCTACTCCTAACCCGTACGCTAACACTAACCCGCGCCCTCACACGCACGCTCCCCCTAAAGCGTTGCCGTACCCTCACCTGGACCCTAAACCGTTCCCGTCCCCTAACCCTAACCCTAGCCCGAACCCTAACCCTCACCCTTCCCGGAAGCCTGACCCTCACCCGTCCCCTAATCCTAACCCGTACGCTAACACTAACCCGCGCCCTCACACGCACGCTCCCCCTAGAGCGTTGCCGTACCCTCACCTGGACCCTAAACCGTTCCCGTCCCCTAACCCTAACCCTAGCCCGAACCCTAACCCTCACCCTTCCCCGAAGCCTGACCCTAACCCGTCCCCTAATCCTAACCCGTACGCTAACACTAACCCGCGCCCTCACACGCACGCTCCCCCTAAAGCGTTGCCATACCCTCACCTGGACCCTAAACCGTCCCCGTCCCCTAACCCTAACCCTAGCCCGAACCCTAACCCTAACCCTTCCCCGAAGCCTGACCCTCACCCGTCCCCTAATCCTAACCCGTACGCTAACACTAACCCGCGCCCTCACACGCACGCTCCCCCTAAAGCGTTTCCGTACCCTCACCTGGGCCCTAAACCGTCCCCATCCCCTAACCCTAACCCTAGCCCGAACCCTAACCCTAACCCTTCCCCGAAGCCTGACCCTCACCCGTGCCCTAATCCTAACCCGTACGCTAACACTAACCCGCGCCCTCACAGGCACGCTCCTCCTAAAGCGTTGCCGTACCCTCACCTGCACCCTAAACCGTCCCCATCCCCTAACCCTAACCCTAGCCCGAACCCTAACCCTAACCCTTCCCCGAAGCCTGACCCTCACCCGTCCCCTAATCCTAAACCGTACGCTAACACTAACCCGCGTCCTCACACGCACGCTCCCCCTAAAGCGTTGCCGTACCTTCACCTGGACCCTAAACCGTCCCCGTCCCCTAACCCTAACCCTAGCCCGAACCCTAACACGAATAATTCCCCGAAGCCTGAACCTCACCCGTCCCCTAATCCTAACCCGTACGCTAACACTAACCCGCGCCCTCTACGCACGCTCCCCCTAAAGCGTTGCCGTACCCTCACCTGGACCCTAAACCGTCCCCGTCCCCTAACCCTAACCCTAGCCCGAACCCTAACCCTAACCCTTCCCCGAAGCTGACCCTCACCCGTGCCCTAATCCTAACCCGTACGCTAACACTAACCCGCGCCCTCTACGCACGCTCCCCCTAAAGCATTGCCGTACCCTCACCTGGACCCTAAACCGTCCCCGTCCCCTACCCCTAACCCTAGCCCGAACCCTAACCCTAACCCTTACCCGAAGCCTGACCCTCACCCGTCCCCTAATCCTACCCCGTACGCTAACACTAACCCGCGCCCTGACACGCAGGCTACCCCTAAAGCGTGGCCGTACCCTCACCTGGACCCTAAACCTTCCCCATCCCCTAACCCTAACCCTAGCCCGAACCCTAACCCTAACCCTTCCCCGAAGGCTGACCCTCACCCGTGCCCTAATCCTAACCCGTACGCTAACACTAACCCGCGCCCTCACACGCACGCTCCCCCTAAAGCGTTGCCGTACCCTCACCTGGACCCTAAACCGTCCCCGTCCCCTAACCCTAACCCTAGCCCGAAACCTAACCCTAACCCTTCCCCGAAGCCTGACCCTCACCCGTCCCCTAATCCTAACCCGTACGCTAACACTAACCCGCGCCCTCACACGCAAGCTCCCCCTAAAGCGTTGCCGTACCCTCACCTGGACCCTAAACCGTCCCCGTCCCCTAACCCTAACCCTAGCCCAACCCCTAACACTAACCCTTCCCCGAAGCTGACCCTCACCCGTGCCCTAATCCTAACCCGTACGCTAACACTAACCCGCGCCCTCACACGCACGCTCCCCCTAAAGCGTTGCCGTACCCTCACCTGGACCCTAAACCGTCCCCGTCCCCTAACCCTAACCCTAGCCCGAACCCTAACCCTAACACTTCCCCGAAGCCTGACCCTCACCCGTCCCCTAATCCTAACCCGTACGCTAACACTAACCCGCGCCCTCACACGCACACTCCCCCTAAAGCGTTGCCGTACCCTCACCTGGACCCTAAACCGTCCCCGTCCCCTAACCCTAACCCTAGCCCGAACCCTAACCCTAACCCTTCCCCGAAGCCTGACCCTCACCCGTCCCCTAATCCTAACCCGTACGCTAACACTAACCCGCGCCCTCACACGCACGCTCCCCCTAAAGCGTTGCCGTACCCTCACCTGGACCCTAAACCGTCCCCGTCCCCTAACCCTAACCCTAGCCCGAACCCTAACCCTAACCCTTCCCCGAAGCCTGACCCTCACCCGTCCCCTAATCCTAACCCGTACGCTAACACTAACCCGCGCCCTCACACGCACGCTCCCCCTAAAGCGTTGCCGTACCCTCACCTGGACCCTAAACCGTCCCCGTCCCCTAACCCTAACCCTAGCCCGAACCCTAAGCCTAACCCTTCCCCAAAGCTGACCCTCACCCGTGCCCTAATCCTAACCCGTACGCTAACACTAACCCGCGCCCTCACACGCACGCTCCCCCTAAAGCGTTGCCGTACCCTCACCTGGACCCTAAACCGTCCCCGTCCCCTAACCCTAACCCTAGCCCGAACCCTAACCCTCACCCTTCCACGAAGCCTGACCCTCACCCGTGCCCTAATCCTAACCCGTACGCTAACACTAACCCGCGCCCTCACACGCACGCTCCCCCTAAAGCGTTGCCGTACCCTCACCTGGACCCTAAACCGTCCCCGTCCCCTAACCCTAACCCTAGCCCGAACCCTAACACTAACCCTTCCCCGAAGCTGACCCTCACCCGTGCCCTAATCCTAACCCGTACGCTAACACTAACCCGCGCCCTCACACGCACGCTCCCCCTAAAGCGTTGCCGTACCCTCACCTGGACCCTAAACCGTCCCCGTCCCCTAACCTTAACCCTAGCCCGAACCCTAACCCTAACCCTTCCCCGAAGCCTGACCCTCACCCGTCCCCTAATCCTAACTCGTACGCTAACACTAACCCGCACCCTCACACGCACGCTCCCCCTAAAGCGTTGCCGTACCCTAACCTGGACCCTAAACCGTCCCCGTCCCCTAACCCTAACCCTAGCCCGAACCCTAACCCTAACCCTTCCCCGAAGCCTGACCCTCACCCGTGCCCTAATCCTAACCCGTACGCTAACACTAACCCGTGCCCTCACACGCACGCTCCCCCTAAAGCGTTGCCGTACCCTCACCTGGACCCTAAACCGTCCCCGTCCCCTAACCCTAACCCTAGCCCGAACCCTAACCCTAACCCTTCCCCGAAGCCTGACCCTCACCCGTCCCCTAATCCTAACCCGTACGCTAACACTAACCCGCGCCCTCACACACAGACTACCCCTAAAGCGTTGCCGTACCCGAACCTGGACCCTAAACCGTCCCCGTCCCCTAACCCTAACCCTAGCCCGAACTCTAACCCTAACCCTTCCCCGAAGCCTGACCCTCACCCGTGCCCTAATCCTAACCCGTACGCTAACACTTACCCGTGCCCTCACACGCACGCTCCCCCTAAAGCGTTGCCGTACCCTCACCTGGACCCTAAACCGTCCCCATCCCCTAACCCTAACCCTAGCCCGAACCCTAACCCTAACCCTTCCCCGAAGCCTGACCCTCACCCGTCCCCTAATCCTAACCCGTACGCTAACACTAACCCGCGCGCTGACACGCACGCTCCCCCAAAAGCGTTGCCGTACCCTCACCTGGACCCTAAACCGTCCCCGTCCCCTAACCCTAACCCTAGCGCGAACCCTAACCCTAACCCTTCTCCAAAGCCTGACCCTCACCCGTGCCCTAATCCTAACCCGTACGCTAACACTAACCCGCACCCTCACACGCACGCTCCCCCTAAAGCGTTGCCGTACCCTCACCTGGACCCTAAACCGTCCCCGTCCCCTAACCCTAACCCTAGCCAGAACCCTAACCCTAACCCTTCCCCGAAGCCTGACCCTCACCCGTGCCCTAATCCTAACCCGTACGCTAACACTAACCCGCGCCCTCACACGCACGCTCCCCCTAAAGCGTTGCCGTACCCTCACCTGGACCCTAAACCGTCCCCAACCCCTAACCCTAACCCTAGCCCGAACCCTAACCCTAACCCTTCCCCGAAGCCTGACCCTCACCCGTGCCCTAATCCTAACCCCTACGCTAACACTAACCCGCACCCTCACACGCACGCTCCCACTAAAGCGTTGCCGTACCCTCACCTGGACCCTAAACCGTCCCCGTCCCCTAACCCTAACCCTAGCCCGAACCCTAACCCTAACCCTTCCCCGAAGCCTGACCCTCACCTGTCCCCTAATGCTAACCCGTACGCTAACACTAACCCGCGCCCTCACACGCACGCTCCACCTAAAGCGTTGCCGTACCCTCACCTGGACCCTAAACCGTCCCCTAACCCTAACCCTAACCCTAGCCCGAACCCTAACCCTAACACTTCCCCGAAGCCTGACCCTCACCCGTCCCCTAATCCTAACCCGTACGCTAACACTAACCCACGCCCTCACACGCACGCTCCCCCTAAAGCGTTGCCGTACCCTCACCTGGACCCTAAACCTTCCCCATCCCCTAACCCTAACCCTAGCCCGAACCCTAACCCTAACCCTTCCCCGAAGCCTGACCCTCACCCGTGCCCTAATCCTAACCCGTACGCTAACACTAACCCGCGCCCTCACAGGCACGCTCCTCCTAAAGCGTTGCCGTACCCTCACCTGGACCCTAAACCGTCCCCATCCCCTAACCCTAACCCTAGCCCGAACCCTAACCCTAACCCTTCCCCGAAGCCTGACCCTCACCCGTCCCCTAATCCTAACCCGTACGCTAACACTAACCCGCGCCCTCACACGCACGCTCCCCCTAAAGCGTTGCCGTACCCTCACCTGGACCCTAAACCGTCCCCGTCCCCTAACCCTAACCCTAGCCCGAACCCTAACCCGAACACTTCCCCGAAGCCTGACCCTCACCCGTCCCCTAATCCTAACCCGTACGCTAACACTAACCCGCGCCCTCACACGCACGCTCCCCCTAAAGCGTTGCCGTACCCTCACCTGGACCCTAAACCGTCCCCGTCCCCTAACCCTAACCCTAGCCCGAACCCTAACCCTAACCCTTCCCCGAAGCCTGACCCTCACCCGTGCCCTAATCCTAACCCGTACGCTAACACTAACCCGCACCCTCACACGCACGCTCCCCCTAAAGCGTTGCCGTACCCTCACCTGGACCCTAAACCGTCCCCGTCCCCTAACCCCAACCCTAGCCCGAACCCTAACCCTAACCCTTCCCCGAAGCCTGACCCTCACCCGTGCCCTAATCCTAACCCGTACGCTAACACTAACCCGCGTCCTCACACGCACGCTCCCCCTAAAGCGTTGCCGTACCCTCACCTGGACCCTAAACCGTCCCCGTCCCCTAACCCTAACCCTAGCCCGAACCCTAACCCTAACCCTTCCCCGAATCCTGACCCTCACCCGTGCCCTAATCCTAACCCCTACGCTAACACTAACCCGCACCCTCACACACAAGCTCCCCCTAAAGCGTTGCCATACCCTCACCTTGACCCTAAACCGTCCCCATCCCCTAACCCTAACCCTAGCCCGAACCCTAACCCTAAACCTTCCCCGAAGCTTGACCCTCACCCGTGCCCTAATCCTAACCCGTACGCTAACACTAACCCGCGCCCTCACACGCACGCTCCCCCTAAAGCGTTGCCGTACCCTCACCTGCACCCTAAACCGTCCCCGTCCCCTAACCCTAACCCTAGCCCGAACCCTAACCCTAACCCTTCCCCGAAGCCTGACCCTCACCCGTGCCCTAATCCTAACCTGTACGCTAACACTAACCCGCGCCCTCACACGCACGCTCCCCCTAAAGCGTTGCCGTACCCTCACCTGGACCCTAAACCTTCCCCATCCCCTAACCCTAACCCTAGCCCGAACCCTAACCCTAACCCTTCCCCGAAGCCTGACCCTCACCCGTCCCCTAATCCTAACCCGTACACTAACACTAACCCGCGCCCTCACAGGCACGCTCCTCCTAAAGCGTTGCCGTACCCTCACCTGGACCCTAAACCGTCCCCATCCCCTAACCCTAACCCTAGCCCGAACCCTAACCCTAACCCTTCCCCGAAGCCTGACCCTCACCCGTGCCCTAATCCTAACCCGTACGCTAACACTAACCCGCGCCCTCACAGGCACGCTCCTCCTAAAGCATTGCCGTACCCTCACCTGGACCCTAAACCGTCCCCATCCCCTAACCCTAACCCTAGCCCAAACCCTAACCCTAACCCTTCCCCGAAGCCTGACCCTCACCCGTCCCCTAATCCTAACACGTACGCTAACACTAACCCGCGCCCTCACACGCACGCTCCCCCTAAAGCGTTGCCGTACCCTCACCTGGACCCTAAACCGTCCCCGTCCCCTAACCCTAACCCTAGCCCGAACCCTAACCCGAACACTTCCCCGAAGCCTGACCCTCACCCGTCCCCTAATCCTAACACGTACGCTAACACTAACCCGCACCCTCACACGCACGCTCCCCCTGAAGCGTTGCCGTACCCTCACCTAGACCCTAAACCGTCCCCGTCCCCTAACCCTAACCCTAGCCCGAACCCTAATCGTAACACTTCCCCGAAGCCTGACCCTCACCCGTCCCCTAATCCTAACCCGTACGCTAACACTAACCCACGCCCTCACACGCACGCTCCCCCTAAAGCGTTGCCGTACCCTCACCTGGACCCTAAACCGTCCCCGTCCCCTAACCCTAACCCTAGCCCGAACCCTAACCCTAACCCTTCCCCGAAGCCTGACCCTCACCCGTCCCCTAATCCTAACCCGTACGCTAACACTAACCCGCGCCCTCACACGCACGCTCCCCCTAAAGCGTTGCCGTACCCTCACCTGGACCCTAAACCGTTCCCGTCCCCTAACCCTAACCCTAGCTCGAACCCTAACCCTAACCCTTCCCCGAAGCCTGACCCTCACCCGTCCCCTAATCCTAACCCGTACGCTAACACTAACTCACGCCCTCACACGCACGCTCCCCCTAAAGCGTTGCCGTACCCTCACCTGGACCCTAAACCGTCCCCGTCCCCTAACCCTAACCCTAGCCCGAACCCTAACCCTAACCCTTCCCCGAAGCCTGACCCTCACCCGTCCCCTAATCCTAACCCGTACGCTAACACTAACCCGCGCCCTCACACGCACGCTCCCCCTAAAGCGTTGCCGTACCCTCACCTGGACCCTAAACCGTCCCCGTCCCCTAACCCTAACCCTAGTCCGAACCCAAACCCTAACCCTTCCCCGAAGCCTGACCCTCACCTGTGCCCTAATCCTAACCCGTACGCTAACACTAACCCGCGCCCTCACACGCACGCTCCCCCTAAAGCGTTGCCGTACCCTCACCTGGACCCTAAATCGTCCCCGTCCCCTAACCCTAACCCTAGCCCGAACCCTAACCCTAACCCTTCCCCAAAGCCTGACCCTCACCCGTCCCCTAATCCTAACCCGTACGCTAACACTAACCTGCGCCCTCACACGCACGCTCCCCCTAAAGCGTTGCCGTACCCTCACCTGGACCCTAAACCGTCCCCATCCCCTAACCCTAACCCTAGCCCGAACCCTAACCCTAACCCTTCCCCGAAGCCTGACCCTCACCCGTGCCCTAATCCTAACCCGTACGCTAACACTAACCCGCACCCTCACACGCACGCTCCCCCTAAAGCGTTGCCGTACCCTCACCTGGACCCTAAACCGTCACCGTCCCCTAACCCTAACCCTAGCCCGAACCCTAACCCTAACCCTTCCCCGAAGCCTGACACTCACCCGTGCCCTAATCCTAACCAGTACGCTAACACTAACCCGCGCCCTCACAGGCATGCTCCCCCTAAAGCGTTGCCGTACCCTCACCTGGACCCTAAACCGTTCCCATCCCCTAACCCTAACCCTAGCCCGAACCCTAACCCTAACCCTTCCCCGAAGCCTGACCCTCACCCGTGCCCTAATCCTAACCCGTACGCTAACACTAACCCGCGCCCTCACACGCACGCTCCCCCTAAAGCGTTGCCGTACCCTCACCTGGACCCTAAACCGTCCCCATCCCCTAACCCTAACCCTAGCCCGAACCCTAACCCTAACCCTTCCCCGAAGCCTGACCCTCACCCGTCCCCTAATCCTAACCCGTACGCTAACACTAACCCGCGCCCTCACACGCACGCTCCCCCTAAAGCGTTGCCGTACCCTCACCTGGACCCTAAACCGTCCCCGTCCCCTAACCCTAACCCTAGCCCGAACCCTAACACGAACACTTCCCCGAAGCCTGACCCTCACCCGTCCCCTAATCCTAACCCGTACGCTAACACTAACCCGCACCCTCACACGCACGCTCCCCCTGAAGCGTTACCGTACCCTCACCTAGACCCTAAACCGTCCCCGTCCCTTAACCCTAACCCTAGCCCGAACCCTAACCCTAACCCTTCCCCGAAGCCTGACCCTCACCCGTCCCCTAATCCTAACCCGTACGCTAACACTAACCCGCGCCCTCACACGCACGCTCCCCCTAAAGCGTTGCCGTACCCTCACCTGGACCCTAAACCGTCCCCGTCCCCTAACCCTAACCCTAGCCCGAACCCTAACCCTAACCCTTCCCCGAAGCCTGACCCTCACCCGTCCCCTATCCTAACCCGTACGCTAACACTAACCCGCGCCCTCACACGCACGCTCCCCCTAAAGCGTTGCCGTACCCTCACCTGGACCCTAAACCGTTCCCGTCCCCTAACCCTAACCCTAGCTCGAACCCTAACCCTAACCCTTCCCCGAAGCCTGACCCTCACCCGTCCCCTAATCCTAACCCGTACGCTAACACTAACCCACGCTCTCACACGCACGCTCCCCCTGAAGCGTTGCCGTACCCTCACCTGGACCCTAAACCGTCCCCGTCCCCTAACCCTAACCCTAGCCCGAACCCTAACCCTAACCCTTCCCCGAAGCCTGACCCTCACCCGTCCCCTAATCCTAACCCGTACGCTAACACTAACCCGCGCCCTCACACGCACGCTCCCCCTAAAGCGTTGCCGTACCCTCACCTGGACCCTAAACCGTCCCCGTCCCCTAACCCTAACCCTAGCCCGAACCCTAACCCTAACCCTTCCCCGAAGCCTGACCCTCACCCGTCCCCTACTCCTAACCCGTACGCTAACACTAACCCGCGCCCTCAGACGCACGCTCCCCCTAAAGCGTTGCCGTACCCTCACCTGGACCCTAAACCGTTCCCGTCCCCTAACCCTAACCCTAGCCCGAACCCTAACCCTCACCCTTCCCCGAAGCCTGACCCTCACCCGTCCCCTAATCCTAACCCGTACGCTAACACTAACCCGCGCCCTCACACGCACGCTCCCCCTAAAGCGTTGCCGTACCCTCACCTGGACCCTAAACCGTCCCCGTCCCCTAACCCTAGCCCTAGCCCGAACCCTAACCCTAACCCTTCCCCGAAGCCTGACCTTCAGCCGTGCCCTAATCCTAACCCGTACGCTAACACTAAACCGTGCCCTCACACGCACGCTCCCCCTAAAGCATTGCCGTACCCTCACCTGGACCCTAAACCGTCCCCGTCCCCTAACCCTAACCCTAGCCCGAACCCTAACCCTAACCCTTCCCCGAAGCCTGACCCTCACCGTGCCCTAATCCTAACCCGTACGCTAACACTAACCCGCACCCTCACACGCACGCTCCCCCTAAAGCGTTGCCGTACCCTCACCTGGACCCTAAACCGTCCCCGTCCCCTAACCCTAACCCTAGCCCGAACCCTAACCCTAACCCTTCCCCGAACCCTGACCCTCACCCATGCCCTAATCCTAACACGTACGCTAACACTAACCCGCACCCTCACACGCACGCTCCCCCTAAAGCGTTGCCGTACCCTCACCTGGACCCTAAACCGTCCCCGTCCCCTAACCCTAACCCTAGCCCGAACCCTAACCCTAACCCTTCCCCGAAGCCTGACCCTCACCCATGCCCTAATCCTAAAACGTACGCTAACACTAACCCGCACCCTCACACGCATGCTCCCCCTAAAGCGTTGCCGTACCCTCACCTGGACCCTAAACCGTCCCCGTCCCCTAACCCTAACCCTAGCCCGAACCCTAACCCTAACCCTTCCCCGAAGCCTGACCCTCACCCGTCCCCTAATCCTACCCCGTACGCTAACACTAAGCCGCGCCCTCACACGCAGGCTACCCCTAAAGCGTTGCCGTACCCTCACCTGGACCCTAAACCGTCCCCGTCCCCTAACTCTAACCCTAGCCCGAACCCTAACCCTAACCCTTCCCCGAAGGCTGACCCTCACCCGTGCCCTAATCCTAACCCGTACGCTAACACTAACCCGCGCCCTCACACGCACGCTCCCCCTAAAGCATTGCCGTACCCTCACCTGGACCCTAAACCGTCCCCGTCCCCTAACCCTAACCCTAGCCCGAACCCTAACCCTAACCCTTCCCCAAAGCCTGACCCTCACCCGTCCCCTAATCCTAACCCGTACGCTAACGCTAACCCGCTCCCTCACACGCACGCTCCCCCTTAAGCGTTGCCATACCCTCACCTGGACCCTAAACCGTCCCCGTCCCCTAACCCTAACCCTAGCCCGAACCCTAACACTAACCCTTCCCCGAAGCTGACCCTCACCCGTGCCCTAATCCTAACCCGTACGCTAACACTAACCCGCGCCGTCACACGCACGCTCCCCCTAAAGCGTTGCCGTACCCTCACCTGGACCCTAAACCGTCCCCGTCCCCTAACCTTAACCCTAGCCCGAACCCTAACCCTAACCCTTCCCCGAAGCCTGACCCTCACCCGTGCCCTAATCCTAACCCGTACGCTAACACTAACCCGCGCCCTCACACGCACGCTCCCCCTAAAGCGTTGCCGTACCCTAACCTGGACCCTAAACCGTCCCCGTCCCCTAACCCTAACCCTAGCCCGAACCCTAACCGTAACCCTTCCCCGAAGCCTGACCCTCACCCGTGCCCTAATCCTAACCCGTACGCTAACACTAACCCGCGCCCTCACACGCACGCTCCCCCTAAAGCGTTGCCGTACCCTCACCTGGACCCTAAACCGTCCCCGTCCCCTAACCCTAACCCTAGCCCGAACCCTAACCCTAACCCTTCCCCGAAGCCTGACCCTCACCCGTCCCCTAATCCTAACCCGTACGCTAACACTAACCCGCGCCCTCACACGCACGCTCCCCCTAAAGCGTTGCCGTACCCTCACCTGGACCCTAAACCGTTCCCGTCTCCTAACCCTAACCCTAGCCCGAACCCTAACCCTAACCCTTCCCCGAAGCCTGACCCTCACCCGTCCCTTAATCCTAACCCGTACGCTAACACTAACCCGCGCCCTCACACGCACGCTCCCCCTAAAGCGTTGCCGTACCCTCACCTGGACCCTAAACCGTTCCCGTCCCCTAAACCTAACCCTGGCCCGAACCCTAACCCTAACCCTTCCCCGAAACCTGACCCTCACCCGTCCCCTAATCCTAAACCGTACGCTAACACTAACCCGCACCCTCACATGCACGCTCCCCCTAAAGCGTTGCCGTACCCTCACCTGGACCCTAAACCGTCCCCGTCCCCTAACCCCAACCCTAGCCCGAACCCTAACCCTAACCCTTCCCCGAAGCCTGACCCTCACCCGTCCCCTAATCCTAACCCGTACGCTAACAGTAACCCGCGACCTCACACGCACGCTCCCCCTAAAGCGTTGCCGTACCCTCACCTGGACCCTAAACCGTCCCCGTCCCCTAACCCTAACCCTAGCCCGAACCCTAACCCTAACCCTTCCCCGAAGCTATCCCTCACCCGTGCCCTAATCCTAACCCGTACGCTAACATTAACCCGCGCCCTCACACGCATGCTCCCCCTAAAGCGTTGCCGTACCCTCACCTGGACCCTAAACCGTCCCCGTCCCCTAATCCTAACCCTAGCCCGAACCCTAACCCTAACCCTTCCCCGAAGCCTGACCCTCACCCGTCCCCTAATCCTAACCCGTACGCTAACACTAACCCGCGCCCTCACACGCACGCTCCCCCTAAAGCGTTGCCGTACCCTCACCTGGACCCTAAACCGTCCCCGTCCCCTAACCCTAACCCTAGCCCGAACCCTAACCCTAACCCTTCCCCGCAGCCTGACCCTCACCCGTCCCCTAATCCTAACCCGTACGCTAACAATAACCCGCGCCCTCACACGCACGCTCCCCCTAAAGCGTTGCCGTACCCTCACCTGGACCCTAAACCGTCCCCGTCCCCTAACATTAACCCTAGCCCGAACCCTAACCCTAACCGTTCCCCGAAGCCTGACCCTCACCCGTCCCCTAATCCTAACCCGTACGCTAACACTAACCCGCGCCCTCACACGCAGACTACCCCTAAAGCGTTGCCGTACCCGAACCTGGACCCTAAACCGTCCCCGTCCCCTAACCCTAACCCTAGCCCGAACTCTAACCCTAACCCTTCCCCGAAGCCTGACCCTCACCCGTGCCCTAATCCTAACCCGTACGCTAACACTTACCCGTGCCCTCACACGCACGCTCCCCCTAAAGCGTTGCCGTACCCTCACCTGGACCCTAAACCGTCCCCATCCCCTAACCCTAACCCTAGCCCGAACCCTAACCCTAACCCTTCCCCGAAGCCTGACCCTCACCCGTCCCCTAATCCTAACCCGTACGCTAACACTAACCTGCGCGCTGACACGCACGCTCCCCCAAAAGCGTGGCCGTACCCTCACCTGGACCCTAAACCGTCCCCGGGCCCTAACCCTAACCCTAGCCCGAACCCTAACCCTAACCCTTCTCCAAAGCCTGACCCTCACCCGTGCCCTAATCCTAACCCGTACGCTAACACTAACCCGTGCCCTCACACGCACGCTCCCCCTAAAGCGTTGCCGTACCCTCACCTGGACCCTAAACCGTCCCCGTCCCCTAACCCTAACCCTAGCCCGAACCCTAACCCTAACCCTTCCCCGAAGCCTGACCCTCACCCGTGCCCTAATCCTAACCCCTACGCTAACACTAACCCGCACCCTCACACGCACGCTCCCCCTAAAGCGTTGCCGTACCCTCACCTGGACCCTAAACCGTCCCCATCCCCTAACCCTAACCCTAGCCCGAACCCTAACCCTAACCCTTCCCCGAAGCCTGACCCTCAACTGTCCCCTAATGCTAACCCGTACGCTAACACTAACCCGCGCCCTCACACGCACGCTCCACCTAAAGCGTTGCCGTACCCTCACCTGGACCCTAAACCGTCCCCGTCCCCTAACCCTAACCCTAGCCCGAACCCTAACCCTAACACTTCCCCGAAGCCTGACCCTCACCCGTGCCCTAATCCTAACCCGTACGCTAACACTAACCCGCGCCCTCACACGCACGCTCCCCCTAAAGCGTTGCCGTACCCTCACCTGCACCCTAAACCGTCCCCGTCCCCTAACCCTAACCCTAGCCCGAACCCTAACCCTAACCCTTCCCCGAAGCCTGACCCTCACCCGTCCCCTAATCCTAACCCGTACGCTAACACTAACCCGCGCCCTCACACGCACGCTCCCCCTAAAGCGTTGCCGTACCCTCACCTGGACCCTAAACCGTCCCCGTCCCCTAACCCCAACCCTAGCCCGAACCCTAACCCTAACCCTTCCCCGAAGCCTGACCCTCACCCGTCCCCTAATTCTAACCCGTACGCTAACAGTAACCCGCGCCCTCACACGCACGCTCCCCCTAAAGCGTTGCCGTACCCTCACCTGGACCCTAAACCGTCCCCATCCCCTAACCCTAACCCTAGCCCGAACCCTAACCCTAACCCTTCCCCGAAGCCTGACCCTCACCCGTCCCCTAATCCTAACCCGTACGCTAACACTAACCTGCGCGCTGACACGCACGCTCCCCCAAAAGCGTTGCCGTACCCTCACCTGGACCCTAAACCGTCCCCGGCCCCTAACCCTAACCCTAGCCCGAACCCTAACCCTAACCCTTCTCCAAAGCCTGACCCTCACCCGTGCCCTAATCCTAACCCGTACGCTAACACTAACCCGCGCCCTCACACGCACGCTCCCCCTAAAGCGTTGCCGTACCCTCACCTGGACCCTAAACCGTCCCCGTCCCCTAACCCTAACCCTAGCCCAAACCCTAACCCTAACCCTTCCCCGAAGCCTGACCCTCACCCGTGCCCTAATCCTAACCCCTACGCTAACACTAACCCGCACCCTCACACGCACGCTCCCCCTAAAGCGTTGCCGTACCCTCACCTGGACCCTAAACCGTCCCCGTCCCCTAACCCTAACCCTAGCCCGAACCCTAACCCTAACCCTTCCCCGAAGCCTGACCCTCACCCGTCCCCTAATGCTAACCCGTACGCTAACACTAACCCGCGCCCTCACACGCACGCTCCCCCTAAAGCGTTGCCGTACCCTCACCTGGACACTAAACCGTCCCCGTCCCCTAACCCTAACCCTAGCCCGAACCCTAACCCGAACACTTCCCCGAAGCCTGACCCTCACCCGTCCCCTAATCCTAACCCGTACGCTAACACTAACCCGCACCCTCACACGCACGCTCCCCCTGAAGCGTTGCTGTACCCTCACCTAGACCCTAAACCGTCCCCGTCCCCTAACCCTAACCCTAGCCCGAACCCTAACCCTAACACTTCCCCGAAGCCTGACCCTCACCCGTCCCCTAATCCTAACCCGTACGCTAACACTAACCCGCGCCCTCACACGCACGCTCCCCCTAAAGCGTTGCCGTACCCTCACCTGGACACTAAACCGTCCCCGTCCCCTAACCCTAACCCTAGCCCGAACCCTAACCCTAACCCTTCCCCGAAGCCTGACCCTCACCCGTCCCCTAATCCTAACCCGTACGCTAACACTAACCCGCGCCCTCACACGCACGCTCCCCCTAAAGCGTTGCCGTACCCTCACCTGGACCCTAAACCGTCCCCGTCCCCTAACCCCAACCCTAGCCCGAACCCTAACCCTAACCCTTCCCCGAAGCCTGACCCTCACCCGTCCCCTAATCCTAACCCGTACGCTAACAGTAACCCGCGCCCTCACACGCACGCTCCCCCTAAAGCGTTGCCGTACCCTCACCTGGACCCTAAACCGTCCCCGTCCCCTAACCCTAACCCTAGCCCGAACCCTAACCCTAACCCTTCCCCGAAGCCTGACCCTCACCCGTGCCCTAATCCTAACCCCTACGCTAACACTAACCCGCACCCTCACACACACGCTCCCCCTAAAGCGTTGCCGTACCCTCACCTTGACCCTAAACCGTCCCCGTCCCCTAACCCTAACCCTAGCCCGAACCCTAACCGTAAACCTTCCCCGAAGCCTGACCCTCACCCGTACCCTAATCCTAACCCGTACGCTATCACTAACCCGCGCCCTCACACGCACGCTCCCCCTAAAGCGTTGCCGTACCCTCACCTGCACCCTAAACCGTCCCCGTCCCCTAACCCTAACCCTAGCCCGAACCCTAACCCTAACCCTTCCCCGAAGCCTGACCCTCACCCGTGCCCTAATCCTAACCCGTACGCTAACACTAACCCGCGCCCTCACACGCACGCTCCCCCTAAAGCGTTGCCGTACCCTCACCTGGACCCTAAACCTTCCCCATCCCCTAACCCTAACCCTAGCCCGAACCCTAACCCTAACCCTTCCCCGAAGCCTGACCCTCACCCGTGCCCTAATCCTAACCCGTACGCTAACACTAACCCGCGCCCTCACAGGCACGCTCCTCCTAAAGCGTTGCCGTACCCTCACCTGGACCCTAAACCGTCCCCATCCCCTAACCCTAACCCTAGCCCGAACCCTAACCCTAACCCTTCCCCGAAGCCTGACCCTCACCCGTGCCCTAATCCTAACCCGTACGCTAACACTAACCCGCGCCCTCACAGGCACGCTCCTCCTAAAGCGTTGCCATACCCTCACCTGGACTCTAAACCGTCCCCATCCCCTAACCCTAACCCTAGCCCGAACCCTAACCCTAACCCTTCCCCGAAGCCTGACCCTCACCCGTCCCCTAATCCTAACACGTACGCTAACACTAACCCGCGCCCTCACACGCACGCTCCCCCTAAAGCGTTGCCGTACCCTCACCTGGACCCTAAACCGTCCCCGTCCCCTAACCCTAACCCTAGCCCGAACCCTAACCCTAACCCTTCCCCGAAGCCTGACCCTCACCCGTGCCCTAATCCTAACCCGTACGCTAACACTAACCCGCACTCTCACACGCACGCTCCCCCTAAAGCGTTGCCGTACCCTCACCTGGACCCTAAACCGTCCCCGTCCCCTAACCCCAACCCTAGCCCGAACCATAACCCTAACCCTTCCCCGAAGCCTGACACTCACCCGTCCCCTAATCCTAACCCGTACGCTAACACTAACCCGCGCCCTCACACGCACGCTCCCCCTAAAGCGTTGCCGTACCCTCACCTGGACCCTAAACCGTCCCCGTCCCCTAACCCTAACCCTAGCCCGAACCCTAACCCTAACCCTTCCCCGAATCCTGACCCTCACCCGTGCCCTAATCCTAACCCCTACGCTAACACTAACCCGCACCCTCACACACACGCTCCCCCTAAAGCGTTGCCGTACCCTCACCTTGACCCTAAACCGTCCCCGTCCCCTAACCCTAACCCTAGCCCGAACCCTAACCCTAAACCTTCCCCGAAGCCTGACCCTCACCCGTGCCCTAATCCTAACCCGTACGGTAACACTAACCCGCGCCCTCACACACACGCTCCCCCTAAAGCGTTGCCGTACCCTCACCTAGACCCTAAACCGTCCCCGTCCCCTAACCCTAACCCTAGCCCAAACCCTAACCCTAACCCTTCCCCGAAGCCTGACCCTCACCCGTCCCCTAATCCTAACCCGTACGCTAACACTAACCCGCGCCCTCACACGCACCCTCCCCCTAAAGCGTTGCCGTACCCTCACCTGGACCCTAAACCGTCCCCATCCCCTAACCCTAACCGTAGCCCGAACCCTAACCCTAACCCTTCCCCGAAGCCTGACCCTCACCCGTGCCCTAATCCTAACCCGTACGCTAACACTAACCCGCACCCTCACACGCACGCTCCCCCTAAAGCGTTGCCGTACCCTCACCTGGACCCTAAACCGTCCCCGTCCCCTAACCCTAACCCTAGCCCGAACCCTAACCCTAACCCTTCCACGAAGCCTGACCCTCACCCGTGCCCTAATCCTAACCCGTACGCTAACACTAACCCGCACTCTCACACGCACGCTCCCCCTAAAGCGTTGCCACACCCTCACCTGGACCCTAAACCGTCCCCGTCCCCTAACCCCAACCCTAGCCCGAACCCTAACCCTAACCCTTCCCCGAAGCCTGACCCTCACCCGTCCCCTAATCCTAACCCGTACGCTAACACTAACCCGCGCCCTCACACGCACGCTCCCCCTAAAGCGTTGCCGTACCCTCACCTGGACCCTAAACCGTCCCCGTCCCCTAACCCTAACCCTAGCCCGAACCCTAACCCTAACCCTTCCCCGAATCCTGACCCTCACCCGTGCCCTAATCCTAACCCCTACGCTAACACTAACCCGCACCCTCACACGCACGCTCCCCCTAAAGCGTTGCCGTACCCTCACCTTGACCCTAAACCGTCCCCGTCCCCTAACCCTAACCCTAGCCCGAACCCTAACCCTAAACCTTCCCCGAAGCCTGACCCTCACCCGTCCCCTAATCCTAACCCGTGCGGTAACACTAACCCGCGCCCTCACACACACGCTCCCCCTAAAGCGTTGCCGTACCCTCACCTGGACCCTAAACCGTCCCCGTCCCCTAACCCTAACCCTAGCCCGAACCCTAACCCTAACCCTTCCCCGAAGCCTGACACTCACCCGTCCCCTAATCCTAACCCGTACGCTAACACTAACCCGTGCCCTCACACGCACGCTCCCCCTAAAGCGTTGCCGTACCCTCACCTGGACCCTAAACCGTCCCCGTCCCCTAACCCTAACCCTAGTCCGAACCCAAACCCTAACCCTTCCCCGAAGCCTGACCCTCACCTGTGCCCTAATCCTAACCCGTACGCTAACACTAACCCGCGCCCTCACACGCACGCTCCCCCTAAAGCGTTGCCGTACCCTCACCTGGACCCTAAATCGTCCCCGTCCCCTAACCCTAACCCTAGCCCGAACCCTAACCCTAACCCTTCCCCGAAGCCTGACCCTCACCCGTCCCCTAATCCTAACCCTTACGCTAACACTAACCCGCGCCCTCACACGCACGCTCCCCCTAAAGCATTGCCGTACCCTCACCTGGACCCTAAACCGTCCCCATCCCCTAACCCTAACCCAAGCCCGAACCCTAACCCTAACCCTTCCCCGAAGCCTGACCCTCACCCGTGCCCTAATCCTAACCCGTACGCTAACACTAACCCGCACCCTCACACGCACGCTCCCCCTAAAGCGTTGCCGTACCCTCACCTGGACCCTAAACCGTCACCGTCCCCTAACCCTAACCCTAGCCCGAACCCTATCCCGAACACTTCCCCGAAGCCTGACCCTCACCCGTGCACTAATCCTAAACCGTACGCTAACACTAACCCGCACCCTCACACGCACGCTCCCCCTAAAGCGTTGCCGTACCCTCACCTGGACCCTAAACCGTCCCCGTCCCCTAACCCTAACCCTAGCCCGAACCCTAACCCTTACCCTTCCCCGAAGCCTGACCCTCACCCGTCCCCTAATCCTAACCCGTACGCTAACACTAACCCGCGCCCTCACAGGCACGCTCCTCCTAAAGCGTTGCCGTACCCTCACCTGGACCCTAAACCGTCCCCATCCCCTAACCCTAACCCTAGCCCGAACCCTAACCCTAACCCTTCCCCGAAGCCTGACCCTCACCCGTGCCCTAATCCTAACCCGTACGCTAACACTAACCCGCGCCCTCACAGGCACGCTCCTCCTAAAGCGTTGCCGTACCCTCACCTGGACCCTAAACCGTCCCCATCCCCTAACCCTAACCCTAGCCCGAACCCTAACCCTAACCCTTCCCCGAAGCCTGACCCTCACCCGTCCCCTAATCCTAACCCGTACGCTAACACTAACCCGCGCCCTCACACGCACGCTCCCCCTAAAGCGTTGCCGTACCCTCACCTGGACCCTAAACCGTCCCCGTCCCCTAACCCTAACCCTAGCCCGAACCCTAACCCGAACACTTCCCCGAAGCCTGACCCTCACCCGTCCCCTAATCCTAACACGTACGCTAACACTAACCCGCACCCTCACACGCACGCTCCCCCTGAAGCGTTGCCGTACCCTCACCTAGACCCTAAACCGTCCCCGTCCCCTAACCCTAACCCTAGCCCAAACCCTAACCCTAACACTTCCCCGAAGCCTGACCCTCACCCGTCCCCTAATCCTAACCCGTACGCTAACACTAACCCGCGCCCTCACACGCACGCTCCCCCTAAAGCGTTGCCGTACCCTCACCTGGACACTAAACCGTCCCCGTCCCCTAACCCTAACCCTAGCCCGAACCCTAACCCTAACCCTTCCCCGAAGCCTGACCCTCACCCGTCCCCTAATCCTAACCCGTACGCTAACACTAACCCGCGCCCTCACACGCACGCTCCCCCTAAAGCGTTGCCATACCCTCACCTGGACCCTAAACCGTTCCCGTCCCCTAACCCTAACCCTAGCTCGAACCCTAACCCTAACCCTTCCCTGAAGCCTGACCCTCACCCGTCCCCTAATCCTAACCCGCACGCTAACACTAACTCACGCCCTCACACGCACGCTCCCCCTAAAGCGTTGCCGTACCCTCACCTGGACCCTAAACCGTCCCCATCCCCTAACCCTAACCCTAGCCCGAACCCTAACCCTAACCCTTCCCCGAAGCCTGACCCTCACCCGTCCCCTAATCCTAACCCGTACGCTAACACTAACCCGCGCCCTCACACGCACGCTCCCCCTAAAGCGTTGCCGTACCCTCACCTGGACCCTAAACCGTCCCCGTCCCCTAACCCTAACCCTAGCCCGAACCCTAACCCTAACCCTTCCCCGAAGCCTGACCCTCACCCGTGCCCTAATCCTAACCCGTACGCTAACACTAACCCGCACTCTCACACGCACGCTCCCCCTAAAGCGTTGCCGTACCCTCACCTGGACCCTAAACCGTCCCCGTCCCCTAACCCCAACCCTAGCCCGAACCGTAACCCTAACCCTTCCCCGAAGCCTGACACTCACCCGTCCCCTAATCCTAACCCGTACGCTAACACTAACCCGCGCCCTCACACGCACGCTCCCCCTAAAGCGTTGCCGTACCCTCACATGGACCCTAAACCGTCCCCGTCCCCTAACCCTAACCCTAGCCCGAACCCTAACCCTAACCCTTCCCCGAATCCTGACCCTCACCCGTGCCCTAATCCTAACCCCTACGCTAACACTAACCCGCACCCTCACACACACGCTCCCCCTAAAGCGTTGCCGTACCCTCACCTTGACCCTAAACCGTCCCCGTCCCCTAACCCTAACCCTAGCCCGAACCCTAACCCTAAACCTTCCCCGAAGCCTGACCCTCACCCGTGCCCTAATCCTAACCCGTACGGTAACACTAACCCGCGCCCTCACACACACGCTCCCCCTAAAGCGTTGCCGTACCCTCACCTGGACCCTAAACCGTCCCCGTCCCCTAACCCTAACCCTAGCCCGAACCCTAACCCTAACCCTTCCCCGAAGCCTGACCCTCACCCGTCCCCTAATCCTAACCCGTACGCTAAAACTAACCCGCGCCCTCACACGCACCCTCCCCCTAAAGCGTTGCCGTACCCTCACCTGGACCCTAAACCGTCCCCGTCCCCTAACCCTAACCCTAGCGCGAACCCTAAACCTAACCCTTCCCCGAAGCCTGACCCTCACCCGTGCCCTAATCCTAACCCGTACGCTAACACTAACCCGCGCCCTCACACGCACGCTCCCCCTAAAGCGTTGCCGTACCCTCACCTGGACCCTAAACCGTCCCCGTCCCCTAACCCTAACCCTAGCCCGAACCCTAACCCTAACCCTTCCCCGAAGCCTGACCCTCACCCGTGCCCTAATCCTAACCCATACGCTAACACTAACCCGCACTCTCACACGCACGCTCCCCCTAAAGCGTTGCCGTACCCTCACCTGGACCCTAAACCGTCCCCGTCCCCTAACCCCAACCCTAGCCCGAACCGTAACCCTAACCCTTCCCCGAAGCCTGACACTCACCCGTCCCCTAATCCTAACCCGTACGCTAACACTAACCCGCGCCCTCACACGCACGCTCCCCCTAAAGCGTTGCCGTACCCTCACCTGGACCCTAAACCGTCCCCGTCCCCTAACCCTAACCCTAGCCCGAACCCTAACCCTAACCCTTCCCCGAATCCTGACCCTCACCCGTGCCCTAATCCTAACCCCTACGCTAACACTAACCCGCACCCTCACACACACGCTCCCCCTAAAGCGTTGCCGTACCCTCACCTTGACCCTAAACCGTCCCCGTCCCCTAACCCTAACCCTAGCTCGAACCCTAACCCTAAACCTTCCCCGAAGCCTGACCCTCACCCGTGCCCTAATCCTAACCCGTACGGTAACACTAACCCGCGCCCTCACACACACGCTCCCCCTAAAGCGTTGCCGTACCCTCACCTGGACCCTAAACCGTCCCCGTCCCCTAACCCTAACCCTAGCCCGAACCCTAACCCTAACCCTTCCCCGAAGCCTGACCCTCACCCGTCCCCTAAACCTAACCCGTACGCTAAAACTAACCCGCGCCCTCACACGCACCCTCCCCCTAAAGCGTTGCCGTACCCTCACCTGGACCCTAAACCGTCCCCATCCCCTAACCCTAACCCTAGCCCGAACCCTAAACCTAACCCTTCCCCGAAGCCTGACCCTCACCCGTGCCCTAATCCTAACCCGTACGCTAACACTAACCCGCACCCTCACACGCACGCTCCCCCTAAAGCGTTGCCGTACCCTCACCTTGACCCTAAACCGTCCCCGTCCCGTAACCCTAACCCTAGCCCGAACCCTAACCCTAACCCTTCCCCGAAGCTGACCCTCACCCGTGCCCTAATCCTAACCCGTACGCTAACACTAACCCGTGCCCTCTACGCACGCTCCCCCTAAAGCATTGCCGTACCCTCACCTGGACCCTAAACCGTCCCCGTCCCCTAACCCTAACCCTAGCCCGAACCCTAACCCTAACCCTTACCCGAAGCCTGACCCTCACCCGTCCCCTAATCCTACCCCGTACGCTAACACTAACCCGCGCCCTGACACGCAGGCTACCCCTAAAGCGTTGCCGTACCCTCACCTGGACCCTAAACCTTCCCCATCCCCTAACCCTAACCCTAGCCCGAACCCTAACCCTAACCCTTCCCCGAAGGCTGACCCTCACCCGTGCCCTAATCCTAACCCGTACGCTAACACTAACCCGCGCCCTCACACGCACGCTCCCCCTAAAGCGTTGCCGTACCCTCACCTGGACCCTAAACCGTCCCCGTCCCCTAACCCTAACCCTAGCCCGAACCCTAACCCTAACCCTTCCCCGAAGCCTGACCCTCACCCGTCCCCTAATCCTAACCCGTACGCTAACACTAACCCGCGCCCTCACACGCACGCTCCCCCTAAAGCGTTGCCGTACCCTCACCTGGACCCTAAACCGTCCCCGTCCCCTAACCCTAACCCTAGCCCGAACCCTAACCCTAACCCTTCCCCGAAGCCTGACCCTCACCCGTCCCCTAATCCTAACCCGTACGCTAACACTAACCCGCGCCCTCACACGCACGCTCCCCCTAAAGCGTTGCCGTACCCTCACCTGGACCCTAAACCGTTCCCGTCCCCTAACCCTAACCGTAGCCCGAACCCTAACCCTAACCCTTCCCCGAAGCCTGACCCTCACCCGTCCCCTAATCCTAACCCGTACGCTAACACTAACCCGCGCCCTCACACGCACGCTCCCCCTAAAGCGTTGCCGTACCCTCACCTGGACCCTAAACCGTCCCCGTCCCCTAACCCTAACCCTAGCCCGAACCCTAAGCCTAATCCTTCCCCAAAGCTGACCCTCACCCGTGCCCTAATCCTAACCCGTACGCTAAGACTAACCCGCGCCCTCACACGCACGCTCCCCCTAAAGCGTTGCCGTACCCTCACCTGGACCCTAAACCGTCCCCGTCCCCTAACCCTAACCCTAGCCCGAACCCTAACCCTAACCCTTCCCCGAAGCCTGACCCTCACCCGTCCCCTAATCCTAACCCGTACGCTAACACTAACCCACGCCCTCACACGCACCCTCCCCCTAAAGCGTTGCCGTACCCTCACCTGGACCCTAAACCGTCCCCGTCCCCTAACCCTAACCCTAGACCGAACCCTAACCCTAACACTTCCCCGAAGCCTGACCCTCACCCGTCCCCTAATCCTAACCCGTACGCTAACACTAACCCGCGCCCTCACACGCAGGCTACCCCGAAAGCGTTGCCGTACCCTCACCTGGACCCTAAACCGTCCCCGTCCCCTAACCCTAACCCTAGCCCGAACCCTAACCCTAACCCTTCCCCGAAGCTGAACCTCACCCGTGCCCTATCCTAACCCGTACGCTAACACTAACCCGCACCCTCACACGCACGCTCCCCCTAAAGCGTTGCCGTACCCTCACCTGGACCCTAAACCGTCCCCGTCCCCTAACCCTAACCCTAGCCCGAACCCTAACCCTAACCCTTCCCCGAAGCCTGACCCTCACCCGTGCCCTAATCCTAACCCGTACGCTAACACTAACCCGCGCCCTCACACGCACGCTCCCCCTAAAGCGTTGCCGTACCCTCACCTGGACCCTAAACCGTCCCCGTACCCTAACCCAACCCTAGCCCGAACCCTAACCCTAACCCTTCCCCAAAGCCTGACCCTCACCCGTCCCCTAATCCTAACTCGTACGCTAACACTAACCCGCGCCCTCACACGCACGCTCCCCCTAAAGCGTTGCCGTACCCTCACCTGGACCCTAAACCGTCCCCGTCCCCTAACCCTAACCCTAGCCCGAACCCTAACCCTAACCTTTCGCCAAAGCCTGACCCTCACCCGTCCCCTAATCCTAACCCGTACGCTAACACTAACCCGCGCCCTCACACGCACGCTCCCCCTAAAGCGTTGCCGTACCCTCACCTGGACCCTAAACCGTCCCCATCCCCTAACCCTAGCCCTAGCCCGAACCCTAACCCTAACCCTTCCCCGAAGCCTGACCCTCAGCCGTGCCCTAATCCTAACCCGTACGCTAACACTAAACCGTGCCCTCACACGCACGCTCCCCCTAAAGCATTGCCGTACCCTCACCTGGACCCTAAACCGTCCCCGTCCCCTAACCCTAACCCTAGCCCGAACCCTAACCCTAACCCTTCCCCGAAGCCTGACCCTCACCCGTCCCCTAATCCTAACCCGTACGCTAACACTAACCCGCGCCCTCACACGCACGCTCCCCCTAAAGCGTTGCCGTACCCTCACCTGGACCCTAAACCGTCCCCGTCCCCTAACCCTAACCCTAGCCCGAACCCTAACCCTAACCCTTCCCCGAAGCCTGACCCTCACCCGTCCCCTAATCCTAACCCGTACGCTAACACTAACCCGCACCCTCACACGCACGCTCCCCCTAAAGCGTTGCCGTACCCTCACCTGGACCCTAAACTGTCCCCGTCCCCTAACCCTAGCCCTAGCCCGAACCCTAACCCTAACCCTTCCCCGAAGCCTGACCCTCAGCCGTGCCCTAATCCTAACCCGTACGCTAACACTAACCCGTGCCCTCACACGCACGCTCCCCCTAAAGCATTGCCGTACCCTCACCTGGACCCTAAACCGTCCCCGTCCCCTAACCCTAACCCTAGCCCGAACCCTAACCCTAACCCTTCCCCGAAGCCTGACCCTCACCCGTCCCCTAATCCTAACCCGTACGCTAACACTAACCCGCGCCCTCACACGCACGCTCCCCCTAAAGCGTTGCCGTACCCTCACCTGGACCCTAAACCGTCCCCGTCCCCTAACCCTAACCCTAGCCCGAACCCTAACCCTAACCCTTCCCCGAAGCCTGACCCTCACCCGTGCCCTAATCCTAACCCGTACGCTAACACTAACCCGCACCCTCACACGCACGCTCCCCCTAAAGCGTTGCCGTATCCTCACCTGGACCCTAAACCGTCCCCGTCCCCTAACCCTAACCCTAGCCCGAACCCTAACCCTAACCCTTCCCCGAAGGCTGACCCTCACCCGTCCCCTAATCCTAACCCGTACGCTAACACTAACCTGCGCCCTCACACGCACGCTCCCCCTAAAGCGTTGCCGTACCCTCACCTGGACCCTAAACCGTCCCCATCCCCTAACCCTAACCCTAGACCGAACCCTAACCCTAACCCTTCCCCGAAGCCTGACCCTCAACCGTCCCCTAATCCTAACCCGTACGCTAACACTAACCCGCGCCCTCACACGCACGCTCCCCCAAAAGCGTTGCCGTACCCTCACCTGGACCCTAAACCGTCCCCGTCCCCTAACCCTAACCCTAGCCCGAACCCTAACCCTAACACTTCCCCGAAGCCTGACCCTCACCCATGCCCTAATCCTAACCCGTACGCTAACACTAACCCGCACCCTCACACGCACGCTCCCCCTAAAGCGTTGCCGTACCCTCACCTGGACCCTAAACCGTCCCCGTCCCCTAACCCTAACCCTAGCCCGAACCCTAACCCTAACCCTTCCCCGAAGCCTGACCCTCACCCGTCCCCTAATCCTACCCCGTACAATAACACTAAGCCGCGCCCTCACACGCAGGCTACCCCTAAAGCGTTGCCGTACCCTCACCTGGACCCTAAACCGTCCCCGTCCCCTAACTCTAACCCTAGCCCGAACCCTAACCCTAACCCTTCCCCGAAGGCTGACCCTCACCCGTGCCCTAATCCTAACCCGTACGCTAACTCTAACCCGCGCCCTCACACGCACGCTCCCCCTAAAGCATTGCCGTACCCTCACCTGGACCCTAAACCGTCCCCGTCCCCTAACCCTAACCCTAGCCCGAACCCTAACCCTAACCCTTCCCCGAGGCCTGACCCTCACCCGTCCCCTATCCTAACCCGTACGCTAACACTAACCCGCTCCCTCACACGCACGCTCCCCCTAAAGCGTTGCCATACCCTCACCTGGACCCTAAACCGTCCCCGTCCCCTAACCCTAACCCTAGCCCGAACCCTAACACTAACCCTTCCCCGAAGCTGACCCTCACCCGTGCCCTAATCCTAACCCGTACGCTAACACTAACCCGCACCCTCACACGCACGCTCAACCTAAAGCGTTGCCGTACCCTCACCTGGACCCTAAACCGTCCCCGTCCCCTAACCCTAACCCTAGCCCGAACCCTAACCCTAACCCTTCCCCGAAGCCTGACCCTCACCCGTCCCCTAATCCTAACCCGTACGCTAACACTAACCCGCGCCCTCACACGCACGCTCCCCCTAAAGCGTTGCCGTACCCTAACCAGGACCCTAAACCGTCCCCGTCCCCTAACCCTAACCCTAGCCCGAACCCTAACCCTAACACTTACCCGAAGCCTGACCCTCACCCGTGCCCTAATCCTAACCCGTACGCTAACACTAACCCGCGCCCTCACACGCACGCTCCCCCTAAAGCGTTGCCGTACCCTCACCTGGACCCTAAACCGTCCCCGTCCCCTAACCCTAACCCTAGCCCGAACCCTAACCCTAACCCTTCCCCGAAGCCTGACCCTCACCCGTCCCCTAATCCTAACCCGTACGCTAACACTAACCCGCGCCCTCACACGCACGCTCCCCCTAAAGCGTTGCCGTACCCTCACCTGGACCCTAAACCGTTCCCGTCCCCTAACCCTAACCCTAGCCCGAACCCTAACCCTAACCCTTCCCCGAAGCCTGACCCTCACCCGTCCCTTAATCCTAACCCGTACGCTAACACTAACCCACGCCCTCACACGCACGCTCCCCCTAAAGCGTTGCCGTACCCTCACCTGGACCCTAAACCGTCCCCGTCCCCTAACCTTAACCCTAGCCCGAACCCTAACCCTAACCCTTCCCCGAAGCCTGACCCTCACCCGTCCCCTAATCCTAACCCGTACGCTAACACTAACCCACGCCCTCACACGCACGCTCCCCCTAAAGCGTTGCCGTACCCTAACCTGGACCCTAAACCGTCCCCGTCCCCTAACCCTAACCCTAGCCCGAACCCTAACCCTAACCCTTCCCCGAAGCCTGACCCTCACCCGTGCCCTAATCCTAACCCGTATGCTAACACTAACCCGCGCCCTCACACGCACGCTCCCCCTAAAGCGTTGCCGTACCCTCACCTGGACCCTAAACCGTCCCCGTCCCCTAACCCTAACCCTAGCCCGAACCCTAACCCTAACCCTTCCCCGAAGCCTGACCCTCACCCGTCCCCTAATCCTAACCCGTACGCTAACACTAACCCGCGCCCTCACACGCACGCTCCCCCTAAAGCGTTGCCGTACCCTCACCTGGACCCTAAACCGTTCCCGTCCCCTAACCCTAACCCTAGCCCGAACCCTAACCCTAACCCTTCCCCGAAGCCTGACCCTCAACCGTCCCTTAATCCTAACCCGTACGCTAACACTAACCCGCGCCCTCACACGCACGCTCCCCCTAAAGCGTTGCCGTACCCTCACCTGGACCCTAAACCGTTCCCGTCCCCTAAACCTAACCCTGGCCCGAACCCTAACCCTAACCCTTCCCCGAAGCCTGACCCTCACCCGTCCCCTAATCCTAACCCGTACGCTAACACTAACCCGCACCCTCACATGCACGCTCCCCCTAAAGCGTTGCCGTACCCTCACCTGGACCCTAAACCGTCCCCGTCACCTAACCCCAACCCTAGCCCGAACCCTAACCCTAACCCTTCCCCGAAGCCTGACCCTCACCCGTCCCCTAATCCTAACCCGTACGCTAACAGTAACCCGCGACCTCACACGCACGCTCCCCCTAAAGCGTTGCTGTACCCTCACCTGGACCCTAAACCGTCCCCGTCCCCTAACCCTAACCCTAGCCCGAACCCTAACCCTAACCCTTCCCCGAAGCTATCCCTCACCCGTGCCCTAATCCTAACCCGTACGCTAACATTAACCCGCGCCCTCACACGCATGCTCCCCCTAAAGCGTTGCCGTACCCTCACCTGGACCCTAAACCGTCCCCGTCCCCTAATCCTAACCCTAGCCCGAACCCTAACCCTAACCCTTCCCCGAAGCCTGACCCTCACCCGTCCCCTAATCCTAACCCGTACGCTAACACTAACCCGCGCCCTCACACGCACGCTCCCCCTAAAGCGTTGCCGTACCCTCACCTGGACCCTAAACCGTCCCCGTCCCCTAACCCTAACCCTAGCCCGAACCCTAACCCTAACCCTTCCCCGCAGCCTGACCCTCACCCGTCCCCTAATCCTAACCCGTACGCTAACAATAACCCGCGCCCTCACACGCACGCTCCCCCTAAAGCGTTGCCGTACCCTCACCTGGACCCTAAACCGTCCCCGTCCCCTAACATTAACCCTAGCCCGAACCATAACCCTAACCGTTCCCCGAAGCCTGACCCTCACCCATCCCCTAATCCTAACCCGTACGCTAACACTAACCCGTGCCCTCACACGCAGACTACCCCTAAAGCGTTGCCGTACCCGAACCTGGACCCTAAACCGTCCCCGTCCCCTAACCCTAACCCTAGCCCGAACTCTAACCCTAACCCTTCCCCGAAGCCTGACCCTCACCCGTGCCCTAATCCTAACCCGTACGCTAACACTTACCCGTGCCCTCACACGCACGCTCCCCCTAAAGCGTTGCCGTACCCTCACCTGGACCCTAAACCGTCCCCATCCCCTAACCCTAACCCTAGCCCGAACCCTAACCCTAACCCTTCCCCGAAGCCTGACCCTCACCCGTCCCCTAATCCTAACCCGTACGCTAACACTAACCTGCGCGCTGACACGCACGCTCCCCCAAAAGCGTTGCCGTACCCTCACCTGGACCCTAAACCGTCCCCGTCCCCTAACCCTAACCCTAGCCCGAACCCTAACCCTAACCCTTCTCCAAAGCCTGACCCTCACCCGTGCCCTAATCCTAACCCGTACGCTAACACTAACCCGCACCCTCACACGCACGCTCCCCCTAAAGCGTTGCCGTACCCTCACCTGGACCCTAAACCATCCCCGTCCCCTATCCCTAACCCTAGCCCGAACCCTAACCCTAACCCTTCCCCGAAGCCTGACCCTCACCCGTGCCCTAATCCTAACCCGTACGCTAACACTAACCCGCGCCCTCACACGCACGCTCCCCCTAAAGCGTTGCCGTACCCTCACCTGGACCCTAAACCGTCCCCGTCCCCTAACCCTAACCCTAGCCCGAACCCTAACCCTAACCCTTCCCCGAAGCCTGACCCTCACCCGTGCCCTAATCCTAACCCCTACGCTAACACTAACCCGCACCCTCACACGCACGCTCCCTCTAAAGCGTTGCCGTACCCTCACCTGGACCCTAAACCGTCCCCGTCCCCTAACCCTAACCCTAGCCCGAACCCTAACCCTAACCCTTCCCCGAAGCCTGACCCTCACCTGTCCCCTAATGCTAACCCGTACGCTAACACTAACCCGTGCCCTCACACGCACGCTCCACCTAAAGCGTTGCCGTACCCTCACCTGGACCCTAAACCGTCCCCGTCCCCTAACCCTAACCCTAGCCCGAACCCTAACCCTAACACTTCCCCGAAGCCTGACCCTCACCCGTGCCCTAATCCTAACCCGTACGCTAACACTAACCCGCGCCCTCACACGCACGCTCCCCCTAAAGCGTTGCCGTACCCTCACCTGCACCCTAAACCGTCCCCGTCCCCTAACCCTAACCCTAGCCCGAACCCTAACCCTAACCCTTCCCCGAAGCCTGACCCTCACCCGTGCCCTAATCCTAACCCGTACGATAACACTATCCCGCGCCCTCACACGCATGCTCCCCCTAAAGCGTTGCCGTACCCTCACCTGGACCCTAAACCTTCCCCATCCCCTAACCCTAACCCTAGCCCGAACCCTAACCCTAACCCTTCCCCGAAGCCTGACCCTCACCCGTGCCCTAATCCTAACCCGTACGCTAACACTAACCCGCGCCCTCACAGGCACGCTCCTCCTAAAGCGTTGCCGTACCCTCACCTGGACCCTAAACCGTCCCCATCCCCTAACCCTAACCCTAGCCCGAACCCTAACCCTAACCCTTCCCCGAAGCCTGACACTCACCCGTGCCCTAATCCTAACCCGTACGCTAACACTAACCCGCGCCCTCACACGCACGCTCCCCCTAAAGCGTTGCCGTACCCTCACCTGGACCCTAAACCGTCCCCGTCCCCTAACCCTAACCCTAGCCCGAACCCTAACCCGAACACTTCCCCGAAGCCTGACCCTCACCCGTCCCCTAATCCTAACCCGTACGCTAACACTAACCCGCACCCTCACACGCACGCTCCCCCTGAAGCGTTGCTGTACCCTCACCTAGACCCTAAACCGTCCCCGTCCCCTAACCCTAACCCTAGCCCGAACCCTAACCCTAACACTTCCCCGAAGCCTGACCCTCACCCGTCCCCTAATCCTAACCCGTACGCTAACACTAACCCGCGCCCTCACACGCACGCTCCCCCTAAAGCGTTGCCGTACCCTCACCTGGACCCTAAACCGTCCCCGTCCCCTAACCCCAACCCTAGCCCGAACCCTAACCCTAACCCTTCCCCGAAGCCTGACCCTCACCCGTCCCCTAATCCTAACCCGTACGCTAACAGTAACCCGCGCCCTCACACGCACGCTCCCCCTAAAGCGTTGCCGTACCCTCACCTGGACCCTAAACCGTCCCCGTCCCCTAACCCTAACCCTAGCCCGAACCCTAACCCTAACCCTTCCCCGAATCCTGACCCTCACCCGTGCCCTAATCCTAACCCCTACGCTAACACTAACCCGCACCCTCACACACACGCTCCCCCTAAAGCGTTGCCGTACCCTCACCTTGACCCTAAACCGTCCCCGTCCCCTAACCCTAACCCTAGCCCGAACCCTAACCCTAACCCTTCCCCGCAGCCTGACCCTCACCCGTACCCTAATCCTAACCCGTACGCTAACACTAACCCGCGCCCTCACACGCACGCTCCCGCTAAAGCGTTGCCGTACCCTCACCTGCACCATAAACCGTCCCCGTCCCCTAACCCTAACCCAAGCCCGAACCCTAACCCTAACACTTCCCCGAAGCCTGACCCTCACCCGTGCCCTAATCCTAACCCGTACGCTAACACTAACCCGCGCCCTCACACGCACGCTCCCCCTAAAGCGTTGCCGTACCCTCACCTGGACCCTAAACCTTCCCCATCCCCTAACCCTAACCCTAGCCCGAACCCTAACCCTAACCCTTCCCCGAAGCCTGACCCTCACCCGTGCCCTAATCCTAACCCGTACGCTAACACTAACCCGCGCCCTCACAGGCACGCTCCTCCTAAAGCGTTGCCGTACCCTCACCTGGACCCTAAACCGTCCCCATCCCCTAACCCTAACCCTAGCCCGAACCCTAACCCTAACCCTTCCCCGAAGCCTGACCCTCACCCGTGCCCTAATCCTCACCCGTACGCTAACACTAACCCGCGCCCTCACAGGCACGCTCCTCCTAAAGCGTTGCCATACCCTCACCTGGACCCTAAACCGTCCCCATCCCCTAACCCTAACCCTAGCCCGAACCCTAACCCTAACCCTTCCCCGAAGCCTGACCCTCACCCGTCCCCTAATCCTAACACGTACGCTAACACTAACCCGCGCCCTCACACGCACGCTCCCCCTAAAGCGTTGCCGTACCCTCACCTGGACCCTAAACCGTCCCCGTCCCGTAACCCTAACCCTAGCCCGAACCCTAACCCGAACACTTCCCCGAAGCCTGACCCTCACCCGTCCCCTAATCCTAACACGTACGCTAACACTAACCCGCACCCTCACACGTACGCTCCCCCTGAAGCGTTGCCGTACCCTCACCTAGACCCTAAACCGTCCCCGTCCCCTAACCCTAACCCTAGCCCGAACCCTAACCCTAACCCTTCCCCGAAGCCTGACCCTCACCCGTCCCCTAATCCTAACCCGTACGCTAACACTAACCCGCGCCCTCACATGCACGCTCCCCCTAAAGCGTTGCCGTACCCTCACCTGGACCCTAAACCGTTCCCGTCCCCTAACCCTAACCCTAGCTCGAACCCTAACCCTAACCCTTCCCCGAAGCCTGACCCTCACCCGTCCCCTAATCCTAACCCGCACGCTAAAACTAACTCACGCCCTCACACGCACGCTCCCCCTAAAGCGTTGCCGTACCCTCACCTGGACCCTAAACCGTCCCCATCCCCTAACCCTAACCCTAGCCCGAACCCTAACCCTAACCCTTCCCCGAAGCCTGACCCTCACCCGTCCCCTAATCCTAACCCGTACGCTAACACTAACCCGCGCCCTCACACGCACGCTCCCCCTAAAGCGTTGCCGTACCCTCACCTGGACCCTAAACCGTCCCCGTCCCCTAACCCTAACCCTAGCCCGAACCCTAACCCTAACCCTTCCCCGAAGCCTGACCCTCACCCGTGCCCTAATCCTAACCCGTACGCTAACACTAACCCGCACTCTCACACGCACGCTCCCCCTAAAGCGTTGCCGTACCCTCACCTGGACCCTAAACCGTCCCCGTCCCCTAACCCCAACCCTAGCCCGAACCCTAACCCTAACCCTTCCCCGAAGCCTGACACTCACCCGTCCCCTAATCCTAACCCGTACGCTAACACTAACCCGCGCCCTCACACGCACGCTCCCCCTAAAGCGTTGCCGTACCCTCACCTGGACCCTAAACCGTCCCCGTCCCCTAACCCTAACCCTAGCCCGAACCCTAACCCTAACCCTTCCCCGAATCCTGACCCTCACCCGTGCCCTAATCCTAACCCCTACGCTAACACTAACCCGCACCCTCACACACACGCTCCCCCTAAAGCGTTGCCGTACCCTCACCTTGACCCTAAACCGTCCCCGTCCCCTAACCCTAACCCTAGCCCGAACCCTAACCCTAAACCTTCCCCGAAGCCTGACCCTCACCCGTGCCCTAATCCTAACCCGTACGGTAACACTAACCCGCGCCCTCACACAAACGCTCCCCCTAAAGCGTTGCCGTACCCTCACCTGGACCCTAAACCGTCCCCGTCCCCTAACCCTAACCCTAGCCCGAACCCTAACCCTAACCCTTCCCCGAAGCCTGACCCTCACCCGTCCCCTAATCCTAACCCGTACGCTAACACTAACCCGCGCCCTCACACGCACCCTCCCCCTAAAGCGTTGCCGTACCCTCACCTGGACCCTAAACCGTCCCCATCCCCTAACCCTAACCCTAGCCCGAACCCTAACCCTAACCCTTCCCCGAAGCCTGACCCTCACCCGTGCCCTAATCCTAACCCGTACGCTAACACTAACCCGCACCCTCACACGCACGCTCCCCCTAAAGCGTTGCCGTACCCTCACCTGGACCCTAAACCGTCACCGTCCCCTAACCCTAACCCTAGCCCGAACCCTAACCCTAACCCTTCCCCGAAGCCTGACACTCACCCGTGCCCTAATCCTAACCCGTACGCTAACACTAACCCGCGCCCTCACAGGCACGCTCCCCCTTAAGCGTTGCCGTACCCTCACATGGACCCTAAACCGTCCCCATCCCCTAACCCTAACCCTAGCCCGAACCCTAACCCTAACCCTTCCCCGAAGCCTGACCCTCACCCGTGCCCTAATCCTAACCCGTACGCTAACACTAACCCGCGCCCTCACACGCACGCTCCCCCTAAAGCGTTGCCGTATCGTCACCTGCACCCTAAACCGTCCCCGTCCCCTAACCCTAACCCTAGCCCGAACCCTAACCCTAACCCTTCCCCGAAGCCTGACCCTCACCCGTGCACAAATCCTAAACCGTACGCTAACACTAACCCGGACCCTCACACGCACGCTCCCCCTAAAGCGTTGCCGTACCCTCACCTGGACCCTAAACCGTCCCCGTCCCCTAACCCTTACCCTAGCCCGAACCCTAACCCTAACCCTTCCCCGAAGCCTGACCCTCACCCGTCCCCTAATCCTAACCCGTACGCTAACACTAACCCGCGCCCTCACACGCACGCTCCCCCTAAAGCGTTGCCATACCCTCACCTGGACCCTAAACCGTTCCCGTCCCCTAACCCTAACCCTAGCCCGAACCCTAACCCTAACCCTTCCCCGAAGCCTGACCCTCACCCGTCCCCTAATCCTAACCCGTACGCTAACACTAACCCGCGCCCTCACACGCACGCTCCCCCTAAAGCGTTGCCATACCCTCACCTGGACCCTAAACCGTCCCCGTCCCCTAACCCTAACCCTAGCCCGAACCCTAACCCTAACACTTCCCCGAAGCCTGACCCTCACCCGTGCCCTAATCCTAACCCGTACGCTAACACTAACCCGCACCCTCACACGCACGCTCCCCCTAAAGCGTTGCCGTACCCTCACCTGGACCCTAAACCGTCCCCGTCCCCTAACCCTAACCCTAGCCCGAACCCTAACCCTAACCCTTCCCCGAAGCCTGACCCTCACCCGTCCCCTAATCCTAACCCGTACGCTAACACTAACCCGCGCTCTCACACGCACGCTCCCCCTAAAGCGTTGCCGTACCCTCACCTGGACCCTAAACCGTTCCCGTCCCCTAACCCTAACCCTAGCCCGAACCCTAACCCTAACCCTTCCCCGAAGCCTGACCCTCACCCGTCCCCTAATCCTAACCCGTACGCTAACACTAACCCGGCGCCCTCACACGCACGCTCCCCCTAAAGCGTTGCCGTACACTCACCTGGACCCTAAACCGTCCCCGTCCCCTAACCCTAACCCTAGCCCGAACCCTAACCCTAACCCTTCCCCGAAGCCTGACCCTCACCCGTGCCCTAATCCTAACCCGTACGCTAACACTAACCCGCGCACTCACACGCACGCTCCACCTAAAGCGTTGCCGTACCCTCACCTGGACCCTAAACTGTCCCCGTCCCCTAACCCTAACCCTAGCCCGAACCCTAACCCTAACCCTTCCCCGAAGCCTGACCCTCACCCGTGCCCTAATCCTAACCCGTACGCTAACACTAACCCGCGCCCTCACACGCACGCTCCCCGTAAAGCGTTGCCGTACCCTCACCTGGACCCTAAACCGTCCCCGTCCCCTAACCCTAACCCTAGCCCGAACCCAAACCCGAACCCTTCCCCGAAGCCTGACCCTCACCCGTGCCCTAATTCTAACCCGTACGCTAACACTAACCCGCGCCCTCACAGGCACGCTCCCCCTAAAGCGTTGCCGTACCCTCACCTGGACCCTAAATCGTCCCCGTCCCCTAACCCTAACCCTAGCCCGAACCCTAACCCTAACCCTTCCCCGAAGCCTGACCCTCACCCGTGCCCTAATCCTAACCCTTACGCTAACACTAACCCGCGCCCTCACACGCACGCTCCCCCTAAAGCGTTGTCGTACCCTCACCTGGACCCTAAACCGTCCCCGTCCCCTAACCCTAACCCTAGCCCGAACACTAACCCTAACCCTTCCCCGAAGCTGACCCTCAACCGTGCCCTAATCCTAACCCGTACGCTAACACTAACCCGCGCCCTCTACGCACCCTCCCCCTAAAGCGTTGCCGTACCCTCACCTGGACCCTAAACCGTCCCCGTCCCCTAACCCTAACCCTAGCCCGAACCCTAACCCGAACACTTCCCCGAAGCCTGACCCTCACCCGTCCCCTAATCCTAACCCGTACGCTAACACTAACCCGCACCCTCACACGCACGCTCCCCCTGAAGCGTTGCTGTACCCTCACCTAGACCCTAAACCGTCCCCGTCCCCTAACCCTAACCCTAGCCCGAACCCTAACCCTAACACTTCCCCGAAGCCTGACCCTCACCCGTCCCCTAATCCTAACCCGTACGCTAACACTAACCCGCGCCCTCACACGCACGCTCCCCCTAAAGCGTTGCCGTACCCTCACCTGGACCCTAAACCGTCCCCGTCCCCTAACCCCAACCCTAGCCCGAACCCTAACCCTAACCCTTCCCCGAAGCCTGACCCTCACCCGTCCCCTAATCCTAACCCGTACGCTAACAGTAACCCGCGCCCTCACACGCACGCTCCCCCTAAAGCGTTGCCGTACCCTCACCTGGACCCTAAACCGTCCCCGTCCCCTAACCCTAACCCTAGCCCGAACCCTAACCCTAACCCTTCCCCGAATCCTGACCCTCACCCGTGACCTAATCCTAACCCCTACGCTAACACTAACCGGCACCCTCACACACACGCTCCCCCTAAAGCGTTGCCGTACCCTCACCTTGACCCTAAACCGTCCCCGTCCCCTAACCCTAACCCTAGCCCGAACCCTAACCCTAAACCTTCCCCAAAGCCTGACCCTCACCCGTACCCTAATCCTAACCCGTACGCTAACACTAACCCGCGCCCTCACACGCACGTTCCCGCTAAAGCGTTGCCGTACCCTCACCTGCACCATAAACCGTCCCCGTCCCCTAACCCTAACCCAAGCCCGAACCCTAACCCTAACCCTTCCCCGAAGCCTGACCCTCACCCGTGCCCTAATCCTAACCCGTACGCTAACACTAACCCGCGCCCTCACACGCACGCTCCCCCTAAAGCGTTGCCGTACCCTCACCTGGACCCTAAACCTTCCCCATCCCCTAACCCTAACCCTAGCCCGAACCCTAACCCTAACCCTTCCCCGAAGCCTGACCCTCACCCGTGCCCTAATCCTAACCCGTACGCTAACACTAACCCGCGCCCTCACAGGCACGCTCCTCCTAAAGCGTTGCCGTACCCTCACCTGGACCCTAAACCGTCCCCATCCCCTAACCCTAACCCTAGCCCGAACCCTAACCCTAACCCTTCCCCGAAGCCTGACCCTCACCCGTGCCCTAATCCTAACCCGTACGCTAACACTAACCCGCGCCCTCACAGGCACGCTCCTCCTAAAGCGTTGCCATACCCTCACCTGGACCCTAAACCGTCCCCATCCCCTAACCCTAACCCTAGCCCGAACCCTAACCCTAACCCTTCCCCGAAGCCTGACCCTCACCCGTCCCCTAATCCTAACACGTACGCTAACACTAACCCGCGCCCTCACACGCACGCTCCCCCTAAAGCGTTGCCGTACCCTCACCTGGACCCTAAACCGTCCCCGTCCCCTAACCCTAACCCTAGCCCGAACCCTAACCCGAACACTTCCCCGAAGCCTGACCCTCACCCGTCCCCTAATCCTAACACGTACGCTAACACTAACCCGCACCCTCACACGCACGCTCCCCCTGAAGCGTTGCCGTACCCTCACCTAGACCCTAAACCGTCCCCGTCCCCTAACCCTAACCCTAGCCCAAACCCTAACCCTAACCCTTCCCCGAAGCCTGACCCTCACCCGACCCCTAACCCTAACCCGTACGCTAACACTAACCCGCGCCCTCACACGCACGCTCCCCCTGAAGCGTTGCCGTACCCTCACCTGGACACTAAACCGTCCCCGTCCCCTAACCCTAACCCTAGCCCGAACCCTAACCCTAACCCTTCCCCGAAGCCTGACCCTCACCCGTCCCCTAATCCTAACCCGTACGCTAACACTAACCCGCGCCCTCACATGCACGCTCCCCCTAAAGCGTTGCCGTACCCTCACCTGGACCCTAAACCGTTCCCGTCCCCTAACCCTAACCCTAGCTCGAACCCTAATCCTAACCCTTCCCCGAAGCCTGACCCTCACCCGTCCCCTAATCCTAACCCGCACGCTAACACTAACTCACGCCCTCACACGCACGCTCCCCCTAAAGCGTTGCCGTACCCTCACCTGGACCCTAAACCGTCCCCGTCCCCTAACCCTAACCCTAGCCCGAACCCTAACCCTAACCCTTCCCCGAAGCCTGACCCTCACCCGTCCCCTAATCCTAACCCGTACGCTAACACTAACCCGCGCCCTCACACGCACGCTCCCCTAAAGCGTTGCCGTACCCTCACCTGGACCCTAAACCGTCCCCGTCCCCTAACCCTAACCCTAGCCCGAACCCTAACCCTAACCCTTCCCCGAAGCCTGACCCTCACCCGTGCCCTAATCCTAACCCGTACGCTAACACTAACCCGCACTCTCACACGCACGCTCCCCCTAAAGCGTTGCCGTACCCTCACCTGGACCCTAAACCGTCCCCGTCCCCTAACCCCAACCCTAGCCCGAACCCTAACCCTAACCCTTCCCCGAAGCCTGACACTCACCCGTCCCCTAATCCTAACCCGTACGCTAACACTAACCCGCGCCCTCACACGCACGCTCCCCCTAAAGCGTTGCCGTACCCTCACCTGGACCCTAAACCGTCCCCGTCCCCTAACCCTAACCCTAGCCCGAACCCTAACCCTAACCCTTCCCCGGATCCTGACCCTCACCCGTGCCCTAATCCTAACCCCTACGCTAACACTAACCCGCACCCTCACACACACGCTCCCCCTAAAGCGTTGCCGTACCCTCACCTTGACCCTAAACCGTCCCCGTCCCCTAACCCTAACCCTAGCCCGAACCCTAACCCTAACCCTTCCCCGAAGCCTGACCCTCACCCGTGCCCTAATCCTAACCCGTACGGTAACACTAACCCGCGCCCTCACACACACGCTCCCCCTAAAGCGTTGCCGTACCCTCACCTGGACCCTAAACCGTCCCCGTCCCCTAACCCTAACCCTAGCCCGAACCCTAACCCTAACCCTTCCCCGAAGCCTGACCCTCACACGTCCCCTAATCCTAACCCGTACGCTAACACTAACCCGCGCCCTCACACGCACCCTCCCCCTAAAGCGTTGCCGTACCCTCACCTGGACCCTAAACCGTCCCCATCCCCTAACCCTAACCCTAGCCCGAACCCTAACCCTAACCCTTCCCCGAAGCCTGACCCTCACCCGTGCCCTAATCCTAACCCGTACGCTAACACTAACCCGCACCCTCACACGCACGCTCCCCCTAAAGCGTTGCCGTACCCTCACCTGGACCCTAAACCGTCGCCGTCCCCTAACCCTAACCCTAGCCCGAACCCTAACCCTAACCCTTCCCCGAAGCCTGACACTCACCCGTGCCCTAATCCTAACCCGTACGCTAACACTAACCCGCGCCCTCACAGGCACGCTCCCCCTTAAGCGTTGCCGTACCCTCACATGGACCCTAAACCGTCCCCATCCCCTAACCCTAACCCTAGCCCGAACCCTAACCCTAACCCTTCCCCGAAGCCTGACCCTCACCCGTGCCCTAATCCTAACCCGTACGCTAACACTAACCCGCGCCCTCACACGCACGCTCCCCCTAAAGCGTTGCCGTACCCTCACCTGCACCCTAAACCGTCCCCGTCCCCTAACCCTAACCCTAGCCCGAACCCTATCCCGAACACTTCCCCGAAGCCTGACCCTCACCCGTGCACTAATCCTAAACCGTACGCTAACACTAACCCGCACCCTCACACGCACGCTCCCCCTAAAGCGTTGCCGTACCCTCACCTGGACCCTAAACCGTCCCCGTCCCCTAACCCTAACCCTAGCCCGAACCCTAACCCTAACCCTTCCCCGAAGCCTGACCCTCACCCGTCCCCTAATCCTAACCCGTACGCTAACACTAACCCGCGCCCTCACACGCACGCTCCCCCTAAAGCGTTGCCATACCCTCACCTGGACCCTAAACCGTTCCCGTCCCCTAACCCTAACCCTAGCCCGAACCCTAACCCTAACCCTTCCCCGAAGCCTGACCCTCACCCGTCCCCTAATCCTAACCCGTACGCTAACACTAACCCGCGCCCTCACACGCACGCTCCCCCTAAAGCGTGGCCATACCCTCACCTGGACCCTAAACCGTCCCCGTCCCCTAACCCTAACCCTAGCCCGAACCCTAACCCTAACACTTCCCCGAAGCCTGACCCTCACCCGTGCCCTAATCCTAACCCGTACGCTAACACTAACCCGCACCCTCACACGCACGCTCCCCCTAAAGCGTTGCCGTACCCTCACCTGGACCCTAAACCGTCCCCGTCCCCTAACCCTAACCCTAGCCCGAACCCTAACCCTAACCCTTCCCCGAAGCCTGACCCTCACCCGTCCCCTAATCCTAACCCGTACGCTAACACTAACCCGCGCCCTCACACGCACGCTCCCCCTAAAGCGTTGCCGTACCCTCACCTGGACCCTAAACCGTTCCCGTCCCCTAACCCTAACCCTAGCCCGAACCCTAACCCTAACCCTTCCCCGAAGCCTGACCCTCACCCGTCCCCTAATCCTAACCCGTACGCTAACACTAACCCGGCGCCCTCACACGCACGCTCCCCCTAAAGCGTTGCCGTACCCTCACCTGGACGCTAAACCGTCCCCGTCCCCTAACCCTAACCCTAGCCCGAACCCTAACCCTAACCCTTCCCCGAAGCCTGACCCTCACCCGTGCCCTAATCCTAACCCGTACGCTAACACTAACCCGCGCCCTCACACGCACGCTCCACCTAAAGCGTTGCCGTACCCTCACCTGGACCCTAAACTGTCCCCGTCCCCTAACCCTAACCCTAGCCCGAACCCTAACCCTAACCCTTCCCCGAAGCCTGACCCTCACCCGTGCCCTAATCCTAACCCGTACGCTAACACTAACCCGCGCCCTCACACGCACGCTCCCCGTAAAGCGTTGCCGTACCCTCACCTTGACCCTAAACCGTCCCCGTCCCTTAACCCTAACCCTAGCCCGAACCCAAACCCTAACCCTTCCCCGAAGCCTGACCCTCACCCGTGCCCTAATCCTAACCCGTACGCTAACACTAACCCGCGCCCTCACAGGCACGCTCCCCCTAAAGCGTTGCCGTACCCTCACCTGGACCCTAAATCGTCCCCGTCCCCTAACCCTAACCCTAGCCCGAACCCTAACCCTAACCCTTCCCCGAAGCCTGACCCTCACCCGTGCCCTAATCCTAACCCTTACGCTAACACTAACCCGCGCCCTCACACGCACGCTCCCCCTAAAGCGTTGTCGTACCCTCACCTGGACCCTAAACCGTCCCCGTCCCCTAACCCTAACCCTAGCCCGAACACTAACCCTAACCCTTCCCCGAAGCTGACCCTCAACCGTGCCCTAATCCTAACCCGTACGCTAACACTAACCCGCGCCCTCTACGCACCCTCCCCCTAAAGCGTTGCCGTACCCTCACCTGGACCCTAAACCGTCCCCGTCCCCTAACCCTAACCCTAGCCCGAACCCTAACCCTAACCCTTCTCCGAAGCCTGACCCTCACCCGTCCCCTAATCCTAACCCGTACGCTAACACTAACCCGCACCCTCACACGCACGCTCCCCCTGAAGCGTTACCGTACCCTCACCTAGACCCTAAACCGTCCCCGTCCCCTAACCCTAACCCTAGCCCGAACCCTAACCCTAACCCTTCCCCGAAGCCTGACCCTCACCCGTCCCCTAATCCTAACCCGTACGCTAACACTAACCCGCGCCCTCACACGCACGCTCCCCCTAAAGCGTTGCCGTACCCTCACCTGGACCCTAAACCGTCCCCGTCCCCTAACCCTAACCCTAGCCCAAACCCTAACCCTAACCCTTCCCCGAAGCCTGACCCTCACCCGTGCCCTAATCCTAACCCGTACGCTAACACTAACCCGCACTCTCACACGCACGCTCCCCCTAAAGCGTTGCCGTACCCTCACATGGACCCCAAACCGTCCCCGTCCCCTAACCCCAACCCTAGCCCGAACCCTAACCCTAACCATTCCCCGAAGCCTGACCCTCACCCGTCCCCTAATCCTAACCCGTACGCTAACACTAACCCACGCCCTCACACGCACCCTCCCCCTAAAGCGTTGCCGTACCCTCACCTGGACCCTAAACCGTCCCCGTCCCCTAACCCTAACCCTAGCCCGAACCCTAACCCTAACCCTTCCCCGAATCCTGACCCTCACCCGTGCCCTAATCCTAACCCCTACGCTAACACTAACCCGCACCCTCACACGCACGCTCCCCCTAAAGCGTTGCCGTACCCTCACCTTGACCCTAAACCGTCCCCGTCCCCTAACCCTAACCCTAGCCCGAACCCTAACCCTAAACCTTCCCCGAAGCCTGACCCTCACCCGTCCCCTAATCCTAACCCGTACGGTAACACTAACCCGCAACCTCACACACACGCTCCCCCTAAAGCGTTGCCGTACCCTCACCTGGACCCTAAACCGTCCCCGTCCCCTAACCCTAACCCTAGCCCGAACCCTAACCCTAACCCTTCCCCGAAGCCTGACACTCACCCGTCCCCTAATCCTAACCCGTACGCTAACACTAACCCGTGCCCTCACACGCACGCTCCCCCTAAAGCGTTGCCGTACCCTCACCTGGACCCTAAACCGTCCCCGTCCCCTAACCCTAACCCTAGTCCGAACCCAAACCCTAACCCTTCCCCGAAGCCTGACCCTCACCTGTGCCCTAATCCTAACCCGTACGCTAATACTAACCCGCGCCCTCACACGCACGCTCCCCCTAAAGCGTTGCCGTACCCTCACCTGGACCCTAAATCGTCCCCGTCCCCTAACCCTAACCCTAGCCCGAACCCTAACCCTAACCCTTCCCCGAAGCCTGACCCTCACCCGTCCCCTAATCCTAACCCGTACGCTAACACTAACCCGCGCCCTCACACGCACGCTCCCCCTAAAGCGTTGCCGTACCCTCACCTGGACCCTAAACCGTCCCCATCCCCTAACCCTAACCCAAGCCCGAACCCTAAACCTAACCCTTCCCCGAAGCCTGACCCTCACCCGTCCCCTAATCCTAACCCGTACGCTAACACTAACCCGCACCCTCACACGCACGCTCCCCCTAAAGCGTTGCCGTACCCTCACCTGGACCCTAAACCGTCACCGTCCCCTAACCCTAACCCTAGCCCGAACCCTATCCCGAACACTTCCCCGAAGCCTGACCCTCACCCGTGCACTAATCCTAAACCGTACGCTAACACTAACCCGCACCCTCACACGCACGCTCCCCCTAAAGCGTTGCCGTACCCTCACCTGGACCCTAAACCGTCCCCGTCCCCTAACCCTAACCCTAGCCCGAACCCTAACCCTAACCCTTCCCCGAAGCCTGACCCTCACCCGTCCCCTAATCCTAACCCGTACGCTAACACTAACCCGCGCCCTCACAGGCACGCTCCTCTTAAAGCGTTGCCGTACCCTCACCTGGACCCTAAACCGTCCCCATCCCCTAACCCTAACCCTAGCACGAACCCTAACCCTAACCCTTCCCCGAAGCCTGACCCTCACCCGTGCCCCAATCCTAACCCGTACGCTAACACTAACCCGCGCCCTCACAGGCACGCTCCTCCTAAAGCGTTGCCATACCCTCACCTGGACCCTAAACCGTCCCCATCCCCTAACCCTAACCCTAGCCCGAACCCTAACCCTAACCCTTCCCCGAAGCCTGACCCTCACCCGTCCCCTAATCCTAACACGTACGCTAACACTAACCCGCGCCCTCACACGCACGCTCCCCCTAAAGCGTTGCCGTACCCTCACCTGGACCCTAAACCGTCCCCGTCCCCTAACCCTAACCCTAGCCCGAACCCTAACCCGAACACTTCCCCGAAGCCTGACCCTCACCCGTCCCCTAATCCTAACACGTACGCTAACACTAACCCGCACCCTCACACGCACGCTCCCCCTGAAGCGTTGCCGTACCCTCACCTAGACCCTAAACCGTCCCCGTCCCCTAACCCTAACCCTAGCCCAAACCCTAACCCTAACACTTCCCCGAAGCCTGACCCTCACCCGTCCCCTAATCCTAACCCGTACGCTAACACTAACCCGCGCCCTCACACGCACGCTCCCCCTAAAGCGTTGCCGTACCCTCACCTGGACACTAAACCGTCCCCGTCCCCTAACCCTAACCCTAGCCCGAACCCTAACCCTAACCCTTCCCCGAAGCCTGACCCTCACCCGTCCCCTAATCCTAACCCGTACGCTAACACTAACCCGCGCCCTCACACGCACGCTCCCCCTAAAGCGTTGCCATACCCTCACCTGGACCCTAAACCGTTCCCGTCCCCTAACCCTAACCCTAGCTCGAACCCTAACCCTAACCCTTCCCCGAAGCCTGACCCTCACCCGTCCCCTAATCTTAACCCGCACGCTAACACTAACTCACGCCCTCACACGCACGCTCCCCCTAAAGCGTTGCCGTACCCTCACCTGGACCCTAAACCGTCCCCATCCCCTAACCCTAACCCTAGCCCGAACCCTAACCCTAACCCTTCCCCGAAGCCTGACCCTCACCCGTCCCCTAATCCTAACTCGTACGCTAACACTAACCCGCGCCCTCACACGCACGCTCCCCCTAAAGCGTTGCCATACCCTCACCTGGACCCTAAACCGTTCCCGTCCCCTAACCCTAACCCTAGCTCGAACCCTAACCCTAACCCTTCCCCGAAGCCTGACCCTCACCCGTCCCCTAATCCTAACCCGCACGCTAACACTAACTCACGCCCTCACACGCACGCTCCCCCTAAAGCGTTGCCGTACCCTCACCTGGACCCTAAACCGTCCCCATCCCCTAACCCTAACCCTAGCCCGAACCCTAACCCTAACCCTTCCCCGAAGCTTGACCCTCACCCGTGCCCTAATCCTAACCCGTACGCTAACACTATCCCGCACTCTCACACGCACGCTCCCCCTAAAGCGTTGCCGTACCCTCACCTGGACCCTAAACCGTCCCCGTCCCCTAACCCCAACCCTAGCCCGAACCCTAACCCTAACCCTTCCCCGAAGCCTGACCCTCACCCGTCCCCTAATCCTAACCCGTACGCTAACACTAACCCGCGCCCTCACACGCACGCTCCCCCTAAAGCGTTGCCGTACCCTCACCTGGACCCTAAACCGTCCCCGTCCCCTAACCCTAACCCTAGCCCGAACCCTAACCCTAACCCTTCCCCGAAGCCTGACCCTCACCCGTCCCCTAATCCTAACCCGTACGCTAACACTAACCCGCGCCCTCACACGCACGCTCCCCCTAAAGCGTTGCCGTACCCTCACCTGGACCCTAAACCGTCCCCGTCCCCTAACCCTAACCCTAGCCCGAACCCTAACACGAACACTTCCCCGAAGCCTGACCCTCACCCGTCCCCTAATCCTAACACGTACGCTAACACTAACCCGCACCCTCACACGCACGCTCCCCCTGAAGCGTTACCGTACCCTCACCTAGACCCTAAACCGTCCCCGTCCCTTAACCCTAACCCTAGCCCGAACCCTAACCCTAACCCTTCCCCGAAGCCTGACCCTCACCCGTCCCCTAATCCTAATCCGTACGCTAACACTAACCCGCGCCCTCACACGCACGCTCCCCCTAAAGCGTTGCCATACCCTCACCTGGACCCTAAACCGTCCCCGTCCCCTAACCCTAACCCTAGCCCGAACCCTAACCCTAACCCTTCCCCGAAGCCTGACCCTCACCCGTCCCCTACTCCTAACCCGTACGCTAACACTAACCCGCGCCCTCACACGCACGCTCCCCCTAAAGCGTTGCCGTACCCTCACCTGGACCCTAAACCGTTCCCGTCCGTTAACCCTAACCCTAGCCCGAACCCTAACCCTCACCCTTCCCCGAAGCCTGACCCTCACCCGTCCCCTAATCCTAACCCGTACGCTAACACTAACCCGCGCCCTCACACGCACGCTCCCCCTAAAGCGTTGCCGTACCCTCACCTGGACCCTAAACCGTTCCCGTCCCCTAACCCTAACCCTAGCCCGAACCCTAACCCTCACCCTTCCCCGAAGCCTGACCCTAACCCGTCCCCTAATCCTAACCCGTACGCTAACACTAACCCGCGCCCTCACACGCACGCTCCCCCTAAAGCGTTGCCATACCCTCACCTGGACCCTAAACCGTCCCCGTCCCCTAACCCTAACCCTAGCCCGAACCCTAACCCTAACCCTTCCCCGAAGCCTGACCCTCACCCGTCCCCTAATCCTAACCCGTACGCTAACACTAACCCGCGCCCTCACACGCACGCTCCCCCTAAAGCGTTGCCGTACCCTCACCTGGGCCCTAAACCGTCCCCATCCCCTAACCCTAACCCTAGCCCGAACCCTAACCCTAACCCTTCCCCGAAGCCTGACCCTCACCCGTGCCCTAATCCTAACCCGTACGCTAACACTAACCCGCGCCCTCACAGGCACGCTCCCCCTAAAGCGTTGCCGTACCCTCACCTGCACCCTAAACCGTCCCCATCCCCTAACCCTAACCCTAGCCCGAACCCTAACCCTAACCCTTCCCCGAAGCCTGACCCTCACCCGTCCCCTAATCCTAACCCGTACGCTAACACTAACCCGCGCCCTCACACGCTCGCTCCCCCTAAAGCGTTGCCGTACCTTCACCTGGACCCTAAACCGTCCCCGTCCCCTAACCCTAACCCTAGCCCGAACCCTAACACGAATACTTCCCCGAAGCCTGACCCTCACCCGTCCCCTAATCCTAACCCGTACGCTAACACTAACCCGCACCCTCACACGCACGCTCCCCCTGAAGCGTTACCGTACCCTCACCTAGACCCTAAACCGTCCCCGTCCCTTAACCCTAACCCTAGCCCGAACCCTAACCCTAACCCTTCCCCGAAGCCTGACCCTCACCCGTCCCCTAATCCTAACCCGTACGCTAACACTAACCCGCGCCCTCACACGCACGCTCCCCCTAAAGCGTTGCCGTACCCTCACATGGACCCTAAACCGTTCCCGTCCCCTAACCCTAACCCTAGCCCGAACCCTAACCCTAACCCTTCCCCGAAGCCTGACCCTCACCCGTCCCCTAATCCTAACCCGTACGCTAACACTAACCCGGGCCCTCACACGCACGCTCCCCCTAAAGCGTTGCCGTACCTTCACCTGGACCCTAAACCGTCCCCGTCCCCTAACCCTAACCCTAGCCCGAACCCTAACCCTAACCCTTCCCCGAAGCCTGACCCTCACCCGTGCCCTAATCCTAACCCGTACGCTAACACTAACCCGCACCCTCACACGCACGCTCCCCCTAAAGCGTTGCCGTACCCTCACCTGGACCCTAAACTGTCCCCGTCCCCTAACCCTAACCCTAGCCCGAACCCTAACCCTAACCCTTCCCCGAAGCCTGACCCTCACCCGTGCCCTAATCCTAACCCGTACGCTAACACTAACCCGCGCACTCACATGCACGCTCCCCGTAAAGCGTTGCCGTACCCTCACCTGGACCCTAAACCGTCCCCGTCCCCTAACCCTAACCCTAGCCCGAACCCAAACCCTAACCCTTCCCCGAAGCCTGACCCTCACCCGTGCCCTAATCCTAACCCGTACGCTAACACTAACCCGCTCCCTCACAGGCACGCTCCCCCTAAAGCGTTGCCGTACCCTCACCTGGACCCTAAATCGTCCCCGTCCCCTAACCCTAACCCTAGCCCGAACCCTAACCCTAACCCGTCCCCGAAGCCTGACACTCACCCGTGCCCTAATCCTAACCCTTACGCTAACACTAACCCGCGCCCTCACACGCACGCTCCCCCTAAAGCGTTGTCGTACCCTCACCTGGACCCTAAACCGTCCCCGTCCCCTAACCCTAACCCTAGCCCGAACCCTAACCCTAACCCTTCCCCGAAGCTGACCCTCAACCGTGCCCTAATCCGAACCCGTACGCTAACACTAACCCGCGCCCTCTACGCACGCTCCCCCTAAAGCGTTGCCGTACCCTCACCTGGACCCTAAACCGTCCCCGTCCCCTAACCCTAACCCTAGCCCGAACCCTAACCCTAACCCTTCCCCGAAGCCTGACCCTCACCCGTGCCCTAATCCTAACCCGTACACTAACACTAACCCGCGCCCTCACACGCACGCTCCCCCTAAAGCGTTGCCGTACCCTCACCTGGACCCTAAACCGTCCCCGTCCCCTAACCCTAACCCTAGCCCGAACCCTAACCCGAACACTTCCCCGAAGCCTGACCCTCACCCGTCCCCTAATCCTAACACGTACGCTAACACTAACCCGCACCCTCACACGCACGCTCCCCCTGAAGCGTTGCCGTACCCTCACCTAGACCCTAAACCGTCCCCGTCCCCTAACCCTAACCCTAGCCCAAACCCTAACCCTAACACTTCCCCGAAGCCTGACCCTCACCCGTCCCCTAATCCTAACCCGTACGCTAACACTAACCCGCGCCCTCACACGCACGCTCCCCCTAAAGCGTTGCCGTACCCTCACCTGGACACTAAACCGTCCCCGTCCCCTAACCCTAACCCTAGCCCGAACCCTAACCCTAACCCTTCCCCGAAGCCTGACCCTCACCCGTCCCCTAATCCTAACCCGTACGCTAACACTAACCCGCGCCCTCACACGCACGCTCCCCCTAAAGCGTTGCCATACCCTCACCTGGACCCTAAACCGTTCCCGTCCCCTAACCCTAACCCTAGCTCGAACCCTAACCCTAACCCTTCCCCGAAGCCTGACCCTCACCCGTCCCCTAATCTTAAACCGCACGCTAACACTAACTCACGCCCTCACACGCACGCTCCCCCTAAAGCGTTGCCGTACCCTCACCTGGACCCTAAACCGTCCCCATCCCCTAACCCTAACCCTAGCCCGAACCCTAACCCTAACCCTTCCCCGAAGCCTGACCCTCACCCGTCCCCTAATCCTAACTCGTACGCTAACACTAACCCGCGCCCTCACACGCACGCTCCCCCTAAAGCGTTGCCATACCCTCACCTGGACCCTAAACCGTTCCCGTCCCCTAACCCTAACCCTAGCTCGAACCCTAACCCTAACCCTTCCCCGAAGCCTGACCCTCACCCGTCCCCTAATCCTAACCCGCACGCTAACACTAACTCACGCCCTCACACGCACGCTCCCCCTAAAGCGTTGCCGTACCCTCACCTGGACCCTAAACCGTCCCCATCCCCTAACCCTAACCCTAGCCCGAACCCTAACCCTAACCCTTCCCCGAAGCCTGACCCTCACCCGTGCCCTAATCCTAACCCGTACGCTAACACTAACCCGCACTCTCACACGCACGCTCCCCCTAAAGCGTTGCCGTACCCTCACCTGGACCCTAAACCGTCCCCGTCCCCTAACCCCAACCCTAGCCCGAACCCTAACCCTAACCCTTCCCCGAACCCTGACCCTCACCCGTCCCCTAATCCTAACCCGTACGCTAACACTAACCCGCGCCCTCACACGCACGCTCCCCCTAAAGCGTTGCCGTACCCTCACCTGGACCCTAAACCGTCCCCGTCCCCTAACCCTAACCCTAGCCCGAACCCTAACCCTAACCCTTCCCCGAAGCCTGACCCTCACCCGTCCCCTAATCCTAACCCGTACGCTAACACTAACCCGCGCCCTCACACGCACGCTCCCCCTAAAGCGTTGCCGTACCCTCACCTGGACCCTAAACCGTCCCCGTCCCCTAACCCTAACCCTAGCCCGAACCCTAACACGAACACTTCCCCGAAGCCTGACCCTCACCCGTCCCCTAATCCTAACACGTACGCTAACACTAACCCGCACCCTCACACGCACGCTCCCCCTGAAGCGTTACCGTACCCTCACCTAGACCCTAAACCGTCCCCGTCCCTTAACCCTAACCCTAGCCCGAACCCTAACCCTAACCCTTCCCCGAAGCCTGACCCTCACCCGTCCCCTAATCCTAATCCGTACGCTAACACTAACCCGCGCCCTCACACGCACGCTCCCCCTAAAGCGTTGCCATACCCTCACCTGGACCCTAAACCGTCCCCGTCCCCTAACCCTAACCCTAGCCCGAACCCTAACCCTAACCCTTCCGCGAAGCCTGACCCTCACCCGTCCCCTACTCCTAACCCGTACGCTAACACTAACCCGCGCCCTCACACGCACGCTCCCCCTAAAGCGTTGCCGTACCCTCACCTGGACCCTAAACCGTTCCCGTCCGTTAACCCTAACGCTAGCCCGAACCCTAACCCTCACAATTCCCCGAAGCCTGACCCTCACCCGTCCCCTAATCCTAACCCGTACGCTAACACTAACCCGCGCCCTCACACGCACGCTCCCCCTAAAGCGTTGCCGTACCCTCACCTGGACCCTAAACCGTTCCCGTCCCCTAACCCTAACCCTAGCCCGAACCCTAACCCTCACCCTTCCCCGAAGCCTGACCCTAACCCGTCCCCTAATCCTAACCCGTACGCTAACACTAACCCGCGCCCTCACACGCACGCTCCCCCTAAAGCGTTGCCATACCCTCACCTGGACCCTAAACCGTCCCCGTCCCCTAACCCTAACCCTAGCCCGAACCCTAACCCTAACCCTTCCCCGAAGCCTGACCCTCACCCGTCCCCTAATCCTAACCCGTACGCTAACACTAACCCGCGCCCTCACACGCACGCTCCCCCTAAAGCGTTGCCGTACCCTCACCTGGGCCCTAAACCGTCCCCATCCCCTAACCCTAACCCTAGCCCGAACCCTAACCCTAACCCTTCCCCGAAGCCTGACCCTCACCCGTGCCCTAATCCTAACCCGTACGCTAACACTAACCCGCGCCCTCACAGGCACGCTCCCCCTAAAGCGTTGCCGTACCCTCACCTGCACCCTAAACCGTCCCCATCCCCTAACCCTAACCCTAGCCCGAACCCTAACCCTAACACTTCCCCGAAGCCTGACCCTCACCCGTCCCCTAATCCTAACCCGTACGCTAACACTAACCCGCGCCCTCACACGCTCGCTCCCCCTAAAGCGTTGCCGTACCTTCACCTGGACCCTAAACCGTCCCCGTCCCCTTACCCTAACCCTAGCCCGAACCCTAACACGAATACTTCCCCGAAGCCTGACCCTCACCCGTCCCCTAATCCTAACCCGTACGCTAACACTAACCCGCACCCTCACACGCACGCTCCCCCTGAAGCGTTACCGTACCCTCACCTAGACCCTAAACCGTCCCCGTCCCTTAACCCTAACCCTAGCCCGAACCCTAACCCTAACCCTTCCCCGAAGCCTGACCCTCACCCGTCCCCTAATCCTAACCCGTACGCTAACACTAACCCGCGCCCTCACACGCACGCTCCCCCTAAAGCGTTTCCGTACCCTCACATGGACCCTAAACCGTTCCCGTCCCCTAACCCTAACCCTAGCCCGAACCCTAACCCTAACCCTTCCCCGAAGCCTGACCCTCACCCGTCCCCTAATCCTAACCCGTACGCTAACACTAACCCGGGCCCTCACACGCACGCTCCCCCTAAAGCGTTGCCGTACCTTCACCTGGACCCTAAACCGTCCCCGTCCCCTAACCCTAACCCTAGCCCGAACCCTAACCCTAACCCTTCCCCGAAGCCTGACCCTCACCCGTGCCCTAATCCTAACCCGTACGCTAACACTAACCCGCACCCTCACACGCACGCTCCCCCTAAAGCGTTGCCGTACCCTCACCTGGACCCTAAACTGTCCCCGTCCCCTAACCCTAACCCTAGCCCGAACCCTAACCCTAACCCTTCCCCGAAGCCTGACCCTCACCCCTGCCCTAATCCTAACCCGTACGCTAACACTAACCCGCGCACTCACATGCACGCTCCCCGTAAAGCGTTGCCGTACCCTCACCTGGACCCTAAACCGTCCCCGTCCCCTAACCCTAACCCTAGCCCGAACCCAAACCCTAACCCTTCCCCGAAGCCTGACCCTCACCCGTGCCCTAATCCTAACCCGTACGCTAACACTAACCCGCTCCCTCACAGGCACGCTCCCCCTAAAGCGTTGCCGTACCCTCACCTGGACCCTAAATCGTCCCCGTCCCCTAACCCTAACCCTAGCCCGAACCCTAACCCTAACCCGTCCCCGAAGCCTGACCCTCACCCGTGCCCTAATCCTAACCCTTACGCTAACACTAACCCGCGCCCTCACACGCACGCTCCCCCTAAAGCGTTGCCATACCCTCACCTGGACCCTAAACCGTTCCCGTCCCCTAACCCTAACCCTAGCTCGAACCCTAACCCTAACCCTTCCCCGAAGCCTGACCCTCACCCGTCCCCTAATCTTAACCCGCACGCTAACACTAACTCACGCCCTCACACGCACGCTCCCCCTAAAGCGTTGCCGTACCCTCACCTGGACCCTAAACCGTCCCCATCCCCTAACCCTAACCCTAGCCCGAACCCTAACCCTAACCCTTCCCCGAAGCCTGACCCTCACCCGTCCCCTAATCCTAACTCGTACGCTAACACTAACCCGCGCCCTCACACGCACGCTCCCCCTAAAGCGTTGCCATACCCTCACCTGGACCCTAAACCGTTCCCGTCCCCTAACCCTAACCCTAGCTCGAACCCTAACCCTAACCCTTCCCCGAAGCCTGACCCTCACCCGTCCCCTAATCCTAACCCGCACGCTAACACTAACTCACGCCCTCACACGCACGCTCCCCCTAAAGCGTTGCCGTACCCTCACCTGGACCCTAAACCGTCCCCATCCCCTAACCCTAACCCTAGCCCGAACCCTAACCCTAACCCTTCCCCGAAGCCTGACCCTCACCCGTGCCCTAATCCTAACCCGTACGCTAACACTAACCCGCACTCTCACACGCACGCTCCCCCTAAAGCGTTGCCGTACCCTCACCTGGACCCTAAACCGTCCCCGTCCCCTAACCCCAACCCTAGCCCGAACCCTAACCCTAACCCTTCCCCGAAGCCTGACCCTCACCCGTCCCCTAATCCTAACCCGTACGCTAACACTAACCCGCGCCCTCACACGCACGCTCCCCCTAAAGCGTTGCCGTACCCTCACCTGGACCCTAAACCGTCCCCGTCCCCTAACCCTAACCCTAGCCCGAACCCTAACCCTAACCCTTCCCCGAAGCCTGACCCTCACCCGTCCCCTAATCCTAACCCGTACGCTAACACTAACCCGCGCCCTCACACGCACGCTCCCCCTAAAGCGTTGCCGTACCCTCACCTGGACCCTAAACCGTCCCCGTCCCCTAACCCTAACCCTAGCCCGAACCCTAACACGAACACTTCCCCGAAGCCTGACCCTCACCCGTCCCCTAATCCTAACACGTACGCTAACACTAACCCGCACCCTCACACGCACGCTCCCCCTGAAGCGTTACCGTACCCTCACCTAGACCCTAAACCGTCCCCGTCCCTTAACCCTAACCCTAGCCCGAACCCTAACCCTAACCCTTCCCCGAAGCCTGACCCTCACCCGTCCCCTAATCCTAATCCGTACGCTAACACTAACCCGCGCCCTCACACGCACGCTCCCCCTAAAGCGTTGCCATACCCTCACCTGGACCCTAAACCGTCCCCGTCCCCTAACCCTAACCCTAGCCCGAACCCTAACCCTAACCCTTCCCCGAAGCCTGACCCTCACCCGTCCCCTACTCCTAACCCGTACGCTAACACTAACCCGCGCCCTCACACGCACGCTCCCCCTAAAGCGTTGCCGTACCCTCACCTGGACCCTAAACCGTTCCCGTCCGTTAACCCTAACCCTAGCCCGAACCCTAACCCTCACCCTTCCCCGAAGCCTGACCCTCACCCGTCCCCTAATCCTAACCCGTACGCTAACACTAACCCGCGCCCTCACACGCACGCTCCCCCTAAAGCGTTGCCGTACCCTCACCTGGACCCTAAACCGTTCCCGTCCCCTAACCCTAACCCTAGCCCGAACCCTAACCCTCACCCTTCCCCGAATCCTGACCCTAACCCGTCCCCTAATCCTAACCCGTACGCTAACACTAACCCGCGCCCTCACACGCACGCTCCCCCTAAAGCGTTGCCATACCCTCACCTGGACCCGAAACCGTCCCCGTCCCCTAACCCTAACCCTAGCCCGAACCCTAACCCTAACCCTTCCCCGAAGCCTGACCCTCACCCGTCCCCTAATCCTAACCCGTACGCTAACACTAACCCGCGCCCTCACACGCACGCTCCCCCTAAAGCGTTGCCGTACCCTCACCTGGGCCCTAAACCGTCCCCATCCCCTAACCCTAACCCTAGCCCGAACCCTAACCCTAACCCTTCCCCGAAGCCTTGACCCTCACCCGTGCCCTAATCCTAACCCGTACGCTAACACTAACCCGCGCCCTCACAGGCACGCTCCCCCTAAAGCGTTGCCGTACCCTCACCTGCACCCTAAACCGTCCCCATCCCCTAACCCTAACCCTAGCCCGAACCCTAACCCTAACCCTTCCCCGAAGCCTGACCCTCACCCGTCCCCTAATCCTAACCCGTACGCTAACACTAACCCGCGCCCTCACACGCTCGCTCCCCCTAAAGCTTTGCCGTACCTTCACCTGGACCCTAAACCGTCCCCGTCCCCTAACCCTAACCCTAGCCCGAACCCTAACACGAATACTTCCCCGAAGCCTGACCCTCACCCGTCCCCTAATCCTAACCCGTACGCTAACACTAACCCGCACCCTCACACGCACGCTCCCCCTGAAGCGTTACCGTACCCTCACCTAGACCCTAAACCGTCCCCGTCCCTTAACCCTAACCCTAGCCCGAACCCTAACCCTAACCCTTCCCCGAAGCCTGACCCTCACCCGTCCCCTAATCCTAACCCGTACGCTAACACTAACCCGCGCCCTCACACGCACGCTCCCCCTAAAGCGTTGCCGTACCCTCACATGGACCCTAAACCGTTCCCGTCCCCTAACCCTAACCCTAGCCCGAACCCTAACCCTAACCCTTCCCCGAAGCCTGACCCTCACCCGTCCCCTAATCCTAACCCGTACGCTAACACTAACCCGGGCCCTCACACGCACGCTCCCCCTAAAGCGTTGCCGTACCTTCACCTGGACCCTAAACCGTCCCCGTCCCCTAACTCTAACCCTAGCCCGAACCCTAACCCTAACCCTTCTCCGAAGCCTGACCCTCACCCGTGCCCTAATCCTAACCCGTACGCTAACACTAACCCGCACCCTCACACGCACGCTCCCCCTAAAGCGTTGCCGTACCCTCACCTGGACCCTAAACTGTCCCCGTCCCCTAACCCTAACCCTAGCCCGAACCCTAACCCTAACCCTTCCCCGAAGCCTGACCCTCACCCGTGCCCTAATCCTAACCCGTACGCTAACACTAACCCGCGCACTCACATGCACGCTCCCCGTAAAGCGTTGCCGTACCCTCACCTGGACCCTAAACCGTCCCCGTCCCCTAACCCTAACCCTAGCCCGAACCCAAACCCTAACCCTTCCCCGAAGCCTGACCCTCACCCGTGCCCTAATCCTAACCCGTACGCTAACACTAACCCGCGCACTCACATGCACGCTCCCCGTAAAGCGTTGCCGTACCCTCACCTGGACCCTAAACCGTCCCCGTCCCCTAACCCTAACCCTAGCCCGAACCCTAACCCTAACCCTTCCCCGAAGCCTGACCCTCACCCGTGCCCTAATCCTAACCCGTACACTAACACTAACCCACGCCCTCACACGCACGCTCCCCCTAAAGCGTTGCCGTACCCTCACCTGGACCCTAAACCGTCCCCATCCCCTAACCCTAACCCTAGCCCGAACTCTAACCCTAACCCTTCCCCGAAGCCTGACCCTCACCCGTCCCCTAATCCTAACCCGTACGCTAACACTAACCCGCGCCCTCTACGCACGCTCCCCCTAAAGCGTTGCCGTACCCTCACCTGGACCCTAAACCGTCCCCGTCCCCTAACCCTAACCCTAGCCCGAACCCTAACCCTAACCCTTCCCCGAAGCTGACCCTCACCCGTGCCCTAATCCTAACCCGTACGCTAACACTAACCCGCGCCCTCTACGCACGCTCCCCCTAAAGCATTGCCGTACCCTCACCTGGACCCTAAACCGTCCCCGTCCCCTACCCCTAACCCTAGCCCGAACCCTAACCCTAACCCTTACCCGAAGCCTGACCCTCACCCGTCCCCTAATCCTACCCCGTACGCTAACACTAACCCGCGCCCTGACACGCAGGCTACCCCTAAAGCGTTGCCGTACCCTCACCTGGACCCTAAACCTTCCCCATCCCCTAACCCTAACCCTAGCCCGAACCCTAACCCTAACCCTTCCCCGAAGGCTGACCCTCACCCGTGCCCTAATCCTAACCCGTACGCTAACACTAACCCGCGCCCTCACACGCACGCTCCCCCTAAAGCGTTGCCGTACCCTCACCTGGACCCTAAACCGTCCCCGTCCCCTAACCCTAACCCTAGCCCGAAACCTAACCCTAACCCTTCCCCGAAGCCTGACCCTCACCCGTCCCCTAATCCTAACCCGTACGCTAACACTAACCCGCGCCCTCACACGCAAGCTCCCCCTAAAGCGTTGCCGTACCCTCACCTGGACCCTAAACCGTCCCCGTCCCCTAACCCTAACCCTAGCCCAACCCCTAACACTAAACCTTCCCCGAAGCTGACCCTCACCCGTGCCCTAATCCTAACCCGTACGCTAACACTAACCCGCGCCCTCACACGCACGCTCCCCCTAAAGCGTTGCCGTACCCTCACCTGGACCCTAAACCGTCCCCGTCCCCTAACCCTAACCCTAGCCCGAACCCTAACCCTAACCCTTCCCCGAAGCCTGACCCTCACCCGTCCCCTAATCCTAACCCGTACGCTAACACTAACCCGCGCCCTCACACGCACGCTCCCCCTAAAGCGTTGCCGTACCCTCACCTGGACCCTAAACCGTCCCCGTCCCCTAACCCTAACCCTAGCCCGAACCCTAACCCTAACCCTTCCCCGAAGCCTGACCCTCACCCGTCCCCTAATCCTAACCCGTACGCTAACACTAACCCGCGCCCTCACACGCACGCTCCCCCTAAAGCGTTGCCGTACCCTCACCTGGACCCTAAACCGTCCCCGTCCCCTAACCCTAACCCTAGCCCGAACCCTAACCCTAACCCTTCCCCGAAGCCTGACCCTCACCCGTCCCCTAATCCTAACCCGTACGCTAACACTAACCCGCGCCCTCACACGCACGCTCCCCCTAAAGCGTTGCCGTACCCTCACCTGGACCCTAAACCGTCCCCGTCCCCTAACCCTAACCCTAGCCCGAACCCTAAGCCTAACCCTTCCCCAAAGCTGACCCTCACCCGTGCCCTAATCCTAACCCGTACGCTAACACTAACCCGCGCCCTCACACGCACGCTCCCCCTAAAGCGTTGCCGTACCCTCACCTGGACCCTAAACCGTCCCCGTCCCCTAACCCTAACCCTAGCCCGAACCCTAACCCTAAACCTTCCCCGAAGCCTGACCCTCACCCGTGCCCTAATCCTAACCCGTACGCTAACACTAACCCGCACCCTCACACGCACGCTCCCCCTAAAGCGTTGCCGTACCCTCACCTGGACCCTAAACCGTCCCCGTCCCCTAACCCTAACCCTAGCCCGAACCCTAACCCTAACCCTTCCCCGAAGCCTGACCCTCACCCGTCCCCTAATCCTAACCCGTACGCTAACACTAACCCACGCCCTCACACGCACCCTCCCCCTAAAGCGTTGCCGTACCCTCACCTGGACCCTAAACCGTCCCCGTCCCCTAACCCTAACCCTAGACCGAACCCTAACCCTAACCCTTCCCCGAAGCCTGACCCTCACCCGTCCCCTAATCCTAACCCGTACGCTAACACTAACCCGCGCCCTCACACGCAGGCTACCCCGAAAGCGTTGCCGTACCCTCACCTGGACCCTAAACCGTCCCTGTGTCCTAACCCTAACCCTAGCCCGAACCCTAACCCTAACCCATCCCCGAAGCTGACCCTCACCCGTGCCCTATCCTAACCCGTACGCTAACACTAACCCGCACCCTCACACGCACGCTCCCCCTGAAGCGTTGCCGTACCCTCACCTGGACCCTAAACCGTCCCCGTCCCCTAACCCTAACCCTAGCCCGAACCCTAACCCTAACCCTTCCCCGCAGCCTGACCCTCACCCGTCCCCTAATCCTAACCCGTACGCTAACACTAACCCGCGCCCTCACACGCACGCTCCCCCTAAAGCGTTGCCGTACCCTCACCTGGACCCTAAACCGTCCCCGTCCCCTAACCCTAACCCTAGCCCGAACCCTAACACGAACACTTCCCCGAAGCCTGACCCTCACCCGTCCCCTAATCCTAACACGTACGCTAACACTAACCCGCACCCTCACACGCACGCTCCCCCTGAAGCGTTACCGTACCCTCACCTAGACCCTAAACCGTCCCCGTCCCTTAACCCTAACCCTAGCCCGAACCCTAACCCTAACCCTTCCCCGAAGCCTGACCCTCACCCGTCCCCTAATCCTAATCCGTACGCTAACACTAACCCGCGCCCTCACACGCACGCTCCCCCTAAAGCGTTGCCATACCCTCACCTGGACCCTAAACCGTCCCCGTCCCCTAACCCTAACCCTAGCCCGAACCCTAACCCTAGCCCGAACCCTAACCCTAACCCTTCCCCGAAGCCTGACCCTCACCCGTCCCCTACTCCTAACCCGTACGCTAACACTAACCCGCGCCCTCACACGCACGCTCCCCCTAAAGCGTTGCCGTACCCTCACCTGGACCCTAAACCGTTCCCGTCCGTTAACCCTAACCCTAGCCCGAACCCTAACCCTCACCCTTCCCCGAAGCCTGACCCTCACCCGTCCCCTAATCCTAACCCGTACGCTAACACTAACCCGCGCCCTCACACGCACGCTCCCCCTAAAGCGTTGCCGTACCCTCACCTGGACCCTAAACCGTTCCCGTCCCCTAACCCTAACCCTAGCCCGAACCCTAACCCTCACCCTTCCCCGAAGCCTGACCCTAACCCGTCCCCTAATCCTAACCCGTACGCTAACACTAACCCGCGCCCTCACACGCACGCTCCCCCTAAAGCGTTGCCATACCCTCACCTGGACCCTAAACCGTCCCCGTCCCCTAACCCTAACCCTAGCCCGAACCCTAACCCTAACCCTTCCCCGAAGCCTGACCCTCACCCGTCCCCTAATCCTAACCCGTACGCTAACACTAACCCGCGCCCTCACACGCACGCTCCCCCTAAAGCGTTGCCGTACCCTCACCTGGGCCCTAAACCGTCCCCATCCCCTAACCCTAACCCTAGCCCGAACCCTAACCCTAACCCTTCCCCGAAGCCTGACCCTCACCCGTGCCCTAATCCTAACCCGTACGCTAACACTAACCCGCGCCCTCACAGGCACGCTCCCCCTAAAGCGTTGCCGTACCCTCACCTGCACCCTAAACCGTCCCCATCCCCTAACCCTAACCCTAGCCCGAACCCTAACCCTAACCCTTCCCCGAAGCCTGACCCTCACCCGTCCCCTAATCCTAACCCGTACGCTAACACTAACCCGCGCCCTCACACGCTCGCTCCCCCTAAAGCGTTGCCGTACCTTCACCTGGACCCTAAACCGTCCCCGTCCCCTAACCCTAACCCTAGCCCGAACCCTAACACGAATACTTCCCCGAAGCCTGACCCTCACCCGTCCCCTAATCCTAACCCGTACGCTAACACTAACCCGCACCCTCACACGCACGCTCCCCCTGAAGCGTTACCGTACCCTCACCTAGACCCTAAACCGTCCCCGTCCCTTAACCCTAACCCTAGCCCGAACCCTAACCCTAACCCTTCCCCGAAGCCTGACCCTCACCCGTCCCCTAATCCTAACCCGTACGCTAACACTAACCCGCGCCCTCACACGCACGCTCCCCCTAAAGCGTTGCCGTACCCTCACATGGACCCTAAACCGTTCCCGTCCCCTAACCCTAACCCTAGCCCGAACCCTAACCCTAACCCTTCCCCGAAGCCTGACCCTCACCCGTCCCCTAATCCTAACCCGTACGCTAACACTAACCCGGGCCCTCACACGCACGCTCCCCCTAAAGCGTTGCCGTACCTTCACCTGGACCCTAAACCGTCCCCGTCCCCTAACTCTAACCCTAGCCCGAACCCTAACCCTAACCCTTCTCCGAAGCCTGACCCTCACCCGTGCCCTAATCCTAACCCGTACGCTAACACTAACCCGCACCCTCACACGCACGCTCCCCCTAAAGCGTTGCCGTACCCTCACCTGGACCCTAAACTGTCCCCGTCCCCTAACCCTAACCCTAGCCCGAACCCTAACCCTAACCCTTCCCCGAAGCCTGACCCTCACCCGTGCCCTAATCCTAACCCGTACGCTAACACTAACCCGCGCACTCACATGCACGCTCCCCGTAAAGCGTTGCCGTACCCTCACCTGGACCCTAAACCGTCCCCGTCCCCTAACCCTAACCCTAGCCCGAACCCAAACCCTAACCCTTCCCCGAAGCCTGACCCTCACCCGTGCCCTAATCCTAACCCGTACGCTAACACTAACCCGCGCACTCACATGCACGCTCCCCGTAAAGCGTTGCCGTACCCTCACCTGGACCCTAAACTGTCCCCGTCCCCTAACCCTAACCCTAGCCCGAACCCTAACCCTAACCCTTCCCCGAAGCCTGACCCTCACCCGTGCCCTAATCCTAACCCGTACACTAACACTAACCCGCGCCCTCACACGCACGCTCCCCCTAAAGCGTTGCCGTACCCTCACCTGGACCCTAAACCGTCCCCATCCCCTAACCCTAACCCTAGCCCGAACTCTAACCCTAACCCTTCCCCGAAGCCTGACCCTCACCCGTCCCCTAATCCTAACCCGTACGCTAACACTAACCCGCGCCCTCTACGCACGCTCCCCCTAAAGCGTTGCCGTACCCTCACCTGGACCCTAAACCGTCCCCGTCCCCTAACCCTAACCCTAGCCCGAACCCTAACCCTAACCCTTCCCCGAAGCTGACCCTCACCCGTGCCCTAATCCTAACCCGTACGCTAACACTAACCCGCGCCCTCTACGCACGCTCCCCCTAAAGCATTGCCGTACCCTCACCTGGACCCTAAACCGTCCCCGTCCCCTACCCCTAACCCTAGCCCGAACCCTAACCCTAACCCTTACCCGAAGCCTGACCCTCACCCGTCCCCTAATCCTACCCCGTACGCTAACACTAACCCGCGCCCTGACACGCAGGCTACCCCTAAAGCGTTGCCGTACCCTCACCTGGACCCTAAACCTTCCCCATCCCCTAACCCTAACCCTAGCCCGAACCCTAACCCTAACCCTTCCCCGAAGGCTGACCCTCACCCGTGCCCTAATCCTAACCCGTACGCTAACACTAACCCGCGCCCTCACACGCACGCTCCCCCTAAAGCGTTGCCGTACCCTCACCTGGACCCTAAACCGTCCCCGTCCCCTAACCCTAACCCTAGCCCGAAACCTAACCCTAACCCTTCCCCGAAGCCTGACCCTCACCCGTCCCCTAATCCTAACCCGTACGCTAACACTAACCCGCGCCCTCACACGCAAGCTCCCCCTAAAGCGTTGCCGTACCCTCACCTGGACCCTAAACCGTCCCCGTCCCCTAACCCTAACCCTAGCCCAACCCCTAACACTAAACCTTCCCCGAAGCTGACCCTCACCCGTGCCCTAATCCTAACCCGTACGCTAACACTAACCCGCGCCCTCACACGCACGCTCCCCCTAAAGCGTTGCCGTACCCTCACCTGGACCCTAAACCGTCCCCGTCCCCTAACCCTAACCCTAGCCCGAACCCTAACCCTAACCCTTCCCCGAAGCCTGACCCTCACCCGTCCCCTAATCCTAACCCGTACGCTAACACTAACCCGCGCCCTCACACGCACGCTCCCCCTAAAGCGTTGCCGTACCCTCACCTGGACCCTAAACCGTCCCCGTCCCCTAACCCTAACCCTAGCCCGAACCCTAACCCTAACCCTTCCCCGAAGCCTGACCCTCACCCGTCCCCTAATCCTAACCCGTACGCTAACACTAACCCGCGCCCTCACACGCACGCTCCCCCTAAAGCGTTGCCGTACCCTCACCTGGACCCTAAACCGTCCCCGTCCCCTAACCCTAACCCTAGCCCGAACCCTAACCCTAACCCTTCCCCGAAGCCTGACCCTCACCCGTCCCCTAATCCTAACCCGTACGCTAACACTAACCCGCGCCCTCACACGCACGCTCCCCCTAAAGCGTTGCCGTACCCTCACCTGGACCCTAAACCGTCCCCGTCCCCTAACCCTAACCCTAGCCCGAACCCTAAGCCTAACCCTTCCCCAAAGCTGACCCTCACCCGTGCCCTAATCCTAACCCGTACGCTAACACTAACCCGCGCCCTCACACGCACGCTCCCCCTAAAGCGTTGCCGTACCCTCACCTGGACCCTAAACCGTCCCCGTCCCCTAACCCTAACCCTAGCCCGAACCCTAACCCTAAACCTTCCCCGAAGCCTGACCCTCACCCGTGCCCTAATCCTAACCCGTACGCTAACACTAACCCGCACCCTCACACGCACGCTCCCCCTAAAGCGTTGCCGTACCCTCACCTGGACCCTAAACCGTCCCCGTCCCCTAACCCTAACCCTAGCCCGAACCCTAACCCTAACCCTTCCCCGAAGCCTGACCCTCACCCGTCCCCTAATCCTAACCCGTACGCTAACACTAACCCACGCCCTCACACGCACCCTCCCCCTAAAGCGTTGCCGTACCCTCACCTGGACCCTAAACCGTCCCCGTCCCCTAACCCTAACCCTAGACCGAACCCTAACCCTAACCCTTCCCCGAAGCCTGACCCTCACCCGTCCCCTAATCCTAACCCGTACGCTAACACTAACCCGCGCCCTCACACGCAGGCTACCCCGAAAGCGTTGCCGTACCCTCACCTGGACCCTAAACCGTCCCTGTGTCCTAACCCTAACCCTAGCCCGAACCCTAACCCTAACCCATCCCCGAAGCTGACCCTCACCCGTGCCCTATCCTAACCCGTACGCTAACACTAACCCGCACCCTCACACGCACGCTCCCCCTAAAGCGTTGCCGTACCCTCACCTGGACCCTAAACCGTCCCCGTCCCCTAACCCTAACCCTAGCCCGAACCCTAACCCTAACCCTTCCCCGCAGCCTGACCCTCACCCGTCCCCTAATCCTAACCCGTACGCTAACACTAACCCGCGCCCTCACACGCACGCTCCCCCTAAAGCGTTGCCGTACCCTCACCTGCACCCTAAACCGTCCCCGTCCCCTAACCCTAACCCTAGCCCGAACCCTAACCCTAACCGTTCCCCGAAGCCTGACCCTCACCCGTCCCCTAATCCTAACCCGTACGCTAACACTAACCCGCGCCCTCACACGCACGCTCCCCCTAAAGCGTTGCCGTACCCTCACCTGGACCCTAAACCGTCCCCGTCCCCTAACCCTAACCCTAGCCCGAACCCTAACACTAACCCTTCCCCGAAGCTGACCCTCACCCGTGCCCTAATCCTAACCCGTACGCTAACACTAACCCGCGCCCTCACACGCACGCTCCCCCTAAAGCGTTGCCGTACCCTCACCTGGACCCTAAACCGTCCCCGTCCCCTAACCTTAACCCTAGCCCGAACCCTAACCCTAACCCTTCCCCAAAGCCTGACCCTCACCCGTCCCCTAATCCTAACCCGTACGCTAACACTAAACCGCGCCCTCACACGCACGCTCCCCCTAAAGCGTTGCCGTACCCTCACCTGGACCCTAAACCGTCCCCGTCCCCTAACCCTAACCCTAGCCCGAACCCTAACCCTAACCCTTCCCCGAAGCCTGACCCTCACCCGTGCCCTAATCCTAACCCGTACGCTAACACTAACCCGCGCCCTCACACGCACGCTCCCCCTAAAGCGTTGCCGTACCCTCACCTGGACCCTAAACCGTCCCCGTCCCCTAACCCTAACCCTAGCCCGAACCCTAACCCTAACCCTTCCCCGAAGCCTGACCCTCACCCGTCCCCTAATCCTAACCCGTACGCTAACACTAACCCGCGCCCTCACACACAGACTACCCCTAAAGCGTTGCCGTACCCGAACCTGGACCCTAAACCGTCCCCGTCCCCTAACCCTAACCCTAGCCCGAACTCTAACCCTAACCCTTCCCCGAAGCCTGACCCTCACCCGTGCCCTAATCCTAACCCGTACGCTAACACTTACCCGTGCCCTCACACGCACGCTCCCCCTAAAGCGTTGCCGTACCCTCACCTGGACCCTAAACCGTCCCCATCCCCTAACCCTAATCCTAGCCCGAACCCTAACCCTAACCCTTCCCCGAAGCCTGACCCTCACCCGTCCCCTAATCCTAGCCCGTACGCTAACACTAACCCGCGCGCTGACACGCACGCTCCCCCAAAAGCGTTGCCGTACCCTCACCTGGACCCTAAACCGTCCCCGTCCCCTAACCCTAACCCTAGCCCGAACCCTAACCCTAACCCTTCTCCAAAGCCTGACCCTCACCCGTGCCCTAATCCTAACCCGTACGCTAACACTAACCCGCACCCTCACACGCACGCTCCCCCTAAAGCGTTGCCGTACCCTCACCTGGACCCTAAACCGTCCCCGTCCCCTAACCCTAACCCTAGCCCGAACCCTAACCCTAACCCTTCCCCGAAGCCTGACCCTCACCCGTGCCCTAATCCTAACCCGTACGCTAACACTAACCCGCGCCCTCACACGCACGCTCCCCCTAAAGCGTTGCCGTACCCTCACCTGGACCCTAAACCGTCCCCGTCCCCTAACCCTAACCCTAGCCCGAACCCTAACCCTAACCCTTCCCCGAAGCCTGACCCTCACCCGTGCCCTAATCCTAACCCCTACGCTAACACTAACCCGCACCCTCACACGCACGCTCCCACTAAAGCGTTGCCGTACCCTCACCTGGACCCTAAACCGTCCCCGTCCCCTAACCCTAACCCTAGCCCGAACCCTAACCGTAACCCTTCCCCGAAGCCTGACCCTCACCCGTCCCCTAATCCTAACCCGTACGCTAACACTAACTCACGCCCTCACACGCACGCTCCCCCTAAAGCGTTGCCGTACCCTCACCTGGACCCTAAACCGTCCCCGTCCCCTAACCCTAACCCTAGCCCGAACCCTAACCCTAACCCTTCCCCGAAGCCTGACCCTCACCCGTCCCCTAATCCTAACCCGTACGCTAACACTAACCCGCGCCCTCACACGCACGCTCCCCCTAAAGCGTTGCCGTACCCTCACCTGGACCCTAAACCGTCCCCGTCCCCTAACCCTAACCCTAGTCCGAACCCAAACCCTAACCCTTCCCCGAAGCCTGACCCTCACCTGTGCCCTAATCCTGACCCGTACGCTAACACTAACCCGCGCCCTCACACGCACGCTCCCCCTAAAGCGTTGCCGTACCCTCACCTGGACCCTAAATCGTCCCCGTCCCCTAACCCTAACCCTAGCCCGAACCCTAACCCTAACCCTTCCCCAAAGCCTGACCCTCACCCGTCCCCTAATCCTAACCCGTACGCTAACACTAACCTGCGCCCTCACACGCACGCTCCCCCTAAAGCGTTGCCGTACCCTCACCTGGACCCTAAACCGTCCCCATCCCCTAACCCTAACCCTAGCCCGAACCCTAACCCTAACCCTTCCCCGAAGCCTGACCCTCACCCGTGCCCTAATCCTAACCCGTACGCTAACACTAACCCGCACCCTCACACGCACGCTCCCCCTAAAGCGTTGCCGTACCCTCACCTGGACCCTAAACCGTCACCGTCCCCTAACCCTAACCCTAGCCCGAACCCTAACCCTAACCCTTCCCCGAAGCCTGACACTCACCCGTGCCCTAATCCTAACCAGTACGCTAACACTAACCCGCGCCCTCACAGGCATGCTCCCCCTAAAGCGTTGCCGTACCCTCACCTGGACCCTAAACCGTTCCCATCCCCTAACCCTAATCCTAGCCCGAACCCTAACCCTAACCCTTCCCCGAAGCCTGACCCTCACCCGTGCCCTAATCCTAACCCGTACGCTAACACTAACCCGCGCCCTCACACGCACGCTCCCCCTAAAGCGTTGCCGTACCCTCACCTGGACCCTAAACCGTCCCCATCCCCTAACCCTAACCCTAGCCCGAACCCTAACCCTAACCCTTCCCCGAAGCCTGACCCTCACCCGTCCCCTAATCCTAACCCGTACGCTAACACTAACCCGCGCCCTCACACGCACGCTCCCCCTAAAGCGTTGCCGTACCCTCACCTGGACCCTAAACCGTCCCCGTCCCCTAACCCTAACCCTAGCCCGAACCCTAACACGAACACTTCCCCGAAGCCTGACCCTCACCCGTCCCCTAATCCTAACCCGTACGCTAACACTAACCCGCACCCTCACACGCACGCTCCCCCTGAAGCGTTACCGTACCCTCACCTAGACCCTAAACCGTCCCCGTCCCTTAACCCTAACCCTAGCCCGAACCCTAACCCTAACCCTTCCCCGAAGCCTGACCCTCACCCGTCCCCTAATCCTAACCCGTACGCTAACACTAACCCGCGCACTCACACGCACGCTCCCCCTAAAGCGTTGCCGTACCCTCACCTGGACCCTAAACCGTCCCCGTCCCCTAACCCTAACCCTAGCCCGAACCCTAACCCTAACCCTTCCCCGAAGCCTGACCCTCACCCGTCCCCTAATCCTAACCCGTACGCTAACACTAACCCACGCCCTCACACGCACGCTCCCCCTAAAGCGTTGCCGTACCCTCACCTGGACCCTAAACCGTTCCCGTCCCCTAACCCTAACCCTAGCTCGAACCCTAACCCTAACCCTTCCCCGAAGCCTGACCCTCACCCGTCCCCTAATCCTAACCCGTACGCTAACACTAACCCACGCTCTCACACGCACGCTCCCCCTAAAGCGTTGCCGTACCCTCACCTGGACCCTAAACCGTCCCCGTCCCCTAACCCTAACCCTAGCCCGAACCCTAACCCTAACCCTTCCCCGAAGCCTGACCCTCACCCGTCCACTAATCCTAACCCGTACGCTAACACTAACCCGCGCCCTCACACGCACGCTCCCCCTAAAGCGTTGCCGTACCCTCACCTGGACCCTAAACCGTCCCCGTCCCCTAACCCTAACCCTAGCCCGAACCCTAAACCTAACCCTTCCCCGAAGCCTGACCCTCACCCGTCCCCTACTCCTAACCCGTACGCTAACACTAACCCGCGCCCTCAGACGCACGCTCCCCCTAAAGCGTTGCCGTACCCTCACCTGGACCCTAAACCGTTCCCGTCCCCTAACCCTAACCCTAGCCCGAACCCTAACCCTCACCCTTCCCCGAAGCCTGACACTCACCCGTCCCCTAATCCTAACCCGTACGCTAACACTAACCCGCGCCCTCACACGCACGCTCCCCCTAAAGCGTTGCCGTACCCTCACCTGGACCCTAAACCGTCCCCATCCCCTAACCCTAACCCTAGCCCGAACCCTATCCCGAACACTTCCCCGAAGCCTGACCCTCACCCGTGCCCTAATCCTAAACCGTACGCTAACACTAACCCGGACCCTCACACGCACGCTCCCCCTAAAGCGTTGCCGTACCCTCACCTGGACCCTAAACCGTCCCCGTCCCCTAACCCTAACCCTAGCCCGAACCCTAACCCTAACCCTTCCCCGAAGCCTGACCCTCACCCGTCCCCTAATCCTAACCCGTACGCTAACACTAACCCGCGCCCTCACACGCATGCTCCCCCTAAAGCGTTGCCGTACCCTCACCTGGACCCTAAACCGTTCCCATCCCCTAACCCTAACCCTAGCCCGAACCCTAACCCTAACCCTTCCCCGAAGCCTGACCCTCACCCGTCCCCTAATCCTAACCCGTACGCTAACACTAACCCGCGCCCTCACACGCACGCTCCCCCTAAAGCGTTGCCGTACCCTCACATGGACGCTAAACCGTTCCCGTCCCCTAACCCTAACCCTAGCCCGAACCCTAACCCTAACCCTTCCCCGAAGCCTGACCCTCACCCGTCCCCTAATCCTAACCCGTACGCTAACACTAACCCGGGCCCTCACACGCACGCTCCCCCTAAAGCGTTGCCGTACCCTCACCTGGACCCTAAACCGTCCCCGTCCCCTAACCCTAACCCTAGCCCGAACCCTAACCCTAACCCTTCCCCGAAGCCTGACCCTCACCCGTGCCCTAATCCTAACCCGTACGCTAACACTAACCCGCGCCCTCACACGCACGCTCCCCCTAAAGCGTTGCCGTACCCTCACCTGGACCCTAAATCGTCCCCGTCCCCTAACCCTAACCCTAGCCCGAACCCTAACCCTAACCCGTCCCCGAAGCCTGACCCTCACCCGTGCCCTAATCCTAACCCTTACGCTAACACTAACCCGCGCCCTCACACGCACGCTCCCCCTAAAGCGTTGTCGTACCCTCACCTGGACCCTAAACCGTCCCCGTCCCCTAACCCTAACCCTAGCCCGAACCCTAACCCTAACCCTTCCCCGAAGCTGACCCTCAACCGTGCCCTAATCCTAACCCGTACGCTAACACTAACCCGCGCCCTCTACGCACGCTCCCCCTAAAGCGTTGCCGTACCCTCACCTGGACCCTAAACCGTCCCCGTCCCCTAACCCTAACCCTAGCCCGAACCCTAACCCTAAACCTTCCCCGAAGCCTGACCATCACCCGTGCCCTAATCCTAACCCGTACACTAACACTAACCCGCGCCCTCACACGCACGCTCCCCCTAAAGCGTTGCCGTACCCTCACCTGGACCCTAAACCGTCCCCATCCCCTAACCCTAACCCTAGCCCGAACTCTAACCCTAACCCTTCCCCGAAGCCTGACCCTCATCCGTCCCCTAATCCTAACCCGTACGCTAACACTAACCCGCGCCCTCTACGCACGCTCCCCCTAAAGCGTTGCCGTACCCTCACCTGGACCCTAAACCGTCCCCGTCCCCTAACCCTAACCCTAGCCCGAACCCTAACCCTAACCCTTCCCCGAAGCTGACCCTCACCCGTGCCCTAATCCTAACCCGTACGCTAACACTAACCCGCGCCCTCTACGCACGCTCCCCCTAAAGCATTGCCGTACCCTCACCTGGACCCTAAACCGTCCCCGTCCCCTAACCCTAACCCTAGCCCGAACCCTAACCCTAACCCTTACCCGAAGCCTGACCCTCACCCGTCCCCTAATCCTACCCCGTACGCTAACACTAACCCGCGCCCTGACACGCAGGCTACCCCTAAAGCGTTGCCGTACCCTCACCTGGACCCTAAACCTTCCCCATCCCCTAACCCTAACCCTAGCCCGAACCCTAACCCTAACCCTTCCCCGAAGGCTGACCCTCACCCGTGCCCTAATCCTAACCCGTACGCTAACACTAACCCGCGCCCTCACACGCACGCTCACCCTAAAGCGTTGCCGTACCCTCACCTGGACCCTAAACCGTCCCCGTCCCCTAACCCTAACCCTAGCCCGAAACCTAACCCTAACCCTTCCCCGAAGCCTGACCCTCACCCGTCCCCTAATCCTAACCCGTACGTTAACACTAACCCGCGCCCTCACACGCAAGCTCCCCCTAAAGCGTTGCCGTACCCTCACCTGGACCCTAAACCGTCCCCGTCCCCTAACCCTAACCCTAGCCCAACCCCTAACACTAACCCTTCCCCGAAGCTGACCCTCACCCGTGCCCTAATCCTAACCCGTACGCTAACACTAACCCGCGCCCTCACACGCACGCTCCCCCTAAAGCGTTGCCGTACCCTCACCTGGACCCTAAAACGTCCCCGTCCCCTAACCCTAACCCTAGCCCGAACCCTAACCCTAACCCTTCCCCGAAGCCTGACCCTCACCCGTCCCCTAATCCTAACCCGTACGCTAACACTAACCCGCGCCCTCACACGCACGCTCCCCCTAAAGCGTTGCCGTACCCTCACCTGGACCCTAAACCGTCCCCGTCCCCTAACCCTAACCCTAGCCCGAACCCTAACCCTAACCCTTCCCCGAAGCCTGACCCTCACCCGTCCCCTAATCCTAACCCGTACGCTAACACTAACCCGCGCCCTCACACGCACGCTCCCCCTAAAGCGTTGCCGTACCCTCACCTGGACCCTAAACCGTCCTCGTCCCCTAACCCTAACCCTAGCCCAAACCCTAAGCCTAACCCTTCCCCAAAGCTGACCCTCACCCGTGCCCTAATCCTAACCCGTACGCTAACACTAACCCGCGCCCTCACACGCACGCTCCCCCTAAAGCGTTGCCGTACCCTCACCTGGACCCTAAACCGTCCCCGTCCCCTAACCCTAACCCTAGCCCGAACCCTAACCCTAACCCTTCCCCGAAGCCTGACCCTCACCCGTGCCCTAATCCTAACCCGTACGCTAACACTAACCCGCACCCTCACACGCACGCTCCCCCTAAAGCGTTGCCGTACCCTCACCTGGACCCTAAACCGTCCCCGTCCCCTAACCCTAACCCTAGCCCGAACCCTAACCCTAACCCTTCCCCGAAGCCTGACCCTCACCCGTGCCCTAATCCTAACCCGTACGCTAACACTAACCCGCGCCCTCACACGCACGCTCCCCCTAAAGCGTTGCCGTACCCTCACCTGGACCCTAAACCGTCCCCGTCCCCTAACCCTAACCCTAGCCCGAACCCTAACCCTAACCCTTCCCCAAAGCCTGACCCTCACCCGTCCCCTAATCCTAACTCGTACGCTAACACTAACCCGCGCCCTCACACGCACGCTCCCCTAAAGCGTTGCCGTACCCTCACCTGGACCCTAAACCGTCCCCGTCCCCTAACCCTAACCCTAGCCCGAACCCTAACCCTAACCTTTCTCCAAAGCCTGACCCTCACCCGTCCCCTAATCCTAACCCGTACGCTAACACTAACCCGCGCCCTCACACGCACGCTCCCCCTAAAGCGTTGCCGTACCCTCACCTGGACCCTAAACCGTCCCCGTCCCCTAACCCTAGCCCTAGCCCGAACCCTAACCCTAACCCTTCCCCGAAGCCTGACCCTCAGCCGTGCCCTAATCCTAACCCGTACGCTAACACTAAACCGTGCCCTCACACGCACGCTCCCCCTAAAGCATTGCCGTACCCTCACCTGGACCCTAAACCGTCCCCGTCCCCTAACCCTAACCCTAGCCCGAACCCTAACCCTAACCCTTCCCCGAAGCCTGACCCTCACCCGTCCCCTAATCCTAACCCGTACGCTAACACTAACCCGCGCCCTCACACGCACGCTCCCCCTAAAGCGTTGCCGTACCCTCACCTGGACCCTAAACCGTCCCCGTCCCCTAACCCTAACCCTAGCCCGAACCCTAACCCTAACCCTTCCCCGAAGCCTGACCCTCACCCGTCCCCTAATCCTAACCCGTACGCTAACACTAACCCGCACCCTCACACGCACGCTCCCCCTAAAGCGTTGCCGTACCCTCACCTGGACCCTAAACCGTCCCCGTCCCCTAACCCTAGCCCTAGCCCGAACCCTAACCCTAACCCTTCCCCGAAGCCTGACCCTCAGCCGTGCCCTAATCCTAACCCGTACGCTAACACTAACCCGTGCCCTCACACGCACGCTCCCCCTAAAGCATTGCCGTACCCTCACCTGGACCCTAAACCGTCCCCGTCCGCTAACCCTAACCCTAGCCCGAACCCTAACCCTAACCCTTCCCCGAAGCCTGACCCTCACCCGTCCCCTAATCCTAACCCGTACGCTAACACTAACCCGCGCCCTCACACGCACGCTCCCCCTAAAGCGTTGCCGTACCCTCACCTGGACCCTAAACCGTCCCCGTCCCCTAACCCTAACCCTAGCCCGAACCCTAACCCTAACCCTTCCCCGAAGCCTGACCCTCACCCGTCCCCTAATCCTAACCCGTACGCTAACACTAACCCGCACCCTCACACGCACGCTCCCCCTAAAGCGTTGCCGTACCCTCACCTGGACCCTAAACCGTCCCCGTCCCCTAACCCTAACCCTAGCCCGAACCCTAACCCTAACCCTTCCCCGAAGCCTGACCCTCACCCGTCCCCTAATCCTAACCCGTACGCTAACACTAACCTGCGCCCTCACACGCACGCTCCCCCTAAAGCGTTGCCGTACCCTCACCTGGACCCTAAACCGTCCCCATCCCCTAACCCTAACCCTAGACCGAACCCTAACCCTAACCCTTCCCCGAAGCCTGACCCTCAACCGTCCCCTAATCCTAACCCGTACGCTAACACTAACCCGCGCCCTCACACGCACGCTCCCCCAAAAGCGTTGCCGTACCCTCACCTGGACCCTAAACCGTCCCCGTCCCCTAACCCTAACCCTAGCCCGAACCCTAACCCTAACCCTTCCCCGAAGCCTGACCCTCACCCATGCCCTAATCCTAACCCGTACGCTAACACTAATCCGCACCCTCACACGCACGCTCCCCCTAAAGCGTTGCCGTACCCTCACCTGGACCCTAAACCGTCCCCGTCCCCTAACCCTAACCCTAGCCCGAACCCTAACCCTAACCCTTCCCCGAAGCCTGACCCTCACCCGTCCCCTAATCCTACCCCGTACGCTAACACTAAGCCGCGCCCTCACACGCAGGCTACCCCTAAAGCGTTGCCGTACCCTCACCTGGACCCTAAACCGTCCCCGTCCCCTAACTCTAACCCTAGCCCGAACCCTAACCCTAACCCTTCCCCGAAGGCTGACCCTCACCCGTGCCCTAATCCTAACCCGTACGCTAACACTAACCCGCGCCCTCACACGCACGCTCCCCCTAAAGCATTGCCGTACCCTCACCTGGACCCTAAACCGTCCCCGTCCCCTAACCCTAACCCTAGCCCGAACCCTAACCCTAACCCTTCCCCGAAGCCTGACCCTCACCCGTCCCCTAATCCTAACCCGTACGCTAACACTAACCCGCGCCCTCACACGCACGCTCCCCCTAAAGCGTTGCCGTACCCTCACCTGGACCCTAAACCGTCCCCGTCCCCTAACCCTAACCCTAGCCCGAACCCTAACCCTAACCCTTCCCCGAAGCCTGACCCTCACCCGTGCCCTAATCCTAACCCCTACGCTAACACTAACCCGCACCCTCACACGCACGCTCCCCCTAAAGCGTTGCCGTACCCTCACCTGGACCCTAAACCGTCCCCGTCCCCTAACCCTAACCCTAGCCCGAACCCTAACCCTAACCCTTCCCCGAAGCCTGACCCTCACCTGTCCCCTAATGCTAACCCGTACGCTAACACTAACCCGCGCCCTCACACGCACGCTCCACCTAAAGCGTTGCCGTACCCTCACCTGGACCCTAAACCGTCCCCGTCCCCTAACCCTAACCCTAGCCCGAACCCTAACCCGAACACTTCCCCGAAGCCTGACCCTCACCCGTGCCCTAATCCTAACCCGTACGCTAACACTAACCCGCGACCTCACACGCACGCTCCCCCTAAAGCGTTGCCGTACCCTCACCTGCACCCTAAACCGTCCCCGTCCCCTAACCCTAACCCTAGCCCGAACCCTAACCCTAACCCTTCCCCGAAGCCTGACCCTCACCCGTGCCCTAATCCTAACCCGTACGCTAACACTAACCCGCGCCCTCACACGCATGCTCCCCCTAAAGCGTTGCCGTACCCTCACCTGGACCCTAAACCTTCCCCATCCCCTAACCCTAACCCTAGCCCGAACCCTAACCCTAACCCTTCTCCGAAGCCTGACCCTCACCCGTGCCCTAATCCTAACCCGTACGCTAACACTAACCCGCGCCCTCACAGGCACGCTCCTCCTAAAGCGTTGCCGTACCCTCACCTGGACCCTAAACCGTCCCCATCCCCTAACCCTAACCCTAGCCCGAACCCTAACCCTAACCCTTCCCCGAAGCCTGACCCTCACCCGTGCCCTAATCCTAACCCGTACGCTAACACTAACCCGCGCCCTCACACGCACGCTCCCCCTAAAGCGTTGCCGTACCCTCACCTGGACCCTAAACCGTCCCCGTCCCCTAACCCTAACCCTAGCCCGAACCCTAACCCGAACACTTCCCCGAAGCCTGACCCTCACCCGTCCCCTAATCCTAACCCGTACGCTAACACTAACCCGCACCCTCACACGCACGCTCCCCCTGAAGCGTTGCTGTACCCTCACCTAGACCCTAAACCGTCCCCGTCCCCTAACCCTAACCCTAGCCCGAACCCTAACCCTAACACTTCCCCGAAGCCTGACCCTCACCCGTCCCCTAATCCTAACCCGTACGCTAACACTAACCCGCGCCCTCACACGCACGCTCCCCCTAAAGCGTTGCCGTACCCTCACCTGGACACTAAACCGTCCCCGTCCCCTAACCCTAACCCTAGCCCGAACCCTAACCCTAACCCTTCCCCGAAGCCTGACCCTCACCCGTCCCCTAATCCTAACCCGTACGCTAACACTAACCCGCGCCCTCACACGCACGCTCCCCCTAAAGCGTTGCCGTACCCTCACCTGGACCCGAAACCGTCCCCGTCCCCTAACCCTAACCCTAGCCCGAACCCTAACCCTAACCCTTCCCCGAAGCCTGACCCTCACCCGTCCCCTAATCCTAACCCGTACGCTAACACTAACCCGCACCCTCACACGCACGCTCCCCCTAAAGCGTTGCCGTACCCTCACCTGGACCCTAAACCGTCCCCGTCCCCTAACCCTAACCCTAGCCCGAACCCTAACCCTAACCCTTCCCCGAAGCCTGACCCTCACCCGTCCCCTAATCCTAACCCGTACGCTAACACTAACCTGCGCCCTCACACGCACGCTCCCCCTAAAGCGTTGCCGTACCCTCACCTGGACCCTAAACCGTCCCCATCCCCTAACCCTAACCCTAGACCGAACCCTAACCCTAACCCTTCCCCGAAGCCTGACCCTCAACCGTCCCCTAATCCTAACCCGTACGCTAACACTAACCCGCGCCCTCACACGCACGCTCCCCCAAAAGCATTGCCGTACCCTCACCTGGACCCTAAACCGTCCCCGTCCCCTAACCCTAACCCTAGCCCGAACCCTAACCCTAACCCTTCCCCGAAGCCTGACCCTCACCCATGCCCTAATCCTAACCCGTACGCTAACACTAACCCGCACCCTCACACGCACGCTCCCCCTAAAGCGTTGCCGTACCCTCACCTGGACCCTAAACCGTCCCCGTCCCCTAACCCTAACCCTAGCCCGAACCCTAACCCTAACCCTTCCCCGAAGCCTGACCCTCACCCGTCCCCTAATCCTACCCCGTACGCTAACACTAAGCCGCGCCCTCACACGCAGGCTACCCCTAAAGCGTTGCCGTACCCTCACCTGGACCCTAAACCGTCCCCGTCCCCTAACTCTAACCCTAGCCCGAACCCTAACCCTAACCCTTCCCCGAAGGCTGACCCTCACCCGTGCCCTAATCCTAACCCGTACGCTAACACTAACCCGCGCCCTCACACGCACGCTCCCCCTAAAGCATTGCCGTACCCTCACCTGGACCCTAAACCGTCCCCGTCCCCTAACCCTAACCCTAGCCCGAACCCTAACCCTAACCCTTCCCCGAAGCCTGACCCTCACCGGTCCCATAATCCTAACCCGTACGCTAACACTAACCTGCGCGCTGACACGCACGCTCCCCCAAAAGCGTTGCCGTACCCTCACCTGGACCCTAAACCGTCCCCGGCCCTTAACCCTAACCCTAGCCCGAACCCTAACCCTAACCCTTCTCCAAAGCCTGACCCTCACCCGTGCCCTAATCCTAACCCGTACGCTAACACTAACCCGCACCCTCACACGCACGCTCCCCCTAAAGCGTTGCCGTACCCTCACCTGGACCCTAAACCATCCCCGTCCCCTAACCCTAACCCTAGCCCGAACCCTAACCCTAACCCTTCCCCGAAGCCTGACCCTCACCCGTGCCCTAATCCTAACCCGTACGCTAACACTAACCCGCGCCCTCACACGCACGCTCCCCCTAAAGCGTTGCCGTACCCTCACCTGGACCCTAAACCGTCCCCGTCCCCTAACCCTAACCCTAGCCCGAACCCTAACCCTAACCCTTCCCCGAAGCCTGACCCTCACCCGTGCCCTAATCCTAACCCCTACGCTAACACTAACCCGCACCCTCACACGCACGCTCCCCCTAAAGCGTTGCCGTACCCTCACCTGGACCCTAAACCGTCCCCGTCCCCTAACCCTAACCCTAGCCCGAACCCTAACCCTAACCCTTCCCCGAAGCCTGACCCTCACCTGTCCCCTAATGCTAACCCGTACGCTAACACTAACCCGCGCCCTCACACGCACGCTCCACCTAAAGCGTTGCCGTACCCTCACCTGGACCCTAAACCGTCCCCGTCCCCTAACCCTAACCCTAGCCCGAACCCTAACCCTAACACTTCCCCGAAGCCTGACCCTCACCCGTGCCCTAATCCTAACCCGTACGCTAACACTAACCCGCGCCCTCACACGCACGCTCCCCCTAAAGCGTTGCCGTACCCTCACCTGCACCCTAAACCGTCCCCGTCCCCTAACCCTAACCCTAGCCCGAACCCTAACCCTAACCCTTCCCCGAAGCCTGACCCTCACCCGTGCCCTAATCCTAACCCGTACGCTAACACTAACCCGCGCCCTCACACGCATGCTCCCCCTAAAGCGTTGCCGTACCCTCACCTGGACCCTAAACCTTCCCCATCCCCTAACCCTAACCCTAGCCCGAACCCTAACCCTAACCCTTCTCCGAAGCCTGACCCTCACCCGTGCCCTAATCCTAACCCGTACGCTAACACTAACCCGCGCCCTCACAGGCACGCTCCTCCTAAAGCGTTGCCGTACCCTCACCTGGACCCTAAACCGTCCCCATCCCCTAACCCTAACCCTAGCCCGAACCCTAACCCTAACCCTTCCCCGAAGCCTGACCCTCACCCGTGCCCTAATCCTAACCCGTACGCTAACACTAACCCGCGCCCTCACACGCACGCTCCCCCTAAAGCGTTGCCGTACCCTCACCTGGACCCTAAACCGTCCCCGTCCCCTAACCCTAACCCTAGCCCGAACCCTAACCCGAACACTTCCCCGAAGCCTGACCCTCACCCGTCCCCTAATCCTAACCCGTACGCTAACACTAACCCGCACCCTCACACGCACGCTCCCCCTGAAGCGTTGCTGTACCCTCACCTAGACCCTAAACCGTCCCCGTCCCCTAACCCTAACCCTAGCCCGAACCCTAACCCTAACACTTCCCCGAAGCCTGACCCTCACCCGTCCCCTAATCCTAACCCGTACGCTAACACTAACCCGCGCCCTCACACGCACGCTCCCCCTAAAGCGTTGCCGTACCCTCACCTGGACACTAAACCGTCCCCGTCCCCTAACCCTAACCCTAGCCCGAACCCTAACCCTAACCCTTCCCCGAAGCCTGACCCTCACCCGTCCCCTAATCCTAACCCGTACGCTAACACTAACCCGCGCCCTCACACGCACGCTCCCCCTAAAGCGTTGCCGTACCCTCACCTGGACCCTAAACCGTCCCCGTCCCCTAACCCCAACCCTAGCCAGAACCCTAACCCTAACCCTTCCCCGAAGCCTGACCCTCACCCGTCCCCTAATCCTAACCCGTACGCTAACAGTAACCCGCGCCCTCACACGCACGCTCCACCTAAAGCGTTGCCGTACCCTCACCTGGACCCTAAACCGTCCCCGTCCCCTAACCCTAACCCTAGCCCGAACCCTAACCCTAACCCTTCCCCGAATCCTGACCCTCACCCGTGCCCTAATCCTAACCCCTACGCTAACACTAACCCGCACCCTCACACACACGCTCCCCCTAAAGCGTTGCCGTACCCTCACCTTGACCCTAAACCGTCCCCATCCCCTAACCCTAACCCTAGCCCGAACCCTAACCCTAAACCTTCCCCGAAGCCTGACCCTCACCCGTACCCTAATCCTAACCCGTACGCTAACACTAACCCGCGCCCTCACACGCACGCTCCCCCTAAAGCGTTGCCGTACCCTCACCTGCACCCTAAACCGTCCCCGTCCCCTAACCCTAACCCTAGCCCGAACCCTAACCCTAACCCTTCCCCGAAGCCTGACCCTCACCCGTGCCCTAATCCTAACCCGTACGCTAACACTAACCCGCGCCCTCACACGCACGCTCCCCCTAAAGCGTTGCCGTACCCTCACCTGGACCCTAAACCTTCCCCATCCCCTAACCCTAACCCTAGCCCGAACCCTAACCCTAACCCTTCCCCGAAGCCTGACCCTCACCCGTGCCCTAATCCTAACCCGTACGCTAACACTAACCCGCGCCCTCACAGGCACGCTCCTCCTAAAGCGTTGCCGTACCCTCACCTGGACCCTAAACCGTCCCCATCCCCTAACCCTAACCCTAGCCCGAACCCTAACCCTAACCCTTCCCCGAAGCCTGACCCTCACCCGTGCCCTAATCCTAACCCGTACGCTAACACTAACCCGCGCCCTCACAGGCACGCTCCTCCTAAAGCGTTGCCATACCCTCACCTGGACCCTAAACCGTCCCCATCCCCTAACCCTAACCCTAGCCCGAACCCTAACCCTAACCCTTCCCCGAAGCCTGACCCTCACCCGTCCCCTAATCCTAACACGTACGCTAACACTAACCCGCGCCCTCACACGCACGCTCCCCCTAAAGCGTTGCCGTACCCTCACCTGGACCCTAAACCGTCCCCGTCCCCTAACCCTAACCCTAGCCCGAACCCTAACCCGAACACTTCCCCGAAGCCTGACCCTCACCCGTCCCCTAATCCTAACACGTACGCTAACACTAACCCGCACCCTCACACGCACGCTCCCCCTGAAGCGTTGCCGTACCCTCACCTAGACCCTAAACCGTCCCCGTCCCCTAACCCTAACCCTAGCCCAAACCCTAACCCTAACACTTCCCCGAAGCCTGACCCTCACCCGTCCCCTAATCCTAACCCGTACGCTAACACTAACCCGCGCCCTCACACGCACGCTCCCCCTAAAGCGTTGCCGTACCCTCACCTGGACACTAAACCGTCCCCGTCCCCTAACCCTAACCCTAGCCCGAACCCTAACCCTAACCCTTCCCTGAAGCCTGACCCTCACCCGTCCCCTAATCCTAACCCGTACGCTAACACTAACCCGCGCCCTCACACGCACGCTCCCCCTAAAGCGTTGCCGTACCCTCACCTGGACCCTAAACCGTTCCCGTCCCCTAACCCTAACCCTAGCTCGAACCCTAACCCTAACCCTTCCCCGAAGCCTGACCCTCACCCGTCCCCTAATCCTAACCCGCACGCTAACACTAACTCACGCCCTCACACGCACGCTCCCCCTAAAGCGTTGCCGTACCCTCACCTGGACCCTAAACCGTCCCCATCCCCTAACCCTAACCCTAGCCCGAACCCTAACCCTAACCCTTCCCCGAAGCCTGACCCTCACCCGTCCCCTAATCCTAACCCGTACGCTAACACTAACCCGCGCCCTCACACGCACGCTCCCCCTAAAGCGTTGCCGTACCCTCACCTGGACCCTAAACCGTCCCCGTCCCCTAACCCTAACCCTAGCCCGAACCCTAACCCTAACCCTTCCCCGAAGCCTGACCCTCACCCGTGCCCTAATCCTAACCCGTACGCTAACACTAACCCGCACTCTCACACGCACGCTCCCCCTAAAGCGTTGCCGTACCCTCACCTGGACCCTAAACCGTCCCCGTCCCCTAACCCCAACCCTAGCCCGAACCCTAACCCTAACCCTTCCCCGAAGCCTGACACTCACCCGTCCCCTAATCCTAACCCGTACGCTAACACTAACCCGCGCCCTCACACGCACGCTCCCCCTAAAGCGTTGCCGTACCCTCACCTGGACCCTAAACCGTCCCCGTCCCCTAACCCTAACCCTAGCCCGAACCCTAACCCTAACCCTTCCCCGAATCCTGACCCTCACCCGTGCCCTAATCCTAACCCCTACGCTAACACTAACCCGCACCCTCACACACACGCTCCCCCTAAAGCGTTGCCGTACCCTCACCTTGACCCTAAACCGTCCCCGTCCCCTAACCCTAACCCTAGCCCGAACCCTAACCCTAAACCTTCCCCGAAGCCTGACCCTCACCCGTGCCCTAATCCTAAGCCGTACGGTAACACTAACCCGCGCCCTCACACACACGCTCCCCCTAAAGCGTTGCCGTACCCTCACCTGGACCCTAAACCGTCCCCGTCCCCTAACACTAACCCTAGCCCGAACCCTAACCCTAACCCTTCCCCGAAGCCTGACCCTCACCCGTCCCCTAATCCTAACCCGTACGCTAACACTAACCCGCGCCCTCACACGCACCCTCCCCCTAAAGCGTTGCCGTACCCTCACCTGGACCCTAAACCGTCCCCATCCCCTAACCCTAACCCTAGCCCGAACCCTAACCCTAACCCTTCCCCGAAGCCTGACCCTCACCCGTGCCCTAATCCTAACCCGTACGCTAACACTAACCCGCACCCTCACACGCACGCTCCCCCTAAAGCGTTGCCGTACCCTCACCTGGACCCTAAACCGTCCCCGTCCCCTAACCCTAACCCTAGCCCGAACCCTAACCCTAACCCTTCCCCGAAGCCTGACACTCACCCGTGCCCTAATCCTAACCCGTACGCTAACACTAACCCGCGCCCTCACAGGCACGCTCCCCCTAAAGCGTTGCCGTACCCTCACCTGGACCCTAAACCGTCCCCATCCCCTAACCCTAACCCTAGCCCGAACCCTAACCCTAACCCTTCCCCGAAGCCTGACCCTCACCCGTGCCCTAATCCTAACCCGTACGCTAACACTAACCCGCGCCCTCACACGCACGCTCCCCCTAAAGCATTGCCGTACCCTCACCTGCACCCTAAACCGTCCCCGTCCCCTAACCCTAACCCTAGCCCGAACCCTATCCCGAACACTTCCCCGAAGCCTGACCCTCATCCGTGCACTAATCCTAAACCGTACGCTAACACTAACCCGCACCCTCACACGCACGCTCCCCCTAAAGCGTTGCCGTACCCTCACCTGGACCCTAAACCGTCCCCGTCCCCTAACCCTAACCCTAGCCCGAACCCTAACCCTAACCCTTCCCCGAAGCCTGACCCTCACCCGTCGCCTAATCCTAACCCGTACGCTAACACTAACCCGCGCCCTCACACGCACGCTCCCCCTAAAGCGTTGCCATACCCTCACCTGGACCCTAAACCGTTCCCGTCCCCTAACCCTAATCCTAGCCCGAACCCTAACCCTAACCCTTCCCCGAAGCCTGACCCTCACCCGTCCCCTAATCCTAACCCGTACGCTAACACTAACCCGCGCCCTCACACGCACGCTCCCCCTAAAGCGTTGCCATACCCTCACCTGGACCCTAAACCGTCCCCGTCCCCTAACCCTAACCCTAGCCCGAACCCTAACCCTAACACTTCCCCGAAGCCTGACCCTCACCCGTGCCCTAATCCTAACCCGTACGCTAACACTAACCCGCACCCTCACACGCACGCTCCCCCTAAAGCGTTGCCGTACCCTCACCTGGACCCTAAACCGTCCCCGTCCCCTAACCCTAACCCTAGCCCGAACCCTAACCCTAACCCTTCCCCGAAGCCTGACCCTCACCCGTCCCCTAATCCTAACCCGTACGCTAACACTAACCCGCGCCCTCACACGCACGCTCCCCCTAAAGCGTTGCCGTACCCTCACTTGGACCCTAAACCGTTCCCGTCCCCTAACCCTAACCCTAGCCCGAACCCTAACCCTAACCCTTCCCCGAAGCCTGACCCTCACCCGTCCCCTAATCCTAACCCGTACGCTAACACTAACCCGGCGCCCTCACACGCACGCTCCCCCTAAAGCGTTACCGTACCCTCACCTGGATCCTAAACCGTCCCCGTCCCCTAACCCTAACCCTAGCCCGAACCCTAACCCTAACCCTTCCCCGAAGCCTGACCCTCACCCGTGCCCTAATCCTAACCCGTACGCTAACACTAACCCGCGCCCTCACACGCACGCTCCCCCTAAAGCGTTGCCGTACCCTCACCTGGACCCTAAACTGTCCCCGTCCCCTAACCCTAACCCTAGCCCGAACCCTAACCCTAACCCTTCCCCGAAGCCTGACCCTCACCCGTGCCCTAATCCTAACCCGTACGCTAACACGAACCCGCGCCCTCACACGCACGCTCCCCGTAAAGCGTTGCCGTACCCTCACCTGGACCCTAAACCGTCCCCGTCCCCTAACCCTAACCCTAGCCCGAACCCTAACCCTAACCCTTCCCCGAAGCCTGACACTCACCCGTGCCCTAATCCTAACCCGTACGCTAACACTAACCCGCGCCCTCACAGGCACGCTCCCCCTAAAGCGTTGCCGTACCCTCACCTGGACCCTAAACCGTCCCCATCCCCTAACCCTAACCCTAGCCCGAACCCTAACCCTAACCCTTCCCCGAAGCCTGACCCTCACCCGTGCCCTAATCCTAACCCGTACGCTAACACTAACCCGCGCCCTCACACGCACGCTCCCCCTAAAGCATTGCCGTACCCTCACCTGCACCCTAAACCGTCCCCGTCCCCTAACCCTAACCCTAGCCCGAACCCTATCCCGAACACTTCCCCGAAGCCTGACCCTCATCCGTGCACTAATCCTAAACCGTACGCTAACACTAACCCGCACCCTCACACGCACGCTCCCCCTAAAGCGTTGCCGTACCCTCACCTGGACCCTAAACCGTCCCCGTCCCCTAACCCTAACCCTAGCCCGAACCCTAACCCTAACCCTTCCCCGAAGCCTGACCCTCACCCGTCGCCTAATCCTAACCCGTACGCTAACACTAACCCGCGCCCTCACACGCACGCTCCCCCTAAAGCGTTGCCATACCCTCACCTGGACCCTAAACCGTTCCCGTCCCCTAACCCTAACCCTAGCCCGAACCCTAACCCTAACCCTTCCCCGAAGCCTGACCCTCACCCGTCCCCTAATCCTAACCCGTACGCTAACACTAACCCGCGCCCTCACACGCACGCTCCCCCTAAAGCGTTGCCATACCCTCACCTGGACCCTAAACCGTCCCCGTCCCCTAACCCTAACCCTAGCCCGAACCCTAACCCTAACACTTCCCCGAAGCCTGACCCTCACCCGTGCCCTAATCCTAACCCGTACGCTAACACTAACCCGCACCCTCACACGCACGCTCCCCCTAAAGCGTTGCCGTACCCTCACCTGGACCCTAAACCGTCCCCGTCCCCTAACCCTAACCCTAGCCCGAACCCTAACCCTAACCCTTCCCCGAAGCCTGACCCTCACCCGTCCCCTAATCCTAACCCGTACGCTAACACTAACCCGCGCCCTCACACGCACGCTCCCCCTAAAGCGTTGCCGTACCCTCACTTGGACCCTAAACCGTTCCCGTCCCCTAACCCTAACCCTAGCCCGAACCCTAACCCTAACCCTTCCCCGAAGCCTGACCCTCACCCGTCCCCTAATCCTAACCCGTACGCTAACACTAACCCGGCGCCCTCACACGCACGCTCCCCCTAAAGCGTTACCGTACCCTCACCTGGATCCTAAACCGTCCCCGTCCCCTAACCCTAACCCTAGCCCGAACCCTAACCCTAACCCTTCCCCGAAGCCTGACCCTCACCCGTGCCCTAATCCTAACCCGTACGCTAACACTAACCCGCGCCCTCACACGCACGCTCCCCCTAAAGCGTTGCCGTACCCTCACCTGGACCCTAAACTGTCCCCGTCCCCTAACCCTAACCCTAGCCCGAACCCTAACCCTAACCCTTCCCCGAAGCCTGACCCTCACCCGTGCCCTAATCCTAACCCGTACGCTAACACGAACCCGCGCCCTCACACGCACGCTCCCCGTAAAGCGTTGCCGTACCCTCACCTGGACCCTAAACCGTCCCCGTCCCCTAACCCTAACCCTAGCCCGAACCCAAACCCTAACCGTTCCCCGAAGCCTGACCCTCACCCGTGCCCTAATCCTAACCCGTACGCTAACACTAACCCGCGCCCTCACAGGCACGCTCCCCCTAAAGCGTTGCCGTACCCTCACCTGGACCCTAAATCGTCCCCGTCCCCTAACCCTAACCCTAGCCCGAACCCTAACCCTAACCCTTCCCCGAAGCCTGACCCTCACCCGTGCCCTAATCCTAACCCTTACGCTAACACTAACCCGCGCCCTCACACGCACGCTCCCCCTAAAGCGTTGTCGTACCCTCACCTGGACCCTAAACCGTCCCCGTCCCCTAACCCTAACCCTAGCCCGAACACTAACCCTAACCCTTCCCCGAAGCTGACCCTCAACCGTGCCCTAATCCTAACCCGTACGCTAACACTAACCCGCGCCCTCTACGCACCCTCCCCCTAAAGCGTTGCCGTACCCTCACCTGGACCCTAAACCGTCCCCGTCCCCTAACCCTAACCCTAGCCCGAACCCTAACCCTAACCCTTCCCCGAAGCCTGACCCTCACCCGTCCCCTAATCCTAACCCGTACGCTAACACTAACCCGCACCCTCACACGCACGCTCCCCCTGAAGCGTTACCGTACCCTCACCTAGACCCTAAACCGTCCCCGTCCCCTAACCCTAACCCTAGCCCGAACCCTAACCCTAACCCTTCCCCGAAGCCTGACCCTCACCCGTCCCCTAATCCTAACCCGTACGCTAACACTAACCCGCGCCCTCACACGCACGCTCCCCCTAAAGCGTTGCCGTACCCTCACCTGGACCCTAAACCGTCCCCGTCCCCTAACCCTAACCCTAGCCCGAACCCTAACCCTAACCCTTCCCCGAAGCCTGACCCTCACCCGTGCCCTAATCCTAACCCGTACGCTAACACTAACCCGCACTCTCACACGCACGCTCCCCCTAAAGCGTTGCCGTACCCTCACCTGGACCCTAAACCGTCCCCGTCCCCTAACCGCAACCCTAGCCCGAACCCTAACCCTAACCCTTCCCCGAAGCCTGACCCTCACCCGTCCCCTAATCCTAACCCGTACGCTAACACTAACCCGCGCCCTCACACGCACGCTCCCCCTAAAGCGTTGCCGTACCCTCACCTGGACCCTAAACCGTCCCCGTCCCCTAACCCTAACCCTAGCCCGAACCCTAACCCTAACCCTTCCCCGAAGCCTGACCCTCACCCGTGCCCTAATCCTAACCCCTACGCTAACACTAACCCGCACCCTCACACGCACGCTCCCCCTAAAGCGTTGCCGTACCCTCACCTTGACCCTAAACCGTCCCCGTCCCCTAACCCTAACCCTAGCCCGAACCCTAACCCTAAACCTTCCCCGAAGCCTGACCCTCACCCGTCCCCTAATCCTAACCCGTACGGTAACACTAACCCGCGCCCTCACACACACGCTCCCCCTAAAGCGTTGCTGTACCCTCACCTGGACCCTAAACCGTCCCCGTCCCCTAACCCTAACCCTAGACCGAACCCTAACCCTAACCCTTCCCCGAAGCCTGACACTCACCCGTCCCCTAATCCTAACCCGTACGCTAACACTAACCCGTGCCCTCACACGCACGCTCCCCCTAAAGCGTTGCCGTACCCTCACCTGGACCCTAAACCGTCCCCGTCCCCTAACCCTAACCCTAGTCCGAACCCAAACCCTAACCCTTCCCCGAAGCCTGACCCTCACCTGTGCCCTAATCCTAACCCGTACGCTAACACTAACCCGCGCCCTCACACGCACGCTCCCCCTAAAGCGTTGCCGTACCCTCACCTGGACCCTAAATCGTCCCCGTCCCCTAACCCTAACCCTAGCCCGAACCCTAACCCTAACCCTTCCCCGAAGCCTGACCCTCACCCGTCCCCTAATCCTAACCCGTACGCTCACACTAACCCGCGCCCTCACACGCACGCTCCCCCTAAAGCGTTGCCGTACCCTCACCTGGACCCTAAACCGTCCCCATCCCCTAACCCTAACCCAAGCCCGAACCCTAACCCTAACCCTTCCCCGAAGCCTGACCCTCACCCGTGCCCTAATCCTAACCCGTACGCTAACACTAACCCGCACCCTCACACGCACGCTCCCCCTAAAGCGTTGCCGTACCCTCACCTGGACCCTAAACCGTCACCGTCCCCTAACCCTAACCCTAGCCCGAACCCTATCCCGAACACTTCCCCGAAGCCTGACCCTCACCCGTGCACTAATCCTAAACCGTACGCTAACACTAACCCGCACCCTCACACGCACGCTCCCCCTAAAGCGTTGCCGTACCCTCACCTGGACCCTAAACCGTCCCCGTCCCCTAACCCTAACCCTAGCCCGAACACTAACCCTAACCCTTCCCCGAAGCTGACCCTCAACCGTGCCCTAATCCTAACCCGTACGCTAACACTAACCCGCGCCCTCTACGCACCCTCCCCCTAAAGCGTTGCCGTACCCTCACCTGGACCCTAAACCGTCCCCGTCCCCTAACCCTAACCCTAGCCCGAACCCTAACCCTAACCCTTCCCCGAAGCCTGACCCTCACCCGTCCCCTAATCCTAACCCGTACGCTAACACTAACCCGCACCCTCACACGCACGCTCCCCCTGAAGCGTTACCGTACCCTCACCTAGACCCTAAACCGTCCCCGTCCCCTAACCCTAACCCTAGCCCGAACCCTAACCCTAACCCTTCCCCGAAGCCTGACCCTCACCCGTCCCCTAATCCTAACCCGTACGCTAACACTAACCCGCGCCCTCACACGCACGCTCCCCCTAAAGCGTTGCCGTACCCTCACCTGGACCCTAAACCGTCCCCGTCCCCTAACCCTAACCCTAGCCCGAACCCTAACCCTAACCCTTCCCCGAAGCCTGACCCTCACCCGTGCCCTAATCCTAACCCGTACGCTAACACTAACCCGCACTCTCACACGCACGCTCCCCATAAAGCGTTGCCGTACCCTCACCTGGACCCTAAACCGTCCCCGTCCCCTAACCCCAACCCTAGCCCGAACCCTAACCCTAACCCTTCCCCGAAGCCTGACCCTCACCCGTCCCCTAATCCTAACCCGTACGCTAACACTAACCCGCGCCCTCACACGCACGCTCCCCCTAAAGCGTTGCCGTACCCTCACCTGGACCCTAAACCGTCCCCGTCCCCTAACCCTAACCCTAGCCCGAACCCTAACCCTAACCCTTCCCCGAATCCTGACCCTCACCCGTGCCCTAATCCTAACCCCTACGCTAACACTAACCCGCACCCTCACACGCACGCTCCCCCTAAAGCGTTGCCGTACCCTCACCTTGACCCTAAACCGTCCCCGTCCCCTAACCCTAACCCTAGCCCGAACCCTAACCCTAAACCTTCCCCGAAGCCTGACCCTCACCCGTCCCCTAATCCTAACCCGTACGGTAACACTAACCCGCGCCCTCACACACACGCTCCCCCTAAAGCGTTGCTGTACCCTCACCTGGACCCTAAACCGTCCCCGTCCCCTAACCCTAACCCTAGCCCGAACCCTAACCCTAACCCTTCCCCGAAGCCTGACACTCACCCGTCCCCTAATCCTAACCCGTACGCTAACACTAACCCGTGCCCTCACACGCACGCTCCCCCTAAAGCGTTGCCGTACCCTCACCTGGACCCTAAACCGTCCCCGTCCCCTAACCCTAACCCTAGTCCGAACCCAAACCCTAACCCTTCCCCGAAGCCTGACCCTCACCTGTGCCCTAATCCTAACCCGTACGCTAACACTAACCCGCGCCCTCACACGCACGCTCCCCCTAAAGCGTTGCCGTACCCTCACCTGGACCCTAAATCGTCCCCGTCCCCTAACCCTAACCCTAGCCCGAACCCTAACCCTAACCCTTCCCCGAAGCCTGACCCTCACCCGTCCCCTAATCCTAACCCGTACGCTAACACTAACCCGCGCCCTCACACGCACGCTCCCCCTAAAGCGTTGCCGTACCCTCACCTGGACCCTAAACCGTCCCCATCCCCTAACCCTAACCCAAGCCCGAACCCTAACCCTAACCCTTCCCCGAAGCCTGACCCTCACCCGTGCCCTAATCCTAACCCGTACGCTAACACTAACCCGCACCCTCACACGCACGCTCCCCCTAAAGCGTTGCCGTACCCTCACCTGGACCCTAAACCGTCACCGTCCCCTAACCCTAACCCTAGCCCGAACCCTATCCCGAACACTTCCCCGAAGCCTGACCCTCACCCGTGCACTAATCCTAAACCGTATGCTAACACTAACCCGCACCCTCACACGCACGCTCCCCCTAAAGCGTTGCCGTACCCTCACCTGGACCCTAAACCGTCCCCGTCCCCTAACCCTAACCCTAGCCCGAACCCTAACCCTAACCCTTCTCCGAAGCCTGACCCTCACCCGTCCCCTAATCCTAACTCGTACGCTAACACTAACCCGCGCCCTCACAGGCACGCTCCTCCTAAAGCGTTGCCGTACCCTCACCTGGACCCTAAACCGTCCCCATCCCCTAACCCTAACCCTAGCCCGAACCCTAACCCTAACCCTTCCCCGAAGCCTGACCCTCACCCGTGCCCTAATCCTAACCCGTACGCTAACACTAACCCGCGCCCTCACAGGCACGCTCCTCCTAAAGCGTTGCCATACCCTCACCTGGACCCTAAACCGTCCCCATCCCCTAACCCTAACCCTAGCCCGAACCCTAACCCTAACCCTTCCCCGAAGCCTGACCCTCACCCGTCCCCTAATCCTAACACGTACGCTAACACTAACCCGCGCCCTCACACGCACGCTCCCCCTAAAGCGTTGCCGTACCCTCACCTGGACCCTAAACCGTCCCCGTCCCCTAACCCTAACCCTAGCCCGAACCCTAACCCGAACACTTCCCCGAAGCCTGACCCTCACCCGTCCCCTAATCCTAACACGTACGCTAACACTAACCCGCACCCTCACACGCACGCTCCCCCTGAAGCGTTGCCGTACCCTCACCTAGACCCTAAACCGTCCCCGTCCCCTAACCCTAACCCTAGCCCAAACCCTAACCCTAACACTTCCCCGAAGCCTGACCCTCACCCGTCCCCTAATCCTAACCCGTACGCTAACACTAACCCGCGCCCTCACACGCACGCTCCCCCTAAAGCGTTGCCGTACCCTCACCTGGACACTAAACCGTCCCCGTCCCCTAACCCTAACCCTAGCCCGAACCCTAACCCTAACCCTTCCCCGAAGCCTGACCCTCACCCGTCCCCTAATCCTAACCCGTACGCTAACACTAACCCGCGCCCTCACACGCAGGCTACCCCGAAAGCGTTGCCGTACCCTCACCTGGACCCTAAACCGTCCCCGTCCCCTAACCCTAACCCTAGCCCGAACCCTAACCCTAACCCATCCCCGAAGCTGACCCTCACCCGTGCCCTATCCTAACACGTACGCTAACACTAACCCGCACCCTCACACGCACGCTCCCCCTAAAGCATTGCCGTACCCTCACCTGGACCCTAAACCGTCCCCGTCCCCTAACCCTAACCCTAGCCCGAACCCTAACCCTAACCCTTCCCCGAAGCCTGACCCTCACCCGTGCCCTAATCCTAACCCGTACGCTAACACTAACCCGCGCCCTCACACGCACGCTCCCCCTAAAGCGTTGCCGTACCCTCACCTGGACCCTAAACCGTCCCCGTCCCCTAACCCTAACCCTAGCCCGAACCCTAACCCTAACCCTTCCCCAAAGCCTGACCCTCACCCGTCCCCTAATCCTAACTCGTACGCTAACACTAACCCGCGCCCTCACACGCACGCTCCCCCTAAAGCGTTGCCGTACCCTCACCTGGACCGTAAACCGTCCCCGTCCCCTAACCCTAACCCTAGCCCGAACCCTAACCCTAACATTTCTCCAAAGCCTGACCCTCACCCGTCCCCTAATCCTAACCCGTACGCTAACACTAACCCGCGCCCTCACACGCACGCTCCCCCTAAAGCGTTGCCGTACCCTCACCTGGACCCTAAACCGTCCCCGTCCCCTAACCCTAGCCCTAGCCCGAACCCTAACCCTAACCCTTCCCCGAAGCCTGACCCTCAGCCGTGCCCTAATCCTAACCCGTACGCTAACACTAAACCGTGCCCTCACACGCACGCTCCCCCTAAAGCATTGCTGTACCCTCACCTGGAACCTAAACCGTCCCCGTCCCCTAACCCTAACCCTAGCCCGAACCCTAACCCTAACCCTTCCCCGAAGCCTGACCCTCACCCGTCCCCTAATCCTAACCCGTACGCTAACACTAACCCGGGCCCTCACACGCACGCTCCCCCTAAAGCGTTGCCGTACCCTCACCTGGACCCTAAACCGTCCCCGTCCCCTAACCCTAACCCTAGCCCGAACCCTAACCCTAAACCTTCCCCGAAGCCTGACCCTCACCCGTCCCCTAATCCTAACCCGTACGCTAACACTAACCCGCACCCTCACACGCACGCTCCCCCTAAAGCGTTGCCGTACCCTTACCTGGACCCTAAACCGTCCCCGTCCCCTAACCCTAGCCCTAGCCCGAACCCTAACCCTAACCCTTCCCCGAAGCCTGACCCTCAGCCGTGCCCTAATCCTAACCCGTACGCTAACACTAACCCGTGCCCTCACACGCACGCTCCCCCTAAAGCATTGCCGTACCCTCACCTGGACCCTAAACCGTCCCCGAACCCTAACCCTAACCCTAGCCCGAACCCTAACCCTAACCCTTCCCCGAAGCCTGACCCTCACCCGTCCCCTAATCCTAACCCGTACGCTAACACTAACCCGCGCCCTCACACGCACGCTCCCCCTAAAGCGTTGCCGTACCCTCACCTGGACCCTAAACCGTCCCCGTCCCCTAACCCTAACCCTAGCCCGAACCCTAACCCTAACCCTTCCCCGAAGCCTGACCCTCACCCGTGCCCTAATCCTAACCCGTACGCTAACACTAACCCGCACCCTCACACGCACGCTCCCCCTAAAGCGTTGCCGTACCCTCACCTGGACCCTAAACCGTCCCCGTCCCCTAACCCTAACCCTAGCCCGAACCCTAACCCTAACCCTTCCCCGAAGCCTGACCCTCACCCGTCCCCTAATCCTAACCCGTACGCTAACACTAACCTGCGCCCTCACACGCACGCTCCCCCTAAAGCGTTGCCGTACCCTCACCTGGACCCTAAACCGTCCCCATCCCCTAACCCTAACCCTAGACCGAACCCTAACCCTAACCCTTCCCCGAAGCCTGACCCTCAACCGTCCCCTAATCCTAACCCGTACGCTAACACTAACCCGCGCCCTCACACGCACGCTCCCCCTAAAGCGTTGCCGTACCCTCACCTGGACCCTAAACCGTCCCCGTCCCCTAACCCTAACCCTAGCCCGAACCCTAACCCTAACCCTTCCCCGAAGCCTGACCCTCACCCATGCCCTAATCCTAACACGTACGCTAACACTAACCCGCACCCTCACACGCACGCTCCCCCTAAAGCGTTGCCGTACCCTCACCTGGACCCTAAACCGTCCCCGTCCCCTAACCCTAACCCTAGCCCGAACCCTAACCCTAACACTTCCCCGAAGCCTGACCCTCACCCGTCCCCTAATCCTACCCCGTACGCTAACACTAAGCCGCGCCCTCACACGCAGGCTACCCCTAAAGCGTTGCCGTACCCTCACCTGGACCCTAAACCGTCCCCGTCCCCTAACTCTAACCCTAGCCCGAACCCTAACCCTAACCCTTCCCCGAAGGCTGACCCTCACCCGTGCCCTAATCCTAACCCGTACGCTAACACTAACCCGCGCCCTCACACGCACGCTCCCCCTAAAGCATTGCCGTACCCTCACCTGGACCCTAAACCGTCCCCGTCCCCTAACCCTAACCCTAGCCCGAACCCTAACCCTAACCCTTCCCCGAAGCCTGACCCTCACCCGTCCCCTAATCCTAACCCGTACGCTAACACTAACCCGCTCCCTCACACGCACGCTCCCCCTAAAGCGTTGCCATACCCTCACCTGGACCCTAAACCGTCCCCGTCCCCTAACCCTAACCCTAGCCCGAACCCTAACACTAACCCTTCCCCGAAGCTGACCCTCACCCGTGCCCTAATCCTAACCCGTACGCTAACACTAACCCGCGCCCTCACACGCACGCTCCCCCTAAAGCGTTGCCGTACCCTCACCTGGACCCTAAACCGTCCCCGTCCCCTAACCTTAACCCTAGCCCGAACCCTAACCCTAACCCTTCCCCGAAGCCTGACCCTCACCCGTCCCCTAATCCTAACCCGTACGCTAACACTAACCCGCGCCCTCACACGCACACTCCCCCTAAAGCGTTGCCGTACCCTAACCTGGACCCTAAACCGTCCCCGTCCCCTAACCCTAACCCTAGCCCGAACCCTAACCGTAACCCTTCCCCGAAGCCTGACCCTCACCCGTGCCCTAATCCTAACCCGTACGCTAACACTAACCCGCGCCCTCACACGCACGCTCCCCCTAAAGCGTTGCCGTACCCTCACCTGGACCCTAAACCGTCCCCGTCCCCTAACCCTAACCCTAGCCCGAACCCTAACCCTAACCCTTCCCCGAAGCCTGACCCTCACCCGTGCCCTAATCCTAACCCGTACGCTAACACTAACCCGCGCCCTCACACGCTCGCTCCCCCTAAAGCGTTGCCGTACCCTCACCTGGACCCTAAACCGTTCCCGTCTCCTAACCCTAACCCTAGCCCGAACCCTAACCCTAACCCTTCCCCGAAGCCTGACCCTCACCCGTCCCTTAATCCTAACCCGTACGCTAACACTAACCCGCGCCCTCACACGCACGCTCCCCCTAAAGCGTTGCCGTACCCTCACCTGGACCCTAAACCGTTCCCGTCCCCTAAACCTAACCCTGGCCCGAACCCTAACCCTAACCCTTCCCCGAAACCTGACCCTCACCCGTCCCCTAATCCTAACCCGTACGCTAACACTAACCCGCACCCTCACATGCACGCTCCCCCTAAAGCGTTGCCGTACCCTCACCTGGACCCTAAACCGTCCCCGTCCCCTAACCCCAACCCTAGCCCGAACCCTAACCCTAACCCTTCCCCGAAGCCTGACCCTCACCCGTCCCCTAATCCTAACCCGTACGCTAACAGTAACCCGCGACCTCACACGCACGCTCCCCTTAAAGCGTTGCCGTACCCTCACCTGGACCCTAAACCGTCCCCGTCCCCTAACCCTAACCCTAGCCCGAACCCTAACCCTAACCCTTCCCCGAAGCTATCCCTCACCCGTGCCCTAATCCTAACCCGTACGCTAACATTAACCCGCGCCCTCACACGCATGCTCCCCCTAAAGCGTTGCCGTACCCTCACCTGGACCCTAAACCGTCCCCGTCCCCTAATCCTAACCCTAGCCCGAACCCTAACCCTAACCCTTCCCCGAAGCCTGACCCTCACCCGTGCCCTAATCCTAACCCGTACGCTAACACTAACCCGCGCCCTCACACGCACGCTCCCCCTAAAGCGTTGCCGTACCCTCACCTGGACCCTAAACCGTCCCCGTCCCCTAACCCTAACCCTAGCCCGAACCCTAACCCTAACACTTCCCCGCAGCCTGACCCTCACCCGTCCCCTAATCCTAACCCGTACGCTAACAATAACCCGCGCCCTCACACGCACGCTCCCCCTAAAGCGTTGCCGTACCCTCACCTGGACCCTAAACCGTCCCCGTCCCCTAACATTAACCCTAGCCCGAACCCTAACCCTAACCGTTCCCCGAAGCCTGACCCTCACCCGTCCCCTAATCCTAACCCGTACGCTAACACTAACCCGCGCCCTCACACGCAGACTACCCCTAAAGCGTTGCCGTACCCGAACCTGGACCCTAAACCGTCCCCGTCCCCTAACCCTAACCCTAGCCCGAACTCTAACCCTAACCCTTCCCCGAAGCCTGACCCTCACCCGTGCCCTAATCCTAACACGTACGCTAACACTTACCCGTGCCCTCACACGCACGCTCCCCCTAAAGCGTTGCCGTACCCTCACCTGGACCCTAAACCGTCCCCGTCCCCTAACCCCAACCCTAGCCCGAACCCTAACCCTAACCCTTCCCCGAAGCCTGACCCTCACCCGTCCCCTAATCCTAACCCGTACGCTAACAGTAACCCGCGCCCTCACACGTACGCTCCCCCTAAAGCGTTGCCGTACCCTCACCTGGACCCTAAACCGTCCCCATCCCCTAACCCTAACCCTAGCCCGAACCCTAACCCTAACCCTTCCCCGAAGCCTGACCCTCACCCGTCCCCTAATCCTAACCCGTACGCTAACACTAACCTGCGCGCTGACACGCACGCTCCCCCAAAAGCGTTGCCGTACCCTCACCTGGACCCTAAACCGTCCCCGGCCCCTAACCCTAACCCTAGCCCGAACCCTAACCCTAACCCTTCTCCAAAGCCTGACCCTCACCCGTGCCCTAATCCTAACCCGTACGCTAACACTAACCCGCGCCCTCACATGCACGCTCCCCCTAAAGCGTTGCCGTACCCTCACCTGGACCCTAAACCGTCCCCGTCCCCTAACCCTAACCCTAGCCCAAACCCTAACCCTAACCCTTCCCCGAAGCCTGACCCTCACCCGTGCCCTAATCCTAACCCCTACGCTAACACTAACCCGCACCCTCACACGCACGCTCCCCCTAAAGCGTTGCCGTACCCTCACCTGGACCCTAAACCGTCCCCGTCCCCTAACCCTAACCCTAGCCCGAACCCTAACCCTAACCCTTCCCCGAAGCCTGACCCTCACCTGTCCCCTAATGCTAACCCGTACGCTAACACTAACCCGCGCCCTCACACGCACGCTCCCCCTAAAGCGTTGCCGTACCCTCACCTGGACACTAAACCGTCCCCGTCCCCTAACCCTAACCCTAGCCCGAACCCTAACCCTAACCCTTCCCCGAAGCCTGACCCTCACCCGTCCCCTAATCCTAACCCGTACGCTAACACTAACCCGCGCCCTCACACGCACGCTCCCCCTAAAGCGTTGCCGTACCCTCACCTGGACCCTAAACCGTCACCGTCCCCTAACCCCAACCCTAGCCCGAACCCTAACCCTAACCCTTCCCCGAAGCCTGACCCTCACCCGTCCCCTAATCCTAACCCGTACGCTAACAGTAACCCGCGCCCTCACACGCACGCTCCCCCTAAAGCGTTGCCGTACCCTCACCTGGACCCTAAACCGTCCCCATCCCCTAACCCTAACCCTAGCCCGAACCCTAACCCTAACCCTTCCCCGAAGCCTGACCCTCACCCGTCCCCTAATCCTAACCCGTACGCTAACACTAACCTGCGCGCTGACACGCACGCTCCCCCAAAAGCGTTGCCGTACCCTCACCTGGACCCTAAACCGTCCCCGGCCCCTAACCCTAACCCTAGCCCGAACCCTAACCCTAACCCTTCTCCAAAGCCTGACCCTCACCCGTGCCCTAATCCTAACCCGTACGCTAACACTAACCCGCGCCCTCACACGCACGCTACCCCTAAAGCGTTGCCGTACCCTCACCTGGACCCTAAACCGTCCCCGTCCCCTAACCCTAACCCTAGCCCAAACCCTAACCCTAACCCTTCCCCGAAGCCTGACCCTCACCCGTGCCCTAATCCTAACCCCTACGCTAACACTAACCCGCACCCTCACACGCACGCTCCCCCTAAAGCGTTGCCGTACCCTCACCTGGACCCTAAACCGTCCCCGTCCCCTAACCCTAACCCTAGCCCGAACCCTAACCCTAACCCTTCCCCGAAGCCTGACCCTCACCTGTCCCCTAATGCTAACCCGTACGCTAACACTAACCCGCGCCCTCACACGCACGCTCCACCTAAAGCGTTGCCGTACCCTCACCTGGACCCTAAACCGTCCCCGTCCCCTAACCCTAACCCTAGCCCGAACCCTAACCCTAACACTTCCCCGAAGCCTGACCCTCACCCGTGCCCTAATCCTAACCCGTACGCTAACACTAACCCGCGCCCGCACACGCACGCTCCCCCTAAAGCGTTGCCGTACCCTCACCTGCGCCCTAAACCGTCCCCGTCCCCTAACCCTAACCCTAGCCCGAACCCTAACCCTAACCCTTCCCCGAAGCCTGACCCTCACCCGTGCCCTAATCCTAACCCGTACGCTAACACTAACCCGCGCCCTCACACGCATGCTCCCCCTAAAGCGTTGCCGTACCCTCACCTGGACCCTAAACCTTCCCCATCCCCTAACCCTAACCCTAGCCCGAACCCTAACCCTAACCCTTCCCCGAAGCCTGACCCTCACCCGTGCCCTAATCCTAACCCGTACGCTAACACTAACCTGCGCCCTCACAGGCACGCTCCTCCTAAAGCGTTGCCGTACCCTCACCTGGACCCTAAACCGTCCCCATCCCCTAACCCTAACCCTAGCCCGAACCCTAACCCTAACCCTTCCCCGAAGCCTGACCCTCACCCGTGCCCTAATCCTAACCCGTACGCTAACACTAACCCGCACCCTCACACGCACGCTCCCCCTGAAGCGTTGCTGTACCCTCACCTAGACCCTAAACCGTCCCCGTCCCCTAACCCTAACCCTAGCCCGAACCCTAACCCTAACACTTCCCCGAAGCCTGACCCTCACCCGTCCCCTAATCCTAACCCGTACGCTAACACTAACCCGCGCCCTCACACGCACGCTCCCCCTAAAGCGTTGCCGTACCCTCACCTGGACACTAAACCGTCCCCGTCCCCTAACCCTAACCCTAGCCCGAACCCTAACCCTAACCCTTCCCCGAAGCCTGACCCTCACCCGTCCCCTAATCCTAACCCGTACGCTAACACTAACCCGCGCCCTCACACGCACGCTCCCCATAAAGCGTTGCCGTACCCTCACCTGGACCCTAAACCGTCCCCGTCCCCTAACCCCAACCCTAGCCCGAACCCTAACCCTAACCCTTCCCCGAAGCCTGACCCTCACCCGTGCCCTAATCCTAACCCGTACGCTAACACTAACCCGCGCCCTCACACGCACGCTCCCCCTAAAGCGTTGCCGTACCCTCACCTGGACCCTAAACCTTCCCCATCCCCTAACCCTAACCCTAGCCCGAACCCTAACCCTAACCCTTCCCCGAAGCCTGACCCTCACCCGTGCCCTAATCCTAACCCGTACGCTAACACTAACCCGCGCCCTCACAGGCACGCTCCTCCTAAAGCGTTGCCGTACCCTCACCTGGACCCTAAACCGTCCCCATCCCCTAACCCTAACCCTAGCCCGAACCCTAGCCCTAACCCTTCCCCGAAGCCTGACCCTCACCAGTGCCCTAATCCTAACCCGTACGCTAACACTAACCCGCGCCCTCACAGGCACGCTCCTCCTAAAGCGTTGCCATACCCTCACCTGGACCCTAAACCGTCCCCATCCCCTAACCCTAACCCTAGCCCGAACCCTAACCCTAACCCTTCCCCGAAGCCTGACCCTCACCCGTGCCCTAATCCTAACCCGTACGGTAACACTAACCCGCGCCCTCACACACACGCTCCCCCTAAAGCGTTGCCGTACCCTCACCTGGACCCTAAACCGTCCCCGTCCCCTAACCCTAACCCTAGCCCGAACCCTAACCCTAACACTTCCCCGAAGCCTGACCCTCACCCGTCCCCTAATCCTAACCCGTACGCTAACACTAACCCGCGCCCTCACACGCACCCTCCCCCTAAAGCGTTGCCGTACCCTCACCTGGACCCTAAACCGTCCCCATCCCCTAACCCTAACCCTAGCCCGAACCCTAACCCTAACCCTTCCCCGAAGCCTGACCCTCACCCGTGCCCTAATCCTAACCCGTACGCTAACACTAACCCGCACCCTCACACGCACGCTCCCCCTAAAGCGTTGCCGTACCCTCACCTGGACCCTAAACCGTCCCCGTCCCCTAACCCTAACCCTAGCCCGAACCCTAACCCTAACCCTTCCCCGAAGCTGACCCTCACCCGTGCCCTAATCCTAACCCGTACGCTAACACTAACCCGCGCCCTCTACGCACGCTCCCCCTAAAGCATTGCCGTACCCTCACCTGGACCCTAAACCGTCCCCGTCCCCTAACCCTAACCCTAGCCCGAACCCTAACCCTAACCCTTACCCGAAGCCTGACCCTCACCCGTCCCCTAATCCTACCCCGTACGCTAACACTAACCCGCGCCCTGACACGCAGGCTACCCCTAAAGCGTTGCCGTACCCTCACCTGGACCCTAAACCTTCCCCATCCCCTAACCCTAACCCTAGCCCGAACCCTAACCCTAACCCTTCCCCGAAGGCTGACCCTCACCCGTGCCCTAATCCTAACCCGTACGCTAACACTAACCCGCGCCCTCACATGCACGCTCCCCCTAAAGCGTTGCCGTACCCTCACCTGGACCCTAAACCGTCCCCGTCCCCTAACCCTAACCCTAGCCCGAACCCTAACCCTAACCCTTCCCCGAAGCCTGACCCTCACCCGTCCCCTAATCCTAACCCGTACGCTAACACTAACCCGCGCCCTCACACGCACGCTCCCCCTAAAGCGTTGCCGTACCCTCACCTGGACCCTAAACCGTCCCCGTCCCCTAACCCTAACCCTAGCCCGAACCCTAACCCTAACCCTTCCCCGAAGCCTGACCCTCACCCGTCCCCTAATCCTAACCCGTACGCTAACACTAACCCGCGCCCTCACACGCACGCTCCCCCTAAAGCGTTGCCGTACCCTCACCTGGACCCTAACCGTCCCCGTCCCCTAACCCTAACCATAGCCCGAACCCTAACCCTAACCCTTCCCCGAAGCCTGACCCTCACCCGTCCCCTAATCCTAACCCGTACGCTAACACTAACCCGCGCCCTCACACGCACGCTCCCCCTAAAGCGTTGCCGTACCCTCACCTGGACCCTAAACCGTCCCCGTCCCCTAACCCTAACCCTAGCCCGAACCCTAAGCCTAACCCTTCCCCAAAGCTGACCCTCACCCGTGCCCTAATCCTAACCCGTACGCTAACACTAACCCGCGCCCTCACACGCACGCTCCCCCTAAAGCGTTGCCGTACCCTCACCTGGACCCTAAACCGTCCCCATCCCCTAACCCTAACCCTAGCCCGAACCCTAACCCTAACCCTTCCCCGAAGCCTGACCCTCACCCGTGCCCTAATCCTAACCCGTACGCTAACACTAACCCGCACCCTCACACGCACGCTCCCCCTAAAGCGTTGCCGTACCCTCACCTGGACCCTAAACCGTCCCCGTCCCCTAACCCTAACCCTAGCCCGAACCCTAACCCTAACCCTTCCCCGAAGCCTGACCCTCACCCGTGCCCTAATCCTAACCCGTACGCTAACACTAACCCGCACTCTCACACGCACGCTCCCCCTAAAGCGTTGCCGTACCCTCACCTGGACCCTAAACCGTCCCCGTCCCCTAACCCCAACCCTAGCCCGAACCCTAACCCTAACCCTTCCCCGAAGCCTGACCCTCACCCGTCCCCTAATCCTAACCCGTACGCTAACACTAACCCGCGCCCTCACACGCACGCTCCCCCTAAAGCGTTGCCGTACCCTCACCTGGACCCTAAACCGTCCCCGTCCCCTAACCCTAACCCTAGCCCGAACCCTAACCCTAACCCTTCCCCGAATCCTGACCCTCACCCGTGCCCTAATCCTAACCCCTACGCTAACACTAACCCGCACCCTCACACGCACGCTCCCCCTAAAGCGTTGCCGTACCCTCACCTTGACCCTAAACCGTCCCCGTCCCCTAACCCTAACCCTAGCCCGAACCCTAACCCTAAACCTTCCCCGAAGCCTGACCCTCACCCGTCCCCTAATCCTAAGCCGTACGGTAACACTAACCCGCGCCCTCACACACACGCTCCCCCTAAAGCGTTGCCGTACCCTCACCTGGACCCTAAACCGTCCCCGTCCCCTAACCCTAACCCTAGCCCGAACCCTAACCCTAACCCTTCCCCGAAGCCTGACACTCACCCGTCCCCTAATCCTAACCCGTACGCTAACACTAACCCGTGCCCTCACACGCACGCTCCCCCTAAAGCGTTGCCGTACCCTCACCTGGACCCTAAACCGTCCCCGTCCCCTAACCCTAACCCTAGTCCGAACCCAAACCCTAACCCTTCCCCGAAGCCTGACCCTCACCTGTGCCCTAATCCTAACCCGTACGCTAACACTAACCCGCGCCCTCACACGCACGCTCCCCCTAAAGCGTTGCCGTACCCTCACCTGGACCCTAAATCGTCCCCGTCCCCTAACCCTAACCCTAGCCCGAACCCTAACCCTAACCCTTCCCCGAAGGCTGACCCTCACCCGTCCCCTAATCCTAACCCGTACGCTAACACTAACCCGCGCCCTCACACGCACGCTCCCCCTAAAGCGTTGCCGTACCCTCACCTGGACCCTAAACCGTCCCCATCCCCTAACCATAACCCAAGCCCGAACCCTAACCCTAACCCTTCCCCGAAGCCTGACCCTCACCCGTGCCCTAATCCTAACCCGTACGCTAACACTAACCCGCACCCTCACACGCACGCTCCCCCTAAAGCGTTGCCGTACCCTCACCTGGACCCTAAACCGTCACCGTCCCCTAACCCTAACCCTAGCCCGAACCCTATCCCGAACACTTCCCCGAAGCCTGACCCTCACCCGTGCACTAATCCTAAACCGTACGCTAACACTAACCCGCACCCTCACACGCACGCTCCCCCTAAAGCGTTGCCGTACCCTCACCTGGACCCTAAACCGTCCCCGTCCCCTAACCCTAACCCTAGCCCGAACCCTAACCCTAACCCTTCCCCGAAGCCTGACCCTCACCTGTCCCCTAATGCTAACCCGTACGCTAACACTAACCCGCGCCCTCACACGCACGCTCCCCCTAAAGCGTTGCCGTACCCTCACCTGGACACTAAACCGTCCCCGTCCCCTAACCCTAACCCTAGCCCGAACCCTAACCCTAACCCTTCCCCGAAGCCTGACCCTCACCCGTCCCCTAATCCTAACCCGTACGCTAACACTAACCCGCGCCCTCACACGCACGCTCCCCCTAAAGCGTTGCCGTACCCTCACCTGGACCCTAAACCGTCCCCGTCCCCTAACCCCAACCCTAGCCCGAACCCTAACCCTAACCCTTCCCCGAAGCCTGACCCTCACCCGTCCCCTAATCCTAACCCGTACGCTAACAGTAACCCGCGCCCTCACACGCACGCTCCCCCTAAAGCGTTGCCGTACCCTCACCTGGACCCTAAACCGTCCCCATCCCCTAACCCTAACCCTAGCCCGAACCCTAACCCTAACCCTTCCCCGAAGCCTGACCCTCACCCGTCCCCTAATCCTAACCCGTACGCTAACACTAACCTGCGCGCTGACACGCACGCTCCCCCAAAAGCGTTGCCGTACCCTCACCTGGACCCTAAACCGTCCCCGGCCCCTAACCCTAACCCTAGCCCGAACCCTAACCCTAACCCTTCTCCAAAGCCTGACCCTCACCCGTGCCCTAATCCTAACCCGTACGCTAACACTAACCCGCGCCCTCACACGCACGCTACCCCTAAAGCGTTGCCGTACCCTCACCTGGACCCTAAACCGTCCCCGTCCCCTAACCCTAACCCTAGCCCAAACCCTAACCCTAACCCTTCCCCGAAGCCTGACCCTCACCCGTGCCCTAATCCTAACCCCTACGCTAACACTAACCCGCACCCTCACACGCACGCTCCCCCTAAAGCGTTGCCGTACCCTCACCTGGACCCTAAACCGTCCCCGTCCCCTAACCCTAACCCTAGCCCGAACCCTAACCCTAACCCTTCCCCGAAGCCTGACCCTCACCTGTCCCCTAATGCTAACCCGTACGCTAACACTAACCCGCGCCCTCACACGCACGCTCCACCTAAAGCGTTGCCGTACCCTCACCTGGACCCTAAACTGTCCCCGTCCCCTAACCCTAACCCTAGCCCGAACCCTAACCCTAACACTTCCCCGAAGCCTGACCCTCACCCGTGCCCTAATCCTAACCCGTACGCTAACACTAACCCGCGCCCTCACACGCACGCTCCCCCTAAAGCGTTGCCGAACCCTCACCTGCACCCTAAACCGTCCCCGTCCCCTAACCCTAACCCTAGCCCGAACCCTAACCCTAACCCTTCCCCGAAGCCTGACCCTCACCCGTGCCCTAATCCTAACCCGTACGCTAACACTAACCCGCGCCCTCACACGCATGCTCCCCCTAAAGCGTTGCCATACCCTCACCTGGACCCTAAACCTTCCCCATCCCCTAACCCTAACCCTAGCCCGAACCCTAACCCTAACCCTTCCCCGAAGCCTGACCCTCACCCGTGCCCTAATCCTAACCCGTACGCTAACACTAACCCGCGCCCTCACAGGCACGCTCCTCCTAAAGCGTTGCCGTACCCTCACCTGGACCCTAAACCGTCCCCATCCCCTAACCCTAACCCTAGCCCGAAACCTAACCCTAACCCTTCCCCGAAGCCTGACCCTCACCCGTGCCCTAATCCTAACCCGTACGCTAACACTAACCCGCGCCCTCACACGCACGCTCCCCCTAAAGCGTTGCCGTACCCTCACCTGGACCCTAAACCGTCCCCGTCCCCTAACCCTAACCCTAGCCCGAACCCTAACCCGAACACTTCCCCGAAGCCTGACCCTCACCCGTCCCCTAATCCTAACCCGTACGCTAACACTAACCCGCACCCTCACACGCACGCTCCCCCTGAAGCGTTGCTGTACCCTCACCTAGACCCTAAACCGTCCCCGTCCCCTAACCCTAACCCTAGCCCGAACCCTAACCCTAACACTTCCCCGAAGCCTGACCCTCACCCGTCCCCTAATCCTAACCCGTACGCTAACACTAACCCGTGCCCTCACACGCACGCTCCCCCTAAAGCGTTGCCGTACCCTCACCTGGACACTAAACCGTCCCCGTCCCCTAACCCTAACCCTAGCCCGAACCCTAACCCTAACCCTTCCCCGAAGCCTGACCCTCACCCGTCCCCTAATCCTAACCCGTACGCTAACACTAACCCGCGCCCTCACACGCACGCTCCCCATAAAGCGTTGCCGTACCCTCACCTGGACCCTAAACCGTCCCCGTCCCCTAACCCCAACCCTAGCCCGAACCCTAACCCTAACCCTTCCCCGAAGCCTGACCCTCACCCGTGCCCTAATCCTAACCCGTACGCTAACACTAACCCGCGCCCTCACACGCACGCTCCCCCTAAAGCGTTGCCGTACCCTCACCTGGACCCTAAACCTTCCCCATCCCCTAACCCTAACCCTAGCCCGAACCCTAACCCTAACCCTTCCCCGAAGCCTGACCCTCACCCGTGCCCTAATCCTAACCCGTACGCTAACACTAACCCGCGCCCTCACAGGCACGCTCCTCCTAAAGCGTTGCCGTACCCTCACCTGGACCCTAAACCGTCCCCATCCCCTAACCCTAACCCTAGCCCGAACCCTAGCCCTAACCCTTCCCCGAAGCCTGACCCTCACCCGTGCCCTAATCCTAACCCGTACGCTAACACTAACCCGCGCCCTCACAGGCACGCTCCTCCTAAAGCGTTGCCATACCCTCACCTGGACCCTAAACCGTCCCCATCCCCTAACCCTAACCCTAGCCCGAACCCTAACCCTAACCCTTCCCCGAAGCCTGACCCTCACCCGTGCCCTAATCCTAACCCGTACGGTAACACTAACCCGCGCCCTCACACACACGCTCCCCCTAAAGCGTTGCCGTACCCTCACCTGGACCCTAAACCGTCCCCGTCCCCTAACCCTAACCCTAGCCCGAACCCTAACCCTAACACTTCCCCGAAGCCTGACCCTCACCCGTCCCCTAATCCTAACCCGTACGCTAACACTAACCCGCGCCCTCACACGCACCCTCCCTCTAAAGCGTTGCCGTACCCTCACCTGGACCCTAAACCGTCCCCATCCCCTAACCCTAACCCTAGCCCGAACCCTAACCCTAACCCTTCCCCGAAGCCTGACCCTCACCCGTGCCCTAATCCTAACCCGTACGCTAACACTAACCCGCACCCTCACACGCACGCTCCCCCTAAAGCGTTGCCGTACCCTCACCTGGACCCTAAACCGTCCCCGTCCCCTAACCCTAACCCTAGCCCGAACCCTAACCCTAACCCTTCCCCGAAGCTGACCCTCACCCGTGCCCTAATCCTAACCCGTACGCTAACACTAACCCGCGCCCTCTACGCACGCTCCCCCTAAAGCATTGCCGTACCCTCACCTGGACCCTAAACCGTCCCCGTCCCCTAACCCTAACCCTAGCCCGAACCCTAACCCTAACCCTTACCCGAAGCCTGACCCTCACCCGTCCCCTAATCCTACCCCGTACGCTAACACTAACCCGCGCCCTGACACGCAGGCTACCCCTAAAGCGTTGCCGTACCCTCACCTGGACCCTAAACCTTCCCCATCCCCTAACCCTAACCCTAGCCCGAACCCTAACCCTAACCCTTCCCCGAAGGCTGACCCTCACCCGTGCCCTAATCCTAACCCGTACGCTAACACTAACCCGCGCCCTCACATGCACGCTCCCCCTAAAGCGTTGCCGTACCCTCACCTGGACCCTAAACCGTCCCCGTCCCCTAACCCTAACCCTAGCCCGAACCCTAACCCTAACCCTTCCCCGAAGCCTGACCCTCACCCGTCCCCTAATCCTAACCCGTACGCTAACACTAACCCGCGCCCTCACACGCACGCTCCCCCTAAAGCGTTGCCGTACCCTCACCTGGACCCTAAACCGTCCCCGTCCCCTAACCCTAACCCTAGCCCGAACCCTAACCCTAACCCTTCCCCGAAGCCTGACCCTCACCCGTCCCCTAATCCTAACCCGTACGCTAACACTAACCCGCGCCCTCACACGCACGCTCCCCCTAAAGCGTTGCCGTACCCTCACCTGGACCCTAAACCGTCCCCGTCCCCTAACCCTAACCCTAGCCCGAACCCTAACCCTAACCCTTCCCCGAAGCCTGACCCTCACCCGTCCCCTAATCCTAACCCGTACGCTAACACTAACCCGCGCCCTCACACGCACGCTCCCCCTAAAGCGTTGCCGTACCCTCACCTGGACCCTAAACCGTCCCCGTCCCCTAACCCTAACCCTAGCCCGAACCCTAACCCTAACCCTTCCCCGAAGCCTGACCCTCACCCGTCCCCTAATCCTAACCCGTACGCTAACACTAACCCGCGCCCTCACACGCACGCTCCCCCTAAAGCGTTGCCGTACCCTCACCTGGACCCTAAACCGTCCCCGTCCCCTAACCCTAACCCTAGCCCGAACCCTAAGCCTAACCCTTCCCCAAAGCTGACCCTCACCCGTGCCCTAATCCTAACCCGTACGCTAACACTAACCCGCGCCCTCACACGCACGCTCCCCCTAAAGCGTTGCCGTACCCTCACCTGGACCCTAAACCGTCCCCGTCCCCTAACCCTAACCCTAGCCCGAACCCTAACCCTAACCCTTCCCCGAATCCTGACCCTCACCCGTGCCCTAATCCTAACCCCTACGCTAACACTAACCCGCACCCTCACACACACGCTCCCCCTAAAGCGTTGCCGTACCCTCACCTTGACCCTAAACCGTCCCCGTCCCCTAACCCTAACCCTAGCCCGAACCCTAACCCTAACCCTTCCCCGAAGCCTGACCCTCACCCGTGCCCTAATCCTAACCCGTACGGTAACACTAACCCGCGCCCTCACACACACGCTCCCCCTAAAGCGTTGCCGTACCCTCACCTGGACCCTAAACCGTCCCCGTCCCCTAACCCTAACCCTAGCCCGAACCCTAACCCTAACCCTTCCCCGAAGCCTGACCCTCACCCGTCCCCTAATCCTAACCCGTACGCTAACACTAACCCGCGCCCTCACACGCACCCTCCCCCTAAAGCGTTGCCGTACCCTCACCTGGACCCTAAACCGTCCCCATCCCCTAACCCTAACCCTAGCCCGAACCCTAACCCTAACCCTTCCCCGAAGCCTGACCCTCACCCGTGCCCTAATCCTAACCCGTACGCTAACACTAACCCGCACCCTCACACGCACGCTCCCCCTAAAGCGTTGCCGTACCCTCACCTGGACCCTAAACCGTCCCCGTCCCCTAACCCTAACCCTAGCCCGAACCCTAACCCTAACCCTTCCCCGAAGCCTGACCCTCACCCGTGCCCTAATCCTAACCCGTACGCTAACACTAACCCGCACTCTCACACGCACGCTCCCCCTAAAGCGTTGCCGTACCCTCACCTGGACCCTAAACCGTCCCCGTCCCCTAACCCCAACCCTAGCCCGAACCCTAACCCTAACCCTTCCCCGAAGCCTGACCCTCACCCGTCCCCTAGTCCTAACCCGTACGCTAACACTAACCCGCGCCCTCACACGCACGCTCCCCCTAAAGCGTTGCCGTACCCTCACCTGGACCCTAAACCGTCCCCGTCCCCTAACCCTAACCCTAGCCCGAACCCTAACCCTAACCCTTCCCCGAATCCTGACCCTCACCCGTGCCCTAATCCTAACCCCTACGCTAACACTAACCCGCACCCTCACACGCACGCTCCCCCTAAAGCGTTGCCGTACCCTCACCTTGACCCTAAACCGTCCCCGTCCCCTAACCCTAACCCTAGCCCGAACCCTAACCCTAAACCTTCCCCGAAGCCTGACCCTCACCCGTCCCCTAATCCTAACCCGTACGGTAACACTAACCCGCGCCCTCACACGCACGCTCCCCCTAAAGCGTTGCCGTACCCTCACCTGGACCCTAAACCGTCCCCGTCCCCTAACCCTAACCCTAGCCCGAACCCTAACCCTAACCCTTCCCCGAAGCCTGACACTCACCCGTCCCCTAATCCTAACCCGTACGCTAACACTAACCCGTGCCCTCACACGCACGCTCCCCCTAAAGCGTTGCCGTACCCTCACCTGGACCCTAAACCGTCCCCGTCCCCTAACCCTAACCCTAGTCCGAACCCAAACCCTAACCCTTCCCCGAAGCCTGACCCTCACCTGTGCCCTAATCCTAACCCGTACGCTAACACTAACCCGCGCCCTCACACGCACGCTCCCCCTAAAGCGTTGCCGTACCCTCACCTGGACCCTAAATCGTCCCCGTCCCCTAACCCTAACCCTAGCCCGAACCCTAACCCTAACCCTTCCCCGAAGGCTGACCCTCACCCGTCCCCTAATCCTAACCCGTACGCTAACACTAACCCGCGCCCTCACACGCACGCTCCCCCTAAAGCGTTGCCGTACCCTCACCTGGACCCTAAACCGTCCCCATCCCCTAACCCTAACCCAAGCCCGAACCCTAACCCTAACCCTTCCCCGAAGCCTGACCCTCACCCGTGCCCTAATCCTAACCCGTACGCTAACACTAACCCGCACCCTCACACGCACGCTCCCCCTAAAGCGTTGCCGTACCCTCACCTGGACCCTAAACCGTCACCGTCCCCTAACCCTAACCCTAGCCCGAACCCTATCCCGAACACTTCCCCGAAGCCTGACCCTCACCCGTGCACTAATCCTAAACCGTACGCTAACACTAACCCGCACCCTCACACGCACGCTCCCCCTAAAGCGTTGCCGTACCCTCACCTGGACCCTAAACCGTCCCCATCCCCTAACCCTAACCCTAGCCCGAACCCTAACCCTAACCCTTCCCCGAAGCCTGACCCTCACCTGTCCCCTAATGCTAACCCGTACGCTAACACTAACCCGCGCCCTCACACGCACGCTCCCCCTAAAGCGTTGCCGTACCCTCACCTGGACACTAAACCGTCCCCGTCCCCTAACCCTAACCCTAGCCCGAACCCTAACCCTAACCCTTCCACGAAGCCTGACCCTCACCCGTCCCCTAATCCTAACCCGTACGCTAACACTAACCCGCGCCCTCACACGCACGCTCCCCCTAAAGCGTTGCCGTACCCTCACCTGGACCCTAAACCGTCCCCGTCCCCTAACCCCAACCCTAGCCCGAACCCTAACCCTAACCCTTCCCCGAAGCCTGACCCTCACCCGTCCCCTAATCCTAACCCGTACGCTAACAGTAACCCGCGCCCTCACACGCACGCTCCCCCTAAAGCGTTGCCGTACCCTCACCTGGACCCTAAACCGTCCCCGTCCCCTAACCCTAACCCTAGCCCAAACCCTAACCCTAACCCTTCCCCGAAGCCTGACCCTCACCCGTGCCCTAATCCTAACCCCTACGCTAACACTAACCCGCACCCTCACACGCACGCTCCCCCTAAAGCGTTGCCGTACCCTCACCTGGACCCTAAACCGTCCCCGTCCCCTAACCCTAACCCTAGCCCGAACCCTAACCCTAACCCTTCCCCGAAGCCTGACCCTCACCTGTCCCCTAATGCTAACCCGTACGCTAACACTAACCCGCGCCCTCACACGCACGCTCCACCTAAAGCGTTGCCGTACCCTTACCTGGACCCTAAACCGTCCCCGTCCCCTAACCCTAACCCTAGCCCGAACCCTAACCCTAACACTTCCCCGAAGCCTGACCCTCACCCGTGCCCTAATCCTAACCCGTACGCTAACACTAACCCGCGCCCTCACACGCACGCTCCCCCTAAAGCGTTGCCGTACCCTCACCTGCACCCTAAACCGTCCCCGTCCCCTAACCCTAACCCTAGCCCGAACCCTAACCCTAACCCTTCCCCGAAGCCTGACCCTCACCCGTGCCCTAATCCTAACCCGTACGCTAACACTAACCCGCGCCCTCACACGCATGCTCCCCCTAAAGCGTTGCCATACCCTCACCTGGACCCTAAACCTTCCCCATCCCCTAACCCTAACCCTAGCCCGAACCCTAACCCTAACCCTTCCCCGAAGCCTGACCCTCACCCGTGCCCTAATCCTAACCCGTACGCTAACACTAACCCGCGCCCTCACAGGCACGCTCCTCCTAAAGCGTTGCCGTACCCTCACCTGGACCCTAAACCGTCCCCATCCCCTAACCCTAACCCTAGCCCGAACCCTAACCCTAACCCTTCCCCGAAGCCTGACCCTCACCCGTGCCCTAATCCTAACCCGTACGCTAACACTAACCCGCGCCCTCACACGCACGCTCCCCCTAAAGCGTTGCCGTACCCTCACCTGGACCCTAAACCGTCCCCGTCCCCTAACCCTAACCCTAGCCCGAACCCTAACCCGAACACTTCCCCGAAGCCTGACCCTCACCCGTCCCCTAATCCTAACCCGTACGCTAACACTAACCCGCACCCTCACACGCACGCTCCCCCTGAAGCGTTGCTGTACCCTCACCTAGACCCTAAACCGTCCCCGTCCCCTAACCCTAACCCTAGCCCGAACCCTAACCCTAACACTTCCCCGAAGCCTGACCCTCACCCGTCCCCTAATCCTAACCCGTACGCTAACACTAACCCGCGCCCTCACACGCACGCTCCCCCTAAAGCGTTGCCGTACCCTCACCTGGACACTAAACCGTCCCCGTCCCCTAACCCTAACCCTAGCCCGAACCCTAACCCTAACCCTTCCCCGAAGCCTGACCCTCACCCGTCCCCTAATCCTAACCCGTACGCTAACACTAACCCGCGCCCTCACACGCACGCTCCCCATAAAGCGTTGCCGTACCCTCACCTGGACCCTAAACCGTCCCCGTCCCCTAACCCCAACCCTAGCCCGAACCCTAACCCTAACCCTTCCCCGAAGCCTGACCCTCACCCGTGCCCTAATCCTAACCCGTACGCTAACACTAACCCGCGCCCTCACACGCACGCTCCCCCTAAAGCGTTGCCGTACCCTCACCTGGACCCTAAACCTTCCCCATCCCCTAACCCTAACCCTAGCCCGAACCCTAACCCTAACCCTTCCCCGAAGCCTGACCCTCACCCGTGCCCTAATCCTAACCCGTACGCTAACACTAACCCGCGCCCTCACAGGCACGCTCCTCCTAAAGCGTTGCCGTACCCTCACCTGGACCCTAAACCGTCCCCATCCCCTAACCCTAACCCTAGCCCGAACCCTAGCCCTAACCCTTCCCCGAAGCCTGACCCTCACCCGTGCCCTAATCCTAACCCGTACGCTAACACTAACCCGCGCCCTCACAGGCACGCTCCTCCTAAAGCGTTGCCATACCCTCACCTGGACCCTAAACCGTCCCCATCCCCTAACCCTAACCCTAGCCCGAACCCTAACCCTAACCCTTCCCCGAAGCCTGACCCTCACCCGTCCCCTAATCCTAACACGTACGCTAACACTAACCCGCGCCCTCACACGCACGCTCCCCCTAAAGCGTTGCCGTACCCTCACCTGGACCCTAAACCGTCCCCGTCCCCTAACCCTAACCCTAGCCCGAACCCTAACCCTAACCCTTCCCCGAAGCCTGACCCTCACCCGTCCCCTAATCCTAACACGTACGCTAACACTAACCCGCGCCCTCACACGCACGCTCCCCCTAAAGCGTTGCCGTACCCTCACCTGGACCCTAAACCGTCCCCGTCCCCTAACCCTAACCCTAGCCCGAACCCTAACCCGAACACTTCCCCGAAGCCTGACCCTCACCCGTCCCCTAATCCTAACCCGTACGCTAACACTAACCCGCGCCCTCACACGCACGCTCCCCCTAAAGCGTTGCCGTACCCTCACCTAGACCCTAAACCGTCCCCGTCCCCTAACCCTAACCCTAGCCCAAACCCTAACCCTAACACTTCCCCGAAGCCTGACCCTCACCCGTCCCCTAATCCTAACCCGTACGCTAACACTAACCCGCGCCCTCACACGCACGCTCCCCCTAAAGCGTTGCCGTACCCTCACCTGGACACTAAACCGTCCCCGTCCCCTAACCCTAACCCTAGCCCGAACCCTAACCCTAACCCTTCCCCGAAGCCTGACCCTCACCCGTCCCCTAATCCTAACCCGTACGCTAACACTAACCCGCGCCCTCACACGCACCCTCACCCTAAAGCGTTGCCGTACCCTCACCTGGACCCTAAACCGTCCCCGTCCCCTAACCCTAACCCTAGCCCGAACCCTAACCCTAACCCTTCCCCGAAGCCTGACACTCACCCGTCCCCTAATCCTAACCCGTACGCTAACACTAACCCGTGCCCTCACACGCACGCTCCCCCTAAAGCGTTGCCGTACCCTCACCTGGACCCTAAACGGTCCCCGTCCCCTAACCCTAACCCTAGTCCGAACCCAAACCCTAACCCTTCCCCGAAGCCTGACCCTCACCTGTGCCCTAATCCTAACCCGTACGCTAACACTAACCCGCGCCCTCACACGCACGCTCCCCCTAAAGCGTTGCCGTACCCTCACCTGGACCCTAAATCGTCCCCGTCCCCTAACCCTAACCCTAGCACGAACCCTAACCCTAACCCTTCCCCGAAGCCTGACCCTCACCCGTCCCCTAATCCTAACCCGTACGCTAACACTAACCCGCGCCCTCACACGCACGCTCCCCCTAAAGCGTTGCCGTACCCTCACCTGGACCCTAAACCGTCCCCATCCCCTAACCCTAACCCAAGCCCGAACCCTAACCCTAACCCTTCCCCGAAGCCTGACGCTCACCCGTGCCCTAATCCTAACCCGTACGCTAACACTAACCCGCACCCTCACACGCACGCTCCCCCTAAAGCGTTGCCGTACCCTCACCTGGACCCTAAACCGTCACCGTCCCCTAACCCTAACCCTAGCCCGAACCCTATCCCGAACACTTCCCCGAAGCCTGACCCTCACCCGTGCACTAATCCTAAACCGTACGCTAACACTAACCTGCACCCTCACACGCACGCTCCCCCTAAAGCGTTGCCGTACCCTTACCTGGACCCTAAACCGTCCCCGTCCCCTAACCCTAACCCTAGCCCGAACCCTAACCCTAACCCTTCCCCGAAGCCTGACCCTCACCCGTCCCCTAATCCTAACCCGTACGCTAACACTAACCCGCGCCCTCACAGGCACGCTCCTCCTAAAGCGTTGCCGTACCCTCACCTGGACCCTAAACCGTCCCCACCCCCTAACCCTAACCCTAGCCCGATCCCTAACCCTAACCCTTCCCCGAAGCCTGACCCTCACCCGTGCCCTAATCCTAACCCGTACGCTAACACTAACCCGCGCCCTCACAGGCACGCTCCTCCTAAAGCGTTGCCATACCCTCACCTGGACCCTAAACCGTCCCCATCCCCTAACCCTAACCCTAGCCCGAACCCTAACCCTAACCCTTCCCCGAAGCCTGACCCTCACCCGTCCCCTAATCCTAACACGTACGCTAACACTAACCCGCGCCCTCACACGCACGCTCCCCCTAAAGCGTTGCCGTACCCTCACCTGGACCCTAAACCGTCCCCGTCCCCTAACCCTAACCCTAGCCCGAACCCTAACCCGAACACTTCCCCGAAGCCTGACCCTCACCCGTCCCCTAATCCTAACACGTACGCTAACACTAACCCGCACCCTCACACGCACGCTCCCCCTGAAGCGTTGCCGTACCCTCACCTAGACCCTAAACCGTCCCCGTCCCCTAACCCTAACCCTAGCCCAAACCCTAACCCTAACACTTCCCCGAAGCCTGACCCTCACCCGTCCCCTAATCCTAACCCGTACGCTAACACTAACCCGCGCCCTCACACGCACGCTCCCCCTAAAGCGTTGCCGTACCCTCACCTGGACACTAAACCGTCCCCGTCCCCTAACCCTAACCCTAGCCCGAACCCTAACCCTAACCCTTCCCCGAAGCCTGACCCTCACCCGTCCCCTAATCCTAACCCGTACGCTAACACTAACCCGCGCCCTCACACGCACGCTCCCCCTAAAGCGTTGCCATACCCTCACCTGGACCCTAAACCATTCCCGTCCCCTAACCCTAACCCTAGCTCGAACCCTAACCCTAACCCTTCCCTGAAGCCTGACCCTCACCCGTCCCCTAATCCTAACCCGCACGCTAACACTAACTCACGCCCTCACACGCACGCTCCCCCTAAAGCGTTGCCGTACCCTCACCTGGACCCTAAACCGTCCCCATCCCCTAACCCTAACCCTAGCCCGAACCCTAACCCTAACCCTTCCCCGAAGCCTGACCCTCACCCGTCCCCTAATCCTAACCCGTACGCTAACACTAACCCGCGCCCTCACACGCACGCTCCCCCTAAAGCGTTGCCGTACCCTCACCTGGACCCTAAGCCGTCCCCGTCCCCTAACCCTAACCCTAGCCCGAACCCTAACCCTAACCCTTCCCCGAAGCCTGACCCTCACCCGTGCCCTAATCCTAACCCGTACGCTAACACTAACCCGCACTCTCACACGCACGCTCCCCCTAAAGCGTTGCCGTACCCTCACCTGGACCCTAAACCGTCCCCGTCCCCTAACCCCAACCCTAGCCCGAACCCTAACCCTAACCCTTCCCCGAATCCTGACCCTCACCCGTGCCCTAATCCTAACCCCTACGCTAACACTAACCCGCACTCTCACACGCACGCTCCCCCTAAAGCGTTGCCGTACCCTCACCTGGACCCTAAACCGTCCCCGTCCCCTAACCCTAACCCTAGCCCGAACCCTAACCCTAACCCTTCCCCGAATCCTGACCCTCACCCGTGCCCTAATCCTAACCCCTACGCTAACACTAACCCGCACCCTCACACACACGCTCCCCCTAAAGCGTTGCCGTACCCTCACCTTGACCCTAAACCGTCCCCGTCCCCTAACCCTAACCCTAGCCCGAACCCTAACCCTAAACCTTCCCCGAAGCCTGACCCTCACCCGTGCCCTAATCCTAACCCGTACGGTAACACTAACCCGCGCCCTCACACACACGCTCCCCCTAAAGCGTTGCCGCACCCTCACCTGGACCCTAAACCGTCCCCGTCCCCTAACCCTAACCCTAGCCCGAACCCTAACCCTAACACTTCCCCGAAGCCTGACCCTCACCCGTCCCCTAATCCTAACCCGTACGCTAACACTAACCCGCGCCCTCACACGCACCCTCACCCTAAAGCGTTGCCGTACCCTCACCTGGACCCTAAACCGTCCCCATCCCCTAACCCTAACCCTAGCCCGAACCCTAACCCTAACCCTTCCCCGAAGCCTGACCCTCACCCGTGCCCTAATCCTAACCCGTACGCTAACACTAACCCGCACCCTCACACGCACGCTCCCCCTAAAGCGTTGCCGTACCCTCACCTGGACCCTAAACCGTCCCCGTCCCCTAACCCTAACCCTAGCCCGAACCCTAACCCTAACCCTTCCCCGAAGCTGACCCTCACCCGTGCCCTAATCCTAACCCGTACGCTAACACTAACCCGCGCCCTCTACGCACGCTCCCCCTAAAGCATTGCCGTACCCTCACCTGGACCCTAAACCGTCCCCGTCCCCTAACCCTAACCCTAGCCCGAACCCTAACCCTAACCCTTACCCGAAGCCTGACCCTCACCCGTCCCCTAATCCTACCCCGTACGCTAACACTAACCCGCGCCCTGACACGCAGGCTACCCCTAAAGCGTTGCCGTACCCTCACCTGGACCCTAAACCTTCCCCATCCCCTAACCCTAACCCTAGCCCGAACCCTAACCCTAACCCTTCCCCGAAGGCTGACCCTCACCCGTGCCCTAATCCTAACCCGTACGCTAACACTAACCCGCGCCCTCACATGCACGCTCCCCCTAAAGCGTTGCCGTACCCTCACCTGGACCCTAAACCGTCCCCGTCCCCTAACCCTAACCCTAGCCCGAACCCTAACCCTAACCCTTCCCCGAAGCCTGACCCTCACCCGTCCCCTAATCCTAACCCGTACGCTAACACTAACCCGCGCCCTCACACGCACGCTCCCCCTAAAGCGTTGCCGTACCTTCACCTGGACCCTAAACCGTCCCCGTCCCCTAACCCTAACCCTAGCCCGAACCCTAACCCTAACCCTTCCCCGAAGCCTGACCCTCACCCGTCCCCTAATCCTAACCCGTACGCTAACACTAACCCGCGCCCTCACACGCACGCTCCCCCTAAAGCGTTGCCGTACCCTCACCTGGACCCTAAACCGTCCCCGTCCCCTAACCCTAACCCTAGCCCGAACCCTAACCCTAACCCTTCCCCGAAGCCTGACCCTCACCCGTCCCCTAATCCTAACCCGTACGCTAACACTAACCCGCGCCCTCACACGCACGCTCCCCCTAAAGCGTTGCCGTACCCTCACCTGGACCCTAAACCGTCCCCGTCCCCTAACCCTAACCCTAGCCCGAACCCTAAGCCTAACCCTTCCCCAAAGCTGACCCTCACCCGTGCCCTAATCCTAACCCGTACGCTAACACTAACCCGCGCCCTCACACGCACGCTCCCCCTAAAGCGTTGCCGTACCCTCACCTGGACCCTAAACCGTCCCCGTCCCCTAACCCTAACCCTAGCCCGAACCCTAACCCTAACCCTTCCCCGAAGCCTGACCCTCACCCGTGCCCTAATCCTAACCCCTACGCTAACACTAACCCGCGCCCTCACACGCACGCTCCCCCTAAAGCGTTGCCGTACCCTCACCTTGACCCTAAACCGTCCCCGTCCCCTAACCCTAACCCTAGCCCGAACCCTAACCCTAAACCTTCCCCGAAGCCTGACCCTCACCCGTGCCCTAATCCTAACCCGTACGGTAACACTAACCCGCGCCCTCACACACACGCTCCCCCTAAAGCGTTGCCGTACCCTCACCTGGACCCTAAACCGTCCCCGTCCCCTAACCCTAACCCTAGCCCGAACCCTAACCCTAACCCTTCCCCGAAGCCTGACCCTCACCCGTCCCCTAATCCTAACCCGTACGCTAACACTAACCCGCGCCCTCACACGCACCCTCCCCCTAAAGCGTTGCCGTACCCTCACCTGGACCCTAAACCGTCCCCATCCCCTAACCCTAACCCTAGCCCGAACCCTAACCCTAACCCTTCCCCGAAGCCTGACACTCACCCGTGCCCTAATCCTAACCCGTACGCTAACACTAACACGCACCCTCACACGCACGCTCCCCCTAAAGCGTTGCCGTACCCTCACCTGGACCCTAAACCGTCCCCGTCCCCTAACCCTAACCCTAGCCCGAACCCTAACCCTAACCCTTCCCCGAAGCCTGACCCTCACCCGTGCCCTAATCCTAACCCGTACGCTAACACTAACCCGCACTCTCACACGCACGCTCCCCCTAAAGCGTTGCCGTACCCTCACCTGGACCCTAAACCGTCCCCGTCCCCTAACCCCAACCCTAGCCCGAACCCTAACCCTAACCCTTCCCCGAAGCCTGACCCTCACCCGTCCCCTAATCCTAACCCGTACGCTAACACTAACCCGCGCCCTCACACGCACGCTCCCCCTAAAGCGTTGCCGTACCCTCACCTGGACCCTAAACCGTCCCCGTCCCCTAACCCTAACCCTAGCCCGAACCCTAACCCTAACCCTTCCCCGAATCCTGACCCTCACCCGTGCCCTAATCCTAACCCCTACGCTAACACTAACCCGCACCCTCACACGCACGCTCCCCCTAAAGCGTTGCCGTACCCTCACCTTGACCCTAAACCGTCCCCGTCCCCTAACCCTAACCCTAGCCCGAACCCTAACCCTAAACCTTCCCCGAAGCCTGACCCTCACCCGTCCCCTAATCCTAACCCGTACGGTAACACTAACCCGCGCCCTCACACACACGCTCCCCCTAAAGCGTTGCCGTACCCTCACCTGGACCCTAAACCGTCCCCGTCCCCTAACCCTAACCCTAGCCCGAACCCTAACCCTAACCCTTCCCCGAAGCCTGACACTCACCCGTCCCCTAATCCTAACCCGTACGCTAACACTAACCCGTGCCCTCACACGCACGCTCCCCCTAAAGCGTTGCCGTACCCTCACCTGGACCCTAAACCGTCCCCGTCCCCTAACCCTAACCCTAGTCCGAACCCAAACCCTAACCCTTCCCCGAAGCCTGACCCTCACCCGTGCCCTAATCCTAACCCGTACGCTAACACTAACCCGCGCCCTCACACGCACGCTCCCCCTAAAGCGTTGCCGTACCCTCACCTGGACCCTAAATCGTCCCCGTCCCCTAACCCTAACCCTAGCCCGAACCCTAACCCTAACCCTTCCCCGAAGGCTGACCCTCACCCGTCCCCTAATCCTAACCCGTACGCTAACACTAACCCGCGCCCTCACAGGCACGCTCCTCCTAAAGCGTTGCCGTACCCTCACCTGGACCCTAAACCGTCCCCATCCCCTAACCCTAACCCTAGCCCGAACCCTAACCCTAACCCTTCCCCGAAGCCTGACCCTCACCCGTGCCCTAATCCTAACCCGTACGCTAACACTAACCCGCGCCCTCACAGGCACGCTCCTCCTAAAGCGTTGCCGTACCCTCACCTGGACCCTAAACCGTCCCCATCCCCTAACCCTAACCCTAGCCCGAACCCTAACCCTAACCCTTCCCCGAAGCCTGACCCTCACCCGTCCCCTAATCCTAACACGTACGCTAACACTAACCCGCGCCCTCACACGCACGCTCCCCCTAAAGCGTTGCCGTACCCTCACCTGGACCCTAAACCGTCCCCGTCCCCTAACCCTAACCCTAGCCCGAACCCTAACCCGAACACTTCCCCGAAGCCTGACCCTCACCCGTCCCCTAATCCTAACACGTACGCTAACACTAACCCGCGCCCTCACACGCACGCTCCCCCTGAAGCGTTGCCGTACCCTCACCTAGACCCTAAACCGTCCCCGTCCCCTAACCCTAACCCTAGCCCAAACCCTAACCCTAACACTTCCCCGAAGCCTGACCCTCACCCGTCCCCTAATCCTAACCCGTACGCTAACACTAACCCGCGCCCTCACACGCACGCTCCCCCTAAAGCGTTGCCGTACCCTCACCTGGACACTAAACCGTCCCCGTCCCCTAACCCTAACCCTACCCCGAACCCTAACCCTAACCCTTCCCCGAAGCCTGACCCTCACCCGTCCCCTAATCCTAACCCGTACGCTAACACTAACCCGCGCCCTCACACGCACGCTCCCCCTAAAGCGTTGCCATACCCTCACCTGGACCCTAAACCGTTCCCGTCCCCTAACCCTAACCCTAGCTCGAACCCTAACCCTAACCCTTCCCTGAAGCCTGACCCTCACCCGTCCCCTAATCCTAACTCGCACGCTAACACTAACTCACGCCCTCACACGCACGCTCCCCCTAAAGCGTTGCCGTACCCTCACCTGGACCCTAAACCGTCCCCATCCCCTAACCCTAACCCTAGCCCGAACCCTAACCCTAACCCTTCCCCGAAGCCTGACCCTCACCCGTCCCCTAATCCTAACCCGTACGCTAACACTAACCCGCGCCCTCACACGCACGCTCCCCCTAAAGCGTTGCCGTACCCTCACCTGGACCCTAAACCGTCCCCGTCCCCTAACCCTAACCCTAGCCCGAACCCTAACCCTAACCCTTCCCCGAAGCCTGACCCTCACCCGTGCCCTAATCCTAACCCGTACGCTAACACTAACCCGCACTCTCACACGCACGCTCCCCCTAAAGCGTTGCCGTACCCTCACCTGGACCCTAAACCGTCCCTGTCCCCTAACCCCAACCCTAGCCCGAACCCTAACCCTAACCCTTCCCCGAAGCCTGACACTCACCCGTCCCCTAATCCTAACCCGTACGCTAACACTAACCCGCGCCCTCACACGCACGCTCCCCCTAAAGCGTTGCCGTACCCTCACCTGGACCCTAAACCGTCCCCGTCCCCTAACCCTAACCCTAGCCCGAACCCTAACCCTAACCCTTCCCCGAATCCTGACCCTCACCCGTGCCCTAATCCTAACCCCTACGCTAACACTAACCCGCACCCTCACACACACGCTCCCCCTAAAGCGTTGCCGTACCCTCACCTTGACCCTAAACCGTCCCCGTCCCCTAACCCTAACCCTAGCCCGAACCCTAACCCTAAACCTTCCCCGAAGCCTGACCCTCACCCGTGCCCTAATCCTAACCCGTACGGTAACACTAACCCGCGCCCTCACACACACGCTCCCCCTAAAGCGTTGCCGTACCCTCACCTGGACCCTAAACCGTCCCCGTCCCCTAACCCTAACCCTAGCCCGAACCCTAACCCTAACCCTTCCCCGAAGCCTGACCCTCACCCGTCCCCTAATCCTAACCCGTACGCTAACACTAACCCGCGCCCTCACACGCACCCTCCCCCTAAAGCGTTGCCGTACCCTCACCTGGACCCTAAACCGTCCCCATCCCCTAACCCTAACCCTAGCCCGAACCCTAACCCTAACCCTTCCCCGAAGCCTGACCCTCACCCGTGCCCTAATCCTAACCCGTACGCTAACACTAACCCGCACCCTCACACGCACGCTCCCCCTAAAGCGTTGCCGTACCCTCACCTGGACCCTAAACCGTCCCCGTCCCCTAACCCTAACCCTAGCCCGAACCCTAACCCTAACCCTTCCCCGAAGCTGACCTTCACCCGTGCCCTAATCCTAACCCGTACGCTAACACTAACCCGCGCCCTCTACGCACGCTCCCCCTAAAGCATTGCCGTACCCTCACCTGGACCCTAAACCGTCCCCGTCCCCTAACCCTAACCCTAGCCCGAACCCTAACCCTAACCCTTACCCGAAGCCTGACCCTCACCCGTCCCCTAATCCTACCCCGTACGCTAACACTAACCCGCGCCCTGACACGCAGGCTACCCCTAAAGCGTTGCCGTACCCTCACCTAGACCCTAAACCTTCCCCATCCCCTAACCCTAACCCTAGCCCGAACCCTAACCCTAACCCTTCCCCGAAGGCTGACCCTCACCCGTGCCCTAATCCTAACCCGTACGCTAACACTAACCCGCGCCCTCACACGCACGCTCCCCCTAAAGCGTTGCCGTACCCTCACCTGGACCCTAAACCGTCCCCGTCCCCTAACCCTAACCCTAGCCCGAACCCTAACCCTAACCCTTCCCCGAAGCCTGACCCTCACCCGTCCCCTAATCCTATCCCGTACGCTAACACTAACCCGCGCCCTCACACGCACGCTCCCCCTAAAGCGTTGCCGTACCCTCACCTGGACCCTAAACCGTCCCCGTCCCCTAACCCTAACCCTAGCCCGAACCCTAACCCTAACCCTTCCCCGAAGCCTGACCCTCACCCGTCCCCTAATCCTAACCCGTACGCTAACACTAACCCGCGCCCTCACACGCACGCTCCCCCTAAAGCGTTGCCGTACCCTCACCTGGACCCTAAACCGTTCCCGTCCCCTAACCCTAACCCTAGCCCGAACCCTATCCCTAACCCTTCCCCGAAGCCTGACCCTCACCCGTCCCCTAATCCTAACCCGTACGCTAACACTAACCCGCGCCCTCACACGCACGCTCCCCCTAAAGCGTTGCCGTACCCTCACCTGGACCCTAAACCGTCCCCGTCCCCTAACCCTAACCCTAGCCCGAACCCTAAGCCTAACCCTTCCCCAAAGCTGACCCTCACCCGTGCCCTAATCCTAACCCGTACGCTAAGACTAACCCGCGCCCTCACACGCACGCTCCCCCTAAAGCGTTGCCGTACCCTCACCTGGACCCTAAACCGTCCCCGTCCCCTAACCCTAACCCTAGCCCGAACCCTAACCCTAACCCTTCCCCGAAGCCTGACCCTCACCCGTCCCCTAATCCTAACCCGTACGGTAACACTAACCCACGCCCTCACACGCACCCTCCCCCTAAAGCGTTGCCGTACCCTCACCTGCACCCTAAACCGTCCCCGTCCCCTAACCCTAACCCTAGACCGAACCCTAACCCTAACACTTCCCCGAAGCCTGACCCTCACCCGTCCCCTAATCCTAACCCGTACGCCAACACTAACCCGCGCCCTCACACGCAGGCTACCCCGAAAGCATTGCCGTACCCTCACCTGGACCCTAAACCGTCCCCGTCCCCTAACCCTAACCCTAGCCCGAACCCTAACCCTAACCCTTCCCCGAAGCTGAACCTCACCCGTGCCCTATCCTAACCCGTACGCTAACACTAACCCGCACCCTCACACGCACGCTCCCCCTAAAGCGTTGCCGTACCCTCACCTGGACCCTAAACCGTCCCCGTCCCCTAACCCTAACCCTAGCCCGAACCCTAACCCTAACCCTTCCCCGAAGCCTGACCCTCACCCGTGCCCTAATCCTAACCCGTACGCTAACACTAACCCGTGCCCTCACACGCACGCTCCCCCTAAAGCGTTGCCGTACCCTCACCTGGACCCTAAACCGTCCCCGTCCCCTAACCCTAACCCTAGCCCGAACCCTAACCCTAACCCTTCCCCAAACCCTGACCCTCACCCGTCCCCTAATCCTAACTCGTACGCTAACACTAACCCGCGCCCTCACACGCACGCTCCCCCTAAAGCGTTGCCGTACCCTCACCTGGACCCTAAACCGTCCCCGTCCCCTAACCCTAACCCTAGCCCGAACCCTAACCCTAACCTTTCTCCAAAGCCTGACCCTCACCCGTCCCCTAATCCTAACCCGTACGCTAACACTAACCCGCGCCCTCACACGCACGCTCCCCCTAAAGCGTTGCCATACCCTCACCTGGACCCTAAACCGTCCCCGTCCCCTAACCCTAGCCCTAGCCCGAACCCTAACCCTAAACCTTCCCCGAAGCCTGACCCTCAGCCGTGCCCTAATCCTAACCCGTACGCTAACACTAAACCGTGCCCTCACACGCACGCTCCCCCTAAAGCACTGCCTTACCCTCACCTGGACCCTAAACCGTCCCCGTCCCCTAACCCTAACCCTAGCCCGAACCCTAACCCTAACCCTTCCCCGAAGCCTGACCCTCACCCGTCCCCTAATCCTAACCCGTACGCTAACACTAACCCGCGCCCTCACACGCACGCTCCCCCTAAAGCGTTGCCGTACCCTCACCTGGACCCTAAACCGTCCCCGTCCCCTAACCCTAACCCTAGCCCGAACCCTAACCCTAACCCTTCCCCGAAGCCTGACCCTCACCCGTCCCCTAATCCTAACCCGTACGCTAACACTAACCCGCACCCTCACACGCACGCTCCCCCTAAAGCGTTGCCGTACCCTCACCTTGACCCTAAACCGTCCCCGTCCCCTAACCCTAACCCTAGCCCGAACCCTAACCCTAAACCTTCCCCGAAGCCTGACCCTCACCCGTCCCCTAATCCTAACCCGTACGGTAACACTAACCCGCGCCCTCACACACACGCTCCCCCTAAAGCGTTGCCGTACCCTCACCTGGACCCTAAACCGTCCCCGTCCCCTAACCCTAACCCTAGCCCGAACCCTAACCCTAACCCTTCCCCGAAGCCTGACACTCACCCGTCCCCTAATCCTAACCCGTACGCTAACACTAACCCGTGCCCTCACACGCACGCTCCCCCTAAAGCGTTGCCGTACCCTCACCTGGACCCTAAACCGTCCCCGTCCCCTAACCCTAACCCTAGTCCGAACCCAAACCCTAACCCTTCCCCGAAGCCTGACCCTCACCCGTGCCCTAATCCTAACCCGTACGCTAACACTAACCCGCGCCCTCACACGCACGCTCCCCCTAAAGCGTTGCCGTACCCTCACCTGGACCCTAAATCGTCCCCGTCCCCTAACCCTAACCCTAGCCCGAACCCTAACCCTAACCCTTCCCCGAAGGCTGACCCTCACCCGTCCCCTAATCCTAACCCGTACGCTAACACTAACCCGCGCCCTCACAGGCACGCTCCTCCTAAAGCGTTGCCGTACCCTCACCTGGACCCTAAACCGTCCCCATCCCCTAACCCTAACCCTAGCCCGAACCCTAACCCTAACCCTTCCCCGAAGCCTGACCCTCACCCGTGCCCTAATCCTAACCCGTACGCTAACACTAACCCGCGCCCTCACAGGCACGCTCCTCCTAAAGCGTTGCCGTACCCTCACCTGGACCCTAAACCGTCCCCATCCCCTAACCCTAACCCTAGCCCGAACCCTAACCCTAACCCTTCCCCGAAGCCTGACCCTCACCCGTCCCCTAATCCTAACACGTACGCTAACACTAACCCGCGCCCTCACACGCACGCTCCCCCTAAAGCGTTGCCGTACCCTCACCTGGACCCTAAACCGTCCCCGTCCCCTAACCCTAACCCTAGCCCGAACCCTAACCCGAACACTTCCCCGAAGCCTGACCCTCACCCGTCCCCTAATCCTAACACGTACGCTAACACTAACCCGCGCCCTCACACGCACGCTCCCCCTGAAGCGTTGCCGTACCCTCACCTAGACCCTAAACCGTCCCCGTCCCCTAACCCTAACCCTAGCCCAAACCCTAACCCTAACACTTCCCCGAAGCCTGACCCTCACCCGTCCCCTAATCCTAACCCGTACGCTAACACTAACCCGCGCCCTCACACGCACGCTCCCCCTAAAGCGTTGCCGTACCCTCACCTGGACACTAAACCGTCCCCGTCCCCTAACCCTAACCCTACCCCGAACCCTAACCCTAACCCTTCCCCGAAGCCTGACCCTCACCCGTCCCCTAATCCTAACCCGTACGCTAACACTAACCCGCGCCCTCACACGCACGCTCCCCCTAAAGCGTTGCCATACCCTCACCTGGACCCTAAACCGTTCCCGTCCCCTAACCCTAACCCTAGCTCGAACCCTAACCCTAACCCTTCCCTGAAGCCTGACCCTCACCCGTCCCCTAATCCTAACTCGCACGCTAACACTAACTCACGCCCTCACACGCACGCTCCCCCTAAAGCGTTGCCGTACCCTCACCTGGACCCTAAACCGTCCCCATCCCCTAACCCTAACCCTAGCCCGAACCCTAACCCTAACCCTTCCCCGAAGCCTGACCCTCACCCGTCCCCTAATCCTAACCCGTACGCTAACACTAACCCGCGCCCTCACACGCACGCTCCCCCTAAAGCGTTGCCGTACCCTCACCTGGACCCTAAACCGTCCCCGTCCCCTAACCCTAACCCTAGCCCGAACCCTAACCCTAACCCTTCCCCGAAGCCTGACCCTCACCCGTGCCCTAATCCTAACCCGTACGCTAACACTAACCCGCACTCTCACACGCACGCTCCCCCTAAAGCGTTGCCGTACCCTCACCTGGACCCTAAACCGTCCCTGTCCCCTAACCCCAACCCTAGCCCGAACCCTAACCCTAACCCTTCCCCGAAGCCTGACACTCACCCGTCCCCTAATCCTAACCCGTACGCTAACACTAACCCGCGCCCTCACACGCACGCTCCCCCTAAAGCGTTGCCGTACCCTCACCTGGACCCTAAACCGTCCCCGTCCCCTAACCCTAACCCTAGCCCGAACCCTAACCCTAACCCTTCCCCGAATCCTGACCCTCACCCGTGCCCTAATCCTAACCCCTACGCTAACACTAACCCGCACCCTCACACACACGCTCCCCCTAAAGCGTTGCCGTACCCTCACCTTGACCCTAAACCGTCCCCGTCCCCTAACCCTAACCCTAGCCCGAACCCTAACCCTAAACCTTCCCCGAAGCCTGACCCTCACCCGTGCCCTAATCCTAACCCGTACGGTAACACTAACCCGCGCCCTCACACACACGCTCCCCCTAAAGCGTTGCCGTACCCTCACCTGGACCCTAAACCGTCCCCGTCCCCTAACCCTAACCCTAGCCCGAACCCTAACCCTAACCCTTCCCCGAAGCCTGACCCTCACCCGTCCCCTAATCCTAACCCGTACGCTAACACTAACCCGCGCCCTCACACGCACCCTCCCCCTAAAGCGTTGCCGTACCCTCACCTGGACCCTAAACCGTCCCCATCCCCTAACCCTAACCCTAGCCCGAACCCTAACCCTAACCCTTCCCCGAAGCCTGACCCTCACCCGTGCCCTAATCCTAACCCGTACGCTAACACTAACCCGCACCCTCACACGCACGCTCCCCCTAAAGCGTTGCCGTACCCTCACCTGGACCCTAAACCGTCCCCGTCCCCTAACCCTAACCCTAGCCCGAACCCTAACCCTAACCCTTCCCCGAAGCTGACCTTCACCCGTGCCCTAATCCTAACCCGTACGCTAACACTAACCCGCGCCCTCTACGCACGCTCCCCCTAAAGCATTGCCGTACCCTCACCTGGACCCTAAACCGTCCCCGTCCCCTAACCCTAACCCTAGCCCGAACCCTAACCCTAACCCTTACCCGAAGCCTGACCCTCACCCGTCCCCTAATCCTACCCCGTACGCTTACACTAACCCGCGCCCTGACACGCAGGCTACCCCTAAAGCGTTGCCGTACCCTCACCTAGACCCTAAACCTTCCCCATCCCCTAACCCTAACCCTAGCCCGAACCCTAACCCTAACCCTTCCCCGAAGGCTGACCCTCACCCGTGCCCTAATCCTAACCCGTACGCTAACACTAACCCGCGCCCTCACACGCACGCTCCCCCTAAAGCGTTGCCGTACCCTCACCTGGACCCTAAACCGTCCCCGTCCCCTAACCCTAACCCTAGCCCGAACCCTAACCCTAACCCTTCCCCGAAGCCTGACCCTCACCCGTCCCCTAATCCTATCCCGTACGCTAACACTAACCCGCGCCCTCACACGCACGCTCCCCCTAAAGCGTTGCCGTACCCTCACCTGGACCCTAAACCGTCCCCGTCCCCTAACCCTAACCCTAGCCCGAACCCTAACCCTAACCCTTCCCCGAAGCCTGACCCTCACCCGTCCCCTAATCCTAACCCGTACGCTAACACTAACCCGCGCCCTCACACGCACGCTCCCCCTAAAGCGTTGCCGTACCCTCACCTGGACCCTAAACCGTTCCCGTCCCCTAACCCTAACCCTAGCCCGAACCCTATCCCTAACCCTTCCCCGAAGCCTGACCCTCACCCGTCCCCTAATCCTAACCCGTACGCTAACACTAACCCGCGCCCTCACACGCACGCTCCCCCTAAAGCGTTGCCGTACCCTCACCTGGACCCTAAACCGTCCCCGTCCCCTAACCCTAACCCTAGCCCGAACCCTAAGCCTAACCCTTCCCCAAAGCTGACCCTCACCCGTGCCCTAATCCTAACCCGTACGCTAAGACTAACCCGCGCCCTCACACGCACGCTCCCCCTAAAGCGTTGCCGTACCCTCACCTGGACCCTAAACCGTCCCCGTCCCCTAACCCTAACCCTAGCCCGAACCCTAACCCTAACCCTTCCCCGAAGCCTGACCCTCACCCGTCCCCTAATCCTAACCCGTACGGTAACACTAACCCACGCCCTCACACGCACCCTCCCCCTAAAGCGTTGCCGTACCCTCACCTGCACCCTAAACCGTCCCCGTCCCCTAACCCTAACCCTAGACCGAACCCTAACCCTAACACTTCCCCGAAGCCTGACCCTCACCCGTCCCCTAATCCTAACCCGTACGCCAACACTAACCCGCGCCCTCACACGCAGGCTACCCCGAAAGCATTGCCGTACCCTCACCTGGACCCTAAACCGTCCCCGTCCCCTAACCCTAACCCTAGCCCGAACCCTAACCCTAACCCTTCCCCGAAGCTGAACCTCACCCGTGCCCTATCCTAACCCGTACGCTAACACTAACCCGCACCCTCACACGCACGCTCCCCCTAAAGCGTTGCCGTACCCTCACCTGGACCCTAAACCGTCCCCGTCCCCTAACCCTAACCCTAGCCCGAACCCTAACCCTAACCCTTCCCCGAAGCCTGACCCTCACCCGTGCCCTAATCCTAACCCGTACGCTAACACTAACCCGTGCCCTCACACGCACGCTCCCCCTAAAGCGTTGCCGTACCCTCACCTGGACCCTAAACCGTCCCCGTCCCCTAACCCTAACCCTAGCCCGAACCCTAACCCTAACCCTTCCCCAAACCCTGACCCTCACCCGTCCCCTAATCCTAACTCGTACGCTAACACTAACCCGCGCCCTCACACGCACGCTCCCCCTAAAGCGTTGCCGTACCCTCACCTGGACCCTAAACCGTCCCCGTCCCCTAACCCTAACCCTAGCCCGAACCCTAACCCTAACCTTTCTCCAAAGCCTGACCCTCACCCGTCCCCTAATCCTAACCCGTACGCTAACACTAACCCGCGCCCTCACACGCACGCTCCCCCTAAAGCGTTGCCATACCCTCACCTGGACCCTAAACCGTCCCCGTCCCCTAACCCTAGCCCTAGCCCGAACCCTAACCCTAAACCTTCCCCGAAGCCTGACCCTCAGCCGTGCCCTAATCCTAACCCGTACGCTAACACTAAACCGTGCCCTCACACGCACGCTCCCCCTAAAGCACTGCCTTACCCTCACCTGGACCCTAAACCGTCCCCGTCCCCTAACCCTAACCCTAGCCCGAACCCTAACCCTAACCCTTCCCCGAAGCCTGACCCTCACCCGTCCCCTAATCCTAACCCGTACGCTAACACTAACCCGCGCCCTCACACGCACGCTCCCCCTAAAGCGTTGCCGTACCCTCACCTGGACCCTAAACCGTCCCCGTCCCCTAACCCTAACCCTAGCCCGAACCCTAACCCTAACCCTTCCCCGAAGCCTGACCCTCACCCGTCCCCTAATCCTAACCCGTACGCTAACACTAACCCGCACCCTCACACGCACGCTCCCCCTAAAGCGTTGCCGTACCCTCACCTGGACCCTAAACCGTCCCCGTCCCCTAACCCTAGCCCTAGCCCGAACCCTAACCCTAACCCTTCCCCGAAGCCTGACCCTCAGCCGTGCCCTAATCCTAACCCGTACGCTAACACTAACCCGTGCCCTCACACGCACGCTCCCCCTAAAGCATTGCCGTACCCTCACCTGGACCCTAAACCGTCCCCGTCCCCTAACCCTAACCCTAGCCCGAACCCTAACCCTAACCCTTCCCCGAAGCCTGACCCTCACCCGTGCCCTAATCCTAACCCGTACGCTAACACTAACCCGCGCCCTCACACGCACGCTCCCCCTAAAGCGTTGCCGTACCCTCACCTGGACCCTAAACCGTCCCCGTCCCCTAACCCTAACCCTAGCCCGAACCCTAACCCTAACCCTTCCCCGAAGCCTGACCCTCACCCGTGCCCTAATCCTAACCCGTACGCTAACACTAACCCGCACCCTCACACGCACGCTCCCCCTAAAGCGTTGCCGTACCCTCACCTGGACCCTAAACCGTCCCCGTCCCCTAACCCTAACCCTAGCCCGAACCCTAACCCTAACCCTTCCCCGAAGGCTGACCCTCACCCGTCCCCTAATCCTAACCCGTACGCTAACACTAACCTGCGCCCTCACACGCACGCTCCCCCTAAAGCGTTGCCGTACCCTAACCAGGACCCTAAACCGTCCCCGTCCCCTAACCCTAACCCTAGCCCGAACCCTAACCCTAACCCTTCCCCGAAGCCTGACCCTCACCCGTGCCCTAATCCTAACCCGTACGCTAACACTAACCCGCGCCCTCACACGCACGCTCCCCCTAAAGCGTTGCCGTACCCTCACCTGGACCCTAAACCGTCCCCGTCCCCTAACCCTAACCCTAGCCCGAACCCTAACCCTAACCCTTCCCCGAAGCCTGACCCTCACCCGTCCCCTAATCCTAACCCGTACGCTAACACTAACCCGCGCCCTCACACGCACGCTCCCCCTAAAGCGTTGCCGTACCCTCACCTGGACCCTAAACCGTTCCCGTCCCCTAACCCTAACCCTAGCCCGAACCCTAACCCTAACCCTTCCCCGAAGCCTGACCCTCACCCGTCCCTTAATCCTAACCCGTACGCTAACACTAACCCGCGCCCTCACACGCACGCTCCCCCTAAAGCGTTGCCGTACCCTCACCTGGACCCTAAACCGTCCCCGTCCCCTAACCTTAACCCTAGCCCGAACCCTAACCCTAACCCTTCCCCGAAGCCTGACCCTCACCCGTCCCCTAATCCTAACCCGTACGCTAACACTAACCCGCGCCCTCACACGCACGCTCCCCCTAAAGCGTTGCCGTACCCTAACCTGGACCCTAAACCGTCCCCGTCCCCTAACCCTAACCCTAGCCCGAACCCTAACCCTAACCCTTCCCCGAAGCCTGACCCTCACCCGTGCCCTAATCCTAACCCGTACGCTAACACTAACCCGCGCCCTCACACGCACGCTCCCCCTAAAGCGTTGCCGTACCCTCACCTGGACCCTAAACCGTCCCCGTCCCCTAACCCTAACCCTAGCCCGAACCCTAACCCTAACCCTTCCCCGAAGCCTGACCCTCACCCGTCCCCTAATCCTAACCCGTACGCTAACACTAACCCGCGCCCTCACACGCACGCTCCCCCTAAAGCGTTGCCGTACCCTCACCTGGACCCTAAACCGTTCCCGTCCCCTAACCCTAACCCTAGCCCGAACCCTAACCCTAACCCTTCCCCGAAGCCTGACCCTCACCCGTCCCTTAATCCTAACCCGTACGCTAACACTAACCCGCGCCCTCACACGCACGCTCCCCCTAAAGCGTTGCCGTACCCTCACCTGGACCCTAAACCGTCCCCGTCCCCTAACCTTAACCCTAGCCCGAACCCTAACCCTAACCCTTCCCCGAAGCCTGACCCTCACCCGTCCCCTAATCCTAACCCGTACGCTAACACTAACCCGCGCCCTCACACGCACGCTCCCCCTAAAGCGTTGCCGTACCCTAACCTGGACCCTAAACCGTCCCCGTCCCCTAACCCTAACCCTAGCCCGAACCCTAACCCTAACCCTTCCCCGAAGCCTGACCCTCACCCGTGCCCTAATCCTAACCCGTACGCTAACACTAACCCGCGCCCTCACACGCACGCTCCCCCTAAAGCGTTGCCGTACCCTCACCTGGACCCTAAACCGTCCCCGTCCCCTAACCCTAACCCTAGCCCGAACCCTAACCCTAACCCTTCCCCGAAGCCTGACCCTCACCCGTCCCCTAATCCTAACACGTACGCTAACACTAACCCGCGCCCTCACACGCACGCTCCCCCTAAAGCGTTGCCGTACCCTCACCTGGACCCTAAACCGTCCCCGTCCCCTAACCCTAACCCTAGCCCGAACCCTAACCCTAACCCTTCCCCGAAGCCTGACCCTCACCCGTGCCCTAATCCTAACCCGTACGCTAACACTAACCCGCACCCTCACACGCACGCTCCCCCTAAAGCGTTGCCGTACCCTCACCTGGACCCTAAACCGTCCCCGTCCCCTAACCCTAACCCTAGCCCGAACCCTAACCCTAACCCTTCCCCGAAGGCTGACCCTCACCCGTCCCCTAATCCTAACCCGTACGCTAACACTAACCTGCGCCCTCACACGCACGCTCCCCCTAAAGCGTTGCCGTACCCTAACCAGGACCCTAAACCGTCCCCGTCCCCTAACCCTAACCCTAGCCCGAACCCTAACCCTAACCCTTCCCCGAAGCCTGACCCTCACCCGTGCCCTAATCCTAACCCGTACGCTAACACTAACCCGCGCCCTCACACGCACGCTCCCCCTAAAGCGTTGCCGTACCCTCACCTGGACCCTAAACCGTCCCCGTCCCCTAACCCTAACCCTAGCCCGAACCCTAACCCTAACCCTTCCCCGAAGCCTGACCCTCACCCGTCCCCTAATCCTAACCCGTACGCTAACACTAACCCGCGCCCTCACACGCACGCTCCCCCTAAAGCGTTGCCGTACCCTCACCTGGACCTTAAACCGTTCCCGTCCCCTAACCCTAACCCTAGCCCGAACCCTAACCCTAACCCTTCCCCGAAGCCTGACCCTCACCCGTCCCTTAATCCTAACCCGTACGCTAACACTAACCCGCGCCCTCACACGCACGCTCCCCCTAAAGCGTTGCCGTACCCTCACCTGGACCCTAAACCGTCCCCGTCCCCAAACCTTAACCCTAGCCCGAACCCTAACCCTAACCCTTCCCCGAAGCCTGACCCTCACCCGTCCCCTAATCCTAACCCGTACGCTAACACTAACCCGCGCCCTCACACGCACGCTCCCCCTAAAGCGTTGCCGTACCCTAACCTGGACCCTAAACCGTCCCCGTCCCCTAACCCTAACCCTAGCCCGAACTCTAACCCTAACCCTTCCCCGAAGCCTGACCCTCACCCGTGCCCTAATCCTAACCCGTACGCTAACACTAACCCGCGCCCTCACACGCACGCTCCCCCTAAAGCGTTGCCGTACCCTCACCTGGACCCTAAACCGTCCCCGTCCCCTAACCCTAACCCTAGCCCGAACCCTAACCCTAACCCTTCCCCGAAGCCTGACCCTCACCCGTCCCCTAATCCTAACCCGTACGCTAACACTAACCCGCGCCCTCACACGCACGCTCCCCCTAAAGCGTTGCCGTACCCTCACCTGGACCCTAAACCGTCCCCGTCCCCTAACCCTAACCCTAGCCCGAACCCTAACCCTAACCCTTCCCCGAAGCCTGACCCTCACCCGTCCCCTAATCCTAACCCGTACGCTAACACTAACCCGCGCCCTCACACGCACGCTCCCCCTAAAGCGTTGCCGTACCCTCACCTGGACCCTAAACCGTTCCCGTCCCCTAACCCTAACCCTAGCCCGAACCCTAACCCTAACCCTTCCCCGAAGCCTGACCCTCACCCGTCCCTTAATCCTAACCCGTACGCTAACACTAACCCGCGCCCTCACACGCACGCTCCCCCTAAAGCGTTGCCGTACCCTCACCTGGACCCTAAACCGTCCCCGTCCCCTAACCTTAACCCTAGCCCGAACCCTAACCCTAACCCTTCCCCGAAGCCTGACCCTCACCCGTCCCCTAATCCTAACCCGTACGCTAACACTAACCCGCGCCCTCACACGCACGCTCCCCCTAAAGCGTTGCCGTACCCTAACCTGGACCCTAAACCGTCCCCGTCCCCTAACCCTAACCCTAGCCCGAACCCTAACCCTAACCCTTCCCCGAAGCCTGACCCTCACCCGTGCCCTAATCCTAACCCGTACGCTAACACTAACCCGCGCCCTCACACGCACGCTCCCCCTAAAGCGTTGCCGTACCCTCACCTGGACCCTAAACCGTCCCCGTCCCCTAACCCTAACCCTAGCCCGAACCCTAACCCTAACCCTTCCCCGAAGCCTGACCCTCACCCGTCCCCTAATCCTAACCCGTACGCTAACACTAACCCACGCCCTCACACGCACGCTCCCCCTAAAGCGTTGCCGTACCCTCACCTGGACCCTAAACCGTTCCCGTCCCCTAACCCTAACCCTAGCCCGAACCCTAACCCTAACCCTTCCCCGAAGCCTGACCCTCAACCGTCCCTTAATCCTAACCCGTACGCTAACACTAACCCGCGCCCTCACACGCACGCTCCCCCTAAAGCGTTGCCGTACCCTCACCTGGACCCTAAACCGTTCCCGTCCCCTAAACCTAACCCTGGCCCGAACCCTAACCCTAACCCTTCCCCGAAGCCTGACCCTCACCCGTCCCCTAATCCTAACCCGTACGCTAACACTAACCCGCACCCTCACATGCACGCTCCCCCTAAAGCGTTGCCGTACCCTCACCTGGACCCTAAACCGTCCCCGTCCCCTAACCCCAACCCTAGCCCGAACCCTAACCCTAACCCTTCCCCGAAGCCTGACCCTCACCCGTCCCCTAATCCTAACCCGTACGCTAACAGTAACCCGCGACCTCACACGCACGCTCTCCCTAAAGCGTTGCTGTACCCTCACCTGGACCCTAAACCGTCCCCGTCCCCTAACCCTAACCCTAGCCCGAACCCTAACCCTAACCCTTCCCCGAAGCTATCCCTCACCCGTGCCCTAATCCTAACCCGTACGCTAACATTAACCCGCGCCCTCACACGCATGCTCCCCCTAAAGCGTTGCCGTACCCTCACCTGGACCCTAAACCGTCCCCGTCCCCTAATCCTAACCCTAGCCCGAACCCTAACCCTAACCCTTCCCCGAAGCCTGACCCTCACCCGTCCCCTAATCCTAACCCGTACGCTAACACTAACCCGCGCCCTCACACGCACGCTCCCCCTAAAGCGTTGCCGTACCCTCACCTGGACCCTAAACCGTCCCCGTCCCCTAACCCTAACCCTAGCCCGAACCCTAACCCTAACCCTTCCCCGCAGCCTGACCCTCACCCGTCCCCTAATCCTAACCCGTACGCTAACAATAACCCGCGCCCTCACACGCACGCTCCCCCTAAAGCGTTGCCGTACCCTCACCTGGACCCTAAACCGTCCCCGTCCCCTAACATTAACCCTAGCCCGAACCCTAACCCTAACCGTTCCCCGAAGCCTGACCCTCACCCGTCCCCTAATCCTAACCCGTACGCTAACACTAACCCGTGCCCTCACACGCAGACTACCCCTAAAGCGTTGCCGTACCCGAACCTGGACCCTAAACCGTCCCCGTCCCCTAACCCTAACCCTAGCCCGAACTCTAACCCTAACCCTTCCCCGAAGCCTGACCCTCACCCGTGCCCTAATCCTAACCCGTACGCTAACACTTACCCGTGCCCTCACACGCACGCTCCCCCTAAAGCGTTGCCGTACCCTCACCTGGACCCTAAACCGTCCCCATCCCCTAACCCTAACCCTAGCCCGAACCCTAACCCTAACCCTTCCCCGAAGCCTGACCCTCACCCGTGCCCTAATCCTAACCCGTACGCTAACACTAACCCGCGCCCTCACACGCACGCTCCCCCTAAAGCGTTGCCGTACCCTCACCTGGACCCTAAACCGTCCCCGTCCCCTAACCCTAACCCTAGCCCGAACCCTAACCCTAACCCTTCCCCGAAGCCTGACCCTCACCCGTGCCCTAATCCTAACCCCTACGCTAACACTAACCCGCACCCTCACACGCACGCTCCCTCTAAAGCGTTGCCGTACCCTCACCTGGACCCTAAACCGTCCCCGTCCCCTAACCCTAACCCTAGCCCGAACCCTAACCCTAACCCTTCCCCGAAGCCTGACCCTCACCCGTGCCCTAATCCTAACCCGTACGCTAACACTAACCCGCGCCCTCACACGCACGCTCCCCCTAAAGCGTTGCCGTACCCTCACCTGGACCCTAAACCGTCCCCGTCCCCTAACCCTAACCCTAGCCCGAACCCTAACCCGAACACTTCCCCGAAGCCTGACCCTCACCCGTCCCCTAATCCTAACCCGTACGCTAACACTAACCCGCACCCTCACACGCACGCTCCCCCTGAAGCGTTGCCGTACCCTCACCTAGACCCTAAACCGTCCCCGTCCCCTAACCCCAACCCTAGCCCGAACCCTAACCCTAACACTTCCCCGAAGCCTGACCCTCACCCGTCCCCTAATCCTAACCCGTACGCTAACACTAACCCGCGCCCTCACACGCACGCTCCCCCTAAAGCGTTGCCGTACCCTCACCTGGACCCTAAACCTTCCCCGTCCCCTAACCCCAACCCTAGCCCGAACCCTAACCCTAACCCTTCCCCGAAGCCTGACCCTCACCCGTCCCCTAATCCTAACCCGTACGCTAACAGTAACCCGCGCCCTCACACGCACGCTCCCCCTAAAGCGTTGCCGTACCCTCACCTGGACCCTAAACCGTCCCCGTCCCCTAACCCTAACCCTAGCCCGAACCCTAACCCTAACCCTTCCCCGAAGCCTGACCCTCACCCGTCCCCTAATCCTAACCCGTACGCTAACACTAACCCACGCCCTCACACGCACGCTCCCCCTAAAGCGTTGCCGTACCCTCACCTGGACCCTAAACCGTTCCCGTCCCCTAACCCTAACCCTAGCCCGAACCCTAACCCTAACCCTTCCCCGAAGCCTGACCCTCAACCGTCCCTTAATCCTAACCCGTACGCTAACACTAACCCGCGCCCTCACACGCACGCTCCCCCTAAAGCGTTGCCGTACCCTCACCTGGACCCTAAACCGTTCCCGTCCCCTAAACCTAACCCTGGCCCGAACCCTAACCCTAACCCTTCCCCGAAGCCTGACCCTCACCCGTCCCCTAATCCTAACCCGTACGCTAACACTAACCCGCACCCTCACATGCACGCTCCCCCTAAAGCGTTGCCGTACCCTCACCTGGACCCTAAACCGTCCCCGTCCCCTAACCCCAACCCTAGCCCGAACCCTAACCCTAACCCTTCCCCGAAGCCTGACCCTCACCCGTCCCCTAATCCTAACCCGTACGCTAACAGTAACCCGCGACCTCACACGCACGCTCTCCCTAAAGCGTTGCTGTACCCTCACCTGGACCCTAAACCGTCCCCGTCCCCTAACCCTAACCCTAGCCCGAACCCTAACCCTAACCCTTCCCCGAAGCTATCCCTCACCCGTGCCCTAATCCTAACCCGTACGCTAACATTAACCCGCGCCCTCACACGCATGCTCCCCCTAAAGCGTTGCCGTACCCTCACCTGGACCCTAAACCGTCCCCGTCCCCTAATCCTAACCCTAGCCCGAACCCTAACCCTAACCCTTCCCCGAAGCCTGACCCTCACCCGTCCCCTAATCCTAACCCGTACGCTAACACTAACCCGCGCCCTCACACGCACGCTCCCCCTAAAGCGTTGCCGTACCCTCACCTGGACCCTAAACCGTCCCCGTCCCCTAACCCTAACCCTAGCCCGAACCCTAACCCTAACCCTTCCCCGCAGCCTGACCCTCACCCGTCCCCTAATCCTAACCCGTACGCTAACAATAACCCGCGCCCTCACACGCACGCTCCCCCTAAAGCGTTGCCGTACCCTCACCTGGACCCTAAACCGTCCCCGTCCCCTAACATTAACCCTAGCCCGAACCCTAACCCTAACCGTTCCCCGAAGCCTGACCCTCACCCGTCCCCTAATCCTAACCCGTACGCTAACACTAACCCGTGCCCTCACACGCAGACTACCCCTAAAGCGTTGCCGTACCCGAACCTGGACCCTAAACCGTCCCCGTCCCCTAACCCTAACCCTAGCCCGAACTCTAACCCTAACCCTTCCCCGAAGCCTGACCCTCACCCGTGCCCTAATCCTAACCCGTACGCTAACACTTACCCGTGCCCTCACACGCACGCTCCCCCTAAAGCGTTGCCGTACCCTCACCTGGACCCTAAACCGTCCCCATCCCCTAACCCTAACCCTAGCCCGAACCCTAACCCTAACCCTTCCCCGAAGCCTGACCCTCACCCGTGCCCTAATCCTAACCCGTACGCTAACACTAACCCGCGCCCTCACACGCACGCTCCCCCTAAAGCGTTGCCGTACCCTCACCTGGACCCTAAACCGTCCCCGTCCCCTAACCCTAACCCTAGCCCGAACCCTAACCCTAACCCTTCCCCGAAGCCTGACCCTCACCCGTGCCCTAATCCTAACCCCTACGCTAACACTAACCCGCACCCTCACACGCACGCTCCCTCTAAAGCGTTGCCGTACCCTCACCTGGACCCTAAACCGTCCCCGTCCCCTAACCCTAACCCTAGCCCGAACCCTAACCCTAACCCTTCCCCGAAGCCTGACCCTCACCCGTGCCCTAATCCTAACCCGTACGCTAACACTAACCCGCGCCCTCACACGCACGCTCCCCCTAAAGCGTTGCCGTACCCTCACCTGGACCCTAAACCGTCCCCGTCCCCTAACCCTAACCCTAGCCCGAACCCTAACCCGAACACTTCCCCGAAGCCTGACCCTCACCCGTCCCCTAATCCTAACCCGTACGCTAACACTAACCCGCACCCTCACACGCACGCTCCCCCTGAAGCGTTGCCGTACCCTCACCTAGACCCTAAACCGTCCCCGTCCCCTAACCCCAACCCTAGCCCGAACCCTAACCCTAACACTTCCCCGAAGCCTGACCCTCACCCGTCCCCTAATCCTAACCCGTACGCTAACACTAACCCGCGCCCTCACACGCACGCTCCCCCTAAAGCGTTGCCGTACCCTCACCTGGACCCTAAACCTTCCCCGTCCCCTAACCCCAACCCTAGCCCGAACCCTAACCCTAACCCTTCCCCGAAGCCTGACCCTCACCCGTCCCCTAATCCTAACCCGTACGCTAACAGTAACCCGCGCCCTCACACGCACGCTCCCCCTAAAGCGTTGCCGTACCCTCACCTGGACCCTAAACCGTCCCCGTCCCCTAACCCTAACCCTAGCCCGAACCCTAACCCTAACCCTTCCCCGAATCCTGACCCTCACCCGTGCCCTAATCCTAACCCCTACGCTAACACTAACCCGCACCCTCACACACACGCTCCCCCTAAAGCGTTGCCGTACCCTCACCTTGACCCTAAACCGTCCCCGTCCCCTAACCCTAACCCTAGCCCGAACCCTAACCCTAAACCTTCCCCGAAGCCTGACCCTCACCCGTACCCTAATCCTAACCCGTACGCTAACACTAACCCGCGCCCTCACACGCACGCTCCCGCTAAAGCGTTGCCGTACCCTCACCTGCACCATAAACCGTCCCCGTCCCCTAACCCTAACCCAAGCCCGAACCCTAACCCTAACCCTTCCCCGAAGCCTGACCCTCACCCGTGCCCTAATCCTAACCCGTACGCTAACACTAACCCGCGCCCTCACACGCACGCTCCCCCTAAAGCGTTGCCGTACCCTCACCTGGACCCTAAACCTTCCCCATCCCCTAACCCTAACCCTAGCCCGAACCCTAACCCTAACCCTTCCCCGAAGCCTGACCCTCACCCGTGCCCTAATCCTAACCCGTACGCTAACACTAACCCGCGCCCTCACAGGCACGCTCCTCCTAAAGCGTTGCCGTACCCTCACCTGGACCCTAAACCGTCCCCATCCCCTAACCCTAACCCTAGCCCGAACCCTAACCCTAACCCTTCCCCGAAGCCTGACCCTCACCCGTGCCCTAATCCTAACCCGTACGCTAACACTAACCCGCGCCCTCACAGGCACGCTCCTCCTAAAGCGTTGCCATACCCTCACCTGGACCCTAAACCGTCCCCATCCCCTAACCCTAACCCTAGCCCGAACCCTAACCCTAACCCTTCCCCGAAGCCTGACCCTCACCCGTCCCCTAATCCTAACACGTACGCTAACACTAACCCGCGCCCTCACACGCACGCTCCCCCTAAAGCGTTGCCGTACCCTCACCTGGACCCTAAATCGTCCCCGTCCCCTAACCCTAACCCTAGCCCGAACCCTAACCCGAACACTTCCCCGAAGCCTGACCCTCACCCGTCCCCTAATCCTAACACATACGCTAACACTAACCCGCACCCTCACACGCACGCTCCCCCTGAAGCGTTGCCGTACCCTCACCTAGACCCTAAACCGTCCCCGTCCCCTAACCCTAACCCTAGCCCAAACCCTAACCCTAACCCTTCCCCGAAGCCTGACCCTCACCCGTCCCCTAATCCTAACCCGTACGCTAACACTAACCCGCGCCCTCACACGCACGCTCCCCCTAAAGCGTTGCCGTACCCTCACCTGGACACTAAACCGTCCCCGTCCCCTAACCCTAACCCTAGCCCGAACCCTAACCCTAACCCTTCCCCGAAGCCTGACCCTCACCCGTCCCCTAATCCTAACCCGTACGCTAACACTAACCCGCGCCCTCACATGCACGCTCCCCCTAAAGCGTTGCCGTACCCTCACCTGGACCCTAAACCGTTCCCGTCCCCTAACCCTAACCCTAGCTCGAACCCTAACCCTAACCCTTCCCCGAAGCCTGACCCTCACCCGTCCCCTAATCCTAACCCGCACGCTAACACTAACTCACGCCCTCACACGCACGCTCCCCCTAAAGCGTTGCCGTACCCTCACCTGGACCCTAAACCGTCCCCGTCCCCTAACCCTAACCCTAGCCCGAACCCTAACCCTAACCCTTCCCCGAAGCCTGACCCTCACCCGTGCCCTAATCCTAACCCGTACGCTAACACTAACCCGCACTCTCACACGCACGCTCCCCCTAAAGCGTTGCCGTACCGTCACCTGGACCCTAAACCGTCCCCGTCCCCTAACCCCAACCCTAGCCCGAACCCTAACCCTAACCCTTCCCCGAAGCCTGACACTCACCCGTCCCCTAATCCTAACCCGTACGCTAACACTAACCCGCGCCCTCACACGCACGCTCCCCCTAAAGCGTTGCCGTACCCTCACCTGGACCCTAAACCGTCCCCGTCCCCTAAACCTAACCCTAGCCCGAACCCTAACCCTAACCCTTCCCCGAATCCTGACCCTCACCCGTGCCCTAATCCTAACCCCTACGCTAACACTAACCCGCACCCTCACACAAACGCTCCCCCTAAAGCGTTGCCGTACCCTCACCTTGACCCTAAACCGTCCCCGTCCCCTAACCCTAACCCTAGCCCGAACCCTAACCCTAAACCTTCCCCGAAGCCTGACCCTCACCCGTGCCCTAATCCTAACCCGTACGGTAACACTAACCCGCGCCCTCACACACACGCTCCCCCTAAAGCGTTGCCGTACCCTCACCTGGACCCTAAACCGTCCCCGTCCCCTAACCCTAACCCTAGCCCGAACCCTAACCCTAACCCTTCCCCGAAGCCTGACCCTCACCCGTCCCCTAATCCTAACCCGTACGCTAACACTAACCCGCGCCCTCACACGCACCCTCCCCCTAAAGCGTTGCCGTACCCTCACCTGGACCCTAAACCGTCCCCATCCCCTAACCCTAACCCTAGCCCGAACCCTAACCCTAACCCTTCCCCGAAGCCTGACCCTCACCCGTGCCCTAATCCTAACCCGTACGCTAACACTAACCCGCACCCTCACACGCACGCTCCCCCTAAAGCGTTGCCGTACCCTCACCTGGACCCTAAACCGTCACCGTCCCCTAACCCTAACCCTAGCCCGAACCCTAACCCTAACCCTTCCCCGAAGCCTGACACTCACCCGTGCCCTAATCCTAACCCGTACGCTAACACTAACCCGCGCCCTCACAGGCACGCTCCCCCTTAAGCGTTGCCGTACCCTCACATGGACCCTAAACCGTCCCCATCCCCTAACCCTAACCCTAGCCCGAACCCTAACCCTAACCCTTCCCCGAAGCCTGACCCTCACCCGTGCCCTAATCCTAACCCGTACGCTAACACTAACCCGCGCCCTCACACGCACGCTCCCCCTAAAGCGTTGCCGTACCATCACCTGCACCCTAAACCGTCCCCGTCCCCTAACCCTAACCCTAGCCCGAACCCTATCCCGAACACTTCCCCGAAGCCTGACCCTCACCCGTGCACTAATCCTAAACCGTACGCTAACACTAACCCGCACCCTCACACGCACGCTCCCCCTAAAGCGTTGCCGTACCCTCACCTGGACCCTAAACCGTCCCCGTCCCCTAACCCTAACCCTAGCCCGAACCCTAACCCTAACCCTTCCCCGAAGCCTGACCCTCACCCGTCCCCTAATCCTAACCCGTACGCTAACACTAACCCGCGCCCTCACACGCACGCTCCCCCTAAAGCGTTGCCATACCCTCACCTGGACCCTAAACCGTTCCCGTCCCCTAACCCTAACCCTAGCCCGAACCCTAACCCTAACCCTTCCCCGAAGCCTGACCCTCACCCGTGCCCTAATCCTAACCCGTACGCTAACACTAACCCGCGCCCTCACACGCACGCTCCCCCTAAAGCGTTGCCGTACCCTCACCTGGACCCTAAACCGTCCCCGTCCCCTAACCCTAACCCTAGCCCTAACCCTATCCCGAACACTTCCCCGAAGCCTGACCCTCACCCGTGCACTAATCCTAAACCGTACGCTAACACTAACCCGCACCCTCACACGCACGCTCCCCCTAAAGCGTTGCCGTACCCTCACCTGGACCCTAAACCGTCCCCGTCCCCTAACCCTAACCCTAGCCCGAACCCTAACCCTAACCCTTCCCCGAAGCCTGACCCTCACCCGTCCCCTAATCCTAACCCGTACGCTAACACTAACCCGCACCCTCACACGCACGCTCCCCCTAAATCGTTGCCGTACCCTCACCTGGACCCTAAACCGTCACCGTCCCCTAACCCTAACCCTAGCCCGAACCCTAACCCTAACCCTTCCCCGAAGCCTGACACTCACCCGTGCCCTAATCCTAACCCGTACGCTAACACTAACCCGCGCCCTCACAGGCACGCTCCCCCTTAAGCGTTGCCGTACCCTCACATGGACCCTAAACCGTCCCCATCCCCTAACCCTAACCCTAGCCCGAACCCTAACCCTAACCCTTCCCCGAAGCCTGACCCTCACCCGTGCCCTAATCCTAACCCGTACGCTAACACTAACCCGCGCCCTCACACGCACGCTCCCCCTAAAGCGTTGCCGTACCATCACCTGCACCCTAAACCGTCCCCGTCCCCTAACCCTAACCCTAGCCCGAACCCTATCCCGAACACTTCCCCGAAGCCTGACCCTCACCCGTGCACTAATCCTAAACCGTACGCTAACACTAACCCGCACCCTCACACGCACGCTCCCCCTAAAGCGTTGCCATACCCTCACCTGGACCCTAAACCGTCCCCGTCCCCTAACCCTAACCCTAGCCCGAACCCTAACCCTAACCCTTCCCCGAAGCCTGACCCTCACCCGTCCCCTAATCCTAACCCGTACGCTAACACTAACCCGCGCCCTCACACGCACGCTCCCCCTAAAGCGTTGCCATACCCTCACCTGGACCCTAAACCGTCCCCGTCCCCTAACCCTAACCCTAGCCCGAACCCTAACCCTAACCCTTCCCCGAAGCCTGACCCTCACCCGTCCCCTAATCCTAACCCGTACGCTAACACTAACCCGCACCCTCACACGCACGCTCCCCCTAAAGCGTTGCCGTACCCTCACCTGGACCCTAAACCGTCACCGTCCCCTAACCCTAACCCTAGCCCGAACCCTAACCCTAACCCTTCCCCGAAGCCTGACACTCACCCGTGCCCTAATCCTAACCCGTACGCTAACACTAACCCGCGCCCTCACAGGCACGCTCCCCCTTAAGCGTTGCCGTACCCTCACATGGACCCTAAACCGTCCCCATCCCCTAACCCTAACCCTAGCCCGAACCCTAACCCTAACCCTTCCCCGAAGCCTGACCCTCACCCGTGCCCTAAACCTAACCCGTACGCTAACACTAACCCACGCCCTCACACGCACGCTCCCCCTAAAGCGTTGCCGTACCATCACCTGCACCCTAAACCGTCCCCGTCCCCTAACCCTAACCCTAGCCCGAACCCTATCCCGAACACTTCCCCGAAGCCTGACCCTCACCCGTGCACTAATCCTAAACCGTACGCTAACACTAACCCGCACCCTCACACGCACGCTCCCCCTAAAGCGTTGCCGTACCCTCACCTGGACCCTAAACCGTCCCCGTCCCCTAACCCTAACCCTAGCCCGAACCCTAACCCTAACCCTTCCCCGAAGCCTGACCCTCACCCGTCCCCTAATCCTAACCCGTACGCTAACACTAACCCGCGCCCTCACACGCACGCTCCCCCTAAAGCGTTGCCATACCCTCACCTGGACCCTAAACCGTTCCCGTCCCCTAACCCTAACCCTAGCCCGAACCCTAACCCTAACCCTTCCCCGAAGCCTGACCCTCACCCGTGCCCTAATCCTAACCCGTACGCTAACACTAACCCGCGCCCTCACACGCACGCTCCCCCTAAAGCGTTGCCGTACCATCACCTGCACCCTAAACCGTCCCCGTCCCCTAACCCTAACCCTAGCCCGAACCCTATCCCGAACACTTCCCCGAAGCCTGACCCTCACCCGTGCACTAATCCTAAACCGTACGCTAACACTAACCCGCACCCTCACACGCACGCTCCCCCTAAAGCGTTGCCGTACCCTCACCTGGACCCTAAACCGTCCCCGTCCCCTAACCCTAACCCTAGCCCGAACCCTAACCCTAACCCTTCCCCGAAGCCTGACCCTCACCCGTCCCCTAATCCTAACCCGTACGCTAACACTAACCCGCGCCCTAAAACGCACGCTCCCCCTAAAGCGTTGCCATACCCTCACCTGGACCCTAAACCGTCCCCGTCCCCTAACCCTAACCCTAGCCCGAACCCTAACCCTAACACTTCCCCGAAGCCTGACCCTCACCCGTGCCCTAATCCTAACCCGTACGCTAACACTAACCCGCACCCTCACACGCACGCTCCCCCTAAAGCGTTGCCGTACCCTCACCTGGACCCTAAACCGTCCCCGTCCCCTAACCCTAACCCTAGCCCGAACCCTAACCCTAACCCTTCCCCGAAGCCTGACCCTCACTCGTCCCCTAATCCTAACCCGTACGCTAACACTAACCCGCGCCCTCACACGCACGCTCCCCCTAAAGCGTTGCCGTACCCTCACCTGGACCCTAAACCGTTCCCGTCCCCTAACCCTAACCCTAGCCCGAACCCTAACCCTAACCCTTCCCCGAAGCCTGACCCTCACCCGTCCCCTAATCCTAACCCGTACGCTAACAGTAACCCGGCGCCCTCACACGCACGCTCCCCCTAAAGCGTTGCCGTACCCTCACCTGCACCCTAAACCGTCCCCGTCCCCTAACCCTAACCCTAGCCCGAACCCTAACCCTAACCCTTCCCCGAAGCCTGACCCTCACCCGTGCCCTAATCCTAACCCGTACGCTAACACTAACCCGCGCCCTCACACGCACGCTCCACCTAAAGCGTTGCCGTGCCCTCACCTGGACCCTAAACTGTCCCCGTCCCCTAACCCTAACCCTAGCCCGAACCCTAACCCTAACCCTTCCCCGAAGCCTGACCCTCACCCGTGCCCTAATCCTAACCCGTACGCTAACACTAACCCGCGCCCTCACACGCACGCTCCCCGTAAAGCGTTGCCGTACCCTCACCTGGACCCTAAACCGTCCCCGTCCCCTAACCCTAACCCTAGCCCGAACCCAAACCCTAACCCTTCCCCGAAGCCTGACCCTCACCCGTGCCCTAATCCTAACCCGTAGGCTAACACTAACCCACGCCCTCACAGGCACGCTCCCCCTAAAGCGTTGCCGTACCCTCACCTGGACCCTAAATCGTCCCCGTCCCCTAACCCTAACCCTAGCCCGAACCCTAACCCTAACCCTTCCCCGAAGCCTGACCCTCACCCGTGCCCTAATCCTAACCCTTACGCTAACACTAACCCGCGCCCTCACACGCACGCTCCCCCTAAAGCGTTGTCGTACCCTCACCTGGACCCTAAACCGTCCCCGTCCCCTAACCCTAACCCTAGCCCGAACACTAACCCTAACCCTTCCCCGAAGCTGACCCTCAACCGTGCCCTAATCCTAACCCGTACGCTAACACTAACCCGCGCCCTCTACGCACCCTCCCCCTAAAGCGTTGCCGTACCCTCACCTGGACCCTAAACCGTCCCCGTCCCCTAACCCTAACCCTAGCCCGAACCCTAACCCGAACACTTCCCCGAAGCCTGACCCTCACCCGTCCCCTAATCCTAACCCGTACGCTAACACTAACCCGCACCCTCACACGCACGCTCCCCCTGAAGCGTTGCTGTACCCTCACCTAGACCCTAAACCGTCCCCGTCCCCTAACCCTAACCCTAGCCCGAACCCTAACCCTAACCCTTCCCCGAAGCCTGACCCTCACCCGTGCCCTAATCCTAACCCGTACGCTAACACTAACCCGCGCCCTCACAGGCACGCTCCCCCTTAAGCGTTGCCGTACCCTCACATGGACCCTAAACCGTCCCCATCCCCTAACCCTAACCCTAGCCCGAACCCTAACCCTAACCCTTCCCCGAAGCCTGACCCTCACCCGTGCCGTAATCCTAACCCGTACGCTAACACTAACCCGCGCCCTCACACGCACGCTCTCCCTAAAGCGTTGCCGTACCCTCACCTGCACCCTAAACCGTCCCCGTCCCCTAACCCTAACCCTAGCCCGAACCCTATCCCGAACACTTCCCCGAAGCCTGACCCTCACCCGTGCACTAATCCTAAACCGTACGCTAACACTAACCCGCACCCTCACACGCACGCTCCCCCTAAAGCGTTGCCGTACCCTCACCTGGACCCTAAACCGTCCCCGTCCCCTAACCCTAACCCTAGCCCGAACCCTAACCCTAACCCTTCCCCGAAGCCTGACCCTCACCCGTCCCCTAATCCTAACCCGTACGCTAACACTAACCCGCGCCCTCACACGCACGCTCCCCCTAAAGCGTTGCCATACCCTCACCTGGACCCTAAACCGTTCCCGTCCCCTAACCCTAACCCTAGCCCGAACCCTAACCCTAACCCTTCCCCGAAGCCTGACCCTCACCCGTCCCCTAATCCTAACCCGTACGCTAACACTAACCCGCGCCCTCACACGCACGCTCCCCCTAAAGCGTTGCCATACCCTCACCTGGACCCTAAACCGTCCCCGTCCCCTAACCCTAACCCTAGCCCGAACCCTAACCCTAACACTTCCCCGAAGCCTGACCCTCACCCGTGCCCTAATCCTAACCCGTACGCTAACACTAACCCGCACCCTCACACGCACGCTCCCCCTAAAGCGTTGCCGTACCCTCACCTGGACCCTAAACCGTCCCCGTCCCCTAACCCTAACCCTAGCCCGAACCCTAACCCTAACCCTTCCCCGAAGCCTGACCCTCACCCGTCCCCTAATCCTAACCCGTACGCTAACACTAACCCGGCGCCCTCACACGCACGCTCCCCCTAAAGCGTTGCCGTACCCTCACCTGGACCCTAAACCGTCCCCGTCCCCTAACCCTAACCCTAGCCCGAACCCTAACCCTAACCCTTCCCCGAAGCCTGACCCTCACCCGTGCCCTAATCCTAACCCGTACGCTAACACTAACCCGGGCCCTCACACGCACGCTCCACCTAAAGCGTTGCTGTACCCTCACCTGGACCCTAAACTGTCCCCGTCCCCTAACCCTAACCCTAGCCCGAACCCTAACCCTAACCCTTCCCCGAAGCCTGACCCTCACCCGTGCCCTAATCCTAACCCGTACGCTAACACTAACCCGCGCCCTCACACGCACGCTCCCCGTAAAGCGTTGCCATACCCTCACCTGGACCCTAAACCGTCCCCGTCCCCTAACCCTAACCCTAGCCCGAACCCAAACCCTAACCCTTCCCCGAAGCCTGACCCTCACCCGTGCCCTAATCCTAACCCGTACGGTAACACTAACCCGCGCCCTCACAGGCACGCTCCCCCTAAAGCGTTGCCGTACCCTCACCTGGACCCTAAATCGTCCCCGTCCCCTAACCCTAACCCTAGCCCGAACCCTAACCCTAACCCTTCCCCGAAGCCTGACCCTCACCCGTGCCCTAATCCTAACCCTTACGCTAACACTAACCCGCGCCCTCACACGCACGCTCCCCCTAAAGCATTGTCGTACCCTCACCTGGACCCTAAACCGTCCCCGTCCCCTAACCCTAACCCTAGCCCGAACACTAACCCTAACCCTTCCCCGAAGCTGACCCTCAACCGTGCCCTAATCCTAACCCGTACGCTAACACTAACCCGCGCCCTCTACGCACCCTCCCCCTAAAGCGTTGCCGTACCCTCACCTGGACCCTAAACCGTCCCCGTCCCCTAACCCTAACCCTAGTCCGAACCCAAACCCTAACCCTTCCCCGAAGCCTGACCCTCACCTGTGCCCTAATCCTAACCCGTACGCTAATACTAACCCGCGCCCTCACACGCACGCTCCCCCTAAAGCGTTGCCGTACCCTCACCTGGACCCTAAACCGTCACCGTCCCCTAACCCTAACCCTAGCCCGAACCCTAACCCTAACCCTTCCCCGAAGCCTGACACTCACCCGTGCCCTAATCCTAACCCGTACGCTAACACTAACCCGCGCCCTCACAGGCACGCTCCCCCTTAAGCGTTGCCGTACCCTCACATGGACCCTAAACCGTCCCCATCCCCTAACCCTAACCCTAGCCCGAACCCTAACCCTAACCCTTCCCCGAAGCCTGACCCTCACCCGTGCCCTAATCCTAACCCGTACGCTAACACTAACCCGCGCCCTCACACGCACGCTCTCCCTAAAGCGTTGCCGTACCATCACCTGCACCCTAAACCGTCCCCGTCCCCTAACCCTAACCCTAGCCCGAACCCTATCCCGAACACTTCCCCGAAGCCTGACCCTCACCCGTGCACTAATCCTAAACTGTACGCTAACACTAACCCGCACCCTCACACGCACGCTCCCCCTAAAGCGTTGCCGTACCCTCACCTGGACCCTAAACCGTCCCCGTCCCCTAACCCTAACCCTAGCCCGAACCCTAACCCTAACCCTTCCCCGAAGCCTGACCCTCACCCGTCCCCTAATCCTAACCCGTACGCTAACACTAACCCGCGCCCTCACACGCACGCTCCCCCTAAAGCGTTGCCATACCCTCACCTGGACCCTAAACCGTTCCCGTCCCCTAACCCTAACCCTAGCCCGAACCCTAACCCTAACCCTTCCCCGAAGCCTGACCCTCACCCGTCCCCTAATCCTAACCCGTACGCTAACACTAACCCGCGCCCTCACACGCACGCTCCCCCTAAAGCGTTGCCATACCCTCACCTGGACCCTAAACCGTCCCCGTCCCCTAACCCTAACCCTAGCCCGAACCCTAACCCTAACACTTCCCCGAAGCCTGACCCTCACCCGTGCCCTAATCCTAACCCGTACGCTAACACTAACCCGCACCCTCACACGCACGCTCCCCCTAAAGCGTTGCCGTACCCTCACCTGGACCCTAAACCGTCCCCGTCCCCTAACCCTAACCCTAGCCCGAACCCTAACCCTAACCCTTCCCCGAAGCCTGACCCTCACCCGTCCCCTAATCCTAACCCGTACGCTAACACTAACCCGGCGCCCTCACACGCACGCTCCCCCTAAAGCGTTGCCGTACCCTCACCTGGACCCTAAACCGTCCCCGTCCCCTAACCCTAACCCTAGCCCGAACCCTAACCCTAACCCTTCCCCGAAGCCTGACCCTCACCCGTGCCCTAATCCTAACCCGTACGCTAACACTAACCCGGGCCCTCACACGCACGCTCCACCTAAAGCGTTGCCGTACCCTCACCTGGACCCTAAACTGTCCCCGTCCCCTAACCCTAACCCTAGCCCGAACCCTAACCCTAACCCTTCCCCGAAGCCTGACCCTCACCCGTGCCCTAATCCTAACCCGTACGCTAACACTAACCCGCGCCCTCACACGCACGCTCCCCGTAAAGCGTTGCCATACCCTCACCTGGACCCTAAACCGTCCCCGTCCCCTAACCCTAACCCTAGCCCGAACCCAAACCCTAACCCTTCCCCGAAGCCTGACCCTCACCCGTGCCCTAATCCTAACCCGTACGGTAACACTAACCCGCGCCCTCACAGGCACGCTCCCCCTAAAGCGTTGCCGTACCCTCACCTGGACCCTAAATCGTCCCCGTCCCCTAACCCTAACCCTAGCCCGAACCCTAACCCTAACCCTTCCCCGAAGCCTGACCCTCACCCGTGCCCTAATCCTAACCCTTACGCTAACACTAACCCGCGCCCTCACACGCACGCTCCCCCTAAAGCATTGTCGTACCCTCACATGGACCCTAAACCGTCCCCGTCCCCTAACCCTAACCCTAGCCCGAACACTAACCCTAACCCTTCCCCGAAGCTGACCCTCAACCGTGCCCTAATCCTAACCCGTACGCTAACACTAACCCGCGCCCTCTACGCACCCTCCCCCTAAAGCGTTGCCGTACCCTCACCTGGACCCTAAACCGTCCCCGTCCCCTAACCCTAACCCTAGTCCGAACCCAAACCCTAACCCTTCCCCGAAGCCTGACCCTCACCTGTGCCCTAATCCTAACCCGTACGCTAATACTAACCCGCGCCCTCACACGCACGCTCCCCCTAAAGCGTTGCCGTACCCTCACCTGGACCCTAAATCGTCCCCGTCCCCTAACCCTAACCCTAGCCCGAACCCTAACCCTAACCCTTCCCCGAAGCCTGACCCTCACCCGTCCCCTAATCCTAACCCGTACGCTAACACTAACCCGCGCCCTCACACGCACGCTCCCCCTAAAGCGTTGCCGTACCCTCACCTGGACCCTAAACCGTCCCCATCCCCTAACCCTAACCCAAGCCCGAACCCTAACCCTAACCCTTCCCCGAAGCCTGACCCTCACCCGTCCCCTAATCCTAACCCGTACGCTAACACTAACCCGCACCCTCACACGCACGCTCCCCCTAAAGCGTTGCCGTACCCTCACCTGGACCCTAAACCGTCACCGTCCCCTAACCCTAACCCTAGCCCGAACCCTATCCCAAACACTTCCCCGAAGCCTGACCCTCACCCGTGCACTAATCCTAAACCGTACGCTAACACTAACCCGCACCCTCACACGCACGCTCCCCCTAAAGCGTTGCCGTACCCTCACCTGGACCCTAAACCGTCCCCGTCCCCTAACCCTAACCCTAGCCCGAACCCTAACCCTAACCCTTCCCCGAAGCCTGACCCTCACCCGTCCCCTAATCCTAACCCGTACGCTAACACTAACCCGCGCCCTCAAACGCACGCTCCATCTAAAGCGTTGCCGTACCCTCACCTGGACCCTAAACCGTCCCCATCCCCTAACCCTAACCCTAGCCCGAACCCTAACCCGAACACTTCCCCGAAGCCTGACCCTCACCCGTCCCCTAATCCTAACACGTACGCTAACACTAACCCGCACCCTCACACGCACGCTCCCCCTGAAGCGTTGCCGTACCCTCACCTAGACCCTAAACCGTCCCCGTCCCCTAACCCTAACCCTAGCCCAAACCCTAACCCTAACACTTCCCCGAAGCCTGACCCTCACCCGTCCCCTAATCCTAACCCGTACGCTAACACTAACCCGCGCCCTCACACGCACGCTCCCCCTAAAGCGTTGCCGTACCCTCACCTGGACACTAAACCGTCCCCGTCCCCTAACCCTAACCCTAGCCCGAACCCTAACCCTAACCCTTCCCCGAAGCCTGACCCTCACCCGTCCCCTAATCCTAACCCGTACGCTAACACTAACCCGCGCCCTCACACGCACGCTCCCCCTAAAGCGTTGCCATACCCTCACCTGGACCCTAAACCGTTCCCGTCCCCTAACCCTAACCCTAGCTCGAAACATAACCCTAACCCTTCCCCGAAGCCTGACCCTCACCCGTCCCCTAATCCTAACCCGCACGCTAACACTAACTCACGCCCTCACACGCACGCTCCCCCTAAAGCGTTGCCGTACCCTCACCTGGACCCTAAACCGTCCCCATCCCCTAACCCTAACCCTAGCCCGAACCCTAACCCTAACCCTTCCCCGAAGCCTGACCCTCACCCGTCCCCTAATCCTAACCCGTACGCTAACACTAACCCGCGCCCTCACACGCACGCTCCCCCTAAAGCGTTGCCGTACCCTCACCTGGACCCTAAACCGTCCCCGTCCCCTAACCCTAACCCTAGCCCGAACCCTAACCCTAACCCTTCCCCGAAGCCTGACCCTCACACGTGCCCTAATCCTAACCCGTACGCTAACACTAACCCGCACTCTCACACGCACGCTCCCCCTAAAGCGTTGCCGTACCCTCACCTGGACCCTAAACCGTCCCCGTCCCCTAACCCCAACCCTAGCACGAACCCTAACCCTAACCCTTCCCCGAAGCCTGACCCTCACCCGTCCCCTAATCCTAACCCGTACGCTAACACTAACCCGCGCCCTCACACGCACGCTCCCCCTAAAGCGTTGCCGTACCCTCACCTGGACCCTAAACCGTCCCCGTCCCCTAACCCTAACCCTAGCCCGAACCCTAACCCTAACCCTTCCCCGAAGCCTGACCCTCACCCGTCCCCTAATCCTAACCCGTACGCTAACACTAACCCGTGCCCTCACACGCACGCTCCCCCTAAAGCGTTGCCGTACCCTCACCTGGACCCTAAACCGTCCCCGTCCCCTAACCCTAACCCTAGCCCGAACCCTAACACGAACACTTCCCCGAAGCCTGACCCTCACCCGTCCCCTAATCCTAACCCGTACGCTAACACTAACCCGCACCCTCACACGCACGCTCCCCCTGAAGCGTTACCGTACCCTCACCTAGACCCTAAACCGTCCCCGTCCCTTAACCCTAACCCTAGCCCGAACCCTAACCCTAACCCTTCCCCGAAGCCTGACCCTCACCCGTCCCCTAATCCTAACCCGTACGCTAACACTAACCCGCGCCCTCACACGCACGCTCCCCCTAAAGCGTTGCCATACCCTCACCTGGACCCTAAACCGTCCCCATCCCCTAACCCTAACCCTAGCCCGAACCCTAACCCTAACCCTTCCCCGAAGCCTGACCCTCACCCGTCCCCTACTCCTAACCCGTACGCTAACACTAACCCGCGCCCTCACACGCACGCTCCCCCTAAAGCGTTGCCGTACCCTCACCTGGACCCTAAACCGTTCCCGTCCCTTAACCCTAACCCTAGCCCGAACCCTAACCCTCACCCTTCCCCGAAGCCTGACCCTCACCCGTCCCCTAATCCTAACCCGTACGCTAACACTAACCCGCGCCCTCACACGCATGCTCCCCCTATAGCGTTGCCGTACCCTCACCTGGACCCTAAACCGTTCCCGTCCCCTAACCCTAACCCTAGCCCGAACCCTAACCCTCACCCTTCCCCGAAGCCTGACCCTAACCCGTCCCCTAATCCTAACCCGTACGCTAACACTAACCCGCGCCCTCACACGCACGCTCCCCCTAAAGCGTTGCCATACCCTCACCTGGACCCTAAACCGTCCCCGTCCCCTAACCCTAACCCTAGCCCGAACCCTAACCCTAACCCTTCCCCGAAGCCTGACCCTCACCCGTCCCCTAATCCTAACCCGTACGCTAACACTAACCCGCGCCCTCACACGCACGCTCCCCCTAAAGCGTTGCCGTACCCTCACCTGGGCCCTAAACCGTCCCCATCCCCTAACCCTAACCCTAGCCCGAACCCTAACCCTAACCCTTCCCCGAAGCCTGACCCTCACCCGTGCCCTAATCCTAACCCGTACGCTAACACTAACCCGCGCCCTCACAGGCACGCTCCTCCTAAAGCGTTGCCGTACCCTCACCTGCACCCTAAACCGTCCCCATCCCCTAACCCTAACCCTAGCCCGAACCCTAACCCTAACCCTTCCCCGAAGCCTGACCCTCACCCGTCCCCTAATCCTAACCCGTACGCTAACACTAACCCGCACCCTCACACGCACGCTCCCCCTAAAGCGTTGCCGTACCTTCACCTGGACCCTAAACCGTCCCCGTCCCCTAACCCTAACCCTAGCCCGAACCCTAACACGAATACTTCCCCGAAGCCTGACCCTCACCCGTCCCCTAATCCTAACCCGTACGCTAACACTAACCCGCACCCTCACACGCACGCTCCCCCTGAAGCGTTACCGTACCCTCACCTAGACCCTAAACCGTCCCCGTCCCTTAACCCTAACCCTAGCCCGAACCCTAACCCTAACCCTTCCCCGAAGCCTGACCCTCACCCGTCCCCTAATCCTAACCCGTACGCTAACACTAACCCGCGCCCTCACACGCACGCTCCCCCTAAAGCGTTGCCGTACCCTCACATGGACCCTAAACCGTTCCCGTCCCCTAACCCTAACCCTAGCCCGAACCCTAACCCTAACCCTTCCCCGAAGCCTGACCCTCACCCGTCCCCTAATCCTAACCCGTACGCTAACACTAACCCGGGCCCTCACACGCACGCTCCCCCTAAAGCGTTGCCGTACCTTCACCTGGACCCTAAACCGTCCCCGTCCCCTAACCCTAACCCTAGCCCGAACCCTAACCCTAACCCTTCCCCGAAGCCTGACCCTCACCCGTGCCCTAATCCTAACCCGTACGCTAACACTAACCCGCACCCTCACACGCACGCTCCCCCTAAAGCGTTGCCGTACCCTCACCTGGACCCTAAACTGTCCCCGTCCCCTAACCCTAACCCTAGCCCGAACCCTAACCCTAACCCTTCCCCGAAGCCTGACCCTCAGCCGTGCCCTAATCCTAACCCGTACGCTAACACTAACCCGCGCACTCACATGCACGCTCCCCGTAAAGCGTTGCCGTACCCTCACCTGGACCCTAAACCGTCCCCGTCCCCTAACCCTAACCCTAGCCCGAACCCAAACCCTAACCCTTCCCCGAAGCCTGACCCTCACCCGTCCCCTAATCCTAACCCGTACGCTAACACTAACCCGCGCCCTCACAGGCACGCTCCCCCTAAAGCGTTGCCGTACCCTCACCTGGACCCTAAATCGTCCCCGTCCCCTAACCCTAACCCTAGCCCTAACCCTAACCCTAACCCGTCCCCGAAGCCTGACCCTCACCCGTGCCCTAATCCTAACACTTACGCTAACACTAACCCGCGCCCTCACACGCACGCTCCCCCTAAAGCGTTGTCGTACCCTCACCTGGACCCTAAACCGTCCCCGTCCCCTAACCCTAACCCTAGACCGAACCCTAACCCTAACCCTTCCCCGAAGCTGACCCTCAACCGTGCCCTAATCCTAACCCGTACGCTAACACTAACCCGCGCCCTCTACGCACGCTCCCCCTAAAGCGTTGCCGTACCCTCACCTGGACCCTAAACCGTCCCCGTCCCCTAACCCTAACCCTAGCCCGAACCCTAACCCTAACCCTTCAACGAAGCCTGACCCTCACCCGTGCCCTAATCCTAACCCGTACACTAACACTAACCCGCGCCCTCACACGCACGCTCCCCCTAAAGCGTTGCCGTACCCTCACCTGGACCCTAAACCGTCCCCATCCCCTAACCCTAACCCTAGCCCGAACTCTAACCCTAACCCTTCCCCGAAGCCTGACCCTCACCCGTCCCCTAATCCTAACCCGTACGCTAACACTAACCCGAGCCCTCTACGCACGCTCCCCCTAAAGCGTTTCCGTACCCTCACCTGGACCCTAAACCGTCCCCGTCCCCTAACCCTAACCCTAGCCCGAACCCTAACCCTAACCCTTCCCCGAAGCTGACCCTCACCCGTGCCCTAATCCTAACCCGTACGCTAACACTAACCCACGCCCTCTACGCACGCACCCCCTAAAGCATTGCCGTACCCTCACCTGGACCCTAAACCGTCCCCGTCCCCTACCCCTAACCCTAGCCCGAACCCTAACCCTAACCCTTACCCGAAGCCTGACCCTCACCCGTCCCCTAATCCTACCCCGTACGCTAACACTAACCCGCGCCCTGACACGCAGGCTACCCCTAAAGCGTTGCCGTACCCTCACCTGGACCCTAAACCTTCCCCATCCCCTAACCCTAACCCTAGCCCGAACCCTAACCCTAACCCTTCCCCGAAGGCTGACCCTCACCCGTGCCCTAATCCTAACCCGTACGCTAACACTAACCCGCGCCCTCACACGCACGCTCCCGCTAAAGCGTTGCCGTACCCTCACCTGGACCCTAAACCGTCCCCGTCCCCTAACCCTAACCCTAGCCCGAAACCTAACCCTAACCCTTCCCCGAAGCCTGACCCTCACCCGTCCCCTAATCCTAACCCGTACGCTAACACTAACCCGCGCCCTCACACGCAAGCTCCCCCTAAAGCGTTGCCGTACCCTCACCTGGACCCTAAACCGTCCCCGTCCCCTAACCCTAACCCTAGCCCAACCCCTAACACTAACCCTTCCCCGAAGCTGACCCTCACCCGTGCCCTAATCCTAACCCGTACGCTAACACTAACCCGCGCCCTCACACGCACGCTCCCCCTAAAGCGTTGCCGTACCCTCACCTGGACCCTAAACCGTCCCCGTCCCCTAACCCTAACCCTAGCCCGAACCCTAACCCTAACCCTTCCCCGAAGCCTGACCCTCACCCGTCCCCTAATCCTAACCCGTACGCTAACACTAACCCGCGCCCTCACACGCACGCTCCCCCTAAAGCGTTGCCGTACCCTCACCTGGACCCTAAACCGTCCCCGTCCCCTAACCCTAACCCTAGCCCGAACCCTAACCCTAACCCTTCCCCGAAGCCTGACCCTCACCCGTCCCCTAATCCTAACCCGTACGCTAACACTAACCCGCGCCCTCACACGCACGCTCCCCCTAAAGCGTTGCCGTACCCTCACCTGGACCCTAAACCGTCCCCGTCCCCTAACCCTAACCCTAGCCCGAACCCTAACCCTAACCCTTCCCCGAAGCCTGACCCTCACCCGTCCCCTAATCCTAACCCGTACGCTAACACTAACCCGCGCCCTCACACGCACGCTCCCCCTAAAGCGTTGCCGTACCCTCACCTGGACCCTAAACCGTCCCCGTCCCCTAACCCTAACCCTAGCCCGAACCCTAAGCCTAACCCTTCCCCAAAGCTGACCCTCACCCGTGCCCTAATCCTAACCCGTACGCTAACACTAACCCGCGCCCTCACACGCACGCTCCCCCTAAAGCGTTGCCGTACCCTCACCTGGACCCTAAACCGTCCCCGTCCCCTAACCCTAACCCTAGCCCGAACCCTAACCCTAACCCTTCCCCGAAGCCTGACCCTCACCCGTGCCCTAATCCTAACCCGTACGCTAACACTAACCCGCACCCTCACACGCACGCTCCCCCTAAAGCGTTGCCGTACCCTCACCTGGACCCTAAACCGTCCCCGTCCCCTAACCCTAACCCTAGCCCGAACCCTAACCCTAACCCTTCCCCGAAGCCTGACCCTCACCCGTCCCCTAATCCTAACCCGTACGCTAACACTAACCCACGCCCTCACACGCACCCTCCCCCTAAAGCGTTGCCGTACCCTCACCTGGACCCTAAACCGTCCCCGTCCCCTAACCCTAACCCTAGACCGAACCCTAACCCTAACCCTTCCCCGAAGCCTGACCCTCACCCGTCCCCTAATCCTAACCCGTACGCTAACACTAACCCGCGCCCTCACACGCAGGCTACCCCGAAAGCGTTGCCGTACCCTCACCTGGACCCTAAACTGTCCCCGTCTCCTAACCCTAACCCTAGCCCGAACCCTAACCCTAACCCATCCCCGAAGCTGACCCTCACCCGTGCCCTATCCTAACCCGTACGCTAACACTAACCCGCGTCCTCACACGCACGCTCCCCCTAAAGCGTTGCCGTACCCTCACCTGGACCCTAAACCGTCCCCGTCCCCTAACCCTAACCCTAGCCCGAACCCTAACCCTAACCCTTCCCCGAATCCTGACCCTCACCCGTGCCCTAATCCTAACCCCTACGCTAACACTAACCCGCACCCTCACACACAAGCTCCCCCTAAAGCGTTGCCGTACCCTCACCTTGACCCTAAACCGTCCCCATCCCCTAACCCTAACCCTAGCCCGAACCCTAACCCTAAACCTTCCCCGAAGCCTGACCCTCACCCGTGCCCTAATCCTAACCCGTACGCTAACACTAACCCGCGCCCTCACACGCACGCTCCCCCTAAAGCGTTGCCGTACCCTCACCTGCACCCTAAACCGTCCCCGTCCCCTAACCCTAACCCTAGCCCGAACCCTAACCCTAACCCTTCCCCGAAGCCTGACCCTCACCCGTGCCCTAATCCTAACATGTACGCTAACACTAACCCGCGCCCTCACACGCACGCTCCCCCTAAAGCGTTGCCGTACCCTCACCTGGACCCTAAACCTTCCCCATCCCCTAACCCTAACCCTAGCCCGAACCCTAACCCTAACCCTTCCCCGAAGCCTGACCCTCACCCGTCCCCTAATCCTAACCCGTACACTAACACTAACCCGCGCCCTCACAGGCACGCTCCTCCTAAAGCGTTGCCGTACCCTCACCTGGACCCTAAACCGTCCCCATCCCCTAACCCTAACCCTAGCCCGAACCCTAACCCTAACCCTTCCCCGAAGCCTGACCCTCACCCGTGCCCTAATCCTAACCCGTACGCTAACACTAACCCGCGCCCTCACAGGCACGCTCCTCCTAAAGCGTTTCCGTACCCTCACCTGGACCCTAAACCGTCCCCATCCCCTAAACCTAACCCTAGCCCGAACCCTAACCCTAACCCTTCCCCGAAGCCTGACCCTCACCCGTCCCCTAATCCTAACACGTACGCTAACACTAACCCGCGCCCTCACACGCACGCTCCCCCTAAAGCGTTGCCGTACCCTCACCTGGACCCTAAACCGTCCCCGTCCCCTAACCCTAACCCTAGCCCGAACCCTAACCCGAACACTTCCCCGAAGCCTGACCCTCACCCGTCCCCTAATCCTAACACGTACGCTAACACTAACCCGCACCCTCACACGCACGCTCCCCCTGAAGCGTTGCCGTACCCTCACCTAGACCCTAAACCGTCCCCGTCCCCTAACCCTAACCCTAGCCCGAACCCTAACCGTAACACTTCCCCGAAGACTGACCCTCACCCGTCCCCTAATCCTAACCCGTACGCTAACACTAACCCACGCCCTCACACGCACGCTCCCCCTAAAGCGTTGCCGTACCCTCACCTGGACCCTAAACCGTCCCCGTCCCCTAACCCTAACCCTAGCCCGAACCCTAACCCTAACCCTTCCCCGAAGCCTGACCCTCACCCGTCCCCTAATCCTAACCCGTACGCTAACACTAACCCGCGCCCTCACACGCACGCTCCCCCTAAAGCGTTGCCGTACCCTCACCTGGACCCTAAACCGTTCCCGTCCCCTAACCCTAACCCTAGCTCGAACCCTAACCCTAACCCTTCCCCGAAGCCTGACCTTCACCCGTCCCCTAATCCTAACCCGTACGCTAACACTAACTCACGCCCTCACACGCACGCTCCCCCTAAAGCGTTGCCGTACCCTCACCTGGACCCTAAACCGTCCCCGTCCCCTAACCCTAACCCTAGCCCGAACCCTAACCCTAACCCTTCCCCGAAGCCTGACCCTCACCCGTCCCCTAATCCTAACCCGTACGCTAACACTAACCCGCGCCCTCACACGCACGCTCCCCCTAAAGCGTTGCCATACCCTCACCTGGACCCTAAACCGTCCCCGTCCCCTAACCCTAACCCTAGTCCGAACCCAAACCCTAACCCTTCCCCGAAGCCTGACCCTCACCTGTGCCCTAATCCTAACCCGTACGCTAACACTAACCCGCGCCCTCACACGCACGCTCCCCCTAAAGCGTTGCCGTACCCTCACCTGGACCCTAAATCGTCCCCGTCCCCTAACCCTAACCCTAGCCCGAACCCTAACCCTAACCCTTCCCCAAAGCCTGACCCTCACCCGTCCCCTAATCCTAACCCGTACGCTAACACTAACCTGCGCCCTCACACGCACGCTCCCCCTAAAGCGTTGCCGTACCCTCACCTGGACCCTAAACCGTCCCCATCCCCTAACCCTAACCCTAGCCCGAACCCTAACCCTAACCCTTCCCCGAAGCCTGACCCTCACCCGTGCCCTAATCCTAACCCGTACGCTAACACTAACCCGCACCCTCACACGCACGCTCCCCCTAAAGCGTTGCCGTACCCTCACCTGGACCCTAAACCGTCACCGTCCCCTAACCCTAACCCTAGACCGAACCCTAACCCTAACCCTTCCCCGAAGCCTGACACTCACCCGTGTCCTAATCCTAACCAGTACGCTAACACTAACCCGCGCCCTCACAGGCATGCTCCCCCTAAAGCGTTGCCGTACCCTCACCTGGACCCTAAACCGTTCCCATCCCCTAACCCTAACCCTAGCCCGAACCCTAACCCTAACCCTTCCCCGAAGCCTGACCCTCACCCGTGCCCTAATCCTAACCCGTACGCTAACACTAACCTGCGCCCTCACACGCACGCTCCCCCTAAAGCGTTGCCGTACCCTCACCTGGACCCTAAACCGTCCCCATCCCCTAACCCTAACCCTAGCCCGAACCCTAACCCTAACCCTTCCCCGAAGCCTGACCCTCACCCGTCCCCTAATCCTAACCCGTACGCTAACACTAACCCGCGCCCTCACACGCACGCTCCCCCTAAAGCGTTGCCGTACCCTCACCTGGACCCTAAACCGTCCCCGTCCCCTAACCCTAACCCTAGCCCGAACCCTAACACGAACACTTCCCCGAAGCCTGACCCTCACCCGTCCCCTAATCCTAACCCGTACGCTAACACTAACCCGCACCCTCACACGCACGCTCCCCCTGAAGCGTTACCGTACCCTCACCTAGACCCTAAACCGTCCCCGTCCCTTAACCCTAACCCTAGCCCGAACCCTAACCCTAACCCTTCCCCGAAGCCTGACCCTCACCCGTCCCCTAATCCTAACCCGTACGCTAACACTAACCCGCGCCCTCACACGCACGCTCCCCCTAAAGCGTTGCCGTACCCTCACCTGGACCCTAAACCGTCCCCGTCCCCTAACCCTAACCCTAGCCCGAACCCTAACCCTAACCCTTCCCCGAAGCCTGACCCTCACCCGTCCCCTAATCCTAACCCGTACGCTAACACTAACCCGCGCCCTCACACGCACGCTCCCCCTAAAGCGTTGCCGTACCCTCACCTGGACCCTAAACCGTTCCCGTCCCCTAACCCTAACCCTAGCTCGAACCCTAACCCTAACCCTTCCCCGAAGCCTGACCCTCACCCGTCCCCTAATCCTAACCCGTACGCTAACACTAACCCACGCTCTCACACGCACGCTCCCCCTAAAGCGTTGCCGTACCCTCACCTGGACCCTAAACCGTCCCCGTCCCCTAACCCTAACCCTAGCCCGAACCCTAACCCTAACCCTTCCCCGAAGCCTGACCCTCACCCGTCCCCTAATCCTAACCCGTACGCTAACACTAACCCGCGCCCTCACACGCACGCTCCCCCTAAAGCGTTGCCGTACCCTCACCTGGACCCTAAACCGTCCCCGTCCCCTAACCCTAACCCTAGCCCGAACCCTAACCCTAACCCTTCCCCGAAGCCTGACCCTCACCCGTCCCCTACTCCTAACCCGTACGCTAACACTAACCCGCGCCCTCAGACGCACGCTCCCCCTAAAGCGTTGCCGTACCCTCACCTGGACCCTAAACCGTTCCCGTCCCCTAACCCTAACCCTAGCCCGAACCCTAACCCTCACCCTTCCCCGAAGCCTGACCCTCACCCGTCCCCTAATCCTAACCCGTACGCTAACACTAACCCGCGCCCTCACACGCACGCTCCCCCTAAAGCGTTGCCGTACCCTCACCTGGACCCTAAACCGTCCCCGTCCCCTAACCCTAACCCTAGCCCGAACCCTAACCCTAACCCTTCCCCGAAGCCTGACCCTCACCCGTCCCCTAATCCTAACCCGTACGCTAACACTAACCCGCGCCCTCACACGCACGCTCCCCCTAAAGCGTTGCCGTACCCTCACCTGGACCCTAAACCGTTCCCGTCCCCTAACCCTAACCCTAGCCCGAACCCTAACCCTCACCCTTCCCCGAAGCCTGACCCTAACCCGTCCCCTAATCCTAACCCGTACGCTAACACTAACCCGCGCCCTCACACGCACGCTCCCCCTAAAGCGTTGCCGTACCCTCACCTGGACCCTAAACCGTCCCCATCCCCTAACCCTAACCCTAGCCCGAACCCTAACCCTAACCCTTCCCCGAAGCCTGACCCTCACCCGTCCCCTAATCCTAACCCGTACGCTAACACTAACCCGCGCCCTCACACGCACGCTCCCCCTAAAGCGTTGCCGTACCCTCACCTGGGCCCTAAACCGTCCCCATCCCCTAACCCTAACCCTAGCCCGAACCCTAACCCTAACCCTTCCCCGAAGCCTGACCCTCACCCGTGCCCTAATCCTAACCCGTACGCTAACACTAACCCGCGCCCTCACAGGCACGCTCCTCCTAAAGCGTTGCCGTACCCTCACCTGCACCCTAAACCGTCCCCATCCCCTAACCCTAACCCTAGCCCGAACCCTAACCCTAACCCTTCCCCGAAGCCTGACCCTCACCCGTCCCCTAATCCTAACCCGTACGCTAACACTAACCCGCGCCCTCACACGCACGCTCCCCCTAAAGCGTTGCCGTACCTTCACCTGGACCCTAAACCGTCCCCGTCCCCTAACCCTAACCCTAGCCCGAACCCTAACACGAATACTTCCCCGAAGCCTGACCCTCACCCGTCCCCTAATCCTAACACGTACGCTAACACTAACCCGCACCCTCACACGCACGCTCCCCCTGAAGCGTTACCGTACCCTCACCTGGACCCTAAACCGTCCCCGTCCCCTAACCCTAACCCTAGCCCGAACCCTAACCCTAACCCTTCCCCGAAGCCTGACCCTCACCCGTGCCCTAATCCTAACCCGTACGCTAACACTAACCCGCACCCTCACACGCACGCTCCCCCTAAAGCGTTGCCGTACCCTCACCTGGACCCTAAACCGTCCCCGTCCCCTAACCCCAACCCTAGCCCGAACCCTAACCCTAACCCTTCCCCGAAGCCTGACCCTCACCCGTGCCCTAATCCTAACCCGTACGCTAACACTAACCCGCGTCCTCACACGCACGCTCCCCCTAAAGCGTTGCCGTACCCTCACCTGGACCCTAAACCGTCCCCGTCCCCTAACCCTAACCCTAGCCCGAACCCTAACCCTAACCCTTCCCCGAATCCTGACCCTCACCCGTGCCCTAATCCTAACCCCTACGCTAACACTAACCCGCACCCTCACACACAAGCTCCCCCTAAAGCGTTGCCGTACCCTCACCTTGACCCTAAACCGTCCCCATCCCCTAACCCTAACCCTAGCCCGAACCCTAACCCTAAACCTTCCCCGAAGCCTGACCCTCACCCGTGCCCTAATCCTAACCCGTACGCTAACACTAACCCGCGCCCTCACACGCACGCTCCCCCTAAAGCGTTGCCGTACCCTCACCTGCACCCTAAACCGTCCCCGTCCCCTAACCCTAACCCTAGCCCGAACCCTAACCCTAACCCTTCCCCGAAGCCTGACCCTCACCCGTGCCCTAATCCTAACCTGTACGCTAACACTAACCCGCGCCCTCACACGCACGCTCCCCCTAAAGCGTTGCCGTACCCTCACCTGGACCCTAAACCTTCCCCATCCCCTAACCCTAACCCTAGCCCGAACCCTAACCCTAACCCTTCCCCGAAGCCTGACCCTCACCCGTCCCCTAATCCTAACCCGTACACTAACACTAACCCGCGCCCTCACAGGCACGCTCCTCCTAAAGCGTTGCCGTACCCTCACCTGGACCCTAAACCGTCCCCATCCCCTAACCCTAACCCTAGCCCGAACCCTAACCCTAACCCTTCCCCGAAGCCTGACCCTCACCCGTGCCCTAATCCTAACCCGTACGCTAACACTAACCCGCGCCCTCACAGGCACGCTCCTCCTAAAGCGTTGCCGTACCCTCACCTGGACCCTAAACCGTCCCCATCCCCTAAGCCTAACCCTAGCCCGAACCCTAACCCTAACCCTTCCCCGAAGCCTGACCCTCACCCGTCCCCTAATCCTAACACGTACGCTAACACTAACCCGCGCCCTCACACGCACGCTCCCCCTAAAGCGTTGCCGTACCCTCACCTGGACCCTAAACCGTCCCCGTCCCCTAACCCTAACCCTAGCCCGAACCCTAACCCGAACACTTCCCCGAAGCCTGACCCTCACCCGTCCCCTAATCCTAACACGTACGCTAACACTAACCCGCACCCTCACACGCACGCTCCCCCTGAAGCGTTGCCGTACCCTCACCTAGACCCTAAACCGTCCCCGTCCCCTAACCCTAACCCTAGCCCGAACCCTAACCGTAACACTTCCCCGAAGACTGACCCTCACCCGTCCCCTAATCCTAACCCGTACGCTAACACTAACCCACGCCCTCACACGCACGCTCCCCCTAAAGCGTTGCCGTACCCTCACCTGGACCCTAAACCGTCCCCGTCCCCTAACCCTAACCCTAGCCCGAACCCTAACCCTAACCCTTCCCCGAAGCCTGACCCTCACCCGTCCCCTAATCCTAACCCGTACGCTAACACTAACCCGCGCCCTCACACGCACGCTCCCCCTAAAGCGTTGCCGTACCCTCACCTGGACCCTAAACCGTTCCCGTCCCCTAACCCTAACCCTAGCTCGAACCCTAACCCTAACCCTTCCCCGAAGCCTGACCCTCACCCGTCCCCTAATCCTAACCCGTACGCTAACACTAACTCACGCCCTCACACGCACGCTCCCCCTAAAGCGTTGCCGTACCCTCACCTGGACCCTAAACCGTCCCCGTCCCCTAACCCTAACCCTAGCCCGAACCCTAACCCTAACCCTTCCCCGAAGCCTGACCCTCACCCGTCCCCTAATCCTAACCCGTACGCTAACACTAACCCGCGCCCTCACACGCACGCTCCCCCTAAAGCGTTGCCGTACCCTCACCTGGACCCTAAACCGTCCCCGTCCCCTAACCCTAACCCTAGTCCGAACCCAAACCCTAACCCTTCCCCGAAGCCTGACCCTCACCCGTGCCCTAATCCTAACCCGTACGCTAACACTAACCCGCGCCCTCACACGCACGCTCCCCCTAAAGCGTTGCCGTACCCTCACCTGGACCCTAAACCGTCCCCGTCCCCTAACCCTAACCCTAGCCCGAACCCTAACCCTAACCCTTCCCCAAAGCCTGACCCTCACCCGTCCCCTAATCCTAACCCGTACGCTAACACTAACCCGCGCCCTCACACGCACACTCCCCCTAAAGCGTTGCCGTACCCTCACCTGGACCCTAAACCGTCCCCATCCCCTAACCCTAACCCTAGCCCGAACCCTAACCCTAACCCTTCCCCGAAGCCTGACCCTCACCCGTGCCCTAATCCTAACCCGTACGCTAACACTAACCCGCACCCTCACAGGCACGCTCCCCCTAAAGCGTTGCCGTACCCTCACCTGGACCCTAAACCGTCACCGTCCCCTAACCCTAACCCTAGCCCGAACCCTAACCCTAACCCTTCCCCGAAGCCTGACACTCACCCGTGCCCTAATCCTAACCAGTACGCTAACACTAACCCGCGCCCTCACAGGCACGCTCCCCCTAAAGCGTTGCCGTACCCTCACCTGGACCCTAAACCGTTCCCATCCCCTAACCCTAACCCTAGCCCGAACGCTAACCCTAACCCTTCCCCGAAGCCTGACCCTCACCCGTGCCCTAATCCTAACCCGTACGCTAACACTAACCCGCGCCCTCACACGCACGCTCCCCCTAAAGCGTTGCCGTACCCTCACCTGGACCCTAAACCGTCCCCATCCCCTAACCCTAACCCTAGCCCGAACCCTAACACGAACACTTCCCCGAAGCCTGACCCTCACCCGTCCCCTAATCCTAACCCGTACGCTAACACTAACCCGCACCCTCACACGCACGCTCCCCCTGAAGCGTTACCGTACCCTCACCTGGACCCTAAACTGTCCCCGTCCCCTAACCCTAACCCTAGCCCGAACCCTAACCCTAACCCTTCCCCGAAGCCTGACCCTCACCCGTCCCCTAATCCTAACCCGTACGCTAACACTAACCCGCGCCCTCACACGCACGCTCCCCCTGAAGCGTTGCCGTACCCTCACCTAGACCCTAAACCGTCCCCGTCCCTTAACCCTAACCCTAGCCCGAACCCTAACCCTAACCCTTCCCCGAAGCCTGACCCTCACCCGTCCCCTAATCCTAACCCGTACGCTAACACTAACCCGCGCCCTCACACGCACGCTCCCCCTAAAGCGTTGCCGTACCCTCACCTGGACCCTAAACCGTCCCCGTCCCCTAACCCTAACCCTAGCTCGAACCCTAACCCTAACCCTTCCCCGAAGCCTGACCCTCACCCGTCCCATAATCCTAACCCGTACGCTAACACTAACCCGCGCCCTCACACGCACGCTCCCCCTAAAGCGTTGCCGTACCCTCACCTGGACCCTAAACCGTCCCCGTCCCCTAACCCTAACCCTAGCCCGAACCCTAACCCTAACCCTTCCCCGAAGCCTGACCCTCACCCGTCCCCTAATCCTAACCCGTACGCTAACACTAACCCGCGCCCTCACACGCACGCTCCCCCTAAAGCGTTGCCGTACCCTCACCTGGACCCTAAACCGTCCCCGTCCCCTAACCCTAACCCTAGCCCGAACCCTAACCCTAACCCTTCCCCGAAGCCTGACCCTCACCCGTCCCCTAATCCTAACCCGTACGCTAACACTAACCCGCGCCCTCACACGCACGCTCCCCCTAAAGCGTTGCCGTACCCTCACCTGGACCCTAAACCGTTCCCGTCCCCTAACCCTAACCCTAGCCCGAACCCTAACCCTCACCCTTCCCCGAAGCCTGACCCTCACCCGTCCCCTACTCCTAACCCGTACGCTAACACTAACCCGCGCCCTCACACGCACGCTCCCCCTAAAGCGTTGCCGTACCCTCACCTGGACCCTAAACCGTCCCCGTCCCCTAACCCTAACCCTAGCCCGAACCCTAACCCTAACCCTTCCCCGAAGCCTGACCCTCACCTGTCCCCTAATCCTAACCCGTACGCTAACACTAACCCGCGCCCTCACACGCACGCTCCCCCTAAAGCGTTGCCGTACCCTCACCTGGACCCTAAACCGTTCCCGTCCCCTAACCCTAACCCTAGCCCGAACCCTAACCCTAACCCTTCCCCGAAGCCTGACCCTAACCCGTCCCCTAATCCTAACCCGTACGCTAACACTAACCCGCGCCCTCACACGCACGCTCCCCCTAAAGCGTTGCCGTACCCTCACCTGGACCCTAAACCGTCCCCGTCCCCTAACCCTAACCCTAGCCCGAACCCTAACCCTAACCCTTCCCCGAAGCCTGACCCTCACCCGTCCCCTAATCCTAACCCGTACGCTAACACTAACCCGCGCCCTCACACGCACGCTCCCCCTAAAGCGTTGCCGTACCCTCACCTGGGCCCTAAACCGTCCCCGTCCCCTAACCCTAACCCTAGCCCGAACCCTAACCCTAACCCTTCCCCGAAGCCTGACCCTCACCCGTCCCCTAATCCTAACCCGTACGCTAACACTAACCCGCGCCCTCACAGGCACGCTCCTCCTAAAGCGTTGCCGTACCCTCACCTGCGCCCTAAACCGTCCCCATCCCCTAATCCTAACCCTAGCCCGAACCCTAACCCTAACCCTTCCCCGAAGCCTGACCCTCACCCGTCCCCTAATCCTAACCCGTACGCTAACACTAACCCGCGCCCTCACACGCACGCTCCCCCTAAAGCGTTGCCGTACCTTCACCTGGACCCTAAACCGTCCCCGTCCCCTAACCCTAACCCTAGCCCGAACCCTAACACGAATACTTCCCCGAAGCCTGACCCTCACCCGTCCCCTAATCCTAACCCGTACGCTAACACTAACCCGCGCCCTCACACGCACGCTCCCCCTGAAGCGTTACCGTATCTTCACCTGGACCCTAAACCGTCCCCGTCCCCTAACCCTAACCCTAGCCCGAACCCTAACACGAATACTTCCCCGAAGCCTGACCCTCACCCGTCCCCTAATCCTAACCCGTACGCTAACACTAACCCGCACCCTCACACGCACGCTCCCCCTGAAGCGTTACCGTACCCTCACCTAGACCCTAAACCGTCCCCGTCCCTTAACCCTAACCCTAGCCCGAACCCTAACCCTAACCCTTCCCCGAAGCCTGACCCTCACCCGTCCCCTAATCCTAACCCGTACGCTAACACTAACCCGCGCCCTCACACGCATGCTCCCCCTAAAGCGTTGCCGTACCCTCACCTGGACACTAAACCGTCCCCGTCCCCTAACCCTAACCCTAGTCCGAACCCTAACCCTAACCCTTCCCCGAAGCCTGACCCTCACCCGTCCCCTAATCCTAACCCGTACGCTAACACTAACCCGCGCCCTCACACGCACGCTCCCCCTAAAGCGTTGCCGTACCCTCACCTGGACCCTAAACCGTTCCCGTCCCCTAACCCTAACCCTAGCTCGAACCCTAACCCTAACCCTTCCCCGAAGCCTGACCCTCACCCGTCCCCTAATCCTAACCCGTACGCTAACACTAACCCACGCCCTCACACGCACGCTCCCCCTAAAGCGTTGCCGTACCCTCACCTGGACCCTAAACCGTCCCCGTCCCCTAACCCTAACCCTAGCCCGAACCCTAACCCTAACCCTTCCCCGAAGCCTGACACTCACCCGTCCCCTAATCCTAACCCGTACGCTAACACTAACCCGCGCCCTCACACGCACGCTCCCCCTAAAGCGTTGCCGTACCCTCACCTGGACCCTAAACCGTCCCCGTCCCCTAACCCTAACCCTAGCCCGAACCCTAACCCTTCCCCGAAGCCTGACCCTCACCCGTGCCCTAATCCTAACCCGTACGCTAACACTAACCCGCACCCTCACACGCACGCTCCCCCTAAAGCGTTGCCGTACCCTCACCTGGACCCTAAACCGTCCCCGTCCCCTAACCCTAACCCTAGCCCGAACCGTAACCCTAACCCTTCCCCGAAGCCTGACCCTCACCCGTCCCCTAATCCTAACCCGTACGCTAACACTAACCCGCGCCCTCACACGCACGCTCCCCCTAAAGCGTTGCCGTACCCTCACCTGGACCCTAAACCGTCCCCGTCCCCTAACCCTAACCCTAGCCCGAACCCTAACCCTAACCCTTCCCCGAAGCCTGACCCTCACCCGTCCCCTAATCCTAACCCGTACGCTAACACTAACCCGCGCCCTCACACGCACGCTCCCCCTAAAGCGTTGCCGTACCCTCACCTGGGCCCTAAACCGTCCCCATCCCCTAACCCTAACCCTAGCCCGAACCCTAACCCTAACCCTTCCCCGAAGCCTGACCCTCACCCGTGCCCTAATCCTAACCCGTACGCTAACACTAACCCGCGCCCTCACAGGCACGCTCCTCCTAAAGCGTTGCCGTACCCTCACCTGCACCCTAAACCGTCCCCATCCCCTAACCCTAACCCTAGCCCGAACCCTAACCCTAACCCTTCCCCGAAGCCTGACCCTCACCCGTCCCCTAATCCTAACCCGTACGCTAACACTAACCCGCGCCCTCACACGCACGCTCCCCCTAAAGCGTTGCCGTACCTTCACCTGGACCCTAAACCGTCCCCGTCCCCTAACCCTAACCCTAGCCCGAACCCTAACACGAATACTTCCCCGAAGCCTGACCCTCACCCGTCCCCTAATCCTAACCCGTACGCTAACACTAACCCGCACCCTCACACGCACGCTCCCCCTGAAGCGTTACCGTACCCTCACCTAGACCCTAAACCGTCCCCGTCCCTTAACCCTAACCCTAGCCCGAACCCTAACCCTAACCCTTCCCCGAAGCCTGACCCTCACCCGTCCCCTAATCCTAACCCGTACGCTAACACTAACCCGCGCCCTCACACGCATGCTCCCCCTAAAGCGTTGCCGTACCCTCACCTGGACACTAAACCGTCCCCGTCCCCTAACCCTAACCCTAGTCCGAACCCTAACCCTAACCCTTCCCCGAAGCCTGACCCTCACCCGTCCCCTAATCCTAACCCGTACGCTAACACTAACCCGCGCCCTCACACGCACGCTCCCCCTAAAGCGTTGCCGTACCCTCACCTGGACCCTAAACCGTTCCCGTCCCCTAACCCTAACCCTAGCTCGAACCCTAACCCTAACCCTTCCCCGAAGCCTGACCCTCACCCGTCCCCTAATCCTAACCCGTACGCTAACACTAACCCACGCCCTCACACGCACGCTCCCCCTAAAGCGTTGCCGTACCCTCACCTGGACCCTAAACCGTCCCCGTCCCCTAACCCTAACCCTAGCCCGAACCCTAACCCTAACCCTTCCCCGAAGCCTGACACTCACCCGTCCCCTAATCCTAACCCGTACGCTAACACTAACCCGCGCCCTCACACGCACGCTCCCCCTAAAGCGTTGCCGTACCCTCACCTGGACCCTAAACCGTCCCCGTCCCCTAACCCTAACCCTAGCCCGAACCCTAACCCTTCCCCGAAGCCTGACCCTCACCCGTGCCCTAATCCTAACCCGTACGCTAACACTAACCCGCACCCTCACACGCACGCTCCCCCTAAAGCGTTGCCGTACCCTCACCTGGACCCTAAACCGTCCCCGTCCCCTAACCCTAACCCTAGCCCGAACCCTAACCCTAACCCTTCCCCGAAGCCTGACCCTCAACCGTCCCTTAATCCTAACCCGTACGCTAACACTAACCCGCGCCCTCACACGCACGCTCCCCCTAAAGCTTTGCCGTACCCTCACCTGGACCCTAAACCGTCCCCGTCCCCTAACCCTAACCCTAGCCCGAACCCTAACCCTAACCCTTCCCCGAAGCCTGACCCTCACCCGTGCCCTAATCCTAACCCGTACGCTAACACTAACCCACGCCCTCACACGCACGCTCCCCCTAAAGCGTTGCCGTACCCTCACCTGGACCCTAAACCGTCCCCGTCCCCTAACCCTAACCCTAGCCCGAACCCTAACCCGAACACTTCCCCGAAGCCTGACCCTCACCCGTCCCCTAATCCTAACCCGTACGCTAACACTAACCCGCGCCCTCACACGCACGCTCCCCCTAAAGCGTTGCCGTACCCTCACCTGGACCCTAAACCGTCCCCGTCCCCTAACCCTAACCCTAGCCCGAACCCTAACCCTAACCCTTCCCCGAAGCCTGACCCTCACCCGTGCCCTAATCCTAACCCGTACGCTAACACTAACCCGCACCCTCACACGCACGCTCCCCCTAAAGCGTTGCCGTACCCTCACCTGGACCCTAAACCGTCCCCGTCCCCTAACCCCAACCCTAGCCCGAACCCTAACCCTAACCCTTCCCCGAAGCCTGACCCTCACCCGTGCCCTAATCCTAACCCGTACGCTAACACTAACCCGCGTCCTCACACGCACGCTCCCCCTAAAGCGTTGCCGTACCCTCACCTGGACCCTAAACCGTCCCCGTCCCCTAACCCTAACCCTAGCCCGAACCCTAACCCTAACCCTTCCCCGAATCCTGACCCTCACCCGTGCCCTAATCCTAACCCCTACGCTAACACTAACCCGCACCCTCACACACAAGCTCCCCCTAAAGCGTTGCCGTACCCTCACCTTGACCCTAAACCGTCCCCATCCCCTAACCCTAACCCTAGCCCGAACCCTAACCCTAAACCTTCCCCGAAGCCTGACCCTCACCCGTGCCCTAATCCTAACCCGTACGCTAACACTAACCCGCGCCCTCACACGCACGCTCCCCCTAAAGCGTTGCCGTACCCTCACCTGCACCCTAAACCGTCCCCGTCCCCTAACCCTAACCCTAGCCCGAACCCTAACCCTAACCCTTCCCCGAAGCCTGACCCTCACCCGTGCCCTAATCCTAACCTGTACGCTAACACTAACCCGCGCCCTCACACGCACGCTCCCCCTAAAGCGTTGCCGTACCCTCACCTGGACCCTAAACCTTCCCCATCCCCTAACCCTAACCCTAGCCCGAACCCTAACCCTAACCCTTCCCCGAAGCCTGACCCTCACCCGTCCCCTAATCCTAACCCGTACACTAACACTAACCCGCGCCCTCACAGGCACGCTCCTCCTAAAGCGTTGCCGTACCCTCACCTGGACCCTAAACCGTCCCCATCCCCTAACCCTAACCCTAGCCCGAACCCTAACCCTAACCCTTCCCCGAAGCCTGACCCTCACCCGTGCCCTAATCCTAACCCGTACACTAACACTAACCCGCGCCCTCACAGGCACGCTCCTCCTAAAGCGTTGCCGTACCCTCACCTGGACCCTAAACCGTCCCCATCCCCTAACCCTAACCCTAGCCCGAACCCTAACCCTAACCCTTCCCCGAAGCCTGACCCTCACCCATCCCCTAATCCTAACACGTACGCTAACACTAACCCGCGCCCTCACACGCACGCTCCCCCTAAAGCGTTGCCGTACCCTCACCTGGACCCTAAACCGTCCCCGTCCCCTAACCCTAACCCTAGCCCGAACCCTAACCCGAACACTTCCCCGAAGCCTGACCCTCACCCGTCCCCTAATCCTAACCCGTACGCTAACACTAACCCGCGCCCTCACACGCACGCTCCCCCTAAAGCGTTGCCGTACCCTCACCTGGACCCTAAACCGTCCCCGTCCCCTAACCCTAACCCTAGCCCGAACCCTAACCCTAACCCTTCCCCGAAGCCTGACCCTCACCCGTCCCCTAATCCTAACCCGTACGCTAACACTAACCCGCGCCCTCACACGCACGCTCCCCCTAAAGCGTTGCCGTACCGTCACCTGGACCCTAAACCGTTCCCGTCCCCTAACCCTAACCCTAGCCCGAACCCTAACCCTCACCCTTCCCCGAAGCCTGACCCTAACCCGTCCCCTAATCCTAACCCGTACGCTAACACTAACCCGCGCCCTCACACGCACGCTCCCCCTAAAGCGTTGCCGTACCCTCACCTGGACCCTAAACCGTCCCCATCCCCTAACCCTAACCCTAGCCCGAACCCTAACCCTAACCCTTCCCCGAAGCCTGACCCTCACCCGTCCCCTAATCCTAACCCGTACGCTAACACTAACCCGCGCCCTCACACGCACGCTCCCCCTAAAGCGTTGCCGTACCCTCACCTGGGCCCTAAACCGTCCCCATCCCCTAACCCTAACCCTAGCCCGAACCCTAACCCTAACCCTTCCCCGAAGCCTGACCCTCACCCGTGCCCTAATCCTAACCCGTACGCTAACACTAACCCGCGCCCTCACAGGCACGCTCCTCCTAAAGCGTTGCCGTACCCTCACCTGCACCCTAAACCGTCCCCATCCCCTAACCCTAACCCTAGCCCGAACCCTAACCCTAACCCTTCCCCGAAGCCTGACCCTCACCCGTCCCCTAATCCTAACCCGTACGCTAACACTAACCCGCGCCCTCACACGCACGCTCCCCCTAAAGCGTTGCCGTACCTTCACCTGGACCCTAAACCGTCCCCGTCCCCTAACCCTAACCCTAGCCCGAACCCTAACACGAATACTTCCCCGAAGCCTGACCCTCACCCGTCCCCTAATCCTAACCCGTACGCTAACACTAACCCGCACCCTCACACGCACGCTCCCCCTGAAGCGTTACCGTACCCTCACCTAGACCCTAAACCGTCCCCGTCCCTTAACCCTAACCCTAGCCCGAACCCTAACCCTAACCCTTCCCCGAAGCCTGACCCTCACCCGTCCCCTAATCCTAACCCGTACGCTAACACTAACCCGCGCCCTCACACGCATGCTCCCCCTAAAGCGTTGCCGTACCCTCACCTGGACACTAAACCGTCCCCGTCCCCTAACCCTAACCCTAGTCCGAACCCTAACCCTAACCCTTCCCCGAAGCCTGACCCTCACCCGTCCCCTAATCCTAACCCGTACGCTAACACTAACCCGCGCCCTCACACGCACGCTCCCCCTAAAGCGTTGCCGTACCCTCACCTGGACCCTAAACCGTTCCCGTCCCCTAACCCTAACCCTAGCTCGAACCCTAACCCTAACCCTTCCCCGAAGCCTGACCCTCACCCGTCCCCTAATCCTAACCCGTACGCTAACACTAACCCACGCCCTCACACGCACGCTCCCCCTAAAGCGTTGCCGTACCCTCACCTGGACCCTAAACCGTCCCCGTCCCCTAACCCTAACCCTAGCCCGAACCCTAACCCTAACCCTTCCCCGAAGCCTGACACTCACCCGTCCCCTAATCCTAACCCGTACGCTAACACTAACCCGCGCCCTCACACGCACGCTCCCCCTAAAGCGTTGCCGTACCCTCACCTGGACCCTAAACCGTCCCCGTCCCCTAACCCTAACCCTAGCCCGAACCCTAACCCTTCCCCGAAGCCTGACCCTCACCCGTGCCCTAATCCTAACCCGTACGCTAACACTAACCCGCACCCTCACACGCACGCTCCCCCTAAAGCGTTGCCGTACCCTCACCTGGACCCTAAACCGTCCCCGTCCCCTAACCCTAACCCTAGCCCGAACCCTAACCCTAACCCTTCCCCGAAGCCTGACCCTCAACCGTCCCTTAATCCTAACCCGTACGCTAACACTAACCCGCGCCCTCACACGCACGCTCCCCCTAAAGCTTTGCCGTACCCTCACCTGGACCCTAAACCGTCCCCGTCCCCTAACCCTAACCCTAGCCCGAACCCTAACCCTAACCCTTCCCCGAAGCCTGACCCTCACCCGTGCCCTAATCCTAACCCGTACGCTAACACTAACCCACGCCCTCACACGCACGCTCCCCCTAAAGCGTTGCCGTACCCTCACCTGGACCCTAAACCGTCCCCGTCCCCTAACCCTAACCCTAGCCCGAACCCTAACCCGAACACTTCCCCGAAGCCTGACCCTCACCCGTCCCCTAATCCTAACCCGTACGCTAACACTAACCCGCGCCCTCACACGCACGCTCCCCCTAAAGCGTTGCCGTACCCTCACCTGGACCCTAAACCGTCCCCGTCCCCTAACCCTAACCCTAGCCCGAACCCTAACCCTAACCCTTCCCCGAAGCCTGACCCTCACCCGTGCCCTAATCCTAACCCGTACGCTAACACTAACCCGCACCCTCACACGCACGCTCCCCCTAAAGCGTTGCCGTACCCTCACCTGGACCCTAAACCGTCCCCGTCCCCTAACCCCAACCCTAGCCCGAACCCTAACCCTAACCCTTCCCCGAAGCCTGACCCTCACCCGTGCCCTAATCCTAACCCGTACGCTAACACTAACCCGCGTCCTCACACGCACGCTCCCCCTAAAGCGTTGCCGTACCCTCACCTGGACCCTAAACCGTCCCCGTCCCCTAACCCTAACCCTAGCCCGAACCCTAACCCTAACCCTTCCCCGAATCCTGACCCTCACCCGTGCCCTAATCCTAACCCCTACGCTAACACTAACCCGCACCCTCACACACAAGCTCCCCCTAAAGCGTTGCCGTACCCTCACCTTGACCCTAAACCGTCCCCATCCCCTAACCCTAACCCTAGCCCGAACCCTAACCCTAAACCTTCCCCGAAGCCTGACCCTCACCCGTGCCCTAATCCTAACCCGTACGCTAACACTAACCCGCGCCCTCACACGCACGCTCCCCCTAAAGCGTTGCCGTACCCTCACCTGCACCCTAAACCGTCCCCGTCCCCTAACCCTAACCCTAGCCCGAACCCTAACCCTAACCCTTCCCCGAAGCCTGACCCTCACCCGTGCCCTAATCCTAACCTGTACGCTAACACTAACCCGCGCCCTCACACGCACGCTCCCCCTAAAGCGTTGCCGTACCCTCACCTGGACCCTAAACCTTCCCCATCCCCTAACCCTAACCCTAGCCCGAACCCTAACCCTAACCCTTCCCCGAAGCCTGACCCTCACCCGTCCCCTAATCCTAACCCGTACACTAACACTAACCCGCGCCCTCACAGGCACGCTCCTCCTAAAGCGTTGCCGTACCCTCACCTGGACCCTAAACCGTCCCCATCCCCTAACCCTAACCCTAGCCCGAACCCTAACCCTAACCCTTCCCCGAAGCCTGACCCTCACCCGTGCCCTAATCCTAACCCGTACACTAACACTAACCCGCGCCCTCACAGGCACGCTCCTCCTAAAGCGTTGCCGTACCCTCACCTGGACCCTAAACCGTCCCCATCCCCTAACCCTAACCCTAGCCCGAACCCTAACCCTAACCCTTCCCCGAAGCCTGACCCTCACCCGTCCCCTAATCCTAACACGTACGCTAACACTAACCCGCGCCCTCACACGCACGCTCCCCCTAAAGCGTTGCCGTACCCTCACCTGGACCCTAAACCGTCCCCGTCCCCTAACCCTAACCCTAGCCCGAACCCTAACCCGAACACTTCCCCGAAGCCTGACCCTCACCCGTCCCCTAATCCTAACACGTACGCTAACACTAACCCGCACCTTCACACGCACGCTCCCCCTGAAGCGTTGCCGTACCCTCACCTAGACCCTAAACCGTCCCCGTCCCCTAACCCTAACCCTAGCCCGAACCCTAACCGTAACACTTCCCCGAAGACTGACCCTCACCCGTCCCCTAATCCTAACCCGTACGCTAACACTAACCCACGCCCTCACACGCACGCTCCCCCTAAAGCGTTGCCGTACCCTCACCTGGACCCTAAACCGTCCCCGTCCCCTAACCCTAACCCTAGCCCGAACCCTAACCCTAACCCTTCCCCGAAGCCTGACCCTCACCCGTCCCCTAATCCTAACCCGTACGCTAACACTAACCCGCGCCCTCACACGCACGCTCCCCCTAAAGCGTTGCCGTACCCTCACCTGGACCCTAAACCGTTCCCGTCCCCTAACCCTAACCCTAGCTCGAACCCTAACCCTAACCCTTCCCCGAAGCCTGACCCTCACCCGTCCCCTAATCCTAACCCGTACGCTAACACTAACTCACGCCCTCACACGCACGCTCCCCCTAAAGCGTTGCCGTACCCTCACCTGGACCCTAAACCGTCCCCGTCCCCTAACCCTAACCCTAGCCCGAACACTAACCCTAACCCTTCCCCGAAGCCTGACCCTCACCCGTCCCCTAATCCTAACCCGTACGCTAACACTAACCCGCGCCCTCACACGCACGCTCCCCCTAAAGCGTTGCCGTACCCTCACCTGGACCCTAAACCGTCCCCGTCCCCTAACCCTAACCCTAGTCCGAACCCAAACCCTAACCCTTCCCCGAAGCCTGACCCTCACCCGTGCCCTAATCCTAACCCGTACGCTAACACTAACCCGCGCCCTCACACGCACGCTCCCCCTAAAGCGTTGCCGTACCCTCACCTGGACCCTAAACCGTCCCCGTCCCCTAACCCTAACCCTAGCCCGAACCCTAACCCTAACCCTTCCCCAAAGCCTGACCCTCACCCGTCCCCTAATCCTAACCCGTACGCTAACACTAACCCGCGCCCTCACACGCACACTCCCCCTAAAGCGTTGCCGTACCCTCACCTGGACCCTAAACCGTCCCCATCCCCTAACCCTAACCCTAGCCCGAACCCTAACCCTAACCCTTCCCCGAAGCCTGACCCTCACCCGTGCCCTAATCCTAACCCGTACGCTAACACTAACCCGCACCCTCACAGGGACGCTCCCCCTAAAGCGTTGCCGTACCCTCACCTGGACCCTAAACCGTCACCGTCCCCTAACCCTAACCCTAGCCCGAACCCTAACCCTAACCCTTCCCCGAAGCCTGACACTCACCCGTGCCCTAATCCTAACCAGTACGCTAACACTAACCCGCGCCCTCACAGGCACGCTCCCCCTAAAGCGTTGCCGTACCCTCACCTGGACCCTAAACCGTTCCCATCCCCTAACCCTAACCCTAGCCCGAACCCTAACCCTAACCCTTCCCCGAAGCCTGACCCTCACCCGTGCCCTAATCCTAACCCGTACGCTAACACTAACCCGCGCCCTCACACGCACGCTCCCCCTAAAGCGTTGCCGTACCCTCACCTGGACCCTAAACCGTCCCCATCCCCTAACCCTAACCCTAGCCCGAACCCTAACACGAACACTTCCCCGAAGCCTGACCCTCACCCGTCCCCTAATCCTAACCCGTACGCTAACACTAACCCGCACCCTCACACGCACGCTCCCCCTGAAGCGTTACCGTACCCTCACCTGGACCCTAAACCGTCCCCGTCCCCTAACCCTAACCCTAGCCCGAACCCTAACCCTAACCCTTCCCCGAAGCCTGACCCTCACCCGTCCCCTAATCCTAACCCGTACGCTAACACTAACCCGCGCCCTCACACGCACGCTCCCCCTGAAGCGTTGCCGTACCCTCACCTAGACCCTAAACCGTCCCCGTCCCTTAACCCTAACCCTAGCCCGAACCCTAACCCTAACCCTTCCCCGAAGCCTGACCCTCACCCGTCCCCTAATCCTAACCCGTACGCTAACACTAACCCGCGCCCTCACACGCACGCTCCCCCTAAAGCGTTGCCGTACCCTCACCTGGACCCTAAACCGTCCCCGTCCCCTAACCCTAACCCTAGCTCGAACCCTAACCCTAACCCTTCCCCGAAGCCTGACCCTCACCCGTCCCCTAATCCTAACCCGTACGCTAACACTAACCCGCGCCCTCACACGCACGCTCCCCCTAAAGCGTTGCCGTACCCTCACCTGGACCCTAAACCGTCCCCGTCCCCTAACCCTAACCCTAGCCCGAACCCTAACCCTAACCCTTCCCCGAAGCCTGACCCTCACCCGTCCCCTAATCCTAACCCGTACGCTAACACTAACCCGCGCCCTCACACGCACGCTCCCCCTAAAGCGTTGCCGTACCCTCACCTGGACCCTAAACCGTCCCCGTCCCCTAACCCTAACCCTAGCCCGAACCCTAACCCTAACCCTTCCCCGAAGCCTGACCCTCACCCGTCCCCTAATCCTAACCCGTACGCTAACACTAACCCGCGCCCTCACACGCACGCTCCCCCTAAAGCGTTGCCGTACCCTCACCTGGACCCTAAACCGTTCCCGTCCCCTAACCCTAACCCTAGCCCGAACCCTAACCCTCACCCTTCCCCGAAGCCTGACCCTCACCCGTCCCCTACTCCTAACCCGTACGCTAACACTAGCCCGCGCCCTCACACGCACGCTCCCCCTAAAGCGTTGCCGTACCCTCACCTGGACCCTAAACCGTCCCCGTCCCCTAACCCTAACCCTAGCCCGAACCCTAACCCTAACCCTTCCCCGAAGCCTGACCCTCACCTGTCCCCTAATCCTAACCCGTACGCTAACACTAACCCGCGCCCTCACACGCACGCTCCCCCTAAAGCGTTGCCGTACCCTCACCTGGACCCTAAACCGTTCCCGTCCCATAACCCTAACCCTAGCCCGAACCCTAACCCTAACCCTTCCCCGAAGCCTGACCCTAACCCGTCCCCTAATCCTAACCCGTACGCTAACACTAACCCGCGCCCTCACACGCACGCTCCCCCTAAAGCGTTGCCGTACCCTCACCTGGACCCTAAACCGTCCCCGTCCCCTAACCCTAACCCTAGCCCGAACCCTAACCCTAACCCTTCCCCGAAGCCTGACCCTCACCCGTCCCCTAATCCTAACCCGTACGCTAACACTAACCCGCGCCCTCACACGCACGCTCCCCCTAAAGCGTTGCCGTACCCTCACCTGGGCCCTAAACCGTCCCCGTCCCCTAACCCTAACCCTAGCCCGAACCCTAACCCTAACCCTTCCCCGAAGCCTGACCCTCACCCGTCCCCTAATCCTAACCCGTACGCTAACACTAACCCGCGCCCTCACAGGCACGCTCCTCCTAAAGCGTTGCCGTACCCTCACCTGCGCCCTAAACCGTCCCCATCCCCTAATCCTAACCCTAGCCCGAACCCTAACCCTAACCCTTCCCCGAAGCCTGACCCTCACCCGTCCCCTAATCCTAACCCGTACGCTAACACTAACCCGCGCCCTCACACGCACGCTCCCCCTGAAGCGTTACCGTACCTTCACCTGGACCCTAAACCGTCCCCGTCCCCTAACCCTAACCCTAGCCCGAACCCTAACACGAATACTTCCCCGAAGCCTGACCCTCACCCGTCCCCTAATCCTAACCCGTACGCTAACACTAACCCGCACCCTCACACGCACGCTCCCCCTGAAGCGTTACCGTACCCTCACCTAGACCCTAAACCGTCCCCGTCCCTTAACCCTAACCCTAGCCCGAACCCTAACCCTAACCCTTCCCCGAAGCCTGACCCTCACCCGTCCCCTAATCCTAACCCGTACGCTAACACTAACCCGCGCCCTCACACGCATGCTCCCCCTAAAGCGTTGCCGTACCCTCACCTGGACACTAAACCGTCCCCGTCCCCTAACCCTAACCCTAGTCCGAACCCTAACCCTAACCCTTCCCCGAAGCCTGACCCTCACCCGTCCCCTAATCCTAACCCGTACGCTAACACTAACCCGCGCCCTCACACGCACGCTCCCCCTAAAGCGTTGCCGTACCCTCACCTGGACCCTAAACCGTTCCCGTCCCCTAACCCTAACCCTAGCTCGAACCCTAACCCTAACCCTTCCCCGAAGCCTAACCCTCACCCGTCCCCTAATCCTAACCCGTACGCTAACACTAACCCACGCCCTCACACGCACGCTCCCCCTAAAGCGTTGCCGTACCCTCACCTGGACCCTAAACCGTCCCCGTCCCCTAACCCTAACCCTAGCCCGAACCCTAACCCTAACCCTTCCCCGAAGCCTGACACTCACCCGTCCCCTAATCCTAACCCGTACGCTAACACTAACCCGCGCCCTCACACGCACGCTCCCCCTAAAGCGTTGCCGTACCCTCACCTGGACCCTAAACCGTCCCCGTCCCCTAACCCTAACCCTAGCCCGAACCCTAACCCTTCCCCGAAGCCTGACCCTCACCCGTGCCCTAATCCTAACCCGTACGCTAACACTAACCCGCACCCTCACACGCACGCTCCCCCTAAAGCGTTGCCGTACCCTCACATGGACGCTAAACCGTTCCCGTCCCCTAACCCTAACCCTAGCCCGAACCCTAACCCTAACCCTTCCCCGAAGCCTGACCCTCACCCGTCCCCTAATCCTAACCCGTACGCTAACACTAACCCGGGCCCTCACACGCACGCTCCCCCTAAAGCGTTGCCGTACCCTCACCTGGACCCTAAACCGTCCCCGTCCCCTAACCCTAACCCTAGCCCGAACCCTAACCCTAACCCTTCCCCGAAGCCTGACCCTCACCCGTGCCCTAATCCTAACCCGTACGCTAACACTAACCCGCGCCCTCACACGCACGCTCCCCCTAAAGCGTTGCCGTACCCTCACCTGGACCCTAAACTGTCCCCGTCCCCTAACCCTAACCCTAGCCCGAACCCTAACCCTAACCCTTCCCCGAAGCCTGCCCTCAGCCGTGCCCTAATCCTAACCCGTACGCTAACACTAACCCGCGCACTCACATGCACGCTCCCCGTAAAGCGTTGCCGTACCCTCACCTGGACCCTAAACCGTCCCCGTCCCCTAACCCTAACCCTAGCCCGAACCCAAACCCTAACCCTTCCCCGAAGCCTGACCCTCACCCGTGCCCTAATCCTAACCCGTACGCTAACACTAACCCGCTCCCTCACAGGCACGCTCCCCCTAAAGCATTGCCGTACCCTCACCTGGACCCTAAATCGTCCCCGTCCCCTAACCCTAACCCTAGCCCGAACCCTAACCCTAACCCGTCCCCGAAGCCTGACCCTCACCCGTGCCCTAATCCTAACCCTTACGCTAACACTAACCCGCGCCCTCACACGCACGCTCCCCCTAAAGCGTTGTCGTACCCTCACCTGGACCCTAAACCGTCCCCGTCCCCTAACCCTAACCCTAGCCCGAACCCTAACCCTAACCCTTCCCCGAAGCTGACCCTCAACCGTGCCCTAATCCTAACCCGTACGCTAACACTAACCCGCGCCCTCTACGCACGCTCCCCCTAAAGCGTTGCCGTACCCTCACCTGGACCCTAAACCGTCCCCGTCCCCTAACCCTAACCCTAGCCCGAACCCTAACCCTAACCCTTCCCCGAAGCCTGACCCTCACCCGTGCCCTAATCCTAACCCGTACACTAACACTAACCCGCGCCCTCACACGCACGCTCCCCCTAAAGCGTTGCCGTACCCTCACCTGGACCCTAAACCGTCCCCATCCCCTAACCCTAACCCTAGCCCGAACTCTAACCCTAACCCTTCCCCGAAGCCTGACCCTCACCCGTCCCCTAATCCTAACACGTACGCTAACACTAACCCGCGCCCTCTACGCACGCTCCCCCTAAAGCGTTGCCGTACCCTCACCTGGACCCTAAACCGTCCCCGTCCCCTAACCCTAACCCTAGCCCGAACCCTAACCCTAACCCTTCCCCGAAGCTGACCCTCACCCGTGCCCTAATCCTAACCCGTACGCTAACACTAACCCGCGCCCTCTACGCACACTCCCCCTAAAGCATTGCCGTACCCTCACCTGGACCCTAAACCGTCCCCGTCCCCTAACCCTAACCCTAGCCCGAACCCTAACCCTAACCCTTACCCGAAGCCTGACCCTCACCCGTCCCCTAATCCTACCCCGTACGCTAACACTAACCCGCGCCCTGACACGCAGGCTACCCCTAAAGCGTTGCCGTACCCTCACCTGGACCCTAAACCTTCCCCATCCCCTAACCCTAACCCTAGCCCGAACCCTAACCCTAACCCTTCCCCGAAGGCTGACCCTCACCCGTGCCTTAATCCTAACCCGTACGCTAACACTAACCCGCGCCCTCACACGCACGCTCCCCCTAAAGCGTTGCCGTACCCTCACCTGGGCCCTAAACCGTCCCCATCCCCTAACCCTAACCCTAGCCCGAACCCTAACCCTAACCCTTCCCCGAAGCCTGACCCTCACCCGTGCCCTAATCCTAACCCGTTCGCTAACACTAACCCGCGCCCTCACAGGCACGCTCCTCCTAAAGCGTTGCCGTACCCTCACCTGCACCCTAAACCGTCCCCATCCCCTAACCCTAACCCTAGCCCGAACCCTAACCCTAACACTTCCCCGAAGCCTGACCCTCACCCGTCCCCTAATCCTAACCCGTACGCTAACACTAACCCGCGCCCTCACACGCACGCTCCTCCTAAAGCGTTGCCGTACCTTCACCTGGACCCTAAACCGTCCCCGTCCCCTAACCCTAACCCTAGCCCGAACCCTAACACGAATACTTCCCCGAAGCCTGACCCTCACCCGTCCCCTAATCCTAACCCGTACGCTAACACTAACCCGCACCCTCACACGCAAGCTCCCCCTGAAGCGTTACCGTACCCTCACCTAGACCCTAAACCGTCCCCGTCCCTTAACCCTAACCCTAGCCCGAACCCTAACCCTAACCCTTCCCCGAAGCCTGACCCTCACCCGTCCCCTAATCCTAACCCGTACGCTAACACTAACCCGCGCCCTCACACGCATGCTCCCCCTAAAGCGTTGCCGTACCCTCACCTGGACACTAAACCGTCCCCGTCCCCTAACCCTAACCCTAGTCCGAACCCTAACCCTAACCCTTCCCCGAAGCCTGACCCTCACCCGTCCCCTAATCCTAACCCGTACGCTAACACTAACCCGCGCCCTCACACGCATGCTCCCCCTAAAGCGTTGCCGTACCCTCACCTGGACACTAAACCGTCCCCGTCCCCTAACCCTAACCCTAGCCCGAACCGTAACCCTAACCCTTCCCCGAAGCCTGACCCTCACCCGTCCCCTAATCCTAACCCGTACGCTAACACTAACCCGTGCCCTCACACGCACGCTCCCCCTAAAGCGTTGCCGTACCCTCACCTGGACCCTAAACCGTCCCCGTCCCCTAACCCTAACCCTAGTCCGAACCCTAACCCTAACCCTTCCCCGAAGCCTGACCCTCACCCGTGCCCTAATCCTAACCCGTACGCTAACACTAACCCGCGCCCTCACACGCACGCTCCCCCTAAAGCGTTGCCGTACCCTCACCTGGACCCTAAATTGTCCCCGTCCCCTAACCCTAACCCTAGCCCGAACCCTAACCCTAACCCTTCCCCGAAGCCTGACCCTCACCCGTCCCCTAATCCTAACCCGTACGCTAACACTAACCCGCGCACTCACACGCACGCACCCCCTAAAGCGTTGCCGTACCCTCACCTGGACCCTAAACCGTCCCCATCCCCTAACCCTAACCCTAGCCCGAACCCTAACGCTAACCCTTCCCCGAAGCCTGACCCTCACCTGTGCCCTAATCCTAACCCGTACGCTAACACTAACCCGCGCCCTCACACGCACACTCCCCCTAAAGCGTTGCCGTACCCTCACCTGGACCCTAAACCGTCCCCATCCCCTAACCCTAACCCTAGCCCGAACCCTATCCCGAACACTTCCCCGAAGCCTGACCCTCACCCGTCCCCTAATCCTAACCCGTACGCTAACACTAACCCGCGCCCTCACACGCACGCTCCCCCTAAAGCGTTGCCGTACCCTCACCTGGACCCTAAACCGTCCCCGTCCCCTAACCCTAACCCTAGCCCGAACCCTAACCCTAACCCTTCCCCGAAGCCTGACCCTCACCCGTCCCCTAATCCTAACCCGTACGCTAACACTAACCCGCGCCCTCACACGCATGCTCCCCCTAAAGCGTTGCCGTACCCTCACCTGGACCCTAAACCGTTCCCATCCCCTAACCCTAACCCTAGCCCGAACCCTAACCCTAACCCTTCCCCGAAGCCTGACCCTCACCCGTCCCCTAATCCTAACCCGTACGCTAACACTAACCCGCGCCCTCACACGCACGCTCCCCCTAAAGCGTTGCCGTACCCTCACATGGACGCTAAACCGTTCCCGTCCCCTAACCCTAACCCTAGCCCGAACCCTAACCCTAACCCTTCCCCGAAGCCTGACCCTCACCCGTCCCCTAATCCTAACCCGTACGCTAACACTAACCCGGGCCCTCACACGCACGCTCCCCCTAAAGCGTTGCCGTACCCTCACCTGGACCCTAAACCGTCCCCGTCCCCTAACCCTAACCCTAGCCCGAACCCTAACCCTAACCCTTCCCCGAAGCCTGACCCTCACCCGTGCCCTAATCCTAACCCGTACGCTAACACTAACCCGCGCCCTCACACGCACGCTCCCCCTAAAGCGTTGCCGTACCCTCACCTGGACCCTAAACTGTCCCCGTCCCCTAACCCTAACCCTAGCCCGAACCCTAACCCTAACCCTTCCCCGAAGCCTGCCCTCAGCCGTGCCCTAATCCTAACCCGTACGCTAACACTAACCCGCGCACTCACATGCACGCTCCCCGTAAAGCGTTGCCGTACCCTCACCTGGACCCTAAACCGTCCCCGTCCCCTAACCCTAACCCTAGCCCGAACCCAAACCCTAACCCTTCCCCGAAGCCTGACCCTCACCCGTGCCCTAATCCTAACCCGTACGCTAACACTAACCCGCTCCCTCACAGGCACGCTCCCCCTAAAGCGTTGCCGTACCCTCACCTGGACCCTAAATCGTCCCCGTCCCCTAACCCTAACCCTAGCCCGAACCCTAACCCTAACCCGTCCCCGAAGCCTGACCCTCACCCGTGCCCTAATCCTAACCCTTACGCTAACACTAACCCGCGCCCTCACACGCACGCTCCCCCTAAAGCGTTGTCGTACCCTCACCTGGACCCTAAACCGTCCCCGTCCCCTAACCCTAACCCTAGCCCGAACCCTAACCCTAACCCTTCCCCGAAGCTGACCCTCAACCGTGCCCTAATCCTAACCCGTACGCTAACACTAACCCGCGCCCTCTACGCACGCTCCCCCTAAAGCGTTGCCGTACCCTCACCTGGACCCTAAACCGTCCCCGTCCCCTAACCCTAACCCTAGCCCGAACCCTAACCCTAACCCTTCCCCGAAGCCTGACCCTCACCCGTGCCCTAATCCTAACCCGTACACTAACACTAACCCGCGCCCTCACACGCACGCTCCCCCTAAAGCGTTGCCGTACCCTCACCTGGACCCTAAACCGTCCCCATCCCCTAACCCTAACCCTAGCCCGAACTCTAACCCTAACCCTTCCCCGAAGCCTGACCCTCACCCGTCCCCTAATCCTAACACGTACGCTAACACTAACCCGCGCCCTCTACGCACGCTCCCCCTAAAGCGTTGCCGTACCCTCACCTGGACCCTAAACCGTCCCCGTCCCCTAACCCTAACCCTAGCCCGAACCCTAACCCTAACCCTTCCCCGAAGCTGACCCTCACCCGTGCCCTAATCCTAACCCGTACGCTAACACTAACCCGCGCCCTCTACGCACGCTCCCCCTAAAGCATTGCCGTACCCTCACCTGGACCCTAAACCGTCCCCGTCCCCTAACCCTAACCCTAGCCCGAACCCTAACCCTAACCCTTACCCGAAGCCTGACCCTCACCCGTCCCCTAATCCTACCCCGTACGCTAACACTAACCCGCGCCCTGACACGCAGGCTACCCCTAAAGCGTTGCCGTACCCTCACCTGGACCCTAAACCTTCCCCATCCCCTAACCCTAACCCTAGCCCGAACCCTAACCCTAACCCTTCCCCGAAGGCTGACCCTCACCCGTGCCTTAATCCTAACCCGTACGCTAACACTAACCCGCGCCCTCACACGCACGCTCCCCCTAAAGCGTTGCCGTACCCTCACCTGGGCCCTAAACCGTCCCCATCCCCTAACCCTAACCCTAGCCCGAACCCTAACCCTAACCCTTCCCCGAAGCCTGACCCTCACCCGTGCCCTAATCCTAACCCGTTCGCTAACACTAACCCGCGCCCTCACAGGCACGCTCCTCCTAAAGCGTTGCCGTACCCTCACCTGCACCCTAAACCGTCCCCATCCCCTAACCCTAACCCTAGCCCGAACCCTAACCCTAACACTTCCCCGAAGCCTGACCCTCACCCGTCCCCTAATCCTAACCCGTACGCTAACACTAACCCGCGCCCTCACACGCACGCTCCTCCTAAAGCGTTGCCGTACCTTCACCTGGACCCTAAACCGTCCCCGTCCCCTAACCCTAACCCTAGCCCGAACCCTAACACGAATACTTCCCCGAAGCCTGACCCTCACCCGTCCCCTAATCCTAACCCGTACGCTAACACTAACCCGCACCCTCACACGCAAGCTCCCCCTGAAGCGTTACCGTACCCTCACCTAGACCCTAAACCGTCCCCGTCCCTTAACCCTAACCCTAGCCCGAACCCTAACCCTAACCCTTCCCCGAAGCCTGACCCTCACCCGTCCCCTAATCCTAACCCGTACGCTAACACTAACCCGCGCCCTCACACGCATGCTCCCCCTAAAGCGTTGCCGTACCCTCACCTGGACACTAAACCGTCCCTGTCCCCTAACCCTAACCCTAGTCCGAACCCTAACCCTAACCCTTCCCCGAAGCCTGACCCTCACCCGTCCCCTAATCCTAACCCGTACGCTAACACTAACCCGCGCCCTCACACGCACGCTCCCCCTAAAGTGTTGCCGTACACTCACCTGGACCCTAAACCGTTCCCGTCCCCTAACCCTAACCCTAGCTCGAACCCTAACCCTAACCCTTCCCCGAAGCCTGACCCTCACCCGTCCCCTAATCCTAACCCGTACGCTAACACTAACCCACGCCCTCACACGCAAGCTCCCCCTAAAGCGTTGCCGTACCCTCACCTGGACCCTAAACCGTCCCCGTCCCCTAACCCTAACCCTAGCCCGAACCCTAACCCTAACCCTTCCCCGAAGCCTGACACTCACCCGTCCCCTAATCCTAACCCGTACGCTAACACTAACCCGCGCCCTCACACGCACGCTCCCCCTAAAGCGTTGCCGTACCCTCACCTGGACCCTAAACCGTCCCCGTCCCCTAACCCTAACCCTAGCCCGAACCCTAACCCTAACCCTTCCCCGAAGCCTGACCCTCACCCGTGCCCTAATCCTAACCCCTACGCTAACACTAACCCGCACCCTCACACGCACGCTCCCACTAAAGCGTTGCCGTACCCTCACCTGGACCCTAAACCGTCCCCGTCCCCTAACCCTAACCCTAGCCCGAACCCTAACCCTAACCCTTCCCCGAAGCCTGACCCTCACCTGTCCCCTAATGCTAACCCGTACGCTAACACTAACCCGCGCCCTCACACGCACGCTCCACCTAAAGCGTTGCCGTACCCTCACCTGGACCCTAAACCGTCCCCGTCCCCTAACCCTAACCCTAGCCCAAACCCTAACCCTAACCCTTCCCCGAAGCCTGACCCTCACCCGTGCCCTAATCCTAACCCGTACGCTAACACTAACCCACGCCCTCACACGCACGCTCCCCCTAAAGCGTTGCCGTACCCTCACCTGGACCCTAAACCGTCCCCGTCCCCTAACCCTAACCCTAGCCCGAACCCTAACCCGAACACTTCCCCGAAGCCTGACCCTCACCCGTCCCCTAATCCTAACCCGTACGCTAACACTAACCCGCGCCCTCACACGCACGCTCCCCCTAAAGCGTTGCCGTACCCTCACCTGGACCCTAAACCGTCCCCGTCCCCTAACCCTAACCCTAGCCCGAACCGTAACCCTAACCCTTCCCCGAAGCCTGACCCTCACCCGTGCCCTAATCCTAACCCGTACGCTAACACTAACCCGCACCCTCACACGCACGCTCCCCCTAAAGCGTTGCCGTACCCTCACCTGGACCCTAAACCGTCCCCGTCCCCTAACCCCAACCCTAGCCCGAACCCTAACCCTAACCCTTCCCCGAAGCCTGACCCTCACCCGTGCCCTAATCCTAACCCGTACGCTAACACTAACCCGCGTCCTCACACGCACGCTCCCCCTAAAGCGTTGCCGTACCCTCACCTGGACCCTAAACCGTCCCCGTCCCCTAACCCTAACCCTAGCCCGAACCCTAACCCTAACCCTTCCCCGAATCCTGACCCTCACCCGTGCCCTAATCCTAACCCCTACGCTAACACTAACCCGCACCCTCACACACAAGCTCCCCCTAAAGCGTTGCCGTACCCTCACCTTGACCCTAAACCGTCCCCATCCCCTAACCCTAACCCTAGCCCGAACCCTAACCCTAAACCTTCCCCGAAGCCTGACCCTCACCCGTGCCCTAATCCTAACCCGTACGCTAACACTAACCCGCGCCCTCACACGCACGCTCCCCCTAAAGCGTTGCCGTACCCTCACCTGCACCCTAAACCGTCCCCGTCCCCTAACCCTAACCCTAGCCCGAACCCTAACCCTAACCCTTCCCCGAAGCCTGACCCTCACCCGTGCCCTAATCCTAACCTGTACGCTAACACTAACCCGCGCCCTCACACGCACGCTCCCCCTAAAGCGTTGCCGTACCCTCACCTGGACCCTAAACCTTCCCCATCCCCTAACCCTAACCCTAGCCCGAACCCTAACCCTAACCCTTCCCCGAAGCCTGACCCTCACCCGTCCCCTAATCCTAACCCGTACACTAACACTAACCCGCGCCCTCACAGGCACGCTCCTCCTAAAGCGTTGCCGTACCCTCACCTGGACCCTAAACCGTCCCCATCCCCTAACCCTAACCCTAGCCCGAACCCTAACCCTAACCCTTCCCCGAAGCCTGACCCTCACCCGTGCCCTAATCCTAACCCGTACGCTAACACTAACCCGCACCCTCACAGGCACGCTCCTCCTAAAGCGTTGCCGTACCCTCACCTGGACCCTAAACCGTCCCCATCCCCTAACCCTAACCCTAGCCCGAACCCTAACCCTAACCCTTCCCCGAAGCCTGACCCTCACCCGTCCCCTAATCCTAACACGTACGCTAACACTAACCCGCGCCCTCACACGCACGCTCCCCCTAAAGCGTTGCCGTACCCTCACCTGGACCCTAAACCGTCCCCGTCCCCTAACCCTAACCCTAGCCCGAACCCTAACCCGAACACTTCCCCGAAGCCTGACCCTCACCCGTCCCCTAATCCTAACACGTACGCTAACACTAACCCGCACCCTCACACGCACGCTCCCCCTGAAGCGTTGCCGTACCCTCACCTAGACCCTAAACCGTCCCCGTCCCCTAACCCTAACCCTAGCCCGAACCCTAACCGTAACACTTCCCCGAAGACTGACCCTCACCCGTCCCCTAATCCTAACCCGTACGCTAACACTAACCCACGCCCTCACACGCACGCTCCCCCTAAAGCGTTGCCGTACCCTCACCTGGACCCTAAACCGTCCCCGTCCCCTAACCCTAACCCTAGCCCGAACCCTAACCCTAACCCTTCCCCGAAGCCTGACCCTCACCCGTCCCCTAATCCTAACCCGTACGCTAACACTAACCCGCGCCCTCACACGCACGCTCCCCCTAAAGCGTTGCCGTACCCTCACCTGGACCCTAAACCGTTCCCGTCCCCTAACCCTAACCCTAGCTCGAACCCTAACCCTAACCCTTCCCCGAAGCCTGACCCTCACCCGTCCCCTAATCCTAACCCGTACGCTAACACTAACTCACGCCCTCACACGCACGCTCCCCCTAAAGCGTTGCCGTACCCTCACCTGGACCCTAAACCGTCCCCGTCCCCTAACCCTAACCCTAGCCCGAACCCTAACCCTAACCCTTCCCCGAAGCCTGACCCTCACCCGTCCCCTAATCCTAACCCGTACGCTAACACTAACCCGCGCCCTCACACGCACGCTCCCCCTAAAGCGTTGCCGTACCCTCACCTGGACCCTAAACCGTCCCCGTCCCCTAACCCTAACCCTAGTCCGAACCCAAACCCTAACCCTTCCCCGAAGCCTGACCCTCACCTGTGCCCTAATCCTAACCCGTACGCTAACACTAACCCGCGCCCTCACACGCACGCTCCCCCTAAAGCGTTGCCGTACCCTCACCTGGACCCTAAATCGTCCCCGTCCCCTAACCCTAACCCTAGCCCGAACCCTAACCCTAACCCTTCCCCAAAGCCTGACCCTCACCCGTCCCCTAATCCTAACCCGTACGCTAACACTAACCTGCGCCCTCACACGCACGCTCCCCCTAAAGCGTTGCCGTACCCTCACCTGGACCCTAAACCGTCCCCATCCCCTAACCCTAACCCTAGCCCGAACCCTAACCCTAACCCTTCCCCGAAGCCTGACCCTCACCCGTGCCCTAATCCTAACCCGTACGCTAACACTAACCCGCACCCTCACACGCACGCTCCCCCTAAAGCGTTGCCGTACCCTCACCTGGACCCTAAACCGTCACCGTCCCCTAACCCTAACCCTAGCCCGAACCCTAACCCTAACCCTTCCCCGAAGCCTGACACTCACCCGTGCCCTAATCCTAACCAGTACGCTAACACTAACCCGCGCCCTCACAGGCATGCTCCCCCTAAAGCGTTGCCGTACCCTCACCTGGACCCTAAACCGTTCCCATCCCCTAACCCTAACCCTAGCCCGAACCCTAACCCTAACCCTTCCCCGAAGCCTGACCCTCACCCGTGCCCTAATCCTAACCCGTACGCTAACACTAACCCGCGCCCTCACACGCACGCTCCCCCTAAAGCGTTGCCGTACCCTCACCTGGACCCTAAACCGTCCCCATCCCCTAACCCTAACCCTAGCCCGAACCCTAACCCTAACCCTTCCCCGAAGCCTGACCCTCACCCGTCCCCTAATCCTAACCCGTACGCTAACACTAACCCGCGCCCTCACACGCACGCTCCCCCTAAAGCGTTGCCGTACCCTCACCTGGACCCTAAACCGTCCCCGTCCCCTAACCCTAACCCTAGCCCGAACCCTAACACGAACACTTCCCCGAAGCCTGACCCTCACCCGTCCCCTAATCCTAACCCGTACGCTAACACTAACCCGCACCCTCACACGCACGCTCCCCCTGAAGCGTTACCGTACCCTCACCTAGACCCTAAACCGTCCCCGTCCCTTAACCCTAACCCTAGCCCGAACCCTAACCCTAACCCTTCCCCGAAGCCTGACCCTCACCCGTCCCCTAATCCTAACCCGTACGCTAGCACTAACCCGCGCCCTCACACGCACGCTCCCCCTAAAGCGTTGCCGTACCCTCACCTGGACCCTAAACCGTCCCCGTCCCCTAACCCTAACCCTAGCCCGAACCCTAACCCTAACCCTTCCCCGAAGCCTGACCCTCACCCGTCCCCTAATCCTAACCCGTACGCTAACACTAACCCGCGCCCTCACACGCACGCTCCCCCTAAAGCGTTGCCGTACCCTCACCTGGACCCTAAACCGTCCCCGTCCCCTAACCCTAACCCTAGCCCGAACCCTAACCCTAACCCTTCCCCGAAGCCTGACCCTCACCCGTCCCCTAATCCTAACCCGTACGCTAACACTAACCCGCGCCCTCACACGCACGCTCACCCTAAAGCGTTGCCGTACCCTCACCTGGACCCTAAACCGTCCCCGTCCCCTAACCCTAACCCTAGCCCGAACCCTAACCCTAACCCTTCCCCGAAGCCTGACCCTCACCCGTCCCCTAATCCTAACCCGTACGCTAACACTAACCCGCGCCCTCACACGCACGCTCCCCCTAAAGCGTTGCCGTACCCTCACCTGGACCCTAAACCGTTCCCGTCCCCTAACCCTAACCCTAGCTCGAACCCTAACCCTAACCCTTCCCCGAAGCCTGACCCTCACCCGTCCCCTAATCCTAACCCGTACGCTAACACTAACCCACGCTCTCACACGCACGCTCCCCCTAAAGCGTTGCCGTACCCTCACCTGGACCCTAAACCGTCCCCGTCCCCTAACCCTAACCCTAGCCCGAACCCTAACCCTAACCCTTCCCCGAAGCCTGACCCTCACCCGTCCCCTAATCCTAACCCGTACGCTAACACTAACCCGCGCCCTCACACGCACGCTCCCCCTAAAGCGTTGCCGTACCCTCACCTGGACCCTAAACCGTCCCCGTCCCCTAACCCTAACCCTAGCCCGAACCCTAACCCTAACCCTTCCCCGAAGCCTGACCCTCACCCGTCCCCTACTCCTAACCCGTACGCTAACACTAACCCGCGCCCTCAGACGCACGCTCCCCCTAAAGCGTTGCCGTACCCTCACCTGGACCCTAAACCGTTCCCGTCCCCTAACCCTAACCTTAGCCCGAACCCTAACCCTCACCCTTCCACGAAGCCTGACCCTCACCCGTCCCCTAATCCTAACCCGTACGCTAACACTAACCCGCGCCCTCACACGCACGCTCCCCCTAAAGCGTTGCCGTACCCTCACCTGGACCCTAAACCGTCCCCGTCCCCTAACCCTAACCCTAGCCCGAACCCTAACCCTAACCCTTCCCCGAAGCCTGACCCTCACCCGTCCCCTAATCCTAACCCGTACGCTAACACTAACCCGCGCCCTCACACGCACGCTCCCCCTAAAGCGTTGCCGTACCCTCACCTGGACCCTAAACCGTTCCCGTCCCCTAACCCTAACCCTAGCCCGAACCCTAACCCTCACCCTTCCCCGAAGCCTGACCCTAACCCGTCCCCTAATCCTAACCCGTACGCTAACACTAACCCGCGCCCTCACACGCACGCTCCCCCTAAAGCGTTGCCGTACCCTCACCTGGACCCTAAACCGTCCCCGTCCCCTAACCCTAACCCTAGCCCGAACCCTAACCCTAACCCTTCCCCGAAGCCTGACCCTCACCCGTCCCCTAATCCTAACCCGTACGCTAACACTAACCCGCGCCCTCACACGCACGCTCCCCCTAAAGCGTTGCCGTACCCTCACCTGGGCCCTAAACCGTCCCCATCCCCTAACCCTAACCCTAGCCCGAACCCTAACCCTAACCCTTCCCCGAAGCCTGACCCTCACCCGTGCCCTAATCCTAACCCGTACGCTAACACTAACCCGCGCCCTCACAGGCACGCTCCTCCTAAAGCGTTGCCGTACCCTCACCTGCACCCTAAACCGTCCCCATCCCCTAACCCTAACCCTAGCCCGAACCCTAACCCTAACCCTTCCCCGAAGCCTGACCCTCACCCGTCCCCTAATCCTAACCCGTACGCTAACACTAACCCGCGCCCTCACACGCACGCTCCCCCTAAAGCGTTGCCGTACCTTCACCTGGACCCTAAACCGTCCCCGTCCCCTAACCCTAACCCTAGCCCGAACCCTAACACGAATACTTCCCCGAAGCCTGACCCTCACCCGTCCCCTAATCCTAACCCGTACGCTAACACTAACCCGCACCCTCACACGCACGCTCCCCCTGAAGCGTTACCGAACCCTCACCTAGACCCTAAACCGTCCCCGTCCCTTAACCCTAACCCTAGCCCGAAACCTAACCCTAACCCTTCCCCGAAGCCTGACCCTCACCCGTCCCCTAATCCTAACCCGTACGCTAACACTAACCCGCGCCCTCACACGCATGCTCCCCCTAAAGCGTTGCCGTACCCTCACCTGGACACTAAACCGTCCCCGTCCCCTAACCCTAACCCTAGTCCGAACCCTAACCCTAACCCTTCCCCGAAGCCTGACCCTCACCCGTCCCCTAATCCTAACCCGTACGCTAACACTAACCCGCGCCCTCACACGCACGCTCCCCCTAAAGCGTTGCCGTACCCTCACCTGGACCCTAAACCGTTCCCGTCCCCTAACCCTAACCCTAGCTCGAACCCTAACCCTAACCCTTCCCCGAAGCCTGACCCTCACCCGTCCCCTAATCCTAACCCGTACGCTAACACTAACCCACGCCCTCACACGCACGCTCCCCCTAAAGCGTTGCCATACCCTCACCTGGACCCTAAACCGTCCCCGTCCCCTAACCCTAACCCTAGCCCGAACCCTAACCCTAACCCTTCCCCGAAGCCTGACACTCACCCGTCCCCTAATCCTAACCCGTACGCTAACACTAACCCGCGCCCTCACACGCACGCTCCCCCTAAAGCGTTGCCGTACCCTCACCTGGACCCTAAACCGTCCCCGTCCCCTAACCCTAACCCTAGCCCGAACCCTAACCCTTCCCCGAAGCCTGACCCTCACCCGTGCCCTAATCCTAACCCGTACGCTAACACTAACCCGCACCCTCACACGCACGCTCCCCCTAAAGCGTTGCCGTACCCTCACCTGGACCCTAAACCGTCCCCGTCCCCTAACCCTAACCCTAGCCCGAACCGTAACCCTAACCCTTCCCCGAAGCCTGACCCTCACCCGTCCCCTAATCCTAACCCGTACGCTAACACTAACCCGTGCCCTCACACGCACGCTCCCCCTAAAGCGTTGCCGTACCCTCACCTGGACCCTAAACCGTCCCCGTCCCCTAACCCTAACCCTAGTCCGAACCCTAACCCTAACCCTTCCCCGAAGCCTGACCCTCACCCGTGCCCTAATCCTAACCCGTACGCTAACACTAACCCGCGCCCTCACACGCACGCTCCCCCTAAAGCGTTGCCGTACCCTCACCTGGACCCTAAATTGTCCCCGTCCCCTAACCCTAACCCTAGCCCGAACCCTAACCCTAACCCTTCCCCGAAGCCTGACCCTCACCCGTCCCCTAATCCTAACCCGTACGCTAACACTAACCCGTGCCCTCACACGCACGCACCCCCTAAAGCGTTGCCGTACCCTCACCTGGACCCTAAACCGTCCCCATCCCCTAACCCTAACCCTAGCCCGAACCCTAACGCTAACCCTTCCCCGAAGCCTGACCCTCACCTGTGCCCTAATCCTAACCCGTACGCTAACACTAACCCGCGCCCTCACACGCACACTCCCCCTAAAGCGTTGCCGTACCCTCACCTGGACCCTAAACCGTCCCCATCCCCTAACCCTAACCCTAGCTCGAACCCTATCCCGAACACTTCCCCGAAGCCTGACCCTCACCCGTGCCCTAATCCTAAACCGTACGCTAACACTAACCCGCACCCTCACACGCACGCTCCCCCTAAAGCGTTGCCGTACCCTCACCTGGACCCTAAACCGTCCCCGTCCCCTAACCCTAACCCTAGCCCGAACCCTAACCCTAACCCTTCCCCGAAGCCTGACCCTCACCCGTCCCCTAATCCTAACCCGTACGCTAACACTAACCCGCGCCCTCACACGCATGCTCCCCCTAAAGCGTTGCCGTACCCTCACCTGGACCCTAAACCGTTCCCATCCCCTAACCCTAACCCTAGCCCGAACCCTAACCCTAACCCTTCCCCGAAGCCTAACCCTCACCCGTCCCCTAATCCTAACCCGTACGCTAACACTAACCCGCGCCCTCACACGCACGCTCCCCCTAAAGCGTTGCCGTACCCTCACATGGACGCTAAACCGTTCCCGTCCCCTAACCCTAACCCTAGCCCGAACCCTAACCCTAACCCTTCCCCGAAGCCTGACCCTCACCCGTCCCCTAATCCTAACCCGTACGCTAACACTAACCCGGGCCCTCACACGCACGCTCCCCCTAAAGCGTTGCCGTACCCTCACCTGGACCCTAAACCGTCCCCGTCCCCTAACCCTAACCCTAGCCCGAACCCTAACCCTAACCCTTCCCCGAAGCCTGACCCTCACCCGTGCCCTAATCCTAACCCGTACGCTAACACTAACCCGCGCCCTCACACGCACGCTCCCCCTAAAGCGTTGCCGTACCCTCACCTGGACCCTAAACTGTCCCCGTCCCCTAACCCTAACCCTAGCCCGAACCCTAACCCTAACCCTTCCCCGAAGCCTGCCCTCAGCCGTGCCCTAATCCTAACCCGTACGCTAACACTAACCCGCGCACTCACATGCACGCTCCCCGTAAAGCGTTGCCGTACCCTCACCTGGACCCTAAACCGTCCCCGTCCCCTAACCCTAACCCTAGCCCGAACCCAAATCCTAACCCTTCCCCGAAGCCTGACCCTCACCCGTGCCCTAATCCTAACCCGTACGCTAACACTAACCCGCTCCCTCACAGGCACGCTCCCCCTAAAGCGTTGCCGTACCCTCACCTGGACCCTAAATCGTCCCCGTCCCCTAACCCTAACCCTAGCCCGAACCCTAACCCTAACCCGTCCCCGAAGCCTGACCCTCACCCGTGCCCTAATCCTAACCCTTACGCTAACACTAACCCGCGCCCTCACACGCACGCTCCCCCTAAAGCGTTGTCGTACCCTCACCTGGACCCTAAACCGTCCCCGTCCCCTAACCCTAACCCTAGCCAGAACCCTAACCCTAACCCTTCCCCGAAGCTGACCCTCAACCGTGCCCTAATCCTAACCCGTACGCTAACACTAACCCGCGCCCTCTACGCACGCTCCCCCTAAAGCGTTGCCGTACCCTCACCTGGACCCTAAACCGTCCCCGTCCCCTAACCCTAACCCTAGCCCGAACCCTAACCCTAACCCTTCCCCGAAGCCTGACCCTCACCCGTGCCCTAATCCTAACCCGTACACTAACACTAACCCGCGCCCTCACACGCACGCTCCCCCTAAAGCGTTGCCGTACCCTCACCTGGACCCTAAACCGTCCCCATCCCCTAACCCTAACCCTAGCCCGAACTCTAACCCTAACCCTTCCCCGAAGCCTGACCCTCACCCGTCCCCTAATCCTAACACGTACGCTAACACTAACCCGCGCCCTCTACGCACGCTCCCCCTAAAGCGTTGCCGTACCCTCACCTGGACCCTAAACCGTCCCCGTCCCCTAACCCTAACCCTAGCCCGAACCCTAACCCTAACCCTTCCCCGAAGCTGACCCTCACCCGTGCCCTAATCCTAACCCGTACGCTAACACTAACCCGCGCCCTCTACGCACGCTCCCCCTAAAGCATTGCCGTACCCTCACCTGGACCCTAAACCGTCCCCGTCCCCTAACCCTAACCCTAGCCCGAACCCTAACCCTAACCCTTACCCGAAGCCTGACCCTCACCCGTCCCCTAATCCTACCCCGTACGCTAACACTAACCCGCGCCCTGACACGCAGGCTACCCCTAAAGCGTTGCCGTACCCTCACCTGGACCCTAAACCTTCCCCATCCCCTAACCCTAACCCTAGCCCGAACCCTAACCCTAACCCTTCCCCGAAGGCTGACCCTCACCCGTGCCCTAATCCTAACCCGTACGCTAACACTAACCCGCGCCCTCACACGCACGCTCCCCCTAAAGCGTTGCCGTACCCTCACCTGGGCCCTAAACCGTCCCCATCCCCTAACACTAACCCTAGCCCGAACCCTAACCCTAACCCTTCCCCGAAGCCTGACCCTCACCCGTGCCCTAATCCTAACCCGTACGCTAACACTAACCCGCGCCCTCACAGGCACGCTCCTCCTAAAGCGTTGCCGTACCCTCACCTGCACCCTAAACCGTCCCCATCCCCTAACCCTAACCCTAGCCCGAACCCTAACCCTAACCCTTCCCCGAAGCCTGACCCTCACCCGTCCCCTAATCCTAACCCGTACGCTAACACTAACCCGCGCCCTCACACGCACGCTCCCCCTAAAGCGTTGCCGTACCTTCACCTGGACCCTAAACCGTCCCCGTCCCCTAACCCTAACCCTAGCCCGAACCCTAACACGAATACTTCCCCGAAGCCTGACCCTCACAAGTCCCCTAATCCTAACCCGTACGCTAACACTAACCCGCACCCTCACACGCACGCTCCCCCTAAAGCGTTGCCGTACCCTCACCTGGACCCTAATCCGTCCCCGTCCCCTAACCCTAACCCTAGTCCGAACCCTAACCCTAACCCTTCCCCGAAGCCTGACCCTCACCCGTGCCCTAATCCTAACCCGTACGCTAACACTAACCCGCGCCCTCACACGCACGCTCCCCCTAAAGCGTTGCCGTACCCTCACCTGGACCCTAAATTGTCCCCGTCCCCTAACCCTAACCCTAGCCCGAACCCTAACCCTAACCCTTCCCCGAAGCCTGACCCTCACCCGTCCCCTAATCCTAACCCGTACGCTAACACTAATCCGCGCCCTCACACGCACGCACCCCCTAAAGCGTTGCCGTACCCTCACCTGGACCCTAAACCGTCCCCATCCCCTAACCCTAACTCTAGCCCGAACCCTAACGCTAACCCTTCCCCGAAGCCTGACCCTCACCTGTGCCCTAATCCTAACCCGTACGCTAACACTAACCCGCGCCCTCACACGCACACTCCCCCTAAAGCGTTGCCGTACCCTCACCTGGACCCTAAACCGTCCCCATCCCCTAACCCTAACCCTAGCCCGAACCCTATCCCGAACACTTCCCCGAAGCCTGACCCTCACCCGTGCCCTAATCCTAAACCGTACGCTAACACTAACCCGCACCCTCACACGCACGCTCCCCCTAAAGCGTTGCCGTACCCTCACCTGGACCCTAAACCGTCCCCGTCCCCTAACCCTAACCCTAGCCCGAACCCTAACCCTAACCCTTCCCCGAAGCCTGACCCTCACCCGTCCCCTAATCCTAACCCGTACGCTAACACTAACCCGCGCCCTCACACGCATGCTCCCCCTAAAGCGTTGCCGTACCCTCACCTGGACCCTAAACCGTTCCAATCCCCTAACCCTAACCCTAGCCCGAACCCTAACCCTAACCCTTCCCCGAAGCCTGACCCTCACCCGTCCCCTAATCCTAACCCGTACGCTAACACTAACCCGCGCCCTCACACGCACGCTCCCCCTAAAGCGTTGCCGTACCCTCACATGGACGCTAAACCGTTCCCGTCCCCTAACCCTAACCCTAGCCCGAACCCTAACCCTAACCCTTCCCCGAAGCCTGACCCTCACCCGTCCCCTAATCCTAACCCGTACGCTAACACTAACCCGGGCCCTCACACGCACGCTCCCCCTAAAGCGTTGCCGTACCCTCACCTGGACCCTAAACCGTCCCCGTCCCCTAACCCTAACCCTAGCCCGAACCCTAACCCTAACCCTTCCCCGAAGCCTGACCCTCACCCGTGCCCTAATCCTAACCCGTACGCTAACACTAACCCGCGCCCTCACACGCACGCTCCCCCTAAAGCGTTGCCGTACCCTCACCTGGACCCTAAACTGTCCCCGTCCCCTAACCCTAACCCTAGCCCGAACCCTAACCCTAACCCTTCCCCGAAGCCTGCCCTCAGCCGTGCCCTAATCCTAACCCGTACGCTAACACTAACCCGCGCACTCACATGCACGCTCCCCGTAAAGCGTTGCCGTACCCTCACCTGGACCCTAAACCGTCCCCGTCCCCTAACCCTAACCCTAGCCCGAACCCAAACCCTAACCCTTCCCCGAAGCCTGACCCTCACCCGTGCCCTAATCCTAACCCGTACGCTAACACTAACCCGCTCCCTCACAGGCACGCTCCCCCTAAAGCGTTGCCGTACCCTCACCTGGACCCTAAATCGTCCCCGTCCCCTAACCCTAACCCTAGCCCGAACCCTAACCCTAACCCGTCCCCGAAGCCTGACCCTCACCCGTGCCCTAATCCTAACCCTTACGCTAACACTAACCCGCGCCCTCACATGCACGCTCCCCCTAAAGCGTTGTCGTACCCTCACCTGGACCCTAAACCGTCCCCGTCCCCTAACCCTAACCCTAGCCCGAACCCTAACCCTAACCCTTCCCCGAAGCTGACCCTCAACCGTGCCCTAATCCTAACCCGTACGCTAACACTAACCCGCGCCCTCTACGCACGCTCCCCCTAAAGCGTTGCCGTACCCTCACCTGGACCCTAAACCGTCCCCGTCCCCTAACCCTAACCCTAGCCCGAACCCTAACCCTAACCCTTCCCCGAAGCTGACCCTCACCCGTGCCCTAATCCTAACCCGTACGCTAACACTAACCCGCGCCCTCTACGCACGCTCCCCCTAAAGCATTGCCGTACCCTCACCTGGACCCTAAACCGTCCCCGTCCCCTAACCCTAACCCTAGCCCGAACCCTAACCCTAACCCTTACCCGAAGCCTGACCCTCACCCGTCCCCTAATCCTACCCCGTACGCTAACACTAACCCGCGCCCTGACACGCAGGCTACCCCTAAAGCGTTGCCGTACCCTCACCTGGACCCTAAACCTTCCCCATCCCCTAACCCTAACCCTAGCCCGAACCCTAACCCTAACCCTTCCCCGAAGGCTGACCCTCACCCGTGCCCTAATCCTAACCCGTACGCTAACACTAACCCGCGCCCTCACACGCACGCTCCCCCTAAAGCGTTGCCGTACCCTCACCTGGACCCTAAACCGTCCCCGTCCCCTAACCCTAACCCTAGCCCGAAACCTAACCCTAACCCTTCCCCGAAGCCTGACCCTCACCCGTCCCCTAATCCTAACCCGTACGCTAACACTAACCCGCGCCCTCACACGCAAGCTCCCCCTAAAGCGTTGCCGTACCCTCACCTGGACCCTAAACCGTCCCCGTCCCCTAACCCTAACCCTAGCCCAACCCCTAACACTAACCCTTCCCCGAAGCTGACCCTCACCCGTGCCCTAATCCTAACCCGTACGCTAACACTAACCCGCGCCCTCACACGCACGCTCCCCCTAAAGCGTTGCCGTACCCTCACCTGGACCCTAAACCGTCCCCGTCCCCTAACCCTAACCCTAGCCCGAACCCTAACCCTAACCCTTCCCCGAAGCCTGACCCTCACCCGTCCCCTAATCCTAACCCGTACGCTAACACTAACCCGCGCCCTCACACGCACGCTCCCCCTAAAGCGTTGCCGTACCCTCACCTGGACCCTAAACCGTCCCCGTCCCCTAACCCTAACCCTAGCCCGAACCCTAACCCTAACCCTTCCCCGAAGCCTGACCCTCACCCGTCCCCTAATCCTAACCCGTACGCTAACACTAACCTGCGCCCTCACACGCACGCTCCCCCTAAAGCGTTGCCGTACCCTCACCTGGACCCTAAACCGTCCCCGTCCCCTAACCCTAACCCTAGCCCGAACCCTAACCCTAACCCTTCCCCGAAGCCTGACCCTCACCCGTCCCCTAATCCTAACCCGTACGCTAACACTAACCCGCGCCCTCACACGCACGCTCCCCCTAAAGCGTTGCCGTACCCTCACCTGGACCCTAAACCGTCCCCGTCCCCTAACCCTAACCCTAGCCCAAACCCTAAGCCTAACCCTTCCCCAAAGCTGACCCTCACCCGTGCCCTAATCCTAACCCGTACGCTAACACTAACCCGCGCCCTCACACGCACGCTCCCCCTAAAGCGTTGCCGTACCCTCACCTGGACCCTAAACCGTCCCCGTCCCCTAACCCTAACCCTAGCCCGAACCCTAACCCTAACCCTTCCCCGAAGCCTGACCCTCACCCGTGCCCTAATCCTAACCCGTACGCTAACACTAACCCGCACCCTCACACGCACGCTCCCCCTAAAGCGTTGCCGTACCCTCACCTGGACCCTAAACCGTCCCCGTCCCCTAACCCTAACCCTAGACCGAACCCTAACCCTAACACTTCCCCGAAGCCTGACCCTCACCCGTCCCCTAATCCTAACCCGTACGCTAACATTAACCCGCGCCCTCACACGCAGGCTACCCCGAAAGCGTTGCCGTACCCTCACCTGGACCCTAAACCGTCCCCGTCCCCTAACCCTAACCCTAGCCCGAACCCTAACCCTAACCCATCCCCGAAGCTGACCCTCACCCGTTCCCTATCCTAACCCGTACGCTAACACTAACCCGCACCCTCACACGCACGCTCCCCCTAAAGCGTTGCCGTACCCTCACCTGGACCCTAAACCGTCCCCGTCCCCTAACCCTAACCCTAGCCCGAACCCTAACCCTAACCCTTCCCCGAAGCCTGACCCTCACCCGTGCCCTAATCCTAACCCGTACGCTAACACTAACCCGCGCCCTCACACGCACGCTCCCCCTAAAGCGTTGCCGTACCCTCACCTGGACCCTAAACCGTCCCCGTCCCCTAACCCTAACCCTAGCCCGAACCCTAACCCTAACCCTTCCCCAAAGCCTGACCCTCACCCGTCCCCTAATCCTAACCCGTACGCTAACACTAACCCGCGCCCTCACACGCAAGCTCCCCCTAAAGCGTTGCCGTACCCTCACCTGGACCCTAAACCGTCCCCGTCCCCTAACCCTAACCCTAGCCCAACCCCTAACACTAACCCTTCCCCGAAGCTGACCCTCACCCGTGCCCTAATCCTAACCCGTACGCTAACACTAACCCGCGCCCTCACACGCACGCTCCCCCTAAAGCGTTGCCGTACCCTCACCTGGACCCTAAACCGTCCCCGTCCCCTAACCCTAACCCTAGCCCGAACCCTAACCCTAACCCTTCCCCGAAGCCTGACCCTCACCCGTCCCCTAATCCTAACCCGTACGCTAACACTAACCCGCGCCCTCACACGCACGCTCCCCCTAAAGCGTTGCCGTACCCTCACCTGGACCCTAAACCGTCCCCGTCCCCTAACCCTAACCCTAGACCGAACCCTAACCCTAACCCTTCCCCGAAGCCTGACCCTCACCCGTCCCCTAATCCTAACCCGTACGCTAACACTAACCCGCGCCCTCACACGCACGCTCCCCCTAAAGCGTTGCCGTACCCTCACCTGGACCCTAAACCGTCCCCGTCCCCTAACCCTAACCCTAGCCCGAACCCTAACCCTAAACCTTCCCCGAAGCCTGACCCTCACCCGTCCCCTAATCCTAACCCGTACGCTAATACTAACCCGCGCCCTCACACGCACGCTGCCCCTAAAGCGTTGCCGTACCCTCACCTGGACCCTAAACCGTCCCCGTCCCCTAACCCTAACCCTAGCCCAAACCCTAAGCCTAACCCTTCCCCAAAGCTGACCCTCACCCGTGCCCTAATCCTAACCCGTACGCTAACACTAACCCGCGCCCTCACACGCACGCTCCCCCTAAAGCGTTGCCGTACCCTCACCTGGACCCTAAACCGTCCCCGTCCCCTAACCCTAACCCTAGCCCGAACCCTAACCCTAACCCTTCCCCGAAGCCTGACCCTCACCCGTGCCCTAATCCTAACCCGTACGCTAACACTAACCCGCACCCTCACACGCACGCTCCCCCTAAAGCGTTGCCGTACCCTCACCTGGACCCTAAACCGTCCCCGTCCCCTAACCCTAACCCTAGCCCGAACCCTAACCCTAACCCTTCCCCGAAGCCTGACCCTCACCGGTCCCCTAATCCTAACCCGTACGCTAACACTAACCCACGCCCTCACACGCACCCTCCCCCTAAAGCGTTGCCGTACCCTCACCTGGACCCTAAACCGTCCCCGTCCCCTAACCCTAACCCTAGACCGAACCCTAACCCTAACACTTCCCCGAAGCCTGACCCTCACCCGTCCCCTAATCCTAACCCGTACGCTAACATTAACCCGCGCCCTCACACGCAGGCTACCCCGAAAGCGTTGCCGTACCCTCACCTGGAACCTAAACCGTCCCCGTCCCCTAACCCTAACCCTAGCCCGAACCCTAACCCTAACCCATCCCCGAAGCTGACCCTCACCCGTTCCCTATCCTAACCCGTACGCTAACACTAACCCGCACCCTCACACGCACGCTCCCCCTAAAGCGTTGCCGTACCCTCACCTGGACCCTAAACCGTCCCCGTCCCCTAACCCTAACCCTAGCCCGAACCCTAACCCTAACCCTTCCCCGAAGCCTGACCCTCACCCGTGCCCTAATCCTAACCCGTACGCTAACACTAACCCGCGCCCTCACACGCACGCTCCCCCTAAAGCGTTGCCGTACCCTCACCTGGACCCTAAACCGTCCCCGTCCCCTAACCCTAACCCTAGCCCGAACCCTAACCCTAACCCTTCCCCAAAGCCTGACCCTCACCCGTCCCCTAATCCTAACTCGTACGCTAACACTAACCCGCGCCCTCACACGCACGCTCCCCTAAAGCGTTGCCGTACCCTCACTTGGACCCTAAACCGTCCCCGTCCCCTAACCCTAACCCTAGCCCGAACCCTAACCCTAACCTTTCTCCAAAGCCTGACCCTCACCCGTCCCCTAATCCTAACCCGTACGCTAACACTAACCCGCGCCCTCACACGCACGCTCCCCCTAAAGCGTTGCCGTACCCTCACCTGGACCCTAAACCGTCCCCGTCCCCTAACACTAGCCCTAGCCCGAACCCTAACCCTAACCCTTCCCCGAAGCCTGACCCTCAGCCGTGCCCTAATCCTAACCCGTACGCTAACACTAAACCGTGCCCTCACACGCACGCTCCCCCTAAAGCATTGCCGTACCCTCACCTGGACCCTAAACCGTCCCCGTCCCCTAACCCTAACCCTAGCCCGAACCCTAACCCTAACCCTTCCCCGAAGCCTGACCCTCACCCGTCCCCTAATCCTAACCCGTACGCTAACGCTAACCCGCGCCCTCACACGCACGCTCCCCCTAAAGCGTTGTCGTACCCTCACCTGGACCCTAAACCGTCCCCGTCCCCTAACCCTAACCCTAGCCCGAACCCTAACCCTAACCCTTCCCCGAAGCCTGACCCTCACCCGTCCCCTAATCCTAACCCGTACGCTAACACTAACCCGCACCCTCACACGCACGCTCCCCCTAAAGCGTTGCCGTACCCTCACCTGGACCCTAAACCGTCCCCGTCCCCTAACCCTAGCCCTAGCCCGAACCCTAACCCTAACCCTTCCCCGAAGCCTGACCCTCAGCCGTGCCCTAATCCTAACCCGTACGCTAACACTAACCCGTGCCCTCACACGCACGCTCCCCCTAAAGCATTGCCGTACCCTCACCTGGACCCTAAACCGTCCCCGTCCCCTAACCCTAACCCTAGCCCGAACCCTAACCCTAACCCTTCCCCGAAGCCTGACCCTCACCCGTCCCCTAATCCTAACCCGTACGCTAACACTAACCCGCGCCCTCACACGCACGCTCCCCCTAAAGCGTTGCCGTACCCTCACCTGGACCCAAAACCGTCCCCGTCCCCTAACCCTAACCCTAGCCCGAACCCTAACCCTAACCCTTCCCCGAAGCCTGACCCTCACCCGTCCCCTAATCCTAACCCGTACGCTAACACTAACCCGCACCCTCACACGCACGCTCCCCCTAAAGCGTTGCCGTACCCTCACCTGGACCCTAAACCGTCCCCGTCCCCTAACCCTAACCCTAGCCCGAACCCTAACCCTAACCCTTCCCCGAAGCCTGACCCTCACCCGTCCCCTAATCCTAACCCGTACGCTAACACTAACCTGCGCCCTCACACGCACGCTCCCCCTAAAGCGTTGCCGTACCCTCACCTGGACCCTAAACCGTCCCCATCCCCTAACCCTAACCCTAGACCGAACCCTAACCCTAACCCTTCCCCGAAGCCTGACCCTCAACCGTCCCCTAATCCTAACCCGTACGCTAACACTAACCCGCGCCCTCACACGCACGCTCCCCCAAAAGCGTTGCCGTACCCTCACCTGGACCCTAAACCGTTCCCGTCCCCTAACCCTAAGCCTAGCCCGAACCCTAACCCTAACCCTTCCCCGAAGCCTGACCCTCACCCATGCCCTAATCCTAACCCGTACGCTAACACTAACCCGCACCCTCACACGCACGCTCCCCCTAAAGCGTTGCCGTACCCTCACCTGGACCCTAAACCGTCCCCGTCCCCTAACCCTAACCCTAGCCCGAACCCTAACCCTAACCCTTCCCCGAAGCCTGACCCTCACCCGTCCCCTAATCCTACCCCGTACACTAACACTAAGCCGCGCCCTCACACGCAGGCTACCCCTAAAGCGTTGCCGTACCCTCACCTGGACCCTAAACCGTCCCCGTCCCCTAACTCTAACCCTAGCCCGAACCCTAACCCTAACCCTTCCCCGAAGGCTGACCCTCACCCGTGCCCTAATCCTAACCCGTACGCTAACACTAACCCGCGCCCTCACACGCACGCTCCCCCTAAAGCATTGCCGTACCCTCACCTGGACCCTAAACCGTCCCCGTCCCCTAACCCTAACCCTAGCCCGAACCCTAACCCTAACCCTTCCCCGAAGCCTGACCCTCACCCGTCCCCTAATCCTAACCCGTACGCTAACACTAACCCGCTCCCTCACACGCACGCTCCCCCTAAAGCGTTGCCATACCCTCACCTGGACCCTAAACCGTCCCCGTCCCCTAACCCTAACCCTAGCCCGAACCCTAACACTAACCCTTCCCCGAAGCTGACCCTCACCCGTGCCCTAATCCTAACCCGTACGCTAACACTAACCCGCGCCCTCACACGCACGCTCCCCCTAAAGCGTTGCCGTACCCTCACCTGGACCCTAAACCGTCCCCGTCCCCTAACCTTAACCCTAGCCCGAACCCTAACCCTAACCCTTCCCCGAAGCCTGACCCTCACCCGTCCCCTAATCCTAACCCGTACGCTAACACTAACCCGCGCCCTCACACGCACGCTCCCCCTAAAGCGTTGCCGTACCCTAACCTGGACCCTAAACCGTCCCCGTCCCCTAACCCTAACCCTAGCCCGAACCCTAACCCTAACCCTTCCCCGAAGCCTGACCCTCACCCGTGCCCTAATCCTAACCCGTACGCTAACACTAACCCGCGCCCTCACACGCACGCTCCCCCTAAAGCGTTGCCGTACCCTCACCTGGACCCTAAACCGTCCCCGTCCCCTAACCCTAACCCTAGCCCGAACCCTAACCCTAACCCTTCCCCGAAGCCTGACCCTCACCCGTCCCCTAATCCTAACCCGTACGCTAACACTAACCCGCGCCCTCACACGCACGCTCCCCCTAAAGCGTTGCCGTACCCTCACCTGGACCCTAAACCGTTCCCATCCCCTAACCCTAACCCTAGCCCGAACCCTAACCCTAACCCTTCCCCGAAGCCTGACCCTCACCCGTCCCTTAATCCTAACCCGTACGCTAACACTAACCCGCGCCCTCACACGCACGCTCCCCCTAAAGCGTTGCCGTACCCTCACCTGGACCCTAAACCGTTCCCGTCCCCTAAACCTAACCCTGGCCCGAACCCTAACCCTAACCCTTCCCCGAAACCTGACCCTCACCCGTCCCCTAATCCTAACCCGTACGCTAACACTAACCCGCACCCTCACATGCACGCTCCCCCTAAAGCGTTGCCGTACCCTCACCTGGACCCTAAACCGTCCCCGTCCCCTAACCCCAACCCGAGCCCGAACCCTAACCCTAACCCTTCCCCGAAGCCTGACCCTCACCCGTCCCCTAATCCTAACCCGTACGCTAACAGTAACCCGCGACCTCACACGCACGCTCCCCCTAAAGCGTTGCCGTACCCTCACCTGGACCCTAAACCGTCCCCGTCCCCTAACCCTAACCCTAGCCCGAACCCTAACCCTAACCCTTCCCCGAAGCTATCCCTCACCCGTGCCCTAATCCTAACCCGTACGCTAACATTAACCCGCGCCCTCACACGCATGCTCCCCCTAAAGCGTTGCCGTACCCTCACCTGGACCCTAAACCGTCCCCGTCCCCTAATCCTAACCCTAGCCCGAACCCTAACCCTAACCCTTCCCCGAAGCCTGACCCTCACCCGTCCCCTAATCCTAACCCGTACGCTAACACTAACCCGCGCCCTCACACGCACGCTCCCCCAAAGCGTTGCCGTACCCTCACCTGGACCCTAAACCGTCCCCGTCCCCTAACCCTAACCCTAGCCCGAACCCTAACCCTAACCCTTCCCCGCAGCCTGACCCTCACCCGTCCCCTAATCCTAACCCGTACGCTAACAATAACCCGCGCCCTCACACGCACGCTCCCCCTAAAGCGTTGCCGTACCCTCACCTGGACCCTAAACCGTCCCCGTCCCCTAACATTAACCCTAGCCCGAACCCTAACCCTAACCGTTCCCCGAAGCCTGACCCTCACCCGTCCCCTAATCCTAACCCATACGCTAACACTAACCCGCGCCCTCACACGCAGACTACCCCTAAAGCGTTGCCGTACCCGAACCTGGACCCTAAACCGTCCCCGTCCCCTAACCCTAACCCTAGCCCGAACTCTAACCCTAACCCTTCCCCGAAGCCTGACCCTCACCCGTGCCCTAATCCTAACCCGTACGCTAACACTTACCCGTGCCCTCACACGCACGCTCCCCCTAAAGCGTTGCCGTACCCTCACCTGGACCCTAAACCGTCCCCATCCCCTAACCCTAACCCTAGCCCGAACCCTAACCCTAACCCTTCCCCGAAGCCTGACCCTAACCCGTCCCCTAATCCTAACCCGTACGCTAACACTAACCTGCGCGCTGACACGCACGCTCCCCCAAAAGCGTTGCCGTACCCTCACCTGGACCCTAATCCGTCCCCGGCCCCTAACCCTAACCCTAGCCCGAACCCTAACCCTAACCCTTCTCCAAAGCCTGACCCTCACCCGTGCCCTAATCCTAACCCGTACGCTAACACTAACCCGCACCCTCACACGCACGCTCCCCCTAAAGCGTTGCCGTACCCTCACCTGGACCCTAAACCATCCCCGTCCCCTAACCCTAACCCTAGCCCGAACCCTAACCCTAACCCTTCCCCGAAGCCTGACCCTCACCCGTGCCCTAATCCTAACCCGTACGCTAACACTAACCCGCGCCCTCACACGCACGCTCCCCCTAAAGCGTTGCCGTACCCTCACCTGGACCCTAAACCGTCCCCGTCCCCTAACCCTAACCCTAGCCCGAACCCTAACCCTAACCCTTCCCCGAAGCCTGACCCTCACCCGTCCCCTAATCCTAACCCGTACGCTAACACTAACCCGCGCCCTCACACGCACGCTCCCCCTAAAGCGTTGCCGTACCCTCACCTGGACCCTAAACCGTCCCCGTCCCCTAACCCTAACCCTAGCCCGAACCCTAACCCTAACCCTTCCCCGAAGCCTGACCCTCACCTGTCCCCTAATGCTAACCCGTACGCTAACACTAACCCGCGCCCTCACACGCACGCTCCACCTAAAGCGTTGCCGTACCCTCACCTGGACCCTAAACCGTCCCCGTCCCCTAACCCTAACCCTAGCCCGAACCCTAACCCTAACACTTCCCCGAAGCCTGACCCTCACCCGTGCCCTAATCCTAACCCGTACGCTAACACTAACCCGCGCCCTCACACGCACGCTCCCCCTAAAGCGTTGCCGTACCCTCACCTGCACCCTAAACCGTCCCCGTCCCCTAACCCTAACCCTAGCCCGAACCCTAACCCTAACACTTCCCCGAAGCCTGACCCTCACCCGTGCCCTAATCCTAACCCGTACGCTAACACTAACCCGCGCCCTCACACGCATGCTCCCCCTAAAGCGTTGCCGTACCCTCACCTGGACCCTAAACCTTCCCCATCCCCTAACCCTAACCCTAGCCCGAACCCTAACCCTAACCCTTCTCCGAAGCCTGACCCTCACCCGTGCCCTAATCCTAACCCGTACGCTAACACTAACCCGCGCCCTCACAGGCACGCTCCTCCTAAAGCGTTGCCGTACCCTCACCTGGACCCTAAACCGTCCCCATCCCCTAACCCTAACCCTAGCCCGAACCCTAACCCTAACCCTTCCCCGAAGCCTGACCCTCACCCGTGCCCTAATCCTAACCCGTACGCTAACACTAACCCGCGCCCTCACACGCACGCTCCCCCTAAAGCGTTGCCGTACCCTCACCTGGACCCTAAACCGTCCCCGTCCCCTAACCCTAACCCTAGCCCGAACCCTAACCCTAACCCTTCCCCGAAGCCTGACCCTCACCCGTCCCCTAATCCTAACCCGTACGCTAACACTAACCCGCACCCTCACACGCACGCTCCCCCTAAAGCGTTGCCGTACCCTCACCTGGACCCTAAACCGTCCCCGTCCCCTAACCCCAACCCTAGCCCGAACCCTAACCCTAACCCTTCCCCGAAGCCTGACCCTCACCCGTCCCCTAATCCTAACCCGTACGCTAACAGTAACCCGCGCCCTCACACGCACGCTCCCCCTAAAGCGTTGCCGTACCCTCACCTGGACCCTAAACCGTCCCCGTCCCCTAACCCTAACCCTAGCCCGAACCCTAACCCTAACCCTTCCCCGAATTCTGACCCTCACCCGTGCCCTAATCCTAACCCCTACGCTAACACTAACCCGCACCCTCACACACACGCTCCCCCTAAAGCGTTGCCGTACCCTCACCTTGACCCTAAACCGTCCCCGTCCCCTAACCCTAACCCTAGCCCGAACCCTAACCCTAAACCTTCCCCGAAGCCTGACCCTCACCCGTCCCCTAATCCTAACCCGTACGCTAACACTAACCCGCGCCCTCACACGCACGCTCCCCCTAAAGCGTTGCCGTACCCTCACCTGCACCCTAAACCGTCCCCGTCCCCTAAACCTAACCCTAGCCCGAACCCTAACCCTAACCCTTCCCCGAAGCCTGACCCTCACCCGTGCCCTAATCCTAACCCGTACGCTAACACTAACCCGCGCCCTCACACGCACGCTCCCCCTAAAGCGTTGCCGTACCCTCACCTGGACCCTAAACCTTCCCCATCCCCTAACCCTAACCCTAGCCCGAACCCTAACCCTAACCCTTCCCCGAAGCCTGACCCTCACCCGTGCCCTAATCCTAACCCGTACGCTAACACTAACCCGCGCCCTCACAGGCACGCTCCTCCTAAAGCGTTGCCGTACCCTCACCTGGACCCTAAACCGTCCCCATCCCCTAACCCTAACCCTAGCCCGAACCCTAACCCTAACCCTTCCCCGAAGCCTGACCCTCACCCGTCCCCTAATCCCAACCCGTACGCTAACACTAACCCGCGCCCTCACAGGCACGCTCCTCCTAAAGCGTTGCCATACCCTCACCTGGACCCTAAACCGTCCCCATCCCCTAACCCTAACCCTAGCCCGAACCCTAACCCTAACCCTTCCCCGAAGCCTGACCCTCACCCGTCCCCTAATCCTAACACGTACGCTAACACTAACCCGCGCCCTCACACGCACGCTCCCCCTAAAGCGTTGCCGTACCCTCACCTGGACCCTAAACCGTCCCCGTCCCCTAACCCTAACCCTAGCCCGAACCCTAACCCGAACACTTCCCCGAAGCCTGACCCTCACCCGTCCCCTAATCCTAACACGTACGCTAACACTAATCCGCACCCTCACACGCACGCTCCCCCTGAAGCGTTGCCGTACCCTCACCTAGACCCTAAACCGTCCCCGTCCCCTAACCCTAACCCTAGCCCAAACCCTAACCCTAACACTTCCCCGAAGCCTGACCCTCACCCGTCCCCTAATCCTAACCCGTACGCTAACACTAACCCGCGCCCTCACACGCACGCTCCCCCTAAAGCGTTGCCGTACCCTCACCTGGACACTAAACCGTCCCCGTCCCCTAACCCTAACCCTAGCCCGAACCCTAACCCTAACCCTTCCCCGAAGCCTGACCCTCACCCGTCCCCTAATCCTAACCCGTACGCTAACACTAACCCGCGCCCTCACACGCACGCTCCCCCTAAAGCGTTGCCGTACCCTCACCTGGACCCTAAACCGTTCCCGTCCCCTAACCCTAACCCTAGCTCGAACCCTAACCCTAACCCTTCCCCGAAGCCTGACCCTCACCCGTCCCCTAATCCTAACCCGCACGCTAACACTAACTCACGCCCTCACACGCACGCTCCCCCTAAAGCGTTGCCGTACCCTCACCTGGACCCTAAACCGTCCCCATCCCCTAACCCTAACCCTAGCCCGAACCCTAACCCTAACCCTTCCCCGAAGCCTGACCCTCACCCGTCCCCTAATCCTAACCCGTACGCTAACACTAACCCGCGCCCTCACACGCACGCTCCCCCTAAAGCGTTGCCGTACCCTCACCTGGACCCTAAACCGTCCCCGTCCCCTAACCCTAACCCTAGCCCGAACCCTAACCCTAACCCTTCCCCGAAGCCTGACCCTCACCCGTGCCCTAATCCTAACCCGTACGCTAACACTAACCCGCACTCTCACACGCACGCTCCCCCTAAAGCGTTGCCGTACCCTCACCTGGACCCTAAACCGTCCCCGTCCCCTAACCCCAACCCTAGCCCGAACCCTAACCCTAAACCTTCCCCGAAGCCTGACACTCACCCGTCCCCTAATCCTAACCCGTACGCTAACACTAACCCGCGCCCTCACACGCACGCTCCCCCTAAAGCGTTGCCGTACCCTCACCTGGACCCTAAACCGTCCCCGTCCCCTAACCCTAACCCTAGCCCGAACCCTAACCCTAACCCTTCCCCGAATCCTGACCCTCACCCGTGCCCTAATCCTAACCCCTACGCTAACACTAACCCGCACCCTCACACACACGCTCCCCCTAAAGCGTTGCCATACCCTCACCTTGACCCTAAACCGTCCCCGTCCCCTAACCCTAACCCTAGCCCGAACCCTAACCCTAAACCTTCCCCGAAGCCTGACCCTCACCCGTGCCCTAATCCTAAGCATACGGTAACACTAACCCGCGCCCTCACACACACGCTCCCCCTAAAGCGTTGCCATACCCTCACCTGGACCCTAAACCGTCCCCGTCCCCTAACACTAACCCTAGCCCGAACCCTAACCCTAACCCTTCCCCGAAGCCTGACCCTCACCCGTCCCCTAATCCTAACCCGTACGCTAACACTAACCCGCGCCCTCACACGCACCCTCCCCCTAAAGCGTTGCCGTACCCTCACCTGGACCCTAAACCGTCCCCATCCCCTAACCCTAACCCTAGCCCGAACCCTAACCCTAACCCTTCCCCGAAGCCTGACCCTCACCCGTGCCCTAATCCTAACCCGTACGCTAACACTAACCCGCACCCTCACACGCACGCTCCCCCTAAAGCGTTGCCGTACCCTCACCTGGACCCTAAACCGTCCCCGTCCCCTAACCCTAACCCTAGCCCGAACCCTAACCCTAACCCTTCCCCGAAGCCTGACCCTCACCCGTCCCCTAATCCTAACCCGTACGCTAACACTAACCCGCGCCCTCACACGCACGCTCCCCCTAAAGCGTTGCCATACCCTCACCTGGACCCTAAACCGTTCCCGTCCCCTAACCCTAACCCTAGCCCGAACCCTAACCCTAACCCTTCCCCGAAGCCTGACCCTCACCCGTCCCCTAATCCTAACCCGTACGCTAACACTAACCCGCGCCCTCACACGCACGCTCCCCCTAAAGCGTTGCCGTACCCTCACCTGGACCCTAAACCGTCCCCGTCCCCTAACCCTAACCCTAGCCCGAACCCTAACCCTAACCCTTCCCCGAAGCCTGACCCTCACCCGTGCCCTAATCCTAACCCGTACGCTAACACTAACCCGCACTCTCACACGCACGCTCCCCCTAAAGCGTTGCCGTACCCTCACCTGGACCCTAAACCGTCCCCGTCCCCTAACCCCAACCCTAGCCCGAACCCTAACCCTAACCCTTCCCCGAAGCCTGACACTCACCCGTCCCCTAATCCTAACCCGTACGCTAACACTAACCCGCGCCCTCACACGCACGCTCCCCCTAAAGCGTTGCCGTACCCTCACCTGGACCCTAAACCTTCCCCATCCCCTAACCCTAACCCTAGCCCGAACCCTAACCCTAACCCTTCCCCGAAGCCTGACCCTCACCCGTGCCCTAATCCTAACCCGTACGCTAACACTAACCCACGCCCTCACAGGCACGCTCCTCCTAAAGCGTTGCCGTACCCTCACCTGGACCCTAAACCGTCCCCATCCCCTAACCCTAACCCTAGCCCGAACCCTAACCCTAACCCTTCCCCGAAGCCTGACCCTCACCCGTGCCCTAATCCTAACCCGTACGCTAACACTAACCCGCGCCCTCACAGGCACGCTCCTCCTAAAGCGTTGCCATACCCTCACCTGGACCCTAAACCGTCCCCATCCCCTAACCCTAACCCTAGCCCGAACCCTAACCCTAACCCTTCCCCGAAGCCTGACCCTCACCCGTCCCCTAATCCTAACACGTACGCTAACACTAACCCGCGCCCTCACACGCACGCTCCCCCTAAAGCGTTGCCGTACCCTCACCTGGACCCTAAACCGTCCCCGTCCCCTAACCCTAACCCTAGCCCGAACCCTAACCCGAACACTTCCCCGAAGCCTGACCCTCACCCGTCCCCTAATCCTAACACGTACGCTAACACTAACCCGCACCCTCACACGCACGCTCCCCCTGAAGCGTTGCCGTACCCTCACCTAGACCCTAAACCGTCCCCGTCCCCTAACCCTAACCCTAGCCCAAACCCTAACCCTAACACTTCCCCGAAGCCTGACCCTCACCCGTCCCCTAATCCTAACCCGTACGCTAACACTAACCCGCGCCCTCACACGCACGCTCCCCCTAAAGCGTTGCCGTACCCTCACCTGGACACTAAACCGTCCCCGTCCCCTAACCCTAACCCTAGCCCGAACCCTAACCCTAACCCTTCCCCGAAGCCTGACCCTCACCCGTCCCCTAATCCTAACCCGTACGCTAACACTAACCCGCGCCCTCACACGCACGCTCCCCCTAAAGCGTTGCCGTACCCTCACCTGGACCCTAAACCGTTCCCGTCCCCTAACCCTAACCCTAGCTCGAACCCTAACCCTAACCCTTCCCCGAAGCCTGACCCTCACCCGTCCCCTAATCCTAACCCGCACGCTAACACTAACTCACGCCCTCACACGCACGCTCCCCCTAAAGCGTTGCCGTACCCTCACCTGGACCCTAAACCGTCCCCATCCCCTAACCCTAACCCTAGCCCGAACCCTAACCCTAACCCTTCCCCGAAGCCTGACCCTCACCCGTCCCCTAATCCTAACCCGTACGCTAACACTAACCCGCGCCCTCACACGCACGCTCCCCCTAAAGCGTTGCCGTACCCTCACCTGGACCCTAAACCGTCCCCGTCCCCTAACCCTAACCCTAGCCCGAACCCTAACCCTAACCCTTCCCCGAAGCCTGACCCTCACCCGTGCCCTAATCCTAACCCGTACGCTAACACTAACCCGCACTCTCACACGCACGCTCCCCCTAAAGCGTTGCCGTACCCTCACCTGGACCCTAAACCGTCCCCGTCCCCTAACCCCAACCCTAGCCCGAACCCTAACCCTAACCCTTCCCCGAAGCCTGACACTCACCCGTCCCCTAATCCTAACCCGTACGCTAACACTAACCCGCGCCCTCACACGCACGCTCCCCCTAAAGCGTTGCCGTACCATCACCTGGACCCTAAACCGTCCCCGTCCCCTAACCCTAACCCTAGCCCGAACCCTAACCCTAACCCTTCCCCGAATCCTGACCCTCACCCGTGCCCTAATCCTAACCCCTACGCTAACACTAACCCGCACCCTCACACACACACTCCCCCTAAAGCGTTGCCATACCCTCACCTTGACCCTAAACCGTCCCCGTCCCCTAACCCTAACCCTAGCCCGAACCCTAACCCTAAACCTTCCCCGAAGCCTGACCCTCACCCGTGCCCTAATCCTAAGCCGTACGGTAACACTAACCCGCGCCCTCACACACACGCTCCCCCTAAAGCGTTGCCGTACCCTCACCTGGACCCTAAACCGTCCCCGTCCCCTAACACTAACCCTAGCCCGAACCCTAACCCTAACCCTTCCCCGAAGCCTGACCCTCACCCGTCCCCTAATCCTAACCCGTACGCTAACACTAACCCGCGCCCTCACACGCACCCTCCCCCTAAAGCGTTGCCGTACCCTCACCTGGACCCTAAACCGTCCCCATCCCCTAACCCTAACCCTAGCCCGAACCCTAACCCTAACCCTTCCCCGAAGCCTGACCCTCACCCGTGCCCTAATCCTAACCCGTACGCTAACACTAACCCGCACCCTCACACGCACGCTCCCCCTAAAGCGTTGCCGTACCCTCACCTGGACCCTAAACCGTCCCCGTCCCCTAACCCTAACCCTAGCCCGAACCCTAACCCTAACCCTTCCCCGAAGCCTGACCCTCACCCGTCCCCTAATCCTAACCCGTACGCTAACACTAACCCGCGCCCTCACACGCACGCTCCCCCTAAAGCGTTGCCATACCCTCACCTGGACCCTAAACCGTTCCCGTCCCCTAACCCTAACCCTAGCCCGAACCCTAACCCTAACCCTTCCCCGAAGCCTGACCCTCACCCGTCCCCTAATCCTAACCCGTACGCTAACACTAACCCGCGCCCTCACACGCACGCTCCCCCTAAAGCGTTGCCGTACCCTCACCTGGACCCTAAACCGTCCCCGTCCCCTAACCCTAACCCTAGCCCGAACCCTAACCCTAACCCTTCCCCGAAGCCTGACCCTCACCCGTGCCCTAATCCTAACCCGTACGCTAACACTAACCCGCACTCTCACACGCACGCTCCCCCTAAAGCGTTACCGTACCCTCACCTGGACCCTAAACCGTCCCCGTCCCCTAACCCCAACCCTAGCCCGAACCCTAACCCTAACCCTTCCCCGAAGCCTGACACTCACCCGTCCCCTAATCCTAACCCGTACGCTAACACTAACCCGCGCCCTCACACGCACGCTCCCCCTAAAGCGTTGCCGTACCCTCACCTGGACCCTAAACCGTCCCCGTCCCCTAACCCTAACCCTAGCCCGAACCCTAACCCTAACCCTTCCCCGAATCCTGACCCTCACCCGTGCCCTAATCCTAACCCCTACGCTAACACTAACCCGCACCCTCACACACACGCTCCCCCTAAAGCGTTGCCATACCCTCACCTTGACCCTAAACCGTCCCCGTCCCCTAACCCTAACCCTAGCCCGAACCCTAACCCTAAACCTTCCCCGAAGCCTGACCCTCACCCGTGCCCTAATCCTAAGCCGTACGGTAACACTAACCCGCGCCCTCACACACACGCTCCCCCTAAAGCGTTGCCGTACCCTCACCTGGACCCTAAACCGTCCCCGTCCCCTAACACTAACCCTAGCCCGAACCCTAACCCTAACCCTTCCCCGAAGCCTGACCCTCACCCGTCCCCTAATCCTAACCCGTACGCTAACACTAACCCGCGCCCTCACACGCACCCTCCCCCTAAAGCGTTGCCGTACCCTCACCTGGACCCTAAACCGTCCCCATCCCCTAACCCTAACCCTAGCCCGAACCCTAACCCTAACCCTTCCCCGAAGCCTGACCCTCACCCGTGCCCTAATCCTAACCCGTACGCTAACACTAACCCGCACCCTCACACGCACGCTCCCCCTAAAGCGTTGCCGTACCCTCACCTGGACCCTAAACCGTCCCCGTCCCCTAACCCTAACCCTAGCCCGAACCCTAACCCTAACCCTTCCCCGAAGCCTGACACTCACCCGTGCCCTAATCCTAACCCGTACGCTAACACTAACCCGCGCCCTCACAGGCACGCTCCCCCTAAAGCGTTGCCGTACCCTCACCTGGACCCTAAATTGTCCCCATCCCCTAACCCTAACCCTAGCCCGAACCCTAACCCTAACCCTTCCCCGAAGCCTGACCCTCACCCGTGCCCTAATCCTAACCCGTACGCTAACACTAACCCGCGCCCTCACACGCACGCTCCCCCTAAAGCATTGCCGTACCCTCACCTGCACCCTAAACCGTCCCCGTCCCCTAACCCTAACCCTAGCCCGAACCCTAACCCTAACCCTTCCCCGAAGCCTGACCCTCACCCGTCCCCTAATCCTAACCCGTACGCTAACACTAACCCGCGCCCTCACACGCACGCTCCCCCTAAAGCGTTGCCGTACCCTCACCTGGACCCTAAACCGTTCCCGTCCCCTAACCCTAACCCTAGCCCGAACCCTAACCCTAACCCTTCCCCGAAGCCTGACCCTCACCCGTCCCCTAATCCTAACCCGTACGCTAACACTAACCCGGCGCCCTCACACGCACGCTCCCCCTAAAGCGTTGCCGTACCCTCACCTGGATCCTAAACCGTCCCCGTCCCCTAACCCTAACCCTAGCCCGAACCCTAACCCTAACCCTTCCCCGAAGCCTGACCCTCACCCGTGCCCTAATCCTAACCCGTACGCTAACACTAACCCGCGCCCTCACACGCACGCTCCCCCTAAAGCGTTGCCGTACCCTCACCTGGACCCTAAACTGTCCCCGTCCCCTAACCCTAACCCTAGCCCGAACCCTAACCCTAACCCTTCCCCGAAGCCTGACCCTCACCCGTGCCCTAATCCTAACCCGTACGCTAACACGAACCCGCGCCCTCACACGCACGCTCCCCGTAAAGCGTTGCCGTACCCTCACCTGGACCCTAAACCGTCCCCGTCCCCTAACCCTAACCCTAGCCCGAACCCAAACCCTAACCGTTCCCCGAAGCCTGACCCTCACCCGTGCCCTAATCCTAACCCGTACGCTAACACTAACCCGCGCCCTCATTGGCACGCTCCCCCTAAAGCGTTGCCGTACCCTCACCTGGACCCTAAATCGTCCCCGTCCCCTAACCCTAACCCTAGCCCGAACCCTAACCCTAACCCTTCCCCGAAGCCTGACCCTCACCCGTGCCCTAATCCTAACCCTTACGCTAACACTAACCCGCGCCCTCACACGCACGCTCCCCCTAAAGCGTTGTCGTACCCTCACCTGGACCCTAAACCGTCCCCGTCCCCTAACCCTAACCCTAGCCCGAACACTAACCCTAACCCTTCCCCGAAGCTGACCCTCAACCGTGCCCTAATCCTAACCCGTACGCTAACACTAACCCGCGCCCTCTACGCACCCTCCCCCTAAAGCGTTGCCGTACCCTCACCTGGACCCTAAACCGTCCCCGTCCCCTAACCCTAACCCTAGCCCGAACCCTAACCCTAACCCTTCCCCGAAGCCTGACCCTCAGCCGTGCCCTAATCCTAACCCGTACGCTAACACTAAACCGTGCCCTCACACGCACGCTCCCCCTAAAGCATTGCCGTACCCTCACCTGGACCCTAAACCGTCCCCGTCCCCTAACCCTAACCCTAGCCCGAACCCTAACCCTAACCCTTCCCCGAAGCCTGACCCTCACCCGTCCCCTAATCCTAACCCGTACGCTAACACTAACCCGCGCCCTCACACGCACACTCCCCCTAAAGCGTTGCCGTACCCTCACCTGGACCCTAAACCGTCCCCGTCCCCTAACCCTAACCCTAGCCCGAACCCTAACCCTAACCCTTCCCCGAAGCCTGACCCTCACCCGTCCCCTAATCCTAACCCGTACGCTAACACTAACCCGCACCCTCACACGCACGCTCCCCCTAAAGCGTTGCCGTACCCTCACCTGGACCCTAAACCGTCCCCGTCCCCTAACCCTAGCCCTAGCCCGAACCCTAACCCTAACCCTTCCCCGAAGCCTGACCCTCAGCCGTGCCCTAATCCTAACCCGTACGCTAACACTAACCCGTGCCCTCACACGCACGCTCCCCCTAAAGCATTGCCGTACCCTCACCTGGACCCTAAACCGTCCCCGTCCCCTAACCCTAACCCTAGCCCGAACCCTAACCCTAACCCTTCCCCGAAGCCTGACCCTCACCCGTCCCCTAATCCTAACCCGTACGCTAACACTAACCCGCGCCCTCACACGCACGCTCCCCCTAAAGCGTTGCCGTACCCTCACCTGGACCCTAAACCGTCCCCGTCCCCTAACCCTAACCCTAGCCCGAACCCTAACCCTAACCCTTCCCCGAAGGCTGACCCTCACCCGTGCCCTAATCCTAACCCGTACGCTAACACTAACCCGCACCCTCACACGCACGCTCCCCCTAAAGCGTTGCCGTACCCTCACCTGGACCCTAAACCGTCCCCGTCCCCTAACCCTAACCCTAGCCCGAACCCTAACCCTAACCCTTCCCCGAAGCCTGACCCTCACCCGTCCCCTAATCCTAACCCGTACGCTAACACTAACCTGCGCCCTCACACGCACGCTCCCCCTAAAGCGTTGCCGTACCCTCACCTGGACCCTAAACCGTCCCCATCCCCTAACCCTAACCCTAGACCGAACCCTAACCCTAACCCTTCCCCGAAGCCTGACCCTCAACCGTCCCCTAATCCTAACCCGTACGCTAACACTAACCCGCGCCCTCACACGCACGCTCCCCCAAAAGCGTTGCCGTACCCTCACCTGGACCCTAAACCGTCCCCGTCCCCTAACCCTAACCCTAGCCCGAACCCTAACCCTAACCCTTCCCCGAAGCCTGACCCTCACCCATGCCCTAATCCTAACACGTACGCTAACACTAACCCGCACCCTCACACGCACGCTCCCCCTAAAGCGTTGCCGTACCCTCACCTGGACCCTAAACCGTCCCCGTCCCCTAACTCTAACCCTAGCCCGAACCCTAACCCTAACCCTTCCCCGAAGGCTGACCCTCACCCGTGCCCTAATCCTAACCCGTACGCTAACACTAACCCGCGCCCTCACACACACGCTCCCCCTAAAGCGTTGCCGTACCCTCACCTGGACCCTAAACCGTCCCCATCCCCTAACACTAACCCTAGCCCGAACCCTAACCCTAACCCTTCCCCGAAGCCTGACCCTCACCCGTCCCCTAATCCTAACCCGTACGCTAACACTAACCCGCGCCCTCACACGCACCCTCCCCCTAAAGCGTTGCCGTACCCTCACCTGGACCCTAAACTGTCCCCATCCCCTAACCCTAACCCTAGCCCGAACCCTAACCCTAACCCTTCCCCGAAGCCTGACCCTCACCCGTGCCCTAATCCTAACCCGTACGCTAACACTAACCCGCACCCTCACACGCACGCTCCCCCTAAAGCGTTGCCGTACCCTCACCTGGACCCTAAACCGTCCCCGTCCCCTAACCCTAACCCTAGCCCGAACCCTAACCCTAACCCTTCCCCGAAGCCTGACACTCACCCGTGCCCTAATCCTAACCCGTACGCTAACACTAACCCGCGCCCTCACAGGCACGCTCCCCCTAAAGCGTTGCCGTACCCTCACCTGGACCCTAAACCGTCCCCATCCCCTAACCCTAACCCTAGCCCGAACCCTAACCCTAACCCTTCCCCGAAGCCTGACCCTCACCCGTGCCCTAATCCTAACCCGTACGCTAACACTAACCCGCGCCCTCACACGCACGCTCCCCCTAAAGCATTGCCGTACCCTCACCTGCACCCTAAACCGTCCCCGTCCCCTAACCCTAACCCTAGCCCGAACCCTATCCCGAACACTTCCCCGAAGCCTGACCCTCACCCGTGCACTAATCCTAAACCGTACGCTAACACTAACCCGCACCCTCACACGCACGCTCCCCCTAAAGCGTTGCCGTACCCTCACCTGGACCCTAAACCGTCCCCGTCCCCTAACCCTAACCCTAGCCCGAACCCTAACCCTAACCCTTCCCCGAAGCCTGACCCTCACCCGTCCCCTAATCCTAACCCGTACGCTAACACTAACCCGCGCCCTCACACGCACGCTCCCCCTAAAGCGTTGCCATACCCTCACCTGGACCCTAAACCGTTCCCGTCCCCTAACCCTAACCCTAGCCCGAACCCTAACCCTAACCCTTCCCCGAAGCCTGACCCTCACCCGTCCCCTAATCCTAACCCGTACGCTAACACTAACCCGCGCCCTCACACGCACGCTCCCCCTAAAGCGTTGCCATACCCTCACCTGGACCCTAAACCGTCCCCTAACCCTAACCCTAACCCTAGCCCGAACCCTAACCCTAACACTTCCCCGAAGCCTGACCCTCACCCGTGCCCTAATCCTAACCCGTACGCTAACACTAACCCGCACCCTCACACGCACGCTCCCCCTAAAGCGTTGCCGTACCCTCACCTGGACCCTAAACCGTCCCCGTCCCCTAACCCTAACCCTAGACCGAACCCTAACCCTAACCCTTCCCCGAAGCCTGACCCTCACCCGTCCCCTAATCCTAACCCGTACGCTAACACTAACCCGCGCCCTCACACGCACGCTCCCCCTAAAGCGTTGCCGTACCCTCACCTGGACCCTAAACCGTTCCCGTCCCCTAACCCTAACCCTAGCCCGAACCCTAACCCTAACCCTTCCCCGAAGCCTGACCCTCACCCGTCCCCTAATCCTAACCCGTACGCTAACACTAACCCGGCGCCCTACACGGACGCTCCCCCTAAAGCGTTGCCGTACCCTCACCTGGATCCTAAACCGTCCCCGTCCCCTAACCCTAACCCTAGCCCGAACCCTAACCCTAACCCTTCCCCGAAGCCTGACCCTCACCCGTGCCCTAATCCTAACCCGTACGCTAACACTAACCCGCGCCCTCACACGCACGCTCCCCCTAAAGCGTTGCCGTACCCTCACCTGGACCCTAAACCGTCCCCGTCCCCTAACCCTAACCCTAGCCCGAACCCTAACCCTAACCCTTCCCCGAAGCCTGACCCTCACCCGTGCCCTAATCCTAACCCGTACGCTAACACGAACCCGCGCCCTCACACGCACGCTCCCCGTAAAGCGTTGCCGTACCCTCACCTGGACCCTAAACCGTCCCCGTCCCCTAACCCTAACCCTAGCCCGAACCCAAACCCTAACCGTTCCCCGAAGCCTGACCCTCACCCGTGCCCTAATCCTAACCCGTACGCTAACACTAACCCGCGCCCTCACAGGCACGCTCCCCCTAAAGCGTTGCCGTACCCTCACCTGGACCCTAAATCGTCCCCGTCCCCTAACCCTAACCCTAGCCCGAACCCTAACCCTAACCCTTCCCCGAAGCCTGACCCTCACCCGTGCCCTAATCCTAACCCTTACGCTAACACTAACCCGCGCCCTCACACGCACGCTCCCCCTAAAGCGTTGTCGTACCCTCACCTGGACCCTAAACCGTCCCCGTCCCCTAACCCTAACCCTAGCCCGAACACTAACCCTAACCCTTCCCCGAAGCTGACCCTCAACCGTGCCCTAATCCTAACCCGTACGCTAACACTAACCCGCGCCCTCTACGCACCCTCCCCCTAAAGCGTTGCCGTACCCTCACCTGGACCCTAAACCGTCCCCGTCCCCTAACCCTAACCCTAGCCCGAACCCTAACCCTAACCCTTCCCCGAAGCCTGACCCTCAGCCGTGCCCTAATCCTAACCCGTACGCTAACACTAAACCGTGCCCTCACACGCACGCTCCCCCTAAAGCATTGCCGTACCCTCACCTGGACCCTAAACCGTCCCCGTCCCCTAACCCTAACCCTAGCCCGAACCCTAACCCTAACCCTTCCCCGAAGCCTGACCCTCACCCGTCCCCTAATCCTAACCCGTACGCTAACACTAACCCGCGCCCTCACACGCACTCTCCCCCTAAAGCGTTGCCGTACCCTCACCTGGACCCTAAACCGTCCCCGTCCCCTAACCCTAACCCTAGCCCGAACCCTAACCCTAACCCTTCCCCGAAGCCTGACCCTCACCCGTCCCCTAATCCTAACCCGTACGCTAACACTAACCCGCACCCTCACACGCACGCTCCCCCTAAAGCGTTGCCGTACCCTCACCTGGACCCTAAACCGTCCCCGTCCCCTAACCCTAGCCCTAGCCCGAACCCTAACCCTAACCCTTCCCCGAAGCCTGACCCTCAGCCGTGCCCTAATCCTAACCCGTACGCTAACACTAACCCGTGCCCTCACACGCACGCTCCCCCTAAAGCATTGCCGTACCCTCACCTGGACCCTAAACCGTCCCCGTCCCCTAACCCTAACCCTAGCCCGAACCCTAACCCTAACCCTTCCCCGAAGCCTGACCCTCACCCGTCCCCTAATCCTAACCCGTACGCTAACACTAACCCGCGCCCTCACACGCACGCTCCCCCTAAAGCGTTGCCGTACCCTCACCTGGACCCTAAACCGTCCCCGTCCCCTAACCCTAACCCTAGCCCGAACCCTAACCCTAACCCTTCCCCGAAGCCTGACCCTCACCCGTGCCCTAATCCTAACCCGTACGCTAACACTAACCCGCACCCTCACACGCACGCTCCCCCTAAAGCGTTGCCGTACCCTCACCTGGACCCTAAACCGTCCCCGTCCCCTAACCCTAACCCTAGCCCGAACCCTAACCCTAACCCTTCCCCGAAGCCTGACCCTCACCCGTCCCCTAATCCTAACCCGTACGCTAACACTAACCTGCGCCCTCACACGCACGCTCCCCCTAAAGCGTTGCCGTACCCTCACCTGGACCCTAAACCGTCCCCATCCCCTAACCCTAACCCTAGACCGAACCCTAACCCTAACCCTTCCCCGAAGCCTGACCCTCAACCGTCCCCTAATCCTAACCCGTACGCTAACACTAACCCGCGCCCTCACACGCACGCTCCCCCTAAAGCGTTGCCGTACCCTCACCTGGACCCTAAACCGTCCCCGTCCCCTAACCCTAACCCTAGCCCGAACCCTAACCCTAACCCTTCCCCGAAGCCTGACCCTCACCCATGCCCTAATCCTAACACGTACGCTAACACTAACCCGCACCCTCACACGCACGCTCCCCCTAAAGCGTTGCCGTACCCTCACCTGGACCCTAAACCGTCCCCGTCCCCTAACCCTAACCCTAGCCCGAACCCTTACCCTAACCCTTCCCCGAAGCCTGACCCTCACCCGTCCCCTAATCCTACCCCGTACGCTAACACTAAGCCGCGCCCTCACACGCAGGCTACCCCTAAAGCGTTGCCGTACCCTCACCTGGACCCTAAACCGTCCCCGTCCCCTAACTCTAACCCTAGCCCGAACCCTAACCCTAACCCTTCCCCGAAGGCTGACCCTCACCCGTGCCCTAATCCTAACCCGTACGCTAACACTAACCCGCGCCCTCACACGCACGCTCCCCCTAAAGCATTGCCGTACCCTCACCTGGACCCTAAACCGTCCCCGTCCCCTAACCCTAACCCTAGCCCGAACCCTAACCCTAACCCTTCCCCGAAGCCTGACCCTCACCCGTCCCCTAATCCTAACCCGTACGCTAACACTAACCCGCTCCCTCACACGCACGCTCCCCCTAAAGCGTTGCCATACCCTCACCTGGACCCTAAACCGTCCCCGTCCCCTAACCCTAACCCTAGCCCGAACCCTAACACTAACCCTTCCCCGAAGCTGACCCTCACCCGTGCCCTAATCCTAACCCGTACGCTATCACTAACCCGCGCCCTCACACGCACGCTCCCCCTAAAGCGTTGCTGTACCCTCACCTGGACCCTAAACCGTCCCCGTCCCCTAACCTTAACCCTAGCCCGAACCCTAACCCTAACCCTTCCCCGAAGCCTGACCCTCACCCGTCCCCTAATCCTAACCCGTACGCTAACACTAACCCGCGCCCTCACACGCACGCTCCCCCTAAAGCGTTGCCGTACCCTAACCTGGACCCTAAACCGTCCCCGTCCCCTAACCCTAACCCTAGCCCGAACCCTAACCGTAACCCTTCCCCGAAGCCTGACCCTCACCCGTGCCCTAATCCTAACCCGTACGCTAACACTAACCCACGCCCTCACACGCACGCTCCTCCTAAAGCGTTGCCGTACCCTCACCTGGACCCTAAACCGTCCCCGTCCCCTAACCCTAACCCTAGCCCGAACCCTAACCCTAACCCTTCCCCGAAGCCTGACCCTCACCCGTCCCCTAATCCTAACCCGTACGCTAACACTAACCCGCGCCCTCACACGCACGCTCCCCCTAAAGCGTTGCCGTACCCTCACCTGGACCCTAAACCGTTCCCGTCTCCTAACCCTAACCCTAGCCCGAACCCTAACCCTAACCCTTCCCCGAAGCCTGACCCTCACCCGTCCCTTAATCCTAACCCGTACGCTAACACTAACCCGCGCCCTCACACGCACGCTCCCCCTAAAGCGTTGCCGTACCCTCACCTGGACCCTAAACCGTTCCCGTCCCCTAAACCTAACCCTGGCCCGAACCCTAACCCTAACCCTTCCCCGAAACCTGACCCTCACCCGTCCCCTAATCCTAACCCGTACGCTAACACTAACCCGCACCCTCACATGCACGCTCCCCCTAAGGCGTTGCCGTACCCTCACCTGGACCCTAAACCGTCCCCGTCCCCTAACCCCAACCCTAGCCCGAACCCTAACCCTAACCCTTCCCCGAAGCCTGACCCTCACCCGTCCCCTAATCCTAACCCGTACGCTAACAGTAACCCGCGACCTCACACGCACGCTCCCCCTAAAGCGTTGCCGTACCCTCACCTGGACCCTAAACCGTCCCCGTCCCCTAACCCTAACCCTAGCCCGAACCGTAACCCTAACCCTTCCCCGAAGCTATCCCTCACCCGTGCCCTAATCCTAACCCGTACGCTAACATTAACCCGCGCCCTCACACGCATGCTCCCCCTAAAGCGTTGCCGTACACTCACCTGGACCCTAAACCGTCCCCGTCCCCTAATCCTAACCCTAGCCCGAACCCTAACCCTAACCCTTCCCCGAAGCCTGACCCTCACCCGTCCCCTAATCCTAACCCGTACGCTAACACTAACCCGCGCCCTCACACGCACGCTCCCCCTAAAGCGTTGCCGTACCCTCACCTGGACCCTAAACCGTCCCCATCCCCTAACCCTAACCCTAGCCCGAACCCTAACCCTAACCCTTCCCCGCAGCCTGACCCTCACCCGTCCCCTAATCCTAACCCGTACGCTAACAATAACCCGCGCCCTCACATGCACGCTCCCCCTAAAGCGTTGCCGTACCCTCACCTGGACCCTAAACCGTCCCCGTCCCCTAACATTAACCCTAGCCCGAACCCTAACCCTAACCGTTCCCCGAAGCCTGATCCTCACCCGTCCCCTAATCCTAACCCGTACGCTAACACTAACCCGCGCCCTCACACGCAGACTACCCCTAAAGCGTTGCCGTACCCGAAACTGGACCCTAAACCGTCCCCGTCCCCTAACCCTAACCCTAGCCCGAACTCTAACCCTAACCCTTCCCCGAAGCCTGACCCTCACCCGTGCCCTAATCCTAACCCGTACGCTAACACTTACCCGTGCCCTCACACGCATGCTCCCCCTAAAGCGTTGCCGTACCCTCACCTGGACCCTAAACCGTCCCCATCCCCTAACCCTAACCCTAGCCCGAACCCTAACCCTAACCCTTCCCCGAAGCCTGACCCTCACCCGTCCCCTAATCCTAACCCGTACGCTAACACTAACCTGCGCGCTGACACGCACGCTCCCCCAAAAGCGTTGCCGTACCCTCACCTGGACCCTAAACCGTCCCCGTCCCCTAACCCTAACCCTAGCCCGAACCCTAACCCTAACACTTCCCCGAAGCCTGACCCTCACCCGTGCCCTAATCCTAACCCGTACGCTAACACTAACCCGCGCCCTCACACGCACGCTCCCCCTAAAGCGTTGCCGTACCCTCACCTGCACCCTAAACCGTCCCCGTCCCCTAACCCTAACCCTAGCCCGAACCCTAACCCTAACCCTTCCCCGAAGCCTGACCCTCACCCGTGCCCTAATCCTAACCCGTACGCTAACACTAACCCGCGCCCTCACACGCATGCTCCCCCTAAAGCGTTGCCGTACCCTCACCTGGACCCTAAACCTTCCCCATCCCCTAACCCTAACCCTAGCCCGAACTCTAACCCTAACCCTTCCCCGAAGCCTGACCCTCACCCGTGCCCTAATCCTAACCCGTACGCTAACACTAACCCGCGCCCTCACAGGCACGCTCCTCCTAAAGCGTTGCCGTACCCTCACCTGGACCCTAAACCGTCCCCATCCCCTAACCCTAACCCTAGCCCGAACCCTAACCCTAACCCTTCCCCGAAGCCTGACCCTCACCCATCCCCTAATCCTAACCCGTACGCTAACACTAACCCGCGCCCTCACACGCACGCTCCCCCTAAAGCGTTGCCGTACCCTCACCTGGACCCTAAACCGTCCCCGTCCCCTAACCCTAACCCTAGCCCGAACCCTAACCCGAACACTTCCCCGAAGCCTGACCCTCACCCGTCCCCTAATCCTAACCCGTACGCTAACACTAACCCGCACCCTCACACGCACGCTCCCCCTGAAGCGTTGCTGTACCCTCATTAGAGCCTAAACCGTCCCCGTCCCCTAACCCTAACCCTAGCCCGAACCCTAACCCTAACACTTCCCCGAAGCCTGACCCTCACCCGTCCCCTAATCCTAACCCGTACGCTAACACTAACCCGCGCCCTCACACGCACGCTCCCCCTAAAGCGTTGCCGTACCCTCACCTGGACCCTAAACCGTCCCCGTCCCCTAACCCCAACCCTAGCCCGAACCCTAACCCTAACCCTTCCCCGAAGCCTGACCCTCACCCGTCCCCTAATCCTAACCCGTACGCTAACAGTAACCCGCGCCCTCACACGCACGCTCCCCCTAAAGCGTTGCCGTACCCTCACCTGGACCCTAAACCGTCCCCATCCCCTAACCCTAACCCTAGCCCGAACCCTAACCCTAACCCTTCCCCGAAGCCTGACCCTCACCCGTCCCCTAATCCTAACCCGTACGCTAACACTAACCTGCGCGCTGACACGCACGCTCCCCCAAAAGCGTTGCCGTACCCTCACCTGGACCCTAAACCGTCCCCGGCCCCTAACCCTAACCCTAGCCCGAACCCTAACCCTAACCCTTCTCCAAAGCCTGACCCTCACCCGTGCCCTAATCCTAACCCGTACGCTAACACTAACCCGCGCCCTCACACGCACGCGCCCCCTAAAGCGTTGCCGTACCCTCACCTGGACCCTAAACCGTCCCCATCCCCTAACCCTAACCCTAGCCCAAACCCTAACCCTAACCCTTCCCCGAAGCCTGACCCTCACCCGTGCCCTAATCCTAACCCCTACGCTAACACTAACCCGCACCCTCACACGCACGCTCCCCCTAAAGCGTTGCCGTACCCTCACCTGGACCCTAAACCGTCCCCGTCCCCTAACCCTAACCCTAGCCCGAACCCTAACCCTAACCCTTCCCCGAAGCCTGACCCTCACCCGTCCCCTAATCCTAACCCGTACGCTAACACTAACCCGCGCCCTCACACGCACGCTCCCCCTAAAGCGTTGCCGTACCCTCACCTGGACCCTAAACCGTCCCCGTCCCCTAACCCTAACCCTAGCCCGAACCCTAACCCTAACCCTTCCCCGAAGCCTGACCCTCACCCATGCCCTAATCCTAACACGTACGCTAACACTAACCCGCACCCTCACACGAACGCTCCCCCTAAAGCGTTGCCGTACCCTCACCTGGACCCTAAACCGTCCCCGTCCCCTAACCCTAACCCTAGCCCGAACCCTAACCCTAACCCTTCCCCGAAGCCTGACCCTCACCCGTCCCCTAATCCTACCCCGTACGCTAACACTAAGCCGCGCCCTCACACGCAGGCTACCCCTAAAGCGTTGCCGTACCCTCACCTGGACCCTAAACCGTCCCCGTCCCCTAACTCTAACCCTAGCCCGAACCCTAACCCTAACCCTTCCCCGAAGGCTGACCCTCACCCGTGCCCTAATCCTAACCCGTACGCTAACACTAACCCGCGCCCTCACACGCACGCTCCCCCTAAAGCATTGCCGTACCCTCACCTGGACCCTAAACCGTCCCCGTCCCCTAACCCTAACCCTACCCCGAACCCTAACCCTAACCCTTCCCCGAAGCCTGACCCTCACCCGTCCCCTAATCCTAACCCGTACGCTAACACTAACCCGCTCCCTCACACGCACGCTCCCCCTAAAGCGTTGCCATACCCTCACCTGGACCCTAAACCGTCCCCGTCCCCTAACCCTAACCCTAGCCCGAACCCTAACACTAACACTTCCCCGAAGCTGACCCTCACCCGTGCCCTAATCCTAACCCGTACGCTATCACTAACCCGCGCCCTCACACGCACGCTCCCCCTAAAGCGTTGCTGTACCCTCACCTGGACCCTAAACCGTCCCCGTCCCCTAACCTTAACCCTAGCCCGAACCCTAACCCTAACCCTTCCCCGAAGCCTGACCCTCACCCGTCCCCTAATCCTAACCCGTACGCTAACACTAACCCGCGCCCTCACACGCACGCTCCCCCTAAAGCGTTGCCGTACCCTAACCTGGACCCTAAACCGTCCCCGTCCCCTAACCCTAACCCTAGCCCGAACCCTAACCGTAACCCTTCCCCGAAGCCTGACCCTCACCCGTGCCCTAATCCTAACCCGTACGCTAACACTAACCCGCGCCCTCACACGCACGCTCCCCCTAAAGCGTTGCCGTACCCTCACCTGGACCCTAAACCGTCCCCGTCCCCTAACCCTAACCCTAGCCCGAACCCTAACCCTAACCCTTCCCCGAAGCCTGACCCTCACCCGTCCCCTAATCCTAACCCGTACGCTAACACTAACCCGCGCCCTCACACGCACGCTCCCCCTAAAGCGTTGCCGTACCCTCACCTGGACCCTAAACCGTTCCCGTCTCCTAACCCTAACCCTAGCCCGAACCCTAACCCTAACCCTTCCCCGAAGCCTGACCCTCACCCGTCCCTTAATCCTAACCCGTACGCTAACACTAACCCGCGCCCTCACACGCACGCTCCCCCTAAAGCGTTGCCGTACCCTCACCTGGACCCTAAACCGTTCCCGTCCCCTAAACCTAACCCTGGCCCGAACCCTAACCCTAACCCTTCCCCGAAACCTGACCCTCACCCGTCCCCTAATCCTAACCCGTACGCTAACACTAACCCGCACCCTCACATGCACGCTCCCCCTAAGGCGTTGCCGTACCCTCACCTGGACCCTAAACCGTCCCCGTCCCCTAACCCCAACCCCAGCCCGAACCCTAACCCTAACCCTTCCCCGAAGCCTGACCCTCACCCGTCCCCTAATCCTAACCCGTACGCTAACATTAACCCGCGACCTCACACGCACGCTCCCCCTAAAGCGTTGCCGTACCCTCACCTGGACCCTAAACCGTCCCCGTCCCCTAACCCTAACCCTAGCCCGAACCGTAACCCTAACCCTTCCCCGAAGCTATCCCTCACCCGTGCCCTAATCCTAACCCGTACGCTAACATTAACCCGCGCCCTCACACGCATGCTCCCCCTAAAGCGTTGCCGTACCCTCACCTGGACCCTAAACCGTCCCCGTCCCCTAATCCTAACCCTAGCCCGAACCCTAACCCTAACCCTTCCCCGAAGCCTGACCCTCACCCGTCCCCTAATCCTAACCCGTACGCTAACACTAACCCGCGCCCTCACACGCACGCTCCCCCTAAAGCGTTGCCGTACCCTCACCTGGACCCTAAACCGTCCCCATCCCCTAACCCTAACCCTAGCCCGAACCCTAACCCTAACCCTTCCCCGCAGCCTGACCCTCACCCGTCCCCTAATCCTAACCCGTACGCTAACAATAACCCGCGCCCTCACATGCACGCTCCCCCTAAAGCGTTGCCGTACCCTCACCTGGACCCTAAACCGTCCCCGTCCCCTAACATTAACCCTAGCCCGAACCCTAACCCTAACCGTTCCCCGAAGCCTGATCCTCACCCGTCCCCTAATCCTAACCCGTACGCTAACACTAACCCGCGCCCTCACACGCAGACTACCCCTAAAGCGTTGCCGTACCCGAAACTGGACCCTAAACCGTCCCCGTCCCCTAACCCTAACCCTAGCCCGAACTCTAACCCTAACCCTTCCCCGAAGCCTGACCCTCACCCGTGCCCTAATCCTAACCCGTACGCTAACACTTACCCGTGCCCTCACACGCATGCTCCCCCTAAAGCGTTGCCGTACCCTCACCTGGACCCTAAACCGTCCCCATCCCCTAACCCTAACCCTAGCCCGAACCCTAACCCTAACCCTTCCCCGAAGCCTGACCCTCACCCGTCCCCTAATCCTAACCCGTACGCTAACACTAACCTGCGCGCTGACACGCACGCTCCCCCAAAAGCGTTGCCGTACCCTCACCTGGACCCTAAACCGTCCCCGGCCCCTAACCCTAACCCTAGCCCGAACCCTAACCCTAACCCTTCTCCAAAGCCTGACCCTCACCCGTGCCCTAATCCTAACCCGTACGCTAACACTAACCCGCGCCCTCACACGCACGCTCCCCCTAAAGCGTTGCCATACCCTCACCTGGACCCTAAACCGTCCCCGTCCCCTAACCCTAACCGTAGCCCGAACCCTAACCCTAACCCTTCCCCGAAGCCTGACCCTCACCCGTGCCCTAATCCTAACCCCTACGCTAACACTAACCCGCACCCTCACACGCACGCTCCCCCTAAAACGTTGCCGTACCCTCACCTGGACCCTAAACCGTCCCCGTCCCCTAACCCTAACCCTAGCCCGAACCCTAAACCTAACCCTTCCCCGAAGCCTGACCCTCACCTGTCCCCTAATGCTAACCCGTACGCTAACACTAACCCGCGCCCTCACACGCACGCTCCACCTAAAGCGTTGCCGTACCCTCACCTGGACCCTAAACCGTCCCCGTCCCCTAACCCTAACCCTAGCCCGAACCCTAACCCTAACACTTCCCCGAAGCCTGACCCTCACCCGTGCCCTAATCCTAACCCGTACGCTAACACTAACCCGCGCCCTCACACGCACGCTCCCCCTAAAGCGTTGCCGTACCCTCACCTGCACCCTAAACCGTCCCCGTCCCCTAACCCTAACCCTAGCCCGAACCCTAACCCTAACCCTTCCCCGAAGCCTGACCCTCACCCGTGCCCTAATCCTAACCCGTACGCTAACACTAACCCGCGCCCTCACACGCATGCTCCCCCTAAAGCGTTGCCGTACCCTCACCTGGACCCTAAACCTTCCCCATCCCCTAACCCTAACCCTAGCCCGAACCCTAACCCTAACCCTTCCCCGAAGCCTGACCCTCACCCGTGCCCTAATCCTAACCCGTACCCTAACACTAACCCGCGCCCTCACAGGCACGCTCCTCCTAAAGCGTTGCCGTACCCTCACCTGGACCCTAAACCGTCCCCATCCCCTAACCCTAACCCTAGCCCGAACCCTAACCCTAACCCTTCCCCGAAGCCTGACCCTCACCCATCCCCTAATCCTAACCCGTACGCTAACACTAACCCGCGCCCTCACACGCACGCTCCCCCTAAAGCGTTGCCGTACCCTCACCTGGACCCTAAACCGTCCCCGTCCCCTAACCCTAACCCTAGCCCGAACCCTAACCCGAACACTTCCCCGAAGCCTGACCCTCACCCGTCCCCTAATCCTAACCCGTACGCTAACACTAACCCGCACCCTCACACGCACGCTCCCCCTGAAGCGTTGCTGTACCCTCATTAGAGCCTAAACCGTCCCCGTCCCCTAACCCTAACCCTAGCCCGAACCCTAACCCTAACACTTCCCCGAAGCCTGACCCTCACCCGTCCCCTAATCCTAACCCGTACGCTAACACTAACCCGCGCCCTCACACGCACGCTCCCCCTAAAGCGTTGCCGTACCCTCACCTGGACACTAAACCGTCCCCGTCCCCTAACCCTAACCCTAGCCCGAACCCTAACCCTAACCCTTCCCCGAAGCCTGACCCTCACCCGTCCCCTAATCCTAACCCGTACGCTAACACTAACCCGCGCCCTCACACGCACGCTCCCCCTAAAGCGTTGCCGTACCCTCACCTGGACCCTAAACCGTCCCCGTCCCCTAACCCCAACCCTAGCCCGAACCCTAACCCTAACCCTTCCCCGAAGCCTGACCCTCACCCGTCCCCTAATCCTAACCCGTACGCTAACAGTAACCCGCGCCCTCACACGCACGCTCCCCCTAAAGCGTTGCCGTACCCTCACCTGGACCCTAAACCGTCCCCATCCCCTAACCCTAACCCTAGCCCGAACCCTAACCCTAACCCTTCCCCGAAGCCTGACCCTCACCCGTCCCCTAATCCTAACCCGTACGCTAACACTAACCTGCGCGCTGACACGCACGCTCCCCCAAAAGCGTTGCCGTACCCTCACCTGGACCCTAAACCGTCCCCGGCCCCTAACCCTAACCCTAGCCCGAACCCTAACCCTAACCCTTCTCCAAAGCCTGACCCTCACCCGTGCCCTAATCCTAACCCGTACGCTAACACTAACCCGCGCCCTCACACGCACGCGCCCCCTAAAGCGTTGCCGTACCCTCACCTGGACCCTAAACCGTCCCCATCCCCTAACCCTAACCCTAGCCCAAACCCTAACCCTAACCCTTCCCCGAAGCCTGACCCTCACCCGTGCCCTAATCCTAACCCCTACGCTAACACTAACCCGCACCCTCACACGCACGCTCCCCCTAAAGCGTTGCCGTACCCTCACCTGGACCCTAAACCGTCCCCGTCCCCTAACCCTAACCCTAGCCCGAACCCTAACCCTAACCCTTCCCCGAAGCCTGACCCTCACCCGTCCCCTAATGCTAACCCGTACGCTAACACTAACCCGCGCCCTCACACGCACGCTCCCCCTAAAGCGTTGCCGTACCCTCACCTGAACACTAAACCGTCCCCGTCCCCTAACCCTAACCCTAGCCCGAACCCTAACCCTAACCCTTCCCCGAAGCCTGACCCTCACCCGTCCCCTAATCCTAACCCGAACGCTAACACTAACCCGCGCCCTCACACGCACGCTCCCCCTAAAGCGTTGCCGTACCCTCACCTGGACCCTAAACCGTCCCCGTCCCCTAACCCCAACCCTAGCCCGAACCCTAACCCTAACCCTTCCCCGAAGCCTGACCCTCACCCGTCCCCTAATCCTAACCCGTACGCTAACAGTAACCCGCGCCCTCACACGCACGCTCCCCCTAAAGCGTTGCCGTACCCTCACCTGGACCCTAAACCGTCCCCATCCCCTAACCCTAACCCTAGCCCGAACCCTAACCCTAACCCTTCCCCGAAGCCTGACCCTCACCCGTCCCCTAATCCTAACCCGTACGCTAACACTAACCTGCGCGCTGACACGCACGCTCCCCCAAAAGCGTTGCCGTACCCTCACCTGGACCCTAAACCGTCCCCGGCCCCTAACCCTAACCCTAGCCCGAACCCTAACCCTAACACTTCTCCAAAGCCTGACCCTCACCCGTGCCCTAATCCTAACCCGTACGCTAACACTAACCCGCGCCCTCACACGCACGCTCCCCCTAAAGCGTTGCCGTACCCTCACCTGGACCCTAAACCGTCCCCGTCCCCTAACCCTAACCCTAGCCCAAACCCTAACCCTAACCCTTCCCCGAAGCCTGACCCTCACCCGTGCCCTAATCCTAACCCCTACGCTAACACTAACCCGCACCCTCACACGCACGCTCCCCCTAAAGCGTTGCCGTACCCTCACCTGGACCCTAAACCGTCCCCGTCCCCTAACCCTAACCCTAGCCCGAACCCTAACCCTAACCCTTCCCCGAAGCCTGACCCTCACCTGTCCCCTAATGCTAACCCGTACGCTAACACTAACCCGCGCCCTCACACGCACGCTCCACCTAAAGCGTTGCCGTACCCTCACCTGGACCCTAAACCGTCCCCGTCCCCTAACCCTAACCCTAGCCCGAACCCTAACCCTAACACTTCCCCGAAGCCTGACCCTCACCCGTGCCCTAATCCTAACCCGTACGCTAACACTAACCCGCGCCCTCACACGCACGCTCCCCCTAAAGCGTTGCCGTACCCTCACCTGCACCCTAAACCGTCCCCGTCCCCTAACCCTAACCCTAGCCCGAACCCTAACCCTAACCCTTCCCCGAAGCCTGACCCTCACCCGTGCCCTAATCCTAACCCGTACGCTAACACTAACCCGCGCCCTCACACGCATGCTCCCCCTAAAGCGTTGCCGTACCCTCACCTGGACCCTAAACCTTCCCCATCCCCTAACCCTAACCCTAGCCCGAACCCTAACCCTAACCCTTCCCCGAAGCCTGACCCTCACCCGTGCCCTAATCCTAACCCGTACGCTAACACTAACCCGCGCCCTCACAGGCACGCTCCTCCTAAAGCGTTGCCGTACCCTCACCTGGACCCTAAACCGTCCCCATCCCCTAACCCTAACCCTAGCCCGAACCCTAACCCTAACCCTTCCCCGAAGCCTGACCCTCACCCGTGCCCTAATCCTAACCCGTACGCTAACACTAACCCGCGCCCTCACACGCACGCTCCCCCTAAAGCGTTGCCGTACCCTCACCTGGACCCTAAACCGTCCCCGTCCCCTAACCCTAACCCTAGCCCGAACCCTAACCCGAACACTTCCCCGAAGCCTGACCCTCACCCGTCCCCTAATCCTAACCCGTACGCTAACACTAACCCGCACCCTCACACGCACGCTCCCCCTGAAGCGTTGCTGTACCCTCACCTAGACCCTAAACCGTCCCCGTCCCCTAACCCTAACCCTAGCCCGAACCCTAACCCTAACACTTCCCCGAAGCCTGACCCTCACCCGTCCCCTAATCCTAACCCGTACGCTAACACTAACCCTCGCCCTCACACGCACGCTCCCCCTAAAGCGTTGCCGTACCCTCACCTGGACACTAAACCGTCCCCGTCCCCTAACCCTAACCCTAGCCCGAACCCTAACCCTAACCCTTCCCCGAAGCCTGACCCTCACCCGTCCCCTAATCCTAACCCGTACGCTAACACTAACCCGCGCCCTCACACGCACGCTCCCCCTAAAGCGTTGCCGTACCCTCACCTGGACCCTAAACCGTCCCCGTCCCCTAACCCCAACCCTAGCCCGAACCCTAACCCTAACCCTTCCCCGAAGCCTGACCCTCACCCGTCCCCTAATCCTAACCCGTACGCTAACAGTAACCCGCGCCCTCACACGCACGCTCCCCCTAAAGCGTTGCCGTACCCTCACCTGGACCCTAAACCGTCGCCGTCCCCTAACCCTAACCCTAGCCCGAACCCTAACCCTAACCCTTCCCCGAATCCTGACCCTCACCCGTGCCCTAATCCTAACCCCTACGCTAACACTAACCCGCACCCTCACACACACGCTCCCCCTAAAGCGTTGCCGTACCCTCACCTGGACCCTAAACCTTCCCCATCCCCTAACCCTAACCCTAGCCCGAACCCTAACCCTAACCCTTCCCCGAAGCCTGACCCTCACCCGTGCCCTAATCCTAACCCGTACGCTAACACTAACCCGCGCCCTCACAGGCACGCTCCTCCTAAAGCGTTGCCGTACCCTCACCTGGACCCTAAACCGTCCCCATCCCCTAACCCTAACCCTAGCCCGAACCCTAACCCTAACCCTTCCCCGAAGCCTGACCCTCACCCGTCCCCTAATCCTAACCCGTACGCTAACACTAACCCGCGCCCTCACACGCACGCTCCCCCTAAAGCGTTGCCGTACCCTCACCTGGACCCTAAACCGTCCCCGTCCCCTAACCCTAACCCTAGCCCGAACCCTAACCCGAACACTTCCCCGAAGCCTGACCCTCACCCGTCCCCTAATCCTAACCCGTACGCTAACACTAACCCGCGCCCTCACAGGCACGCTCCCCCTGAAGCGTTGCTGTACCCTCATTAGAGCCTAAACCGTCCCCGTCCCCTAACCCTAACCCTAGCCCGAACCCTAACCCTAACACTTCCCCGAAGCCTGACCCTCACCCGTCCCCTAATCCTAACCCGTACGCTAACACTAACCCGCGCCCTCACACGCACGCTCCCCCTAAAGCGTTGCCGTACCCTCACCTGGACACTAAACCGTCCCCGTCCCCTAACCCTAACCCTAGCCCGAACCCTAACTCTAACCCTTCCCCGAAGCCTGACCCTCACCCGTCCCCTAATCCTAACCCGTACGCTAACACTAACCCGCGCCCTCACACGCACGCTCCCCCTAAAGCGTTGCCGTACCCTCACCTGGACCCTAAACCGTCCCCGTCCCCTAACCCCAACCCTAGCCCGAACCCTAACCCTAACCCTTCCCCGAAGCCTGACCCTCACCCGTCCCCTAATCCTAACCCGTACGCTAACAGTAACCCGCGCCCTCACACGCACGCTCCCCCTAAAGCGTTGCCGTACCCTCACCTGGACCCTAAACCGTCCCCATCCCCTAACCCTAACCCTAGCCCGAACCCTAACCCTAACCCTTCCCCGAAGCCTGACCCTCACCCGTCCCCTAATCCTAACCCGTACGCTAACACTAACCTGCGCGCTGACACGCACGCTCCCCCAAAAGCGTTGCCGTACCCTCACCTGGACCCTAAACCGTCCCCGGCCCCTAACCCTAACCCTAGCCCGAACCCTAACCCTAACCCTTCTCCAAAGCCTGACCCTCACCCGTGCCCTAATCCTAACCCGTACGCTAACACTAACCCGCGCCCTCACACGCACGCTCCCCCTAAAGCGTTGCCGTACCCTCACCTGGACCCTAAACCGTCCCCATCCCCTAACCCTAACCCTAGCCCAAACCCTAACCCTAACCCTTCCCCGAAGCCTGACCCTCACCCGTGCCCTAATCCTAACCCCTACGCTAACACTAACCCGCACCCTCACACGCACGCTCCCCCTAAAGCGTTGCCGTACCCTCACCTGGACCCTAAACCGTCCCCGTCCCCTAACCCTAACCCTAGCCCGAACCCTAACCCTAACCCTTTCCCGAAGCCTGACCCTCACCTGTCCCCTAATGCTAACCCGTACGCTAACACTAACCCGTGCCCTCACACGCACGCTCCCCCTAAAGCGTTGCCGTACCCTCACCTGGACACTAAACCGTCCCCGTCCCCTAACCCTAACCCTAGCCCGAACCCTAACCCTAACCCTTCCCCGAAGCCTGACCCTCACCCGTCCCCTAATCCTAACCCGTACGCTAACACTAACCCGCGCCCTCACACGCACGCTCCCCCTAAAGCGTTGCCGTACCCTCACCTGGACCCTAAACCGTCCCCGTCCCCTAACCCCAACCCTAGCCCGAACCCTAACCCTAACCCTTCCCCGAAGCCTGACCCTCACCCGTCCCCTAATCCTAACCCGTACGCTAACAGTAACCCGCGCCCTCACACGCACGCTCCCCCTAAAGCGTTGCCGTACCCTCACCTGGACCCTAAACCGTCCCCATCCCCTAACCCTAACCCTAGCCTGAACCCTAACCCTAACACTTCCCCGAAGCCTGACCCTCACCCGTGCCCTAATCCTAACCCGTACGCTAACACTAACCCGCGCCCTCACACGCACGCTCCCCCTAAAGCGTTGCCGTACCCTCACCTGCACCCTAAACCGTCCCCGTCCCCTAACCCTAACCCTAGCCCGAACCCTAACCCTAACCCTTCCCCGAAGCCTGACCCTCACCCGTGCCCTAATCCTAACCCGTACGCTAACACTAACCCGCGCCCTCACACGCATGCTCCCCCTAAAGCGTTGCCGTACCCTCACCTGGACCCTAAACCTTCCCCATCCCCTAACCCTAACCCTAGCCCGAACCCTAACCCTAACCCTTCCCCGAAGCCTGACCCTCACCCGTGCCCTAATCCTAACCCGTACGCTAACACTAACCCGCGCCCTCACAGGCACGCTCCTCCTAAAGCGTTGCCGTACCCTCACCTGGACCCTAAACCGTCCCCATCCCCAAACCCTAACCCTAGCCCGAACCCTAACCCTAACCCTTCCCCGAAGCCTGACCCTCACCCGTGCCCTAATCCTAACCCGTACGCTAACACTAACCCGCGCCCTCACACGCACGCTCCCCCTAAAGCGTTGCCGTACCCTCACCTGGACCCTAAACCGTCCCCGTCCCCTAAACCTAACCCTAGCCCGAACCCTAACCCGAACACTTCCCCGAAGCCTGACCCTCACCCGTCCCCTAATCCTAACCCGTACGCTAACACTAACCCACGCCCTCACACGCACGCTCCCCCTAAAGCGTTGCCGTACCCTCACCTGGACACTAAACCGTCCCCGTCCCCTAACCCTAACCCTAGCCCGAACCCTAACCCTAACCCTTCCCCGAAGCCTGACCCTCACCCGTCCCCTAATCCTAACCCGTACGCTAACACTAACCCGCGCCCTCACACGCACGCTCCCCCTAAAGCGTTGCCGTACCCTCACCTGGACCCTAAACCGTCCCCGTCCCCTAACCCCAACCCTAGCCCGAACCCTAACCCTAACCCTTCCCCGAAGCCTGACCCTCACCCGTCCCCTAATCCTAACCCGTACGCTAACAGTAACCCGCGCCCTCACACGCACGCTCCCCCTAAAGCGTTGCCGTACCCTCACCTGGACCCTAAACCGTCCCCGTCCCCTAACCCTAACCCTAGCCCAAACCCTAACCCTAACCCTTCCCCGAATCCTGACCCTCACCCGTGCCCTAATCCTAACCCCTACGCTAACACTAACCCGCACCCTCACACACACGCTCCCCCTAAAGCGTTGCCGTACCCTCACCTTGACCCTAAACCGTCCCCGTCCCCTAACCCTAACCCTAGCCCGAACCCTAACCCTAAACCTTCCCCGAAGCCTGACCCTCACCCGTACCCTAATCCTAACCCGTACGCTAACACTAACCCGCGCCCTCACACGCACGCTCCCCCTAAAGCGTTGCCGTACCCTCACCTGCACCCTAAACCGTCCCCGTCCCCTAACCCTAACCCTAGCCCGAACCCTAACCCTAACCCTTCCCCGAAGCCTGACCCTCACCCGTGCCCTAATACTAACCCGTACGCTAACACTAACCCGCGCCCTCACACGCACGCTCCCCCTAAAGCGTTGCCGTACCCTCACCTGGACCCTAAACCTTCCCCATCCCCTAACCCTAACCCTAGCCCGAACCCTAACCCTAACCCTTCCCCGAAGCCTGACCCTCACCCGTGCCCTAATCCTAACCCGTACGCTAACACTAACCCGCGCCCTCACAGGCACGCTCCTCCTAAAGCGTTGCCGTACCCTCACCTGGACCCTAAACCTTCCCCATCCCCTAACCCTAACCCTAGCCCGAACCCTAGCCCTAACCCTTCCCCGAAGCCTGACCCTCACCCGTGCCCTAATCCTAACCCGTACGCTAACACTAACCCGCGCCCTCACAGGCACGCTCCTCCTAAAGCGTTGCCATACCCTCACCTGGACCCTAAACCGTCCCCATCCCCTAACCCTAACCCTAGCCCGAACCCTAACCCTAACCCTTCCCCGAAGCCTGACCCTCACCCGTCCCCTAATCCTAACACGTACGCTAACACTAACCCGCGCCCTCACACGCACGCTCCCCCTAAAGCGTTGCCGTACCCTCACCTGGACCCTAAACCTTCCCCATCCCCTAACCCTAACCCTAGCCCGAACCCTAACGCTAACCCTTCCCCGAAGCCTGACCCTCACCCGTGCCCTAATCCTAACCCGTACGCTAACACTAACCCGCGCCCTCACAGGCACGCTCCTCCTAAAGCGTTGCCGTACCCTCACCTGGACCCTAAACCGTCCCCATCCCCTAACCCTAACCCTAGCCCGAACCCTAGCCCTAACCCTTCCCCGAAGCCTGACCCTCACCCGTGCCCTAATCCTAACCCGTACGCTAACACTAACCCGCGCCCTCACAGGCACGCTCCTCCTAAAGCGTTGCCATACCCTCACCTGGACCCTAAACCGTCCCCATCCCCTAACCCTAACCCTAGCCCGAACCCTAACCCTAACCCTTCCCCGAAGCCTGACCCTCACCCGTCCCCTAATCCTAACACGTACGCTAACACTAACCCGCGCCCTCACACGCACGCTCCCCCTAAAGCGTTGCCGTACCCTCACCTGGACCCTAAACCGTCCCCGTCCCCTAACCCTAACCCTAGCCCGAACCCTAACCCTAACCCTTCCCCGAAGCCTGACCCTCACCCGTCCCCTAATCCTAACACGTACGCTAACACTAACCCGCGCCCTCACACGCACGCTCCCCCTAAAGCGTTGCCGTACCCTCACCTGGACCCTAAACCGTCCCCGTCCCCTAACCCTAACCCTAGCCCGAACCCTAACCCGAACACTTCCCCGAAGCCTGACCCTCACCCGTCCCCTAATCCTAACCCGTACGCTAACACTAACCCGCGCCCTCACACGCACGCTCCCCCTAAAGCGTTGCCGTACCCTCACCTAGACCCTAAACCGTCCCCGTCCCCTAACCCTAACCCTAGCCCAAACCCTAACCCTAACACTTCCCCGAAGCCTGACCCTCACCCGTCCCCTAATCCTAACCCGTACGCTGACACTAACCCGCGCCCTCACACGCACGCTCCCCCTAAAGCGTTGCCGTACCCTCACCTGGACACTAAACCGTCCCCGTCCCCTAACCCTAACCCTAGCCCGAACCCTAACCCTAACCCTTCCCCGAAGCCTGACCCTCACCCGTCCCCTAATCCTAACCCGTACGGTAACACTAACCCGCGCCCTCACACGCACGCTCCCCCTAAAGCGTTGCCGTACCCTCACCTGGACCCTAAACCGTCCCCGTCCCCTAACCCTAACCCTAGCCCGAACCCTAACCCTAACCCTTCCCCGAAGCCTGACACTCACCCGTCCCCTAATCCTAACCCGTACCCTAACACTAACCCGTGCCCTCACACGCACGCTCCCCCTAAAGCGTTGCCGTACCCTCACCTGGACCCTAAACCGTCCCCGTCCCCTAACCCTAACCCTAGTCCGAACCCAAACCCTAACCCTTCCCCGAAGCCTGACCCTCACCTGTGCCCTAATCCTAACCCGTACGCTAACACTAACCCGCGCCCTCACACGCACGCTCCCCCTAAAGCGTTGCCGTACCCTCACCTGGACCCTAAATCGTCCCCATCCCCTAACCCTAACCCTAGCCCGAACCCTAACCCTAACCCTTCCCCGAAGCCTGACCCTCACCCGTCCCCTAATCCTAACCCGTACGCTAACACTAACCCGCGCCCTCACACGCACGCTCCCCCTAAAGCGTTGCCATACCCTCACCTGGACCCTAAACCATTCCCGTCCCCTAACCCTAACCCTAGCTCGAACCCTAACCCTAACCCTTCCCTGAAGCCTGACCCTCACCCGTCCCCTAATCCTAACCCGCACGCTAACACTAACTCACGCCCTCACACGCACGCTCCCCCTAAAGCGTTGCCGTACCCTCACCTGGACCCTAAACCGTCCCCATCCCCTAACCCTAACCCTAGACCGAACCCTAACCCTAACCCTTCCCCGAAGCCTGACCCTCACCCGTCCCCTAATCCTAACCCGTACGCTAACACTAACCCGCGCCCTCACACGCACGCTCCCCCTAAAGCGTTGCCGTACCCTCACCTGCACCCTAAACCGTCCCCGTCCCCTAACCCTAACCCTAGCCCGAACCCTAACCCTAACCCTTCCCCGAAGCCTGACCCTCACCCGTGCCCTAATCCTAACCCGTACGCTAACACTAACCCGCACTCTCACACGCACGCTCCCCCTAAAGCGTTGCCGTACCCTCACCTGGACCCTAAACCGTCCCCGTCCCCTAACCCCAACCCTAGCCCGAACCCTAACCCTAACCCTTCCCCGAAGCCTGACACTCACCCGTCCCCTAATCCTAACCCGTACGCTAACACTAACCCGCGCCCTCACACGCACGCTCCCCCTAAAGCGTTGCCGTACCCTCACCTGGACCCTAAACCGTCCCCGTCCCCTAACCCTAACCCTAGCCCGAACCCTAACCCTAACCCTTCCCCGAATCCTGACCCTCACCCGTGCCCTAATCCTAACCCCTACGCTAACACTAACCCGCACCCTCACACGCACGCTCCCCCTAAAGCTTTGCCGTACCCTCACCTTGACCCTAAACCGTCCCCGTCCCCTAACCCTAACCCTAGCCCGAACCCTAACCCTAAACCTTCCCCGAAGCCTGACCCTCACCCGTGCCCTAATCCTAACCCGTACGGTAACACTAACCCGCGCCCTCACACACACGCTCCCCCTAAAGCGTTGCCGTACCCTCACCTGGACCCTAAACCGTCCCCGTCCCCTAACCCTAACCCTAGCCCGAACCCTAACCCTAACACTTCCCCGAAGCCTGACCCTCACCCGTCCCCTAATCCTAACCCGTACGCTAACACTAACCCGCGCCCTCACACGCACCCTCCCCCTAAAGCGTTGCCGTACCCTCACCTGGACCCTAAACCGTCCCCATCCCCTAACCCTAACCCTAGCCCGAACCCTAACCCTAACCCTTCCCCGAAGCCTGACCCTCACCCGTGCCCTAATCCTAACCCGTACGCTAACACTAACCCGCACCCTCACACGCACGCTCCCCCTAAAGCGTTGCCGTACCCTCACCTGGACCCTAAACCGTCCCCGTCCCCTAACCCTAACCCTAGCCCGAACCCTAACCCTAACCCTTCCCCGAAGCTGACCCTCACCCGTGCCCTAATCCTAACCCGTACGCTAACACTAACCCGCGCCCTCTACGCACGCTCCCCCTAAAGCATTGCCGTACCCTCACCTGGACCCTAAACCGTCCCCGTCCCCTAACCCTAACCCTAGCCCGAACCCTAACCCTAACCCTTACCCGAAGCCTGACCCTCACCCGTCCCCTAATCCTACCCGGTACGCTAACACTAACCCGCGCCCTGACACGCAGGCTACCCCTAAAGCGTTGCCGTACCCTCACCTGGACCCTAAACCTTCCCCATCCCCTAACCCTAACCCTAGCCCGAACCCTAACCCTAACCCTTCCCCGAAGGCTGACCCTCACCCGTGCCCTAATCCTAACCCGTACGCTAACACTAACCCGCGCCCTCACACGCACGCTCCCCCTAAAGCGTTGCCGTACCCTCACCTGGACCCTAAACCGTCCCCGTCCCCTAACCCTAACCCTAGCCCGAACCCTAACCCTAACCCTTCCCCGAAGCCTGACCCTCACCCGTCCCCTAATCCTAACCCGTACGCTAACACTAACCCGCGCCCTCACACGCACGCTCCCCCTAAAGCGTTGCCGTACCCTCACCTGGACCCTAAACCGTCCCCGTCCCCTAACCCTAACCCTAGCCCGAACCCTAACCCTAACCCTTCCCCGAAGCCTGACCCTCACCCGTGCCCTAATCCTAACCCGTACGCTAACACTAACCCGCGCCCTCACACGCACGCTCCCCCTAAAGCGTTGCCGTACCCTCACCTGGACCCTAAACCGTCCCCGTCCCCTAACCCTAACCCTAGCCCGAACCCTAACCCTAACCCTTCCCCGAAGCCTGACCCTCACCCGTCCCCTAATCCTAACCCGTACGCTAACACTAACCCGCGCCCTCACACGCACGCTCCCCCTAAAGCGTTGCCGTACCCTCACCTGGACCCTAAACCGTCCCCGTCCCCTAACCCTAACCCTAGCCCGAACCCTGAGCCTAACCCTTCCCCAAAGCTGACCCTCACCCGTGCCCTAATCCTAAACCGTACGCTAAGACTAACCCGCGCCCTCACACGCACGCTCCCCCTAAAGCGTTGCCGTACCCTCACCTGGACCCTAAACCGTCCCCGTCCCCTAACCCTAACCCTAGCCCGAACCCTAACCCTAACCCTTCCCCGAAGCCTGACCCTCACCCGTGCCCTAATCCTAACCCGTATGCTAACACTAACCCGCACCCTCACACGCACGCTCCCCCTAAAGCGTTGCCGTACCCTCACCTGGACCCTAAACCGTCCCCGTCCCCTAACCCTAACCCTAGCCCGAACCCTAACCCTAACCCTTCCCCGAAGCCTGACCCTCACCCGTCCCCTAATCCTAACCCGTACGCTAACACTAACCCACGCCCTCACACGCACCCTCCCCCTAAAGCGTTGCCGTACCCTCACCTGGACCCTAAACCGTCCCCGTCCCCTAACCCTAACCCTAGACCGAACCCTAACCCTAACACTTCCCAGAAGCCTGACCCTCACCCGTCCCCTAATCCTAACCCGTACGCTAACACTAACCCGCGCCCTCACACGCAGGCTACCCCGAAAGCGTTGCCGTACCCTCACCTGGACCCTAAACCGTCCCCGTCCCCTAACCCTAACCCTAGCCCGAACCCTAACCCTAACCCTTCCCCGAAGCTGACCCTCACCCGTGCCCTATCCTAACCCGTACGCTAACACTAACCCGCACCCTCACACGCACGCTCCCCCTAAAGCGTTGCCGTACCCTCACCTGGACCCTAAACCGTCCCCGTCCCCTAACCCTAACCCTAGCCCGAACCCTAACCCTAACCCTTCCCCGAAGCCTGACCCTCACCCGTGCCCTAATCCTAACCCGTACGCTAACACTAACCCGCGCCCTCACACGCACGCTCCCCCTAAAGCGTTGCCGTACCCTCACCTGGACCCTAAACCGTCCCCGTCCCCTAACCCTAACCCTAGCCCGAACCCTAACCCTAACCCTTCCCCAAAGCCTGACCCTCACCCGTCCCCTAATCCTAACTCGTACGCTAACACTAACCCGTGCCCTCACACGCACGCTCCCCCTAAAGCGTTGCCGTACCCTCACCTGGACCCTAAACCGTCCCCGTCCCCTAACCCTAACCCTAGCCCGAACCCTAACCCTAACCTTTCTCCAAAGCCTGACCCTCACCCGTCCCCTAATCCTAACCCGTACGCTAACACTAACCCGCGCCCTCACACGCACGCTCCCCCTAAAGCGTTGCCGTACCCTCACCTGGACCCTAAACCGTCCCCGTCCCCTAACCCTAGCCCTAGCCCGAACCCTAACCCTAACCCTTCCCCGAAGCCTGACCCTCAGCCGTGCCCTAATCCTAACCCGTACGCTAACACTAAACCGTGCCCTCACACGCACGCTCCCCCTAAAGCATTGCCGTACCCTCACCTGGACCCTAAACCGTCCCCGTCCCCTAACCCTAACCCTAGCCCGAACCCTAACCCTAACCCTTCCCCGAAGCCTGACCCTCACCCGTCCCCTAATCCTAACCCGTACGCTAACACTAACCCGCGCCCTCACACGCACGCTCCCCCTAAAGCGTTGCCGTACCCTCACCTGGACCCTAAACCGTCCCCGTCCCCTAACCCTAACCCTAGCCCGAACCCTAACCCTAACCCTTCCCCGAAGCCTGACCCTCACCCGTCCCCTAATCCTAACCCGTACGCTAACACTAACCCGCACCCTCACACGCACGCTCCCCCTAAAGCGTTGCCGTACCCTCACCTGGACCCTAAACCGTCCCCGTCCCCTAACCCTAGATCTAGCCCGAACCCTAACCCTAAACCTTCCCCGAAGCCTGACCCTCACCCGTCCCCTAATCCTAACACGTACGCTAACACTAACCCGCGCCCTCACACGCACGCTCCCCCTAAAGCGTTGCCGTACCCTCACCTGGACCCTAAACCTTCCCCATCCCCTAACCCTAACCCTAGCCCGAACCCTAACCCTAACCCTTCCCCGAAGCCTGACCCTCACCCGTGCCCTAATCCTAACCCGTACGCTAACACTAACCCGCGCCCTCACAGGCACGCTCCTCCTAAAGCGTTGCCGTACCCTCACCTGGACCCTAAACCGTCCCCATCCCCTAACCCTAACCCTAGCCCGAACCCTAGCCCTAACCCTTCCCCGAAGCCTGACCCTCACCCGTGCCCTAATCCTAACCCGTACGCTAACACTAACCCGCGCCCTCACAGGCACGCTCCTCCTAAAGCGTTGCCATACCCTCACCTGGACCCTAAACCGTCCCCATCCCCTAACCCTAACCCTAGCCCGAACCCTAACCCTAACCCTTCCCCGAAGCCTGACCCTCACCCGTCCCCTAATCCTAACACGTACGCTAACACTAACCCGCGCCCTCACACGCACGCTCCCCCTAAAGCGTTGCCGTACCCTCACCTGGACCCTAAACCGTCCCCGTCCCCTAACCCTAACCCTAGCCCGAACCCTAACCCTAACCCTTCCCCGAAGCCTGACCCTCACCCGTCCCCTAATCCTAACACGTACGCTAACACTAACCCGCGCCCTCACACGCACGCTCCCCCTAAAGCGTTGCCGTACCCTCACCTGGACCCTAAACCGTCCCCGTCCCCTAACCCTAACCCTAGCCCGAACCCTAACCCGAACACTTCCCCGAAGCCTGACCCTCACCCGTCCCCTAATCCTAACCCGTACGCTAACACTAACCCGCGCCCTCACACGCACGCTCCCCCTAAAGCGTTGCCGTACCCTCACCTAGACCCTAAACCGTCCCCGTCCCCTAACCCTAACCCTAGCCCAAACCCTAACCCTAACACTTCCCCGAAGCCTGACCCTCACCCGTCCCCTAATCCTAACCCGTACGCTGACACTAACCCGCGCCCTCACACGCACGCTCCCCCTAAAGCGTTGCCGTACCCTCACCTGGACACTAAACCGTCCCCGTCCCCTAACCCTAACCCTAGCCCGAACCCTAACCCTAACCCTTCCCCGAAGCCTGACCCTCACCCGTCCCCTAATCCTAACCCGTACGGTAACACTAACCCGCGCCCTCACACGCACGCTCCCCCTAAAGCGTTGCCGTACCCTCACCTGGACCCTAAACCGTCCCCGTCCCCTAACCCTAACCCTAGCCCGAACCCTAACCCTAACCCTTCCCCGAAGCCTGACACTCACCCGTCCCCTAATCCTAACCCGTACCCTAACACTAACCCGCGCCCTCACACGCACGCTCCCCCTAAAGCGTTGCCGTACCCTCACCTGGACCCTAAACCGTCCCCGTCCCCTAACCCTAACCCTAGCCCGAACCCTAACCCTAACCCTTCCCCGAATCCTGACCCTCACCCGAGCCCTAATCCTAACCCCTACGCTAACACTAACCCGCACCTTCACACGCACGCTCCCCCTAAAGCTTTGCCGTACCCTCACCTTGACCCTAAACCGTCCCCGTCCCCTAACCCTAACCCTAGCCCGAACCCTAACCCTAAACCTTCCCCGAAGCCTGACCCTCACCCGTGCCCTAATCCTAACCCGTACGGTAACACTAACCCGCGCCCTCACACACACGCTCCCCCTAAAGCGTTGCCGTACCCTCACCTGGACCCTAAACCGTCCCCGTCCCCTAACCCTAACCCTAGCCCGAACCCTAACCCTAACACTTCCCCGAAGCCTGACCCTCACCCGTCCCCTAATCCTAACCCGTACGCTAACACTAACCCGCGCCCTCACACGCACCCTCCCCCTAAAGCGTTGCCGTACCCTCACCTGGACCCTAAACCGTCCCCATCCCCTAACCCTAACCCTAGCCCGAACCCTAACCCTAACCCTTCCCCGAAGCCTGACCCTCACCCGTGCCCTAATCCTAACCCGTACGCTAACACTAACCCGCACCCTCACACGCACGCTCCCCCTAAAGCGTTGCCGTACCCTCACCTGGACCCTAAACCGTCCCCGTCCCCTAACCCTAACCCTAGCCCGAACCCTAACCCTAACCCTTCCCCGAAGCTGACCCTCACCCGTGCCCTAATCCTAACCCGTACGCTAACACTAACCCGCGCCCTCTACGCACGCTCCCCCTAAAGCATTGCCGTACCCTCACCTGGACCCTAAACCGTCCCCGTCCCCTAACCCTAACCCTAGCCCGAACCCTAACCCTAACCCTTACCCGAAGCCTGACCCTCACCCGTCTCTAATCCTACCCCGTACGCTAACACTAACCCGCGCCCTGACACGCAGGCTACCCCTAAAGCGTTGCCGTACCCTCACCTGGACCCTAAACCTCCCCATCCCCTAAACCTAACCCTAGCCCGAACCCTAACCCTAACCCTTCCCCGAAGGCTGACCCTCACCCGTGCCCTAATCCTAACCCGTACGCTAACACTAACCCGCGCCCTCACACGCACGCTCCCCCTAAAGCGTTGCCGTACCCTCACCTGGACCCTAAACCGTCCCCGTCCCCTAACCCTAACCCTAGCCCGAACCCTAACCCTAACCCTTCCCCGAAGCCTGACCCTCACCCGTCCCCTAATCCTAACCCGTACGCTAACACTAACCCGCGCCCTCACACGCACGCTCCCCCTAAAGCGTTGCCGTACCCTCACCTGGACCCTAAACCGTCCCCGTCCCCTAACCCTAACCCTAGCCCGAACCCTAACCCTAACCCTTCCCCGAAGCCTGACCCTCACCCGTCCCCTAATCCTAACCCGTACGCTAACACTAACCCGCGCCCTCACACGCACGCTCCCCCTAAAGCGTTGCCGTACCCTCACCTGGACCCTAAACCGTCCCCGTCCCCTAACCCTAACCCTAGCCCGAACCCTAACCCTAACCCTTCCCCGAAGCCTGACCCTCACCCGTCCCCTAATCCTAACCCGTACGCTAACACTAACCCGCGCCCTCACACGCACGCTCCCCCTAAAGCGTTGCCGTACCCTCACCTGGACCCTAAACCGTCCCCGTCCCCTAACCCTAACCCTAGCCCGAACCCTAACCCTAACCCTTCCCCAAAGCCTGACCCTCACCCGTCCCCTAATCCTAACTCGTACGCAAACACTAATCCGCGCCCTCACACGCACGCTCCCCCTAAAGCGTTGCCGTACCCTCACCTGGACCCTAAACCGTCCCCGTCCCCTAACCCTAACCCTAGCCCGAACCCTAACCCTAACCTTTCTCCAAAGCCTGACCCTCACCCGTCCCCTAATCCTAACCCGTACGCTAACACTAACCCGCGCCCTCACACGCACGCTCCCCCTAAAGCGTTGCCGTACCCTCACCTGGACCCTAAACCGTCCCCGTCCCCTAACCCTAGCCCTAGCCCGAACCCTAACCCTAACCCTTCCCCGAAGCCTGACCCTCAGCCGTGCCCTAATCCTAACCCGTACGCTAACACTAAACCGTGCCCTCACACGCACGCTCCCCCTAAAGCATTGCCGTACCCTCACCTGGACCCTAAACCGTCCCCGTCCCCTAACCCTAACCCTAGCCCGATCCCTAACCCTAACCCTTCCCCGAAGCCTGACCCTCACCCGTCCCCTAATCCTAACCCGTACGCTAACACTAACCCGCGCCCTCACACGCACGCTCCCCCTAAAGCGTTGCCGTACCCTCACCTGGACCCTAAACCGTCCCCGTCCCCTAACCCTAACCCTAGCCCGAACCCTAACCCTAACCCTTCCCCGAAGCCTGACCCTCACACGTCCCCTAATCCTAACCCGTACGCTAACACTAACCCGCACCCTCACACGCACGCTCCCCCTAAAGCGTTGCCGTACCCTCACCTGGACCCTAAACCGTCCCCGTCCCCTAACCCTAGACCTAGCCCGAACCCTAACCCTAACCCTTCCCCGAAGCCTGACCCTCAGCCGTGCCCTAATCCTAACCCGTACGGTAACACTAACCCGTGCCCTCACACGCACGCTCCCCCTAAAGCATTGCCGTACCCTCACCTGGACCCTAAACCGTCCCCGTCCCCTAACCCTAACCCTAGCCCGAACCCTAACCCTAACCCTTCCCCGAAGCCTGACCCTCACCCGTCCCCTAATCCTAACCCGTACGCTAACACTAACCCGCGCCCTCACACGCACGCTCCCCCTAAAGCGTTGCCGTACCCTCACCTGGACCCTAAACCGTCCCCGTCCCCTAACCCTAACCCTAGCCCGAACCCTAACCCTAACCCTTCCCCGAAGCCTGACCCTCACCCGTGCCCTAATCCTAACCCGTACGCTAACACTAACCCGCACCCTCACACGCACGCTCCCCCTAAAGCGTTGCCGTACCCTCACCTGGACCCTAAACCGTCCCCGTCCCCTAACCCTAACCCTAGCCCGAACCCTAACCCTAACCCTTCCCCGAAGGCTGACCCTCACCCGTCCCCTAATCCTAACCCGTACGCTAACACTAACCTGCGCCCTCACACGCACGCTCCCCCTAAAGCGTTGCCGTACCCTCACCTGGACCCTAAACCGTCCCCATCCCCTAACCCTAACCCTAGACCGAACCCTAACCCTAACCCTTCCCCGAAGCCTGACCCTCAACCGTCCCCTAATCCTAACCCGTACGCTAACACTAACCCGCGCCCTCACACGCACGCTCCCCCAAAAGCGTTGCCGTACCCTCACCTGGACCCTAAACCGTCCCCGTCCCCTAACCCTAACCCTAGCCCGAACCCTAACCCTAACACTTCCCCGAAGCCTGACCCTCACCCATGCCCTAATCCTAACCCGTACGCTAACACTAACCCGCACCCTCACACGCACGCTCCCCCTAAAGCGTTGCCATACCCTCACCTGGACCCTAAACCGTCCCCGTCCCCTAACCCTAACCCTAGCCCGAACCCTAACCCTAACCCTTCCCCGAAGCTGACCCTCACCCGTGCCCTAATCCTAACCCGTACGCTAACACTAACCCGCGCCCTCTACGCACGCTCCCCCTAAAGCATTGCCGTACCCTCACCTGGACCCTAAACCGTCCCCGTCCCCTAACCCTAACCCTAGCCCGAACCCTAACCCTAACCCTTACCCGAAGCCTGACCCTCACCCGTCCCCTAATCCTACCCCGTACGCTAACACTAACCCGCGCCCTGACACGCAGGCTACCCCTAAAGCGTTGCCGTACCCTCACCTGGACCCTAAACCTTCCCCATCCCCTAACCCTAACCCTAGCCCGAACCCTAACCCTAACCCTTCCCCGAAGGCTGACCCTCACCCGTGCCCTAATCCTAACCCGTACGCTAACACTAACCCGCGCCCTCACACGCACGCTCCCCCTAAAGCGTTGCCGTACCCTCACCTGGACCCTAAACCGTCCCCGTCCCCTAACCCTAACCCTAGCCCGAACCCTAACCCTAACCCTTCCCCGAAGCCTGACCCTCACCCGTCCCCTAATCCTAACCCGTACGCTAACACTAACCCGCGCCCTCACACGCACGCTCCCCCTAAAGCGTTGCCGTACCCTCACCTGGACCCTAAACCGTCCCCGTCCCCTAACCCTAACCCTAGCCCGAACCCTAACCCTAACCCTTCCCCGAAGCCTGACCCTCACCCGTCCCCTAATCCTAACCCGTACGCTAACACTAACCCGCGCCCTCACACGCACGCTCCCCCTAAAGCGTTGCCGTACCCTCACCTGGACCCTAAACCGTCCCCGTCCCCTAACCCTAACCCTAGCCCGAACCCTAACCCTAACCCTTCCCCGAAGCCTGACCCTCACCCGTCCCCTAATCCTAACCCGTACGCTAACACTAACCCGCGCCCTCACACGCACGCTCCCCCTAAAGCGTTGCCGTACCCTCACCTGGACCCTAAACCGTCCCCGTCCCCTAACCCTAACCCTAGCCCGAACCCTAAGCCTAACCCTTCCCCAAAGCTGACCCTCACCCGTGCCCTAATCCTAAACCATACGCTAAGACTAACCCGCGCCCTCACACGCACGCTCCCCCTAAAGCGTTGCCGTACCCTCACCTGGACCCTAAACCGTCCCCGTCCCCTAACCCTAACCCTAGCCCGAACCCTAACCCTAACCCTTCCCCGAAGCCTGACCCTCACCCGTGCCCTAATCCTAACCCGTATGCTAACACTAACCCGCACCCTCACACGCACGCTCCCCCTAAAGCGTTGCCGTACCCTCACCTGGACCCTAAACCGTCCCCGTCCCCTAACCCTAACCCTAGCCCGAACCCTAACCCTAACCCTTCCCCGAAGCCTGACCCTCACACGTCCCCTAATCCTAACCCGTACGCTAACACTAACCCACGCCCTCACACGCACCCTCCCCCTAAAGCGTTGCCGTACCCTCACGTGGACCCTAAACCGTCCCCGTCCCCTAACCCTAACCCTAGACCAAACCCTAACCCTAACACTTCCCCGAAGCCTGACCCTCACCCGTCCCCTAATCCTAACCCGTACGCTAACACTAACCCGCGCCCTCACACGCAGGCTACCCCGAAAGCGTTGCCGTACCCTCACCTGGACCCTAAACCGTCCCCGTCCCCTAACCCTAACCCTAGCCCGAACCCTAACCCTAACCCTTCCCCGAAGCTGACCCTCACCCGTGCCCTATCCTAACCCGTACGCTAACACTAACCCGCACCCTCACACGCACGCTCCCCCTAAAGCGTTGCCGTACCCTCACCTGGACCCTAAACCGTCCCCGTCCCCTAACCCTAACCCTAGCCCGAACCCTAACCCTAACCCTTCCCCGAAGCCTGACCCTCACCCGTGCCCTAATCCTAACCCGTACGCTAACACTAACCCGCGCCCTCACACGCACGCTCCCCCTAACGCGTTGCCGTACCCTCACCTGGACCCTAAACCGTCCCCGTCCCCTAACCCTAACCCTAGCCCGAACCCTAACCCTAACCCTTCCCCAAAGCCTGACCCTCACCCGTCCCCTAATCCTAACTCGTACGCTAACACTAACCCGCGCCCTCACACGCACACTCCACCTAAAGCGTTGCCGTACCCTCACCTGGACCCTAAACCGTCCCCGTCCCCTAACCCTAACCCTAGCCCGAACCCTAACCCTAACCCTTCCCCGAAGCCTGACCCTCACCCGTCCCCTAATCCTACCCCGTACGCTAACACTAAGCCGCGCCCTCACACGCAGGCTACCCCTAAAGCGTTGCCGTACCCTCACAAGGACCCTAAACCGTCCCCGTCCCCTAACTCTAACCCTAGCCCGAACCCTAACCCTAACCCTTCCCCGAAGGCTGACCCTCACCCGTGCCCTAATCCTAACCCGTACGCTAACACTAACCCGCGCCCTCACACGCACGCTCCCCCTAAAGCATTGCCGTACCCTCACCTGGACCCTAAACCGTCCCCGTCCCCTAACCCTAACCCTAGCCCGAACCCTAACCCTAACCCTTCCCCGAAGCCTGACCCTCACCCGTCCCCTATCCTAACCCGTACGCTAACACTAACCCGCTCCCTCACACGCACGCTCCCCCTAAAGCGTTGCCATACCCTCACCTGGACCCTAAACCGTCCCCGTCCCCTAACCCTAACCCTAGCCCGAACCCTAACACTAACCCTTCCCCGAAGCTGACCCTCACCCGTGCCCTAATCCTAACCCGTACGCTAACACTAACCCGCGCCCTCACACGCACGCTCCCCCTAAAGCGTTGCCGTACCCTCACCTGGACCCTAAACCGTCCCCGTCCCCTAACCTTAACCCTAGCCCGAACCCTAACCCTAACCCTTCCCCGAAGCCTGACCCTCACCCGTCCCCTAATCCTAACCCGTACGCTAACACTAACCCGCGCCCTCACACGCACGCTCCCCCTAAAGCGTTGCCGTACCCTAACCAGGACCCTAAACCGTCCCCGTCCCCTAACCCTAACCCTAGCCCGAACCCTAACCCTAACCCTTCCCCGAAGCCTGACCCTCACCCGTGCCCTAATCCTAACCCGTACGCTAACACTAACCCGCGCCCTCACACGCACGCTCCCCCTAAAGCGTTGCCGTACCCTCACCTGGACCCTAAACCGTCCCCGTCCCCTAACCCTAACCCTAGCCCGAACCCTAACCCTAACCCTTCCCCGAAGCCTGACCCTCACCCGTCCCCTAATCCTAACCCGTACGCTAACACTAACCCGCGCCCTCACACGCACGCTCCCCCTAAAGCGTTGCCGTACCCTCACCTGGACCCTAAACCGTTCCCGTCCCCTAACCCTAACCCTAGCCCGAACCCTAACCCTAACCCTTCCCCGAAGCCTGACCCTCACCCGTCCCTTAATCCTAACCCGTACGCTAACACTAACCCGCGCCCTCACACGCACGCTCCCCCTAAAGCGTTGCCGTACCCTCACCTGGACCCTAAACCGTCCCCGTCCCCTAACCTTAACCCTAGCCCGAACCCTAACCCTAACCCTTCCCCGAAGCCTGACCCTCACCCGTCCCCTAATCCTAACCCGTACGCTAACACTAACCCGCGCCCTCACACGCACGCTCCCCCTAAAGCGTTGCCTACCCTAACCTGGACCCTAAACCGTCCCCGTCCCCTAACCCTAACCCTAGCCCGAACCCTAACCCTAACCCTTCCCCGAAGCCTGACCCTCACCCGTGCCCTAATCCTAACCCGTACGCTAACAATAACCCGCGCCCTCACACGCACGCTCCCCCTAAAGCGTTGCCGTACCCTCACCTGGACCCTAAACCGTCCCCGTCCCCTAACCCTAACCCTAGCCCGAACCCTAACCCTAACCCTTCCCCGAAGCCTGACCCTCACCCGTCCCCTAATCCTAACCCGTACGCTAACACTAACCCGCGCCCTCACACGCACGCTCCCCCTAAAGCGTTGCCGTACCCTCACCTGGACCCTAAACCGTTCCCGTCCCCTAACCCTAACCCTAGCCCGAACCCTAACCCTAACCCTTCCCCGAAGCCTGACCCTCAACCGTCCCTTAATCCTAACCCGTACGCTAACACTAACCCGCGCCCTCACACGCACGCTCCCCCTAAAGCGTTGCCGTACCCTCACCTGGACCCTAAACCGTTCCCGTCCCCTAAACCTAACCCTGGCCCGAACCCTAACCCTAACCCTTCCCCGAAGCCTGACCCTCACCCGTCCCCTAATCCTAACCCGTACGCTAACACTAACCCGCACCCTCACATGCACGCTCCCCCTAAAGCGTTGCCGTACCCTCACCTGGACCCTAAACCGTCCCCGTCCCCTAACCCCAACCCTAGCCCGAACCCTAACCCTAACCCTTCCCCGAAGCCTGACCCTCACCCGTCCCCTAATCCTAACCCGTACGCTAACAGTAACCCGCGACCTCACACGCACGCTCCCCCTAAAGCGTTGCTGTACCCTCACCTGGACCCTAAACCGTCCCCGTCCCCTAACCCTAACCCTAGCCCGAACCCTAACCCTAACCCTTCCCCGAAGCTATCCCTCACCCGTGCCCTAATCCTAACCCGTACGCTAACATTAACCCGCGCCCTCACACGCATGCTCCCCCTAAAGCGTTGCCGTACCCTCACCTGGACCCTAAACCGTCCCCGTCCCCTAATCCTAACCCTAGCCCGAACCCTAACCCTAACCCTTCCCCGAAGCCTGACCCTCACCCGTCCCCTAATCCTAACCCGTACGCTAACACTAACCCGCGCCCTCACACGCACGCTCCCCTTAAAGCGTTGCCGTACCCTCACCTGGACCCTAAACCGTCCCCGTCCCCTAACCCTAACCCTAGCCCGAACCCTAACCCTAACCCTTCCCCGCAGCCTGACCCTCACCCGTCCCCAAATCCTAACCCGTACGCTAACAATAACCCGCGCCCTCACACGCACGCTCCCCCTAAAGCGTTGCCGTACCCTCACCTGGACCCTAAACCGTCCCCGTCCCCTAACATTAACCCTAGCCCGAACCCTAACCCTAACCGTTCCCCGAAGCCTGACCCTCACCCGTCCCCTAATCCTAACCCGTACGCTAACACTAACCCGCGCCCTCACACGCAGACTACCCCTAAAGCGTTGCCGTACCCGAACCTGGACCCTAAACCGTCCCCGTCCCCTAACCCTAACCCTAGCCCGAACTCTAACCCTAACCCTTCCCCGAAGCCTGACCCTCACCCGTGCCCTAATCCTAACCCGTACGCTAACACTTACCCGTGCCCTCACACGCACGCTCCCCCTAAAGCGTTACCGTACCCTCACCTGGACCCTAAACCGTCCCCATCCCCTAACCCTAACCCTAGCCCGAACCCTAACCCTAACCCTTCCCCGAAGCCTGACCCTCACCCGTCCCCTAATCCTAACCCGTACGCTAACACTAACCTGCGCGCTGACACGCACGCTCCCCCAAAAGCGTTGCCGTACCCTCACCTGGACCCTAAACCGTCCCCGTCCCCTAACCCTAACCCTAGCCCGAACCCTAACCCTAACCCTTCTCCAAAGCCTGACCCTCACCCGTGCCCTAATCCTAACCCGTACGCTAACACTAACCCGCACCCTCACACGCACGCTCCCCCTAAAGCGTTGCCGTACCCTCACCTGGACCCTAAACCATCCCCGTCCCCTAACCCTAACCCTAGCCCGAACCCTAACCCTAACCCTTCCCCGAAGCCTGACCCTCACCCGTGCCCTAATCCTAACCCGTACGCTAACACTAACCCGCGCCCTCACACGCACGCTCCCCCTAAAGCGTTGCCGTACCCTCACCTGGACCCTAAACCGTCCCCGTCCCCTAACCCTAACCCTAGCCCGAACCCTAACCCTAACCCTTCCCCGAAGCCTGACCCTCACCCGTGCCCTAATCCTAACCCCTACGCTAACACTAACCCGCACCCTCACACGCACGCTCCCTCTAAAGCGTTGCCGTACCCTCACCTGGACCCTAAACCGTCCCCGTCCCCTAACCCTAACCCTAGCCCGAACCCTAACCCTAACCCTTCCCCGAAGCCTGACCCTCACCTGTCCCCTAATGCTAACCCGTACGCTAACACTAACCCGTGCCCTCACACGCACGCTCCCCCTAAAGCGTTGCCGTACCCTCACCTGGACCCTAAACCGTCCCCGTCCCCTAACCCTAACCCTAGCCCGAACCCTAACCCTAACCCTTCCCCGAAGCCTGACCCTCACCCGTGCCCTAATCCTAACCCGTACGCTAACACTAACCCGCGCCCTCACACGCACGCTCCCCCTAAAGCGTTGCCGTACCCTCACCTGGACCCTAAACCGTCCCCGTCCCCTAACCCTAACCCTAGCCCGAACCCTAACCCTAACCCTTCCCCAAAGCCTGACCCTCACCCGTCCCCTAATCCTAACTCGTACGCTAACACTAACCCGCGCCCTCACACGCACGCTCCCCCTAAAGCGTTGCCGTACCCTCACCTGGACCCTAAACCGTCCCCGTCCCCTAACCCTAACCCTAGCCCGAACCCTAACCCTAACCTTTCTCCAAAGCCTGACCCTCACCCGTCCCCTAATCCTAACCCGTACGCTAACACTAACCCGCGCCCTCACACGCACGCTCCCCCTAAAGCGTTGCCGTACCCTCACCTGGACCCTAAACCGTCCCCGTCCCCTAACCCTAGCCCTAGCCCGAACCCTAACCCTAACCCTTCCCCGAAGCCTGACCCTCAGCCGTGCCCTAATCCTAACCCGTACGCTAACACTAAACCGTGCCCTCACACGCACGCTCCCCCTAAAGCATTGCCGTACCCTCACCTGGACCCTAAACCGTCCCCGTCCCCTAACCCTAACCCTAGCCCGAACCCTAACCCTAACCCTTCCCCGAAGCCTGACCCTCACCCGTCCCCTAATCCTAACCCGTACGCTAACACTAACCCGCGCCCTCACACGCACGCTCCCCCTAAAGCGTTGCCGTACCCTCACCTGGACCCTAAACCGTCCCCGTCCCCTAACCCTAACCCTAGCCCGAACCCTAACCCTAACCCTTCCCCGAAGCCTGACCCTCACCCGTCCCCTAATCCTAACCCGTACGCTAACACTAACCCGCACCCTCACACGCACGCTCCCCCTAAAGCGTTGCCGTACCCTCACCTGGACCCTAAACCGTCCCCGTCCCCTAACCCTAGACCTAGCCCGAACCCTAACCCTAACCCTTCCCCGAAGCCTGACCCTCAGCCGTGCCCTAATCCTAACCCGTACGCTAACACTAACCCGTGCCCTCACACGCACGCTCCCCCTAAAGCATTGCCGTACCCTCACCTGGACCCTAAACCGTCCCCGTCCCCTAACCCTAACCCTAGCCCGAACCCTAACCCTAACCCTTCCCCGAAGCCTGACCCTCACCCGTCCCCTAATCCTAACCCGTACGCTAACACTAACCCGCGCCCTCACACGCACGCTCCCCCTAAAGCGTTGCCGTACCCTCACCTGGAACCTAAACCGTCCCCGTCCCCTAACCCTAACCCTAGCCCGAACCCTAACCCTAACCCTTCCCCGAAGCCTGACCCTCACCCGTGCCCTAATCCTAACCCGTACGCTAACACTAACCCGCACCTTCACACGCACGCTCCCCCTAAAGCGTTGCCGTACCCTCACCTGGACCCTAAACCGTCCCCGTCCCCTAACCCTAACCCTAGCCCGAACCCTAACCCTAACCCTTCCCCGAAGGCTGACCCTCACCCGTCCCCTAATCCTAACCCGTACGCTAACACTAACCTGCGCCCTCACACGCACGCTCCCCCTAAAGCGTTGCCGTACCCTCACCTGGACCCTAAACCGTCCCCATCCCCTAACCCTAACCCTAGACCGAACCCTAACCCTAACCCTTCCCCGAAGCCTGACCCTCAACCGTCCCCTAATCCTAACCCGTACGCTAACACTAACCCGCGCCCTCACACGCACGCTCCCCCAAAAGCGTTGCCGTACCCTCACCTGGACCCTAAACCGTCCCCGTCCCCTAACCCTAACCCTAGCCCGAATCCTAACCCTAACACTTCCCCGAAGCCTGACCCTCACCCATGCCCTAATCCTAACCCGTACGCTACACTAACCCGCACCCTCACACGCACGCTCCCCCTAAAGCGTTGCCATACCCTCACCTGGACCCTAAACCGTCCCCGTCCCCTAACCCTAACCCTAGCCCGAACCCTAACCCTAACCCTTCCCCGAAGCCTGACCCTCACCCGTCCCCTAATCCTACCCCGTACGCTAACACTAAGCCGCGCCCTCACACGCAGGCTACCCCTAAAGCGTTGCCGTACCCTCACAAGGACCCTAAACCGTCCCCGTCCCCTAACTCTAACCCTAGCCCGAACCCTAACCCTAACCCTTCCCCGAAGGCTGACCCTCACCCGTGCCCTAATCCTAACCCGTACGCTAACACTAACCCGCGCCCTCACACGCACGCTCCCCCTAAAGCATTGCCGTACCCTCACCTGGACCCTAAACCGTCCCCGTCCCCTAACCCTAACCCTAGCCCGAACCCTAACCCTAACCCTTCCCCGAAGCCTGACCCTCACCCGTCCCCTATCCTAACCCGTACGCTAACACTAACCCGCTCCCTCACACGCACGCTCCCCCTAAAGCGTTGCCATACCCTCACCTGGACCCTAAACCGTCCCCGTCCCCTAACCCTAACCCTAGCCCGAACCCTAACACTAACCCTTCCCCGAAGCTGACCCTCACCCGTGCCCTAATCCTAACCCGTACGCTAACACTAACCCGCGCCCTCACACGCACGCTCCCCCTAAAGCGTTGCCGTACCCTCACCTGGACCCTAAACCGTCCCCGTCCCCTAACCTTAACCCTAGCCCGAACCCTAAACCTAACCCTTCCCCGAAGCCTGACCCTCACCCGTCCCCTAATCCTAACCCGTACGCTAACACTAACCCGCGCCCTCACACGCACGCTCCCCCTAAAGCGTTGCCGTACCCTAACCAGGACCCTAAACCGTCCCCGTCCCCTAACCCTAACCCTAGCCCGAACCCTAACCCTAACCCTTCCCCGAAGCCTGACCCTCACCCGTGCCCTAATCCTAACCCGTACGCTAACACTAACCCGCGCCCTCACACGCACGCTCCCCCTAAAGCGTTGCCGTACCCTCACCTGGACCCTAAACCGTCCCCGTCCCCTAACCCTAACCCTAGCCCGAACCCTAACCCTAACCCTTCCCCGAAGCCTGACCCTCACCCGTCCCCTAATCCTAACCCGTACGCTAACACTAACCCGCGCCCTCACACGCACGCTCCCCCTAAAGCGTTGCCGTACCCTCACCTGGACCCTAAACCGTTCCCGTCCCCTAACCCTAACCCTAGCCCGAACCCTAACCCTAACCCTTCCCCGAAGCCTGACCCTCACCCGTCCCTTAATCCTAACCCGTACGCTAACACTAACCCGCGCCCTCACACGCACGCTCCCCCTAAAGCGTTGCCGTACCCTCACCTGGACCCTAAACCGTCCCCGTCCCCTAACCTTAACCCTAGCCCGAACCCTAACCCTAACCCTTCCCCGAAGCCTGACCCTCACCCGTCCCCTAATCCTAACCCGTACGCTAACACTAACCCGCGCCCTCACACGCACGCTCCCCCTAAAGCGTTGCCGTACCCTAACCTGGACCCTAAACCGTCCCCGTCCCCTAACCCTAACCCTAGCCCGAACCCTAACCCTAACCCTTCCCCGAAGCCTGACCCTCACCCGTGCCCTAATCCTAACCCGTACGCTAACACTAACCCGCGCCCTCACACGCACGCTCCCCCTAAAGCGTTGCCGTACCCTCACCTGGACCCTAAACCGTCCCCGTCCCCTAACCCTAACCCTAGCCCGAACCCTAACCCTAACCCTTCCCCGAAGCCTGACCCTCACCCGTCCCCTAATCCTAACCCGTACGCTAACACTAACCCGCGCCCTCACACGCACGCTCCCCCTAAAGCGTTGCCGTACCCTCACCTGGACCCTAAACCGTTCCCGTCCCCTAACCCTAACCCTAGCCCGAACCCTAACCCTATCCCTTCCCCGAAGCCTGACCCTCAACCGTCCCTTAATCCTAACCCGTACGCTAACACTAACCCGCGCCCTCACACGCACGCTCCCCCTAAAGCGTTGCCGTACCCTCACCTGGACCCTAAACCGTTCCCGTCCCCTAAACCTAACCCTGGCCCGAACCCTAACCCTAACCCTTCCCCGAAGCCTGACCCTCACCCGTCCCCTAATCCTAACCCGTACGCTAACACTAACCCGCACCCTCACACGCACGCTCCCCCTAAAGCGTTGCCGTACCCTCACCTGGACCCTAAACCGTCCCCGTCCCCTAACCCCAACCCTAGCCCGAACCCTAACCCTAAACCTTCCCCGAAGCCTGACCCTCACCCGTCCCCTAATCCTAACCCGTACGCTAACAGTAACCCGCGACCTCACACGCACGCTCCCCCTAAAGCGTTGCTGTACCCTCACCTGGACCCTAAACCGTCCCCGTCCCCTAACCCTAACCCTAGCCCGAACCCTAACCCTAACCCTTCCCAGAAGCTATCCCTCACCCGTGCCCTAATCCTAACCCGTACGCTAACATTAACCCGCGCCCTCACACGCATGCTCCCCCTAAAGCGTTGCCGTACCCTCACCTGGACCCTAAACCGTCCCCGTCCCCTAATCCTAACCCTAGCCCGAACCCTAACCCTAACCCTTCCCCGAAGCCTGACCCTCACCCGTCCCCTAATCCTAACCCGTACGCTAACACTAACCCGCGCCCTCACACGCACGCTCCCCCTAAAGCGTTGCCGTACCCTCACCTGGACCCTAAACCGTCCCCGTCCCCTAACCCTAACCCTAGCCCGAACCCTAACCCTAACCCTTCCCCGCAGCCTGACCCTCACCCGTCCCCAAATCCTAACCCGTACGCTAACAATAACCCGCGCCCTCACACGCACGCTCCCCCTAAAGCGTTGCCGTACCCTCACCTGGACCCTAAACCGTCCCCGTCCCCTAACATTAACCCTAGCCCGAACCCTAACCCTAACCGTTCCCCGAAGCCTGACCCTCACCCGTCCCCTAATCCTAACCCGTACGCTAACACTAACCCGCGCCCTCACACGCAGACTACCCCTAAAGCGTTGCCGTACCCGAACCTGGACCCTAAACCGTCCCCGTCCCCTAACCCTAACCCTAGCCCGAACTCTAACCCTAACCCTTCCCCGAAGCCTGACCCTCACCCGTGCCCTAATCCTAACCCGTACGCTAACACTTACCCGTGCCCTCACACGCACGCTCCCCCTAAAGCGTTGCCGTACCCTCACCTGGACCCTAAACCGTCCCCATCCCCTAACCCTAACCCTAGCCCGAACCCTAACCCTAACCCTTCCCCGAAGCCTGACCCTTACCCGTGCCCTAATCCTAACCCGTACGCTAACACTAACCCGCGCCCTCACACGCATGCTCCCCCTAAAGCGTTGCCGTACCCTCACCTGGACCCTAAACCTTCCCCATCCCCTAACCCTAACCCTAGCCCGAACCCTAACCCTAACCCTTCCCCGAAGCCTGACCCTCACCCGTGCCCTAATCCTAACCCGTACGCTAACACTAACCCGCGCCCTCACAAGCACGCTCCTCCTAAAGCGTTGCCGTACCCTCACCTGGACCCTAAACCGTCCCCATCCCCTAACCCTAACCCTAGCCCGAACCCTAACCCTAACCCTTCCCCGAAGCCTGACCCTCACCCGTGCCCTAATCCTAACCCGTACGCTAACACTAACCCGCGCCCTCACACGCACGCTCCCCCTAAAGCGTTGCCGTACCCTCACCTGGACCCTAAACCGTCCCCTAACCCTAACCCTAACCCTAGCCCGAACCCTAACCCGAACACTTCCCCGAAGCCTGACCCTCACCCGTCCCCTAATCCTAACCCGTACGCTAACACTAACCCGCACCCTCACACGCACGCTCCCCCTGAAGCGTTGCTGTACCCTCACCTAGACCCTAAACCGTCCCCGTCCCCTAACCCTAACCCTAGCCCGAACCCTAACCCTAACACTTCCCCGAAGCCTGACCCTCACCCGTCCCCTAATCCTAACCCGTACGCTAACACTAACCCGCGCCCTCACACGCACGCTCCCCCTAAAGCGTTGCCGTACCCTCACCTGGACACTAAACCGTCCCCGTCCCCTAACCCTAACCCTAGCCCGAACCCTAACCCTAACCCTTCCCCGAAGCCTGACCCTCACCCGTCCCCTAATCCTAACCCGTACGCTAACACTAACCCGCGCCCTCACACGCACGCTCCCCCTAAAGCGTTGCCGTACCCTCACCTGGACCCTAAACCGTCCCCGTCCCCTAACCCCAACCCTAGCCCGAACCCTAACCCTAACCCTTCCCCGAAGCCTGACCCTCACCCGTCCCCTAATCCTAACCCGTACGCTAACAGTAACCCGCGCCCTCACACTCACGCTCCCCCTAAAGCGTTGCCGTACCCTCACCTGGACCCTAAACCGTCCCCGTCCCCTAACCCTAACCCTAGCCCGAACCCTAACCCTAACCCTTCCCCGAATCCTGACCCTCACCCGTGCCCTAATCCTAACCCCTACGCTAACACTAACCCGCACCCTCACATGCACGCTCCCCCTAAAGCGTTGCCGTACCCTCACCTGGACCCTAAACCGTTCCCGTCCCCTAACCCTAACCCTAGCTCGAACCCTAACCCTAACCCTTCCCCGAAGCCTGACCCTCACCCGTCCCCTAATCCTAACCCGCACGCTAACACTAACTCACGCCCTCACACGCACGCTCCCGCTAAAGCGTTGCCGTACCCTCACCTGGACCCTAAACCGTCCCCGTCCCCTAACCCTAACCCTAGCCCGAACCCTAACCCTAACCCTTCCCCGAAGCCTGACCCTCACCCGTCCCCTAATCCTAACCCGTACGATAACACTAACCCGCGCCCTCACACGCACGCACCCCCTAAAGCGTTGCAGTACCCTCACCTGGACCCTAAACCGTCCCCGTCCCCTAACCCTAACCCTAGCCCGAACCCTAACCCTAACCCTTCCCCGAAGCCTGACCCTCACCCGTGCCCTAATCCTAACCCGTACGCTAACACTAACCCGCACTCTCACACGCACGCTCCCCCTAAAGCGTTGCCGTACCCTCACCTGGACCCTAAACCGTCCCCGTCCCCTAACCCCAACCCTAGCCCGAACCCTAACCCTAACCCTTCCCCGAAGCCTGACACTCACCCGTCCCCTAATCCTAACCCGTACGCTAACACTAACCCGCGCCCTCACACGCACGCTCCCCCTAAAGCGTTGCCGTACCCTCACCTGGACCCTAAACCGTCCCCGTCCCCTAACCCTAACCCTAGCCCGAACCCTAACCCTAACCCTTCCCCGAATCCTGACCCTCACCCGTGCCCTAATCCTAACCCCTACGCTAACACTAACCCGCACCCTCACACACACGCTCCCCCTAAAGCGTTGCCGTACCCTCACCTTGACCCTAAACCGTCCCCGTCCCCTAACCCTAACCCTAGCCCGAACCCTAACCCTAAACCTTCCCCGAAGCCTGACCCTCACCCGTGCCCTAATCCTAACCCGTACGGTAACACTAACCCGCGCCCTCACACACACGCTCCCCCTAAAGCGTTGCCGTACCCTCACCTGGACCCTAAACCGTCCCCGTCCCCTAACCCTAACCCTAGCCCGAACCCTAACCCTAACCCTTCCCCGAAGCCTGACCCTCACCCGTCCCCTAATCCTAACCCGTACGCTAACACTAACCCGCGCCCTCACACGCACCCTCCCCCTAAAGCGTTGCCGTACCCTCACCTGGACCCTAAACCGTCCCCATCCCCTAACCCTAACCCTAGCCCGAACCCTAACCCTAACCCTTCCCCGAAGCCTGACCCTCACCCGTGCCCTAATCCTAACCCGTACGCTAACACTAACCCGCACCCTCACACGCACGCTCCCCCTAAAGCGTTGCCGTACCCTCACCTGGACCCTAAACCGTCACCGTCCCCTAACCCTAACCCTAGCCCGAACCCTAACCCTAACCCTTCCCCGAAGCCTGACACTCACCCGTGCCCTAATCCTAACCCGTACGCTAACACTAACCCGCGCCCTCACAGGCACGCTCCCCCTAAAGCGTTGCCGTACCCTCACCTGGACCCTAAACCGTCCCCGTCCCCTAACCCTAACCCTAGCCCGAACCCTAACCCTAACCCTTCCCCGAAGCCTGACCCTCACCCGTCCCCTAATCCTAACCCGTACGCTAACACTAACCCGCGCCCTCACACGCACGCTCCCCCTAAAGCGTTGCCATACCCTCACCTGGACCCTAAACCGTTCCCGTCCCCTAACCCTAACCCTAGCCCGAACCCTAACCCTAACCCTTCCCCGAAGCCTGACCCTCACCCGTCCCCTAATCCTAACCCGTACGCTAACACTAACCCGCGCCCTCACACGCACGCTCCCCCTAAAGCGTTGCCATACCCTCACCTGGACCCTAAACCGTCCCCGTCCCCTAACCCTAACCCTAGCCCGAACCCTAACCCTAACACTTCCCCGAAGCCTGACCCTCACCCGTGCCCTAATCCTAACCCGTACGCTAACACTAACCCGCACCCTCACACGCACGCTCCCCCTAAAGCGTTGCCGTACCCTCACCTGGACCCTAAACCGTCCCCGTCCCCTAACCCTAACCCTAGCCCGAACCCTAACCCTAACCCTTCCCCGAAGCCTGACCCTCACCCGTGCCCTAATCCTAACCCGTACGCTAACACTAACCCGCGCCCTCACACGCACGCTCCCCCTAAAGCGTTGCCGTACCCTCACCTGGACCCTAAACCGTTCCCGTCCCCTAACCCTAACCCTAGCCCGAACCCTAACCCTAACCCTTCCCCGAAGCCTGACCCTCACCCGTCCCCTAATCCTAACCCGTACGCTAACACTAACCCGGCGCCCTCACACGCACGCTCCCCCTAAAGCGTTGCCGTACCCTCACCTGGACCCTAAACCGTCCCCGTCCCCTAACCCTAACCCTAACCCTTCCCCGAAGCCTGACCCTCACCCGTGCCCTAATCCTAACCCGTACGCTAACACTAACCCGCGCCCTCACACGCACGCTCCACCTAAAGCGTTGCCGTACCCTCACCTGGACCCTAAACTGTCCCCGTCCCCTAACCCTAACCCTAGCCCGAACCCTAACCCTAACCCTTCCCCGAAGCCTGACCCTCACCCGTGCCCTAATCCTAACCCCTACGCTAACACTAACCCGCGCCCTCACACGCACGCTCCCCGTAAAGCGTTGCCGTACCCTCACCTGGACCCTAAACCGTCCCCGTCCCCTAACCCTAACCCTAGCCCGAACCGAAACCCTAACCCTTCCCCGAAGCCTGACCCTCACCCGTGCCCTAATCCTAACCCGTACGCTAACACTAACCCGCGCCCTCACAGGCACGCTCCCCCTAAAGCGTTGCCGTACCCTCACCTGGACCCTAAATCGTCCCCGTCCCCTAACCCTAACCCTAGCCCGAACCCTAACCCTAACCCTTCCCCGAAGCCTGACCCTCACCCGTGCCCTAATCCTAACCCTTACGCTAACACTAACCCGCGCCCTCACACGCACGCTCCCCCTAAAGCGTTGTCGTACCCTCACCTGGACCCTAAACCGTCCCCGTCCCCTAACCCTAACCCTAGCCCGAACACTAACCCTAACCCTTCCCCGAAGCTGACCCTCAACCGTGCCCTAATCCTAACCCGTACGCTAACACTAACCCGCGCCCTCTACGCACCCTCCCCCTAAAGCGTTGCCGTACCCTCACCTGGACCCTAAACCGTCCCCGTCCCCTAACCCTAACCCTAGCCCGAACCCTAACCCTAACCCTTCCCCGAAGCCTGACCCTCACCCGTCCCCTAATCCTAACCCGTACGCTAACACTAACCCGCACCCTCACACGCACGCTCCCCCTGAAGCGTTACCGTACCCTCACCTAGACCCTAAACCGTCCCCGTCCCCTAACCCTAACCCTAGCCCGAACCCTAACCCTAACCCTTACCCGAAGCCTGACCCTCACCCGTCCCCTAATCCTAACCCGTACGCTAACACTAACCCGCGCCCTCACACGCACGCTCCCCCTAAAGCGTTGCCGTACCCTCACCTGGACCCTAAACCGTCCCCGTCCCCTAACCCTAACCCTAGCCCGAACCCTAACCCTAACCCTTCCCCGAAGCCTGACCCTCACCCGTGCCCTAATCCTAACCCGTACGCTAACACTAACCCGCACTCTCACACGCACGCTCCCCCTAAAGCGTTGCCGTACCCTCACCTGGACCCTAAACCGTCCCCGTCCCCTAACCCCAACCCTAGCCCGAACCCTAACCCTAACCATTCCCCGAAGCCTGACCCTCACCCGTCCCCTAATCCTAACCCGTACGCTAACACTAACCCACGCCCTCACACGCACCCTCCCCCTAAAGCGTTGCCGTACCCTCACCTGGACCCTAAACCGTCCCCGTCCCCTAACCCTAACCCTAGCCCGAACCCTAACCCTAACCCTTCCCCGAATCCTGACCCTCACCCGTGCCCTAATCCTAACCCCTACGCTAACACTAACCCGCACCCTCACACGCACGCTCCCCCTAAAGCGTTGCCGTACCCTCACCTTGTCCCTAAACCGTCCCCGTCCCCTAACCCTAACCCTAGCCCGAACCCTAACCCTAAACCTTCCCCGAAGCCTGACCCTCACCCGTCCCCTAATCCTAACCCGTACGGTAACACTAACCCGCGCCCTCACACACACGCTCCCCCTAAAGCGTTGCCGTACCCTCACCTGGACCCTAAACCGTCCCCGTCCCCTAACCCTAACCCTAGCCCGAACCCTAACCCTAACCCTTCCCCGAAGCCTGACACTCACCCGTCCCCTAATCCTAACCCGTACGCTAACACTAACCCGCGCCCTCACACGCACGCTCCCCCTAAAGCGTTGCCGTACCCTCACCTGGACCCTAAACCGTCCCCGTCCCCTAACCCTAACCCTAGTCCGAACCCAAACCCTAACCCTTCCCCGAAGCCTGACCCTCACCTGTGCCCTAATCGTAACCCGTACGCTAATACTAACCCGCGCCCTCACACGCACGCTCCCCCTAAAGCGTTGCCGTACCCTCACCTGGACCCTAAATCGTCCCCGTCCCCTAACCCTAACCCTAGCCCGAACCCTAACCCTAACCCTTCCCCGAAGCCTGACCCTCACCCGTCCCCTAATCCTAACCCGTACGCTAACACTAACCCGCGCCCTCACACGCACGCTCCCCCTAAAGCGTTGCCGTACCCTCACCTGGACCCTAAACCGTCCCCATCCCCTAACCCTAACCCAAGCCCGAACCCTAACCCTAACCCTTCCCCGAAGCCTGACCCTCACCCGTCCCCTAATCCTAACCCGTACGCTAACACTAACCCGCACCCTCACACGCACGCTCCCCCTAAAGCGTTGCCGTACCCTCACCTGGACCCTAAACCGTCACCGTCCCCTAACCCTAACCCTAGCCCGAACCCTATCCCGAACACTTCCCCGAAGCCTGACCCTCACCCGTGCACTAATCCTAAACCGTACGCTAACACTAACCCGCACCCTCACACGCACGCTCCCCCTAAAGCGTTGCCGTACCCTCACCTGGACCCTAAACCGTCCCCGTCCCCTAACCCTAACCCTAGCCCGAACCCTAACCCTAACCCTTCCCCGAAGCCTGACCCTCACCCGTCCCCTAATCCTAACCCGTACGCTAACACTAACCCGCGCCCTCACAGGCACGCTCCTCCTAAAGCGTTGCCGTACCCTCACCTGGACCCTAAACCGTCCCCATCCCCTAACCCTAACCCTAGCCCGAACCCTAACCCTAACCCTTCCCCGAAGCCTGACCCTCACCCGTGCCCCAATCCTAACCCGTACGCTAACACTAACCCGCGCCCTCACAGGCACGCTCCTCCTAAAGCGTTGCCATACCCTCACCTGGACCCTAAATCGTCCCAATCCCCTAACCCTAACCCTAGCCCGAACCCTAACCCTAACCCTTCCCCGAAGCCTGACCCTCACCCGTCCCCTAATCCTAACACGTACGCTAACACTAACCCGCGCCCTCACACGCACGCTCCCCCTAAAGCGTTGCCGTACCCTCACCTGGACCCTAAACCGTCCCCGTCCCCTAACCCTAACCCTAGCCCGAACCCTAACCCGAACACTTCCCCGAAGCCTGACCCTCACCCGTCCCCTAATCCTAACACGTACGCTAACACTTACCCGCACCCTCACACGCACGCTCCCCCTGAAGCGTTGCCGTACCCTCACCTAGACCCTAAACCGTCCCCGTCCCCTAACCCTAACCCTAGCCCAAACCCTAACCCTAACACTTCCCCGAAGCCTGACCCTCACCCGTCCCCTAATCCTAACCCGTACGCTAACACTAACCCGCGCCCTCACACGCACGCTCCCCCTAAAGCGTTGCCGTACCCTCACCTGGACACTAAACCGTCCCCGTCCCCTAACCCTAACCCTAGCCCGAACCCTAACCCTAACCCTTCCCCGAAGCCTGACCCTCACCCGTCCCCTAATCCTAACCCGTACGCTAACACTAACCCGCGCCCTCACACGCACGCTCCCCCTAAAGCGTTGCCGTACCCTCACCTGGACCCTAAACCGTTTCCGTCCCCTAACCCTAACTCTAGCTCGAACCCTAACCCTAACCCTTCGCCGAAGCCTGACCCTCACCCGTCCCCTAGTCCTAACCCGCACGCTAACACTAACTCACGCCCTCACACGCACGCTCCCCCTAAAGCGTTGCCGTACCCTCACCTGGACCCTAAACCGTCCCCATCCCCTAACCCTAACCCTAGCCCGAACCCTAACCCTAACCCTTCCCCGAAGCCTGACCCTCACCCGTCCCCTAATCCTAACCCGTACGCTAACACTAACCCGCGCCCTCACACGCACGCTCCCCCTAAAGCGTTGCCGTACCCTCACCTGGACCCTAAACCGTCCCCGTCCCCTAACCCTAACCCTAGCCCGAACCCTAACCCTAACCCTTCCCCGAAGCCTGACCCTCACCCGTGCCCTAATCCTAACCCGTACGCTAACACTAACCCGCACTCTCACACGCACGCTCCCCCTAAAGCGTTGCCGTACCCTCACCTGGACCCTAAACCGTCCCCGTCCCCTAACCCCAACCCTAGCCCGAACCCTAACCCTAACCCTTCCCCGAAGCCTGACACTCACCCGTCCCCTAATCCTAACCCGTACGCTAACACTAACCCGCGCCCTCACACGCACGCTCCCCCTAAAGCGTTGCCGTACCCTCACCTGGACCCTAAACCGTCCCCGTCCCCTAACCCTAACCCTAGCCCGAACCCTAACCCTAACCCTTCCCCGAATCCTGACCCTCACCCGTGCCCTAATCCTAACCCCTACGCTAACACTAACCCGCACCCTCACACACACGCTCCCCCTAAAGCGTTGCCGTACCCTCACCTTGACCCTAAACCGTCCCCGTCCCCTAACCCTAACCCTAGCCCGAACCCTAACCCTAAACCTTCCCCGAAGCCTGACCCTCACCCGTGCCCTAATCCTAACCCGTACGGTAACACTAACCCGCGCCCTCACACACACGCTCCCCCTAAAGCGTTGCCGTACCCTCACCTGGACCCTAAACCGTCCCCGTCCCCTAACCCTAACCCTAGCCCAAACCCTAACCCTAACCCTTCCCCGAAGCCTGACCCTCACCCGTCCCCTAATCCTAACCCGTACGCTAACACTAACCCGCGCCCTCACACGCATCCTCCCCCTAAAGCGTTGCCGTACCCTCACCTGGACCCTAAACCGTCCCCATCCCCTAACCCTAACCCTAGCCCGAACCCTAACCCTAACCCTTCCCCGAAGCCTGACCCTCACCCGTGCCCTAATCCTAACCCGTACGCTAACACTAACCCGCACCCTCACATGCACGCTCCCCCTAAAGCGTTGCCGTACCCTCACCTGGACCCTAAACCGTCCCCGTCCCCTAACCCCAACCCTAGCCCGAACCCTAACCCTAACCCTTCCCCGAAGCCTGACACTCACCCGTGCCCTAATCCTAACCCGTACGCTAACACTAACCCGCGCCCTCACAGGCACGCTCCCCCTAAAGCGTTGCCGTACCCTCACCTGGACCCTAAACCGTCCCCATCCCCTAACCCTAACCCTAGCCCGAACCCTAACCCTAACCCTTCCCCGAAGCCTGACCCTCACCCGTGCCCTAATCCTAACCCGTACGCTAACACTAACCCGCGCCCTCACACGCACGCTCCCCCTAAAGCGTTGCCGTACCCTCACCTGCACCCTAAACCGTCCACGTCCCCTAACCCTAACCCTAGCCCGAACCCTATCCCGAACACTTCCCCGAAACCTGACCCTCACCCGTGCACTAATCCTAAACCGTACGCTAACACTAACCCGCACCCTCACACGCACGCTCCCCCTAAAGCGTTGCCGTACCCTCACCTGGACCCTAAACCGTCCCCGTCCCCTAACCCTAACCCTAGCCCGAACCCTAACCCTAACCCTTCCCCGAAGCCTGACCCTCACCCGTCCCCTAATCCTAACCCGTACGCTAACACTAACCCGCGCCCTCACATGCACGCTCCCCCTAAAGCGTTGCCGTACCCTCACCTGGACCCTAAACCGTTCCCGTCCCCTAACCCTAACCCTAGCTCGAACCCTAACCCTAACCCTTCCCCGAAGCCTGACCCTCACCCGTCCCCTAATCCTAACCCGCACGCTAACACTAACTCACGCCCTCACACGCACGCTCCCGCTAAAGCGTTGCCGTACCCTCACCTGGACCCTAAACCGTCCCCGTCCCCTAACCCTAACCCTAGCCCGAACCCTAACCCTAACCCTTCCCCGAAGCCTGACCCTCACCCGTCCCCTAATCCTAACCCGTACGATAACACTAACCCGCGCCCTCACACGCACGCACCCCCTAAAGCGTTGCAGTACCCTCACCTGGACCCTAAACCGTCCCCGTCCCCTAACCCTAACCCTAGCCCGAACCCTAACCCTAACCCTTCCCCGAAGCCTGACCCTCACCCGTGCCCTAATCCTAACCCGTACGCTAACACTAACCCGCACTCTCACACGCACGCTCCCCCTAAAGCGTTGCCGTACCCTCACCTGGACCCTAAACCGTCCCCGTCCCCTAACCCCAACCCTAGCCCGAACCCTAACCCTAACCCTTCCCCGAAGCCTGACACTCACCCGTCCCCTAATCCTAACCCGTACGCTAACACTAACCCGCGCCCTCACACGCACGCTCCCCCTAAAGCGTTGCCGTACCCTCACCTGGACCCTAAACCGTCCCCGTCCCCTAACCCTAACCCTAGCCCGAACCCTAACCCTAACCCTTCCCCGAATCCTGACCCTCACCCGTGCCCTAATCCTAACCCCTACGCTAACACTAACCCGCACCCTCACACACACGCTCCCCCTAAAGCGTTGCCATACCCTCACCTTGACCCTAAACCGTCCCCGTCCCCTAACCCTAACCCTAGCCCGAACCCTAACCCTAAACCTTCCCCGAAGCCTGACCCTCACCCGTGCCCTAATCCTAACCCGTACGGTAACACTAACCCGCGCCCTCACACACACGCTCCCCCTAAAGCGTTGCCGTACCCTCACCTGGACCCTAAACCGTCCCCGTCCCCTAACCCTAACCCTAGCCCGAACCCTAACCCTAACCCTTCCCCGAAGCCTGACCCTCACCCGTCCCCTAATCCTAACCCGTACGCTAACACTAACCCGCGCCCTCACACGCACCCTCCCCCTAAAGCGTTGCCGTACCCTCACCTGGACCCTAAACCGTCCCCATCCCCTAACCCTAACCCTAGCCCGAACCCTAACCCTAACCCTTCCCCGAAGCCTGACCCTCACCCGTGCCCTAATCCTAACCCGTACGCTAACACTAACCCGCACCCTCACACGCACGCTCCCCCTAAAGCGTTGCCGTACCCTCACCTGGACCCTAAACCATCACCGTCCCCTAACCCTAACCCTAGCCCGAACCCTAACCCTAACACTTCCCCGAAGCCTGACACTCACCCGTGCCCTAATCCTAACCCGTACGCTAACACTAACCCGCGCCCTCACAGGCACGCTCCCCCTAAAGCGTTGCCGTACCCTCACCTGGACCCTAAACCGTCCCCGTCCCCTAACCCTAACCCTAGCCCGAACCCTAACACTAACCCTTCCCCGAAGCCTGACCCTCACCCGTCCCCTAATCCTAACCCGTACGCTAACACTAACCCGCGCCCTCACACGCACGCTCCCCCTAAAGCGTTGCCATACCCTCACCTGGACCCTAAACCGTTCCCGTCCCCTAACCCTAACCCTAGCCCGAACCCTAACCCTAACCCTTCCCCGAAGCCTGACCCTCACCCGTCCCCTAATCCTAACCCGTACGCTAACACTAACCCGCGCCCTCACACGCACGCTCCCCCTAAAGCGTTGCCATACCCTCACCTGGACCCTAAACCGTCCCCGTCCCCTAACCCTAACCCTAGCCCGAACCCTAACCCTAACACTTCCCCGAAGCCTGACCCTCACCCGTGCCCTAATCCTAACCCGTACGCTAACACTAACCCGCACCCTCACACGCACGCTCCCCCTAAAGCGTTGCCGTACCCTCACCTGGACCCTAAACCGTCCCCGTCCCCTAACCCTAACCCTAGCCCGAACCCTAACCCTAACCCTTCCCCGAAGCCTGACCCTCACCCGTGCCCTAATCCTAACCCGTACGCTAACACTAACCCGCGCCCTCACACGCACGCTCCCCCTAAAGCGTTGCCGTACCCTCACCTGGACCCTAAACCGTTCCCGTCCCCTAACCCTAACCCTAGCCCGAACCCTAACCCTAACCCTTCCCCGAAGCCTGACCCTCACCCGTCCCCTAATCCTAACCCGTACGCTAACACTAACCCGGCGCCCTCACACGCACCCTCCCCCTAAAGCGTTGCCGTACCCTCACCTGGACCCTAAACCGTCCCCGTCCCCTAACCCTAACCCTAGCCCGAACCCTAACCCTAACCCTTCCCCGAAGCCTGACCCTCACCCGTGCCCTAATCCTAACCCGTACGCTAACACTAACCCGCGCCCTCACACGCACGCTCCACCTAAAGCGTTGCCGTACCCTCACCTGGACCCTAAACTGTCCCCGTCCCCTAACCCTAACCCTAGCCCGAACCCTAACCCTAACCCTTCCCCGAAGCCTGACCCTCACCCGTCCCCTAATCCTAACCCGTACGCTAACACTAACCCGCGCCCTCACACGCACGCTCCCCCTAAAGCGTTGCCGTACCCTCACCTGGACCCTAAACCGTCCCCGTCCCCTAACCCTAACCCTAGCCCGAACCCTAACCCTAACCCTTCCCCGAAGCCTGACCCTCACCCGTGCCCTAATCCTAACCCGTACGCTAACACTAACCCGCACTCTCACACGCACGCTCCCCCTAAAGCGTTGCCGTACCCTCACCTGGACCCTAAACCGTCCCCGTCCCCTAACCCCAACCCTAGCCCGAACCCTAACCCTAACCCTTCCCCGAAGCCTGACACTCACCCGTCCCCTAATCCTAACCCGTACGCTAACACTAACCCGCGCCCTCACACGCACGCTCCCCCTAAAGCGTTGCCGTACCCTCACCTGGACCCTAAACCGTCCCCGTCCCCTAACCCTAACCCTAGCCCGAACCCTAACCCTAACCCTTCCCCGAATCCTGACCCTCACCCGTGCCCTAATCCTAACCCCTACGCTAACACTAACCCGCACCCTCACACACACGCTCCCCCTAAAGCGTTGCCGTACCCTCACCTTGACCCTAAACCGTCCCCGTCCCCTAACCCTAACCCTAGCCCGAACCCTAACCCTAAACCTTCCCCGAAGCCTGACCCTCACCCGTGCCCTAATCCTAACCCGTACGGTAACACTAACCCGCGCCCTCACACACACGCTCCCCCTAAAGCGTTGCCGTACCCTCACCTGGACCCTAAACCGTCCCCGTCCCCTAACCCTAACCCTAGCCCAAACCCTAACCCTAACCCTTCCCCGAAGCCTGACCCTCACCCGTCCCCTAATCCTAACCCGTACGCTAACACTAACCCGCGCCCTCACACGCATCCTCCCCCTAAAGCGTTGCCGTACCCTCACCTGGACCCTAAACCGTCCCCATCCCCTAACCCTAACCCTAGCCCGAACCCTAACCCTAACCCTTCCCCGAAGCCTGACCCTCACCCGTGCCCTAATCCTAACCCGTACGCTAACACTAACCCGCACCCTCACATGCACGCTCCCCCTAAAGCGTTGCCGTACCCTCACCTGGACCCTAAACCGTCCCCGTCCCCTAACCCCAACCCTAGCCCGAACCCTAACCCTAACCCTTCCCCGAAGCCTGACACTCACCCGTGCCCTAATCCTAACCCGTACGCTAACACTAACCCGCGCCCTCACAGGCACGCTCCCCCTAAAGCGTTGCCGTACCCTCACCTGGACCCTAAACCGTCCCCATCCCCTAACCCTAACCCTAGCCCGAACCCTAACCCTAACCCTTCCCCGAAGCCTGACCCTCACCCGTGCCCTAATCCTAACCCGTACGCTAACACTAACCCGCGCCCTCACACGCACGCTCCCCCTAAAGCGTTGCCGTACCCTCACCTGCACCCTAAACCGTCCACGTCCCCTAACCCTAACCCTAGCCCGAACCCTATCCCGAACACTTCCCCGAAGCCTGACCCTCACCCGTGCACTAATCCTAAACCGTACGCTAACACTAACCCGCACCCTCACACGCACGCTCCCCCTAAAGCGTTGCCGTACCCTCACCTGGACCCTAAACCGTCCCCGTCCCCTAACCCTAACCCTAGCCCGAACCCTAACCCTAACCCTTCCCCGAAGCCTGACCCTCACCCGTGCCCTAATCCTAACCCGTACGCTAACACTAACCCGCGCCCTCACATGCACGCTCCCCCTAAAGCGTTGCCGTACCCTCACCTGGACCCTAAACCGTTCCCGTCCCCTAACCCTAACCCTAGCTCGACCCCTAACCCTAACCCTTCCCCGAAGCCTGACCCTCACCCGTCCCCTAATCCTAACCCGCACGCTAACACTAACTCACGCCCTCACACGCACGCTCCCGCTAAAGCGTTGCCGTACCCTCACCTGGACCCTAAACCGTCCCCGTCCCCTAACCCTAACCCTAGCCCGAACCCTAACCCTAACCCTTCCCCGAAGCCTGACCCTCACCCGTCCCCTAATCCTAACCCGTACGATAACACTAACCCGCGCCCTCACACGCACGCACCCCCTAAAGCGTTGCAGTACCCTCACCTGGACCCTAAACCGTCCCCGTCCCCTAACCCTAACCCTAGCCCGAACCCTAACCCTAACCCTTCCCCGAAGCCTGACCCTCACCCGTGCCCTAATCCTAACCCGTACGCTAACACTAACCCGCACTCTCACACGCACGCTCCCCCTAAAGCGTTGCCGTACCCTCACCTGGACCCTAAACCGTCCCCGTCCCCTAACCCCAACCCTAGCCCGAACCCTAACCCTAACCCTTCCCCGAAGCCTGACACTCACCCGTCCCCTAATCCTAACCCGTACGCTAACACTAACCCGCGCCCTCACACGCACGCTCCCCCTAAAGCGTTGCCGTACCCTCACCTGGACCCTAAACCGTCCCCGTCCCCTAACCCTAACCCTAGCCCGAACCCTAACCCTAACCCTTCCCCGAATCCTGACCCTCACCCGTGCCCTAATCCTAACCCCTACGCTAACACTAACCCGCACCCTCACACACACGCTCCCCCTAAAGCGTTGCCATACCCTCACCTTGACCCTAAACCGTCCCCGTCCCCTAACCCTAACCCTAGCCCGAACCCTAACCCTAAACCTTCCCCGAAGCCTGACCCTCACCCGTGCCCTAATCCTAACCCGTACGGTAACACTAACCCGCGCCCTCACACACACGCTCCCCCTAAAGCGTTGCCGTACCCTCACCTGGACCCTAAACCGTCCCCGTCCCCTAACCCTAACCCTAGCCCGAACCCTAACCCTAACCCTTCCCCGAAGCCTGACCCTCACCCGTCCCCTAATCCTAACCCGTACGCTAACACTAACCCGCGCCCTCACACGCACCCTCCCCCTAAAGCGTTGCCGTACCCTCACCTGGACCCTAAACCGTCCCCATCCCCTAACCCTAACCCTAGCCCGAACCCTAACCCTAACCCTTCCCCGAAGCCTGACCCTCACCCGTGCCCTAATCCTAACCCGTACGCTAACACTAACCCGCACCCTCACACGCACGCTCCCCCTAAAGCGTTGCTGTACCCTCACCTGGACCCTAAACCATCACCGTCCCCTAACCCTAACCCTAGCCCGAACCCTAACCCTAACACTTCCCCGAAGCCTGACACTCACCCGTGCCCTAATCCTAACCCGTACGCTAACACTAACCCGCGCCCTCACAGGCACGCTCCCCCTAAAGCGTTGCCGTACCCTCACCTGGACCCTAAACCGTCCCCGTCCCCTAACCCTAACCCTAGCCCGAACCCTAACCCTAACCCTTCCCCGAAGCCTGACCCTCACCCGTCCCCTAATCCTAACCCGTACGCTAACACTAACCCGCGCCCTCACACGCACGCTCCCCCTAAAGCGTTGCCATACCCTCACCTGGACCCTAAACCGTTCCCGTCCCCTAACCCTAACCCTAGCCCGAACCCTAACCCTAACCCTTCCCCGAAGCCTGACCCTCACCCGTCCCCTAATCCTAACCCGTACGCTAACACTAACCCGCGCCCTCACACGCACGCTCCCCCTAAAGCGTTGCCATACCCTCACCTGGACCCTAAACCGTCCCCGTCCCCTAACCCTAACCCTAGCCCGAACCCTAACCCTAACACTTCCCCGAAGCCTGACCCTCACCCGTGCCCTAATCCTAACCCGTACGCTAACACTAACCCGCACCCTCACACGCACGCTCCCCCTAAAGCGTTGCCGTACCCTCACCTGGACCCTAAACCGTCCCCGTCCCCTAACCCTAACCCTAGCCCGAACCCTAACCCTAACCCTTCCCCGAAGCCTGACCCTCACCCGTGCCCTAATCCTAACCCGTACGCTAACACTAACCCGCGCCCTCACACGCACGCTCCCCCTAAAGCGTTGCCGTACCCTCACCTGGACCCTAAACCGTTCCCGTCCCCTAACCCTAACCCTAGCCCGAACCCTAACCCTAACCCTTCCCCGAAGCCTGACCCTCACCCGTCCCCTAATCCTAACCCGTACGCTAACACTAACCCGGCGCCCTCACACGCACCCTCCCCCTAAAGCGTTGCCGTACCCTCACCTGGACCCTAAACCGTCCCCGTCCCCTAACCCTAACCCTAGCCCGAACCCTAACCCTAACCCTTCCCCGAAGCCTGACCCTCACCCGTGCCCTAATCCTAACCCGTACGCTAACACTAACCCGCGCCCTCACACGCACGCTCCACCTAAAGCGTTGCCGTACCCTCACCTGGACCCTAAACTGTCCCCGTCCCCTAACCCTAACCCTAGCCCGAACCCTAACCCTAACCCTTCCCCGAAGCCTGACCCTCACCCGTGCCCTAATCCTAACCCGTACGCTAACACTAACCCGCGCCCTCACACGCACGCTCCCCGTAAAGCGTTGCCGTACCCTCACCTGGACCCTAAACCGTCCCCGTCCCCTAACCCTAACCCTAGCCCGAACCGAAACCCTAACCCTTCCCCGAAGCCTGACCCTCACCCGTGCCCTAATCCTAACCCGTACGCTAACACTAACCTGCGCCCTCACAGGCACGCTCCCCCTAAAGCGTTGCCGTACCCTCACCTGGACCCTAAATCGTCCCCGTCCCCTAACCCTAACCCTAGCCCGAACCCTAACCCTAACCCTTCCCCGAAGCCTGACCCTCACCCGTGCCCTAATCCTAACCCTTACGCTAACACTAACCCGCGCCCTCACACGCACGCTCCCCCTAAAGCGTTGTCGTACCCTCACCTGGACCCTAAACCGTCCCCGTCCCCTAACCCTAACCCTAGCCCGAACACTAACCCTAACCCTTCCCCGAAGCTGACCCTCAACCGTGCCCTAATCCTAACCCGTACGCTAACACTAACCCGCGCCCTCTACGCACCCTCCCCCTAAAGCGTTGCCGTACCCTCACCTGGACCCTAAACCGTCCCCGTCCCCTAACCCTAACCCTAGCCCGAACCCTAACCCTAACCCTTCCCCGAAGCCTGACCCTCACCCGTCCCCTAATCCTAACCCGTACGCTAACACTAACCCGCACCCTCACACGCACGCTCCCCCTGAAGCGTTACCGTACCCTCACCTAGACCCTAAACCGTCCCCGTCCCCTAACCCTAACCCTAGCCCGAACCCTAACCCTAACCCTTACCCGAAGCCTGACCCTCACCCGTCCCCTAATCCTAACCCGTACGCTAACACTAACCCGCGCCCTCACACGCACGCTCCCCCTAAAGCGTTGCCGTACCCTCACCTGGACCCTAAACCGTCCCCGTCCCCTAACCCTAACCCTAGCCCGAACCCTAACCCTAACCCTTCCCCGAAGCCTGACACTCACCCGTGCCCTAATCCTAACCCGTACGCTAACACTAACCCGCACTCTCACACGCACGCTCCCCCTAAAGCGTTGCCGTACCCTCACCTGGACCCTAAACCGTCCCCGTCCCCTAACCCCAACCCTAGCCCGAACCCTAACCCTAACCATTCCCCGAAGCCTGACCCTCACCCGTCCCCTAATCCTAACCCGTACGCTAACACTAACCCACGCCCTCACACGCACCCTCCCCCTAAAGCGTTGCCGTACCCTCACCTGGACCCTAAACCGTCCCCGTCCCCTAACCCTAACCCTAGCCCGAACCCTAACCCTAACCCTTCCCCGAATCCTGACCCTCACCCGTGCCCTAATCCTAACCCCTACGCTAACACTAACCCGCACCCTCACACGCACGCTCCCCCTAAAGCGTTGCCGTACCCTCACCTTGTCCCTAAACCGTCCCCGTCCCCTAACCCTAACCCTAGCCCGAACCCTAACCCTAAACCTTCCCCGAAGCCTGACCCTCACCCGTCCCCTAATCCTAACCCGTACGGTAACACTAACCCGCGCCCTCACACACACGCTCCCCCTAAAGCGTTGCCGTACCCTCACCTGGACCCTAAACCGTCCCCGTCCCCTAACCCTAACCCTAGCCCGAACCCTAACCCTAACCCTTCCCCGAAGCCTGACACTCACCCGTCCCCTAATCCTAACCCGTACGCTAACACTAACCCGCGCCCTCACACGCACGCTCCCCCTAAAGCGTTGCCGTACCCTCACCTGGACCCTAAACCGTCCCCGTCCCCTAACCCTAACCCTAGTCCGAACCCAAACCCTAACCCTTCCCCGAAGCCTGACCCTCACCTGTGCCCTAATCCTAACCCGTACGCTAATAATAACCCGCGCCCTCACACGCACGCTCCCCCTAAAGCGTTGCCGTACCCTCACCTGGACCCTAAATCGTCCCCGTCCCCTAACCCTAACCCTAGCCCGAACCCTAACCCTAACCCTTCCCCGAAGCCTGACCCTCACCCGTCCCCTAATCCTAACCCGTACGCTAACACTAACCCGCGCCCTCACACGCACGCTCCCCCTAAAGCGTTGCCGTACCCTCACCTGGACCCTAAACCGTCCCCATCCCCTAACCCTAACCCAAGCCCGAACCCTAACCCTAACCCTTCCCCGAAGCCTGACCCTCACCCGTCCCCTAATCCTAACCCGTACGCTAACACTAACCCGCACCCTCACACGCACGCTCCCCCTAAAGCGTTGCCGTACCCTCACCTGGACCCTAAACCGTCACCGTCCCCTAACCCTAACCCTAGCCCGAACCCTATCCCGAACACTTCCCCGAAGCCTGACCCTCACCCGTGCACTAATCCTAAACCGTACGCTAACACTAACCCGCACCCTCACACGCACGCTCCCCCTAAAGCGTTGCCGTACCCTCACCTGGACCCTAAACCGTCCCCGTCCCCTAACCCTAACCCTAGCCCGAACCCTAACCCTAACCCTTCCCCGAAGCCTGACCCTCACCCGTCCCCTAATCCTAACCCGTACGCTAACACTAACCCGCGCCCTCACAGGCACGCTCCTCCTAAAGCGTTGCCGTACCCTCACCTGGACCCTGAACCGTCCCCATCCCCTAACCCTAACCCTAGCCCGAACCCTAACCCTAACCCTTCCCCGAAGCCTGACCCTCACCCGTGCCCCAATCCTAACCCGTACGCTAACACTAACCCGCGCCCTCACAGGCACGCTCCTCCTAAAGCGTTGCCATACCCTCACCTGGACCCTAAACCGTCCCCATCCCCTAACCCTAACCCTAGCCCGAACCCTAACCCTAACCCTTCCCCGAAGCCTGACCCTCACCCGTCCCCTGATCCTAACACCTACGCTAACACTAACCCGCGCCCTCACACGCACGCTCCCCCTAAAGCGTTGCCGTACCCTCACCTGGACCCTAAACCGTCCCCGTCCCCTAACCCTAACCCTAGCCCGAACCCTAACCCGAACACTTCCCCGAAGCCTGACCCTCACCCGTCCCCTAATCCTAACACGTACGCTAACACTAACCCGCACTCTCACACGCACGCTCCCCCTGAAGCGTTGCCGTACCCTCACCTAGACCCTAAACCGTCCCCGTCCCCTAACCCTAACCCTAGCCCAAACCCTAACCCTAACACTTCCCCGAAGCCTGACCCTCACCCGTCCCCTAATCCTAACCCGTACGCTAACACTAACCCGCGCCCTCACACGCACGCTCCCCCTAAAGCGTTGCCGTACCCTCACCTGGACACTAAACCGTCCCCGTCCCCTAACCCTAACCCTAGCCCGAACCCTAACCCTAACCCTTCCCCGAAGCCTGACCCTCACCCGTCCCCTAATCCTAACCCGTACGCTAACACTAACCCGCGCCCTCACACGCACGCTCCCCCTAAAGCGTTGCCATACCCTCACCTGGACCCTAAACCGTTCCCGTCCCCTAACCCTAACCCTAGCTCGAACCCTAACCCTAACCCTTCGCCGAAGCCTGACCCTCACCCGTCCCCTAATCCTAACCCGCCCGCTAACACTAACTCACGCCCTCACACGCACGCTCCCCCTAAAGCGTTGCCGTACCCTCACCTGGACCCTAAACCGTCCCCATCCCCTAACCCTAACCCTAGCCCGAACCCTAACCCTAACCCTTCCCCGAAGCCTGACCCTCACCCGTCCCCTAATCCTAACCCGTACGCTAACACTAACCCGCGCCCTCACACGCACGCTCCCCCTAAAGCGTTGCCGTACCCTCACCTGGACCCTAAACCGTCCCCGTCCCCTAACCCTAACCCTAGCCCGAACCCTAACCCTAACCCTTCCCCGAAGCCTGACCCTCACCCGTGCCCTAATCCTAACCCGTACGCTAACACTAACCCGCACTCTCACACGCACGCTCCCCCTAAAGCGTTGCCGTACCCTCACCTGGACCCTAAACCGTCCCCGTCCCCTAACCCCAACCCTAGCCCGAACCCTAACCCTAACCCTTCCCCGAAGCCTGACACTCACCCGTCCCCTAATCCTAACCCGTACGCTAACACTAACCCACGCCCTCACACGCACGCTCCCCCTAAAGCGTTGCCGTACCCTCACCTGGACCCTAAACCGTCCCCGTCCCCTAACCCTAACCCTAGCCCGAACCCTAACCCTAACCCTTCCCCGAATCCTGACCCTCACCCGTGCCCTAATCCTAACCCCTACGCTAACACTTACCCGCACCCTCACACACACGCTCCCCCTAAAGCGTTGCCGTACCCTCACCTTGACCCTAAACCGTCCCCGTCCCCTAACCCTAACCCTAGCCCGAACCCTAACCCTAAACCTTCCCCGAAGCCTGACCCTCACCCGTGCCCTAATCCTAACCCGTACGGTAACACTAACCCGCGCCCTCACACACACGCTCCCCCTAAAGCGTTGCCGTACCCTCACCTGGACCCTAAACCGTCCCCGTCCCCTAACCCTAACCCTAGCCCAAACCCTAACCCTAACCCTTCCCCGAAGCCTGACCCTCACCCGTCCCCTAATCCTAACCCGTACGCTAACACTAACCCGCGCCCTCACACGCACCCTCCCCCTAAAGCGTTGCCGTACCCTCACCTGGACCCTAAACCGTCCCCATCCCCTAACCCTAACCCTAGCCCGAACCCTAACCCTAACCCTTCCCCGAAGCCTGACCCTCACCCGTGCCCTAATCCTAACCCGTACGCTAACACTAACCCGCACCCTCACATGCACGCTCCCCCTAAAGCGTTGCCGTACCCTCACCTGGACCCTAAACCGTCCCCGTCCCCTAACCCCAACCCTAGCCCGAACCCTAACCCTAACCCTTCCCCGAAGCCTGACACTCACCCGTGCCCTAATCCTAACCCGTACGCTAACACTAACCCGCGCCCTCACAGGCACGCTCCCCCTAAAGCGTTGCCGTACCCTCACCTGGACCCTAAACCGTCCCCATTCCCTAACCCTAACCCTAGCCCGAACCCTAACCCTAACCCTTCCCCGAAGCCTGACCCTCACCCGTGCCCTAATCCTAACCCGTACGCTAACACTAACCCGCGCCCTCACACGCACGCTCCCCCTAAAGCGTTGCCGTACCCTCACCTGCACCCTAAACCGTCCACGTCCCCTAACCCTAACCCTAGCCCGAACCCTATCCCGAACACTTCCCCGAAGCCTGACCCTCACCCGTGCACTAATCCTAAACCGTACGCTAACACTAACCCGCACCCTCACACGCACGCTCCCCCTAAAGCGTTGCCGTACCCTCACCTGGACCCTAAACCGTCCCCGTCCCCTAACCCTAACCCTAGCCCGAACCCTAACCCTAACCCTTCCCCGAAGCCTGACCCTCACCCGTCCCCTAATCCTAACCCGTACGCTAACACTAACCCGCGCCCTCACACGCACGCTCCCCCTAAAGCGTTGCCATACCCTCACCTGGACCCTAAACCGTTCCCGTCCCCTAACCCTAACCCTAGCCCGAACCCTAACCCTAACCCTTCCCCGAAGCCTGACCCTCACCCGTGCCCTAATCCTAACCCGTACGCTAACACTAACCCGCGCCCTCACACGCACGCTCCCCCTAAAGCGTTGCCGTACCCTCACCTGGACCCTAAACCGTTCCCGTCCCCTAACCCTAACCCTAGCCCGAACCCTAACCCTAACCCTTCCCCGAAGCCTGACCCTCACCCGTCCCCTAATCCTAACCCGTACGCTAACACTAACCCGGCGCCCTCACACGCACCCTCCCCCTAAAGCGTTGCCGTACCCTCACCTGGACCCTAAACCGTCCCCGTCCCCTAACCCTAACCCTAGCCCGAACCCTAACCCTAACCCTTCCCCGAAGCCTGACCCTCACCCGTGCCCTAATCCTAACCCGTACGCTAACACTAACCCGCGCCCTCACACGCACGCTCCACCTAAAGCGTTGCCGTACCCTCACCTGGACCCTAAACTGTCCCCGTCCCCTAACCCTAACCCTAGCCCGAACCCTAACCCTAACCCTTCCCCGAAGCCTGACCCTCACCCGTGCCCTAATCCTAACCCGTACGCTAACACTAACCCGCGCCCTCACACGCACGCTCCCCGTAAAGCGTTGCCGTACCCTCACCTGGACCCTAAACCGTCCCCGTCCCCTAACCCTAACCCTAGCCCGAACCGAAACCCTAACCCTTCCCCGAAGCCTGACCCTCACCCGTGCCCTAATCCTAACCCGTACGCTAACACTAACCCGCGCCCTCACAGGCACGCTCCCCCTAAAGCGTTGCCGTACCCTCACCTGGACCCTAAATCGTCCCCGTCCCCTAACCCTAACCCTAGCCCGAACCCTAACCCTAACCCTTCCCCGAAGCCTGACCCTCACCCGTGCCCTAATCCTAACCCTTACGCTAACACTAACCCGCGCCCTCACACGCACGCTCCCCCTAAAGCGTTGTCGTACCCTCACCTGGACCCTAAACCGTCCCCGTCCCCTAACCCTAACCCTAGCCCGAACACTAACCCTAACCCTTCCCCGAAGCTGACCCTCAACCGTGCCCTAATCCTAACCCGTACGCTAACACTAACCCGCGCCCTCTACGCACCCTCCCCCTAAAGCGTTGCCGTACCCTCACCTGGACCCTAAACCGTCCCCGTCCCCTAACCCTAACCCTAGCCCGAACCCTAACCCTAACCCTTCCCCGAAGCCTGACCCTCACCCGTCCCCTAATCCTAACCCGTACGCTAACACTAACCCGCACCCTCACACGCACGCTCCCCCTGAAGCGTTACCGTACCCTCACCTAGACCCTAAACCGTCCCCGTCCCCTAACCCTAACCCTAGCCCGAACCCTAACCCTAACCCTTACCCGAAGCCTGACCCTCACCCGTCCCCTAATCCTAACCCGTACGCTAACACTAACCCGCGCCCTCACACGCACGCTCCCCCTAAAGCGTTGCCGTACCCTCACCTGGACCCTAAACCGTCCCCGTCCCCTAACCCTAACCCTAGCCCGAACCCTAACCCTAACCCTTCCCCGAAGCCTGACACTCACCCGTGCCCTAATCCTAACCCGTACGCTAACACTAACCCGCACTCTCACACGCACGCTCCCCCTAAAGCGTTGCCGTACCCTCACCTGGACCCTAAACCGTCCCCGTCCCCTAACCCCAACCCTAGCCCGAACCCTAACCCTAACCATTCCCCGAAGCCTGACCCTCACCCGTCCCCTAATCCTAACCCGTACGCTAACACTAACCCACGCCCTCACACGCACCCTCCCCCTAAAGCGTTGCCGTACCCTCACCTGGACCCTAAACCGTCCCCGTCCCCTAACCCTAACCCTAGCCCGAACCCTAACCCTAACTCTTCCCCGAATCCTGACCCTCACCCGTGCCCTAATCCTAACCCCTACGCTAACACTAACCCGCACCCTCACACGCACGCTCCCCCTAAAGCGTTGCCGTACCCTCACCTTGTCCCTAAACCGTCCCCGTCCCCTAACCCTAACCCTAGCCCGAACCCTAACCCTAAACCTTCCCCGAAGCCTGACCCTCACCCGTCCCCTAATCCTAACCCGTACGGTAACACTAACCCGCGCCCTCACACACACGCTCCCCCTAAAGCGTTGCCGTACCCTCACCTGGACCCTAAACCGTCCCCGTCCCCTAACCCTAACCCTAGCCCGAACCCTAACCCTAACCCTTCCCCGAAGCCTGACCCTCACCCGTCCCCTAATCCTAACCCGTACGCTAACACTAACCCGCGCCCTCACACGCACGCTCCCCCTAAAGCGTTGCCGTACCCTCACCTGGACCCTAAACCGTCCCCGTCCCCTAACCCTAACCCTAGTCCGAACCCAAACCCTAACCCTTCCCCGAAGCCTGACCCTCACCTGTGCCCTAATCCTAACCCGTACGCTAATAATAACCCGCGCCCTCACACGCACGCTCCCCCTAAAGCGTTGCCGTACCCTCACCTGGACCCTAAATCGTCCCCGTCCCCTAACCCTAACCCTAGCCCGAACCCTAACCCTAACCCTTCCCCGAAGCCTGACCCTCACCCGTCCCCTAATCCTAACCCGTACGCTAACACTAACCCGCGCCCTCACACGCACGCTCCCCCTAAAGCGTTGCCGTACCCTCACCTGGACCCTAAACCGTCCCCATCCCCTAACCCTAACCCAAGCCCGAACCCTAACCCTAACCCTTCCCCGAAGCCTGACCCTCACCCGTCCCCTAATCCTAACCCGTACGCTAACACTAACCCGCACCCTCACACGCACGCTCCCCCTAAAGCGTTGCCGTACCCTCACCTGGACCCTAAACCGTCACCGTCCCCTAACCCTAACCCTAGCCCGAACCCTATCCCGAACACTTCCCCGAAGCCTGACCCTCACCCGTGCACTAATCCTAAACCGTACGCTAACACTAACCCGCACCCTCACACGCACGCTCCCCCTAAAGCGTTGCCGTACCCTCACCTGGACCCTAAACCGTCCCCGTCCCCTAACCCTAACCCTAGCCCGAACCCTAACCCTAACCCTTCCCCGAAGCCTGACCCTCACCCGTCCCCTAATCCTAACCCGTACGCTAACACTAACCCGCGCCCTCACAGGCACGCTCCTCCTAAAGCGTTGCCGTACCCTCACCTGGACCCTGAACCGTCCCCATCCCCTAACCCTAACCCTAGCCCGAACCCTAACCCTAACCCTTCCCCGAAGCCTGACCCTCACCCGTGCCCCAATCCTAACCCGTACGCTAACACTAACCCGCGCCCTCACAGGCACGCTCCTCCTAAAGCGTTGCCATACCCTCACCTGGACCCTAAACCGTCCCCATCCCCTAACCCTAACCCTAGCCCGAACCCTAACCCTAACCCTTCCCCGAAGCCTGACCCTCACCCGTCCCCTAATCCTAACACGTACGCTAACACTAACCCGCGCCCTCACACGCACGCTCCCCCTAAAGCGTTGCCGTACCCTCACCTGGACCCTAAACCGTCCCCGTCCCCTAACCCTAACCCTAGCCCGAACCCTAACCCGAACACTTCCCCGAAGCCTGACCCTCACCCGTCCCCTAATCCTAACACGTACGCTAACACTAACCCGCGCCCTCACACGCACGCTCCCCCTGAAGCGTTGCCGTACCCTCACCTGGACCCTAAACCGTCCCCGTCCCCTAACCCTAACCCTAGCCCAAACCCTAACCCTAACACTTCCCCGAAGCCTGACCCTCACCCGTCCCCTAATCCTAACCCGTACGCTAACACTAACCCGCGCCCTCACACGCACGCTCCCCCTAAAGCGTTGCCGTACCCTCACCTGGACACTAAACCGTCCCCGTCCCCTAACCCTAACCCTAGCCCGAACCCTAACCCTAACCCTTCCCCGAAGCCTGACCCTCACCCGTCCCCTAATCCTAACCCGTACGCTAACACTAACCCGCGCCCTCACACGCACGCTCCCCCTAAAGCGTTGCCATACCCTCACCTGGACCCTAAACCGTTCCCGTCCCCTAACCCTAACCCTAGCTCGAACCCTAACCCTAACCCTTCGCCGAAGCCTGACCCTCACCCGTCCCCTAATCCTAACCCGCACGCTAACACTAACTCACGCCCTCACACGCACGCTCCCCCTAAAGCGTTGCCGTACCCTCACCTGGACCCTAAACCGTCCCCATCCCCTAACCCTAACCCTAGCCCGAACCCTAACCCTAACCCTTCCCCGAAGCCTGACCCTCACCCGTCCCCTAATCCTAACCCGTACGCTAACACTAACCCGCGCCCTCACACGCACGCTCCCCCTAAAGCGTTGCCGTACCCTCACCTGGACCCTAAACCGTCCCCGTCCCCTAACCCTAACCCTAGCCCGAACCCTAACCCTTCCCCGAAGCCTGACCCTCACCCGTGCCCTAATCCTAACCCGTACGCTAACACTAACCCGCACTCTCACACGCACGCTCCCCCTAAAGCGTTGCCGTACCCTCACCTGGACCCTAAACCGTCCCCGTCCCCTAACCCCAACCCTAGCCCGAACCCTAACCCTAACCCTTCCCCGAAGCCTGACACTCACCCGTCCCCTAATCCTAACCCGTACGCTAACACTAACCCACGCCCTCACACGCACGCTCCCCCTAAAGCGTTGCCGTACCGTCACCTGGACCCTAAACCGTCCCCGTCCCCTAACCCTAACCCTAGCCCGAACCCTAACCCTAACCCTTCCCCGAATCCTGACCCTCACCCGTGCCCTAATCCTAACCCCTACGCTAACACTTACCCGCACCCTCACACACACGCTCCCCCTAAAGCGTTGCCGTACCCTCACCTTGACCCTAAACCGTCCCCGTCCCCTAACCCTAACCCTAGCCCGAACCCTAACCCTAAACCTTCCCCGAAGCCTGACCCTCACCCGTGCCCTAATCCTAACCCGTACGGTAACACTAACCCGCGCCCTCACACACACGCTCCCCCTAAAGCGTTGCCGTACCCTCACCTGGACCCTAAACCGTCCCCGTCCCCTAACCCTAACCCTAGCCCAAACCCTAACCCTAACCCTTCCCCGAAGCCTGACCCTCACCCGTCCCCTAATCCTAACCCGTACGCTAACACTAACCCGCGCCCTCACACGCACCCTCCCCCTAAAGCGTTGCCGTACCCTCACCTGGACCCTAAACCGTCCCCATCCCCTAACCCTAACCCTAGCCCGAACCCTAACCCTAACCCTTCCCCGAAGCCTGACCCTCACCCGTGCCCTAATCCTAACCCGTACGCTAACACTAACCCGCACCCTCACATGCACGCTCCCCCTAAAGCGTTGCCGTACCCTCACCTGGACCCTAAACCGTCCCCGTCCCCTAACCCCAACCCTAGCCCGAACCCTAACCCTAACCCTTCCCCGAAGCCTGACACTCACCCGTGCCCTAATCCTAACCCGTACGCTAACACTAACCCGCGCCCTCACAGGCACGCTCCCCCTAAAGCGTTGCCGTACCCTCACCTGGACCCTAAACCGTCCCCATTCCCTAACCCTAACCCTAGCCCGAACCCTAACCCTAACCCTTCCCCGAAGCCTGACCCTCACCCGTGCCCTAATCCTAACCCGTACGCTAACACTAACCCGCGCCCTCACACGCACGCTCCCCCTAAAGCGTTGCCGTACCCTCACCTGCACCCTAAACCGTCCACGTCCCCTAACCCTAACCCTAGCCCGAACCCTATCCCGAACACTTCCCCGAAGCCTGACCCTCACCCGTGCACTAATCCTAAACCGTACGCTAACACTAACCCGCACCCTCACACGCACGCTCCCCCTAAAGCGTTGCCGTACCCTCACCTGGACCCTAAACCGTCCCCGTCCCCTAACCCTAACCCTAGCCCGAACCCTAACCCTAACCCTTCCCCGAAGCCTGACCCTCACCCGTCCCCTAATCCTAACCCGTACGCTAACACTAACCCGCGCCCTCACACGCACGCTCCCCCTAAAGCGTTGCCATACCCTCACCTGGACCCTAAACCGTTCCCGTCCCCTAACCCTAACCCTAGCCCGAACCCTAACCCTAACCCTTCCCCGAAGCCTGACCCTCACCCGTCCCCTAATCCTAACCCGTACGCTAACACTAACCCGCGCCCTCACACGCACGCTCCCCCTAAAGCGTTGCCATACCCTCACCTGGACCCTAAACCGTCCCCGTCCCCTAACCCTAACCCTAGCCCGAACCCTAACCCTAACCCTTCCCCGAAGCCTGACACTCACCCGTCCCCTAATCCTAACCCGTACGCTAACACTAACCCGTGCCCTCACACGCACGCTCCCCCTAAAGCGTTGCCGTACCCTCACCTGGACCCTAAACCGTCCCCGTCCCCTAACCCTAACCCTAGTCCGAACCCAAACCCTAACCCTTCCCCGAAGCCTGACCCTCACCTGTGCCCTAATCCTAACCCGTACGCTAACACTAACCCGCGCCCTCACACGCACGCTCCCCCTAAAGCGTTGCCGTACCCTCACCTGGACCCTAAATCGTCCCCATCCCCTAACCCTAACCCTAGCCCGAACCCTAACCCTAACCCTTCCCCGAAGCCTGACCCTCACCCGTCCCCTAATCCTAACCCGTACGCTAACACTAACCCGCGCCCTCACACGCACGCTCCCCCTAAAGCGTTGCCGTACCCTCACCTGGACCCTAAACCGTCCCCATCCCCTAACCCTAACCCAAGCCCGAACCCTAACCCTAACCCTTCCCCGAAGCCTGACCCTCACCCGTGCCCTAATCCTAACCCGTACGCTAACACTAACCCGCACCCTCACACGCACGCTCCCCCTAAAGCGTTGCCGTACCCTCACCTGGACCCTAAACCGTCCCCGTCCCCTAACCCTAACCCTAGCCCGAACCCTAACCCTAACCCTTCCCCGAAGCCTGACCCTCACCCGTCCCCTAATCCTAACCCGTACGCTAACACTAACCCGCGCCCTCACACGCACGCTCCCCCTAAAGCGTTGCCGTACCCTCACCTGGACACTAAACCGTCCCCGTCCCCTAACCCTAACCCTAGCCCGAACCCTAACCCTAACCCTTCCCCGAAGCCTGACCCTCACCCGTCCCCTAATCCTAACCCGTACGCTAACACTAACCCGCGCCCTCACACGCACGCTCCCCTTAAAGCGTTGCCATACCCTCACCTGGACCCTAAACCGTTCCCGTCCCCTAACCCTAACCCTAGCTCGAACCCTAACCCTAACCCTTCCCCGAAGCCTGACCCTCACCCGTCCCCTAATCCTAACCCGCACGCTAACACTAACTCACGCCCTCACACGCACGCTCCCCCTAAAGCGTTGCCGTACCCTCACCTGGACCCTAAACCGTCCCCATCCCCTAACCCTAACCCTAGCCCGAACCCTAACCCTAACCCTTCCCCGAAGCCTGACCCTCACCCGTCCCCTAATCCTAACCCGTACGCTAACACTAACCCGCGCCCTCACACGCACGCTCCCCCTAAAGCGTTGCCGTACCCTCACCTGGACCCTAAACCGTCCCCGTCCCCTAACCCTAACCCTAGCCCGAACCCTAACCCTAACCCTTCCCCGAAGCCTGACCCTCACCCGTGCCCTAATCCTAACCCGTACGCTAACACTAACCCGCACTCTCACACGCACGCTCCCCCTAAAGCGTTGCCGTACCCTCACCTGGACCCTAAACCGTCCCCGTCCCCTAACCCTAACACTAGCCCGAACCCTAACCCTAACCCTTCCCCGAAGCCTGACACTCACCCGTCCCCTAATCCTAACCCGTACGCTAACACTAACCCGTGCCCTCACACGCACGCTCCCCCTAAAGCGTTGCCGTACCCTCACCTGGACCCTAAACCGTCCCCGTCCCCTAACCCTAACCCTAGTCCGAACCCAAACCCTAACCCTTCCCCGAAGCCTGACCCTCACCTGTGCCCTAATCCTAACCCGTACGCTAACACTAACCCGCGCCCTCACACGCACGCTCCCCCTAAAGCGTTGCCGTACCCTCACCTGGACCCTAAATCGTCCCCGTCCCCTAACCCTAACCCTAGCCCGAACCCTAACCCTAACCATTCCCCGAAGCCTGACCCTCACCCGTCCCCTAATCCTAACCCGTACGCTAACACTAACCCGCGCCCTCACACGCACGCTCCCCCTAAAGCGTTGCCGTACCCTCACCTGGACCCTAAACCGTCCCCATCCCCTAACCCTAACCCAAGCCCGAACCCTAACCCTAACCCTTCCCCGAAGCCTGACCCTCACCCGTGCCCTAATCCTAACCCGTACGCTAACACTAACCCGCACCCTCACACGCACGCTCCCCCTAAAGCGTTGCCGTACCCTCACCTGGACCCTAAACCGTCACCGTCCCCTAACCCTAACCCTAGCCCGAACCCTATCCCGAACACTTCCCCGAAGCCTGACCCTCACCCGTGCACTAATCCTAAACCGTACGCTAACACTAACCCGCACCCTCACACGCACGCTCCCCCTAAAGCGTTGCCGTACCCTCACCTGGACCCTAAACCGTCCCCGTCCCCTAACCCTAACCCTAGCCCGAACCCTAACCCTAACCCTTCCCCGAAGCCTGACCCTCACCCGTCCCCTAATCCTAACCCGTACGCTAACACTAACCCGCGCCCTCACACGCACGCTCCTCCTAAAGCGTTGCCGTACCCTCACCTGGACCCTAAACCGTCCCCATCCCCTAACCCTAACCCTAGCCCGAACCCTAACCCTAACCCTTCCCCGAAGCCTGACCCTCACCCGTGCCCTAATCCTAACCCGTACGCTAACACTAACCCGCGCCCTCACAGGCACGCTCCTCCTAAAGCGTTGCCATACCCTCACCTGGACCCTAAACCGTCCCCATCCCCTAACCGTAACCCTAGCCCGAACCCTAACCCTAACCCTTCCCCGAAGCCTGACCCTCACCCGTCCCCTAATCCTAACACGTACGCTAACACTAACCCGCGCCCTCACACGCACGCTCCCCCTAAAGCGTTGCCGTACCCTCACCTGGACCCTAAACCGTCCCCGTCCCCTAACCCTAACCCTAGCCCGAACCCTAACGCGAACACTTCCCCGAAGCCTGACCCTCACCCGTCCCCTAATCCTAACACGTTCGCTAACACTAACCCGCACCCTCACACGCACGCTCCCCCTGAAGCGTTGCCGTACCCTCACCTGGACACTAAACCGTCCCTGTCCCCTAACCCTAACCCTAGGCCGAACCCTAACCCTAACCCTTCCCCGAAGCCTGACCCTCACCCGTCCCCTAATCCTAACCCGTACGCTAACACTAACCCGCGCCCTCACACGCACGCTCCCCCTAAAGCGTTGCCATACCCTCACCTGGACCCTAAACCGTTCCCGTCCCCTAACCCTAACCCTAGCCCGAACCCTAACCCTAACCCTTCCCCGAAGCCTGACCCTCACCCGTCCCCTAATCCTAACCCGTACGCTAACACTAACCCGCGCCCTCACACGCACGCTCCCCCTAAAGCGTTGCCGTACCCTCACCTGGACCCTAAACCGTCCCCGTCCCCTAACCCTAACCCTAGCCCGAACCCTAACCCTAACCCTTCCCCGAAGCCTGACCCTCACCCGTGCCCTAATCCTAACCCGTACGCTAACACTAACCCGCACTCTCACACGCACGCTCCCCCTAAAGCATTGCCGTACCCTCACCTGGACCCTAAACCGTCCCCGTCCCCTAACCCCAACCCTAGCCCGAACCCTAACCCTAACCCTTCCCCGAAGCCTGACACTCACCCGTCCCCTAATCCTAACCCGTACGCTAACACTAACCCGCGCCCTCACACGCACGCTCCCCCTAAAGCGTTGCCGTACCCTCACCTGGACCCTAAACCGTCCCCGTCCCCTAACCCTAACCCTAGCCCGAACCCTAACCCTAACCCTTCCCCGAATCCTGACCCTCACCCGTGCCCTAATCCTAACCCCTACGCTAACACTAACCCGCACCCTCACACACACGCTCCCCCTAAAGCGTTGCCGTACCCTCACCTTGACCCTAAACCGTCCCCGTCCCCTAACCCTAACCCTAGCCCGAACCCTAACCCTAAACCTTCCCCGAAGCCTGACCCTCACCCGTGCCCTAATCCTAACCCGTACGGTAACACTAACCCGCGCCCTCACACACACGCTCCCCCTAAAGCGTTGCCGTACCCTCACCTGGACCCTAAACCGTCCCCGTCCCCTAACCCTAACCCTATCCCGAACCCTAACCCTAACCCTTCCCCGAAGCCTGAACCTCACCCGTCCCCTAATCCTAACCCGTACGCTAACACTAACCCGCGCCCTCACACGCACCCTCCCCCTAAAGCGTTGCCGTACCCTCACCTGGACCCTAAACCGTCCCCATCCCCTAACCCTAACCCTAGCCCGAACACTAACCCTAACCCTTCCCCGAAGCCTGACCCTCACCCGTGCCCTAATCCTAACCCGTACGCTAACACTAACCCGCACCCTCACACGCACGCTCCCCCTAAAGCGTTGCCGTACCCTCACCTGGACCCTAAACCGTCACCGTCCCCTAACCCTAACCCTAGCCCGAACCCTAACCCTAACCCTTCCCCGAAGCCTGACACTCACCCGTGCCCTAATCCTAACCCGTACGCTAACACTAACCCGCGCCCTCACAGGCACGCTCCCCCTAAAGCGTTGCCGTACCCTCACCTGGACCCTAAACCGTCCCCATCCCCTAACCCTAACCCTAGCCCGAACCCTAACCCTAACCCTTCCCCGAAGCCTGACCCTCACCCGTCCCCTAATCCTAACCCGTACGCTAACACTAACCCGCGCCCTCACACGCACGCTCCCCCTAAAGCGTTGCCGTACCCTCACCTGGACCCTAAACCGTCCCCGTCCCCTAACCCTAACCCTAGCCCGAACCCTAACCCTAACCCTTCCCCGAAGCCTGACCCTCACCCGTGCCCTAATCCTAACCCGTACGCTAACACTAACCCGCACTCTCACACGCACGCTCCCCCTAAAGCGTTGCCGTACCCTCACCTGGACCCTAAACCGTCCCCGTCCCCTAACCCCAACCCTAGCCCGAACCCTAACCCTAACCCTTCCCCGAAGCCTGACACTCACCCGTCCCCTAATCCTAACCCGTACGCTAACACTAACCCGCGCCCTCACACGCACGCTCCCCCTAAAGCGTTGCCGTACCCTCACCTGGACCCTAAACCGTCCCCGTCCCCTAACCCTAACCCTAGCCCGAACCCTAACCCTAACCCTTCCCCGAATCCTGACCCTCACCCGTGCCCTAATCCTAACCCCTACGCTAACACTAACCCGCACCCTCACACACACGCTCGCCCTAAAGCGTTGCCGTACCCTCACCTTGACCCTAAACCGTCCCCGTCCACTAACCCTAACCCTAGCCCGAACCCTAACCCTAAACCTTCCCCGAAGCCTGACCCTCACCCGTGCCCTAATCCTAACCCGTACGGTAACACTAACCCGCGCCCTCACACACACGCTCCCCCTAAAGCGTTGCCGTACCCTCACCTGGACCCTAAACCGTCCCCGTCCCCTAACCCTAACCCTAGCCCAAACCCTAACCCTAACCCTTCCCCGAAGCCTGACCCTCACCCGTCCCCTAATCCTAACCCGTACGCTAACACTAACCCGCGCCCTCACACGCACCCTCCCCCTAAAGCGTTGCCGTACCCTCATCTGGACCCTAAACCGTCCCCATCCCCTAACCCTAACCCTAGCCCGAACCCTAACCCTAACCCTTCCCCGAAGCCTGACCCTCACCCGTGCCCTAATCCTAACCCGTACGCTAACACTAACCCGCACCCTCACATGCACGCTCCCCCTAAAGCGTTGCCGTACCCTCACCTGGACCCTAAACCGTCCCCGTCCCCTAACCCCAACCCTAGCCCGAACCCTAACCCTAACCCTTCCCCGAAGCCTGACACTCACCCGTGCCCTAATCCTAACCCGTACGCTAACACTAACCCGCGCCCTCACAGGCACGCTCCCCCTAAAGCGTTGCCGTACCCTCACCTGGACCCTAAACCGTCCCCATCCCCTAACCCTAACCCTAGCCCGAACCCTAACCCTAACCCTTCCCCGAAGCCTGACCCTCACCCGTGCCCTAATCCTAACCCGTACGCTAACACTAACCCGCGCCCTCACACGCACGCTCCCCCTAAAGCGTTGCCGTACCCTCACCTGCACCCTAAACCGTCCACGTCCCCTAACCCTAACCCTAGCCCGAACCCTATCCCGAACACTTCCCCGAAGCCTGACCCTCACCCGTGCACTAATCCTAAACCGTACGCTAACACTAACCCGCACCCTCACACGCACGCTCCCCCTAAAGCGTTGCCGTACCCTCACCTGGACCCTAAACCGTCCCCGTCCCCTAACCCTAACCCTAGCCCGAACCCTAACCCTAACCCTTCCCCGAAGCCTGACCCTCACCCGTCCCCTAATCCTAACCCGTACGCTAACACTAACCCGCGCCCTCACTCGCACGCTCCCCCTAAAGCGTTGCCATACCCTCACCTGGACCCTAAACCGTTCCCGTCCCCTAACCCTAACCCTAGCCCGAACCCTAACCCTAACCCTTCCCCGAAGCCTGACCCTCACCCGTCCCCTAATCCTAACCCGTACGCTAACACTAACCCGCGCCCTCACACGCACGCTCCCCCTAAAGCGTTGCCATACCCTCACCTGGACCCTAAACCATCCCCGTCCCCTAACCCTAACCCTAGCCCGAACCCTAACCCTAACCCTTCCCCGAAGCCTGACACTCACCCGTCCCCTAATGCTAACCCGTACGCTAACACTAACCCGTGCCCTCACACGCACGCTCCCCCTAAAGCGTTGCCGTACCCTCACCTGGACCCTAAACCGTCCCCGTCCCCTAACCCTAACCCTAGTCCGAACCCAAACCCTAACCCTTCCCCGAAGCCTGACCCTCACCTGTGCCCTAATCCTAACCCGTACGCTAACACTAACCCGCGCCCTCACACGCACGCTCCCCCTAAAGCGTTGCCGTACCCTCACCTGGACCCTAAATCGTCCCCATCCCCTAACCCTAACCCTAGCCCGAACCCTAACCCTAACCCTTCCCCGAAGCCTGACCCTCACCCGTCCCCTAATCCTAACCCGTACGCTAACACTAACCCGCGCCCTCACACGCACGCTCCCCCTAAAGCGTTGCCGTACCCTCACCTGGACCCTAAACCGTCCCCATCCCCTAACCCTAACCCAAGCCCGAACCCTAACCCTAACCCTTCCCCGAAGCCTGACCCTCACCCGTGCCCTAATCCTAACCCGTACGCTAACACTAACCCGCACCCTCACACGCACGCTCCCCCTAAAGCGTTGCCGTACCCTCACCTGGACCCTAAACCGTCACCGTCCCCTAACCCTAACCCTAGCCCGAACCCTATCCCGAACACTTCCCCGAAGCCTGACCCTCACCCGTGCACTAATCCTAAACCGTACGCTAACACTAACCCGCACCCTCACACGCACGCTCCCCCTGAAGCGTTGCCGTACCCTCACCTGGACCCTAAACCGTCCCCGTCCCCTAACCCTAACCCTAGCCCGAACCCTAACCCTAACCCTTCCCCGAAGCCTGACCCTCACCCGTCCCCTAATCCTAACCCGTACGCTAACACTAACCCGCGCCCTCACACGCACGCTCCCCTTAAAGCGTTGCCATACCCTCACCTGGACCCTAAACCGTTCCCGTCCCCTAACCCTAACCCTAGCTCGAACCCTAACCCTAACCCTTCCCCGAAGCCTGACCCTCACCCGTCCCCTAATCCTAACCCGCACGCTAACACTAACTCACGCCCTCACACGCACGCTCCCCCTGAAGCGTTACCGTACCCTCACCTAGACCCTAAACCGTCCCCGTCCCCTAACCCTAACCCTAGCCCGAACCCTAACCCTAACCCTTCCCCGAAGCCTGACCCTCACCCGTCCCCTAATCCTAACCCGTACGCTAACACTAACCCGCGCCCTCACACGCACGCTCCCCCTAAAGCGTTGCCGTACCCTCACCTGGACACTAAACCGTCCCCGTCCCCTAACCCTAACCCTAGCCCAAACCCTAACCCTAACCCTTCCCCGAAGCCTGACCCTCACCCGTCCCCTAATCCTAACCCGTACGCTAACACTAACCCGCGCCCTCACACGCACCCTCCCCCTAAAGCGTTGCCGTACCCTCACCTGGACCCTAAACCGTTCCCGTCCCCTAACCCTAACCCTAGCTCGAACCCTAACCCTAACCCTTCCCCGAAGCCTGACCCTCACCCGTCCCCTAATCCTAACCCGTACGCTAACACTAACCCACGCCCTCACACGCACGCTCCCCCTAAAGCGTTGCCGTACCCTCACCTGGACCCTAAACCGTCCCCGTCCCCTAACCCTAACCCTAGCCCGAACCCTAACCCTAACCCTTCCCCGAAGCCTGACCCTCACCCGTCCCCTAATCCTAACCCGTACGCTAACACTAACCCGTGCCCTCACACGCACGCTCCCCCTAAAGCGTTGCCGTACCCTCACCTGGACCCTAAACCGTCCCCGTCCCCTAACCCTAACCCTAGTCCGAACCCAAACCCTAACCCTTCCCCGAAGCCTGACCCTCACCCGTGCCCTAATCCTAACCCGTACGCTAACACTAACCCGCGCCCTCACACGCACGCTCCCCCTAAATCGTTGCCGTACCCTCACCTGGACCCTAAATTGTCCCCGTCCCTAACCCTAACCCTAGCCCGAACCCTAACCCTAACCCTTCCCCGAAGCCTGACCCTCACCCGTCCCCTAATCCTAACCCGTACGCTAACACTAACCCGCGCCCTCACACGCACGCTCCCCCTAAAGCGTTGCCGTACCCTCACCTTGACCCTAAACCGTCCCCATCCCCTAACCCTAACCCTAGCCCGAACCCTATCCCGAACACTTCCCCGAAGCCTGACCCTCACCCGTCCCCTAATCCTAAACCGTACGCTAACACTAACCCGCACCCTCACACGCACGCTCCCCCTAAAGCGTTGCCGTACCCTCACCTGGACCCTAAATCGTCCCCGTCCCCTAACCCTAACCCTAGCCCGAACCCTAACCCTAGCCCTTCCCCGAAGCCTGACCCTCACCCGTCCCCTAATCCTAACCCGTACGCTAACACTAACCCGCGCCCTCACACGCACGCTCCCCCTAAAGCGTTGCCGTACCCTCACCTGGACCCTAAACCGTTCCCGTCCCCTAACCCTAACCCTAGCCCGAACCCTAACCCTCAACCTTCCCCGAAGCCTGACCCTCACCCGTCCCCTAATCCTAACCCGTACGCTAACACTAACCCGCGCCCTCACACGCACGCTCCCCCTAAAGCGTTGCCGTACCCTCACCTGGACCCTAAACCGTCCCCGTCCCCTAACCCTAACCCTAGCCCGAACCCTAACCCTAACCCTTCCCCGAAGCCTGACCCTCACCCGTCCCCTAATCCTAACCCGTACGCTAACACTAACCCGCGCCCTCACACGCACGCTCCCCCTAAAGCGTTGCCGTACCCTCACCTGGGCCCTAAACCGTCCCCATCCCCTAACCCTAACCCTAGCCCGAACCCTAACCCTAACCCTTCCCCGAAGCCTGACCCTCACCCGTGCCCTAATCCTAACCCGTACGCTAACACTAACCCGCGCCCTCACAGGCACGCTCCTCCTAAAGCGTTGCCGTACCCTCACCTGGACCCTAAACCGTCCCCATCCCCTAACCCTAACCCTAGCCCGAACCCTAACCCTAACCCTTCCCCAAAGCCTGACCCTCACCCGTCCCCTAATCCTAACCCGTACGCTAACACTAACCCGCGCCCTCACACGCACGCTCCCCCTAAAGCGTTGCCGTACCCTCACCTGGACCCTAAACCGTCACCGTCCCCTAACCCTAACCCTAGCCCGAACCCTATCCCGAACACTTCCCCGAAGCCTGACCCTCACCCGTGCACTAATCCTAAACCGTACGCTAACACTAACCCGCACCCTCACACACACGCTCCCCCTAAAGCGTTGCCGTACCCTCACCTGGACCCTAAACCGTCCCCGTCCCCTAACCCTAACCCTAGCCCGAACCCTAACCCTAACCCTTCCCCGAAGCCTGACCCTCACCCGTCCCCTAATCCTAACCCGTACGCTAACACTAACCCGCGCCCTCACACGCACGCTCCTCCTAAAGCGTTGCCGTACCCTCACCTGGACCCTAAACCGTCCCCATCCCCTAACCCTAACCCTAGCCCGAACCCTAACCCTAACCCTTCCCCGAAGCCTGACCCTCACCCGTGCCCTAATCCTAACCCGTACGCTAACACTAACCCGCGCCCTCACAGGCACGCTCCTCCTAAAGCGTTGCCATACCCTCACCTGGACCCTAAACCGTCCCCATCCCCTAACCCTAACCCTAGCCCGAACCCTAACCCTAACCCTTCCCCGAAGCCTGACCCTCACCCGTCCCCTAATCCTAACACGTACGCTAACACTAACCCGCGCCCTCACACGCACGCTCCCCCTAAAGCGTTGCCGTACCCTCACCTGGACCCTAAACCGTCCCCGTCCCCTAACCCTAACCCTAGCCCGAACCCTAACCCGAACACTTCCCCGAAGCCTGACCCTCACCCGTCCCCTAATCCTAACACGTACGCTAACACTAACCCGCACCCTCACACGCACGCTCCCCCTGAAGCGTTGCCGTACCCTCACCTAGACCCTAAACCGTCCCCGTCCCCTAACCCTAACCCTAGCCCAAACCCTAACCCTAACAGTTCCCCGAAGCCTGACCCTCACCCGTCCCCTAATCCTAACCCGTACGCTAACACTAACCCGCGCCCTCACACGCACGCTCCCCCTAAAGCGTTGCCGTACCCTCACCTGGACACTAAACCGTCCCTGTCCCCTAACCCTAACCCTAGCCCGAACCCTAACCCTAACCCTTCCCCGAAGCCTGACCCTCACCCGTCCCCTAATCCTAACCCGTACGCTAACACTAACCCGCGCCCTCACACGCACGCTCCCCCTAAAGCGTTGCCATACCCTCACCTGGACCCTAAACCGTTCCCGTCCCCTAACCCTAACCCTAGCCCGAACCCTAACCCTAACCCTTCCCCGAAGCCTGACCCTCACCCGTCCCCTAATCCTAACCCGTACGCTAACACTAACCCGCGCCCTCACACGCACGCTCCCCCTAAAGCGTTGCCGTACCCTCACCTGGACCCTAAACCGTCCCCGTCCCCTAACCCTAACCCTAGCCCGAACCCTAACCCTAACCCTTCCCCGAATCCTGACCCTCACCCGTGCACTAATCCTAACCCCTACGCTAACACTAACCCGCACCCTCACACACACGCTCCCCCTAAAGCGTTGCCGTACCCTCACCTTGACCCTAAACCGTCCCCGTCCCCTAACCCTAACCCTAGCCCGAACCCTAACCCTAAACCTTCCCCGAAGCCTGACCCTCACCCGTGCCCTAATCCTAACCCGTACGGTAACACTAACCCGCGCCCTCACACACACGCTCCCCCTAAAGCGTTGCCGTACCCTCACCTGGACCCTAAACCGTCCCCGTCCCCTAACCCTAACCCTATCCCGAACCCTAACCCTAACCCTTCCCCGAAGCCTGAACCTCACCCGTCCCCTAATCCTAACCCGTACGCTAACACTAACCCGCGCCCTCACACGCACCCTCCCCCTAAAGCGTTGCCGTACCCTCACCTGGACCCTAAACCGTCCCCATCCCCTAACCCTAACCCTAGCCCGAACACTAACCCTAACCCTTCCCCGAAGCCTGACCCTCACCCGTGCCCTAATCCTAACCCGTACGCTAACACTAACCCGCACCCTCACACGCACGCTCCCCCTAAAGCGTTGCCGTACCCTCACCTGGACCCTAAACCGTCACCGTCCCCTAACCCTAACCCTAGCCCGAACCCTAACCCTAACCCTTCCCCGAAGCCTGACACTCACCTGTGCCCTAATCCTAACCCGTACGCTAACACTAACCCGCGCCCTCACAGGCACGCTCCCCCTAAAGCGTTGCCGTACCCTCACCTGGACCCTAAACCGTCCCCATCCCCTAACCCTAACCCTAGCCCGAACCCTAACCCTAACCCTTCCCCGAAGCCTGACCCTCACCCGTGCCCTAATCCTAACCCGTACGCTAACACTAACCCGCGCCCTCACACGCACGCTCCCCCTAAAGCGTTGCCGTACCCTCACCTGCACCCTAAACCGTCCCCGTCCCCTAACCCTAACCCTAGCCCGAACCCTATCCCGAACACTTCCCCGAAGACTGACCCTCACCCGTGCACTAATCCTAAACCGTACGCTAACACTAACCCGCACCCTCACACGCACGCTCCCCCTAAAGCGTTGCCGTACCCTCACCTGGACCCTAAACCGTCCCCGTCCCCTAACCCTAACCCTAGCCCGAACCCTAACCCTAACCCTTCCCCGAAGCCTGACCCTCACCCGTCCCCTAATCCTAACCCGTACGCTAACACTAACCCGCGCCCTCACACACACGCTCCCCCTAAAGCGTTGCCATACCCTCACCTGGACCCTAAACCGTTCCCGTCCCCTAACCCTAACCCTAGCCCGAACCCTAACCCTAACCCTTCCCCGAAGCCTGACCCTCACCTGTCCCCTAATCCTAACCCGTACGCTAACACTAACCCGCGCCCTCACACGCACGCTCCCCCTAAAGCGTTGCCATACCCTCACCTGGACCCTAAACCGTCCCCGTCCCCTAACCCTAACCCTAGCCCGAACCCTAACCCTAACACATCCCCGAAGCCTGACCCTCACCCGTGCCCTAATCCTAACCCGTACGCTAACACTAACCCGCACCCTCACACGCACGCTCCCCCTAAAGCGTTGCCGTACCCTCACCTGGACCCTAAACCGTCCCCGTCCCCTAACCCTAACCCTAGCCCGAACCCTAACCCTAACCCTTCCCCGAAGCCTGACCCTCACCCGTGCCCTAATCCTAACCCGTACGCTAACACTAACCCGCGCCCTCACACGCACGCTCCCCCTAAAGCGTTGCCGTACCCTAACCTGGACCCTAAACCGTTCCCGTCCCCTAACCCTAACCCTAGCCCGAACCCTAACCCTAACCCTTCCCCGAAGCCTGACCCTCACCCGTCCCCTAATCCTAACCCGTACGCTAACACGAACCCGGCGCCCTCACACGCACGCTCCCCCTAAAGCGTTGCCGTACCCTCACCTGGACCCTAAACCGTCCCCGTCCCCTAACCCTAACCCTAGCCCGAACCCTAACCCTAACCCTTCCCCGAAGCCTGACCCTCACCCGTGCCCTAATCCTAACCCGTACGCTAACACTAACCCGCGCCCTCACACGCACGCTCCCCCTAAAGCGTTGCCGTACCCTCACCTGGACCCTAAACTGTCCCCGTCCCCTAACCCTAACCCTAGCCCGAACCCTAACCCTAACCCTTCCCCGAAGCCTGACCCTCACCCGTGCCCTAATCCTAACCCGTACGCTAACACTAACCCGCGCCCTCACACGCACGCTCCCCGTAAAGCGTTGCCGTACCCTCACCTGGACCCTAAACCGTCCCCGTCCCCTAACCCTAACCCTAGCCCGAACCCAAACCCTAACCCTTCCCCGAAGCCTGACCCTCACCCGTGCCCTAATCCTAACCCGTACGCTAACACTAACCCGCGCCCTCACAGGCACGCTCCCCCTAAAGCGTTGCCGTACCCTCACCTGGACCTAAATCGTCCCCGTCCCCTAACCCTAACCCTAGCCCGAACCCTAACCCTAACCCTTCCCCGAAGCCTGACCCTCACCCGTGCCCTAATCCTAACCCTTACGCTAACACTAACCCGCGCCCTCACACGCACGCTCCCCCTAAAGCGTTGTCGTACCCTCACCTGGACCCTAAACCGTCCCCGTCCCCTAACCCTAACCCTAGCCCGAACACTAACCCTAACCCTTCCCCGAAGCTGACCCTCAACCGTGCCCTAATCCTAACCCGTACGCTAACACTAACCCGCGCCCTCTACGCACCCTCCCCCTAAAGCGTTGCCGTACCCTCACCTGGACCCTAAACCGTCCCCGTCCCCTAACCCTAACCCTAGCCCGAACCCTAACCCTAACCCTTCCCCGAAGCCTGACCCTCACCCGTCCCCTAATCCTAACCCGTACGCTAACACTAACCCGCACCCTCACACGCACGCTCCCCCTGAAGCGTTACCGTACCCTCACCTAGACCCTAAACCGTCCCCGTCCCCTAACCCTAACCCTAGCCCGAACCCTAACCCTAACCCTTCCCCGAAGCCTGACCCTCACCCGTCCCCTAATCCTAACCCGTACGCTAACACTAACCCGCGCCCTCACACGCACGCTCCCCCTAAAGCGTTGCCGTACCCTCACCTGGACCCTAAACCGTCCCCGTCCCCTAACCCTAACCCTAGCCCGAACCCTAACCCTAACCCTTCCCCGAAGCCTGACCCTCACCCGTGCCCTAATCCTAACCCGTACGCTAACACTAACCCGCACTCTCACACGCACGCTCCCCCTAAAGCGTTGCCGTACCCTCACCTGGACCCTAAACCGTCCCCGTCCCCTAACCCCAACCCTAGCCCGAACCCTAACCCTAACCCTTCCCCGAAGCCTGACCCTCACCCGTCCCCTAATCCTAACCCGTACGCTAACACTAACCCGCGCCCTCACACACACGCTCCCCCTAAAGCGTTGCCGTACCCTCACCTGGACCCTAAACCGTCCCCGTCCCCTAACCCTAACCCTAGCACGAACCCTAACCCTAACCCTTCCCTTAATCCTGACCCTCACCCGTGCCCTAATCCTAACCCCTACGCTAACACTAACCCGCACCCTCACACGCACGCTCCCCCTAAAGCGTTGCCGTACCCTCACCTTGACCCTAAACCGTCCCCGTCCCCTAACCCTAACCCTAGCCCGAAACCTAACCCTAAAGCTTCCCCGAAGCCTGACCCTCACCCGTCCCCTAATCCTAACCCGTACGGTAACACTAACCCGCGCCCTCACACACACGCTCCCCGTAAAGCGTTGCCGTACCCTCACCTGGACCCTAAACCGTCCCCGTCCCCTAACCCTAACCCTAGCCCGAACCCTAACCCTAACCCTTCCCCGAAGCCTGACACTCAGCCGTCCCCTAATCCTAACCCGTACGCTAACACTAACCCGTGCCCTCACACGCACGCTCCCCCTAAAGCGTTGCCGTACCCTCACCTGGACCCTAAACCGTCCCCGTCCCCTAACCCTAACCCTAGTCCGAACCCAAACCCTAACCCTTCCCCGAAGCCTGACCCTCACCTGTGCCCTAATCCTAACCCGTACGCTAACACTAACCCGCGCCCTCACACGCACGCTCCCCCTAAAGCGTTGCCGTACCCTCACCTGGACCCTAAATCGTCCCCGTCCCCTAACCCTAACCCTAGCCCGAACCCTAACCCTAACCCTTCCCCGAAGCCTGACCCTCACCCGTCCCCTAATCCTAACCCGTACGCTAACACTAACCCGCGCCCTCACACGCACGCTCCCCCTAAAGCGTTGCCGTACCCTCACCTGGACCCTAAACCGTCCCCATCCCCTAACCCTAACCCAAGCCCGAACCCTAACCCTAACCCTTCCCCGAAGCCTGACACTCACCCGTGCCCTAATCCTAACCCGTACGCTAACACTAACCCGCACCCTCACACGCACGCTCCCCCTAAAGCGTTGCCGTACCCTCACCTGGACCCTAAACCGTCACCGTCCCCTAACCCTAACCCTAGCCCGAACCCTATCCCGAACACTTCCCCGAAGCCTGACCCTCACCCGTGCACTAATCCTAAACCGTACGCTAACACTAACCCGCACCCTCACTCGCACGCTCCCCCTAAAGCGTTGCCGTACCCTCACCTGGACCCTAAACCGTCCCCGTCCCCTAACCCTAACCCTAGCCCGAACCCTAACCCTAACCCTTCCCCGAAGCCTGACCCTCACCCGTCCCCTAATCCTAACCCGTACGCTAACACTAACCCGCGCCCTCACACACACGCTCCCCCTAAAGCGTTGCCGTACCCTCACCTGGACCCTAAACCGTTCCCGTCCCCTAACCCTAACCCTAGCCCGAACCCTAACCCTAACCCTTCCCCGAAGCCTGACCCTCACCCGTCCCCTAATCCTAACCCGTACGCTAACACTAACCCGCGCCCTCACACGCACGCTCCCCCTAAAGCGTTGCCGTACCCTCACCTGGACCCTAAACCGTCCCCGTCCCCTAACCCTAACCCGAGCCCGAACTCTAACCCTAACACTTCCCCGAAGCCTGACCCTCACCCGTGCCCTAATCCTAACCCGTTCGCTAACACTAACCCGCACCCTCACACGCACGCTCCCCCTAAAGCGTTGCCGTACCCTCACCTGGACCCTAAACCGTCCCCGTCCCCTAACCCTAACCCTAGCCCGAACCCTAACCCTAACCCTTCCCCGAAGCCTGACCCTCACCCGTCCCCTAATCCTAACCCGTACGCTAACACTAACCCGCGCCCTCACACGCACGCTCCCCCTAAAGCGTTGCCGTACCCTCACCTGGACCCTAAACCGTTCCCGTCCCCTAACCCTAACCCTAGCCCGAACCCTAACCCTAACCCTTCCCCGAAGCCTGACCCTCACCCGTGCCCTAATCCTAACCCGTACGCTAACACTAACACGCGCCCTCACACGCACGCTCCCCGTAAAGCGTTGCCGTACCCTCACCTGGACCCTAAACCGTCCCCGTCCCCTAACCCTAACCCTAGCCCGAACCCAAACCCTAACCCTTCCCCGAAGCCTGACCCTCACCCGTGCCCTAATCGTAACCCGTACGCTAACACTAACCCGCGCCCTCACAGGCACGCTCCCCCTAAAGCGTTGCCGTACCCTCACCTGGACCCTAAATCGTCCCCGTCCCCTAACCCTAACCCTAGCCCGAACCCTAACCCTAACCCTTCCCCGAAGCCTGACCCTCACCCGTGCCCTAATCCTAACCCTTACGCTAACACTAACCCGCGCCCTCACACGCACGCTCCCCCTAAAGCGTTGTCGTACCCTCACCTGGACCCTAAACCGTCCCCGTCCCCTAACCCTAACCCTAGCCCGAACCCTAACCCTAACCCTTCCCCGAAGCTTACCCTCAACCGTGCCCTAATCCTAACCCGTACGCTAACACTAACCCGCGCCCTCTACGCACGCTCCCCCTAAAGCGTTGCCGTACCCTCACCTGGACCCTAAACCTTCCCCATCCCCTAACCCTAACCCTAGCCCGAACCCTAACCCTAACCCTTCCCCGAAGCCTGACCCTCACCCGTCCCCTAATCCTAACCCGTACGCTAACACTAACCCGCACCCTCACACGCACGCTCCCCCTGAAGCGTTACCGTACCCTCACCTAGACCCTAAACCGTCCCCGTCCCCTAACCCTAACCCTAGCCCGAACCCTAACCCTAACCCTTCCCCGAAGCCTGACCCTCACCCGTCCCCTAATCCTAACCCGTACGCTAACACTAACCCGCGCCCTCACACGCACGCTCCCCCTAAAGCGTTGCCGTACCCTCACCTGGACACTAAACCGTCCCCGTCCCCTAACCCTAACCCTAGCCCAAACCCTAACCCTAACCCTTCCCCGAAGCCTGACCCTCACCCGTCCCCTAATCCTAACCCGTACGCTAACACTAACCCGCGCCCTCACACGCACCCTCCCCCTAAAGCGTTGCCGTACCCTCACCTGGACCCTAAACCGTTCCCGTCCCCTAACCCTAACCCTAGCTCGAACCCTAACCCTAACCCTTCCCCGAAGCCTGACCCTCACCCGTCCCCTAATCCTAACCCGTACGCTAACACTAACCCACGCCCTCACACGCACGCTCCCCCTAAAGCGTTGCCGTACCCTCACCTGGACCCTAAACCGTCCCCGTCCCCTAACCCTAACCCTAGCCCGAACCCTAACCCTAACCCTTCCCCGAAGCCTGACCCTCACCCGTCCCCTAATCCTAACCCGTACGCTAACACTAACCCGTGCCCTCACACGCACGCTCCCCCTAAAGCGTTGCCGTACCCTCACCTGGACCCTAAACCGTCCCCGTCCCCTAACCCTAACCCTAGTCCGAACCCAAACCCTAACCCTTCCCCGAAGCCTGACCCTCACCCGTGCCCTAATCCTAACCCGTACGCTAACACTAACCCGCGCCCTCACACGCACGCTCCCCCTAAATCGTTGCCGTACCCTCACCTGGACCCTAAATTGTCCCCGTCCCTAACCCTAACCCTAGCCCGAACCCTAACCCTAACCCTTCCCTGAAGCCTGACCCTCACCCGTCCCCTAATCCTAACCCGTACGCTAACACTAACCCGCGCCCTCACAGGCACGCTCCCCCTAAAGCGTTGCCGTACCCTCACCTTGACCCTAAACCGTCCCCATCCCCTAACCCTAACCCTAGCCCGAACCCTATCCCGAACACTTCCCCGAAGCCTGACCCTCACCCGTCCCCTAATCCTAAACCGTACGCTAACACTAACCCGCACCCTCACACGCACGCTCCCCCTAAAGCGTTGCCGTACCCTCACCTGGACCCTAAATCGTCCCCGTCCCCTAACCCTAACCCTAGCCCGAACCCTAACCCTAGCCCTTCCCCGAATCCTGACCCTCACCCGTCCCCTAATCCTAACCCGTACGCTAACACTAACCCGCGCCCTCACACGCACGCTCCCCCTAAAGCGTTGCCGTACCCTCACCTGGACCCTAAACCGTTCCCGTCCCCTAACCCTAACCCTAGCCCGAACCCTAACCCTCAACCTTCCCCGAAGCCTGACCCTCACCCGTCCCCTAATCCTAACCCGTACGCTAACACTAACCCGCGCCCTCACACGCACGCTCCCCCTAAAGCGTTGCCGTACCCTCACCTGGACCCTAAACCGTCCCCGTCCCCTAACCCTAACCCTAGCCCGAACCCTAACCCTAACCCTTCCCCGAAGCCTGACCCTCACCCGTCCCCTAATCCTAACCCGTACGCTAACACTAACCCGCGCCCTCACACGCACGCTCCCCCTAAAGCGTTGCCGTACCCTCACCTGGGCCCTAAACCGTCCCCATCCCCTAACCCTAACCCTAGCCCGAACCCTAACCCTAACCCTTCCCCGAAGCCTGACCCTCACCCGTGCCCTAATCCTAACCCGTACGCTAACACTAACCCGCGCCCTCACAGGCACGCTCCTCCTAAAGCGTTGCCGTACCCTCACCTGGACCCTAAACCGTCCCCATCCCCTAACCCTAACCCTAGCCCGAACCCTAACCCTAACCCTTCCCCGAAGCCTGACCCTCACCCGTCCCCTAATCCTAACCCGTACGCTAACACTAACCCGCGCCCTCACACGCACGCTCCCCCTAAAGCGTTGCCGTACCCTCACCTGGACCCTAAACCGTCCCCGTCCCCTAACCCTAACCCTAGCCCGAACCCTAACACGAACCCTTCCCCGAAGCCTGACCCTCACCCGTCCCCTAATCCTAACCCGTACGCTAACACTAACCCGCACCCTCACACGCACGCTCCCCCTGAAGCGTTACCGTACCCTCACCTAGACCCTAAACCGTCCCCGTCCCTTAACCCTAACCCTAGCCCGAACCCTAACCCTAACCCTTCCCCGAAGCCTGACCCTCACCCGTCCCCTAATCCTAACCCGTACGCTAACACTAACCCGCGCCCTCACACGCACGCTCCCCCTAAAGCGTTGCCGTACCCTCACCTGGACACTAAACCGTCCCCGTCCCCTAACCCTAACCCTAGCCCGAACCCTAACCCTAACACTTCCCCGAAGCCTGACCCTCACCCGTCCCCTAATCCTAACCCGTACGCTAACACTAACCCGCGCCCTCACACGCACGCTCCCCCTAAAGCGTTGCCGTACCCTCACCTGGACCCTAAACCGTTCCCGTCCCCTAACCCTAACCCTAGCTCGAACCCTAACCCTAACCCTTCCCCGAAGCCTGACCCTCACCCGTCCCCTAATCCTAACCCGTACGCCAACACTAACCCACTCCCTCACACGCACGCTCCCCCTAAAGCGTTGCCGTACCCTCACCTGGACCCTAAACCGTCCCCGTCCCCTAACCCTAACCCTAGCCCGAACCCTAACCCTAACCCTTCCCCGAAGCCTGACCCTCACCCGTCCCCTAATCCTAACCCGTACGCTAACACTAACCCGCGCCCTCACACGCACGCTCCCCCTAAAGCATTGCCGTACTCTCACCTGGACCCAAAACCGTCCCCGTCCCCTAACCCTAACCCTAGCCCGAACCCTAACCCTAACCCTTCCCCGAAGCCTGACCCTCACCCGTGCCCTAATCCTAACCCGTACGCTAACACTAACCCGCACCCTCACACGCACGCTCCCCCTAAAGCGTTGCCGTACCCTCACCTGGACCCTAAACCGTCCCCGTCCCCTACCCTAACCCTAGCCCGAACCCTCACCCTAACACTTCCCCGAAGCCTGACCCTCACCCGTCCCCTAATCCTAACCCGTACGCTAACACTAACCCGTGCCCTCACACGCACGCTCCCGCTAAAGCATTGCCGTACCCTCACCTGGACCCTAAACCGTCCCCGTCCCCTAACCCTAACCATAGTCTGAACCCAAACCCTAACCCTTCCCCGAAGCCTGACCCTCACCCGTGCCCTAATCCTAACCCGTACGCTAACACTAACCCGCGCCCTCACACGCACGCTCCCCCTAAAGCGTTGCCGTACCCTCACCTGGACCCTAAATTGTCCCCGAACCCTAACCCTAACCCTAGCCCGAACCCTAACCCTAACCCTTCCCCGAAGCCTGACCCTCACCCGTCCCCTAATCCTAACCCGTACGCTAACACTATCCCGCGCCCTCACACGCACGCTCCCCCTAAAGCGTTGCCGTACCCTCACCTGGACCCTAAACCGTCCCCATCCCCTAACCCTAACCCTAGCCCGAACCCTAACCCTAACCCTTCCCCGAAGCCTGACCCTCACCCGTGCCCTAATCCTAACCCGTACGCTAACACTAACCCGCGCCCTCACACGCACGCTCCCCCTAAAGCGTTGCCGTACCCTCACCTGGACCCTAAACCGTCCCCATCCCCTAACCCTAACCCTAGCCCGAACCCTATCCCGAACACTTCCCCGAAGCCTGACCCTCACCCGTGCCCTAATCCTAAACCGTACGCTAACACTAACCCGCACCCTCACACGCACGCTCCCCCTAAAGCGTTGCCGTACCCTCACCTGGACCCTAAACCGTCCCCGTCCCCTAACCCTAACCCTAGCCCGAACCCTAACCCTAACCCTTCCCCGAAGCCTGACCCTCACCCGTCCCCTAATCCTAACCCGTACGCTAACACTAACCCGCGCCCTCACACGCACGAAACCCCTAAAGCGTTGCTGTACCCTCACCTGGACCCTAAACCGTCCCCGTCCCCTAACCCTAACCCTAGCCCGAACCCTAACCCTAACACTTCCCCGAAGCCTGACCCTCACCCGTGCCCTAATCCTAACCCGTACGCTAACACTAACCCGCACCCTCACACGCACGCTCCCCCTAAAGCGTTGCCGTACCCTCACCTGGACCCTAAACCGTCCCCGTCCCCTAACCCTAACCCTAGCCCGAACCCTAACCCTAACCCTTCCCCGAAGCCTGACCCTCACCCGTCCCCTAATCCTAACCCGTACGCTAACACTAACCCGCGCCCTCACACGCACGCTCCCCCTAAAGCGTTGCCGTACCCTCACCTGGACCCTAAACCGTTCCAGTCCCCTAACCCTAACCCTAGCCCGAACCCTAACCCTAACCCTTCCCCGAAGCCTGACCCTCACCCGTCCCCTAATCCTAACCCGTACGCTAACACTAACCCGGGCCCTCACACGCACGCTCCCCCTAAAGCGTTGCCGTACCCTCACCTGGACCCTAAACCGTCCCCGTCCCCTAACCCTAACCCTAGCCCGAACCCTAACCCTAACCCTTCCCCGAAGCCTGACCCTCACCCGTGCCCTAATCCTAACCCGTACGCTAACACTAACCCGCGCCCTCACACGCATGCTCCCCCTAAAGCGTTGCCGTACCCTCACCTGGACCCTATACTGTCCCCGTCCCCTAACCCTAACCCTAGCCCGAACCCTAACCCTAACCCTTCCCCGAAGCCTGACCCTCAGCCGTGCCCTAATCCTAACCCGTACGCTAACACTAACCCGCGCACTCACATGCACGCTCCCCGTAAAGCGTTGCCGTACCCTCACCTGGACCCTAAACCGTCCCCGTCCCCTAACCCTAACCCTAGCCCGAACCCAAACCCTAACCCTTCCCCGAAGCCTGACCCTCACCCGTGCCCTAATCCTAACCCGTACGCTAACACTAACCCGCGCCCTCACAGGCACGCTCCCCCTAAAGCGTTGCCGTACCCTCACCTGGACCCTAAATCGTCCCCGTCCCCTAACCCTAACCCTAGCCCGAACCCTAACCCTAACCCTTCCCCGAAGCCTGACCCTCACCCGTGCCCTAATCCTAACCCTTACGCTAACACTAACCCGCGCCCTCACACGCACGCTCCCCCTAAAGCGTTGTCGTACCCTCACCTGGACCCTAAACCGTCCCCGTCCCCTAACCCTAACCCTAGCCCGAACCCTAACCCTAACCCTTCCCCGAAGCTGACCCTCAACCGTGCCCTAATCCTAACCCGTACGCTAACACTAACCCGCGCCCTCTACGCACGCTCCCCCTAAAGCGTTGCCGTACCCTCACCTGGACCCTAAACCGTCCCCGTCCCCTAACCCTAACCCTAGCCCGAACCCTAACCCTAACCCTTCCCCGAAGCCTGACCCTCACCCGTGCCCTAATCCTAACCCGTACGCTAACACTAACCCGCGCCCTCACACGCACGCTCCCCCTAAAGCGTTGCCGTACCCTCACCTGGACCCTAAACCGTCCCCGTCCCCTAACCCTAACCCTAGCCCGAACCCTAACCCTAACCCTTCCCCGAAGCCTGACCCTCACCCGTGCCCTAATCCTAACCCGTACGCTAACACTAACCCGCGCCCTCACACGCATGCTCCCCCTAAAGCGTTGCCGTACCCTCACCTGGACCCTAAACTGTCCCCGTCCCCTAACCCTAACCCTAGCCCGAACCCTAACCCTAACCCTTCCCCGAAGCCTGACCCTCAGCCGTGCCCTAATCCTAACCCGTACGCTAACACTAACCCACGCAATCACATGCACGCTCCCCGTAAAGCGTTGCCGTACCCTCACCTGGACCCTAAACCGTCCCCGTCCCCTAACCCTAACCCTAGCCCGAAGCCAAACCCTAACCCTTCCCCGAAGCCTGACCCTCACCCGTGCCCTAATCCTAACCCGTACGCTAACACTAACCCGCGCCCTCACACGCACGCTCCCCCTAAAGCGTTGCCGTACCCTCACCTGGACCCTAAACCGTCCCCGTCCCCTAACCCTAACCCTAGCCCGAAACCTAACCCTAACCCTTCCCCGAAGGCTGACCCTCACCCGTGCCCTAATCCTAACCCGTACGCTAACACTAACCCGCGCCCTCACACGCACGCTCCCCCTAAAGCGTTGCCGTACCCTCACCTGGACCCTAAACCGTCCCCGTCCCCTAACCCTAACCCTAGCCCAACCCCTAACACTAACCCTTCCCCGAAGCTGACCCTCACCCGTGCCCTAATCCTAACCCGTACGCTAACACTAACCCGCGCCCTCACACGCACGCTCCCCCTAAAGCGTTGCCGTACCCTCACCTGGACCCTAAACCGTCCCCGTCCCCTAACCCTAACCCTAGCCCGAACCCTAACCCTAACCCTTACCCGAAGCCTGACCCTCACCCGTCCCCTAATCCTAACCCGTACGCTAACACTAACCCGCGCCCTCACACGCACGCTCCCCCTAAAGCGTTGCCGTACCCTCACCTGGACCCTAAACCGTCCCCGTCCCCTAACCCTAACCCTAGCCCGAACCCTAACCCTAACCCTTCCCCGAAGCCTGACCCTCACCCGTGCCCTAATCCTAACCCGTACGCTAACACTAACCCACGCCCTCACACGCACGCTCCCCCTAAAGCGTTGCCGTACCCTCACCTGGACCCTAAGCCTTCCCCGTCCCCTAACCCTAACCCTAGCCCGAACCCTAACCCTAACCCTTCCCCGAAGCCTGACCCTCACCCGTCCCCTAATCCTAACCCGTACGCTAACACTAACCCACGCCCTCACACGCACGCTCCCCCTAAAGCGTTGCCGTACCCTCACCTGGACCCTAAACCGTCCCCGTCCCCTAACCCTAACCCTAGCCCGAACCCTAAGCCTAACCCTTCCCCAAAGCTGACCCTCACCCGTGCCCTAATCCTAACCCGTACGCTAACACTAACCCGCGCCCTCACACGCACGCTCCCCCTAAAGCGTTGCTGTACCCTCACCTGGACCCTAAACCGTCCCCGTCCCCTAACCCTAACCCTAGCCCGAACCCTAACCCTAACCCTTCCCCGAAGCCTGACCCTCACCCGTGCCCTAATCCTAACCCGTACGCTAACACTAACCCGCGCCCTCACACGCACGCTCCCCCTAAAGCGTTGCCGTACCCTCACCTGGACCCTAAACCGTCCCCGTCCCCTAACCCTAACCCTAGCCCGAACCCTAACCCTAACCCTTCCCCGAAGCCTGACCCTCACCCGTCCCCTAATCCTAACCCGTACGCTAACACTAACCTGCGCCCTCACACGCACGCTCCCCCTAAAGCGTTGCCGTACCCTCACCTGGACCCTAAACCGTCCCCGTCCCCTAACCCTAACCCTAGCCCGAACCCTAACCCTAACCCTTCCCCGAAGCCTGACCCTCACCCGTCCCCTAATCCTAACCCGTACGCTAACACTAACCCACGCCCTCACACGCACGCTCCCCCAAAAGCGTTGCCGTACCCTCACCTGGACCCTAAACCGTCCCCGTCCCCTAACCCTAACCCTAGCCCGAACCCTAACCCTAACCCTTCCCCGAAGCCTGACCCTCACCCGTCCCCTAATCCTAACCCGTACGCTAACACTAACCAACGCCCTCACACGCACGCTCCCCCTAAAGCGTTGCCGTACCCTCACCTGGACCCTAAACCGTCCCCGTCCCCTAACCCTAACCCTAGCCCGAACCCTAAGCCTAACCCTTCCCCAAAGCTGACCCTCACCCGTGCCCTAATCCTAACCCGTACGCTAACACTAACCCGCGCCCTCACACGCACGCTCCCCCTAAAGCGTTGCTGTACCCTCACCTGGACCCTAAACCGTCCCCGTCCCCTAACCCTAACCCTAGCCCGAACCCTAACCCTAACCCTTCCCCGAAGCCTGACCCTCACCCGTGCCCTAATCCTAACCCGTACGCTAACACTAACCCGCGCCCTCACACGCACGCTCCCCCTAAAGCGTTGCCGTACCCTCACCTGGACCCTAAACCGTCCCCGTCCCCTAACCCTAACCCTAGCCCGAACCCTAACCCTAACCCTTCGCCGAAGCCTGACCCTCACCCGTCCCCTAATCCTAACCCGTACGCTAACACTAACCTGCGCCCTCACACGCACGCTCCCCCTAAAGCGTTGCCGTACCCTCACCTGGACCCTAAACCGTCCCCGTCCCCTAACCCTAACCCTAGCCCGAACCCTAACCCTAACCCTTCCCCGAAGCCTGACCCTCACCCGTCCCCTAATCCTAACCCGTACGCTAACACTAACCATTCCCTCACACGCACGCTCCCCCTAAAGCGTTGCCGTACCCTCACCTGGACCCTACACCGTCCCCGTCCCCTAACCCTAACCCTAGACCGAACCCTAACCCTAACACTTCCCCGAAGCCTGACCCTCACCCGTCCCCTAATCCTAACCCGCACGCTAACACTAACCCGCGCCCTCACACGCAGGCTACCCCTAAAGCGTTGCCGTACCCTCACCTGGACCCTAAACCGTCCCCGTCCCCTAACCCTAACCCTAGCCCGAACCCTAACCCTAACCCTTCCCCGAAGCCTGACCCTCATCCGTCCCCTAATCCTAACCCGTACGCTAACACTAACCCGCGCCCTCACACGCACGCTCCCCCTAAAGCGTTGCCGTACCCTCACCTGGACCCTAAACCGTTCCCGTCCCCTAACCCTAACCCTAGCCCGAACCCTAACCCTAACCCTTCCCCGAAGCCTGACCCTCACCCGTCCCCTAATCCTAACCCGTACGCTAACACTAACCCGCGCCCTCAGACGCACGCTCCCCCTAAAGCGTTGCCGTACCCTCACCTGGACCCTAAACCGTCCCCGTCCCCTAACCCTAACCCTAGCCCGAACCCTAACCCTAACCCTTCCCCAAAGGCTGACCCTCACCCGTCCCCTAATCCTAACCCGTACGCTAACACTAACCCGCGCCCTCACACGCAGGCTACCCCTAAAGCGTTGCCGTACCCTCACCTGGACCCTAAACCGTCCCCGTCCCCTAACCCTAACCCTAGCCCGAAACCTAACCCTAACACTTCCCCGAAGCCTGACCCTCACCCGTCCCCTAATCCTAACCCGTACGCTAACACTAACCCATGCCCTCACACGCACGCTCCCCCTAAAGCGTTGCCGTACCCTCACCTGGACCCTAAACCGTCCCCGTCCCCTAACCCTAACCCTAGCCCGAACCCTAACCCTAACCCTTCCCCGAAGCCTGACCCTCATCCGTCCCCTAATCCTAACCCGTACGCTAACACTAACCCGCGCCCTCACACGCACGCTCCCCCTAAAGCGTTGCCGTACCCTCACCTGGACCCTAAACCGTTCCCGTCCCCTAACCCTAACCCTAGCCCGAACCCTAAACCTAACCCTTCCCCGAAGCCTGACCCTCACCCGTCCCCTAATCCTAACCCGTACGCTAACACTAACCCGCGCCCTCACACGCACGCTCCCCCTAAAGCGTTGCCGTACCCTCACCTGCACCATAAACCGTCCCCGTCCCCTAACCCTAACCCTAGCCCGAACCCTAACCCTAACCCTTCCCCAAAGGCTGACCCTCACCCGTCCCCTAATCCTAACCCGTACGCTAACACTAACCCGCGCCCTCACACGCAGGCTACCCCTAAAGCGTTGCCGTACCCTCACCTGGACCCTAAACCGTCCCCGTCCCCTAACCCTAACCCTAGCCCGAACCCTAACCCTAACACTTCCCCGAAGCCTGACCCTCACCCGTCCCCTAATCCTAACCCGTACGCTAACACTAACCCATGCCCTCACACGCACGCTCCCCCAAAAGCGTTGCCGTACCCTCACCTGGACCCTAAACCGTCCCCGTCCCCTAACCCTAACCCTAGCCCGAACCCTAACCCTAACCCTTCCCCGAAGCCTGACCCTCATCCGTCCCCTAATCCTAACCCGTACGCTAACACTAACCCGCGCCCTCACACGCACGCTCCCCCTAAAGCGTTGCCGTACCCTCACCTGGACCCTAAACCGTTCCCGTCCCCTAACCCTAACCCTAGCCCGAACCCTAACCCTAACCCTTCCCCGAAGCCTGACCCTCACCCGTCCCCTAATCCTAACCCGTACGCTAACACTAACCCGCGCCCTCACACGCACGCTCCCCCTAAAGCGTTGCCGTACCCTCACCTGGACCATAAACCGTCCCCTCCCCCTAACTCTAACCCTAGCCCGAACCCTAACCCTAACACTTCCCCGAAGCCTGAACCTCACCCGTACCCTAATCCTAACCCGTACGCTAACACTAACCCGCACCCTGACACGCACGCTCCCCCTAAAGCGTTGCCGTACCCTCACCTGGACCCTAAACCGTCCCCGTCCCCTAACCCTAACCCTAGCCCGAACCCTAACCCTAACCCTTCCCCGAAGCCTGACCCTCACCCGTCCCCTAATCCTAACCCGTACGCTAACACTAACCCGCGCCCTCACACGCACGCTCCCCCTAAAGCGTTGCCGTACCCTCACCTGGACCCTAAACCGTTCCCGTCGCCTAACCCTAACCCTAGCCCGAACCCTAACCCTAACCCTTCCCCGAAGCCTGACCCTCACCTGTCCCCTAATCCTAACCCGTATGCTAACACTAACCCGCGCCCTCACACGCACGCTCCCCCTAAAGCGTTGCCGTACCCTCACCTGGACCCTAAACCGTCCCCGTCCCCTAACCCTAACCCTAGCCCGAACCCTAACCCTAACCCTTCCCCGAAGCCTGACCCTCACCCGTGCCCTAATCCTAACCCGTACGCTAACACTAACCCGCACCCTCACACGCACGCTCCCCCTAAAGCGTTGCCGTACCCTCACCTGGACCCTAAACCGTCCCCGTCCCCTAACCCTAACCCTAGCCCGAACCCTAACCCTAACCCTTCCCCGAAGCCTGACCCTCACCCGTGCCCTAATCCTAACCCGTACGCTAACACTAACCCGCGCCCTCACACGCACGCTCCCCCTAAAGCGTTGCCGTACCCTCACCTGGTCCCTAAACCGTCCCCGTCCCCTAACCCTAACCCTAGCCCGAACCCTAACCCTAACCCTTTCCCGAAGCTATCCCTCCCCCGTGCCCTAATCCTAACCCCTACGCTAACACTAACCCGCTCCCTCACACGCATGCTCCCCCTAAAGCGTTGCCGTACCCTCACCTGGACCCTAAACCGTCCCCGTCCCCTAACCCTAACCCTAGCCCGAACCCTAACCCTAACCCTTCCCCGAAGCCTGACCCTCACCCGTCCCCTAATCCTAACCCGTACGCTAACACTAACCCGCGCCCTCACACGCACGCTCCCCCTAAAGCGTTGCCGTACCCTCACCTGGAACCTAAACCGTCCCCGTCCCCTAACCCTAACCCTAGCCCGAACCCTAACCCTAACCCTTCCCCGCAGCCTGACCCTCACCCGTCCCCTAATCCTAACCCGTACGCTAACACTAACCCGCGCCCTCACACGCACGCTCCCCCTAAAGCGTTGCCGTACCCTCACCTGGACCCTAAAACGTTCCCGTCCCCTAACCCTAACCCTAGCCCGAACCCTAACCCTAACCCTTCCCCGAAGCCTGACCCTCACCCGTCCCCTAATCCTAACCCGTACGCTAACACTAACCCGCGCCCTCACACGCACGCTCCCCCTAAATCGTTGCCGTACCCTCACCTGGACCATAAACCGTCCCCTCCCCCTAACCCTAACCCTAGCCCGAACCCTAACCCTAACACTTCCCCGAAGCCTGACCCTCACCCGTACCCTAATCCTAACCCGTACGCTAACACTAACCCGCGCCCTCACACGCACGCTCCCCCTAAAGCGTTACCGTACCCTCACCTGGACCCTAAACCGTCCCCGTCCCCTAACCCTAACCCTAGCCCGAACCCTATCCCGAACACTTCCCCGAAGCCTGACCCTCACCCGTGCCCTAATCCTAAACCGAACGCTAACACTAACCCGCACCCTCACACGCACGCTCCCCCTAAAGCGTTGCCGTACCCTCACCTGGACCCTAAACCGTCCCCGTCCCCTAACCCTAACCCTAGCCCGAACCCTAACCCTAACCCTTCCCCGAAGCCTGACCCTCACCCGTGCCCTAATCCTAACCCGTACGCTAACACTAACCCGCACCCTCACACGCACGCTCCCCCTAAAGCGTTGCCGTACCCTCACCTGGACCCTAAACCGTCCCCGTCCCCTAACCCTAACCCTAGCCCGAACCCTAACCCTAACCCTTCCCCGAAGCCTGACCCTCACCCGTGCCCTAATCCTAACCCGTACGCTAACACTAACCCGCGCCCTCACACGCACGCTCCCCGTAAAGCGTTGCCGTACCCTCACCTGGTCCCTAAACCGTCCCCGTCCCCTAACCCTAACCCTAGCCCGAACCCTAACCCTAAACCTTTCCCGAAGCTATCCCTCACCCGTGCCCTAATCCTAACCCGTACGCTAACACTAACCCGCTCCCTCACACGCATGCTCCCCCTAAAGCGTTGCCGTACCCTCACCTGGACCCTAAACCATCCCCGTCCCCTAACCCTAACCCTAGCCCGAACCCTAACCCTAACCCTTCCCCGAACCCTGACCCTCTCCCGTCCCCTAATCCTAAACCGTACGCTAACACTAACCCGCGCCCTCACACGCACGCTCCCCCTAAAGCGTTGCCGTACCCTCACCTGGAACCTAAACCGTCCCCGTCCCCTAACCCTAACCCTAGCCCGAACCCTAACCCTAACCCTTCCCCGCAGCCTGACCCTCACCCGTCCCCTAATCCTAACCCGTACGCTAACACTAACCCGCGCCCTCACACGCACGCTCCTCCTAAAGCATTGCCGTACCCTCACCTGGACCCTAAACCGTCCCCGTCCCCTAACCCTAACCCTAGCCCGAACCCTAACCCTAAACCTTCCCCGAAGCCTGACCCTCACCCGTGCCCTAATCCTAACCCGTACGCTAACACTAACCCGCGCCCTCACACGCAGACTACCCCTAAAGCGTTGCCATACCCGAACCTGGACCCTAAACCGTCCCCGTCCCCTAACCCTAACCCTAGCCCGAACCCTAACCCTAAACCTTCCCCGAAGCCTGACCCTCACCCGTGCCCTAATCCTAACCCGTACGCTAACACTTACCCGTGCCCTCACACGCACGCTCCCCCTAAAGCGTTGCCGTACCCTCACCTGGACCCTAAACCGTCCCCATCCCCTAACCCTAACCCTAGCCCGAACCCTAACCCTAACCCTTCCCCGAAGCCTGACCCTCACCCGTCCCCTAATCCTAACCCGTACGCTAACACTAACCTGCGTGCTGACACGCACGCTCCCCCAAAAGCGTTGCCGTACCCTCACCTGGACCCTAAACCGTCCCCGTCCCCTAACCCTAACCCTAGCCCGAACCCTAACCCTAACACTTCTCCAAAGCCTGACCCTCACCCGTGCCCTAATCCTAACCCGTACGCTAACACTAACCCGCACCCTCACACGCACGCTCCCCCTAAAGCGTTGCCGTACCCTCACCTGGACCCTAAACCGTCCCCGTCCCCTAACCCTAACCCTAGCCTGAACCCTAACCCTAACCCTTCCCCGAAGCCTGACCCTCAGCCGTGCCCTAATCCTAACCCGTACGCTAACACTAACCCGCGCCCTCACACGCACGCTCCCCCTAAAGCGTTGCCGTACCCTCACCTGGACCCTAAACCTTCCCCGTCCCCTAACCCTCACCCTAGCCCGAACCCTAACCCTAACCGTTCCCCGAAGCCTGACCCTCACCCGTCCCCTAATCCTAACCCGTACGCTAACACTAACCCGCGCCCTCACACGCAGACTACCCCTAAAGCGTTGCCGTACCCGAACCTGGACCCTAAACCGTCCCCGTCCCCTAACCCTAACCCTAGCCCGAACCCTAACCCTAAACCTTCCCCGAAGCCTGACCCTCACCCGTGCCCTAATCCTAACCCGTACGCTAACACTTACCCGTGCCCTCACACGCACGCTCCCCCTAAAGCGTTGCCGTACCCTCACCTGGACCCTAAACCGTCCCCATCCCCTAACCCTAACCCTAGCCCGAACCCTAACCCTAACCCTTCCCCGAAGCCTGACCCTCACCCGTCCCCTAATCCTAACCCGTACGCTAACACTAACCTGCGTGCTGACACGCACGCTCCCCCAAAAGCGTTGCCGTACCCTCACCTGGACCCTAAACCGTCCCCGTCCCCTAACCCTAACCCTAGCCCGAACCCTAACCCTAACACTTCTCCAAAGCCTGACCCTCACCCGTGCCCTAATCCTAACCCGTACGCTAACACTAACCCGCACCCTCACACGCACGCTCCCCCTAAAGCGTTGCCGTACCCTCACCTGGACCCTAAACCGTCCCCGTCCCCTAACCCTAACCCTAGCCTGAACCCTAACCCTAACCCTTCCCCGAAGCCTGACCCTCAGCCGTGCCCTAATCCTAACCCGTACGCTAACACTAACCCGCGCCCTCACAAGCACGCTCCCCTTAAAGCGTTGCCGTACCCTCACCTGGACCCTAAACCTTCCCCGTCCCCTAACCCTAACCCTAGCCCGAACCCTAACCCTAACCCTTCCCCGAAGCCTGATCCTCACCCGTGCCCTAATCCTAACCCCTACGCTAACACTAACCCACACCCTCACACACACGCTCCCCCTAAAGCGTTGCCGTACCCTCACCTTGACCCTAAACCGTCCCCGTCCCCTAACCCTAACCCTAGCCTGAACCCTAACACTAACCCTTCCCCGAAGCCTGACCCTCACCCGTCCCCTAATCCTAACCCGTACGCTAACACTAACCCGAGCCCTCACACACACGCTCCCCCTAAAGCGTTGCCGTACCCTCACCTGGACCCTAAACCGGCCCCGTCCCCTAACCCTAACCCTAGCCCGAACCCTATCCCTAACCCTTCCCCGAAGCCTGACCCTCACCCGTCCCCTAATCCTAACCCGTACGCTAACACTAACCCATGCCCTCACACGCACGCTCCCCCTAAAGCGTTGCCGTACCCTCACCTTGACCCTAAACCGTCCCCGTCCCCTAACCCTAACCCTAGTCCGAACCCAAACCCTAACCCTTCCCCGAAGCCTGACCCTCACCCGTGCCCTAATCCTAACCCGTACGCTAACACTAACCCGCGTCCTCACACGCACGCTCCCCCTAAAGCGTTGCCGTACCCTCACCTGGACCCTAAATCGTCCCCGTCCCCTAACCCTAACCCTAGCCCGAACCCTAACCCTAACCCTTCCCCGAAGCCTGACCCTCACCCGTCCCCTAATCCTAACACGTACGCTAACACTAACCCGCGCCCTCACACGCACGCTCCCCCTAAAGCGTTGCCGTACCCTCACCTGGACCCTAAACCGTCCCCATCCCCTAACCCTAACCCTAGCCCGAACCCTAACCCTAACCCTTCCCCGAAGCCTGACCCTCACCCGTGCCCTAATCCAAACCCGTACGCTAACACTAACCCGCACCCTCACACGCACGCTCCCCCTAAAGCGTTGCCGTACCCTCACCTGGACCCTAAACCGTCACCGTCCCCTAACCCTAACCCTAGCCCGAACCCTAACCCTAACCCTTCCCCGAAGCCTGACACTCACCCGTGCCCTACTCCTAACCCGTACGCTAACACTAACCCGCGCCCTCACAGGCACGCTCCCACTAAAGCGCTGCCGTACCCTCACCTGGACCCTAAACTGTCCCCATCCCCTAACACTAACCCTAGCCCGAACCCTAACCCTAACCCTTCCCCGAAGCCTGACCCTCACCCGTGCCCTAATCCTAACCCGTACGCTAACACTAACCCGCGCCCTCACACGCACGCTCCCCCTAAAGCGTTGCCGTACCCTCACCTGGACCCTAAACCGTCCCCGTCCCCTAACCCCAACCCTAGCCCGAACCCTATCCCGAACACTTCCCCGAAGCCTGACCCTCACCCGTGCCCTAATCCTAAACAGTACGCTAACACTAACCCGCACCCTCACACGCACGCTCCCCCTAAAGCGTTGCCGTACCCTCACCTGGACCCTAAACCGTCCCCGTCCCCTAACCCTAACCCTAGCCCGAACCCTAACCCTAACCTTTCCCCGAAGCCTGACCCTCACCCGTGCCCTAATCCTAACCCGTACGCTAACACTAACCCGCGCCCTCACACGCACGCTCCCCCTAAAGCGTTGCCGTACCCTCACCTGGACCCTAAATCGTCCCAGTCCCCTAACCCTAACCCTAGCCTGAACCCTAACCCTAACCCTTCCCCGAAGCCTGACCCTCACCCATCCCCTAATCCTAACCCGTACGCTAACACTAACCCGCGCCCTCACACGCACGCTCCACCTAAAGCGTTGCCGTACCCTCACCTGGACCCTAAACCGTCCCCATACCCTAACCCTAACCCTAGCCCGAACCCTAACCCTAACCCTTCCCCGAAGCCTGACCCTCACCCGTGCCCTAATCCTAACCCGTACGCTAACACTAACCCGCACCCTCACACGCACGCTCCCCCTAAAGCGTTGCCGTACCCTCACCTGGACCCTAAACCGTCCCCGTCCCCTAACCCTAACCCTAGCCCGAACCCTAACCCTAACCCTTCCCCGAAGCCTGACCCTCACCCGTCCCCTAATCCTAACCCGTACGCTAACACTAACCCGCGCCCTCACACGCACGCTCCCCCTAAAGCGTTGCCATACCCTCACCTGGACCCTAAACCGTTCCCGTCCCCTAACCCTAACCCTAGCCCGAACCCTAACCCTAACCCTTCCCCGAAGCCTGACCCTCACCAGTCCCTTAATCCTAACCTGTACGCTAACACTAACCCGCGCCCTCACACGCACGCTCCCCCTAAAGCGTTGCCGTACCCTCACCTGGACCCTAAACCGTCCCCGTCCCCTAACCCTAACCCTAGCCCGAACCCTAACCCTAACCCTTCCCCGAAGCCTGACCCTCACCCATGCCCTAATCCTAACCCGTACGCTAACACTAACCCGCGCCCTCACACGCACGCTCCCCCTAAAGCGTTGCCGTACCCTCACCTAGACCCTAAACCGTTCCCGTCCCCTAACCCTAACCCTAGCCCGAACCCTAACCCTAACCCTTCCCCGAAGCCTGACCCTCACCCGTACCCTAATCCTAACCCGTACGCTAACACTAACCCGCGCCCTCACACGCACGCTCTCCCTAAAGCGTTGCCGTACCCTCACCTGGACCCTAAACCGTCCCCGTCCCCTAACCCTAACCCTAGCCCGAACCCTAACCTTAACACTTCCCCAAAGCCTGACCCTCACCCGTGCCCTAATCCTAACCCGTACGCTAACACTAATCCGCACCCTCACACGCACGCTCCCCCTAAAGCGTTGCCGTACCCTCACCTGGACCCTAAACCGTCCCCGTCCCCTAACCCTAACCCTAGCCCGAACCCTAACCCTAACCCTTCCCCGAAGCCTGACCCTCACCCGTCCCCTAATCCTAACCCGTACGCTAACACTAACCCGCGCCCTCACACGCACGCTCCCCCTAAAGCGTTGCCGTACCCTCACCTGGACCCTAAACCGTCCCCGTCCCCTAACCCTAACCCTAGCCCGAACCCTAACCCTAACCCTTCCCCGAAGCCTGACCCTCACCCGTCCCCTAATCCTAACCCGTACGCTAACACTAACCCGCGCCCTCCCACGCACGCTCCCCCTAAAGCGTTGCCGTACCCTCACCTAGACCCTAAACTGTCCCCGTCCCCTAACCCTAACCCTAGCCCGAACCCTAACCCTAACCCTTCCCCGAAGCCTGACCCTCACCCGTCCCCTAATCCTAACCCGTACGCTAACACTAACCCGCGCCCTCACACGCACGCTCCCCCTAAAGCGTTGCCGTACCCTCACCTGGACCCTAAATCGTCCCCATCCCCTAACCCTAACACTAGCCCGAACCCTAACCCTAACCCTTCCCCGAAGCCTGACCCTCACCCGTCCCCTAATCCTAACCCGTACGCTAACACTAACCCGCGCCCTCACACGCACGCTCCCCCTAAAGCGTTGCCATACCCTCACCTGGACCCTAAACCGTCCCCATCCCGTAACCCTAACCCTAGCCCGAACCCAAACCCTAACCCTTCCCCGAAGCCTGACCCTCACCCGTGCCCTAATCCTAACCCGTACGCTAACACTAACCCGCGCCCTCACACGCACGCTCCCCCTAAAGCGTTGCCGTACCCTCACCTGGACCCTAAATCGTCCCCGTCCCCTAACCCTAACCCTAGCCCGAACCCTAACCCTAACACTTCCCAGAAGCCTGACCCTCACCCGTCCCCTAATCCTAACCCGTACGCTAACACTAACCCGCGCCCTCACACGCACGCTCCCCCTAAAGCGTTGCCGTACCCTCACCTGGAACCTAAACCGTCCCCGTCCCCTAACCCTAACCCTAGCCCGAACCCTAACCCGAACACTTCCCCGAAGCCTGACCCTCACCCGTGCCCTAATCCTAACCCGTACGCTAACACTAACCCACACCCTCACACGCACGCTCCCCCTAAAGTGTTGTCGTACCCTCACCTGGACCCTAAACCGTCCCCGTCCCCTAACCCTAACCCTAGCCCGAACCCTAACCCTAACCCTCCCCCGAAGCCTGACCCTCACCCGTCCCCTAATCCTAACCCGTACGCTAACACTAACCCGCGCCCTCACACGCACGCTCCCCCTAAAGCGTTGCCGTACCCTCACCTGGACCCTAAACCGTTCCCGTCCCCTAACCCTAACCCTAGCCCGAACCCTAACCCTAACCCTTCCCCGAAGCCTGACCCTCACCCGTCCCCTAATCCTAACCCGTACGCTAACACTAACCCGCGCCCTCACACGCACGCTCCCCCTAAAGCGTTGCCGTACCCTCACCTGGACCCTAAACCGTCCCCGTCCCCTAACCCTAACCCTAGCCCGAACCCTAACCCTAACACTTCCCCGAAGCCTGACCCTCACCCGTGCCCTAATCCTAACCCGTACGCTAACACTAACCCGCACCCTCACACGCACGCTCCCCCTAAAGCGTTGCCGTACCCTCACCTGGACCCTTAACCGTCCCCGTCCCCTAACCCTAACCCTAGCCCGAACCCTAACCCTAACCCTTCCCCGAAGCCTGACCCTCACCCGTCCCCTAATCCTAACCCGTACGCTAACACTAACCCGCGCCCTCACACGCACGCTCCCCCTAAAGCGTTGCCGTACCCTCACCTGGACCCTAAACCGTCCCCGTCCCCTAACCCTAACCCTAGCCCGAACCCTAACCCTAACCCTTCCCCGAAGCCTGACCCTCACCCGTGCCCTAATCCTAACCCGTACGCTAACACTAACCCGCGCCCTCACACGCACCCTCCCACTAAAGCGTTGCCGTACCCTCACCTGGACCCTAAACTGTCCCCATCCCCTAACCCTAACCCTAGCCCGAACCCTAACCCTAACCCTTCCCCGAAGCCTGACACTCACCCGTGCCCTAATCCTAACCCGTACGCTAACACTAACCCGCGCCCTCAAACGCACGCTCCCCCTAAAGCGTTGCCGTACCCTCACCTGGACCCTAAACCGGCCCTGTCCCCTAACCCTAACCCTAGCCCGAACCCTAACCCTAACCCTTCCCCGAAGCTGACCCTCACCCGTGCCCTAATCCTAACCCGTACGCTAACACTAACCCGCACCCTCACACGCACGCTCCCCCTAAAGCGTTGCCGTACCCTCACCTGGACCCTAAACCGTCCCCGTCCCCTAACCCTAACCCTAGCCCGAACCCTAACCCTAACCCTTCCCCGAAGCCTGACCCTCACCCGTCCCCTAATCCTAACCCTTACGCTAACACTAACCCGCGCCCTCACACGCACGCTCCCCCTAAAGCGTTGCCGTACCCTCACCTGGACCCTAAACCGTCCCCGTCCCCTAACCCTAACCCTAGCCCGAACCCTAAGCCTAACCCTTCCCCGAAGCTGACCCTCACCCGTGCCCTAATCCTAACCCGTACGCTAACACTAACCCGCGCTCTCACACGCACGCTCCCCCTAAAGCGTTGCCGTACCCTCACATGGACCCTAAACCGTCCCCGTCCCCTAACCCTAACCCTAGCCCGAACCCTAACCCTAACCCTTCCCCGAAGCCTGACCCTCACCCGTGCCCTAATCCTAACCCGTACACTAACACTAACCCGCGCCCTCACACGCACGCTCCCCCTAAAGCGTTGATGTACCCTCACCTGGACCCTAAACCGTCCCCATCCCCTAACCCTAACCCTAGCCTGAACCCTAACCCTAACCCTTCCCCGAAGCCTGACCCTCAACCGTCCCCTAATCCTAACCCGTACGCTAACACTAACCCGCGCCCTCACACGCACGCTCCCCCTAAAGCGTTGCCGTACCCTCACCTGGACCCTAAACCGTCCCCGTCCCCTAACCCTAACCCTAGCCCGAACCCTAACCCTAACCCTTCCCCGAAGCCTGACCCTCACCCGTCCCCTAATCCTAACCCGTACGCTAACACTAACTCGCACCCTCACACGCACGCTCCCCCTAAAGCGTTGCCGTACCCTCACCTGGACCCTAAACCGTCCCCGTCCCCTAACCCTAACCCTAGCCCGAACCCTAACCCTAACCCTTCCCCGAAGCCTGACCCTCACCCGTCCCCTAATCCTAACCCGTACGCTAACACTAACCCGCGCCCTCACACGCACGCTCCCCCTAAAGCGTTGCCGTACCCTCACCTGGACCCTAAACCGTCCCCGTCCCCTAACCCTAACCCTAGCCCGAACCCTAACCCTAACCCTTCCCCGAAGCCTGACCCTCACCCGTCCCCTAATCCTAACACGTACGCTAACACTAACCCGCGCCCTCACACGCAGACTACCCCTAAAGCGTTGCCGTACCCTCACCTGGACCCTATACCGTCCCCGTCCCCTAACCCTAACCCTAGCCCGAACCCTAACCCTAAACCTTCCCCGAAGCCTGACCCTCACCCGTGCCCTAATCCTAACCCGAACGCTAACACTAAACCGCGCCCTCACACGCACGCTCCCCCTAAAGCGTTGCCGTACCCTCACCTGGACCCTAAACCTTCCCCATCCCCTAGCCCTAACCCTAGCCCGAACCCTAACCCTAACCCTTCCCCGAAGCCTGACCCTCACCCGTGCCCTAATCCTAACCCGAACGCTAACACTAACCCGTGCCCTCACACGCACGCTCCCCCAAAAGCGTTGCCGTACCCTCACCTGGACCCTAAACCGTCCCCGTCCCCTAACCCTAACCCTAGCCTGAACCCTAACCCTAACCCTTCCCCAAAGCCTGACCCTCACCCGTGCCCTAATCCTAACCCGTACGCTAACACTAACCCGCACCCTCACACGCACGCTCCCCCTAAAGCGTTGCCGTACCCTCACCTGGACCCTAAACCATCCCCGTCCCCTAACCCTAACCCTAGCCCGAACCCTAACCCTAACCCTTCCCCGAAGCCTGACCTCACCCGTCCCCTAATCCTAACCCGTACGCTAACACTAACCCGCGCCCTCACACGCACGCTCCCCCTAAAGCGTTGCCGTACCCTCACCTGGACCCTAAACCGTCCCCGTCCCCTAACCCTAACCCTAGCCCGAACCCTAACCCTAACACTTCCCCGAAGCCTGACCCTCACCCCTGCCCTAATCCTAACCCGTACGCTAACACTAACCCGCGCCCTCACACGCACGCTCCCCCTAAAGCGTTGCCGTACCCTCACCTGGACCCTAAACCGTCCCCGTCCCCTAACCCTAACCCTAGCCCGAACCCTAAACCTAACCCTTCCCCGAAGCCTGACCCTCACCCGTGCCCTAATCCTAACCCCTACGCTAAGACTAACCCGCACCCTCACACGCACGCTCCCCCTAAAGCGTTGCCGTACCCTCACCTGGACCCTAAACCGTCCCCGTCCCCTAACCCTAACCCTAGCCCGAACCCTAACCCTAACCCTTCCCCGAAGCCTGACCCTCACCGGTCCCCAAATCCTAACCCGTACGCTAACACTAACCCGCGCCCTCACACGCACGCTCCCCCTAAAGCGTTGCCGTACCCTCACCTGGACCCTAAACCGTCCCCGTCCCCTAACCCTAACCCTAGCCCGAACCCTAACCCTAACCCTTCCCCGAAGCCTGACCCTCACCCATGCCCTAATCCTAACCCGTACGCTAACACTAAAACGCACCCTCACACGCACGCTCCCCTTAAAGCGTTGCCGTACCCTCACCTGGACCCTAAACCGTCCCCGTCCCCTACCCTAACCCTAGCCCGAACCCTAAACCTAACCCTTCCCCGAAGCCTGACCCTCACCCGTCCCCTAATCCTAACCCGTACGCTAACACTAACCCGCGCCCTCACGCGCACGCTCCCCCTAAAGCGTTGCCGTACCCTCACCTTGACCCTAAACCGTCCCCATCCCCTAACCCTAACCCTAGCCCGAACCCTAACCCTAACCCTTCCCCGAAGCCTGACCCTCACCCGTCCCCTAATCCTAACCCATACGCTAACACTAACCCGCGCCCTCACACGCACGCTCCCCCTAAAGCGTTGCCGTACCCTCACCTGGACCCTAAACCGTACCCGTCCCCTAACCCTAACCCTAGCCCGAACCCTAACCCTATCCCTTCCCCGAAGCCTGACCCTCACCCGTCCCCTAATCCTAACCCGTACGCTAACACTAACCCGCGCCGTCACACGCACGCTCCCCCTAAAGCGTTGCCGTACCCTCACCTGGACCCTAAACCGTCCCGTCCCCTATCCCTAACCCTAGCCCGAACCCAAACCATAACCCGTCCCCGAAGCCTGACCCTCACCCGTGCCCTAATCCTAACCCGTACGCTAACACTAACCCGCACCCTCACACGCACGCTCCCCCTAAAGCGTTGCCGTACCCTCACCTGGACCCTAAACCGTCCCCGTCCCCTAACCCTAACCCTAGCCCGAACCCTAACCCTAACCCTTCCCCGAAGCCTGACCCTCACCCGTGCCCTAATCCGAACCCGTACGCTAACACTAACCCGCGCCCTCACACGCACGCTCCCCCAAAAGCGTTGCCGTACCCTCACCTGGACCCTATACCGTCCCCATCCCCTAACCCTAACCCTAGCCCGAACCCTAACCCTAACCCTTTCCCGAAGCCTGACCCTCACCCGTCCCCTAATCCTAAACCGTACGCTAACACTAACCCGCGCCCTCACACGCACGCTCCCCCTAAAGCGTTGCCGTACCCTCACCTGGACCCTAAACCGTCCCCGTCCCCTAACCCTAACCCTAGCCCGAACCCTAACCCTAACCCTTCCCCGAAGCTGACCCTCACCCGTGCCCTAATCCTAACCCGTACGCTAACACTAACCCGCACCCTCACACGCACGCTCCCCCTAAAGCGTTGCCGTACCCTCACCTGGACCATAAACCGTCCCCGTCCCCTACCCTAACCCTAGCCCGAACCCTAACCCTAACCCTTCCCCGAAGCCTGACCCTCACCCGTCCCCTAATCCTAACCCGTACGCTAACACTAACCCGCGCCCTCACACGCACGCTCCCCCTAAAGCGTTGCCATACCCTCACCTGGACCCTAAACCGTCCCCGTCCCCTAACCCTAACCCTAGCCCGAACCCTAACCCTAACCCTTCCCCGAAGCCTGACCCTCACCTGTCCCCTAATCCTAACCCGTACGCTAACACTAACCCGCGCCCTCACACGCACGCTCCCCCTAAAGCGTTGCCGTACCCTCACCTGGACCCTAAACCGTCCCCGTCCCCTAACCCTAACCCTAGCCCAAACCCTAACCCTAACCCTTCCCCGAAGCCTGACCCTCACCTGTCCCCTAATCCTAACCCATACGCTAACACTAATCCGCGCCCTCACACGCACGCTCCCCCTAAAGCGTTGCCGTACCCTCACCTGGACCCTAATCCGTCCCGTCCCCTAACCCTAACCCTAGCCCGATCCCTAACACTAACACTTCCCCGAAGCCTGACCCTCACCAGTGCCCTAATCCTAACCCGTACGCTAACACTAACCCGCACCCTCACACGCACGCTCCCCCTAAAGCGTTGCCGTACCCTCACCTGGACCCTAAACCGTCCCCGTCCCCTAACCCTAACCCTAGCCCGAACCCTAACCCTAACCCTTCCCCGAAGCCTGACCCTCACACGTCCCCTAATCCTAACCCGTACGCTAACACTAACCCGCGCCCTCACACGCACGCTCCCCCTAAAGCGTTGCCGTACCCTCACCTGGACCCTAAACCGTCCCCGTCCCCTAACCCTAACCCTAACCCTAGCCCGAACCCTAACCCTAACCCTTCCCCGAAGCCTGACCCTCACCCGTCCCCTAATCCTAACCCGTACGCTAACACTAACCCGCGCCCTCACACGCACGCTCCCCCTAAAGCGTTGCCGTACCCTCACATGGACCCTAAACCGTCCCCGTCCTCTAACCGTAACCCTAGCCCGAACCCTAACCCTAACCCTTCCCCGAAGCTGACCCTCACCCGTGCCCTAATCCTAACCCGTACGCTAACACTAACCCGCGCCCTCACACGCACGCTCCCCCTAAATCGTTGCCGTACCCTCACCTGGACCCTAAACCGTCCCCGTCCCCTAACCCTAACTCTAGCCCGAACCCTAACCCTAACCCTTCCCCGAAGCCTGACCCTCACCCGTCCCGTAATCCTAACCCGTACGCTAACACTAACCCGCGCCCTCACACGCACGCTCCCCCTAAAGCGTTGCCGTACCCTCACCTGGACCCTAAACCGTCCCCGTCCCCGTCCCCTAACCCTAGCCCGAACCCTAACCCTAACCCTTCCCCGAAGCCTGACCCTCACCCGTCCCCTAATCCTAACCCGTACGCTAACACTAACCCACGCCCTCACACGCACGCTCCCCCTAAAGCGTTGCCGTACCCTCACCTGGACCCTAAACCGTCCCCGTCCCCTAACCCTAACCCTAGCCCGAACCCTAACCCTAACCCTTCCCCGAAGCCTGACCCTCACCCGTCCCCTAATCCTAACCCGTACGCTAACACTAACCCGCGCCCTCACACGCACGCTCCCCCTAAAGCGTTGCCATACCCTCACCTGGACCCTAAACCGTCCCCGTCCCCTAACCCTAACCCTAGCCCGAACCCTAACCCTAACCCTTCCCCGAAGCCTGACCCTCACCCGTCCCCTAATCCTAACCCGTACGCTAACACTAACCCGCGCCCTCACACGCACGCTCCCCCTAAAGCGTTGCCGTACCCTCACCTGGACCCTAAACCGTCCCCGTCCCCTAACCCTAACCCTAGCCCGAACCCTAACCCTAACCCTTCCCCGAAGCCTGACCCTCACCTGTCCCCTAATCCTAACCCGTACGCTAACACTAACCCGCGCCCTCACACGCACGCTCCCCCTAAAGCGTTGCCGTACCCTCACCTGGACCCTAAACCGTCCCCGTCCCCAAACCTTAACCCTAGCCCGAACCCTTACCCTAACCCTTCCCCGAAGCTGACCCTCACCCGTGCCCTAATCCTAACCCGTACGCTAACACTAACCCGCGCCCTCACACGCACGCTTCCCTTAAAGCGTTGCCGTACCCTCAGCTGGACCCTAAACCGTCCCCGTCCCCTAACCCTAACCCTAGCCCGAACCCTAACCCTAACCCTTCCCCGAAGCCTGACCCTCACCCGTCCCCTAATCCTAACCCGTACGCTAACACTAACCCGCGCCCTCACACGCACGCTCCCCCTAAAGCGTTGCCGTACCCTCACCTGGACCCTAAACCGTCCCCGTCCCCTAACCCTAACCCTAGCCCGAACCCTAACCCTAACCCTTCCCCGAAGCCTGACCCTCACCCGTCCCCTAATCCTAACCCGTACGCTAACACTAACCCGAGCCCTCACATGCACGCTCCCCCTAAAGCGTTGCCATACCCTCACCTGGACCCTAAACCGTCCCCGTCCCCTAACCCTAACCATAGCCCAAACCCTAACCCTAACCCTTCCCCGAAGCCTGACCCTCACCTGTCCCCTAATCCTAACCCGTACGCTAACACTAACCCGCGCCCTCACACGCAGGCTACCCCTAAAGCGTTGCCGTACCCTCACCTGGACCCTAAACCGTCCCCGTCCCCTAACCCTAACCCTAGCCCGAACCCTAACCCTAACCCTTCCCCGAAGCCTGACCCTCACCCGTGCCCTAATCCTAACCCGTACGCTAACACTAACCCGCGCCCTCACACGCACGCTCCCCCTAAAGCGTTGCCGTACCCTCACCTGGACCCTAAACCGTGCCCATCCCCTAACCCTAACCCTAGCCCGAACCCTAACCCTAAACCTTCCCCGAAGCCTGACCCTCACCCGTCCCCTAATCCTAACCCGTACGCTAACACTAATCCGCGCCCTCACACGCACGCTCCCCCTAAAGCGTTGCCGTACCCTCACCTGGACCCTAAACCATCCCCGTCCCCTAACCCTAACCCTAGCCCGATCCCTAACCCTAACCCTTCCCTGAAGCCTGACCCTCACCCGTGCCCTAATCCTAACCCGTACGCTAACACTAACCCGCACCCTCACATGCACGCTCCCCCTAAAGCATTGCCGTACCCTCACCTGGACCCTAAACCGTCCCCGTCCCCTAACCCTAACCCTAGCCCGAACCCTAACCCTAACCCTTCCCCGAAGCCTGACCCTCACACGTCCCCTAATCCTAACCCGTACGCTAACACTAACCCGCGCCCTCACACGCACGCTCCCCCTAAAGCGTTGCCGTACCCTCACCTGGACCCTAAACCGTCCCCGTCCCCTAACCCTAACCCTAACCCTAGCCCGAAGCCTAACCCTAACCCTTCCCCGAAGCCTGACCCTCACCCGTCCCCTAATCCTAACCCGTACGCTAACACTAACCCGCGCCCTCACACGCACGCTCCCCCTAAAGCGTTGCCGTACCCTCACATGGACCCTAAACCGTCCCCGTCCTCTATTCGTAACCCTAGCCCGAACCCTAACCCTAACCCTTCCCCGAAGCTGACCCTCACCCGTCCCCTAATCCTAACCCGTACGCTAACACTAACCCGCGCCCTCACACGCTCGCTCCCCCTAAAGCGTTGCCGTACCCTCACCTGGACCCTAAACCGTCCCCGTCCCCTAACCCTAACCCTAGCCCGAACCCTAACCCTAACACTTCCCCGAAGCCTGAACCTCACCCGTCCCCTAATCCTAACCCGTACGCTAACACTAACCCGCGCCCTCACACGCACGCTCCCCCTAAATCGTTGCCGTACCCTCACCTGGACCCTAAACCGTCCCCGTCCCCTAACCCTAACCCTAGCCCGAACCCTAACCCTAACCCTTCCCCGAAGCCTGACCCTCACCCGTCCCGTGATCCTAACCCGTACGCTAACAGTAACCCGCGCCCTCACACGCACGCTCCCCCTAAAGCGTTGCCGTACCCTCACCTGGACCCTAAACCGTCCCCGTCCCCGTCCCCTAATCCTAGCCCGAACCCTAACCCTAACCCTTCCCCGAAGCCTGACCCTCACCCGTCCCCTAATCCTAACCCGTACGCTAACACTAACCCGCGCCCTCACACGCACGCTCCCCCTAAAGCGTTGCCGTACCCTCACCTGGACCCTAAACCGTCCCCGTCCCGTAACCCTAACCCTAGCCCGAACCCTAACCCTAACCCTTCCCCGAAGCCTGACCCTCACCCGTCCCCTAATCCTAACCCGTACGCTAACACTAACCCGCGCCCTCACACGCACGCTCCCCCTAAAGCGTTGCCGTACCCTCACCTGGACCCTAAACCGTCCCCGTCCCCTAACCCTAACCCTAGCCCGAACCCTAACCCTAACCCTTCCCCGAAGCCTGACCCTCACCCGTCCCCTAATCCTAACCCGTACGCTAACACTAACCCGCGCCCTCACACGCACGCTCCCCCTAAAGCGTTGCCGTACCCTCACCTGGACCCTAAACCGTCCCCGTCCCCTAACCCTAACCATAGCCCGAACCCTAACCCTAAACCTTCCCCGAAGCCTGACCCTCACCTGTCCCCTAATCCTAACCCGTACGCTAACACTAACCCGCGCCCTCACACGCACGCTCCCCCTAAAGCGTTGCCGTACCCTCACCAGGACCCTAAACCGTCCCCGTCCCGAAACCTTAACCCTAGCCTGAACCCTAACCCTAACCCTTCCCCGAAGCTGACCCTCACCCGTGCCCTAATCCTAACCCTTACGCTAACACTAACCCGCGCCCTCACACGCACGCTTCCCTTAAAGCGTTGCCGTACCCTCAGCTGGACCCTAAACCGTCCCCGTCCCCTAACCCTAACCCTAGCCCGAACCCTAACCCTAACCCTTCCCTGAAGCCTGACCCTCACCCGTCCCCTAATCCTAACCCGTACGCTAAAACTAACCCGCGCCCTCACACGCAGGCTACCCCTAAAGCGTTGCCGTACCCTCACCTGGACCCTAAACCGTCCCCGTCCCCTAACCCTAACCCTAGCCCGAACCCTAACCCTAACACTTCCCCGAAGCCTGACCCTCACCCGTGCCCTAATCCTAACCCGTACGCTAACACTAACACGCGCCCTCACACGCACGCTCCCCCTAAAGCGTTGCAGTACCCTCACCTGGACCCTAAACCGTGCCCATCCCCTAACCCTAACCCTAGCCCGAACCCTAACCCTAACCCTTCCCCGAAGCCTGACCCTCACCCGTCCCCTAATCCTAACCCGTACGCTAACACTAATCCGCGCCCTCACACGCACGCTCCCCCTAAAGCGTTGCCGTACCCTCACCTGGACCCTAAACCGTCCCCGTCCCCTAACCCTAACCCTAGCCCGATCCCTAACCCTAAACCTTCCCCGAAGCCTGACCCTCACCCGTCCCCTAATCCTAACCCGTACGCTAACACTAATCCGCACCCTCACACGCACGCTCCCCCTAAAGCGTTGCCGTACCCTCACCTGGACCCTAAACCGTCCCCGTTCCCTAACCCTAACCCTAGCCCGAACCCTAACCCTAACCCTTCCCCGAAGCCTGACCCTCACCCGTCCCGTAATCTTAACCCGTACGCTAACACTAACCCGCGCCCTCACACGCACGCTCCCCCTAAAGCGTTGCCGTACCCTCACCTGGACCCTAAACCGTCTCCGTCCCCTAACCCTAACCTTAGCCCGAACCCTAACCCTAACCCTTCCCCGAAGCCTGACCCTCACCCGTCCCCTAATCCTAAACCGTACGCTAACACTAACCCGTGCCCTCACACGCACGCTCCCCCTAAAGCGTTGCCGTACCCTCACCTGGACCCTAAACCGTCCCCGTCCCCTAACCCTAACCCTAGCCCGAACCCTAACCCTAACCCTTCCCCGAAGCCTGACCCTCACCCGTGCCCTAATCCTAACCCGTACGCTAACACTAACCCGCGCCCTCACACGCACGCTCCCCCTAAAGCGTTGCCGTACCCTCACCTGGACCCTAAACCGTCCCCGTCCCCTAACCCTAACCCTAGCCCGAACCCTAAACCTAACCCTTCCCCGAAGCCTGACCCTCACCCGTCCCCTAATCCTAACCCGTTCGCTAACACTAACCCGCGCCCTCACACGCACGCTCCCCCTAAAGCGTTGATGTACCCTCACCTGGACCCTAAACCGTCCCCGTCCCCTAACCCTAACCCTAGCCCAAACCCTAACCCTAACCCTTCCCCGAAGCCTGACCCTCACCCGTCCCCTAATCCTAACCCGTACGCTAACACTAACCCGCGCCCTCACACGCACGCTCCCCCTAAAGCGTTGGCGTACCCTCACCTGGACCCTAAACCGTCCCCGTCACCTAACCCTAACCCTAGCCCGAACCCTAACCATAACCCTACCCCGAAGCCTGACCCTCACCCGTCCCCTAATCCTAACCCGTACGCTAACTCTAACCCACGCCCTCACACGCACGCTCCCCCTAAAGCGTTGCCGTACCCTCACCTGGACCCTAAACCGTCCCCGTCCCCTAACCCTAACCCTAGCCTGAACCCTAACCCTAACCCTTCCCCGAAGCCTGACCCTCACCCGTCCCCTAATCCTAACCCGTACGCTAACACTAACCCACGCCCTCAAACGCACGCTCCCCCTAAAGCGTTGCCGTACCCTCACCTGGACCCTAAACCGTCCACGTCCCCTAACCCTAACCCTAGCCCGAACCCTAACCCTAACCCTTCCCCGAAGCATGACCCTCACCCGTGCCCTAATCCTAACCCTTACGCTAACACTAACCCGCGCCCTCACACGCACGCTCCCCCTAAAGCGTTGTCATACCCTCACCTGGACCCTAAACCGTCCCCGTCCCCTAACCCTAACACTAGCCCGAACCCTAACCCTAACCCTTCCCCGAAGCCTGACCCTCACCCGTCCCCTAATCCTAACCCGTACGCTAACACTAACCCGCGCCCTCACACGCACGCTCCCCCTAAAGCGTTGCCGTACCCTCACCTGGATCCTAAACCGTCCCCGTCCCCTAACCCTAACCCTAGCCCGAACCCTAACCCTAACCCTTCCCCGAAGCCTGACCCTCACCCGTGCCCTAATCCTAACCCGTACGCTAACACTAACCCGCGCCCTCACACGCACGCTCCCCCTAAAGCGTTGCCGTACCCTCACCTGGACCCTAAACCGTCCCCGTCCCCTAACCCTAACCCTAGCCCGAACACTAACCCTAACGCTTCCCCGAAGCCTGACCCTCACCCGTCCCGTAATCCTAACCCGTACGCTAACACTAACCCGCGCCCTCACACGCACGCTCCCCCTAAAGCGTTGCCGTACCCTCACCTGGACCCTAAACCGTCCCCGTCCCCTAACCCTAACCCTAGCCCGAACCCTAACCCTAACCCTTCCCCGAAGCCTGACCCTCACCCGTCCCGTAATCCTAACCCGTACGCTAACACTAATCCGCGCCCTCACACGCACGCTCCCCCTAAAGCGTTGCCGTACCCTCACCTGGACCCTAAACCGTCCCCGTCCTCTAACTCTAACCCTAGCCCGATCCCTAACCCTAACCCTTCCCCGAAGCCTGACCCTCACCCGTGCCCTAATCCTAACCCGTACGCTAACACTAACCCGCACCCTCACACGCACGCTCCCCCTAAAGCGTTGCCGTACCCTCACCTAGACCCTAAACCGTCCCCGTCCCCTAACCCTAACCCTAGCCCGAACCCTAACCCTAACCCTTCCCCGAAGCCTGACCCTCACCCGTCCCCTAATCCTAACCCGTACGCTAACACTAACCCGCGCCCTCACACGCACGCTCCCCCTAAAGCGTTGCCGTACCCTCACATAGACCCTAAACCGTCCCCGTCCTCTAACCGTAACCCTAGCCCGAACCCTAACCCTAACCCTTCCCCGAAGCTGACCCTCACCCGTGCCCTAATCCTAACCCGTACGCTAACACTAACCCGCGCCCTCACACGCACGCTTCCCTTAAAGCGTTGCCGTACCCTCAGCTGGACCCTAAACCGTCCCCGTCCCCTAACCCTAACCCTAGCCCGAACCCTAACCCTAACCCTTCCCCGAAGCCTGATCCTCACCCCTCCCCTAATCCTAACCCGTACGCTAACACTAACCCGCGCCCTCACACGCAGGCTACCCCTAAAGCGTTGCCGTACCCTCACCTGGACCCTAAACCGTCCCCGTCCCCTAACCCTAACCCTAGCCCGAACCCTAACCCTAACCCTTCCCCGAAGCCTGACCCTCACACGTGCCCTAATCCTAACCCGTACGCTAACACTAACCCGCGCCCTCACACGCACGCTCCGCCTAAAGCGTTGCCGTACCCTCACCTGGACCCTAAACCGTGCCCATCCCCTAACCCTAACCCTAGCCCGAACCCTAACCCTAACCCTTCCCCGAAGCCTGACCCTCACCCGTCCCCTAATCCTAACCCGTACGCTAACACTAATCCGTGCCCTCACACGCACGCTCCCCCTAAAGCGTTGCCGTACCCTCACCTGGACCCTAAACCGTCCCCGTCCCCTAACCCTAACCCTAGCGCGATCCCTAACCCTAACCCTTCCCCGAAGCCTGACCCTCACCCGTCCCCTAATCCTAACCCGTACGCTAACACTAACCCGCACCCTCACACGCACGCTCCCCCTAAAGCGTTGCCGTACCCTCACCTGGACCCTAAACCGTCCCCGTCCCCTAACCCTAACCCTAGCCTGAACCCTAACCCTAACCCTTCCCCGAAGCCTGACCCTCACCCGTCCCCTAATCCTAACCCGAACGCTAACACTAACCCGCGCCCTCACACGCACGCTCCCCCTAAAGCGTTGCCGTACCCTCACCTGGACCCTAAACCGTCCACGTCCCCTAACCCTAACCCTAGCCCGAACCCTAACCCTAACCCTTCCCCGAAGCATGACCCTCACCCGTGCCCTAATCCTAACCCTTACGCTAACACTAACCCGCGCCCTCACACGCACGCTCCCCCTAAAGCGTTGTCATACCCTCACCTGGACCCTAAACCGTCCCCGTCCCCTAACCCTAACCCTAGCCCGAACCCTAACCCTAACCCTTCCCCGAAGCCTGACCCTCACCCGTCCCCTAATCCTAACCCGTACGCTAACACTAACCCGCGCCCTCACACGCACACTCCCCCTAAAGCGTTGCCGTACCCTCACCTGGATCCTAAACCGTCCCCGTCCCCTAACCCTAACCCTAGCCCGAACCCTAACCCTAACCCTTCCCCGAAGCCTGACCCTCACCCGTGCCCTAATCCTAACCCGTACGCTAACACTAACCCGCGCCCTCACACGCACGCTCCCCCTAAAGCGTTGCCGTACCCTCACCTGGACCCTAAACCGTCCCCGTCCCCTAACCCTAACCCTAGCCCGAACACTAACCCTAACGCTTCCCCGAAGCCTGACCCTCACCCGTCCCGTAATCCTAACCCGTACGCTAACACTAACCCGCGCCCTCACACGCACGCTCCCCCTAAAGCGTTGCCGTACCCTCACCTGGACCCTAAACCGTCCCCGTCCCCTAACCCTAACCCTAGCCCGAACCCTAACCCTAACCCTTCCCCGAAGCCTGACCCTCACCCGTCCCCTAATCCTAACCCGTACGCTAACACTAATCCGCGCCCTCACACGCACGCTCCCCCTAAAGCGTTGCCGTACCCTCACCTGGACCCTAAACCGTCCCCGTCCTCTAACCCTAACCCTAGCCCGATCCCTAACCCTAACCCTTCCCCGAAGCCTGACCCTCACCCGTGCCCTAATCCTAACCCGTACGCTAACACTAACCCGCACCCTCACACGCACGCTCCCCCTAAAGCGTTGCCGTACCCTCACCTGGACCCTAAACCGTCCCCGTCCCCTAACCCTAACCCTAGCCCGAACCCTAACCCTAACCCTTCCCCGAAGCCTGACCCTCACACGTCCCCTAATCCTAACCCGTAGGCTAACACTAACCCGCGCCCTCACACGCACGCTCCCCCTAAAGCGTTGTCGTACCCTCACCTGGACCCTAAACCGTCCCCGTCCCCTAACCCTAACCCTAACCCTAGCCCGAACCGTAACCCTAACCCTTCCCCGAAGCCTGACCCTCACCCGTCCCCTAATCCTAACCCGTACGCTAACACTAACCCGCGCCCTCACACGCACGCTCCCCCTAAAGCGTTGCCGTACCCTCACATAGACCCTAAACCGTCCCCGTCCTCTAACCGTAACCCTAGCCCGAACCCTAACCCTAACCCTTCCCCGAAGCTGACCCTCACCCGTGCCCTAATCCTAACCCGTACGCTAACACTAACCCGCGCCCTCACACGCACGCTTCCCTTAAAGCGTTGCCGTACCCTCAGCTGGACCCTAAACCGTCCCCGTCCCCTAACCCTAACCCTAGCCCGAACCCTAACCCTAACCCTTCCCCGAAGCCTGACCCTCACCCGTCCCCTAATCCTAACCCGTACGCTAACACTAACCCGCGCCCTCACACGCAGGCTACCCCTAAAGCGTTGCCGTACCCTCACCTGGACCCTAAACCGTCCCCGTCCCCTAACCCTAACCCTAGCCCGAACCCTAACCCTAACCCTTCCCCGAAGCCTGACCCTCACCCGTCCCCTAATCCTAACCCGTACGCTAACACTAATCCGCGCCCTCACACGCACGCTCCCCCTAAAGCGTTGCCGTACCCTCACCTGGAACCTAAACCGTCCCCGTCCTCTAACCCTAACCCTAGCCCGATCCCTAACCCTAACCCTTCCCCGAAGCCTGACCCTCACCCGTGCCCTAATCCTAACCCGTACGCTAACACTAACCCGCACACTCACACGCACGCTCCCCCTAAAGCGTTGCCGTACCCTCACCTGGACCCTAAACCGTCCCCGTCCCCTAACCCTAACCCTAGCCCGAACCCTAACCCTAACCCTTCCCCGAAGCCTGACCCTCACACGTCCCCTAATCCTAACCCGTACGCTAACACTAACCCGCGCCCTCACACGCACGCTCCCCCTAAAGCGTTGCCGTACCCTCACCTGGACCCTAATCCGTCCCCGTCCCCTAACCCTAACCCTAACCCTAGCCCGAACCCTAACCCTAACCCTTCCCCGAAGCCTGACCCTCACCCGTCCCCTAATCCTAACCCGTACGCTAACACTAACCCGCGCCCTCACACGCACGCTCCCCCTAAAGCGTTGCCGTACCCTCACATAGACCCTAAACCGTCCCCGTCCTCTAACCGTAACCCTAGCCCGAACCCTAACCCTAACCCTTCCCCGAAGCTGACCCTCACCCGTGCCCTAATCCTAACCCGTACGCTAACACTAACCCGCGCCCTCACACGCACGCTTCCCTTAAAGCGTTGCCATAACCTCAGCTGGACCCTAAACCGTCCCCGTCCCCTAACCCTAACCCTAGCCCGAACCCTAACCCTAACCCTTCCCCGAAGCCTGACCCTCACCCGTCCCCTAATCCTAACCCGTACGCTAACACTAACCCGCGCCCTCACACGCAGGCTACCCCTAAAGCGTTGCCGTACCCTCACCTGGACCCTAAACCGTCCCCGTCCCCTAACCCTAACCCTAGCCCGAACCCTAACCCTAACCCTTCCCCGAAGCCTGACCCTCACACGTGCCCTAATCCTAACCCGTACGCTAACACTAACCCGCGCCCTCACACGCACGCTCCCCCTAAAGCGTTGCCGTACCCTCACCTGGACCCTAAACCGTGCCCATCCCCTAAACCTAACCCTAGCCCGAACCCTAACCCTAACCCTTCCCCGAAGCCTGACCCTCACCCGTCCCCTAATCCTAACCCGTACGCTAACACTAATCCGCGCCCTCACACGCACGCTCCCCCTAAAGCGTTGCCGTACCCTCACCTGGACCCTAAACCGTCCCCGTCCCCTAACCCTAACCCTAGCGCGATCCCTAACCCTAACCCTTCCCCGAAGCCTGACCCTCACCCGTCCCCTAATCCTAACCCGTACGCTAACACTAACCCGCACCCTCACACGCACGCTCCCCCTAAAGCGTTGCCGTACCCTCACCTGGACCCTAAACCGTCCCCGTCCCCTAACCCTAACCCTAGCCTGAACCCTAACCCTAACCCTTCCCCGAAGCCTGACCCTCACACGTCCCCTAATCCTAACCCATACGCTAACACTAACCCGCGCCCTCACACGCACGCTCCCCCTAAAGCGTTGCCGTACACTCACCTGGACCCTAAACCGTCCCCGTCCCCTAACCCTAACCCTAACCCTAGCCCGAACCCTAACCCTAACCCTTCCCCGAAGCCTGACCCTCACCCGTCCCCTAATCCTAACCCGTACGCTAACACTAACCCGCGCCCTCACACGCACGCTCCCCCTAAAGCGTTGCCGTACCCTCACATGGACCCTAAACCGTCCCCGTCCTCTAACCGTAACCCTAGCCCGAACCCTAAACCTAACCCTTCCCCGAAGCTGACCCTCACCCGTGCCCTAATCCTAACCCGTACGCTAACACTAACCCGCGCCCTCACACGCTCGCTCCCCCTAAAGCGTTGCCGTACCCTCATCTGGACCCTAAACCGTCCCCGTCCCCTAACCCTAACCCTAGCCCGAACCCTAACCCTAACCCTTCCCCGAAGCCTGAACCTCACCCGTCCCGTAATCCTAACCCGTACGCGAACACTAACCCGCGCCCTCACACGCACGCTCCCCCTAAATCGTTGCCGTACCCTCACCTGGACCCTAAACCGTCCCCGTCCTCTAACCGTAACCCTAGCCCGATCCCTAACCCTAACCCTTCCCCGAAGCTGACCCTCACCCCTGCCCTAATCCTAACCCGTACGCTAACACTAACCCGCGCCCTCACACGCTCGCTCCCCCTAAAGCGTTGCCGTACCCTCACCTGGACCCTAAACCGTCCCCGTCCCCTAACACTAACCCTAGCCCGAACCCTAACCCTAACCCTTCCCCGAAGCCTGAACCTCACCCGTCCCGTAATCCTAACCCGTACGCGAACACTAACCCGCGCCCTCACACGCACGCTCCCCCTAAATCGTTGCCGTACCCTCACCTGCACCCTAAACCGTCCCCGTCCCCTAACCCTAACCCTAGCCCGAACCGTAACCCTGACCCTTCCCCGAAGCTGACCCTCACCCGTGCCCTAATCCTAACCCGTACGCTAACACTAACACGCGCCCTCACACGCACGCTCCCCCTAAAGCGTTGCCGTACCCTCACCTGGACCCTAAACCGTCCCCGTCACCTAACCCTAACCCTAGCCCGAACCCTAACCATAACCCTACCCCGAAGCCTGACCCTCACCCGTCCCCTAATCCTAACCCGTACGCTAACTCTAACCCACGCCCTCACACGCACGCTCCCCCTAAAGCGTTGCCGTACCCTCACCTGGACCCTAAACCGTCCACGTCCCCTAACCCTAACCCTAGCCCGAACCCTAACCCTAACCCTTCCCCGAAGCATGACCCTCACCCGTGCCCTAATCCTAACCCTTACGCTAACACTAACCCGCGCCCTCACACGCACGCTCCCCCTAAAGCGTTGACATACCCTCACCTGGACCCTAAACCGTCCCCGTCCCCTAACCCTAACCCTAGCCCGAACCCTAACCCTAACCCTTCCCCGAAGCCTGACCCTCACCCGTCCCCTAATCCTAACCCGTACGCTAACACTAACCCGCGCCCTCACACGCACGCTCCCCCTAAAGCGTTGCCGTACCCTCACCTGGATCCTAAACCGTACCCGTCCCCTAACCCTAACCCTAGCCCGAACCCTAACCCTAACCCTTCCCCGAAGCCTGACCCTCACCCGTGCCCTAATCCTAACCCGTACGCTAACACTAACCCGCGCCCTCACATGCACGCTCCCCCTAAAGCGTTGCCGTACCCTCACCTGGACCCTAAACCGTCCCCGTCCCCTAACCCTAACCCTAGCCCGAACACTAACCCTAACGCTTCCCCGAAGCCTGACCCTCACCCGTCCCGTAATCCTAACCCGTACGCTAACACTAACCCGCGCCCTCACACGCACGCTCCCCCTAAAGCGTTGCCGTACCCTCACCTGGACCCTAAACCGTCCCCGTCCCCTAACCCTAACCCTAGCCCGAACCCTAACCCTAACCCTTCCCCGAAGCCTGACCCTCACCCGTCCCCTAATCCTAACCCGTACGCTAACACTAATCCGCGCCCTCGCACGCACGCTCCCCCTAAAGCGTTGCCGTACCCTCACCTGGACCCTAAACCGTCCCCGTCCCCTAACCCTAACTCTAGCCCGATCCCTAACCCTAACCCTTCCCCGAAGCCTGACCCTCACCCGTGCCCTAATCCTAACCCGTACGCTAACACTAACCCGCACCCTCACACGCACGCTCCCCCTAAAGCGTTGCCGTACCCTCACCTGGACCCTAAACCGTCCCCGTCCCCTAACCCTAACCCTAGCCCGAACCCTAACCCTAACCCTTCCCCGAAGCCTGACCCTCACACGTCCCCTAATCCTAACCCGTACGCTAACACTAACCCGCGCCCTCACACGCACGCTCCCCCTAAAGCGTTGCCGTACCCTCACCTGGACCCTAAACCGTCCCCGTCCCCTAACCCTAACCCTAACCCTAGGCCGAACCCTAACCCTAACCCTTCCCCGAAGCCTGACCCTCACCCGTCCCCTAATCCTAACCCGTACGCTAACACTAACCCGCGCCCTCACACGCACGCTCCCCCTAAAGCGTTGCCGTACCCTCACATAGACCCTAAACCGTCCCCGTCCTCTAACCGTAACCCTAGCCCGAACCCTAACCCTAACCCTTCCCCGAAGCTGACCCTCACGCGTGCCCTAATCCTAAACCGTACGCTAACACTAACCCGCGCCCTCACACGCACGCTTCCCTTAAAGCGTTGCCATACCCTCAGCTGGACCCTAAACCGTCCCCGTCCCCTAACCCTAACCCTAGCCCGAACCCTAACCCTAACCCTTCCCCGAAGCCTGACCCTCACCCGTCCCCAAATCCTAACCCGTACGCTAACACTAACCCGCGCCCTCACACGCAGGCTACCCCTAAAGCGTTGCCGTACCCTCACCTGGACCCTAAACCGTCCCCGTCCCCTAACCCTAACCCTAGCCCGAACCCTAACCCTAACCCTTCCCCGAAGCCTGACCCTCACACGTGCCCTAATCCTAACCCGTACGCTAACACTAACCCGCGCCCTCACACGCACGCTCCCCCTAAAGCGTTGCCGTACCCTCACCTGGACCCTAAACCGTGCCCATCCCCTAACCCTAACCCTAGCCCGAACCCTAACCCTAACCCTTCCCCGAAGCCTGACCCTCACCCCTCCCCTAATCCTAACCCGTACGCTAACACTAATCCGCGCCCTCACACGCACGCTCCCCCTAAAGCGTTGCCGTACCCTCACCTGGACCCTAAACCGTCCCCGTCCCCTAACCCTAACCCTAGCGCGATCCCTAACCCTAACCCTTCCCCGAAGCCTGACCCTCACCCGTCCCCTAATCCTAACCCGTACGCTAACACTAACCCGCGCCCTCACACGCACGCTCCCCCTAAAGCGTTGCCGTACCCTCACCTGGACCCTAAACCGTCCCCGTCCCCTAACCCGAACCCTAGCCCGAACCCTAACCCTAACCCTTCCCCGAAGCCTGACCCTCACCCGTCCCCTAATCCTAACCCGTACGCTAACACTAACCCGCGCCCTCACACGTACGCTCCCCCTAAAGCGTTGCCGTACCCTCACCTGGACCCTAAACCGTCCCCGTCCCCGTCCCCTAACCCTAGCCCGAACCCTAACCCTAACCCTTCCCCGAAGCCTGACCCTCACCCGTCCCCTAATCCTAACCCGTACGCTAACACTAACCCGCGCCCTCACACGCACGCTCCCCCTAAAGCGTTGCCGTACCCTCACCTGGACCCTAAACCGTCCCCGTCCCCTAACCCTAACCCTAGCCCGAACCCTAACCCTAACCCTTCTCCGAAGCCTGACCCTCACCCGTCCCGTAATCCTAACCCGTACGCTAACACTAACCCGCGCCCTCACACGTACGCTCCCCCTAAAGCGTTGCCGTACCCTCACCTGGACCCTAAACCGTCCCCGTCCCCGTCCCCTAACCCTAGCCCGAACCCTAACCCTAACCCTTCCCCGAAGCCTGACCCTCACCCGTCCCCTAATCCTAACCCGTACGCTAACACTAACCCGCGCCCTCACACGCACGCTCCCCCTAAAGCGTTGCCGTACCCTCACCTGGACCCTAAACCGTCCCCGTCCCCTAACCCTAACCCTAGCCCGAACCCTAACCCTAACCCTTCCCCGAAGCCTGACCCTCACCCGTCCCCTAATCCTAACCCGTACGCTAACACTAACCCGCGCCCTCACACGCAGGCTACCCCTAAAGCGTTGCCGTATCCTCACCTGGACCCTAAACCGTCCCCGTCCCCTAACCCTAACCCTAGCCCGAACCCTAACCCTAACCCTTCCCCGAAGCCTGACCCTCACCCGTGCCCTAATCCTAACCCGTACGCTAACACTAACCCGCGCCCTCACACGCACGCTCCCCCTAAAGCGTTGCCGTACCCTCACCTGGACCCTAAACCGTGCCAATCCGCTAACCCTAACCCTAGCCCGAACCCTAACCCTAACCCTTCCCCGAAGCCTGACCCTCACCCGTCCCCTAATCCTAACCCGTACGCTAACACTAATCCGCGCCCTCACACGCACGCTCCCACTAAAGCGTTGCCGTACCCTCACCTGGACCCTAAACCGTCCCCGTCCCCTAACCCTAACCCTAGCCCGATCCCTAACCCTAACCCTTCCCCGAAGCCTGACCCTCACCCGTCCCCTAATCCTAACCCGTACGCTAACACTAACCCGCACCCTCACACGCACGCTCCCCCTAAAGCGTTGCCGTACCCTCACCTGGACCCTAAACCGTCCCCGTCCCCTAACCCTAACCCTAGCCCGAACCCTAACCCTAACCCTTCCCCGAAGCCTGACCCTCACACGTCCCCTAATCCTAACCCGTACGCTAACACTAACCCGCGCCCTCACACGCACGCTCCCCCTAAAGCGTTGCCGTACCCTCACCTGGACCCTAAACCGTCCCCGTCCCCTAACCCTAACCCTAACCCTAGCCCGAACCCTAACCCTAACCCTTCCCCGAAGCCTGACCCTCACCCGTCCCCTAATCCTAACCCGTACGCTAACAGTAACCCGCGCCCTCACACGCACGCTCCCCCTAAAGCGTTGCCGTACCCTCACCTGGACCCTAAACCGTCCCCGTCCCCTAACCCTAACCCTAGCCCGAACCCTAACCCTAACCCTTCCCCGAAGCCTGACCCTCACCCGTCCCGTAATCCTAACCCGTACGCTAACACTAACCCGCGCCCTCACACGTACGCTCCCCCTAAAGCGTTGCCGTACCCTCACCTGGACCCTAAACCGTCCCCGTCCCCGTCCCCTAACCCTAGCCCGAACCCTAACCCTAACCCTTTCCCGACGCCTGACCCTCACCCGTCCCCTAATCCTAACCCGTACGCTAACACTAACCCGCGCCCTCACACGCACGCTCCCCCTAAAGCGTTGCCGTACCCTCACCTGGACCCTAAACCGTCCCCGTCCCCTAACCCTAACCCTAGCCCGAACCCTAACCCTAACCCTTCCCCGAAGCCTGACCCTCACCCGTCCCCTAATCCTAACCCGTACGCTAACACTAACCCGCGCCCTCACACGCAGGCTACCCCTAAAGCGTTGCCGTACCCTCACCTGGACCCTAAACCGTCCCCGTCCCCTAACCCTAACCCTAGCCCGAACCCTAACCCTAACCCTTCCCCGAAGCCTGACCCTCACCCGTGCCCTAATCCTAACCCGTACGCTAACACTAACCCGCGCCCTCACACGCACGCTCCCCCTAAAGCGTTGCCGTACCCTCACCTGGACCCTAAACCGTGCCCATCCGCTAACCCTAACCCTAGCCCGAACCCTAACCCTAACCCTTCCCCGAAGCCTGACCCTCACCCGTCCCCTAATCCTAACCCGTACGCTAACACTAATCCGCGCCCTCACACGCACGCTCCCACTAAAGCGTTGCCGTACCCTCACTTGGACCCTAAACCGTCCCCGTCCCCTAACCCTAACCCTAGCCCGATCCCTAACCCTAACCCTTCCCCGAAGCCTGACCCTCACCCGTCCCCTAATCCTAACCCGTACGCTAACACTAACCCGCACCCTCACACGCACGCTCCCCCTAAAGCGTTGCCGTACCCTCACCTGGACCCTAAACCGTCCCCGTCCCCTAACCCTAACCCTAGCCCGAACCCTAACCCTAACCCTTCCCCGAAGCCTGACCCTCACACGTCCCCTAATCCTAACCCGTACGCTAACACTAACCCGCGCCCTCACACGCACGCTCCCCCTAAAGCGTTGCCGTACACTCACCTGGACCCTAAACCGTCCCCGTCCCCTAACCCTAACCATAACCCTAGCCCGAACCCTAACCCTAACCCTTCCCCGAAGCCTGACCCTCACCCGTCCCCTAATCCTAACCCGTACGCTAACAGTAACCCGCGCCCTCACACGCACGCTCCCCCTAAAGCGTTGCCGTACCCTCACATGGACCCTAAACCGTCCCCGTCCTCTAACCGTAACCCTAGCCCGAACCCTAACCCTAACACTTCCCCGAAGCTGACCCTCACCCGTGCCCTAATCCTAACCCGTACGCTAACACTAACCTGCGCCCTCACACGCACGCTCCCCCTAAAGCGTTGCCGTACCCTCACCTGGACCCTAAACCGTCCCCGTCCCCTAACCCTAACCCTAGCCCGAACCCTAACCCTAACACTTCCCCGAAGCCTGAACCTCACCCGTCCCCTAATCCTAACCCGTACGCTAACACTAACTCGCGCCCTCACACGCACGCTCCCCCTAAATCGTTGCCGTACCCTCACCTGGACCCTAAACCGTCCCCGTCCCCTAACCCTAACCCTAGCCCGAACCCTAACCCTAACCCTTCCCCGAAGCCTGACCCTCACCCGTCCCGTAATCCTAACCCGTACGCTAACACTAACCCGCGCCCTCACACGCATGCTCCCCCTAAAGCGTTGCCATACCCTCACCTGGACCCTAAACCGTCCCCGTCCCCGTCCCCTAACCCTAGCCCGAACCCTAACCCTAACCCTTCCCCGAAGCCTGACCCTCACCCGTCCCCTAATCCTAACCCGTACGCTAACACTAACCCGCGCCCTCACACGCACGCTCCCCCTAAAGCGTTGCCGTACCCTCACATGGACCCTAAACCGTCCCCGTCCTCTAACCGTAACCCTAGCCCGAACCCTAACCCTAACCCTTCCCCGAAGCTGACCCTCACCCGTGCCCTAATCCTAACCCGTACGCTAACACGAACCCGCGCCCTCACACGCTCGCTCCCCCTAAAGCGTTGCCGTACCCTCACCTGGACCCTAAACCGTCCCCGTCCCCTAACCCTAACCCTAGCCCGAACCCTAACCCTAACCCTTCCCCGAAGCCTGAACCTCACCCGTCCCCTAATCCTAACCCGTACGCTAACACTAACCCGCGCCCTCACACGCACGCTCCCCCTAAAGCGTTGCCGTACCCTCAAATGGACCCTAAACCGTCCCCGTCCCCTAACCCTAACCCTAGCCCGAACCCTAACCCTAACCCTTCCCCGAAGCCTGACCCTCATCCGTGCCCTAATCCTAACCCGTACGCTAACACTAACCCGCGCCCTCACACGCACGCTCCCCCTAAAGCGTTGCCGTACCCTCACCTGGACCCTAAACCGTCCCCGTCCCCTAACCCTAACCCTAGCCCGAACCCTAACCCTAACCCTTCCCCGAAGCCTGACCCTCACCCGTGCCCTAATCCTAACCCGTACGCTAACACTAACCCGCGCCCTCACACGCACGGTCCCCCTAAAGCGTTGCCGTACCCTCACCTGGACCCTAAACCGTCCCCGTCCCCTAACCCTAACCCTAGCCCGAACCCTAACCCTAACACTTCCCCGAAGCCTGACCCTAACCCGTCCCCTAATCCTAACCCGTACGCTAACACTAACCCGCGCCCTCATACGCACCCTCCCCCTAAAGCGTTGCTGTACCCTCACCTGGACCCTAAACCGTCCCCGTACCCTAACCCTAACCCTAGCCCGAACCCTAGCCCTAACCGTTCCCCGAAGCCTGACCCTCACCCGTCCCCTAATCCTAACCCGTACGCTTACACTAACCCGCGCCCTCACACGCACGCTCCCCCTAAAGCGTTGCCGTACCCTCACCTGTACCCTAAACCGTCCCCGTCCCCTAACCCTAACCCTAGCCCGAACCCTAGCCTAACGCTTCCCCGAAGCCTGACCCTCACCCGTCCCCTAATCCTAACCCGTACGCTAACACTAACCCGCGCCCTCACACGCACACTCCCCCTAAAGCGTTGCCGTACCCTCACCTGGACCCTAAACCGTCCCCGTCCCCTAACCCTAACCCTAGCCCGAACCCTAACCCTAACCCTTCCCCAAAGCGTGAACCTCACCCGTCCCCTAATCCTAACCCGTACGATAACACTAACCCGCGCCCTCACACGCACGCTCCCCCTAAAGCGTTGCCGTACCCTCACCTGGACCCTAAACCGTCCCCATCCCCTAACCCTAACCCTAGCCCGAACCCTAACCCTAACCCTTCCCCGAAGCCTGATCCTCACCCGTCCCCTAATCCTAACCCGTACGCTAACACTAACCTGCGCCCTCACACGCACACTCCCCCTAAAGTGTTGCCGTACCCTCACCTGGAACCTAAACCGTCCCCGTCCCCTAACCCTAACCCTAGCCCGAACCCTAACCCTAACCCTTCCCCGAAGCCTGTCCCTCACCCGTCCCCTAATCCTAACCCGTACGCTAACACTAACCCGCGCCCTCACACGCACGCTCCCCCTAAAGCGTTGCCGTACCCTCACCTGGACCCTAAACCGTCCCCATCCCCTAACCCTAACCCTAGCCCGAACCCTAACCCTAACCCTTCCCCGAAGCCTGACCCTCACCCTTCCCCTAATCCTAACCCGTACGCTAACAATAACCCGCGCCCTCACACGCACGCTCCCCCTAAAGCGTTGCCGTACCCTCACCTGGACCCTAAACCGTCCCCGTCCCCTAACCCTAACCCTAGCCCGAACCCTAACCCTAACCCTTCCCCGAAGCCTGACCCTCACCCGTCCCCTAATCCTAACCCGTACGCTAACACTAACCCGCGCGCTCACAAGCACGCTCCCCCTAAAGCGTTGCCGTACCCTCACCTGGACCCTAAACCGTCCCCGTACCCTAACCCTAACCCTAGACCGACCCTAACCCTAACCCTTCCACGAAGCCTGACCCTCACCCGTCCCCTAATCCTAACCTGTACGCTAACACTAACCCGCGCCCTCACACGCACGCTCCCCCTAAAGCGTTGCAGTACCCTCACCTGGACCCTAAACCGTCCCCGTCCCCTAACCCTAACCCTAGCCCGAACCCTAACCCTAACCCTTCCCCGAAGCCTGACCTTCACCCGTCCCCTAATCCTAACCCGTACGCTAACACTAACCCGCGCCCTCACACGCACGCTCCCCCTAAAGCGTTGCCGTACCCTCACCTGGACCCTAAACCGTCCCCGTACCCTAACCCTAACCCTAGCCCGAACCCTAACCCTAACACTGCCCCGAAGCCTGACCCTCACCCGTCCCCTAATCCTAACCCGTACGCTAACACTAACCCACGCCCTCACACGCACGCTCCCACTAAAGCATTGCCGTACCCTCACCTGGACCCTAAACCGTCCCCGTCCCCTAATCCTAGCCCGAACCCTAACCCTAACCCTTCCCCGAAGCCTGACCCTCACCCGTCCCCTAATCCTAACCCGTACGCTAACACTAACCCGCACCCTCACACGCACCCTCCCCCTAAAGCGTTGCCGTACACTCACCTGGACCCTATACCGTCCCCGTCCCCTAACCCTAACCCTAGCCCGAACCCTAACCCTAACCCTTCCCCGAAGCCAGACCCTCACCCGTCCCCTAATCCTAACCCGTACGCTAACACTAACCCGCGCCCTCACACGCACGCTCCCCCTAAAGCGTTGCCGTATCCTCACCTGGACCCTAAACCGTCCCCGTCCCCTAACCCTAACCCTAGCCCGGACCCTAACCCTAACCCTTCCCCGAAGCCTGACCCTCACCCGTCCCCTAATCCTAACCCGTACGCTAACACTAACCCAAGCCCTCACACGCACGCTCCCCCTAAAGCGTTGCCGTACCCTCACCTGGACCCTAAACCGTCCCCGTCCCCTAACCCTAACCCTAGCCCGAACCCTAACCGTAACCCTTCCCCGAAGCCTGACCCTCCCCGTGCCCTAATCCTAACCCGTGCGCTAACACTAACCCGCGCCCTCAGACGCACGCTCCCCCTAAAGCGTTGCCGTCCCCTCACCTGGATCCTAAACCGTCCCCGTCCCCTAACATTAACCCTAGCCCGAACCCTAACCCTAACCCTTCCACGAAGCCTGACCCTCACCCGTCCCCTAATCCAAACCCGTACACTAAGACTAACCCGCGCCCTCACACGCACGCTCCCCCTAAAGCGTTGCCGTACCCTCACCTGGACCCTAAACCGTCCCCGTCCCCTAACCCTAACCCTAGCCCGAACCCTAACCCTAACCCTTCCCCGAAGCCTGACCCTCACCCGTCCCCTAATCCTAACCCGTACGCTCACACTAACCCGCGCCCTCACACGCACGCTCCCCCTAAAGCGTTGCCGTACCCTCACCTGGACCCTAAACCGTCCCCGTCCCCTAACCCTAACCCTAGCCCGAACCCTAACCCTAACCCTTCCCCGAAGCCAGACCCTCACCCGTCCCCTAATCCTAACCCGTACGCTAACACTAACCCGCGCCCTCACACGCACGCTTCCCCTAAAGCGTTGCCGTACCCTCACCTTGACCCTAAACCGTCCCCATCCCCTAACCCTAACCCTAGCCCGAACCCTAACCCTAACCCTTCCCCGAAGCCTGACCCTCACCCGTCCCCTAATCCTAACCCGTACGCTAACACTAACCCGCGCCCTCACACGCACGCTCCCCCTAAAGCGTTGCCGTACCCTCACCTGGACCCTAAACCGTCCCCGTCCCCTAACCCTAACCCTATCCAGAACCCTAACCCTAACCCTTCCCCGAAGCCTGACCCTCACCCGTGCCCTAATCCTAACCTGTACGCTAACACTAACCCGCGCCCTCACACGCATGCTTACCCCTAAAGCCTTGCCGTAACCTCACCTGGACCCTAAACCGTCCCCGTCCCCTAACCCTAACCCTAGCCCGAACCCTAGCCCTAACCCTTCCCCGAAGCCTGACCCTCACCCGTCCCCTAATCCAAACCCGTACGCTAACACTAACCCGCGCCCTCACACGCACGCTCCCCCTAAAGCGTTGCCGTACCCTCACCTGGACCCTAAACCGTCCCCGTCCCCTAACCCTAACCCTAGCCCGAACCCTAACCCTAAACCTTCCCCGAAGCCTGACCCTCACCCGTGCCCTAATCCTAACCCGTACGCTAACACTAACCCGCGCCCTGACACGCACGCTCCCCCTAAAGCGTTGCCGTACCCTCACCTGGACCCTAAACCGTCCCCGTCCCCTAACCCTGACCCTAGCCCGAACCCTAACCCTTCCCCGAAGCCTGACCCTCACCCGTCCCCTAATCCTTACCCGTACGCTAACACTAACCCGCGACCTCACACGCACACTCCCCCTAAAGCGTTGCCGTACCCTCACCTGGACCCTAAACCGTCCCCGTCCCCTAACCCTAACCCTAGCCCGAACCCTAACCCTAACACTGCCCCGAAGCCTGACCCTCACCCGTGCCCTAATCCTAACCCGTACGCTAACACTAACCCGCGCCCTCACACGCACGCTCCCCCTAAAGCGTTGCCGTACCCTCACCTGGACCCTAAACCGTCCCCGTCCCCTAACCCTAACCCTAGCCCGAACCCTAACCCTAACCCTTCCCCGAAGCCTGACCCTCACCCGTGCCCTAATCCTAACCCGTACGCTAACACTAACCCGCACCCTCACACGCACGCTCCCCCTAAAGCGTTGCCGTACCCTCACCTGGACCCTAAACCGTCCCCGTCCCCTAACCCTAACCCTAGCCCGAACCCTAACCCTAACCCTTCCCCGAAGCCTGACCCTCACCCGTCCCCTAATCCTAACCTGTACGCTAACACTAACCCGCGCCCTCACACGCACGCTTACCCCTAAAGCGTTGCCGTACCCTCACCTGGACCCTAAACCGTCCCGGTCCCCTAACCCTAACCCTACCCGAACCCTAACCCTAAAACTTCCCCGAAGCCTGACCCTCACCCGTGCCCTAATCCTAACCCGTACGCTAACACTAACCCGCGCCCTCACACGAACGCTCCCCTGAAAGCGTTGCCATACCCTCACCTGGACCTTAAACCGTCCCCGTCCCCTAACCCTAACCCTAGCCCGAACCCTAACCCTAACCCTTCCCCGAAGCCTGACCCTCACCCGTCCCCTAATCCTAACCCGTACGCTAACACTAACCCGCGCCCTCACACGCACGCTCCCCCTAAAGCGTTGCCGTACCCTCACCTCGACCCTAAACCGTCCCCGTCCCCTAACCCTAACCCTAGCCCGAACCCTAACCCTAACCCTTCCCCGAAGCCTGACCCTCACCCGTGCCCTAATCCTAACCTGTACGCTAACACTAACCCGCGCCCTCACACGCACACTTACCCCTAAAGCCTTGCCGTAACCTCACCTGGACCCTAAACCGTCCCCGTCCCCTAACCCTAACCCTAGCCCGAACCCTAGCCCTAACCCTTCCCTGAAGCCTGACCCTCACCCGTCCCCTAATCCAAACCCGTACGCTAACACTAACCCACGCCCTCACACGCACGCTCCCCCTAAAGCGTTGCCGTACCCTCACCTGGACCCGAAACCGTCCCCATTCCCTAACCCTAACCCTAGCCCGAACCCTAACCCTAACCCTTCCCCGAAGCCTGACCCTCACCCGTGCCCTAATCCTAACCTGTACGCTAACACTAACCCGCGCCCTCACACGCACGCTCCCCCTAAAGCGTTGCCGTACCCTCACCTGGACCCTAAACCGTCCCCGTCCCCTAACCCTAACCCTAGCCCGAACCCTAACCCTAACCCTTCCCCTTAGCCTGACCCTCACCCGTGCCCTAATCCTAACCCGTACGCTAACACTAACCAGCGCCCTCACACGCACGCTCTCCCTAAAGCGTTGCCGTACCCTCACCTGGACCCTAAACCGTCCCCGTCCCCTAACCCTAACCCTAACCCTAGCCCGAACCCTAGCCCTAACCCTTCCCCGAAGCCTGACCCTCACCCGTGCCCTAATCCTAACCCGTACGCTAACACTAACCGGCGCCCTCACACGCACGCTCCCCCTAAAGCGTTGCCGTACCCTAACCTGGACCCTAACCGTCCCCGTCCCCTAACCCTAGCCCGAACCCTAACCCTAACCCTTCCCCGAAGCCTGACCCTCACCCGTGCCCTAATCCTAACCCGTACGCTAACACTAACCCGCGCCCTCACACGCACGCTCCCCCTAAAGCGTTGCCGTACCCTCACCTGGACCCTAAACCGTCCCCGTCCCCTAACCGTAACCCTAGCCCGAACCCTAACCCTAACCCTTCCCCGAAGCCTGACCCTCACCCGTGCCCTAATCCTAACCCGTACGCTAACACTAACCCGCGCCCTCACACGCACGCTCCCCCTAAAGCGTTGCCGTACCCTCACCTGGACCCTAAACCGTCCCCGTCCCCTAACCCTAACCCTAGCCCGAACCCTAAACCTAACCCTTCCCCGAAGCCTGACCCTCACCCGTGCCCTAATCCTAACCCGTATGCTAACACTAACCCGCGCCCTCACACGCACGCTCCCCCTAAAGCGTTGCCGTACCCTCACCTGGACCCTAAACCGTCCCCGTCCCCTAACCCTAACCCTAGCCCGAACCCTAGCCCTAACCCTTCCCCGAAGCCTGACCCTCACCCGTCCCCTAATCCTAATCCTTACGCTTACACTAACCCGCACCCTCACACGCACGCTCCCCCTAAAGCGTTGCCGTACCCTCACCTGGACCCTAAACCGTCCCCGTCCCCTAACCCTAACCCTAGCCCGAACCCTAACCCTAACCCTTCCCCGAAGCCTGACCCTCACCCGTGCCCTAATCCTAACCCGTACGCTAACACTAACCCGCGCCCTCACACGCACGCTCCCCGTAAAGCGTTGCCATACCCTCACCTAAACCCTAAACCGTCCCCGTCCCCTAACCCTAACCCTAGCCCGAACCCTAACCCTAACCCTTCCCCGAAGCCTGACCCTCACCCGTGCCCTAATCCTAACCTGTACGCTAACACTAATCCGCGCCCTCACACGCACTGTCCCCCTAAAGCGTTGAAGTACCCTCACCTGGACCCTAAACCGTCCCCGTCCCCTAACCCTAACCCTAGCCCGAACCCTAGCCCTAACCGTTCCCCGAAGCCTGACCCTCACCCGTCCCCTAATCCTAACCCTTACGCTTACACTAACCCGCGCCCTCACACGCACGCTCCCCCTAAAGCGTTGCCGTACCCTCACCTGGACCCTAAACCGTCCCCGACCCCTAACCCTAACCCTAGCCCGAACCCTAACCCTAACCCTTCCCCGAAGCCTGACACTCACCCGTCCCCTAATCCTAACCCGTACGCTAACGCTAACGCGCGCCCTCACACGTACGCTCCCCATAAAGCGTTCTCGTACCCTCACCTGGACCCTAAACCGTCCCCGTCCCCTAACCCTAACCCTAGCCCGAACCCTAACCCTAACCCTTCCCCGAAGCCTGACCCTCACCCGTCCCCTAATCTTAACCCATACTGTAAAGCTAACCCGCGCCCTCACAGGTACGCTCCCCCTAAAGCGTTGTCGTACCCTCACCTGGACCCTAAATCGTCCCCGTCCCCTAACCCTAACCCTAGCCCGAACCCTAACCCTAACCCTTCCCCGAAACCTGACCCTCACCCGTCCCCTAATCCTAACCCGTACGCTAACGCTAACCCACGCCCTCACCCGTACGCTCCCCCTAAAGCGTTGTCGTACCCTCACGTGGACCCTAAACCGTCCCTGTTCCCTAACCCTAACCCTAACCCTTCCCCAAAGCCTGAACCTCACCCGTCCCCTAATCCTAAACTGTACGCTAACACTAACCCGTGCCCTCACACGTACGCTCACCCTAAACCGTTGTCGTACCCTCTCCCGGACCCTAAACCGTCCCCGTCCCCTAACCCTAGCCCTAACCCTAACTCTAGCCCTTCCCCGAATCCTTACCCTCACCCGTCCCCTAATCCTAACCCGTTCGCTAACACTAACCCGTGCCCTCACACGTATGCTCACCCTAAACCGTTGTCGTACCCTCACCCGAACCCTCATCCGTCCCCGTACCCTAACCCTAACCCTAGCCCAAACCCTAACCCTAACCCTAACCCGTGCCCTCACACGTACGCTCACCCTAAACCGTTGTCGTACCCTCACCCGGACCCTAAACCGTCCCCGTCCCGTAACCCTAACCCTAGCCCCAACCCTAACCCTAACCCTTCCCCAAAGCCTTACCCTCACCCGTCCCCTAATCCTAACCCGTACGCTAACCCTAACCCGTGCCCTCACACGTACGCTCACCCTAAACCGTTGTCGTACCCTCACCCGGACCCTAAACCGTCCCCGTCCCCTAACCCTAACCCTAGCCCGAACCCTAACCCTAACCCTTTCCCGAAGCCTTACCCTCACCCGTCCCCTAATCCTAACCCGTACGCTAACCCTAACCCGTGCCCTCACACGTACGCTCCCCCTAAACAGTTGTCGTACCCTCACCCGGACCCTAAACCGTCCCCGTCCCCGAACCCTAACCCTAGCCCAAACCCTAACCCTAACCCGTGCCCTCACACGTACGCTCACCCTAAACCGTTGTCGTACCCTCACCCGGACCCTAAACCGTCCCCGTCCCCTAACCCTAGCCCGAACCCTAACTCTAGCCCTTCCCCGAAGCCTTACCCTCACCCGTCCCCTAATCCTAACCTGTACGCTAACCCTAACCCGTGCCCTCACACGTACGCTCACCCTAAACCGTTGTCGTACCCTCACCCAGACCCTAAACCGTCCCCGTCCCCTAAAGCTAACCCTAACTCTAGCCCGACCCCTAACGCTAACCATTCCCCGAAGCCTTACCCTCACCCGTGCCCTAATCCTAACCCGTACGCTAACACTATCCCGTGCCGTCACACGTACGCTCACCCTAAACCGTTGTCGTACCCTCACCCGGACCCTAAACCGTCCCTGTCCCCTAACCCTAACCCTAGCCCGAACCCTAACCCTAACCCTTCCCCGAAGCCTTACCCTACCCGTCCCCTAATCCTAACTCTACCCCTAATCCACACTCCCACCCTACCCCCTAACCCCAAACCCAACCCTAACCCTCCCTACCTCTAACCCCAACACTAACCCTACCTTACCCCTACCCCTCTAACCCTCACCCTCACCTAACCCTAACCCTCTAACCCTAACCCTAACCCCTAACCCAAGCCTATCCCTAACCCAACCCTAACCCTAACCCCTAACTCTAACCCTAACCCTACCCTAACCCTAACCCTAGCCCTAACTCTATCCCCTAACCCTAACCCTACCCTGACCCTAACTAACCCTAGCCCTAACCCTTACCCCTAAACCCTAACTCTAACCTTAACTCTGACCCCTAACCCTAACCCAAACCCTAAACCGAACCCTAACCCTAAATCCTAACCCCTAAACCTAACCCTAAACCCTAAGCCCTGATAGTAACCCTAACCTAAACGCTAAACCCTAACCCTTACCCCAACCCTAACCGTGAACCCTAAACCCTACCCTAACTCTAAACCCTAATCCTTACCCCTAACTTAATTTTTTTTGTATTAAAGAAAATATATTTCTGGGGTTAAAACAATTTAGCACAACAACTAAATAAAACAGAAACTAACCTGAGTGTCCCTCAAAAATCTAAGTCTTAAATACTTGGTACTTCTGTTCTATTGACTGTTATGTAGCCTATAAAAAGTGTTAGAGATAAATCTGTTTTTCTACAGTGAGAAACATGATGTTCCACATGTAAGGAGCACCTGGGTAAAATGAGAAAGCTACACATTATGCTGGTCGTTTCAGGGAGTGGGAAAGGATGGCAAGTGGTAAAATATTATCTTTCCCTTTAATCTTTTTAAATTTCACTTGTTACAAAGAACTTGAATTTTAATTTTACTTTTAAAAAGTAACAATGGAAATTTGAAAGGAAAAAATATATTGTGTGTGTTTAATTACATTTCATCGAAATATTATCCCTGAATCGTAATTCTGTTTGTACACCAGTATAGAGATTATTTCTTAATATTTAGGTGAGAACTATTTCCTTCTGTTTTGAGAATAATTCTGTAAAGTCATTTCCAGTAACGGCACTCTTCCCCAAATCAAAGGTTTAACAAGGGAGATGCAGGCAGAATAATCATGAACACACAAAGCAATACAACAGCAACAAAAAATTTCTAACTTCCAATAACAGCTCAATTTAGAAGAGAGTTTATATCTTCAGAACAAAAGCATTCCTCCTTGACTTTCTAACCAGTCAAAATCTGTGTATTCCACAGAAAACTGTGATGTTATTCCCATAAAACTACCCTTTAATGTTTCTGCCTGCATTAGATTTCCTAGGCACTAGTGTTTTAATGTACAGGTTAAAAACAAAATCCTAATGTGATTTATTTATAATGCGTGCGTTCTTTGTCTTATCCTAGTGTCTAAAGTCTTCTCCATGGCTGGACCCCAAATAATATTCCTTTACGTGCTAAGTGATATCTGGAGAGTGGGAGAGGTTTAATAAATACCCTAACCCTAAAGCGTACCCTAACCCTAAAGCGTACCCTAACCCTAACCCATACCCTAACCCGTACCCTAACCCGTACCCTAACCCTAACCCATACCCTAAACCTAACCCATACCCTAATCCTAACCCATACCCTAACCCGTACCCTAACCTGTACCCTAACCCTTACCCGTACCCTAACCCTAACCTACACCCTAACCCGTACCCTAACCCATAGCCATACCCTAACCCATACCCTAACCCTAACCTGTACCCTGATCCTAACCCTAACCCATACCCTGACCCTACCCCTACCCCTAACCGTATCCCCAGAGCTTCTGGTGTCTAAGAATTTATAATGTTTACCGCCTGTTACCTCACCATCAACCAGAGAATTGTGCACCAGCTGATCACATACCCTGAGACACCCCTCCTTAACTTGGCCTTTAAAATTGCTTTGCTGAAATCCTTCAGGGAGTTTGGGGTTTTAGAGCACAAGCCACCTGGCCTCCTTGTATTGGCGCTTGTACAATTAAGGCTGCACTTTCCTTCACCACACCCGGTGTCAGACTGGCTTTACTGCACTCGGGCAAGCGGACCCACGTTTTGTTCAGTAACACTGGGGTCTCCCAGGCTCACAGCCTCCTTGAGCCCCACTGACTGTCATCTGCTCCTCCAGAGTCATGTTGCAGCAAAAATAGAAATGAAGTTTTCCCTGCCCTGGGAACAAGGAAAACAAAGGGAACAGCGAACTGGCTAGAGAAGAAACATAACCTGGCCTGAAAGAGTTCATCACTCGTTGTTTTACTTTGTCACTCATTTGTAGTCACTAGATTTGTACTTTACAAGACTAACCTCACTCCATGACACTATGTAATTTACCTTTGGCACCCATCACCCCTGACTCTGTGTGAGTTACATCCCCTGCCTCTCACTCCCTAACCTTATCATGTCCAGCACTAACATTCTACACGCCCCTCCTAACAAATCACCCCCTATGGTTTTTGCATTTCAGAAACGAGGTCACCGCCGATAAGCCAGAGGCAAACGGACGCAATTACCAGACTGCTGGACCCCAATTACCGGGTGGCCTGATGCCAACTGTGACTGTTTTGAAATAATGCAAAGGAAAGGAAGAATGCAAGACCTTCACTACTTTCATTCTTATCCTATACCCCGGACTGCGAGAGCCCCACATATAAAATCTTCCCTGATTCTCAAGGAGGGGGTGCCCAGTTCTTGAGGCACTAGCCGGCTGTGTCTTCCCTTCTGCCTGACAGAAAAATAAAGCCATCTCTCTCTTCCTCCAAAACCCGTCTCCGTATTTCTGTTCAGCCTTGGTGCACAGGGAAGCCGAGATTTCGACAACAGTCTGTGGCCAGTCCCCACACTAATTCCCCTCTACGCCCACAGCCCTGGCCCAAGCCCGATCTGGTGCCTGGTTCCTCCATCAGGCCTGACAAATCTCCCTGCCCCATGGTGCGTCTCACATCCCACCCCAACCTGGTCTTTCTGAAGCATAAACGAGACTGACTCTCTCCCACCTGTAATCCCCCAAATGTTTCCCCACTTTCGCTAGGGTATCTGCCAGGAGAGATATCTGCCAAGGCCCTGAGAGTCTCCGGCATCCCCACTAGGCTGCTGGCTCCTGAGCTCCCTGACAATGGGCACCTCAGCAGGCCGGGAGACACGGCAGGAAACCCCAGAACTGCTCACCTCCGGACGGGGCCGGCACTGCCACAGCCTCATCAAAGAGAGAAGAGGAGGGGTCCCCGGCTGGGACACAAACTCTGCACGAGTGGCCTCTCCTTGAGCCATTACATCACCTCGTGTGACTTGAGGGAAGGAAGGACTGAAGCACACCTGGTTCCTAAGGAGGATGGTATAGGCTCAGTCACGTCCCTCCAAATTCACATGCTGAATCCCTAACCCCCAGGACCCCAGGATGTGGCTGTATTTGGAGATGGGATTTTTAAAGAGGTGATCAAGGTAAAAATGAGGTCACTGGGGTGGATCTTAATCCAATAGGATTGATGTCCTACAAGAAGAGATTAGGACACAGATAGGCACAGGGGGAGACCATGTGAGGAACTCGGGAGAAGACGGCTGTCTAAGCACCAAGGAGAGAGGCCTCAGGAGAAGCCAGCGTGCACACACCTTGATCTCAGCATCCAGGACTGGGAGATAGGTCTGTTACCCAAGCTGCCCTGTCTGTGCTACTTGTTACGGTGGTCCTGAGCAGACTCACACGCAGGGTAACTCAGGGTTCAGACTGGACAGAGCCCACTCTCCATCCCCCTGTACGTGGGTTACAGGAGCCCCAGGAACTGAGGAGGGGGTCCCTGAGGGGAGGCACAAGATAGAAGCTTTTCGGCATAACACGACTGCATTCACGTTAAACGTGCCTGAAGTCCAATCCCACGAGTTTTGTCCTGTACGTACATCGGCACCTTCAGTCTCAACTGCAGATCTTTGGCTTCACCAGCTCCACTGAGAGCATTAGCTCTCAGTGTGGACCGTCTCCTATAGGATTTCCAGAACCACAAAGCGCTGAAGCTTCACAGGACCCAGAGTCTGTGCGCTACTGTCCAGGTGACCCTCACAGGAGAGCCGTGCAGCTGCCCGTGAGAAACCATTTCCCTTTTTCCTGTTCACAGCTACCCTGCACCTCCCAGCCTTCCCAGCTGGGGCGTAGTGCCTCGTGTTACCAAGGGGAAGGGGTGGAGGTGGTGAGGGCCTTGGCCAGCCTGCATCCTAGGACGGAGGGCATGATGCCCACCTGGTCACCCCACCCTGCTTGTTGGAGCCCTCACCTGGAAGCAGGAAGGAGAAACCAGGGGGACAGAGCCTGGGCCCCCACACCCACCTGCCCTGGACTCTCGCAAGAAGGGGACTGAGACATCTTGAGCTCCAGCCCCGTTTTGGGAGACACTTTGTTTCAGCAACAAACATTTGCCTTAAAAGCCAAGGTGCTTTACAAACCCCTCCCCAGCTGTCACAGAAAGTCAGGCTTCATCTCATCACACTTTTCTCAAACCCCAGCTCACGCTGAGACCTCCTCTTAGGTGATGGTGCTTCAGAGCAGCCCCTTTAAAAGATCCCTGGAGTTCAGCTCTCCCAGCCCTGCCTTCAGTTTAAGGGAGAAATTTCCTTGACAAACCTGCTCAGTTTCCTTGACAACCAAGCTTCGCAATCTCCCAAACTCTTCTCCTTCAAACATTCCTATTCTAGGCTGGATGAGCCTAAAGTGACAGTGCTGTCATCATGTGCCAGAGAGTGACTCCTCCAAGCCCGTAGTTATTGGTTACATGATGCTATTGATGATGAAATCCCAGGAGAGCCAGCTTTGCAATATAACCATTTCTGGACTCGGCACTTTCCACGGACAGAGTGGAGTGGCTGTTTCCACGTGCCCCGTGGTGCAAGAGTTCACCTAATGCAGCCAGGACTCATCCTTTCCAGGTGATTCCAGGGTCCTCACTCTGCCCAGACCCCACCCACATGGCTGCTGTCTGTGCCAGTCTATATGGGACCTTGGTAATCTCCTAAAATGAGGGTTATTTTATATACAGGCAATGGGTTGAATGCTGGCCCCGAAAGATGTGCCCCCCAGAACACGTGAACAGGACCATATCTGGGAAAAGGGTCTTTCTATATGTAGTTAAGGATCTCGAAGTGAGGTCATCCTGGGTTAGGGTGGCCCTCAATCCAATTGAGAGAGTCCTTATGAGAGACAAAACCGGAGAGACTCAGACACAGAGGAGAAGCCACGTGAAGACAGAGGCAGAGACGGGAGGGATGCAGCCGCAAGCCTGGGGACTCCTGGAGCTCCCAAAAGCTGGAAAAGGCAGGAAGAACCCTATCCTGGAGCCTCTGGAGGGACTTCTATCCTGCAACACCTTGATCTCAGATGTCTGGTCTCCAGGACTGGGGGAGGATGAATTCCTGTTGTTTTAAACCACCCACCTTGTGGTCATTTGTTACAGAAGCCACAGAACGGTCACACAGACCCTGCTCTGTAGGATCCCAGAAGTGCGCGTCTCATTAAAGGCAGACAGAGGCTGGATTGCAGAACCCTTAGAGTCAGCACCGGGCCCCAGAAATCCTAAAGCAGAGGCTGGACACCCGTATGTTGAGGGGTCAGTCAGAAGCCCATCCCTAAGGGTGCCGGCTGCACACGGCCTCCCCAGGTTTTTACGCCTGAACCTGTTGGGGATAAGTATTCTCACCCTAATTCAGGACTTCTGATGTCACCCTTCACATTGCTAGTTAAGAATCCACTAGTTACACAGATGAAAACCCTATCAGGACACTTGCTCTAGTGGTAAACCATTCTGAAGTTGGTCAGAGGCGGGGAATCGTCTCCCATGCAGCCAGCAGCGCCCCCGCAAGGAGCGTCCTCATTGCAAGGCTGGGGGACGGTGCCGAGGCGTCTGTGAGTAAACGTGAGCTGAGCCCCAGGCCAGCTGCTGCTGAACTGTTCCCACCCTTCCCAGGTAAAACACCTGAATGTGTGCAAGGACTTGAAAGCCTACAGGAAAGGGCTTGGAGTCACCCCAGCCACAGCACGCCGGCCGAGTTTGTGCCTGCAGGCCAGCCAGGATGGTCCTGGTTCCGGGTGCTCTTCTGGAAGCTTTCCATTTCCCTGCCTGAGGCACCCCTCCTGTCCCAGCCCCCACTGCTTTTTTCCTTCCTCACCTCTACCAGGGAGAAATTCCAGCGGCAGGTATGGGTGACACATCCTCTTCTTTAGCAGGTGGCAGCCTGGCAACTCCTGCAGAAAGTTCAGCAGAGCCCCACTCACACCGGGCCACCCACAGAGCCGCAGCCCCTCACTCCACCCACCAGCCCAGCCCCGAGACTGCTGACGGGGCAGAGAATATGGCGTCAGGAACAGCTGCAGGGGCTCTTGCTGCCTGGAGCGGTGTTTATATTGACCTCAACCCAGGCACACCTGGGGAGGGCTGGCCGGCCGGGTCAGGCTGCCCAGGTCGGCCAATCCTCACCCCTCAGGGGCTCATAGCTGCAGAAAGTGGGCCTTGCTGCACCGGCCAGGTCCAAGGAACCAGTGTGGGGTCCTGAGGGTCAGGATAGACACGGGGCTGCAGCTCCGCTTGTTTTCTCAACATTTTGTCTGGTCCATGAGTGGGAGACAACTTCAAAATGACCCTCTCCTAATGAGAGGAACCCAGGAGTCAGGGAGAGGAGGGGTGGTGGTTGGAGACAGAGGCCTGGTGCCCCAGCTGCAGTGGAAGCCTCTGGAACACCCAGTGGAAGGAGGCCGCACAGAGTGACGCCCAGGGTCACAGACCTGTCCAGGAGCTGCTGTTTGTTAGTTTAGATCCTGCTCTGAGGTGCTCTGTGTCAGCTCTGACCTACAGGTGGGCTGGCGGTGCTCTGCAACGAGGGCTACGTGCACGGTTCCTGTGTGCCCAGCCTTGCTGGGTGCCTGCTCAGGTGAGCTCCATATCCTGGGAGGGGCCTGACCACGAGAGCCCCGGGGGCTGCTGGGTACCTGCTCAGGTGAGCTCCATATCCTGGAAGGGGCCTGACCACGAGAGCCCTGTGTGCTGGGAGTAGGGCGTGTGTATGAGCATCCTCTCTGTGCAGCCGGCACAGAGTTGCTTAGCAACTTCCCTGTGGTCAGTGCTGGGATGAAATGAGAACCGGGAGATGCCACGGGCCCCCTGAACCCCTGTCCATCTAGAGTGATGAGGTCAGTAGGCGGGTGCTGGCCACTGTGCTGCGTAAGGGAGACCCCACAGGTACCTCTTGTGTCTTCCACCTGACACCACGGAGGCCTCCCCAGGACAGAGCAGACAGCCTGCCTGGGGCAGGTGGGAGCTCCTGGTGACGCTGCAGTGGACATGAGAGGGACGGACCAGGCAGGAGGAGGTGGGAGCCCAGGCAGAGCCATGGGGCTCGGGGCCGAGGGGGCCTCTCTGGGTCTGAGGTGAGAGTGGACGTGCAGGTGGTGAGTGTGATCCAGGAAAGCTGCCCTGGTGACGTGAGGCTGATCGTGCTTCGGTGACAAGCGTCCGGGTGATCCCAGAACAGGATAGTGAGACAGATCCTGTTAGAAGATGGTAAGTGAATCCCCCCAAGAGGAGGCTCTGTGAGCTGGCCCGGGGAGGGGGTGAAGGGAACAGGCGTGGAAGCTGCGGGGAGTGGGCAGTCCCCCTGGGCGGGCGGCGGGTGCAGACCCCACCCCGTGGTCCCACAGCTGTGCTTCCGGCTGGATTACTTCCTGGTCTGCTCGTGGGGTGATGATGCTGAGTGAGATTCTCCGACTCTTTTTCACTGTCGGCCCCTCAAGCCTGTGAGAAGTGGAATATTTCTTGCCATCTCAGTAAACAAAGGCTGTCCCAGTCATCAGCACTTGCAGCCCTCCCTCCAGTGTGAGCCTCGGGCCCTGAGGAGCTCAGGATATGCAAATACAGAATGCCGGCCCCAGGGAGCTGAGGTGCGCATCAAAGGAAGGATTTCAGTGAGCCCAGACTCTGGCATCTTCGCATACAAAGAAAAGCGCTACATTCCTCACGTCGGGAGAGCTGGTTTTCCTTAGTTAACAATCACCTTTTATGTTCCCCATTACCTGCGCCAGTCCCCTACCCTGTCCCCTCCCCCCGGTACTTTAGCTCAGGGGGGAAGGAGCGCAGAGGGGCTCGGCTGAATAAGGGGCCTGCGAGCCTCGGGAGGAGTTTTCAGCCGCTTTCCCCGCAGTCGGGAGGAGGGGCGCTGACGCTGCAGCCGGACCCTGAGCCTCCCTTGCCCTGTTTCCCCTCAGGACGCTCAGGCCGACCCCCTCCCCACGCCCCCCAGGCCCCGCGAGCCAGGCCGAGGGCAGGGGCGAGAGGAGGGACCGAAGTTCCCCGGACCAGACGCTGGGGGCCGCCCTTTCTGCACAGCAGCGGCGGGTGGCAGCGAACCCCTGCCCCTCAGAAGCTGGTCTTGCGCTGCCGCCCGGGCACCGGACCAGGCGGAGGGTCGGCGCCCACCTACCCGGCCCGCCGTCCGCACGACTGTCGCGGCTTCGGCCGCCGGGGCCCCTCCAGAGCCGGCAGCCTCAGTGAGGCCGCCCTCCCCTCGGGCTCCGGGGCAGTTCCGTGACGGCGGAGGGAAGAAACCCCGAGCCGGGAGTTCCAGGTCTGCGGAAACGCGGGCTCCATTCTGGGCGCAGCGGGTGGGACCGCTCTGCCCCGAGGCCCTCCGGGAGGGAGGGGGGCGCCGGGGGAGGGAGCCGCCAGGAGCGCAGGGCCCCGTCGTGGGTCCTGGAGGGGCGGCCCGGCCTGGGGGCCCCGCCCACTGTGACCGCCGCCCAGGCCTTTTTCCTGGAAACCTACACAAAAGAGTTAGAAAGATACACGATCTACAGTAAATATTCACAAAGATTGTTGCTGCTGTGCTTACTATCCTATTAAAGGTGTAAAATCCATAAAACACTTTAAGTTCAAAATTAAATATGAATTTTTACCTTTCTAATTATGTCTCTGCTATTCACAATTGTAGTTGAAGAATCAGAGACTGTGGCATCACTAGTTTAAAATGAGCTTGTTAAAAAAAATAGAACTCAGGGCTTCCCTGGTGGCGCAGTGGTTGAGGGTCCGCCGGCCGATCCAGGGGACGCGGGTTCGTGCCCCGGTCCGGGAAGATCCCACATGCCGCGGAGCGGCTGGGCCCGTGAGCCATGGCCACTGAGCCTGCGCGTCCGGAGCCTGTGCTCCGCAACGGGAGAGGCCACAACAGTGAGAGGCCCGCGTACCGCAAAAAAAAAAAATAGAACTCAGGCCTACCGGACCTACTGAATCACAATCTGCACTTTTACAATCTCCCCAGTGTACTTGTGTACCCATGAATAGTTGAACGGTACATTTCTACCTCGACATGTCTTTTCTGTCTGAGAGATACACATATTTTATCCAGTTTGATAAAATAAAACACTCAAAAATGCATATGCCTGTGTTGAAGCCATTATTTTATCATTTCTTTTCCAGATAAGAACAGTCTCTATACTGGTTTTGTGGATCACATGCCATACTCTTTCCTGGTAGTTAGAAATAAGGTGGAGAATGTTACTTTGTAACTATATATATATATATATATATATATATATATATATATATATATGTGGGTAATTGAAGACACTCTTCTAAATTAAAACCAGCTCTCTTAACTTGCTGTTTTCTTCTTGGGTCACATTATGAACTCTTCCCGTGGCCACATGGCATGTGTACCTTTAATTTCAGGGACTGCTGACATTCCAGGATGTGCCCATAGATTTCTCTCAAGGGGACTGGGAATGCCTGGCCCAAGATCAGTGGGAACTGTACAGGGATGTGATGTTAGAGAAGTATGGGAATCTGCTCTCCTTGGGTGGGGATACCTTCCTTCCAGAATTCCTTATCCACCCCCAGGGTTTAGAGTCCTTCATTTGTAGAATGGCTCCTGGAATCTTCTGCTTCCTACAATAGGGTTTCAGATTGCAACGTTTCAGGAAAGATTGGGAGTTTGTGGGTATAATTTATCTTATACTTTTAAAATTGCAGCCTCCCTTTTACTATACTTTGTAACTGCTTAGGATGTGTCTATATGAACTGTGTACTATATGCTTCTTTTATAGTCCTTACAATATTTTATTGTCTTATTTTCTGTAACGATTTTCCATGGATTCTTTGGGCTTAAGGTATATTAAAAGGGAGACTGCAATTCTGGGACTTCCCTGATGATGCAGTGGTTAAGAATTCGCCTGCCAATGCAGGGGACACAGGTTCGATCCCTGGTCCGAGAAGATCCCACGTGCCATGAAGCAACTAAGCCGGTGGGTCACAACTACTGAAGCTGCTGCGCCTTGAGTCCGTGCGCCAGTTATTTTTGGGGGAATAAAACCACCTCTGAGTGATTAAAATTTAGAGCAGCTACTCAAAATGCTTTATCACCTGTTCTTCTAAAACACTGATCAACAGAACAAGTTTTACTAGGGATAACAGTGTAATTGTATTCTGGAGTTCATATCAGCAATATGGTTTATGACCTTGATGCTGGATCAGGACATTTCAATGGTATAACTGCTATTAATTGTTCAGCGATTAAAGTCTCACGTGATCTGAGTTCAGACTGGAGTTCATCCTCACTGGTTTCTGTCTATTGCAGATGTCTCCCAGTATGAAAGGACAAGAGTAATACGGCTTACTTTACAAAATGTCTTCAAACTAAATGATGATATAATCTACATTCAATTAATTTATACATACCCTACTGTAGAACCGGGTTTGTTATGGTGGCAGAGCCCGGTAATTATGTAAAACTGAAACCTTTATCTGCACTGGTTCAAGTCCTCTTCCTAAGAATATGTTTATAATCAACATTCTTTCACAAATGACCCAATTTAATTCACCATAGCATTCCTCATATTAACTAAACGGAAAATCCTAGGCTATATACAAATCCAGAAAGGGCCAAAAACCATCAGCCCCCCTGGATGATTACAACCCATTGCTGAGGCGTTCAAATTACTTATTAAAGAACCACTAGGTACATCAACATCATCAATTCATATATTATTGCCCCAATGCTAGCCTTAACCCTGGCTCTCACAACATGAATTCCTCTTCCCGTATCTTATCCACTAATTAGCATAAATGTAGGCATACTATTTATATTAGCCACATCACACCCAGCCATTTATTCCATCCTCAGATCTGGATGAGCTTCACGTTCAGAATACTCACTCACTGGAGCTCTAGGGACAGTAGCGCAGACAATCTCAGATGAAGTAATGGAGCAGTTACTCTATGCTCAGCCTTACTGATAAATGGGTCATTTACATTTTCAACAGTAATTTTTACACAAGAACACCTATGGCTAATTTTCTCCTGACCCCTACCCAGAGTTTGATTATCTCTGCAGTAGCAGAAATCCAATGAAGCCCCACTTGATTTAACAGAAGTAGAATCAAAACCTGTATTTGGCTTCAATGTAGAAAATGTAGCAGCCCCATTCACCCCGCCCTTCCTAGAGAATATGTCGATTCCTTATAATAAACATTCCCACAGCCATCTATTTTTAGGAGCATTCGGCAGTGCATTCCCTTGTATGGATGGACCATGTTTTGCTTCTCCATTCATCTGTTAATGGACACACGTAATATGTGTCACCCTTCCTCCTGGGCTCTGGTCACACACGGCGACTGTGCACCGTGTGGGGCTGGGCTTTCAGCCTCTGCACAGGATCCCTTGGTGTTGGTTTAAAGTTCAGCTTACAGCCCAAGAATGACGGAAGGTGAAGTCCTCATCAGCTGGGTGCGGTGCAGGCAGGGAGTCACAATTAATTATAGAGTTAAAAGCAGAGAGGCTAAGGGTGACTCAGCCACGGAAAAGCAGTGAAGCACTGACTCAGGCTATGATGTGGATGAACCTCGAAAACATGACGCTCAGTGAGAGAGGCCAGACAGAAAAAGACAATTAGTGGATTCCACTTACATGAGACATCCAGAACAGGCAAGCCCACAGAGACGGAACGTGGACCGGGGATGCCGGGGCTGCGGGAAATGAGGGGTGACCTCTGAAGAGTGGGGGTTTGGGGAGATGATGGAAATGTTGTCAAATGCATTGTGCTGGTGGCTGCACAACCCTGTGAATATGCAAAGCACGACTGAGCTTAATACTTAAAGTGGGTGAACTAACTGTGTGGTATAGAAATTCAGTCTCAATAAAGCTGTTACCAAAAGCGAAAACCTGGAGGCTTGCAGGCGCACCTCCAGAATGTGACCCCAGAGGTGCCGGGTCGGACAGGACCTGCGTGTCTGAAAGCCCCGGGTGTCAAACCAGGTGGTCTGACGGCACCTTGCGAAATTCTCCCTGTGGCATCAGAAGTGTGGGGCGCTAGTGTGGCCAGGCCTCAGGCAGAGAGGCTGGATTCCGTGGCCTTGCTGTCCTCTCTTAGGGACTGTGGCATCGTCTCCGTAGAAGGAGGTGGGTCATCTTGAAGCCCGGTTCCCTCCTCTGCACGTTTCTTCTTTCTCTCCCAGCGATGGTGCCAGCCGAGCTGTGCCAGAGCAACCAAGGCAAAAGGGCCGTGCACGGAATGACTGGGAACTCTGACCAGGTGCCGTGGGCTCTGCAGAGGCAGTGACCCAGGACTGAGGCCCCAGAGCCTCCTTCTGAGTGTCGTGGCCCTGGTGCCCCTCTCAGGGGAGTAGTTGTCAGACTTGATGGTTGAAGCAGCCATGGTATTGAGATTTCACTGGTAGAAACTATTCCTTTTCTTCCCTGGGAGAAGCAGGTCTCCTTCTACTTTGTTGGGGAGACCCCCCTTTTTTTTTTGCGATACGTGGGCCTCTCACTGTTGTGGCCTCTCCCGTTGCGGAGCACAGGCTCCGGACGCGCAGGCTCAGCGGCCATGGCTCACGGACCCAGCCGCTCCATGGCATGTGGGATCTTCCCGGACCGGGGCACGAACTCATGTCCCCTGCATCAGCAGGCAGACTCTCAACCACTGCGCCACCTGGGAAGCCCGAGACCCCCTTTTTAATAAACAAAAATGATAAGCTGTAAGTACATATTAAGGATTAGGTTATATACATGTAAAGAATAATCATAAACATCAAGAAACAGAACCTGATGAGTGGACACCCAGGAGTGCCCTTCCCTCGTCCCAGCGCCCCCCCCCCCCGCCGTGAGGTAGCTGTTCTCCCGATGTAGTGTCAGTGACTTGTCCTCATAGCTTACGCCCAAGCACGTGTCCCTAAACAACGCAGCCCAGCTTCGCCTAGTTCCAAAGTCCGTAAGTGGGTGGACCGTGCTCGCTGCTCTATTGCTGTTCATGGCTCAGCATTGTGTCCATGAGATTCTTTCATCTTGTGAATATAGTTTTTTTAAAAAATAATTTTTATAGTTTTACTACCTTTAAACACAATGTACTCCATTGCTGTGGAATATTCCTTCACAGGAGCGTGCATGGCTCACTTCTGCATCCGCTTGTGATGGCCTCCAGGTGCTTTCAGGTTTGGCTCCTGTGGCTGCGGAGTCCATGTCCGTGTGTCCTGCAGGTGCAGGGCTGGGGGGTTTGTGTTCAGCTGGGAGGAACACTGTGGGTCTGTGTGCACGGAGTGCGCTCTCTGAGGCCCGATTGTTTCAGAAGTGGTTGCACCCCCCTGCTGCACACCAGGCTTTCCATTGCTCCACGTCCTGCTTATATTTGATACTGTGTCTTCATGTCTGCTATTCCGGTAGGTGTGTGCACAGTAGTTTTCTTATGGTTTTAATCCCTCGGTTGTTAGTGAAGTTGTGCATCTTGTGGTATTCATGGACTACTTCCTGTTGTTTTTTAAAAAGTTTTAAAAGTTGTGGTCAAATACACATAACATAAAATTTACTATCTTAACCATGTTTAAGTGCACATTTCAGGGTCATGAAGTAATTCCCACTGTTGTGCAAACCTGACCGCCATCGTCCTCCAGAACTTTTTCATCTTGCACAATTGAAACAGTCCCCATTAAACACTCACTCCCCATGGTCCCTCCCTCAGCCCCTGGCACCCACCACCCTACTTTCTGTCTCTGTTTCCGAGGGCTCTAGGGGCCTTGTAGGAGTGGGTCAAGCACTGTTTGTTTCTTTGTGTCTAGCTTACATCACTGAGCATAACGCCCTGAAGGTTCATCCCTGCTGCAGCCTGTGTCAGAATTGCTTTCCTTTTTAGGCGGAATAACATTCCCTTTTATTGATGGACCGTGTTTTGCTTCTCCATTCATCCGTTAGTGGACACATGTAATATCTACATTCATTTCTCATGTCATAATATTTGTGGAATAATGTCAGAAAGTCCTATGAATCAAAAGTCATTTACCATTAACTTTTTCTTAAACTTTTTATCGTGAAAAACATCAAAGCTAAGAAAAAGGGAAGAATACATGTCAGCCTCACTTGTGTTCAGGGACTAGTGCTTTATGGTATTCACTTTATTCCCTGTGTGTGCGCTATGCGTGTTCACGTGTCTGTTTGAATACATGTGCTGTGCAAGTGCATAGGTACTTGCACTGGCACACATTAGTGTATGTACGGGCATATGCGTGCGTGTGTGTTCATATGCTAGCGTGTGAATATATTTGTGCTGTGCGCCTGCATGTGTGTGTGCTGTGCTTGCCTGTGCGCACACTGTGTGTTTGCTGGAACCACTTGCAAGCTGGTTGCAGACTGAATCGTGCCCCAGATATGTCCGCACGCACCTGCTCTAACAATCCTGTGTGGCCACGCAAAGGTCACAGATCTCAGCGATTTAAATGGATGGAGCAGGACGTCCTGACACAGAGTCTGTCTACCAATGACTGTCACTGTCTCAGTAACATCCTTCACACCTTCTTTAAGCCCCATTCAGGGTCCAGTTTAGACCCCCATCACATTCAGTCACCTGCCCCAGGTCCCCTCAAGCTACAATGTCACAATGGGAGAGCCCGGCCAGGGCCTGGGGTGCCCCTCCTGTTGGCCTGGCCTCCAGGCCCTGCACTTGGCTCCCGTGTTCCCATCTCTCAGCCGGGCCCCGACTTGGTTGGGGCCGCCACCTCTTTCCTCACGGGGTCCCATCGCCCAGTCAAGGGGGTGCATTCTCCCAAACTCAGCATCAGGAGGGGGGTGACCGCCCCCACTGGGTCTCCTTCATGTGAGACCCTGTGCTTTTGAAAGAGCAGGCGCCCTGCCCTCGGTGGTGGGGGCTGGGGGGTGACATGCGGCCCATTATGGGCAGGCGGGTCCCCGCGTGGGGCGAGCCAGTGTGCAAGGAGTTCCGCGGTGGGTTCTCCTCTCCAACGGCTTCTGTGCCCCTACCTCTCCCCGTGCCTCCCCTCAAAGACAGCGCGGTGCCTGGGACGGGAGCCATGGGAGCCGTCAGCCACCGCCCCCTCTACACACGCACATGCACACGCACACACGCACACGCACACACACACACACACGCACACGCACACGCACACGCTGCAGGGAAGCAGGACCTGACTGCAGGGCTCTCAGCGGCCCTGAGCTCCCCGCCCGGAATCGGCCAGCGGAATGGACAGACCGGATCTCCCGGCCTGGACCATGCGGGACTGTCCTGCCTGGGCTTCCAGTGCGGCCGCCTCCTTCTGGAAGCCTGGGAGGCTGGAATCAGGCCCCTTCTTGTCTGTCCTGGCAGCAGACTGGGCTGCACTCTAAGAAGTTCGTGGCTCACCCGTGGATCCGGACCATCAGGTGGCCAGAGAAATCGGTAACATTTCTGTTTTGCCTGTTGAAATGTTTAATGACAAAGATTTTGTTCAGTTTCCTGATGTGGGTGTCCAAAGATGAGAGACCCATGTGTGTGATCTGTACCTCCTATGAGATCAGCCCTAAACTAGTTTAAACATGATCAAGTTCTGTCTACACGGTAGATTTAGACCTCTGCCTGTCCTGTCTACTGCTTATGTTTAGAGCTGACCATGTGTTGTCTATAATAAGAAGATTTAGACCTGACCATGTTCTGTGTACGCTAGGACTATGGGGACCTGGGTAGAGACCCGGCCTGGCCTCAGTACTGGGAAGCTCCGTGCCTGCATCTGAAGGTCAGTGCTTAGATGTCTGGGGTCTGGAGCTGAGGTGGGCTTGTCTACGTAATAGCCTCTCTTTTGAGTGGTGACCTGGTCCTCCCAAGGGTCAGTGCTATGGTCGGGGCCTCAGTCTTAATCCCTGCAAGGTTCACCTTCCCTGGGGCTCGTGGAGAATCCACAGGAGGGCTACCTGGCAATAATTCCAGTTCACCAGCACGTGCATGGTGCGTAGGGAGGCAGGTTTAGCTGGTGAATTGACTGCAGGGCAGGCAGATCGGGCAAAAGGCCGATGGGTAACAGCCGAGGCTGCTGCTGAGCTCTCCTTCCAGTCTCCTGTCCCTACTCAGCAGCGTCCAGAGCTGCCCCTCGGCTTTCAGCCCTGCTGTCCTGTGAGTTATCTCAACAAGTATGTGAGACAAGAAGGGACTGAGCCTGCCAGAACCAAGCAGTGTGTTCACCTCTAGCATGAAAGCTTTAAACACAGGTAAAATCAACAGAACCAAAGGGAAAAGAGGAGGACTTCTCTGGGACAAGCGTGGGGAGAGGAGACCCACCTGCCACTTTTTCCCATCCCAGGAGGTCCCAGGAACACAGCTTGTTTCCACAGTAGGGGAGCCACCAGCAGAGCCATGGTGGCCTGACCAAGGGGAGGTGTGACCCCCAGATGCAGGGTCTGGGGAGGTGAGGTCACCCTGGGACTGTGGACATGTGACCCAGGTGGAGGGGTCTGAGTAGGAGGGGTGACCTGTTGAGAGAGAACGTGTGACTTTAGGCGCAGGGTCTGGGGAGGTGGGGTCACCGTGGTGAGTGTGGATGTGCGGCCCCAGGTACAGGGTGTGGGTCTCACCACATCTGCATGGGTCAGGATCACATGTACGGGGAGACCCCATATGTGCTCTTGTCTGAAGTGTGTCCTGTCCCCTCTGAGATTTCCAACCTCTGCATTGAGGGTGTTGCCCTGATTAACCTGTGGTTCCTTTTCTTCTCTTAATCTTGTCACATTCATATGAGGTCAGGCATGTTTGAGTGGGTTGCTGCTCTGTGTTCTGGTGAGTGACAACGCTTGGTGGTATCATATTAACATCATAGCATATCATATGTCTAATCTATGGGGGTCACCACTGCCTGGGTCCCCCTGGACAGAGGTCAGGTGAGCACAGACTACACCCCCTAAGAATGGTCTCCGTTGTGCCACGTGAGGGTACCGTGATGGCCCCTAAGGTAGGGGACTATGTCTGGGCCTCTGACAATTGTGATGAAGGGGAGTCGAAATGGAATCTCAATTAACAAGACATTATTTTAGGAATTTATTTTAAGTGAAATAAAACACACGTCACACCCCTTTACCATCGTCACCATGTTAAGTGCACGTTTCTGAGGCATCAGATCTATTCACTTTCTCGTGGAGCCGTCGCCACCATCCCTAGAACTTTTCATCTTGCAAAACCAAAATTCCACAACCATGAAAGTCTCACTCCCCGTTCCCTCCCACTGCCCCTGGCACCGACGTCCACTTCAGTCCCTGAGCTGTCGACCCCAGGGCACCCCCTGGAGTGGAATCCTGCAGTGTTTGCTGACGGTCACTTTGGAAGAGCTGACTTTCAGTCTGAAGCTCTGCCTGTTTGCATCTGAAGAATCTGCATTTAAGGAGAGGGTGTATGAGGAAGCGGGTGTATGAGGGACAAAGGTGTCCGGCGTGCAGGTGAGCCAGGACCTGACCAGCTGCCTTTTGGGCCCTCTGGTCCCATCTCTTGGCCTGGGCCTCATCTGCATCATCACTGGCCCCACTGGCACCCCTGGGGTGTTGTCTGAGTGAGATTCCCCTGGTGCCCCTGCTCTCCTCCCCTCCTCCTGCTGGTTGGGGAGCGAGCTGCTTGCTGTGTGGTCTCTACTCCTGAGGCACGAAGGACCCTGCAGCATGGACCTGCAGAGTGTGGGGTGTGGTCCCAAGAGCATGGGGCCCACATAGGACACAGCACTGGGGCATGACAAGTGCTAGGGCTGCCTCATCACTGACAGGGGATGTTGCCAAGATCCTGCTCGGGAGGGCATGGTGGGTGGCCTGGGACCCCAGAGGCCCCATTCCTATCCTGGAGCTTGGAGAGTGCATCCCCATGGGCTCCAGATTCACCCCATATCTCAGCCATATCCCTCTGTCCTGTCTTTGAACTCAGGAAAACAAGCTCTCTTGTCCACAACATAGGCCTGGTCCTGTCAGTATTAGGATTCTTTAATTTAGGCGTCCTGGGATAGGAGCTCTTTTTAGGCCTGAGAAGGAACAGCTCAGGGGTGTACAACATTTTCAGATGAAACTAATATTTTTAGATGTCCCCTGTAAGTGGTATCATATGCTAAGTCTCCTTCTCTGTCTGACTTACGTCACTGAGTATGATTGTACATACGTCCATGCAATTTGCTGCAACTGACCTTATTTCCTTCATTTCATGGCTGAGTAATATTCCATTGTACGTAAGTACCACATCTTTTTTATCCATTTTTTCCTTCCAAGGACATTTAGGTTGCTTCCAAGTCGAAGCTCTTGCACATAGGGCTGCACTAAACGTTGGGGTGCCTGTTTCCTGTCGATTTATGACTTTCCCAAGATATACGCCCAGGGTTGGTAGTGCCGTATGCTCTGTAGCTCTATTTTTTTTAGATTTTTTAAGGAAAATCCATACTTCTCCAGAGTGGCTTTTAACAATTTACATTCCCACCGTCGGCACAGCATGGTTCCCTTTTCTCCACGCCTCTCCTGCACTTCTGGCTTTTAGACTTTCTGAGGACGGCCATTCTGACTGGTGCAAAGTGATACCTCTTTGTAGTGTTGATTTGCATTTCCTGCCTAATTGGTTGGCCAAAAAGGGCATACAGTTTTTCTTCAACATATCAAAGAAAAATTCATTTGCCTTTTTTGGCCAGCCGAGTCGTTTGCGATGTTGAGCAGTTTTCATGTGCTTTAACGGCGAGTTCATCTACCTCTTGAAAGCCCGCTCCTGCAATTCTGCCTTGCTTTCAAGTCCTTTTCGATTACTTACCCCAAGACATTTTTTGATGATAGGTTTCATTTACAAACCTGCAGGCTTTGTGAATTGCAGTGCCCCTCAGCACGGGTTTTCAACTTGTTTAGGGATATGGCCTCAAAATGGCAGGATTGCTTCAAGCCCCATTGTGGTTACTGGGGCAACCTGAGCCTTAGGAAATCTTCCTGATTGGAAATAAGAGTGGCATGTGCCTGTCCAAACACCCTTGGGCTTGTGTCTCATTCCTTCTCCCCCTTTCCATTCATGTCCCAGACAAATTCCAAGCCGTGCAAAACCAGCTTTTGAGGGGGCTCTCTTCTCTAGGTGGGGAGGCTCTAAGGAAAGAGGCTGGAGGGGGAACCCCACCACCAGGAGATGTGGAGATGGGGTGACTTTTCCAAACTCTTCTGCCCAGACGGTCCACCGTACTCTTGATGTCCCAGCATGCTTTTGCTAGGTGGGCTCCTCTGCACCTGGAGATTTGGGAACCCTGGTGTGGCGACAAGGCAGTACGACTCCAATGGCACTGCATTTGTTTGCACGTCCTCACTAGCTCGGTCCTCCCCATGAGTGTCCACCCTTAGGTACCTATCCAGCTTTGGGTCTAGATGATGTGACACCAGGTTGGGTCAGCTCCCTGAACGAATTTAGTATCTCTCTCTTTCTCTCTCTTTTTGCAATTTATCTTTATTTTTATACTGGAGTATACCTGATTTGCAACGCTGTATTTCTTTCTGGTACACATCAACTTATTTCACTTACAGAGAGACATTTATATATTCTTTTTCAGATTCTTAGCAGTCTTGTATGTTCTCACGATTACAGTGTGTTGAGTCGAGGTCTGTGTGCTGTTCGGTAAGTCCTTAACAAGTACTGCTTTTGTCTATGGAACGGTATGCGTGCTAATTTCAACCTCCTGGGTTATTCCTCCCCACTCCCACCCTTCCCCTTGGCACCCATAATTTTGTTTTCTGTATCTGTGACTCTGTTTCTGTTTTGTAATTTAGTTTATTTGTATCCATTTTTAGATTCTACCTATAAGTGATACCATATGATAAGTCTCTTTTTCTGTCTGACTTATGTTAGTAGGATCATATCTAGGTCCATCCGAGTTGCTGCAGCTGCCATTATTTCACTCATTTCACGGCTGAGTAATATTCCATTTTACCCAGATACCACATCTTTTTTACCCATTCTTTCCTTCCAAGGGCATGTAGGTTGCTTCCAGGTTGAAATGCTTGGCAACAGGGCTGCACTAAACGTTGGGGTGCCTGTGTCCTGTCTATTTATGATTTTCCCAAGGTATACGCCCATGAACGGAAGTGCTGTATGCTCTGTAGCTCTGTTTTTAAGATCTTTTAGGAAACACCGTACACTTCTCCACAGTGGCTGTTAGCAGTATACATTCCCCTCATCAGCCTAGCAGGCTTTCTCCACACCCTCTCCCGCATTTCTTGTTTTTAGACAAGTGAGGACGACCAATCTGACTGGTGCGAAGTGATACCTCTTTGTAGTTGATTTGCATTTCATACATGTTTGGTTGGCCAAAAAAGGGTGTATGGCTTTTTCCCTAATATGTTAAGGAAAAAGCCGTATGCCCTTTTTGGCCAACCCAATCACTGACCATATTGAGTAGCTTTTCATGTGCTTTAATGCGAAGTCCAATCTACCTCTTTAAAACTGGCTGCTGCAACTCTGCCTTGTTTTCAAGTCCTTTTCCTTTACTTACTCTAAGACACTTTTTTTGTGATAGGTGTCATTTACAGCCCTGCAGGCTTCGTGAATTGCAGTGCCTCTGAGCACCAGTTTTCAACTTGTTGTTTTGGGAACCAGCCAAAGAGGCAGGATTGCTTCAAGCCCCTTTCTGGTTACTGGGGCAACCTGATTCTTCGGGAAATTCCACTTCCTGAATAGAAATTAGTGACATGTGCATGTCTAAACACCTAGGGTTTGTGTCTCATTCCGTCCCACCCCCCATCCCCTTCATTCCCTGGACAAATTCCCAGCCTGCAAAACCAGCTGTTCAGGGTGCTTCCTCCCCAAGTGGGGAGACTGTTAGGAAAGAGGCTGGAGGGGGGAACGCGACCACCAGGAGATGTGGCCATCAGGAGACTTTTCCAAAGTCTTCCCGACCAAACGGTCCACCATCTTCTGGGTGTCCCAGGCATGTTTTAGCTGTAAGTTGGCTCCCCTGCACCTGGAGATTTGCAACCCATGGAGTGGGGACGGGGAAGTACAACTCCAGTCGGACTGCATTTGCTGGCAAATCCTCTCCAAGCCACTCAGCCCCACGTGTGTCCAGCCTTAGGACCCCAGCCAGCTGTGGGTCTAGATGATGTGACTCCAGGTGGGTCACCCCCCCGAACGAATTACGTAAGAAATTCTCTCTCTCTCTCTCATTTATTTATTTTTTATTTTGTAATTTATCTTTATGTTTATAATGGGGTGTAGCTGAATGTCAATGCTGTGTTTCCTTCTGCTGTACCTCCACTTGATTCACTTACAGAGAGACATCAGTATACTCCTTTGCAGATTCTTACCAGTCTTGCATATTGTTTTCCTGTGACTACAGTGTGTTGAGTCGAGTTCTGTGTGCTATACAGTCACTCCTTATCAACGATCGCTTCTGTCTATGGAAGGGTTTGCATGCTAATTTCAGCCTCCTGTTTTATGCCTCCCCCGCCTCCCACCTTTCCCCTTTGGCAGCCATAATTTTGTTTTCTATATCTGTGACTCTGTTTCTGTTTTGTAAGTTAGTTCATATGTATCCATTTTTAGGTTCCATCTCTAAGTGATTATCTTATGATAAGTCTCTTTTTCTATATGACTTATGTCACTTAGAATGATTGTATCTAAGTCCACCCGAGTTGCTGCAACTGGCCTTATTTCATTGATTTCGTGGCTGAGTAATATTCCATTGTACATATGTAGCACATCTTCTTTATCCATTCTTCCTTTCAAAGGCATTTAGGTTGCCTCCATGTCTAGGCTCTTGTCAACAGGGCTGCACTAGACTTTGGGGTGCTTCTGTTTTGTGGATGTTTGGTTTTCCCAAGATATATGCCGACCAGTGGAATCGCAGTATCCTCTGTAGCTCCATTTTTTAGATTTTTAAGGAAACTCCATTCTGTTTTCCAGAGTGGCGCTGTTAGCAATTTACAGTCCCACCATCAGTGTAGCAGGGTTCTCTTTTCGCCACGCACTCTCCAGCATTTCTTGTTTGTAGACTTTGTGATGATGGCCATTCTGACTGTTGTGAGCTGATACTTCTTCTTTTAATATATAATTTATTTATTTATCTATTTTATTTTTCATTGCATTGGGTCTTCATTGCTGCGTGCGGTCTTTCTCTACTTGCAGCGAGCGGGGACTACTGTTCATTGCGGTGCGTGGGCTTCTCATTGTGGTGGCTTCTCTTGTTCGCAGCACGGGCTCTAGGACTGCAGGCTTCAGTAGTTGTGGCACGTGGGCTCAGTAGTTGTGGCTTGCAGACTCTAGAGCGCAGGCTCATTAGTTGTGGCACATGGGCTTAGTTGCTCCGTGGCATGTGGGGTCTTCCTGGATCAGGGAAGGAACCTGGGTCCCCTGCTTTGGCAGGCTGATTTTTAACTACTGCGCCACCAGGGAAGTCCCCCGATACTTCTTTGTAGTGTTGATTTGTATTTCCCAAATATTTGGTTGCCCAAGAAGGGCTTTCAGTTTTTTCCATAAGTTTTTACGGTCCTTAAGCTGGCCAGAATGGTTCCACCTGCTTGTTTATTAAAGTGAAACATCTGCCCTCGGATTATTAATCTGAGGGGCTATGAGGGACGTAATGCAGCTGCTGGTCACTTTGGTAACCAATGAACCAACCTGTCGTCACTTCCCCATATAAACAGTGGCCTCCTCTTCCCCTGAGTAGCGAAGATGGCTCCCATGTCCTACCTGCCGTTTGCCCTGAAGTGGTGCGCTGTTGCTTCAGGACCTTTTTGCCTTGCAAGAGTAGAATCCTCTATCCAATAAATCATTGATGTCTCTGTTGCTATCTCCTGGCTCTTTTCGGTGTCAGAGCTGGGCAAGTATAGGCCTTGCAGGCCTGCTGGGTGCAGCCCACCAACCACATAGTGATTCAGTATTTTTATAGATTATACTCCATTTAAAGTTATTAAAAAGTAATGGCTATATTCCCCTGTGGTGTAAAATATATCCTTGTTGCTTATTTATTTTATATATGGTAGTTTGTCTTAATCCTATACCCCTACCTTTCCCCTCCCTTCTTCCCTCTCCCCACTGGTAACAACTAGTTCTCTGTATCTGTGATTCTGCTTCTCTTTTGTTATATACATTGACTCGTTTTATTTTTTAGATTCCACATGTTGGCGAGGATGTGGAGAAAAGGGAATCCTCTTGCACTGTTGGTGGGATTCTAAATTGGTGCAGCCACTATGGAAAACAGTATGGAGGTTCCTCAAAAAACTCAAAATAGAACTACCATGTGACCCAGCAATTCCACTGCTGGGTGTATATCCAAAGCAAACGAAAACACTAATTCGAAAAGATACATGCACTCCAATGTTCATACCAGCATTATTTGCAATAGTCAAGATATGGAAGCAGCCTAAGTGTCCATCAACAGATGAATGGATAGAGAAGATGTGGTGTGTATATCCATCAGTACAATGGAATATTACTCAGTCATAAAAACAGTGAAATTCTGCCATTTGCAACAATGTGGATGGACCTAGGGAATATTATGCTTAGTGAAATAAGTCAGGCAGAGAAAAACAGAAAAATGCCCTCCGTCATTACTATTGAAAGATAGTTGACTATTGTTTAGAGGTCAGTCTAACTGCCGTGGCTTTAAAGGTAATTGTCTTTTTTACTCTCAGGATTTTTCTCTTTACCTTTGTTTTTTGCCATTTTACTATCATGCATCTAATTGCAGATTTTTGTTCTATTCCTTCCAGTTTTATTGAGATCTAATTGACGTACAGCATAATGACTTGACATTCATATATGATGCAAAATGATTACCATAATGTTTAGTCCATCACCTCATACAGTTACAATTTTTTTTTCACCTTGTGATAGCTTTCAGGGTCTACTTTCCTAGCAGATTTATTTAAATTTATTTGCATGGGATTCCTTGGATCTCTTTGATCCATAGATGAATGTGTTTCTTCAGTTCTGGAAAATTTTCAGCCATTTTCTCTTCAAACATTTCTTCTGCCTCATTCTCTCCTTCTAGGACTTGATCACATGCACGTTAGATCTGTACCCTCCTTGTGTCTTACTCTCTTTTAAATTTGTTTCTACTCCATGTTTCATGCTGGATAGTTTATTCTAATTTATAAATTCTAATTTATGTTTAACATATATTTATATAGTATACATAATTAACATATAAAATTAGGTCGTTTCATATCTAAAAATGTCTAATTAATGAGTTCATTAATTCTTCCTATATTTTATCCAATCTGGTGTTTATCTCATTCACTGTATTTTTTTTAAAAACTTATTTATTTATTTAGGCTGCATTGGGTCTTTGTTGCTGGGCGTGGGCTTTCTCTAGTTGCAGTGAGCCGGGGCTACTTTTCACTGTGGTGCGTGGGCTTCTCATTGCGGTGGCTTCTCTTGTTGCAGAGCATGGGCTCCAGGCACGCGGGCTTCAGTAGTTGTGGCATGCGGCCTCAGTAGTTGTGGCTTACAGGCTCTAGAGCGCAGGCTCAGTAGTTGTGGTGCACGGGTTAAGTTGCTCAGCAGCCTCTGGGATCTTCCCGGACCAGGTCTCAAACCTGTGTCCCCTGCATTGGCCACTGCACCACCAGGGAAGCCCCTCATTCACTGTATTTTTTTTATCTTCTCTGCAACCTGCCACCTCTTTCTGCCCTTAGCTCTAGTAACCTGAGTGCTGGCTCTAGTGCAAACTCATGGATTTATACAGTCTAATTTAGACTCACAGTTGGTTAGAAAATAGGACCAATAAGCCTAGGCTCATCTTTTCTGAAGAGAGAAATATATAGTGTGTGCTGTAACGTGAGGGAGAGCTGGTGTGGGAGTGGGGAGGTGAGTGGAGGGAGGGAAAGGCGGCGCATCACGTACAGGTGGCCCTGATGTCAACGTGAGTGGCTGTCGTGCTGTGGCTGCCACACGACAGCACTTGGCCTGAGGTTACATTCATGAAGATATTGTCTCTAGAATGGGGGCTGCTCTACACTGATCCTTCATTCAACTGATAGTGGTTGTGTGTCAGATATATTACACGGTATTTATGCATCTAGGAAACCTCAGTGAACTACAAACAAGCAACCATTGCTGTCTTCGTGGAGCATATGTTCTACGGGTAAGGGGCAGACTGTATACTATAAGCGTAGTAAATGAGGGAAGTGTTTATATTAGAAGTTGCTAAATGCTTTAAAGAAGGTGATTCAGAGTACAAGTGTGTGGGGAGAGGGAAGATGTCTGTTGCGGTCAGTGTGGGCCTCATTGAGAAGGTGACCTTTGAGAAAAGACTGAAGGACCTGAATTTTTCAAGAGGATGTCTGGGGGATGTTCTTTCCAGGCAGGGAGGACCTCCGGTGCAAATGCATGAGAGCAGCAATGTGCCTGTGTCCATTCACTGCATTTTTAACATTGGTTCTCCCAGCCTGGAGTCTCCTTCCATGTGGGGAGCGAGGGCCATTCAGACTCCGGAATCAAGCAGCCTGATCAGACTCCAATCCCACCGGCTGGAGGACTGTGTGGAAGGGTCAGGGGAGGGGTAGGGTCGCGCCCTGGGGCAGCCTTGGACTGGGACCTTTCTGGCACCATGAATTCTCTGTGAACTGGGGTAAGTCGATTTTGTGTTTTTTGCCTTAGTTTTCTAAACTACCATCACTAATTATATAAATAGCAAACTTTTATTGAATATGGACTACAGTACCAGGGCCTGTACCAAATACTTTACATTTTCCCCTCACTTATTCCTCACAGCAAACTTGAAACTTTTACAAACAAGGAAATTGAGGATGAAATGACTTCAACAAAGTCACCTATCTAGTTAACAGCGGAATCCTATTTTGGGATAAATCATCGTGGTAACATTTCAAGCAAGGTATCTGATAATTGCAGTGTTTTTCTAATCCAGCTGTCCTGAAGAGGAAAGAATTTAAATTGGCAGTGGTTCCTTTATTCATAAATATGTGAATGCCCACTCTGTGCCTGGTCCTGTCTTAAAGCCTGTGGATATAGAGCTGAATACATTTGCAAGGCACAGAGTGACTGCCTATAGTAGGGGGTTGGAAAGTTTTCGCGGAAGAGGTGAGCTTGAGCCGGTGATTGCAAGAGGAGAGGAGCTTCTCCAGGTGGAGAAGGGTGTAGGCGTTCCGCCCCTGTACAAAGGTGCGGCGGCAAAGGTGTGTTTGGAGGAATCTCTAGGCTCCGGCGAAGTGGAACATTCTAGTGAGGGCAAGAGGAATGAAAAGCGAATGGAAAGCCAGTAGTGGGAACTTGGGTGGTCTGGACCAGGCAAGGCTCTGCCTTGGGCGGCAGTGACGGGAGGGAGGGAGGCTGGGTGGTCGCGAGGTGGCGCTGTGGCTCCACGTAAAGGGAAGATTCGGGCACCCGCGGGTCACTGCGCGCCCAGGGCAGCCTCGAGGAGGCGGGGCACGGCGGTCTTGGTGGGCTTGGCACCATCTTCATACAGCCACCAAATAATGACGGTGATAAAGATAATAAATATGCAGATAACCCGAAGCAGTCTCTTCTAGGACACACTGCATCAATAATCAGAAACTGTGCGCGAGGAACAATTGCAAGCGCGGAACTGTCCACCAGGGATCAGTGCGCGCGCATTCCGCATAATTTGCGGACCCCGGCGGAACCTGCCTCGCCCGCCTGGAGCCGAGCTGGGCGCTAACCTGTAGCCTCTGGGCGGCTCCTGCGCCCCGTGGGCGACCTCCTGCTACCTGCAGGCCAAAGGAGCCACAGTTTCCACGCCTGCCGTGGGGCGCTCAGTCTGCAGCCTGCCTGCACCGTTCCTCTGACTGGACCTGAGATCTTTGGAGGACTACTTCGCTGGATTTCACATGTACATATGGACACACGAATCACATATGAGCTCAGGCTCAGACACGAGTACCATGTTTCTGCACACATATTACATGCACACCCGCTCACATAAAGGAGGAATGTCTACACGTGACACATGCACACACTATACACATGCACTCGTGTACTCACTTTTGTGTGCAACAATCCTCCTCAAGCACACGCGCACACATGCACCCAAGTGCGCGATGTCACTCCCTGCCACAGACTCGTATTCCACAGACCCACGGTATGCAACCACTCTTCGTTTGTACAAACATATTTGCACACTCACATCACACACATCCAGCAAAGACCTCCAAGCGCGGAGTGGTGCGTAAACACCCAGTGAATTGTACCTTAAAGAAAACACACTCGAGAACTTTTTGTGACTGGGACATCTCGAACTTGTCTGCTAAACTCCTCCTACTACTTTCCTCTAAGCAAACACGCCTTCTCCTCCTTCCCTTCCGCTCCAAATCCTCGGAGGCCTCAGTTTCCTTCTTTCAGATCTGCACTACTGAAGGGATGCTAATTTCCAAACAGCCCGGCAGCCCTGTTCTCCCACCCTGGAGTCTCCTTCCGTGCGGGGAGCGAGGGCCATTCAGACTCCAGAATCAAGCAGCCTGATCAGACTCCAATCCCACCGGCTGGAGGACTGTGTGGAAGGGTCAGGGGAGGGGTAAGGTCGCGCCCTGGGGCAGCCTTGGACTGGGACCTTTCTGGCAGTGCCAGAAACTGTGTTGTCTCTGCACAGAGTAACTTCAGCTTTTAGCTATGGTCATTCCAAGACCATGTGTGTGGTGTCCATCACATGGATGTCCATGCGGTGGACATCCGCAGGTGTCCAGATTTTTGCCCTCTGATGGGCGTCCCAGGCATCCCCGCAGTCTTTTATTTAGTCTATTTCAATTAGGCGACTTTGCGTCCGCCTGGAGCTCTAAAACTTCAACTAGCGCTGGGGAGAAGCGGCTAACCGGAGGTCACATAACAAATGTGGCAGAGCCAGGGCTGGACCTGGCACGACCCTAGCGCGCCCTGCCGCCGGCGGCCCGGAGAGACGCGGGCATCTGTATCCGACCGCTGGAATGCGCACGCAGTCCGCGTATTACGGCTTTTCAGAACCGTTTACCCTCCTGTCTACCCTCTGCTGCCTGCCTTCGGGGGGACAGCTTGCGCCCACGCTCCTTTGTCATCCAGGATAGCTACAGGCCCGAGAGCTAAAGGGATCTTCGAGCCATGGGGTCAAGCACCAAGGCGAATGCGGGAGATGAGCACCGAAGCTGGGTGAGTGGTTTGGACCCAAGGTTCAGAGCATATATAGGCTCTGGAGAAATTTCGGCTCGGCGAGTTTACTAGCAATGCAGCTGTGGGCAAGCTTCATTTTAATCACAGAGCGTCAGTTTTCTCACCTGTAAAATAGGGGTGATCTTACCTGCCTCGTTTGTCTGTTGTGGGGCTTCAGTGAGTTTATGCCCATAAAACCTTCAACAAATGGGATCTATTCTTATCTGGGGACCACCCCAGAGGAAACCCGAGAGTCTGCAGGTTCTATCCGGGAAAGGTTCGTTAGAACCCCTGGCCTCAAGCCCTCGTCCCAGCAGACTAAGCGCTCCAAAGCCAGAGCCCCAGCGGTGTTATTTGCCTGACCTCTACCTCCTAGCTCTCTGTGGGTGACTCTGTCCCTCTCTAGGCCTCAGTTTCCCTGTCCGTGCTGTGGGAAGAGGCACGCTCCCAGGGTCTGGAAGTATCAGCCGGACTGGGCGCAAACCGGGGCTTCTCTGCAGCGCTGGGGGTCGGAATCAGGGTTCATGGTCCAGGGAAATGCCCCCTTCCCTTTGCCGCTTGCCGGAGAGGACTGACAGCAAGGAGGGAGGACAGACGATTTCCGGTGGAACCGTGGCCAGGGCTGCGCGTAGAGGCGTTAGGAGGGCAGGGGCAGGGTTTTGCCGCGGGCGACCGGGACCCGTTGTTTGACCACCCCCGCCGGCGTCTGGGTGCTGATCAGGGGCCGCTGCGGAGCTGCGTCCCGCTCAGGTCCTCTCTTTCCCAGGGCCCCGGGCCACCACCCTGCACCCACCTATCCCTCTCCTCTCTGGGGCAGTGCCTTGGCCTCTGTCCAACCCTGCCCGTGACTCCAGCAGGGCCGCCTTCGGAGACTTTGGCCTTCATCGCCCCGTCTTTCCCTTTTCCCTTCTTCCCAGCTTTGGAGGAGGCATCTTTCCTCCGGTTTCACTCTGGTCTCTGGCTAGCGGCAAAAGGCAGGGGGCCTTTCCCCGACAGGCGGCCCTTCTGGGAGCGTGTCTCCCTAAGGGGGACCGAAACGAGGGAATTTTCTAAATGACAGGTCCCAAGTCTGGCCTCCTGGGGGCGGACTCGCGGAGAAGATTCCCTCTTTCCCTGGGACGTCCCCCTAGTCTTAGCTGGGCGGTGTTCATCTTGTCTCCGCTCTTTTGGGGAGCGGGGGTGTTTCCGTTTGCACTCCCCGGAAGTTACCGCGGCGACTGATGCTCTCCAGGAAACGGAATTGATCTCTTTGTGACGTAAGAGGCTTGGGATGGCCGCGAGTGAGAGGGTTTGCAAGGTCGGGGTGGGGAGAAGGGCTTGCGCACAGGGCCTGAGTTGCCCCCAGCGCGGGGAGACCCTGAGGTCTGGGCAGCCTTGTCTGCTGTCTGGAGCAACGGAGAGGAAGAGGGTGGACGCTGTACCGCGCCCACCGCCGGGCGGAGGAAACTCTGAGAAGCCCCGAGGGAGTCTTCACTCCAGGGGAATATCAAGCCCTTCCAATTGCTCCTGCCACATATAGACTCACTCTGCTGTATGTGTTCCTCATGTACATGCCCTTTACCCCTCACTTTCTTCCTCCCTAATTCTGCAGGTCTGGACAAGGCCTGGAAATCTGCATTTCTAACAAAATTCCTCCTTTCCCCATTTGATTACGCTGATAAGCAGGGTTTACCTTATAACTGATTACCGTTATAAGTTACCCTAAAGTCATATCACCCCTGCTATAAAGCCTGGGCAATGCTATGCATACAAGTTTGTCTGTCCACAGAGGATGTGACTATAACGTAAAGAGGATGAAGACAGTCTCGGTACGTACTTTACAGTCACCCCTGTACACACACGTTTTGCTCGCTGCAGGTGGTGCAAACCTTACATGAGGGAAGACTGAAAAGCTTCTAAGGGATTTTTCAAAGTTTAAAACTGCCAGTGCTACTTCATGATTCACCAGAGGAAATCCACAAAAAGGTACCATTCTGCTGGCCTGGGTGTTGTCCCCAGTTTTCTATCACCCTCTTCGTCTCTTTTCCACCTTCTCTTTAGCTTCCTTCCTACTTAAACATTTCTTACTGGGTAAGAGAGCAAGGTTGAAAGCACAAGGATGCCCAGAAGAAAAACTACGAATACACTCTGCTTGGTTAAAATAAAGTACACTCAGCATCCCAGGTGAGGTACCTGCTGCCTCCGCATGGCCAAATGGACTTGGTCGTAGCAGAAGATACCTGCCCCCTTTTGCTTCTCCTCCCATGGCCTGGTGGATGTGCAGGTTGCCTTCCTCCTATTTGGTTCCTGGAGATTACTGGCTCTGGGGCAGGAACTGGGCGGCTGAAGGCTTCTTTCTCTGGGCCAGTTTCTCTTTTGGATCATGCAGCTTCAGGTCCCTCCACAAACGCATCATTTGCAGAGTGCTTCTAGATTTGCCTGACCCCCTAGAAATCCATCTGTTGTGTTACTCTCACTGATCCTGGTCATCAGAGTGGCTGTGTCTCTCCTTTCTCTGTCACCTTTGGCAGTGATCTGATGCCCCATTGTGTGTTCCCCATCACTGGGGTGTGTACCTCGCCAGACTCAACCTGGGAGTCTTAACACTGTTTACTGGAGAGTGAAATGGAGACTCCGGCAATTAAAGAGAGGGAGGTCTCGGTCTCATGCCGGTGCTACCTGGGGCTCTTTGATAGGAGAGTGGCCTCTGCTTTCTGGTCCCCCTTCTCCGAAGGATCCCCTCAGAGAAGGCAGGGGATGGTCCAGGAAGGGGAAGAGATGGGCTCTGGGGACCCTTTGGGCCTTGGAGGTTAAACTTGGAGCTTTGGGAAATTTTCAGCAGGCCAAGATTCAACTGTGCACTTAAATTTTGTAGAGATGGAGAATGTCCAGCTTCCCCTTTCCCCTCTTCACAAACCTATAATCCTTCCAGGGTTTCCACCAACATACCTCTCCTGAACATATACTGTGTGCCAGGAACTCTGGTGGGTGGTGTGGGGATCCTGATGGAACAAACAGATCTCTTTGAGAGCATCTTGGAGGAAATGGCATTAATTACGGTACCGGGGGGAAGAGCTCAGCACATGAAATGGTCCAAATTAAATGGTATGAAACTCGGCAGGCTTTGTGCACAAGAGATAAAGCAGTGTTGAAGACAGTGGCCGTGCATCCTCAGGCCTGAAACACAGTCTTTCAACTAGTTTACGAATCTGGAAGTGGCTCCCGCTTTCCTGCTCTGCCAACAGTACTAAGTTTAACTCCTGCCTGTCTCCATTCCATTCAACATGGGCATGTGTACTTTTCCATCATCGATCTCATGAGGTCCCTAACTCAAAGGGCCAAGAAAGGCGGGCAGGAAGGGGACCTGGATTTCTGGCACTTTCCCCGAAGGAGCCCTTAGCAGACTTGGCTGCATTCAGGGAGTTCCTTTGAGGGCAATGAAACAGAAGTTCACCATGTGCTTATTAGAGGTTACAGCCTGCTAAAAAATGATGGAGCACGTTACCCAGAAACATCTAGCTATTTCCTTTGCCAGCCACAAGCATATAAGTTGAAAGGTCTGAGGGAGGAGATCATTTCGTCTTCCCTTCCTTCCTCCCTTCTTCCCTCTCTCCCTCCCTTCATTCCCTCCTTCCCCATCTCTCTCTTTCTTGACAGGTGTCAGAGGCCGAAGTTGGGGGGAAGGTTTGTTCAAGCCCCCCATTTTAACAGAATGAGGAAGAGAGAAACTCTACACCAGATAACTAATCAGAGACGTTGTTTTTGCTTTGGTAGCTACTCTAAGGAAAAAACTGTTTGGGGGGGGCGGGGATGAGGGGCTGGGGATTGAACCCGACCAAATTTTAAAACGCAGCCTGGCACAGCTCCAGTGCGAGCATCGTTAGGTAAATGGTGGTTTACCTATCCCGCTGAATACTCCAGAGAAGTGAGCACGTGAGGACAGTGCCTAACGCCGGCGGTCTCCAGGCTAGCGGCGGAGCGAGAGGTGTTTCAGTGGCTTGACTAGGGGCAGGGCGCGGGTCCCCCACTCCCTGAGGATCCACGGCGCCTTGCTTGCCGGGACCCAGGGTCCACCCCACCCTCCCAGCGTGGAGGCAGTGCCATCTGCGAGCTCCCAGCGCCGATCTCACGCACCCATTTTTCCAGCCACCACCCCTCCTCAAAGCGAAGAGGTGGGCGCCTGGCATGCGCGTCCTGCTTCTTCTGCCCGGGCTCTCCCATCTCCTCCACTTTTGCGCCCGACGTCCCAGGACAGCGGAGCAGGACACGACCCTGAGAGGGCGCAGCCTGCGCGCCTCGAGCGCGCTCAGGGCTCGGCGAGGATGCTTAGCTGACTGCAATGGCCGGGATGCAGACCCCAGCTCAAATCCCTGAGGAGAATATCCTCCTCCCCTTCCTTCTGTCTCCCTTCTCCTGCCCGGCTCTGCCCAGCTCAGCCCCGCTCCTCTCCAGCTCGGACACGGGTACTAAGCGATCCTTCGCGCGCCACTTTGCGAGGAACTTTGGCCGCCTCCCCTGCGCCAGCCGGAGAGGGATGTTAACGAGGGAGCGTGACCCTGCGCTGAGAGCCGGCAGGCTCCTGCGCCGCGATTGGCTGCGGCGAGGCGGAAGGATGGCGTTATGCAAATGAAGGGGCGGGCCCTTGCCGCGCGGGCCCCGCCTCCTCCCCTTGGGGTTAGTGTGCTTGTGTTTAGCTCCGGGGAGAGTCAAACTGGATTCCATAGGGAAAGCCTGCAAATCACTTCTATTTTAGCAAGGAGAAAACAGAATCTCCGTTCAACAGGGTCCACCTCTCTCTCTCTCTCTCTCCCCCTCTCCTCTCCTTTCCTCTCTGTCTTTCCCTACCCCCCCTCCCCCTTTCCCCACCCCACTCTCCCACTCTGGTTTATCTGTCTAGGGCAACCAGCGTCCTCCTCATCTATACGCACCAAAGAAACATCTTTGGTTGGGAGAGAAGGAGGAAAAAAACAAAAAAAGGGAGAGAGAGGAAAAACTTGCCTGGTAGTGGAAAATGACACTTGAAGTAGCAAAGCCGGCAGCGCGAGTTGAGTCTATTGTTTCTTAAGTTGCCCTCAGGGTTTTTTTTTTCTTCCTGCTTCAAGTGAACGGTACCTCTACAAAAGGAAACTCCAGTCCCTCCTGTCTTCCACCGGCCTGTGATCATTACAAAAAGAAAAAGAAAAAAAAAGCACCCAAACCAAAAATTAACCAACCAAACAATCCCCAACAGCCAAGCATACATCTCTGTTTTTTAAATTTTGGTCTTTTTGTTGGATTGTCCCTTCCTTTTTTCTTTTTTTTTTTCCTTCGGGTTATCGCTCAGTTTTGAGCGAAGGTTTACATTTTTTAAAAATTTGCTATCCAGCCCCCCTTGATCTTCTAGCGCGAGTTCAACGACTCAAAAAAAAAAATCTCTGGCTGGCGTTTTTCTTTCCTTTTTTTTTTTTTTCAAATTTTCAAGGGGGAGGAGATTTTCCACAAGAAAAGGTTGTTTTCATGTTTGGGATTCAGCAAAGCATCGAATGGAGTGGAAGCAGCATGAAGGAAGAGCCGCCGGGCAGCGGCAGGAACGCGGTGCGGACGTGGATGCAGGGCGCCGGGGTGCTGGACGCCAACACGGCGGCGCAGAGGTGAGTACCGCTTGGGGACCGCGGCCGGGGAGGCAAGCGGCGAGCAGCAGAGCCCGGAGGTGGTAGCGGAAGCCGCCGCCCCGGGGCCGGGCCGCGCTCGTGCGTCTGCCGCTCGGCTCTGCTCGTCTCCGGGGCTCCGCGCCCCCCGGCCGCTCTGTCTTGGTTGCCTGCGGCCGCAGAGCCGGGAGCTGCCTGCGAGGAGCCCGCGCTTTACCGGCACTTTTCCCTGCCTGGTCTGTGACTGTTTTCATTTTGTTTTAAGTCTGAAGAGGCGTCTCACCAGTATGATGTTGGATATCTGTGTTTCTATGTGATTGCTGTTTCTTTTCAGGCCGCCTGTCTTTTCTTTCTTTCCTTCCTTTCCTATTTTTTTCTGTTCTTTCTTTCTTTCTTTTCCTTGCCTTTTCTTCTCTATTTCTTTCCTTCCTCCTTCCTCTCTCTTCGTTCTTCTTTTCCTTCCTCCTTTCTTTCTTCTTTCTTTCCTTTTCCCCCTCTTTAAAAAACTTTCCTTCTCCTTCCTTTCCTCCCTTACTTCCTCCCTTTCTTTCCCCCTTTCTTCTCCTTCCCTCTTCCTTCTTTCCTTCCTCTTCACTCTTTCTTTCTCTTTCCTCTTTTTCCTTCTCTTAACTCCTTTTTCTCCCCTTTTCTCTTTCCATGTCCTCCTAGAATCATCTCTTATTTCTCCTCTCTGGTTCTCCCTCTCTCTCCCTTTAGCTTTCAGTTTTTCTTGGTCCACCTGAAGAACAGCAACTCCTAACTTTAATTCTGATGTCTCCTAAAAGTCTTCCCCACCGTCTAGGACCATGGCCCCTTCTAGCCCCTTTGCCACTCTCAGCTCCTGGATGCTAGGCTATATGGCCTAGAGGTACTGCTTTTGGAGATGGACCTGGGGGAACTTTCCTGGGCACCCTCAGTACCCTTTCTGGGGACTCCTGGTCCCAAGTGAGAAATGGTCCCCCCCCCTTTTTTTAGGCCACCAGCTGGGCTTGGGGGAATGGGAGATCTGGTGGCTCCACGCTCTCTCCGGCCCAGAGAGGGCGGAAGGGGAAGAATGAAGATGACTAACTACATCACCCTCATCTTCTCCGGGCTGGGGACAAGTGTCCACAACACTGTTCCCATCCCCGATGATCATAAAGGTGGGGGTGGTTGGTAGTGAGAGTGAGTTGGGTAACTGGGCTAGAAACAAAAGGGTGTGTGTGTGTGTGTGCGTGCGTGTGTGTGCGCGCACCCTTGTGTTGGCCAGGTTGGGCTGTCAGTGGCCGCCCTGCGCCCCCGGCGCCCCAGGCTCCAGCCCCCGGGAGGGCGCCCTCAACCGTCAGCCCTTATTCATAGGATTTCTGGAAAGGGTGTGAGGATGTCTGCGGAACAGCGAACCTTTGTCAGGACAGGTCTTTTTAAAAAATCCCCAATTCCCTTTCCCACAGCGACCACTCCTGACTGCTCTGAGTTCCACCCGCAGATCCTTTTTCTCCACATGCTTTATTTGGGGGGGGGGGACAGACGGCTCCCCGAGGCCGGGCACCCGCGTCTGGGCAGGGGAGGCAGGGGGCGCATGAGGTTTCCCGGAGGATGGCTGCTGCAGCGAGGAGCTGGGCATGTTCCCCATCCATTCGCACCTGCGCAAGGGAGATTCGAGGGGGTGTCGAGAGCCAACTCCCATGCCCACCCTCCCCCTAAGTTGTAAACGACCGGCTTTGTTCCACGATCGCGCGTCCCCTCATCCACCGCTACTTTTCTTCCTCCCCACGCAGCGCGCGTCAGGTCGGAGTAAACGCGTACAGCGTTTTGTCTCTTGCGCAAAACCCAAACAAAACTTTCACACCTCTTCGTCGGGCTCGGGGGGCGCGGAGGTCCTCGGCGGGGAGGACTGGCTGGGCGACAGCACGCATGTCCCGTCGCAGGCTGGGCCCGGGGCGCCTGAGGGAGCGTGTAGGGGGTCCACGGGGCGTTTTGGGGGCAGAGGAGGCGGGTGTTTGAGGGTTCGCGCGTGTGTAAGGGGTGACAAGGGGTCGCGGGTGTTGTCCCGCTGAGCCGTCTAACTCTGCGTCTTTGGCCGCAGCGGGGTGGGTCTGGCCCGGGCTCACTTTCCGAAGCAGCCGTCTTCCAATATGCGGAAATCCAACTTCTTCCGCTTCGTCCTGGCCCTCTGCGACAGACAGGGCCAGCCCGCGGAGATCGAGGGGACAGCCTTTGCGGGGTTCGTGGAGAAGGAAAAAGTAAGTGGGCGCAGCGCCGCTGCCCCTCGCCTCCGGCCGGGGAGCAGGCCCAGGCCCCTCGGGAGGCGCGCTCCCCCGCGAGGACAAAGCATCCGTAACACGCCCCGCTCGGGGTCCCCCAAGCCGCTTCCCGTTCCGGGAGAACGCGGGCTCCTCGTTCCTGAGGTTCTGCTCCAGAGAAGTTCGTGCTGAGTCCCGAAAGATGGAGAGAGGCGAGCCCGGCTTCGCACTCCGGAGTCAAGGGCGCCGGGACGAACCCGCCCTCGACCGCGCGACCACGCGCGGCTCCTGCCTCTGCTGGCGCGGGCTCGAGCCCCCAGGCCCTAGGAACGGGATCGCCCGTGCGCGCCCCACGGAACTTTTTGGAAAGTTGGAGCAGTAAGGGTCGGGAGGGCGGCAGAGGGATCCCAGCTGGCCGCAATTTCTGCTGCTCCCGGGCCTGTCCGGCTCCCAGGCCAGGGGTCCCCGCTTGGGGAAAGTTGCCTCGAAGTCGGTCCACTAGTTCACGCCGACCTCCCTCCCGCGTCTCTTGTGTCTTTGCGGCCTAGGACGCCAGCAGGGAGCAAAGCTCAGTCGTCCGCCATCCTCGGGGTAAACCGGCCTCTGCTAAGTTTCGCCCGAAGAGGCTTCACCCGAGAAGGCCCTGAGTGGCTCGAGGGCGGCCGCATTAGCGAGCGCGTACCTGGGCCCAGGTGTGGCGCCTCGGCCCCGCTGGGCCGCTTTCTTTCTTCTTCGCCGTCCTAAGGCTGGGTTCCTCCGCTTAGCATAGACTTCATGCCCAGGTCCCTTGCGTTCAGCGGGCTAGAGCGGTCAGGGCCTTGGTGGCTCCCGGAGAGCACGCAGAGGGACTCCTCCAGCCGTGGGAAGGGAGAGAACCCGGGGTGGGGGGGACGGGGGGGGGATCCGCCCGCCCGATTCCCAGCTGCTGTGCTTGGGGGCGGGGCTGCCTTCCAAACTCTCTCGGGCTGGACCAGAGGCCCTCAGCCGGGAACTGGGGAAAGGGGTCCTGGCTGTGCTTCTCCGGGACAGTCGGCCTTCCATCAGCCTCGGAGCCCCATTCTTTGTTTGTTTGTTTGTTTCCTGCAGATCCTCTCTCACTTAATTCTCCTCCGTTCCCCTATCCCCCGCCCCTCCCCCAGGAATGAGGACGCAGCGGGATTTCTACGTTCGCCTCATTGACTCCATGACAAAACAAGTGAGTTTCTTAAATTCGCGCCGCGGGGGTGACTCTACGGCCGCGAAATTTGGGAGAGTCAAGAAGCCGGCTACTCCTTAGCGGGAGGGCTGGGACTCGAACTCTCAATGCCAGGGCGGACCGCGCTCTCAGCGCAGCCTTGCAAGCGCCCCAAAGCACGTTGACTCGCCGCGCGGGAGATGGCTGGGCGGCCCCTTCTTCTCAAGGGAACTTCAGACCCTGCGATTTGAGACTACGGGGTGCTGCGCGGGGAGAGTACGGGCTGAACTTCCTTTGACCCGGACGGGGGGCCCCACGGGGCGCAAAGGTGCCCAGAGACCCTGGTGCAGACCGGGCTGAACTTGTGAAACCCAAACCGTCAGGGCCTCCGCCGGGGGGCAGAGGTAGAGGAAGCGGGTGAGGGGCAAAGGCAGCTTCCCCAGGAACGGTGCGGTAGTCTGAGAGCGCGCTTGACCCACTCTACACAGTTTTTAAAGAAGAGATGGTGGTGGTGGTAGAGCTGGAAGACGGAGCGACAATTGTCAGAAGATATCTTGCAAAAATCCCCCTGCTTTTGCCTCCAAGTTTGGCAAGAAGCCAGGCAGCGTGAGCGAGCTTGTGGTCTTAAAGGTACATAGACGGCATTTTCTTACATTCCCAGCACGCGGGTGCCGAGCGGTATACATTAAAGTTGAGTTATGGTTTAAAAGATACAATTATGAGACGAGTCAGAAAAGAGGTCTGACGTTTTTACGAGGCGCAGGGACATTTTTTCTTCTTAAGTAAAAGTTTAGGAATTAAATATCTGGTTAGGTGGTTGGAGGATTTCGTGACAAAAACGAAGACAGAAAAGTTACCCATTGTGTACTAACCACCAGTTCAGTGAGAGGGTAAGACTGGTTTGCTTGATGGCGGTTTTAAAAGATTCCCTTTAAAATAAGGGACGTTTTCATAAATGCTGACTTGGAAGGTTTCAAATTAGAGTATACATGCATATTTAAAAATTATTTTTAGATACCCATGGCTTAAATATGTTGTACAAAATGCACGTTAATAACCTGTTGGGAGTTTTAAAATATACTCAGCAAGAACCAATTTAATAACAGCTAATTGTAATTATTACCTTCATATTTCATTGTGAACCAAGTGAAAAACATGAGGGTATGACATGTATTTTTTTTTTTTTTTTTTTTTTTTTTTTGCGGTACGCGGGCCTCTCCCGTTGCGGAGCACAGGCTCCTCCGGACGCGCAGGCTCAGCGGCCATGGCTCACGGGTCCAGCCGCTCCGCGGCATGTGGGATCCTCCCGGACCGGGGCGCGAACCCGCGTCCCCTGCATCGGCAGGCGGACTCTCAACCACTGCGCCACCAGGGAAGCCCGACATGTATTTTTTAAAATGATAAATACATATCTCTTGAAATCTATTTCAAGTTATTAGCCTAAAATATTTGACTTTCTTGAAGATCTGCTTTATTTCTTAGTTGATTGTTCAGAGTAAACGCACATTTATACTTTTGGTATTATTATTGTTTTTATTATTATTACTATTACTGGTTTTGATCATTACATAGGATAATTCCCTTTGATTTGGACGGTCTGTATTTTGTTAAATTTTTTTTTTTGCCAAGCAAAAAAATGCAAAAGCCTGATTTCAGTAACTTTTTAAACAAATGATATCAAAACAAAAGTGTCTTAAGTGGAGTTTTGTTTTTAAAAAATTGTCTTTGATACCCTGGATATCTTTTCCTGCCATTCCCATCAGAGGAAAGAAAAGATGGGAGGGGGAGAGGGAAAGTATGATTTCTAATACATATTCCTTATGTACTTATTACAGTTTATTTTTTAAAGAATAAAAACTCCCCACAAACCAGTATGTAAGACCTGTCTGCTTGTGAAACATTGGCCACTTAAATATTAAATTATCGGCAACTCTACGAAGCGGACAGTTGTAAGGAACACAAAATTAGGACATGTTTGACGTGATACCTTCTCTCAAAACTTTATTTTAGGCCCCGTAAACCAAAAGTGCCACAAGAATTGATCTTCCCATTATGAGATGAAATGACTTTACACACTCTTCTAAGGAGGAAGAATAATCTTGATTCTTATAAAGCAATACATCTAATATCATTTTACTAACAAGGTCATAGAACTTAGGGAAAACTATAGCTTAAGGCATTCTTTGCACGGCTTCATAAATTCTATCGTGGTGGGGATGGGACCAGAATAAGATACAGTGTAGTAATAGCAGGTATAAGAGGGTTACTTGCCATACTGTGACATCTCACTGAAAGTTAAAATTATAAAATTATAAATGTAGGCAATTATATATTTTGGTGGGGAGTGACCTGAAAAAAACGCTTAGTAATTATCTGAATTTAGTCTAAAAATATCAAGAAAAAAGATTTTTCCAGGCATACCTGTTTGCTTTCATAATAGTTGTCTAATGCCTTCTCTGTAGCTTTTACTTTGAAAGGCAGTCCCTGCCCGTTATCCGGTTGCTTCTTCCTTGATTATGTGCTGTAAGAGTTTGGGAAGTAGGTGAGCTTCTTGTGTACACAGCTAATACAGTAGTCTTCAAAAAGCAGATCAGCGTGGACAGCATGACTTTCCTCAGCTGTGACATAATTACTATGTTTTAGCTTTGAAGAGTAAAACAGTGGATTCTCATCTAGCTTGAAATTATTCTGTGATAATTAAATGCCAAGTCGGATTTTTAAGTTCTTAAATTTTTGATTTTAGCTAAGTGTGCAGTGACCCCTTCAATCAGAAGTAAGTCTTGACAGAAGGTGACCGATTAAACGGTTACTATTTTTTTCCCCCTGTGAAATTCTTCCAGGTAGATTGACTCAGGATTTTGATAGAGTGCAGAATGGAATAATTTCAGTGACTGATGAGTTCTAGTAACATCATAAATTTCAGTGGGAATAGCTAAGCATAGTTCAAGTGTCTCCTCTTAGCTGCTTATTTATCATAACATTTTTCACGTCAGAGATGCAGCTTTATGTATGTGATGTCATATCTTTGACTCACAAGTTGGGGTTAAAACTTGGAATCTTTGGCAAGCAAAATTCAAAACTAGCTGTGCACTTTATATTTTCATAGAATGTTTGTGATCTTGAGTGGAGTTAGCAGCATTGAGATCAAACAGAAATGTACTCAATCAACCAAGATGTATTGGTAGGACACAGTATTTCACACCTTTTCAAAGTGTCTCATTACGCTATTTGGGGTAATGACTCTTAATTTTGGACTCTACCAGGAAAGGGAAAGCTTTATTAGAAGTGAATGTGTAAGGATCTGAGCCCTCTTATCCCTATGCTTTTCTTATAAAACACTAAGGATATAATTATATTTAAAATATTTGTCCACAGCCGCATAGCACAGGGAAATCAGCTCGGTGCTATGTGACCACGTAGAGGGGTGGGATGGGGAGGGTGGGAGGGAGGGAGACGCAAGAGGGAGGAGATATGGGAACATAGGTATATGTATAGCTGATTCACTTTGTTGTAAAGCAGAAACTAACACACCATTGTGAAGCAATTATACTCCAATAAAGATGTAAAAAATAAATAAAATAAAAGCGTTCTATTTCTGAAAAAAAATAAAATAAAATATTTGTCCACCAACTAGAAAATAAGAAGCTTGCTTTTGGGAAGGGTTTTTCAAAACCAAGTTTAGCTGGACTAAAAATAGGGTTCTTCTGTTTTTTGTCATTGCTGTTTTTGGTATTCCATTAGTGAGCATGCAGAAAGGCCTGTAGGATCCAGAAGTTTATGGCTGTTGCATCCGGAAACAGTATCTACTGCAGAAACTCAAATGAACTCAGTGGGAGACGTCTGAGTTTTAATGCGCCTCAGTTCAGATTTTCCTGTAGTATCTGAGATATAATTACATTCTGTGATTGCTTCGGTGAGTTATCTTTAAATAGTTTTTTTTAAAAAAAAAAAAACACCTTTAACTTATCTGCCCTCTTACCATCTTGCTTTGAAAAAAGGGACATTTTTATAATTCAATGAGAGAGTACCAAATTCCATAAAGTTATCAAAAACAAAACATTCCCTGCCCCCAAACCAAAGCTCTTTTTTGGAAAGGGAAAAATAATAAGTCACATAATCCTTGTGTGTATGGATTTGAAGGTAGGTGATATGGTGAGGGGACCCCTAAAAAACCCCAGGGCAGTGGGAAGTCTAAGGTACAATAATCAGAACTACTGTTATAGTTCTCTTTCCAGCTAATCTTTATATATTTGTTTTGATGTTCCTGGTACTTTAAGTTATTGATGCAAGTGCATTTTTTCCTATTGATTGTTTCATCATATCCTGCCACAGCTACATAGATTTGATTAACAGCCCTTTCTGTTCATGGTTCTTCATTGGTAGATAAGCACATTTTTAGTGTATCAATATGTTCCTAAGGAATTCAACTAGGCCAGCAGAGAGGTTCTTTCATATATTTGGGGAAACAAACAAACAAAAAAATGACACGGCAAGTTTATAGGTAGGAGCTGTATTTTAGCAGCTGTCTCTCTTCTTTGGTAACATGTCAAAAATGCAGGTGATTTGAATTTTCTTGCATATAGAGGAATGAAGAAGTGTGGAATTTTTATGCATGATCAGGACCTGTGTTTGGGAAGATGTAGACTCATCACAGTGGAAAATGTGTTGTTTGGAGTCTGGGGGTGAAAACAAAGCTGATGGTTTTGGAGAGATTGCCGGAGCCAGATGGCCTAGTACTTTCCCAGTCTGGCGGTCCAACTGCTCCCTCCTGGATAATATACAGCCATTTGTTTGGGGATATTTACGCTAGAGCTGTTTCCATGTGAATGTTTGAACAGCATTAAAAACGAACATATTAGTAGTGATGCATTTATCGAATTTGTATGACTACACAGTCTGTTCTTGTGTCTTATGTTGCTGAGAGGAATGCAGAAGTGTCTGGATGTTGGTGAATTGTTCATACAGTTGTTGAGCAAGAATGATTTGGTCTTAGTGATTAAACTATGTAAGCATTTGGAAACTAATTGAAGTAATGGCAGCTCCTACCTGGAAGCTCAGTTGTGAAAATTAAGTGAATTCATACATGGAAAATGCTTAGAACAGTGACTAGCATACATTAAGTGCTTAATAAATTAGATGCTTTTATTATTTTATTATTATTACTATTATTACCCCATTGAGTTGACAAAGCCAGTTGTATCTACTAATATAGTTGTAAATGTAGTTATCATATGAGTGAAATATCTCTTATTACTGCTAGAAAGAGAAATATTGCATGATATTGTTAGAATGATTCAGTTTTTATCTTGGTGTTTGAATAATATGAGAGATTTTATTTGAGACACAAAAGATGCATTCTGAAGCTACCTGCTTTTGGTGCACGTCCTCTTTTTGTTCAGGGCTGTGGTGTAACTGAACAGCATACTGAATATGATATTCCTATGCAACTTCCCTAATTCAGTTCTGCAAACAGGCCTGCTTAGCTGCTGAGCTTAAATTACATCTTTGCAATTTGTTCACCAGTAGCCAAGCTGCTAAGTGAAGCAAAATAATTTTTTATTTCACTATTAATTTTGGATTGCTGTTTGATAACAGTTGTTTATGAAACGTCAAATTTGTAGTGTTTTCTTTGGCACAGGTTAATTTTTAACTAAGGCTCCCTCACCTACTGGAAATTTCTCAAACCGCGTTAGCTAACACTTTTTTTTTTTTTTTAATGACAAGCAGTGGAACTTGGTGGTTGAAAGTAATGATTAATATTACAGCATGTTGATAACAGGTGTTCATATTTTTTTTATTAGTTTTGATTCTTGGTAATTTGCTGCCAAAGTCGTGTTGACAATCTGTATTTAGAGGACACTTTACTTCTGGTTGAAGGAGATACTTTGTACATTCATGAATGTATTCTTTAAGGTGACAAATTAGGTTTGGCGTTTTATTCTGTATTTGGAAAAAAGAGTGATGTATTTTCAAGGTTACTGTTTTGATTTAAATGGAAAATTAGGAGTTTTTGTTAGTTATAGGTTACCTATCTACCTGTCTTCCTTCCTCCCTTCCTTCCTTCCTTCTTCCCTCCCTTTCTTCCTTCCTTCCTGTCTTTCTTTCCTTTCATTCTCTCTTTCTGTCTTTCTAAATTAATGATGACAAGTCTCCAATTGTTGGTTTGTAAACCAAGAAAGACTCCTAATGAAAACATTTTGTTCCTAAAAACCTTTCAGATTTTAATGAACCAAAGTCAAAAGTATTCTCTTTGCCCACTTTATTTTTGCATGGAACACAAAGAGTTAAAATTATTTGAAAAGTAAACAAAGAAAACTGTGCTCAATTCCCTGTATTTCTTTCCGCGTGCCATTGAGGTGTGATCCCTGTGTAAGTTCACCGTGTATTTTCTGTTTTACTATGCGGTCTTTATCTCAATTAACTTTTAAGACCCAGTGATGTTTTAGAAAGGTGGAGATGAACCACAGTTCACAAGATGCCTTCTAAAACAGTGGCAACAGAGGCAGATTTTTTCTATTGATTGATTTCTTTTCAAAGATGGTATAGGTTAATGTGTAATTGGGCATTTGAAACTGATGGCATTTCATCCTCTCACAGCAAACCTTCTGGCACTATTGTTGTGTAAGAATGTGAAAGTTTGGGCTGCCCTGGTGGCGCAGTGGTTGAGAGTCCGCCTGCCGATGCAGGCGACACGGCTTCGTGCCCCGGTCCGGGAGGATCCCACATGCCGCGGAGCGGCTGGGCCCGTGAGCCACGGCCGCTGAGCCTGCGCGTCCGGAGCCTGTGCTCCGCAACGGGAGAGGCCACAACAGTGAGTAGGCCTGTGTACCGCAAAAAAAAGAAAGAAAAAAAGTATTCTTGAAAAAACCCTCAATCAGAAAGTCAACAGAGTATTTAAAACAATTGTGATATTTTCATTATTCTCATTAGAGGAGAACATTAAGGGAGGCTAGTATATCCGAAGAATAAATCTGCTCCAAACATGTCAAGTTTTGACAACTCGTTTATCAGTTTCACTAGGTGTTTAAAGTTGAGATGAAGTTCGTGCTGTTTATTCTTTTCCTTTTTTTCCTGTACAAGCAGTCCTGCCACCTTAAGGGATTTATTTGCATTGGCAGGATTAATGTAAACATCATTTTCTATTTGATATTGTATTTTGTTGTTGTTGTTTCTTAGGTTAAACCTCAACTTGCTTCACCATCAATTCATTTAATTAAATAATATATTTGATATGCTTCCTCTCCCCTCCTGCCCATCTCTGGAACAGGCCTCCCATCCTTACTCCTTCCTGATGAACACACTGATTTCTTTGAACCGCTGTTGTTTTTGTCGCTTTCACGGCAGACCTCCCTTCCTCCCAGTGAGCAGACACATGACTTACTATGGAGGTTGAAGATAAGCCTTCTTCTTGGTGTTTCATTGTCTACCTCCTAAACCAGCTGTCTGTTAAAATGGTTTCACTTAAAGTAGTCAATGCTGTTTATATGCTTCTGTGATCTCCCAACTGATCCGGCCTCAACGAGCTTCACTCACACCCCACAGAAGCACATATTAAATTGGGAAAACAAGCAGAAACTTCTCCCTAAGCTGGTGTTAGAGGACCCCTTTCCTTTTAGGCTCGAAGTCTGCGTTTGCTGAACTGTGAACCAGTCTTGACGTGTGTACTGAATGTACACGGTAGAATTTGATGTGTGTGAAAGCTGGAGGGAGAACTTGTTGACATTTTTAAAAAGTCTGTTTTATTGTTGACACTACATCGGAGACATTCATCACAATAGACTTATCCTGTTTTCCTATGTTGGATCTCATCAGAATGTCGATTTCTTGGACCATACTTTTATATGATAGTGTGCTATGTGTGTGGTGTGTGTGTGTGTGTGTGTTTTAACAAGCTTTTTCAGTAACAAAAACTCCTTAGGAGAGGTTGGAGGTGGAGCTGCCTTTGATGGAGTTTCACTGTATAGCTAACTCTATTACACTGAGGTTCTAGATTATTACTCTATTTCCAGGATTTTAGTTCTACTCCTTAGGAGAGAGAAAAGACTCTCCGGTTCACTTGTTTTTATTTCAGAAGTCACAGAAGCAGCAAGCACTTCTTTGTCTGTGATTATGTGCTGAGAAGTATTGTTCTGCTGAGGCCCCAAGGAAAGGGACAGAAGAAACTTCATGCTTCCTTCCGTCCCCAGAGTTTAACTATTTCTGAGCAAAAATCCAAACTCAAGCTTTCATTTTTCTATGCTTGACGTAGAGAAAGATTCTCCATTTTGACTCTGCTGCCAGAAGCGAAGTGGCAGGTTGAGATTGGTAGAGATGTATTACGGAGGCCCTGGGCCTTCAACGAATGATGTTCTGTCACCAAAGACAAAAACATGGAATACCTGGGAGACCATGGATCATCTACTGTTTTGGGGGGTCGTCAACATATTTTCACTGCAGCATATGTTTTTTTTTGGTGGTACGCGGGCCTCTCACTGTCGTGGCCTCTCCTGTTGCGGAGCGCAGGCTCCGGACGCGCAGGCTCAGCGGCCACGGCCCACGGGCCCAGCCGCTCCGCGGCATGTGGGATCTTCCTGGACCGGGGCACGCACCCGTGCCCGATCCCTGCATCGGCAGGCGGACTCGCAACCACTGCGCCACCAGGGAAGCGCCCTGCAGCATCTCTTTAATTGAGTATCATCACGGGCCCACTGATTTCAGTGGAACCAGCAGCCTCGGTAAAAAATAATATTGGTATTATCTAGAAAGACTCAAAATGAGAAGGTCTGATGTAATTGATACTCCTTTCTCCTCCCAAAACCAATTTTTTTTTTTTAACAGGAAGGAAAACCCCATTAATACCTGTGAATTTCATTTACCAAGTTACTTGTATTAGTTTAGCATGACAGAAAACTAAAGTTGAACCAGAGGTTTTCAGGGGTATTAAGAGAACGTACAAAACATGTAGTGATAATAGGATTTCGCAGACATGCATGATAGAATGTTTTAGCACCATGTATGAGATCTCATCAGTTATTTACAGTGTTTCTTTGATTTTTTAAAGCAGTGATTGCAGTAGATCAGGCAGATGTAAGTTTTGGTTTTTAAAATATTTTCAATTAATGCATTTTCTTGAGTAAAGCAACTTCTTGGGTATTTAAAAGGTCTTTTAAGATTGCAGGAATGCATCATCAGTGCATGCTAAAACTAATGGGTGAAAATTTAAGTCATAATATGATGTTAACATAATCTAGATGATTTCCCCAGAAGACAGTTATGAATTACTTAAAGTAGTAACTTTACAGTACACAAATCCGGCTGTGCTCTCTGATGGGTGGCAGGCATCCCCTTAACCAAATGGTCAGAGTTTACTGCATTAGTGGAACGAGTTGACAGTGTGATGTGATACAAGGAGAACTCAGCATCCTGTCTGTGGCATTCCGGGCCTGAATTACATAACTTCAGGCTAAGCCTGAGGGAACATTAGACAAACCCAAATTGAGGATGTTCTACAAAATGGCCTGTATTCTTCAGAACTGTCAGTGTCATGAAATACAAAGACTCAGGAATATTCCTTTTTAAAGGAGATATGACAACTGAATGTTGTGATTGGTATTGGTTTTGTTGTTGTTTGCTATAAAGGACATTACTGGGTATTTGGTGAATCTCAGGTGTTGATTAGACTATTGTATTGTACCAATGTTAATTTTCTGATTCAGATAATTGTGCTATGGTTATGTAAGAGAATTCCTTGTTTTAAGGAAATACATTCTGAAGTATTTAGGGCATGTCTGCAGTTAACTAATAAATGGTTCAGGAAAAGAAAATAGAGAAAGAAAGAAGAATAAAGCAAATTTACTAAAATGTAAACACTTGAGGCATCTGGGTAGAGTATCGTGGAATTCTTTATATATCCTCACAACTTTTCTATACATCTAAAATTCTATACATCTAAAATTATGGCAAAATAAAACATTAAAACTATAGGGTTATAACAGGCTAACCATAAAAAATGCTTTTGATGGGCCAATGGTAGAGAAATGTTTTCTCCTTATACAGGTACTTTTTCTCATTTTTTAATGTGTTGCAATTTCTGTTTTGTACTGGAGTTAGGTAACAAAGCCAGAGCCTGCTCTGAGGGTCTGCACACAGAGTGTCATAAGCTGTCCTCCATCATTTACAGTTCTAAAAGTCTCAGGTTCATAAACAAGCACATTCCTGACAACTATAAGTTAGTTACTGCAGTTCTTGTGTGTCCTAAAAAAAGGATAGTCTCTGGTTAATTTAAGTAGTTTCATCACCGAGAAACTGAGTTATCTGAATGTGTGAAAGTAATTTTATTAAGAATTTGAAGCTGTGTTATATTAGTATTACGCAGTGCTACATTGTCAAGTTAGTTAAAATGTATCCCCATGCAGAGCACTGCTCTACCCATAGCTGTGAGCTTTTCTCTGGCCCAGGTATTAACATGTAGATCTTCCAGGAAGCAGAGGTCTCAAGGAAACTTCCAGCGACCTTAAGTAACACGTTTGTACACATATTACTAAAAACATCTTGGCTGGTGAGGTGGTTTGGGACTCCAAATTTTGAGAGTCAGATGTAATTCTTCTTAGTTGAGGGAGATAACTATGGCTTAACTCCCCGCCCAACCCTGCCCTTCCCCCAGCATACGCGGGCGAGTATTACTGTTTGGGTGGTTATACTCCCCAGAGAGCACGTTTTCAACCTGTAGGCAGGAAGGATTTCCGGATTGATGAATCATCACAAGACAGTGAGTGGACTCATAACCATAGCCTCACTTGTTTTCTGCTACTTACCTCTAGAATATTACATGTTGGAGTTGGAAGTAGTAAAATGAGGCGACAAATACAAATCATTTAAAAATAAAATCCATGTGCTTTTCTATATTTTAAATCACTAGTATCTCAGTCTGCTAAGCCTTCGGGGTTTTTCCTTCCCCATTATTAGATTTATTTTTATTCTGAATTGAAGAGAGAACTGTGGTTGTCTTGATGACAGAAGCCCATTTCCTACAAGGATCCAAAGATGTGCATTATAATAAGGTGGTTGATGGGACAGAGAGGAACATATCCCCTTCCACTCAATTTGGGTTGATCCTTAACAACTGTCTTAAAACAATCAGCCCAGTGAGGCCTTTGGCTCTGAAAGCTAGTTGGCCTTGCAGCACTGGTGAATGGTCAAGAACTCGATTATGGTAGTTTGTCCTCTGCTACTTGGTTCCATTCTTAGCTCAAATCGTGCCTTTGTTTACAGGCCGTAGCGTATGAAGGCCAAGACGAGAACCCAGAGATGCGCCGAGTCTTGCCCACACACGAAATCACGTGCAGGTAAGAAATACCTTGTTCTTTCCCTTTAATTAGCAAAGAGAAGATGAATTTGTATCTCAAATCTAGGTGAATCAGGTCTATTTTTGGGTATATGTTTATCTTCTGTTAGACAATCTAAAAACTGTTAGATGTGAGTATTTGGTAGTAAAGTGTCAGGCATCACAGTGGTTCTCAATTATTTATTAGATTTCATCCTAAAAGACGTATGTTTCCATTTTGATATCACATTGTTAATGGGTGCAAAGCAGTGCTGTCCCCTTTTTCCTTTCAACCCTTTCAGTGTTAATATATGTGCTCAACTGCATTGCTAGTAAAATAAGAGTTCTGTTGATGTCTGCAGAAACCTCTGTTTGGGTAAGACGTGAAAGTTATAGTTCCCCTTTTTAATTCTTCCACTTAAAAATGTGGCCATACATACATAGGCATCACTCCTCCCCACACCAACCCTGCATCTGATCTCTTAATCTTAGTTACCTTTTATATAACTATGACAGTGTAGCTAACATTTCTTAAATGTATCGAGCTTTTGGAAGGATGGCAAAGATGAGTCACTGAAAGGTATAAACTTTCATGTTGTCCACAAATGAGTATCTTTATTTTTGTCTGAAGTTACCTTTGAAACCAGGCAAGCAGATCACATTCACTTCCGTGGCCTCAGCCAACCCTCCACATGGGAGAGAGTAAACCAGAGAACAGCCTTGTAACTTGCAGTTTAGGATTCTAATTCTTCGTAAAATAACACTGGCACTTTGCTTCTGATATATTCTGAGTAATTGGATAAAGCATGACGATGACACTCTGCACCAGGGAAGGGCTACTAATTGCTTTGTTAGCCACGCAGGCTCTCCTGGCACAGAGCGTTCTTGGCTCCTGACTGCTACTGACCAAACCATTTAGGACCTTAAGCTGCCGCTTCAGCATGGGTGGGTTTATTTGCTGCCCATGGACCTGTGGGGAAAGCAATCTGAAAACTCTACAGGTGGAAATAAAATAGAAAAGAGATTAATGTGTTTCCTTAGTGAAGTCCCAAATAGTAACTTCTTCTGTATCTATAATATGTATGTATGTCAAAACTTCTTTTTTCTCCTTTTTAAAAAAACATACTGCTAATATACTATTCTAAAATATACAGGAGTTTCGCAAGTTTCCACTTCAGTGATTTGTAAACCTTGTTAATTGTTCTGAAAACAGGTTGCTTTTCTCTAACTTTAAAGCAGCAACAAAATCCAAAAATATGGTCATGGATTTCTTAGAAGACATTATTAGGCAAAATTAGTGTTATACTTGTATACAACAATTGCACAGCTAAAGCTGAGCTGCACTCTTCAGAATGAGTAAAATCATTCTGCAAAGCATTAAAAAACAATCTCCTTCATATTACTATTTTTCCAACCATATCTCTATTTTATCTTCCCACAATTAGCATGTTGTTAGAATGAATTTTCCATATCCTATTCCATGTGATTCCAGCAAACAGGAGACAGGAAGATGGATCTCAACCAATAGGCCAACTAATATCTATAAATCATAGATTTGCATCTCATATCTGCACTTGTTTGGACTGTGCTAGAAATTCTTCTTAAAATACTAAAAGATATATTATGCCTTTCACACACAAGCCTACAGTCTATTAATGCAGTTCATATTTTTCTTGTTCTTGAAATTCATTGGTCCAGAGTACTTTGGGTAACCCTACTGCATGAGCTGTCTAAAGGGCTTACTGCCATGGGACTGTTACTATTGTCTCTTTTTGAGACAAAACCCCTTTGACTTGACGGCACAGAACTCTTTCCATGGAATTCTGGGAGAGGTTCTGCATTTTTGGTAAACTGGAATCTATTATACCCATCATCATTATTCCATTTTGCTCACACTTGGTGATGAAACTCTTAAAAAGTATGGCCCCATGAAGGATTTTTGAAAGCAGGATGCAGTCCACAAAGCATCTGATTATAAATGCATCTCCACGTCCTGCGTTTAAACTGTGAATGGAAGACAGGAGCTCTGCTTGGTCGGTGAGTCCAGTTCCCAGCCCCCAGGCAGGGCGAGGCAGCTTTTCTCCCTTTCCAGTGAACAGGACAGTTGCAGGGGATGGGTGCTGTATTTAGGACGGCACGCTTTTCCCACTGTCAGTGCCTAGCACCTTGTGAACCATGAGCTCCCAGGGCTAGCCTGGCCCCTCGATATGGCTTGTCCTTCCTTCCTCTTTGGCTGGTGTATTCTCATTTTTCCCTTCCGATTCCCACTTAAGCATCCCTGGTCGCTGGCCTGAGCGAGGCCCCCTTATTATGCATTCCTGTGAGATCCTGCGCTTTTCCTTCATAGCATGCAGCACATTGTAATTGTGTGTCCAAGGCCTGTCTTTCTTTGCTGGACTAAATGCTCCTCGAAGACAAAGAAGTTACCCAGTTTTCCTCTCTGCTTTAGTTGCCCATGTGTGAAATGGGGAGAAACTATTACTTCTCTCACAGGGCGGCTGTTAAGATTAAATGCCGTAATCCCCATAAATGCTTATCACGGTACCTGACACATAGTAAGTGCCGAATGTCTATTGTTATTATTAATAGTAGCAGCAGGAGAATCAGTATTAATAGAAGCAGTGGAAGTAGTGGGGGCAGTAGTAGCAACATCTGCAGTGTCTAGTTAAGTACCTGGCACAGAGTTGCTCAAAGGGAAAGATGGTAAGAGAATATTGAAGGGAAGTGTCTACTAAAATGTTAACATGCTTTGTTCATTCTAGGTGTGCTGTTAAGGATATTTTCATTCATTCTTTTAGCACGTACGTAGGAGAGCTGACAGGTTAGCCTGGGAGAATGAAACCCAGAAAACATAACTAGACAGCACTGCAGAAATGGTGACCTGGGATAAGAGGTGAGGCCAAGGACCACAGCTGCTCAGAGAAAGGAGGACATACTTGCAGGTGGGTTTTAGCTACAGGGATTGGGAGGAAGGTGACACAGGACCCGGATTTTAGAGGGTGCATGAAGGAGCGTTTTGGTCCATTTGTTGGCAGTCCAGGCACGATTTCTATGGGGAGAGGTCTGCAGATGGTGGGCCTTTGGCCTGGAGCTGGGCAGAGAGTCAGGGCAAAGGATAACCAACTTCTGAGGTCTTTTCTCAAAGGTGCAAGGTAAAGCTATGGGCTTACACGGGACTGACAAGGATGGGCAAATAGAAAGAGAAGAGGCCGTGGATACATTCTTGGGCAACAATCTCATTTAGTGTGTTCGAGAATTAGGAAAAAGAACCTTGAGGATACAGAGCATGGAAATAAAAGGAGGGTGTTTCAGAGGCAGGGAGCCATCCACGTAATAAGTGTAGGGAGATCCAGATAAACTTGAAGACTGAGAAAAGCACCAGAAAGTCACTGGTGAACTTCAAGAGAGGACATTCAAGCTGGCGCTGAGGTCCAGAAGCCAGCTGTTATGGGGTTCAGGTGGCAAGGAGTGACGGCAGCTCTGGCAAGGGGACAGCTAGACAGTGAAGAAACCAACTCAAGAGAAAAGAAGGAGCGAGTCGTTTTTTCATTTTTTTAAGAATGGAAAAACTTATGTTGGTTAAACAGGGAAAGAATGAACTTATTACTATTAATCGGACTATTCAGATTACTCATATATCTCATTCTCTAGCCACTTTGGCTAAATGGGGTAGATAATCTTGCTTTTTGTTGTAAAGCTTAGAGATGGAGCTGATGCTTTCCTCCTCTTGAGAGAGCCTCAACTTATGGGAAGAAGTTCCATGTCCCTAAGATGAGGATCTGCAGGCCTCATGACCAGGAAACATGTATACGTTTCTTGCCCTGATTTATGAAGCCATGTGTCAGTGCACTAGAGATACGCCACCTGTGTCATGCTGCTAAGGAAGAAACTCACAAGCTTGGTTTTCCCTGGACTAGCTTGTCCGAGGGATGCACAGTCTTGCTGGGGAGAGTCCACAGTGTATGTAGGACACCAGGTGCTGGGTCCCCACCCCTGTGATGGGCCACACTGCTCTCCTGCCACTTGGGTTGCAGGTTGAGAAGGGGTGTGAAGTAGTGGGAATCCTGCTCTGTGACAAAGCGAATGAGGAAGCTGCAAGCCTCCTGACAGATTCCTGCTTTAGGGAGCAAACGCCAGGTCTGCGCCTGGTGCAGTGCCTGACAAACACAGTAGGAGTCTAAAGAACAGCATTTGAAGGGATGAAGATCCGTCAGTCACACAGTGAGGAGGACGTCATTAGCATGTGATTTCTTCTGGTAACCTGGTAACTTTTCCCTTGAAGTGCTTTTGCGTCTGTTGTTCCATGTACTGTATTGTTTCAGCCCAGGACCTCTCCTGCCTTAAACACAAGTGAATCTGTTCTCCCTTCATTCTGTCCTTCTTGCTTAATGCCTGCCTTGTGTATGGTCGTGGTCGGTACCCACCTTTCTCAGTCCTTCTGAGTTCAGTACAGGGACACAGGGAGCAGTTCAGCTTGGAGAAGGGAGGAAAGAGAAGGCAAGAAAGACCGTCACAGGGAAGGAAGACAGGTCCTTGCTCTGCTTGGCTCTGGGTTAGAACTAGGGAGCTTCAGGGGGTTAGATGCCAAGCTCAGCCTAAAGGAAGACCTTCCTTCCCCAATTTGCAGTTGATTTTTAATAGGGAAATATTGCAATACAAAGCAGAAGACTACAGGAGTACAGAAATAAAATATATATCCTCTATACTTCCCCACTTATTCCACTCCCTATAGACTATTTCTTTGAAGTTTCTATTCATTCATTCAAAAAATACTTCCAGAGGGCCTACTGTGTGCTGCACTCTGTTCTAGTTGCTGGGGACTCAGGGATGAACAGAACAGTCTAAGACCCTTGTACTCACAGACAGACAATAAATAAGACAAATATACAATGTGACGAGTACTAGGAAGAAAAGTGAAGCAGGATGAGGGGCTAGAGAGCTCTGGGGGTCATCAGGGAAGGGCTTTCGCAGGCTGTCACTTTGTGCAGAAATTTGAGTGAAGTGAGGGTGTGAACTGGCTTGTGACTCTTTGTCTCTTCCCCTCACTCCCTCTCTCTCAGTCTTTCCTTTTTTTCTCCCAGAAGCAGGACCATACATACTATTCTGCAGCTTGGCTTTCTCAAGTCATACTATGATGTAGACCTATTTCTGTGATGGTGTGTACAACCCACCTTCGTTCTTTTTAATGCTGCACACAGTTCTGTATTCACATGTGTATATGCCCACACACATATATGTATATGTGTGTATGCATATATTTTAAAAGTGGGCTTAAACTGTAGACACTGTTTTGTTGCCAGCCCAGATGCAGAGCAGAGCCCAGGAATCCCATATTGGGGATGACGACTACGTGATGCAGTGACATGACTTGAGAGGCAGGAAACCTGCTGGGCTATTTTTCATGCTTCGTATAAAGTTTTATAAATGATAAATGACCTCCAGCCCTTCAGTCTGTTTTCCTTTCTTCATTATCCCTATTTTATTCCTATTCTATTAGTCCTTCTACACTTCTGTTCTTCGCATCTGCTTTTTTCCCTGAGTCCCTTGGGGCACAGCAGAGAGGGGTGGTTCTCACTTAGGCTGTGCTGCGATTCAGGTGGCTGCACTCCAGGGTGTTTTTATTTTAAGGGGATGAAGACAGTACTTAAGGCACAGGGCAAATCTTGGGCTTAGTGTTGCCCTTGCTTGGGGAGGTTGTCTGGTGTGTGGGGTGGGGTGGGGGTGAACTCAGGCCCTGACTAGTCCTAACTAAGGCCCTGACACTGTCTCTAACTAAGGCCTGGAAGCTGTCCCTAATATAGGCCCTGATGCCGGCAATAACTAAAGTCCTGACACTATCCTGAGCTAATATCCTGACCCATCTCTAAACAAGGTCCTGACACTGTCCCTAAGAAAGCCCTGTTGCTGTCCCTAACAGGCCCTGAAGCTATCCCTGAGGCCCTGATGCTGTGCCTAACTCAGGCCCTGATAATGTCTTTAACTAAGACCCTGATGCTGATCCGAGCTAAGGCCCTGACATTGTCCCTAACTCAGGTCCTGATTCTGTCCCTAAGGCCCTGACATTGTCCCTAACTCAGGTCCTGACTTTGTCCCTAACTAAGACCCTGAAGCTGTCCCTAACACAGGCCCTGAGGCTATCCCTAACTCAGGCTCTGACTCTGTCCCTACCTCAAGCCCTGAGGCTGGTCCTAACTCAGGCCCTGATGCTCTCAATAACTAATCTTGACACTATCCCTAGCTCTTTCCCAGACTCTGTCCCTAGCTAATGTCATGACTCTGATCCTAACAAAAGCCCTGATGCTGTCCCTAACAAAGGCCCTGAAGCTACTCCTAACTCAGACCCTGCCACTGTCCATACCTAAGGCCCTAATGCTAGTCCTAATGCAAACCCTGATGCTAGGCCTAACTCAGGCGCTGATGCTGGTCCTAACTAAGGCCCTGAAGCTGTCCCTAACATAGGCCTTAATGCCGTCAATAACTGAAGTCCTGACACTACCCTTAGGTAATGTCATGAGGCAACTCACCAAAGTCCCAACACTGTCCCTAAGTAAGCCCTGAGGCCATCGCTAACTCAGGCCCTGAGGCTGTCCCTAACTCAAGCACTGACCCTGTCCCTAATGGAGGCCCTGATACTGTGCCTAACTCAGGTCCTGGCAATGTCTTTAACTAAGACCCTGATGCTGATCCTAACTACGGTCCTGATGCTGGTCCTACGTCATGCCCTGACACTCTCCCTAACTAAGGCTCTGACGCTGTGCATAATATCTTGGTCTGTCCCTAATTCCCTGAGGCTTTCCATAACTAAAGACCTGACACTGTTTCTAACAGCCTGACTCTGTACCTGATACTGAATAAGCAGCCTCTCTGCACCAGTTTTGAATCGAATCTCAAGAACAGTGTTTTGGAAGAAATAGGAAAGATTAGTTTTATCACTCTGCCAGCCAATAGAGGACATAGCAGGCTCGTGCCCTCAACAACTGTGTGTCCCAGTGCGGGGAGGATTGGTGAGGTGTTTTATAGCAATGGTTCAAGGGTGTGGTTGCTGATAAGGATCAGGGTGTATACAGGGCCTGCACTCCTTTAATCTGGCCTCAGACAGTCTCTTGATGAGCTTCTCTGGAATGAAGAATGCTAACATCTTCCATTTGTTGGGGGTTTTAGTTACTTAAGGAGCTCAAAAATATTGTTATGTGTATCCCTTGAGGCAGAACCAGGACCCTGCCTCAAGGCTGCACTGTTGTTTCTTGACTGTTCCTCCCTGTCTCTGCATCCCCTCCCTTCCCTGATTAGCAACTGTTCGAATCCACCCTTTGGAACTCAGGGAAGGTCCTGGAGTGTCTAGTCTATTCCCCACAAACAAGTTAGGAGGCACACAGAAAGGCTTCTGTGCCCAGGAGACCCACAGAGTCCCACTCAGTTTAACTCCTCCTCTTCTAGGCACTCCCCAATCTTTAGGACAACAGGTTTTTGACAAAAAAAGGAATAATCATTTCAGATTGAGACATTAATCATAAACTTGGCACAGGAACTCGGTTTTAAGGGGACTCAGTTTTAATCCCCACTTCAGTTTTATCTTTCCCCACATCTTTCAGGCAACGGGGCAACGACTGCTCTGGCTGCTTCCTGCTGAAACTGGGGGCGGGGGCGGGCATCATCCTGCCTAAATCTGGGGGAATGGATACCAAATTACAAATATTTGAGTTCCAAGTCCTGGACCTGAGACTCGTATGATTAAGATCTCAATCCCTTGGTCTGCCATTTTGGTGCAACCAACCCAGTTACAATAGGAGGGGTAACAACTGAAACTTTAATAGTAAAAGTACATCCCATTCCCTTAGGAATTCAGGAGAATAAGTCTGAAACCCAGTCTGGAACTGGCACTTCGGAGAGACTTTGTAGCCAGTTGTCTAATTCTACCTAAGTAGGTCTTAACTTCTGATGTAGTATTAACATATCCATAACAGGAGCTATTGACCACTACACATATGTCTCATCTTTCTATTAGTATCTGATCTAACATCATTGTTTAAAATTTAATAGTTAAGAGAGGAGTCCTTGAAAATGTACAGTTGCAGCTACCAGCAGACATTGTTTTGAAAATGGCCAGTGGCATCCCAAGTCTGACATAGCTCAGAAATTCAAGTTCAACAATACAGGAATGTGGGGACTTCCCTGGCAGTCCGGTGGTTAAGACATCATCTTCCAATGCAGGGGGTGCTAGTTTGATCCCTGGGTGGGGAGCTAAGATCCCACATGCCTCGTGGCCTAAAAACCGAAACATGAAACAGAAACAATATTGTAACAAATTCAATAAAGACTTAAAAAATGGTCCACATCAAAAAAAAAATCTTGAAAAAGAAAACAAAAAAACCATACAGGAATGCATCTAAAATCACATCTACAATGGTCACTTAGCTTTACCTTGGATGTCTGAAGCATAGTTACTCCTTTTTGACTGTCAAATGCATTCCCCTCCTCAATGCCAAAGCAGATGTACAATGCATGTCCGAAAGGCTACAAAATGGGCCTCTTTGGTCAGTAAAATTTAAGTTAAACCATGTATAAGCCAAAGTGACTTCCTCACACCTCAATACGTGAAGAGTTTTTTCCCTTTTGATTACAAGTTTTTCAATAGAGAGCATTCATGATCAAAATATCAATCCCTCAATGCCAGAGTGATTCAGCTGTTTGGTCCAGGTGTAGATCATGTCCCTCAGCGCTAGGCCTCCTTTATATTTGCCTAGTTAATCCACATTGGGGGAATACTGATCAGGTATCATGAACATGCTCAGAGGTATGTTAATGAGAAAATGCTTTATATAGGCCATACATTTTATTATTCATACCCAATTGTCACACAAGCATTGTACATGTGCTTTTAGCAGTAGACCTAAAGCAAACAGTGATACATCATGAGTAATTACATTCTGATAATTTCACTAGGTAGTTTTCCTTTCCTCCTAAACATCAGGGCAAAAGTGAAGCCAACACAGTAACTTTCATAAATACAGACTTCAATACAGAGGTGTCATTTACCCAACTGCTCAAAGTCCTAAGTAGCTCCAGGGGAAGGACTTCCCTGTGTCTGGAAAACACAGATCAAAGCCAGTAACAAAAAAACAAAAACGTTATAACCATATTCACCAGTTCACCCAGTAACCAATCCTTTTGTTAACTTTTTATGAAGCCATCAGATTCTCCATTAAGATTTTTCATTTCTTACCCAGTTTGGCGTTATGATACGAAATTTATCAGAGACCTGTGTTTGCCAAAAGGTCCTCCACATAGATCTTCTTGAAGATGGAGCACTTTTCCAAAGTGTTAGAGCACAACAATAACTATCTATAAATCACATAAAGACTTAAAAGGTCACTGTTAAGCATTTGATCACAATGTAAATGACAAAAGAAACAATTACTGCTGTTACATGAAACATTTAAAAATAACTAGAATTATGACTGATAACATTTTACCAGGACATACTAGAGTTTTAGGAATTCCATGTAATGTAACATACTAATCAAACATTTCTCTCTGAGGTGGCTCAGGGGCCTTCTAAAGCACCTCAAAGTTAGCTGGAGATAAAAAGAACTGTTAGAATCGGCCAAACAACACTTATTCACTGAACCAAAGTAAGGAGATTTCAAACACAAATACAGATCACAGACACAGGCAGAGGAACTCACAAGCTGTTATTAAAAGCAGCGTTCCAAGAAAACTTTGGAGGGAGAAACCAAAGCCAGTCTTGCCCTAACCCACTTCCAACAAAATCCATTTACCCAACTAAATTTAATCCAATAGAAAATCCTGGTCATGCACAACTCTTTCCTCAGTTTTCCCTTTTCACAAATTTTCATCACCTTCTGTATCCATCTTATTTTGCCCCTTATTTTCTTCTGCATTCAGAAACTAACAGCTCTAGTAAAAAGTGACTTTCCTTTCTCTTTGTACCATCAGCCTGTTACCTAGCTGCTCACTTTCTTTATTACGTAGCTTCGTAAACGCTTGAACATATGGAACTTCTTTTGTCTTTCTCTTCCTGTGACAAAAGAACTCTAGCTGAAGGATGGTATAGTCATTTAGGCTCCCACTCAAAGACCACCCTTCCTCATTTTCAAGAATGTATCCATACATTGGCCAGACAAAATTACAATAGAATTCCATTATTTTCTTAGTCTTAGGTTTACAACTACAGGTTGAGCAGTCTGCCAGGATTTTGCCCATTGGCTCTCCGATGGAATTGAAGAAGAAGCACTTCCTATGTCTGAACCATAGAACACTCATACACGGACTAAGAACAAAACAAAATCCTCACCACTAATGGAAGCCTCAAACCAAAGGAACCAGAAACCAAACAGAAACCAAAAACCAAACAGCACAAGACTCAAATCAGCTTCCAAGTCTCAACTTAGCCTGTGACCTCGGTCCAAGGGGTGCACCTTCCAAATGAGATTTCCTGGAATGAAAAGTCACCCAAATGGGAACCAAAGTTCCCCCAAATGTACAGGGCTAAAAGGACCTCAGAGTGCATGCCAGGGGAGTTACCACACGCTGGCTGAGGCAGCGCAACATCCTAAATGCTACTTTTCTGGTTCCCCAAAATAGTCCCTTGGAGTAGGACATTCAGGGCAGCCCAGGCAGGAGGAAGAGAGGAACGTCCTCAAGGCAAAGATGGCCTTGGCAGTTGCTAGGGTGGTCCCTCTTCCACCATCTTCTCCTGCCCCAGAGTTCCAACTGCTGGGATGGCAGATGGGGTATGACTGGGGCTTGGCCTCTCCAGGCAAGGGTCCCAGGCAGTCTGGCCTCTAAAGGAATTCTCCAACCCTACACTCTCTCAAAAGAGGCTGGCATGGAGAAAATCAGAAGTGTCCAATCAAGTCAGGGGACCCACAGGGGCCTTCCCCAAGTCAGCCCCATATTGGGTACTAAACTTGATGCCGAAAACTCGACCTCTGTGCACCAGTGCACCAAATCGAATCTCAGAGACAGAGGTTTGGAAGAAGTAGAAAAGAATAGCTTTACTGCTTTGCCAGCCACAGGGGGACACAGAAAACTCGTGTCCTCAAAAACTGTGTGTCCCAATGCAGGAGGATCTGGTGAGGAGTTTTACAGCAATGGTTTAAGGACACAGTTGCTCCTAAGGATTAGTGTGTGTACAGGGCCTTAACTCCCTTTAATCTGGCCTCAGATGGTCTCTTGATGAGCTTCTCTGGAATGAAGAATGCTAAAATCTTCTATTTTGTGGGGGTTTTAGTTTGGTAAGGAGCCCAAAGATACTCTTATGTACATCCCTTTAAGGCCCTGAGGCTGTCCTTAACAAAGGCCCTCAACTTATCTTTAACTGAGGCCCTGACACTAAGGACTGAGGCTGTCTCTAACTAAGGCCCTGAGTCTGTCTTTAACTAATGGCCTCACTCTTTCCCTAACTAAGGCCCTGACACAGTCCCTGACACGGCCCCTAATAACATGAGCTGTCCCTCATTAATGCCCTGATGCGGCCCATAACTGATGTACTGAAGATGGCACTAAGGTCCTGACCATGTCACTAATGACCCCAAATGTCTCTTACTAAGGCCCTCAAGTTACCTCTGAGGCCCTAAAGATGTCCATAACTAAGTCCCTGACACTATCTCTAAGACCCTCAAGTTATCTTTAACTGAGGCCATGACAATGTCCCTAACAAAGGACTTGATGCTGTCTCTAACTAAGGCCCTGAGTCTGTCTTTACCTAATGGCCTCACTCTTCCCCTAACTACGCCCTGACGCTGCCCCTAACCAAGGCCCTGACACTCTTCTTAACTAAGGACTTGCCGCTGTCCCTACCTAAAACCCTGACACTGTCTGTAACTAAAGACCTGACTCCTTCCCTAACTAACACCCTAGTTTTGGCCCTAACTAATGCCCTGACACTGATTCTAATTATGGCCATGATGCTGGCTCTAAGGCCCTGAATATATCCCTAAGTAACAGCCTGACTTTTGACTAACTAAGGCTCTCACGTTATCTCTAACTTAGGCCCTGACGCTGTCCCTTATAGTTTAAGCTGTCACTAAATAATGCCCTGATCCTGTCCATAACTAAGGCCCTGAATATGTCCCTAAGTACATCTCTGACGATGTTCCTAACAGCCCGAACTGTCTCTTCAAGTTATCACTGAGGCTCTGACACTGGCTCTTACTAAGGCCTCACCCTGGGACTGTCCCAGGCTGCTGAGCAGTTTTCTCTTGTCTGCATCTCTAGACAGCTGCCTGCCATTGGCCACTCTAAGATTCTACGATGCAGTGGTCCCACGTGGGATGTGCCTGTGTAGGCTCACCTGCGGGAGGAGAGTCATGGCCACTCCGCCCTCCAGGGGACTGCGGCTCAGGGTAGGAATCTCTCAGCCAGTGTCTGGACACAGGGTTCTATGTCCTTGTTTGTTGTAAATCCCTTGGAGTTACCTCTAACATTTTTTAAATGGATATCGCCCCCTCAGCATATTTATAATATAAATTATTTACCACATTAAAATTCAGGAATGACATTATTAGAATGAGCAGGAGAACACTGGATGCCCCCCCAATGATCTATTACTTGGAGGATTTAAAATTCTAATGAGAAAACACTCACTCTCCTCACCCTCTTGGGCGTCAGCACAAGGCGGGAATCAGCTGCATCCTTTATTTATCCCTCTGATTTTCCAGAACCTTTCCTTCCAGGAGAAATCTCTGGGCTCTGCGGGAACTGTGAGTGGTGGTCATCAGGTAAATCTGAGACTGAAAAGCAAGAGGAAAAGAGACAGAGGAGGAGATGAGAATCGGTGACGGGGAGAAGCAGTGGCGTCCACGTTCAATCGCAGGCTGAGAGTCTGGGTTAGTCTCCAGCGAATCTAAGGACCACCAGGGTCTGGCCCCACTGGGCTTGTCACCTGGTGTGGGGACTGGGGACAGCCAAACCCCCATGGCCACTCTCAGAGATACCAGGAAGGTGGGAGGGCACCCCTGAGAGCCAGATTGAAAATGGTCACGCTGTGAAATAATAAGATGCCCTTTCAGAAAAGTGAAGACTGTTCTCTTGGTTCTCAAAGACTTGCAAATACTCTGTGTCCTTCTGGAGGCATGCTGAAGCCTTCAGCCTTTGAGGGCAGTAATGGGAGTGCATCTGGGCTCAAAAGCATCCAGCACTCACTCCCTGAGGGTGCTGAGGATGACCCGTGTCCACCCCTCGGGTGCTGTGAGGCCTGAAATCCCCTGATCACCGAGGACGGGAGGGGCCGCACAGACACTCCACTGGACCACCGGGGGTCTGGCTGCTGGGCTCCAGTCCTTTATCAGATACATGGTTTGCAAACATCTTGGGCCATTTTGGATGGTGGATTATCTTATTCCTTGCTCCTTTTATACACAACTGTTTTTCATCTTGAGGAAGTCCAATTCATCTATTTTGTCTTTTGTTGCTTGTGCTTTTGGTAGCAAATCTAAGAAATCATGACCAAATTGAAGGTCATGAAGATCTACTATCATGTTTTCTTCTATGAGTTTTATAAATTTGGTTCTTACATCTAGGCCTTTGGTCCATTTTGTGTTGATTTTGTAATCGGGGTGGGGGAGGTAAGGGTCCAACTTTATTCTTCTGCATGTGGGTATCCAGTTGTTCTAGCACCTGTGCTGTTTGGGAGAAAATACCTGCAAATGATGTGACCAAAAAGGGTGTAATTTCTAAAGTATACAAATAGCTGATACAACTCAAAAAAAAAATCAAAAAGTGGGCAGAAGGTCTAAATAGACACTTTTCCAAAGAAGACATACAGATGGCCAATAGGCACGTGAAAAGATGCTCCACATCGCTAATTATTAGAGAATGCAAATCAAAACTACAGTGAGTTATCACCTCATAGTGGTCAGAATGGCCATCATTAAAATGTCTACAAATAAATGCTGGAGGGGGTGTGGAGAAAAGGAAACCCTCCTACACTGTTGGTGGGGATGTAAACTGATGCAGCCACTATGGAAAACAGTATGGAGGTTCCTCAAAAAACTAAAAATAGAATTACAATATGAACCAGCAATCCCACTCCTGGGCATATATCCAGACAAAAGTATAATTCAAAGAGATACGTGCACCCTAGCGTTCACAGCAGCACTATTCACAATAGCCAAGACATGGAAGCAAGCTCAATGTCCCTCAAAAGATGAATGGCTATAGAAGATGTGGTACATATGTACAATGGAATATTACTCAGCCATAAAACAGAATGAAATAATGCCATTTGCAGCTACATGGATGGACCTAGAGATTATCACACTAAGTGAAGTAAGTCATAGAGAGAACGACAAATACCATATGATATCACTTATATGTGGAATCTAAAATGAGACCCAAATGAACCTATATACAAAACAAAAACAGACTCACAGATTTAAGAAAACAGACTTGTGGTTGCCAAGGGGAAGACAGGGGGGAGGGATGGATTGGGAATTTGGGATTAGTAGAAGCAAACTATTATATATAGGGTGGATAAACAACAAGGTCTTACTGTACAGCACAGGGAACTATATTCAGTACCCTGTAATAAACCATAATGGAAAAGAATATGAAAAACAGTATGTATATATGTATGTGTGTGTGTGTGTGTGTGTATATATATCTGAATCACTTTGTTGTACAGCAGAAATTAACATGACTTTGTAGGTCAACTATTCTTCAATAAAATAAATTTTTTAAAAATTAGGTTGAGATTATACCATCAATTAATTTGAAGTCACTTTTATAAAGCAGGCCTTATTTCCCTTGTCCTTTCATCCTGGGACAAATGTATAACAGATAGAAACTAAGCTGGATTACTCCGGGCTGAACTCATATCACACAGAACTTTAATTGCTGAACAAACCATTAATACCAGTTACACCATGGGATGTCCTGATTCAATATCAAGTTTGTAAACCTTGTATCAAGCCTGCAGAATCCACTAAATTTGGAAATTCAAACTGAAATGAAGCCAACTATCCCATGACTTCTCTAAAACTAGTTATACAACAATCGATTGGAAACCATATGCAATCAAATGAATGTGGACAGAAACAACTCCACCCTTCCTTTGTTTTCGTTTTAGATGAAGACGGTATTTAAGGTGATGTCTTGGGCCATTCCAAGGTGTTACTCAATTCCCTGGGTATCTCCCATGCACACAGGATGTACACGTGTTAGTTAACTTGTTTGTGCAACTACATGAAGGTAGTTAATACCACAAAACTGGATACGTAAAATGAATTAAACGCTAAAGTCATGTTTTGTATTTGTAATGACAATGAAAAAAAAGTGTAGTGCTGATATTTGTTACAAAAACGAACGTTAAAAACATCTTTAGTGAAAAAAGCCATACAGAAAAGGCCACCCAGGGCTTCCCTGGTGGCGCAGCGGTTGAGAGTCCGCCTGCCGATGCAGGGGACACGGGTTCGTGCCCCAGTCCGGGAGGATCCCACATGCCGCGGAGCAGCTGGGCCCGTGAGCCATGGCCGCTGAGCCTGCGCATCCGGAGCCTGTGCTCTGCAACGGGAGAGGCCACAACAGTGAGAGGCCCGCGTACCACACACAAAAAAAATGTTTGTTCTACCCAAAGCCATCAACAAACGGTGCCACGAAAACTAGACACCAGTCTCCAAAGAATGACACTGGTCACCCACTGCACATAAAACTAACTAAAGTGCACAATATTCCACACTAAACCCTTTCTCTCCTGAGTGCCCTGAAGAGGCACCCCACCCACCCTGCAGTCAGCTGCACAGGAAGATTTTCCACACTTGCTCATTTTTTCCTCTTGTGGAGTCTCCTCACCGGTGGTTCCTGAGAAAACCCAGCTCCTGTTAGTGTGGACAATGCCTCATGGTCCAGAAAAATGCCTCATGGTCAGGGGACCAGCCCTGACAGGAGACAAAGCTCCTGTCTGCTTGTCACAGAGCAAAGCCTGTGGGCAGGGTGCACCTGTGCCCCCAAGGTCAGACAGGTGGGTTCGGCGCCCCCTGTGGGACGTCAGAGAAGCGCCGGGAGTGCCGCACTCACAAACCCAGAGGCCTCATCCGGGAGGCAGTTCTGCTGTGTATACTAAGTTTGGAAATCCAAACTGAAATGGAGCCAAGTATCTCTCTGTATCTTCTCAAAAGAGGGTTAAGGAACAATTAATCAGAAACCATATGTAATGAAATGAATGTAGACACAAACTTCACAACTTAAACCAATTCACTCAAAATTGCCCACAGACAAATTTAAATTACCAAACTATAAAAATCCTAGAAAAAAAAGAAAATCTACATGACTTTGGGTCTGGTGACCTTACTCAGAAAACCAAAAGACAAACCACAAACTGCAAGAAACTATTTCCAAAACACGTATCCGATAAAGGATCTGTACTCAAATTATGCCAACAACACCATTAAAATTTGGTAAAGATTGAAACACACACCTGACCCAAGAAGATAAACAGGCAGTAAATAAGCATACAAGAATAAGCTCAAGATGCTGGTGGATGCACGTGCAACCAGCTTCAGAAGACAGTTTGGCAGTTTTCTCCAAATCTAAACATTCTCACCTTAGGATCCAAGAAGTGTGCCTCTTGTATTTAGACAACTGCTTTGAAAAACTGTGTTCAAACCAAAACTAGCATCAAGTAATGCACAGCAGCTCTATTATAATGGCTAAAAACTTAAAGATATCAGGATGTCCTTCTGTAGATGAATTCATAAGCAAATTAGGGCACATACATGTCAAGGGGAGCAGAATACATCACCCCAAAATATGCCCATTTGACAAAAGGATTATTTTGGACGGATTAATTTAAGAAACGGGGGCTTCCCTGGTGGCGCAGTGGTTGAGAGTCCGCCTACCAATGCAGGGGACATGGGTTCGTGCCCCCGTCTGGGAAGATCCCACATGCCGCGGAGCGGCTGGGCCCGTGGGCCATGGCCACTGAGCCTGCGCGTCCAGAGCCTGTGCTCTGCGACTGGAGGGGCCACAGCAGTGAGAGGCCCGCGTACCGCATAAAAAAAAAAAGAAAAGAAAAGAAACAGACCCAGGAGAATCTTTCAAAACCAAGTAGAAAATGCCCTTTTATGAGGTAAATTTACAATTATTAAGGATATCTCCATTTGTAAGGGTATGTCCCTCTCTGGACCAGGAATTGAATGATGACTAAATATCAGGAAAAGCTTGTTGGGACTTCCCTGCTGGTCCAGTGGTTCAGACTCCATGCTCCCAATGCAGGGGACCAGGGTTCAATCCCTGGTCAGGGAACTAGATCCCGCATGCTGCAAATAAGAGCCCGCATGCCGCAACTAAAGATTCCACAGGCCTCAACTAAGACCCAGCGCAGCTAAGTAAATAAATGTTTGGAAAAAAAAAAGCATGTCAATGAAACAGGCCTGGATATAAATCTGTGTAACAACCATACCCTTGTTTACTGTGCTTTGCCTAATAACCTCCCTTAAGTGGCTGCCTCCATTCCCTAACATCTTTTTTTTGTTCTCAGCAGAAGCATTTAAGGTAATGGCTTGGGCCATTTCAGGGAGTGACTCAGTTTTCCTGGGTATCTTTCAAGTATACAGGAGGTATGCATGGTATATATTAAACTTCTGATTGTTTTCTCCAGTTCATCTCCTTTTCATTACAAGGGAGATCTCAATGAAGAACACAGAAGAGTAGAGGGAAAATTATTTTTTCTCTCATATACATGCAATGCAATAGCATTCAGCAATATAAAGGAATGGACCATCAACCCGGGCCAAAAAAAAAAAAAATAGATGCACCTAACACTCACATTGCTGAGTGAAAGAGTCCAGCCTGAAGAGCTACACACTGTATGACCTCCTTCATATGACATTCTAGAAAAGGCAAAACTGACACGGTAAACAGTTTACGGAATATGTGGCTGAAACAGTCCATATGATACTTCAGTGGTGAATAGCTGTCACTGCATTTGGCTACACCCACAGATCTTTACAACCCAACAAGTAAATTACAATCTATTCAAATTTAGCTACTTAGGATATGGGAGTGTCAAAGACTGGCATACAGAATGTAACAAAGAATCTAACTGATTCAGAAATGTATGAAAAAACTCGCTGTTGGTGGTGGGACAAAATGGGCTGACCTAAGTTAACTTTGGAAATGAGCAGACTCTGTAGGCCAAAGGCAAAATATGCCATACACACACAGTGGACTCTATGTTCTTTCCCAGGAGGGGTAGCAGCTGACAGTACTGAAACTACTATATCAGTAATCGAATGGAACAAGCAGTGAATTTAATAAACGACAAATGGAGGAAGCCAGGTTTCTGACCACTGGAGTGGGAAGTCACAGACAAAGAGAGAAGGTTACAATATCCATGTCATAACAGATCCGGTTGGAGATATCAGTATAGACTCTCTTTAGCCTGCACATAGTTCCACATGGAAATCTTTATGATTATGTGTATATGCATAGGCTGGGATACATGCACATATTTCCATGCACTGTCAGCCGAGCATATTTAGCTCCCACATGTAAGTTTTTAACACCATTCTCTAATAAAAGGAACAAGGGCTCTTTAAAGAAAGGGCTGATGCTAGGACTGAGACAGTAAATATATGAAGCAGGATAATCTTAAAATATCAGAAAGTAAAGAAGTACCAAAAATTTTAAAAAACCCACAAAAGAAAAATTATGTAAAATGAAAACAAGAGCAAATGGAAAAAGCTCTCAACAGCCAAAGCAAGAATGAACTAAGCAGTCTAATAATGTAGTGCTGGATCATAACCAAAAGTTTACAATAAATATTCACGTGTCCAAACTGGTAAAAATAAATTACACAGTTTTTGGTGAATGGTGTTAAATAGAAATCTCCTATGCAGAAAGCTTCTAAACAATGTATATAGCCACTCAGCTGTCCATCAAGGATGTGAAGCTAACCCCTCTCTCCTCAAGTGTGGCTTCTGCATTATGACTTCCTCCTACATAAGACATACAGGATGGACATGGGAAAAAATTAACCTCACTGTGGGAAAACTTGACAAACATTACCTCAGCTAGGTGACCAAAATTAAGAATATAAGTGAGAAGTTCCCTTAAGAGCCTGTCCTCTTGATATATAGTGAAGAGGAAGCACTTCACCTCTGTGGTCTGCTTTTTCAAAGCCAAGTCTAACCACGACAAAACCACCAAGCAAATCCCAGCACCCGGCAGTCTATACAATACCTGAGCAGCCCTCCATGCTGTCAAGGTCATGGAAGCAAGGAGAGTCTGAGCAACTGTCAGAGCCAAGAGGAGACTAAACAGATGATGACCCCATGTCCTATGCGACCCTGGAACAAGGAAAGGTATAACAAAGGGGACGTGAATAGGGACTTCAGTTAATAATAAAGTATCAGTATTTCTTCATTATTTGTGATGATTCTGTAGAAAATTAGACAGGAAAAAGTAAAAGTCAAATATGAGAAAACTACTGTAACAGGAAATCTAGAGGAAATGGGTGATTTCTTTGTAAAAACACATTACCAAAATGAACCCTAAATTAAGGAAAACATAAAAAGACCAATTAATCACTGAGGAACCTCTTCCCCTACTGGTTATCCTATCACTGTTCCAGGCTTTCCCTCTCCTGGGACAGGGAAGGAGCAGGGACAGAGCTGTTTGGCAGCTCCCCTAGTATATGACCCCACCCAGTGTCTTCACCTCCCCCAGCCACGCCTACCCAGTGAGGACACCTGAGGATGGATCAAGGAGTATTGATTTGGATGTGTCAACTAGGACTTTTTTTTATTCCCAGCAACTGGACACACTTACTGAAGTAAAATAAATTAGTGTTTATTGTAAGGGTATAAATACATTAATACTTGCAAGTGGCAAGTTGAAGAATGGGTTTGGACCTGGCAGGTCCAGGGGCTCACACTCTCTCAGAGTGACCTTGCTTCTCTCCAAACCTTTGTCCCGCTCAGTGCCTTTGGGGGACCCCATTCACAGGCACAGGCTCTCTCAGTGCCCTTGGGCCAACAGCAGTTCTAGGCTGACAACCACTCACCATCCATTTTCCGAGAAAGAGTTTCTCCTTTTCCTGGATTCCAAGAAAGTCATGGTTTTAAATGCTTTTGGTCTGGCTTGGGTTACAGTCTCATACTTCACCCATCACCAGAAGATGGAAAATGGGACTGGCTAGATGTAGGCTGTAAACCCATCTTCGAGCTGGGTGGAACATGGGGTCATCCTTCTGGAACTGTTTGGACTGGAAGCAGGTGAGATGTAATTCTCAAAGGAAAACTGAGGCACTTGGGCATGACAACAGATGCTGGCTGGGAGAAAGCAACAGATTCTATGTCAATGACAGCTCACTGCACAGCACAGAATCTGACACAAAAGGAAGAAAGGGGTTCACTTAGGGTCAGGGGCTACAGCTACTTATCCAGTGCTTTTACTGTCCTCCCAAGACTGCAGGAAGTTCTTTCACTTGCTGAAAAGGTAGGATTATTCTTGATGGTAAACTCAAGTCTCCTGCCTTGGGCACCAGGTCCTCACATCTCAGAGGATGGCCCAGAAGAGCCCATGTGCCCTCAGAAGACACACACACCTCATTCCTGCCCCTGAGAGGTGGGAGCCCTGAGTTATGCCGTCTCCCTGGCCATATTAATTGCCCATCCCTGAAAAACAATACTGCTCCTTTGCCCGTTTCTTCTGTCTCCTTTACTAAGGGAAGAAACCAAATGCTAGGGTGGTAAGGAAAGTCTTGTGCAATGAAGTAACGGGAGGCTCGAGAATTCTTCCATGCCATGGAACCCATAGTTGGCAGGCTCCAGAGGCCACATGGATGCATATGGCTCTCCAAGACAATGGCAGTGGCAGCGTAAACCTCACACTGGGAGGTCCAGTTGCTCCCATATCTTTGATTCTTAATGAATATGCATGTCAAAAGTTAGTAACGACTGAAAGGACAGAGGATTGCAGGGCCATGGTCTGCTGCATGGGTGTTGTGTCAGGGCCACACTCCAATGTCTAGAGGATTACTACCTCTCTTGGCAAGCTACAAGGCTGTGAGGGGGAGGCCTTTTTCTCAACCACATGGATGTTGGTAGTTGAAACTTCTCAAAGGAATGTGTACACTACCCAGGTAGCTCTTGAATTGCCCAGCATCATGGTCAGCTCCGTATCTGTGCATGAGGGCCTGACAATGCCCAGGCTGGACTGAGCTAGAGGACCACAGATGCCTGCCTGGATAGTCAGAGGTTGAGGGCTGTCCTGCCTGAGACTTGATCATCTATTCATGCCCACTCAGATGGGACAAAGGATGCCTCCAGTGCCAGGAGGGCCCCACCAGCCCTCAAGAAGGCAGCATCCGGGGGCTGGCAGGTCACTGCACCCAGTTCTGTATAAATCCACACATGTCCACTGAGTGCCCTCCTGTCTGGGCTGTGCTGGAACCTGGGGCTGCCCAGGCAGAGTAGGGCCAGCATCACCCTTCCCAGGTGGGAGGTCAGAAGGAAACCATGCATGACTTCTGACACCCTCCCCAATCCTTGACAGAGGTTGAGCTGGATAAGAAACAGTCCGAGACAAGAACAGACATTTCATTCTTCTCTCAGAGCCCAGGACTGTGGGTAGGAAGGCCAGAAAACCAGTTATTGACCTCAGCTCCCTGACTCCTGTTTGACCCAGGGCAAGTCCTATCCATTCTGGAGGCTTCAGAGAGAAGAAGAGGGGAGGGCAATGAGGGCCAATTGTGCTTAAACCTAACTCTAACCTTTACCCTAAGAACCCTAACCTCTAACCGTAACCCCCTAACAACCCTAGCCTCAGACTCCTAGACCCTCGCCCCTGACCCCCAAACTCTAATCCCTGACCATGACCTTTAACCACAACCCTCTACAATGACTCTCCAACAATGACCCATAACCCTAAACCGTGACCCCTGAACCCTCACACTGATTCAACCCCAGGCCTAAAGCCTGGCCTAGTGGGTACCGAGAAAGGATCTATGAACTCTCAAATAAACCAAGGAATTAAATCTTCCCGACCACGAATTTAGCAATGGTTTCTTAGATTTGACAGTAAAGCATAAGAAATGAAAGAAAAAAATAGATAAATTGGATGTCCTCAAAATTACAAACCTTTGTGCATTAAAAGAGGCTATCCAGAAAGTAAAAAGGCCACAGAACTGAAAAAAATATTGGCACATGATATATCTGATAAGACTCTTTATCTAGAATATACCCAGGACTCTTACAACTCATCAACAAAAAGACAAACAATACAATTTTTGAAACGGACAAATGACTTGCATGGACTGTCCTCCAGGCAAGACATACAAATGGTCAACAAGGACACGAAAAGATATCAAACATCAGTGGCGCAGTGGTTGAGAGTCCGCCTGCCGATGCAGGGGACACGGGTTCGTGCCCCGGTCCGGGAAGATCCCAAATGCAATGGAGCGGCTGGGCCCGTGAGCCATGGCCGCTGAGCCTGCACGTCCAGAGCCTGTGCTCCGCAACGGGAGAGGCCACAAAAGTGAGAGGCCCGCGTACCGCCAAAAAAAAAAAGAGTAGTAGCCCCCGCTCGCCGCAAGTAGAGAGCCCGCGCACAGCAATGAAGACCCAACACAGCCAAAAAATTAAAAATAAAATAAATTTTATTTAAAAAATGGTTTAAATGGTAAATGTTATGTGTTTTTAATCCCAATGGAAAAAATGAATGAAATAATGATCAATGTTACAATGCGGATAAACAATGAAAACATCCCAAGTGAAAGAAGCCATACAGAAAACCACCCAGATCATGGTCATCTTGTACACTTTCAATCCAGCAAGGTTTTTAAAGTGAGGACAAGCCCCAGTGATGGTTCCAAGAAGAGAAAACTGGATTCGAATAGAAAAATACATTTCCACAACGCTGGGGCAGCTGGTGAAAGTTGAAGCAGGTGTGTGGATAGGATTATAATGTGGAAATCATAATTATTCCTCATTTTGGGATTATGTGCTGGTTCTCTGGGAGAGTGGCCCTCACACTCTCACAGGGTAAAACAAACTGGAGTATTCTGTGAATGTGGAAAACTTTATACTGCTATTTAAAGTTTTTTATACACTTAAAATTTACTAGAAAATAAAGTACTTATCAAACCAACCATGTCATACCATGCCAGAAATACAGACATCAATCTCTGTTATAGAGGCCAAGCCCTACCCAGACCCAGTTCGCCCACAGTGGGGATGCTAATCACCCTTGTAGGAGTCCACACACTACAAGAGGCACCATGGGAAGATTATATTCGGAGCCACGATGTCTTGGGTGCTGTGGATGACCTGGATGTAGATGAAACAGTGGGATTTCTGAATTCTAGTTTTCCACATTCAACCACCAAAACACTGTTACGGCTAAAAAATGAATTCAGTAAAGCTGCAGGATACAAAAAATAAAAAACAATGCACAAAAATCATTTGTGATTCTATACACTGATAATGAACCATCAGAAAGGGAAATATTTTTTTAATCCCACTTACAATTGCATCCAAAAAGATAACTAGGAGTAAATTTAATCAAGGACGTGAAGGACCTGCACACTGAAAACTGGAAGACACTGATAAAGAAAACTGAACAGACAAAAATAAATGGAAATATACCCCATGTTCATGGGTAAAAAGAATATTGTGAAAATATGCATTCTAAGGTGGGACTTCCCTAGCCATCCAGGGGTTGGGACTCTGCGCTCCCACTGCAGGGGGCGCAGGTTCCATCCCTGGTTGGGGAACTAAGATCCCACATCCTGCATGCCACATGGTGTGGCCCAAAATTTTTTTTAATTAAAAAAATATATGCATTCTAGCCAAATTAATGTACACATTCAACGCAATCCCTACCAAAAGTCCAATGACATTTTCCATAGAAACAGAACCAACAATCTTAAGACGTGTGTGGAGCCACAAAGGACCCAGAAGAGCCAAAGCGACCCTGAGGAAGGAGAACGGGCTGGAGGCATCTCGCTCCCTGACTTCACACTTCATCACGAAGCTACAGTCCCAAAGAAGTGTGGAACTGGCACAAAGACAGGCACGCGGACCAGAGGAACAGAGCAGAGAGCCCAGGAATCAACCTACAGGTATGTGGTCAGTTAATTCACAAGTAAGGAGCCAAGAACATACACCAGGGAAAGGACAGTCCCCTCAATAAACGGTGCTGGGAAAACCAGACGCCACACGCCAAAGAACAACACTGCGCTCTGTCTACACCACACACCAAAGGGGCCAAAAACCCAGTTTCCCACATCAAGCCCTTCCTCTCCTGGGTCCTCTGAAGACAGACACCCTCAGCGGTCAGCCACACACAGGAACCTTCTGCCCACTTTTCCTCACCTTCTCCCTCAGCGGCATCACCTCCCGGCAGGTCCTGAGGCGACCAGGCTCCTGTCTGCATGAACTGGACCCCACAGTGTCCCAAAGCTGAAGCCCCAGCGGGTCCTGAGGAGACCCGGCTTCTGTTAGTGTGGACTCGACCCTGGCTTGTCCCGAAGCCCGGCCATCAGCGTGGAATCGGCCCCGCGTGTCCCAGAAGCCAAAGCCCCAGAGGGTCCTGCGGTGGCAGGGCTCCCATCATTTGCGCATGGCGCCGAGTCCGCAGGCAGAACGGGCCTTCCCGCGGAGGGCCAGGGAGGCGGGCTCACGTTCCCTGCCAGCCAATGGGAACGTGCAGACCAAGCCACCTCCCAGTTCAGTGGAGGCCCCGCTCCCTGAAGGCACTTCCGCTGCATCCACTAAACTGTGGAAATGCAAACTGAAATACAGTCAAGTATCCCATGACTTCTCCAAAATAGTTAAGAAACAACTGGAAACTGTATGAAATGAAATGACTAGACACAAACTTTAAAACTTACGCCAAACTCACTCAAATTTATTAACAGACATGTAAAATGTGAAACTATCAAAATTACAGAGATAAACACAGAAATACATGACCTTGGGTTTAGTCTCTCGATCATGAGCTTTGAGTTTTAACACACAACACAAAAAGCCAATCCACAAAAGAAAAAAGTAATATTATGGACTTTATCAAATTAAAGATTTCTACTCTCAAAGACGTTATTCAGAAAATCAAAAGACAAGACACAAATTGGGAGAAAAAGATTTGCAAAACTTGTATCTGATAAAGGATCTGGGCTCAGAATAGACAAAGACCTCTAAAACAACCCCATAAAAAAAAATGGGTGAGGATCTGATCTGGACACCCAGCCAAAAAAGATATACAGATAGTAAAAATCATACAAAAACAAGCTCAACATCATATACCATTAGGGAATTACAAATTAAAATCATGAGATATCACAGCACACCTATTAGCACTGCTAAACTCCAAAAATATGACAATACCAATTGCTAGAGGGTGAGGAACTCTCCCTCATTGCTGGTGGGATGCATGTACAGCCACTTTGTAAGACAATTTGGCAGTTTTTTCCAAAGCTAAAGAAGTCTTACCTTGGGATCCGACAATTGTGCTTCCAGTATTTAGGCAACTGCTTTGAAAATCTATGTCCAAATGCGAACAAGGATGCAATTAGGCACAGCAGCACTATTCATAATGGCTAAAAACTTGAAGAAATCAGGATATCCTTCAAAAGATGAATGCATACATCCATGTCAAGGCAAGCAGAATATGCCACCCCAAAATATCTCCCTCTGGCACGAGGATTATTTCAGTCTGATTTTTTAAAAAAAAGAAAAAAAGGAATCTCAGAAAACTGAGTAGAGATTGCCCTTTTGTGAAGGACATTTACAATACAGAAATCCCCATTTATAAGAGTATGTCCCGCTTTGCACCAGAAATAGAAGGATAATGAAAGCTCAAGTAACACTTATCAATGGAGATGTCCTGACTTAAATGTGCAAACAATCATACCCTTCTTTACTGTGCTTTGCACGATAACCTGCCATAATTGGCCTTCCCCCCGTTCCCCAACATCTTTCTTCTGTTTTTAGCTGAAGATGGTATTTAAGGGGATCATTTCAGGGAGTGACTCAGTTTTCCGTGGTATCCCCCCTGTTTTCAGAAGGTATACATGTCATTAAATTTATTTTTCTCCTGGTAATCTTTTATTACAGGGGCAGGGGGGGGTCTCAACCAAGAACCTAGAAAAATAGAGGGAAAATTGTTTTTCCTCCCATACACGTGCAGTGGAATACTACTCAGCAGAAAGGAATGCACCATCAACCTATGGAAAGACATGGATAAATCCTCAGTATGTGTTGCTAAGTGAAAGAATCCAGTCTGAGGAGGCTGCACACAGTATGACCCCATTTACGACATTCTGGGAAGGCGAAGCTACATAGATGATAAGCAGATCATGGGGTGGGGGGGTTGAAGTATACCATGTGATACTCTAGGATGGATACCTGTCACTATGCATTTGTCTAAGCCCATAGATGTGTGTAGCCCAAGGGGTCAATCATAATCTATTCAAATTTAGTTATTTAGAATGTAGGCATGTTGCAGGATGGAATACATAATGTGACAGAGTCTAAATGTATTAGAAATATATGGAAACAACTCACTGTAGGGGATGGGGTAAAAGGTGCTGACCTAAGTCACCTTTGGAAATGAATGGAATCTGTAGACTAAAGGCAAAATGGACCGTATATAAACAGTGGGCTTTATTTTATGAAGTTATTTCCAGGGTGTAGTAGCTAACAATTCTGAAACCTCTGCACATGTAACCTGGAAAGGAGCAATGCACAGATAAATGGCAGATGGTGGGAGCCAGGCTCCTTGCTGTGGGTGTGGGAAGTTACAGATAAGCAAGGGGAGAGCCTCTGCCCTCGTAATCCTGGATCTGGGCTTCCTGGGAGGATGCTCACTGGCCGGGGGAAACACACAGATCTTCATGCTGGGAAGACCCTGCAGACACAGGAACTTCACACCCCATCTTTCCACCCATATCTGCTGGAAACACCCAGTCTTTTGTAATCAGTCACTTGCAGCTTTTAAGACATTCTCATCCCTAAGCAGATAAAGGAGCATGAGGGTCTTGCTTACCCCTAAGCTGTCCCAGAATCCAGGCCCTGGGGGTGGAGCCAGGTTGGGGGTTCCTGGGCCTCTGAATCCAGGCCCTGGGGGTGGAGCCAGGTTGGGGGTTCCTGGGCCTCTGACCAGCAGGTGAGAGGAGGGAGGAAGACCGGTCCTGAGGACAGAGGTTCCCTCAAGTCTGTGAGCCCAGGAGCCCCGATGGGGTTCATTCCCAGTGCGGACATGGGCAGGGCCTGCAGTGGTTCTCTGTTCCCCCTGGGCCCTTTGATGAAGCCATGGCAGCACTGGGCCCAGACGACTCCTGGCGGTGTCTCAAACTCTGACACAACGGCTTTACAAACGAACAAGAGAATGAAGGTCAGCCCCTGATGGCCACTCCTTTCTGGCTCTGAGTTGCTTCCACCAGGACCGCAGTCACCTGCACAGTCTGCTGTGACCTACCTGTCCCCACTGGCCTTTTCTCTCCCTCCCTGTGATGATTCCAGTGACATTTCCAGCCCGGACTCCTCTCCCAGGCCAGACACCTCTGTCCAGCCGCTGCATCCCCGTCTCCCTTGGGGGCTAACAGGCCCCTCAGAGGACTGGGATCCTGCAGCTCCCCACACCCAGGAGCAGCCCCACCTTCCCAGGTTGCTTAGCCCAGGCACCAGGTGTGACCGAGCAGGACCCTACGGGGCCTTCCTAGGACAGACCCCTCCCCCACATCCTCTGCTGTAGCTCCTCTCTGAAGTACCTGGATAACAGTGTCTGATGCACACTTCCTGAGTTGTTTTACAGATGCTAAAACCACCACCAAGTGGAAGAAATTAACTACTTGATGATCATGAACAGGGAGCCCCAGAGATTCTGTTGCCTAATAATTTATAATGTTAACCGCCTGTTACCTCATCTTCAACTAGAGAACTGTGCACCAGCTGATCACATACCCTGCGACCCCCCTCCCTCACCTGGCCTTTAAAATTTCCTTGCTGAAATCACTCAGGGACTTTGGGGTTTTAGAGCACAAGCCACCTGTCCTCCTTGTATTGGCACTTTTACAATTAAAGCTGCACTTTCCTTCACCACACCCGGTGTCAGTAGACTGGCTTTACTGCACTCGGGCAAGTGGACCCAAGTTTGGTTAGGTAACACTGGGGTCTCCCAGGCTCCCACCCTACTTGTGCCCCAGTGACTGTCATCTGCTCCTCCAGAGTCTTGTTGTAGCAAAAATAGAAATGAAGTTTTCCCTCCCCTGAGAACAAGGAAAATAAAGGGAACAGTGAACAGGCTAGAGAAGAAACATAACCTGGCCTAAAAGAGTTCATCACTCCTGTTTTACTTTGTCACTCATTTGTAGTAACTAGATTTGTACTTTACAAGACTAACCTCACTCCATGACACTATGTAATTTACCTTCGGCACCCATCACCCCTGATTCTGTGTGAGTTACATCCCCTGCCTCTCACTCCCTAACCTTATTATGTCCAGCACTTACATTCTACACGCCCCTCCTAACAAATCACCCCCTATAGCTTTTGCATTTCAGAAACGAGGTCACCGCCGATAAACCAGAGGCAAACGGACGCAATTACCAGACTGCTGGACCCCAATTACCAGGCAGCCTGATGCCAACTGTGACTGTTTTGAAATAATGCAAAGGAAAGGAGGAATGCAAGACTTTCACTACTTTTATCCTTATCCTATACCCCGACTGCGAGAGCCCCACATATAAAATCTTCCCTGATTCTCAAGGAGCGGGGGGGTGCCCAGTTCTTGAGTCGCTAGCCGGCTGTGTCTTCCCTGCTGCCTGGCAGAAAAATAAAGCCATCTCTCTCTTCCTCCAAAATCCCTGTCTCTGTATTTCTGTTTGGCCTCGGTGCACAGGGAAGCCGAGATTTCGACAACAGTCTGTGGCCAGTTCCCACACTAATTCCCCTCTACGCCCACAGCCCTGGCCCAAGCCCGATCTGGTGCCTGGTTCCTCCATCAGGGCTGACAAAGCTCCCTGCCCGCACGGTGCGTCTCACATCCCACCCCAACGTGGTCTTTCTGAAGCATAAACGAGACTGACTCTCTCCCGCCTGTAATCCCCCAAATGTTTCCCCACTTTCGCTAGGGTATCTGCCAGGAGAGACACCTGCCAAGGCCCTGAGAGTCCCCGGCATCCCCACTAGGCTGCTGGCTCCTCAGCTCCCTGACAATGGGCACCTCAGCAGGCCGGGAGACACGGCAGGAAACCCCAGAACTGCTCATCTCAGGACGGGGCCGGCACTGCCACGGCCTCATCAAAGAGAGCAGAGAAGGCTTCCCCGGCTGGGACACAAACTCTGCACGAGTGGCCTCTCCTTGAGCCATTACATCACCTCGTGTGACTTGAGGGAAGGAAGGACTGAAGCACACCTGGTTCCTAAGGAGGATGGTATAGGCTCAGTCACGTCCCTCCAAATTCACATGCTGAATCCCTAACCCCCAGGACCCCAGGATGTGGCTGTATTTGGAGATGGGATTTTTAAAGAGGTGATCAAGGTAAAAATGAGGTCACTGGGGTGGATCTTAATCCAATAGGATTGATGTCCTACAAGAAGAGATTAGGACACAGATAGGCACAGGGGGAGACCATGTGCGGACCTGGGGAGAAGATGGCTGTCTGAGCACCAAGGAGAGAGGCCTCAGGAGAAGCCAGCGTGCACACACCTTGATCTCAGCATCCAGGACTGGGAGATAGGTCTGTTACCCAAGCTGCCCTGTCTGTGCTACTTGTTACGGTGGTCCTGAGCAGACTCACACGCAGGGTAACTCAGGGTTCAGACTGGACAGAGCCCACTCTCCATCCCCCTGTACGTGGGTTACAGGAACCCCAGGAACTGAGGAGGGGGTCCCTGAGGGGAGGCACAAGATAGAAGCTTTTCGGCATAACACGACTGCATTCACGTTAAACGTGCCTGAAGTCCAATCCCACGAGACGGTTTTGTCCTGTACGTACATCGGCACCTTCAGTCTCAACTGCAGATCTTTGGCTTCACCAGCTCCACTGAGAGCATTAGCTTCCCTGCTGTGGACCGTCTCCTATAGGATTTCCAGAACCACAAAGCACTGAAGCTTCACAGGACCCAGAGTCTGTGCGCTACCGTCCAGGTGACCCTCACAGGAGAGCCGTGCAGCTGCCCGTGAGAAACCATTTCCCTTTTTCCTGTCCACAGCTACCCTGCACCTCCCAGCCTTCCCAGCTGGGGCGTAGTGCCTCGTGTTACCAAGGGGAAGGGGTGGAGGTGGTGAGGGCCTTGGCCAGCCTGCATCCTAGGACGGAGGGCATGATGCCCACCTGGTCACCCCACCCTGCTTGTTGGAGCCCTCACCTGGAAGCAGGAAGGAGAAACCAGGGGGACAGAGCCTGGGCCCCCACACCCACCTGCCCTGGACTCTCACAAGAAGGGGACAGAGGCATCTTGAGCTTCAGCCCAGTTTTGGGAGACACTTTGTTTCAGCAACAAACTTTGCCTTAAAAGCCAAGGTGCTTTACAAACCCCTCCCCAGCTGTCACAGAAAGTCAGGCTTCATCTCATCACACTTTTCTCAAACCCCAGCTCATGCTGACACCACCTCTCGGGTGATGGTGCTTCAGAGCAGCCCCTTTAAAAGATCCCTGGAGTTCAGCTCTCCCAGCCCTGCCTTCAGTTTAAGGGAGAAGTTTCCTTGACAAGCCTTCTCAGTTTCCTTGACAACCAAGCTTCGCAATCTCCCAAACTCTTCTCCTTCAAACATTCCTATTCTAGGCTGGATGAGCCTAAAGAGACAGTGCTGTCATCATGTGCCAGAGAGTGACTCCTCCAAGCCCGTAGTTATTGGTTACATGATGCTATTGATGATGAAATCCCAGGAGAGCCAGCTTTGCAATATAACCATTTCTGGACTCGGCACTTTCCACGGACAGAGTGGAGTGGCTGTTTCCACGTGCCCCGTGGTGCAAGAGTTCACCTAATGCAGCCAGGACTTCATCCTTTCCAGGTGATTCCAGGGTCCTCACTCTGCCCAGACCCCACCCACATGGCTGCTGTCTGTGCCAGTCTATATGGGACTCTGGTAATCTCCTAAAATGAGGGTTATTTTATACACAGGCAATGGGTTGAATGCTGGCCCCAAAAGATGTGTCCCTCCAGAACACGTGAACAGGACCATATCTGGGAAAAGGGTCTTCGTATATATAGTTAAGGATCTCGAGGTGAGGTCATCTTGGGTTAGGGTGGCCCTCAATCCAATTGAGAGAGTCCTTATGAGAGACAAAACAGGAGAGACTCAGACACAGAGGAGAAGCCACGTGAAGACAGAGGCAGAGACGGGAGGGATGGAGCCGCAAGCCTGGGGACGCCTGGAGACCCCAGAAGCTGGAAAAGGCAGGAAGAACCCTATCCTGGAGCCTTTGGAGAGACTTCCGTCCTGCAACACCTTAATCTTAGATGTCTGGTCTCCAGGACTGGGGAAGGATGAATTCCTGTTGTTTTAAACCACCCACCTTGTGGTCATTTGTTACAGAAGCCACAGAACGGTCACACAGACCCTGCTCTGTAGGATCCCGGAAGTGCGGGTCTCACTAAAAGCAGATTAGGGGCTGGATTACAGAACCCTTAAGAGTCAGCACTGAGCCCCAGAAGTCCTAAAGCAGTGGCTGGACACCAGAATGTTGAGGGGTCAATTCGGAAGCCCATTCCCAAGGGTACTGACTGCACATGGCCTCCCCAGGTTTTTACACCTGTACCTGTTGGGGATAAGTATTTCCACCCTAATTCAGGACTTCTGATGTCACCGTTCACATTGCTAATTAAGAACCCACTAGTTACACAGATGAAAACCCTATCAGGACACCTGCTCCAGTGGTAAAGAATTCTGAAGTTGGTCAGAGGTGGGGAATCGTCTCCCATGCAGCCAGCAGCCCCCCCGCAAGGAGCGTCCTCATTGCAAGGCTGGGGGACGGTGCTGAGGCGTCTGTGAGTAAACGTGAGCTGAGCCCCAGGCCAGCTGCTGCTGAACTGTTCCCACCCTTCCCAGGTAAAACTTGTGCAAGGACTGGAAAGCCTAGAGGAAAGCGCTTGGAGTCACACCAGCCACAGCACGCAGGCCAAGTTGGTGCCTGCAGGCCAGCCAGGATGGTCCTGGCCCCGGGCGCTCTTCTGGAAGCTTTCCATTTCCCTGCCTGAGGCACCCCTCCTGTCCCGGCCCCCACTGCTTTTTTCCTTCTTCACATCTGCCCGGGGAGAAATTCCAGTGGCCGGTATGGGTGACACATCCTCTTCTTTAGCAGGTGGCAGCCTGGCAACTCCTGCAGAAAGTCCAGCAGAGCCCCACTCACACTGGGCCACCCACAAAGCCATGGCCTCTCACTCCCTCCCACCAGCCCAGCCCCGAGACTGCTGACGGGGCAGAGAATATGGCGTCAGGAACAGCTGCAGGGGCTCTTGCTGCCTGGAGCGGTGTTTATATTGACCTCAACCCAGGCACACCTGGGGAGGGCTGGCCGGCCGGGTCAGGCTGCCCAGGTCAGCCAATCCTCGCCCCTCAGGGGCTCATAGCTACAGAAAATGGGCCTTGCTGCACCGGCCAGGTCCAAGGAACAGGTGTGGGGTCCTGAGGGTCAGGATAGACAAGGGGCTGCAGCTCTGGCTTGTTTTCTAATCATTTTTATCTGGCCCGTGAGTGGGAGACAACTTCAAGAAGTGCAAACCCAGCTTTGCACGCCAAGCCCTTCCGGCTCCCTACCCAGGAGGGAGGGTGTAGGGAAACCCTGTATGACCTCTGAGGCCCTAAGAACACTGGACTGATGTTGAGTTCAATTTGAAACAGTGAGGGACCAGAGCAGACACTTCATTCATCTTCTATCAGGGCTCAGGGCTGGAGGAGCAGAAAACAACGGCCGAGCTCAGCCTTGACGCTAACCCCGACACGGATCCTCACCCTAAACTCTGATCCTGACCCTAAGCCCTGAGCTAACCTTAGCCCTAACCCGTACCCTAAACCTGTACCTTACCCTAACCCATACTCTACCCGTATCCTACCTGTACCCTAATTCTAGCCCATGTCCTAACACCCACTCTAATGCAGGACCCTAACACCCTGAGACCAAAACCATAAACCTTAAGGAATAAACAAAACCACAACCATAACCAAAACCATAAACCATAAAATGTATTCATTAACCATACGCATAAATAAGTCATAACTGTGAACATAACCATAAGACGTAAACCATAACGGCAACCATAAACCATACAGAGCCCCAGCCCTAACGCTAACCCTCCACACCACTTACACCAAGCCAAATCTAACCAAATTATACAAATACATCATAAAAAAGAATACCCCAGTATACCTTATAAAGATGAATATAAAAATCCATCACAAAATAATAGCAACAGGAAACGAAAAGAACATTAAATGGATAATGCCATAAGCAAGTATCTCTACACCAGAAATTTCAGGTTGTTCAACATATTAAAATTAAGCAATGTAATAAACCACAATAAAAGTGTGAAGTAAAACACACGATCATATCAATTAATGCAGAAAAAACTACAATAAAAAACCAGTGTTATTTCATGATACAAACACTCAAGAAAGCAGGAATAAAAGGAAATTTGTTGAATATGGAAAAGAGTAGTACAAAAAGCCACAGCAAACATCATGCTCAATGTTAAAGACAAAGATTTACTCCTGAAATCAGGAACGAGGCCAGGAAGCTGGTCTTCATCATTGTTACTCAATAGGATGCCGGAAGTCCTACCCAGAATCTTGAGGAAAGAAATAGGAGGCATCCATGTGTGAATGGAAAAATTCAAACTGTGTCTCTTCACAGAACACAGATCACATCATTTTATATATAAAACTACCTATAATGAACAAAAAATTATTTGACCTAGTCAACTAACTAATGCAGCAAAGTTATAGAGCAAAATATCAATTCACAAAAATCTATCTTATATGTATACACTAGCAATAAATAACCTGAAAAAGCATTTATGATAACAATTTCACTGTAAATAATGTCAACGTCAATATTTAGGAATATATTTAGTGAAGATACAAGACTTGTTTTATGTGGGTAAATTTGTATGTTTGAAACTACTGGAAAGTAAATTACTTTTCAAAACATCATGTATGTCAATAGCACGCCAGAAAAGCAGAGAAAACATCAAGCTTCCATAGAGCAGCCGAGCCCTACCCAGATCCAGTTCACCCGAAGTCCACGTGTCATTTAGAGGCACTGGGGGAAGGTTATATTAGGGGCCACTGTCCTCCGTGTTGTGGACGACCTGGATACGGTAGAAGCAGTGGGATTTTGGAAGTCCAATTTTCCACTTCATTCCACAAAAAAACTATTAGAACTAATAAATGAATTCAGTAAAGTTGCAAAATCAATACACAGAAATCAGTTGCATTTCTAAACACTAATAATGAACCATCAGAAAAAGAAAGAAAGCAACCCTATTTACAATTGCACCATAAAGAACAAAATACCTGGGAATAAAGTTAACCAAGGAAGTGAAAGACCTGCACACTGCAAACTTTAAGACATCGATGGAGAAATTGAAAAAGACACACCAAGAAATGGAAAGATTACCCTGTTCTCATGGAACGAAGAATGAACATTGTTAGAGTATGCCTTCTACCCAGAGCGGTGCACACAGTGAGCGCAGGCCCTCCCGAAAGGCCATGGCATTTTCCACAGAAACAGAGCAAATCCTCCCAAGACGCGCGTGGAGCCACAACGGACCCCGAAGAGCCGAGGCGACCCGGAGGAAGGAGAACGGGCCGCAGGCATCTCCCGCCCTGACTTCACACTTCATCACGAGCTACAGTCCCCAAAACAGTGCGGAACTGGCTCATAACAGGCGCACAGCCCAGAGGGACGGGACGGAGAGCCCAGAACCCACCCCGCACGGTGGGGGGGGGGGGGGCCGCTAAGTTACGACAAGGGGGCCAAGGACACACCGAGCGGAAGGGCAGCCCCGCGGTAAACGGTGCGGGGAAGACTGCACACCCCGTAACCCACGCGGCTCCACCGCGCACCAGCCTGACCAAAAACCCAGCTTTGCACGCCAAGCCCTTCCGGCCCGCATGAAGACGGACCCCCGCAGCCGTCCGTCGCCCCCAGGAAGCTTCTCCCCACTTTTCCTCACTGTCTCCTCACCTTTTCCGCCGGCGTCGCCTGCGTCCTCAGGAAACCCAGCTCCCGTCAGCGTGGACGCAGCCCCACGTTGTCCTGAAGCCGAAACCCCAGCGAGTCCTGAGGAGACCGAGCTCCTGTCAGCACAGACGCTGAGCCCAGCGTCCCAGCCGCAGCCCCGGCAGTGCCTGAGGACACACAACTCCCCTCAGCCGCGCTCAGAGCCGAGTCCGCGGGGAACGCGCATGCGCTGTGGGGTCAGAGAGGCGGGCTCAGCGCCACCCTGTGGTCGGTGCGGGAAGTGGTCGGTTACTGGAGACAGCGCCCCCTGCTGGCGGAACTTCTGAATCTGTTAAACCGTGGAAATTCAAACTGAAATGGAGACAAATATCCCCAAAGTTTTCGGAAAACAGTTAGGGAACAATTAACTGAGAAAGGAGAAGAGGCTGGAGGCGTCTCCCTACTTGACTTCACACACTGTTGAAAAGCTACAGTCGCTGAAACAGCGTGGAATTGGAACAAAAACAGGCGCAGGGACCAGAGGAACCGGACAGAGAGCCCAGAATTCAACACGCACGGCTGGGGTCAGTTAATTTATGACAAAGGGGCCAAGGACACGCCGAGGGGAAAGACAGTCCCCACCTCAAAATTATGGAAGCAAACGTAGAAGACAATTGACAATGAGTTTGAGTTTGGTCATGTAGATCATGAGCTTTGGAGTTTTAACACACAACACAAAAAGGCAATCTACAAAGAAAAACAAGGAATACTGTGGACTTTATAAAATTGAAGATATCTACTCCATGAAAGACCTTATTCAGAAAATCAAAAGACAAGTTACAAACTGGGAGAAAAATATTTGCAAACACACATCTGATGAAGAATTTGTCTCAAAACATACGAAGAATGCTAACACAAACAACCCCATGAAAAATAGGGAAAGATCTGACTGGACACCTGGCCAAAGAAGATACACAGACAGTACACAGAACTATGCCCAGGACTAGGGGACAGAAAAACAATGGTCCAGCTCAACTTTCTGAGCCATTTGTGACCGTGGACTACCCCTGTCCTTCCTGGAGGCCTCAGAGAGATGGAGAAGGAGGAAGGGGAAGAGGGCCAGTTATGCTTAAACCTAACTCTAACCCTTGACCATTCTCACCACTTTCATTCAACATGGTCTAAGAAGTCCTAGCCATAGTAATCAGATTTTAAAAAGAAATAAAAGGAATCTCATGGCAGAGGAAAAAGTAAAACTGTCACTGTTTGTAGATGACATGATACTCTATACAGAAGATCTTGAAGATGACACCCAAAACCAGATAGAACTCATCAGAAAGTTCAGTAAAGTTGCAGGATACAAAATTAATCTACAGAAATTGGTTGCATTTCTGTGCACTCACAACAAACTGTCAGAATGAGAAATTAAGGAAACAACCCCATGAGCAATGACATTAACAAAGATAAAATACCTAGGAATACACCTAACCCAGGAGGTAAAAGACCTATACTCAGAAAACTGGAAGACATTGATGAAAGAAATGAAGATGACACGAGCAAATGGAAATATATACCATGCTCATGGATTAAAAGAATCCATATTGTTAAAATGATTCCACACCCCAAGGCAACCTAGAGATTGGATGCCATTTCTATCAAAATACCAATGGAATTTTTTTGGAGAACTAGAACAAAGAATTCTAAAATGTGTATAGAAACACAAAAGAACATGTATAGTCAATACAAACTTAAGAAAGAAGCACAAACCTGGACATATCACGCTCCCTGATTTCAAACTATTTCAAACTAGAATCATTAAGACAGTATGGTATTGGCACAGAGGAAATATGCATAGAGCCATGGAATAGAATTGAGAGCCCAGAAACAAACCCACACTTATACAGTCAATTTATCTATGACAAAGGAGGTGAGAATATACAATGGGGAAAATACAGCCTCTTCGATAAATAGTGTTGAGAAAACTGGACAGCTACATGCACGAGAATGAAACTGGAATCTTTTCTTATACCATCTACAAAATAACCTCAAAATGAATCAAATACTTCAATGTAAGACCTGAAGCCATAAAACTCCTAGAAGAAAACATAGGCAGTACACTCTTTGACATCAGTCTTAGCAATACTTTTTGGATCTGCCTCCTCAAGCAAAATAAACCAATGGGACTCCATCCAACTGAAAGGCTTTCCAGCAGCAGAGGAAACCATCCACAAAAGAAAAGGCAGCCTTCTGAATGTGAGAAATATTTGCAAACAATATATCTGGTAAGTGGTTCATACACAAAATAGACCAAGAACTCATTCACACAAGTCAACCTCCAAAAAAACAAAAACCCAATTAAAATATTGGCAGAGGACAGAACATGTTTCCAAAGAATATATACAGATGGCCAAAAGACACATGAAAAGATGGTCAACATCACTCATCATCAGGGAAATGCACGTTCAAACCACAATGAGAGTATCACCTCACACCTGAAAGAATGGCTATCATCCAAAAGACAACACATAATAAGTATTGCCAAGGACGTGGAGAAAAGGGAACTCTCACTCACTTTTGTTGGGAATGTTCATTGGTGCAGCCACTATGGAAAACAGTATGGAGGTTCCTCAAGAAATTAAAAATAGACCTACCATATGATGCAGGAATTATACTTGGGGATATCTTTCTGAAGGAAACAAAAACACAACTTCAAAAATATATACGCACCCTTATGTTCATGAAGCCTTTATTGACAATAGTCAAGATATGGAGGCCACCAAACTATCCATCAATAGACAAATGGATAAAGAAGGTTTCATATATATATGTGAAAACTGGACACACACACACGCACACTGGAACATGACTCAGCCATAAAAGAAGAATGAAATCTTGGGCTTCCCTGGTGGCACAGTGGTTAAGTATCTGCCTGCCAATGCAGGGGACACGGTTCGATCCCTGGCACAGGGAGATACCACATGCCGCAGAGCAACTAAGCCCGTGCGCCACAAGTACTGAGCCTGCGCTCTAGAGCCTGCAAGCCATAACTACTGAGCCCATGTGCCACAACTACTGAAGCCCATGCGCCTAGAGCCTGTGCTCCATGACGGGAGAAGCCACCACAATGAGAAGCCCGCGCACCACAACGAAGAGTAGCCCCTGCTCGCCACAACTAGAGAAAGCCCGTGTGCAGAAACAAAGACCCACCACAGCCAAAAATAAAAACAAATTAATTAATTAAAAAAAAAAGATGAAATCTTGCAAGAACATGAATGGACCTAGAGGGCATTATGCTAAATGAGATATAGCAGACAGAGAAAGAGAATTACCTTATGATGTCATTTATATGTAGAATCTATAAAACAAAACAAATGAAGAAACACAACAAAACAGAAATGGACTCATGGATGCCAAGAACATGCTGGTGGTTGCTAGGTGGGTGGGTGGAGGGATGAGTGCAATAGGTGAGAAAGATTGAAAGGTTCCAAATTCCAGTTATAAAACAAACGTCATGGGGTGTGATGTACAGTATAGGGAATAGAGTCCATGATACTGTAATAACACAGTATGGTGACAAATGGTAACTAGACTTATCTTGGTGATTATTTTGTAGTGTATAAAAATATCAAGTCACTATGTTGTATACCAGAAAACTAATATATAATAATTGCCCATCAAGTATACACCGATTTTTAAAAAGAAGAAAAGGTACTATCTTAAAAAAAAAAGAGTGTTGGGGAACTCCCCAGTGGTCCAGTAGTTAGGACTCCGCGCTTTCACTGCCGAGGGAGCGGATTCGATCCCTGGTCAGGGAACTAAGATCCTGCAAGTTGTGCAGCTCGGCCAAAAAAAAAAAAAGAGTGTAGTGAGATAAAGAGCAGATGTCAGATGAAACTATGAAAGGATGCGGGTTGAAAGGCCATCTGTGAAAGTGTCTGCTGAAGTTTGACTCTCAAGTGGCCCAGACAAACAGAACTTGAAGAGAAGCAGCCATGAGATGCTACTGGAATGTTCATTTGTTTCTTTGTTTAAATGGGGTTTATTATTTTTTTAAAGAAGTTTTGAGTTCACAGCAAAATTGGGCAGAGTACAGAGAGGTGCCACGTGCCCCTGCTCTGCTGTTACTGCTCTCCCCATCCACCCCCTCCGCCCACCCACACAGGTGCTCAGAGTTTCCCTCTCCCCAACTAGCCTATCAACATTCTGGGTGTTGGTCACTATCGATGAATCTGCATGGACACATCATGATCACCAGAGTCCAGAGTTTACACTACGGTTCACTCCTGGTGTTGCACAGTCTATGGGTTTTGACAAATGTATCTTGCCATGAATGTATCACACTGAATAGTTTCACTGCCTTAAAAATCCTCTGTGCTCGACCTATTTATCATACCCCACCCCTTAACCCCGCCACAAACCCCTAGCAACCCACCCTTTCCGTGGTTTGCCTTTTCCCGAATGTCATATGTAGTTGGTACCCTAAGCTATGCCACCTTTCCAGACTGGCTTCTTTCAGTGACTGACATGCACTTAAGGTGCCCCTCCCGTCTCCTGTGGCTCCTTCTCTCTCTCTCATTTCTTTTCAGTGCTGAAGAACATTCTGCTGCATGGATGGAGCCCCGTCTATCTGTCCAGTCACCTCCCGAAGGACATGTTGGTTGCTTCCAAGTTCTGGCAGTTATGAATAAAGCTGCCGTAAACGTCCGGGCGCAGGTTTCTGTGCAGATGGAAGCATTCGACTCATTTGGGTCCATTGATACCAAGGAGCTTGAGGACTGGATCGTATGTAAGAACGTGTTTCATTTTGAAAGACACAGCCCATGTTCACAGAGCTTCTGAAGATGGTCGCTGAGAGCATGTCAGCATGCTGAGGACTCAAGCCAAGGAAGGAGGTAGAATTCAAAGATGCCGGCAGGGAAGATGTGGCCGAGACCGAACCTGACCTCCACCCACTTAGAGCTGACGGCTGGTCCTGAGAATTGAATGGACGTGAAACAGACTCCCAGGAGGGAACCATACACATTTATTTCCCACAAGTTTTACCTGACCAGGGCGCCCTCTAAGGAAATGAAGAAAGACCCAGAGAAGTGGCGAAACCTAAATTCTTTTCTGTTGGGTTGAACAGAGAGGTGATTGTGGAAAAGGAGCCACACTATGTGGGGAGGCTAAGGAGGTTGAGAATTACGCCGCACAAAGTCTGTCTGCACGGAATTCTCTCATTCTCCACTGTCTGCCCTTGACGATCACAGTGTCACTCTCCTTCCAGCAGAGGGAAGGCGTCTTCCTGGGGGGGGTGGGGGCGGGGGGTGCAGTGGTGGGGGTGGGGGTGGGGGACATGTTATCTGCTGCTTCCAGGAAGAAGGGGAAGGCTCAGCTCACCCTTCTTAGACCTGCTTTATTGGGGGGTGGGGGAGGGGGTGTTTATTTGTTTGTTTTGGTTTTGCTTTGTTTTTTGAAGTGTCCGAAGCTCAAGACAATATTCTGGTTTCCTTTACATCTAAGTCCTTTCCCTGGGGTTAGGCTTCTGACAGGAGGAGGGACACATGTTTCTGACATGATGGGCCAGGCAGGCAGAGGAGGATAAGGTGGGTGCGGGCCCGTGCCTGTTCTCTTCTCATGTGTTGGGAAGACGATTCTGCTCTTGCCAGATGGGATCTAATTCCTCCATGAACGATCTAGGAAGATATTAGCTGAAAAGAGGAAGAGCAGAGGTCAGAAGAACGTGGAGAAGACGGATGATAGATGCTGGGGTCTCCTGAGCAGTGATTTCATCAGAGGCACATGCACACGCCTGGTCTCTGGACCACCATGTTTAAGGCCGATTTGGTGTGTAGGTCATTTTCAATGTACGGTGGTACCACCAGGCCACTTTGGGGTACTGTCTCCGGCTCACCTGAGTGGTGCCGTCGTGCCCACGTAAGACGGGGCTCACCCGGGGTTGGCATGGTGCCAGAGAAAGGGAGACGGCGGTATGTCATTGAGCTTAAGGTATTTCCAAGAGAGCGACTCTGAAGCGGTTGAGGCAGAAGGAGAGCAGCTGGGTATCTGTCTGCTTGTTTGTTGGCTGGCGGGGGGGGGGGGGGTGTTGTTTATTTTCTGGACAAGGTGAAAGAACTCTTAAAGTGAAGGCATTTGTACAAGGGGTCTGGCAGGATGGGAGGGTGGGGCTCAGTCCGTGTGCCATGAAATCTAGAGAGTCTAGAGTGGCTCAGACTCAGGCCTTTTCTCGTAAACAGGCGGAGAGGGGAGCTGGCTTTGCTCATGGCAAAGCTAACTAGCACCTCAGTAGTCACGACAGAGGTTCCCAGAATGAACTGATCTGCAGGGGCCAACATGCCTGCAGCCCTTCCCCCTCAGCCCCCAGGTGGTGTACCTTTCACAGGAGAGATTTCTTTCCTACTTGCAGGGAGACAGAGAGGAGATCTTTTGCATGGGTCTTTTCTTAAGTAATATTAATTCAAAATAATCAATATGTCATTAAGGCCTATTTAGAAGTGACCTGCCCTGGACCCTAACAATATACACATACATACATGCAAGAAAGAGAGAGAGAAAGAAGAGACAGAGAGAGAAGGGACAGAGAAATAGAGACAGACAGAAACGTAAAGAGGCAGAGAGAAATAGACAGAGAGACGATGAACACAGGAGACAGGGAATGAGTAGAAGTCACACGATTTCTATCAATCAGTCTGCACGTTGGAACCCAGGCGCCAGGTCCATGCTGCCTGGAGGGGCGGGGATCGCAGGAGGATGTGTGACCAGGAGGCACGAATGCGAATGTGGGGGCCCTGGGGGGGGCCCACCCCAGCGCCAGGATGAGACACGGGACCTGAATGTAAACACAGCATGAGGACCTGGAAGGTTGTTGCCGGAGGGGGCGATGTCTGAATTTTATTTACTTTCAATCCTCCCACTGCGGGCGGACTGAGAAACAGGCAGGAAGGGGAGTGACCCTCCCTAGATCCCAGCGCAGAGCCGGGCCTGTTCAGCTGTGTTCTGTGCTGCGCCGGCCCTTTCTGGAACCCTTCCTGTGCTAAGCCTGTGCATGGGCTCCATGTGATACCAGCCCACGGGTTCTACAGGCACTGTAGGTGTTTCCGGGTCTGTACACCTGATGGCCTCCCTGGGAAGTAGATACCAGCATGACCCCCACTGCGCAGATGGGGGACTGCGGAGGCCCTGAGAGGCACATGGCTTACCTAGGGTCACATTACTGGCAAGGAGGAGCCGGGTCTGAACCCTGCTGTGTCCTCAGAGCTGGGGCCCTGGTGGCACCCAGGCCTCCCCGGGGCTGTGGAGTGGGCCGTGTTGGTGTCACTGCGCAGGGACGTGGCAGGGGTGGGGGTGGGCGGTCAGCAGCCCAGAGGTGCCCTTGGAGAGCTGTGTGTAAGGAGGAAGCCCAGGTAAGGGGACCCCAGGAAGGGACCTCACTTCCCTAGCCATAGAGCCAAGCAGAATTGGAACCTGGGTGACCAGGTGCCTACTTCTCGAGGAGCCCCCTACCCAGCTCAATTGGTTGGAGATGCTCGAATGGACATGTTGTGCTGTGTCCCAATACCCCGAGGCCGTGGCCTCAGGAAAGGCCCCAGAAAGAGTATTTTTGGACGCTGCAGGCATTGGTCAGGTCTCACCCCAGACGCCTTTGGCCATCTGCCCAGAGGGACCCAAAGGTAACACTGGGAGGCCCAGGCCAAGCCAGGCCAGGCCAGGCCGCCGCTCTGATCCCATCCAAGTAGCCCTATGTCCCCCTCCCCGCACGTGTGGAGGTCGGGGCTTCTGTGGGCTGGGTCTGCCTGCCGCTAGAGCAGGGTGATGAGGGGTCAGAGGCCGGGGGCGCCGGTCACGTCCACACCTCCGGTCAAAGCTGGCTGGGTGGGATGTGGAAAGCCAGGGCAGCACGCTTCTGCCCGAGGTCTATCCCAAGCCCTCTAGGTGGATCTCTTGCCTCCCAGGTAGGAGGAGAGCAGACACAGGTCTTGCCCGATCTGGGAGCAGAAATTCGAGTGGGCAGCAGCAGCGGCGGAGATAACGGCCGGGCAGGGCTCTGATACCTCCGGGCCGGGCCAGCTGCTGGTCACTGTCACTGCAGAGCCTCACACTGGAGATCGGCGACGAGCTCATCCAAGGGACACCCGACCCACCGTCTCCCCGAGTGAGGGGCCGGGGCACCACACTGCCCGTGAGGGCAGGTGCAGGCCTCGGGTGAGTGTGGCCATGGACGGTTCCGCGGACCCGGGGCCCAGAGGTAAGCGGGGAAGGCCTCCTGCCCGGACGCCACCCAGGCCGCACCCCAGGCTCCAGCCCCGGGCTTCCACGGAGCTCAGCCCACCCGGCTCTGACCTGGAGCACCATGTCCACCTTCCCCCGAGGCAGCTGGAGCCCACCCAGGCAGAGCACAAGGGTGAGCAGGCCGGGGGTGGGTGCACGTGAGGGCGTGGGGAGGGGTGAGTGCTGGGCCACATGGCGGGGAGTCCCCCGAGGCTGGGGTTGGGCCCGGAGCCAAGGCTGGCCTGAGGCCACCCATCCCATGGACTGCCGGCAGAGAGGACATCCTGCTGTGAGTTCCTGGACTGGGAATTCTCTGGGAAGCTCTGGGTAGAGCTCTGTCCTCGGAAGGGCACATGGAAAGGCAGGCGTGTGGGTCATCTTTTCTGCTGTCACAGCTCCAGCACTTCCCCGGACCTTAAACCTGGCTCCAACTCCCAGACCTTTCTATCTGGAGGTGTTAGCCGCAGGTGCAGGACCAGGGACCAACGAAAGGGAAATCCCAGCCTAAGGAATAGCCTGCCAAAGACGCCGCACCAGGCGAGGATTTACCAGCCCAGCAGGGAGAGCCGGCACGTGCGCCTGCAGGAGACCCAGAGCCTCTCTGGAAACGCCACCCCAGGGGCGGAGCTGGCCCTGCAGCCACCATCGCTGTCTGCTCCCGACCTACACCACCACCATGCTCCCCAGCCCGAACTTTACTTCCCTTGCCCTGTTGTTGTTTCTATTTTTTATTGTTTGTAATTTTGTTGTTTTCTTTCACATGGTTTATGGTATTCTGCACTTCGTTTTTTAAGTTTAAAATAATAAAATTCATGTTCTTTCCATTTTAAATTGTGCAATTCAGGAGCATTAAGCACATTCACAGTGCTGTGCAGCATCACCACTGTCTAGTTTCAGACCCTTTCATTCCCCCTCCCCCCAGTGAAACCCTGTACTGAAACCGTGCTCGCCCCGTTCCTCTCTTCCCCAGCCCCTGACAACCCCTAATCCTCTTTCTTTCTCTGTTTCTTTACCTATTCTGGGTGTTTCCTATCAATGAAATCATACAAAAGGAGGCTTTCTGTTTCTGCCCACATATCTTAAGAGGGGACTGGTGAATTCTTGTATTTCTTTTTTCATCTGAAATAGCATTTTGGTATTTGAAAGGGAAATCCAGGTGGATTAAAGATGTCACGTACAAAACGAAGCCCGTTTAGTAAATATGTGCGTAGTCTCAGGGTACACACTGCTGTTCTAAGTGTGACACCCCAGCCAGAAGACAGAAAGGAAGTGCTGAGCTCTTCCTGTGGCCCCAAAATAACTAACAAAACGAAACCAAGAAAGACAAACCCCAACACAAACTGGAAAAGCATTCCTCATAACCCAGAGCCAGAGAAAGACCTGACATCCCTGTGGCCCCAAAACCGTCTCGAAAATCAAACGTTCTGAAAAGAAACAGAAAAACACATGCAGTTGCAATGAGAGGCTATGCAGATGGTCAGTGTAGTTAGAGACTGCTTGACCTCTCAGATGAGGACACACGCAAATGCAAACACTGGGGACACTGCATTGGTCACCATCATCGAGGTAGGCAGTTAGTCTGGTGACGACCAGCCCTGGGGACCACGTGAGCGAGCAGAGTCCCCAGCAGATCCCCCAAAGGGAAGAGTGAACGGACACTCCTCCCCGGGGGAACTGTGTGCAGGACCCATCATAGTGCCACAGGTGCATCCCTTTACCCTTTACTAGCAGTGCAGATCCTTAGAGGGGATCCCACCCCAATTCTTGCACAATTTTTCCTGTCAGCTTAGACGCCAACCCTCGGCACCCCAGAGCTGCAGCCCTGGTGGCACCTGAGGAGACAGAACTCTTTCAGGTGTGCACACGGCCAAGTCCACCATGGAGGGCGGACGTGCCAGTGGGTCAGAGGAGGGGGCGAGGGGGGGCTCAGCGCCCCCTGTGTTCAATGCGGGAAGTGCAGGCCACACCTCATTTCCAGTTCACTGGACACAGCGCCCCTGCTGGCAAAACTGCTGAATCCATTAAACTGTGGAAATTCAGTCTGAAATGGAACCAAATATCCCATACGGTCTCCAAAACAGTTAAGGAACAATGAATTGGAAACCCTACGGGATGAAATGAATGTAGATGCAAACTTTGCAACTTACACCAGATCATTCAAAATTATTCAGAGACACATTTTAAACGCAAACTTCTCAATATTATAGAAGAAAATATAGCAGAAAATTGACATGAGCTTTGAGTCTTAACACACAACACAAATAGGCAATCCACAAAGAAAAACAAGGAATACTGTGGACTTGATAAAATTAAAGATTTCTAATCTGTGAAAGACCTTATTCAGAAAAGCAAAAGACAAGAACTAGGAGACAAATATTTGCAAACACATGTAATAAAGGATTTGTCTCCAAATAGACAAAGAACACTAACAGAAACAATCCCTTTAAAAATAGGAAAAGATCTGAAGGGACACCTGGCCAAAGTTACCCAGATAGCATGCAAAATTATGCACACGACTGAGGGGCAGAAAAACAATGGTCCAGCTCAACTCCCTGAATAATGTGTGACCCTGGACTAGTCCTGTTCTTCCTGGAGGCATCAGAGAGATGGAGAGGGAGGAAGGGGAAGAGGGCCAGATATGTTGACATATAACTCTAACCCTGACCACACTCCTCACTTTCATTCAACATAATTAAATAAAAAGAAATAAGAGAAATCTGATGGCAGAGGAAAAAGTAAAATTGTCACTCTTTGTAGATGGCATTGACACTCTATGTAGAAAATGCTGAAGGCAACACCCAAAACCAAATAGAACTCATCAGAAAACACAGTTAAGTTGCAGGATACAAAATTAATCTACAGAAATTGGTTGCATTTCTGTGCACTCACAACAAACTATCAGAATGAGAAATTAAGAAAACAATTCCATGGACAATGACATTAACAAAAATAAAATACCTAGGAGTACACCTAACCCAGGAGGTAAAAGACCTGTACTCAGAAAACTGGAAGCCATTGATGAAAGAAAATGAAGATGATGCAAACAAATGGAATGATATGCTGTGCTCGTGGAACGAAAGAATTCGCATTGTTAAAATGCTTCCACACCACCAAGGCAATCGAGAGATATGATGCCATTCCTCTCAAAATATCAGTGGATTTTCTCAGAAAACTACAACAAAAAATTCCAAAATGTGTTATGGAAACACAAAAGAACCTAAAGAGTCAATAAAATCTTAGGAAGAAGCACAAATTTGGACATATCATATTGCCTGATTTCAAGCTATACTGCAAACCTAGAATCATCAAGACAGCATGGTATTGGCACAAATGAAATAAACATAGATACAAGGAACATAACTGAAAACACAGAAATAAACCCACGCTTATATGATCAATTCATCTATGGTGAAAGAGGTGAGAATATACAATGGGGAAAAGACAGCCTCTTCAATAAATGGTGTTGGGAAAAGTGGACAGCTACACGCACAAAAATCACCATTGGATTCCGTTCTCATACCATCTACAAAGACAACCTCAAAATAAATCCAGCACTGCAAATACTTCAATCCTGAAGCCATAAAACTCCTATTAGAAAACATAGGAAGTACACTCTTTGACATCAATCTTAGCAGTATTTTTTTGGATTGGTCTCCTCAAGCAAGGGAAACAGAAGCAAACTAAACCAAAAGGACTCTATCCAACCAAAAATGTTTTCAACAGCAAAGCCAACCATACACAAAACCAAAAGAAAGCACACTGAGTGTGAAAAAATATTTGCAAATAGTGTATCTGATAAGGGGTTCATAATCAAAACCAGACCAAGAACTCACACAACTCAACTTCCCAAAAAACCCCTAACCCTAACCCTAACCCTAACCTGTATAATTCTTCCTTTTAGGGGGAAACATTGTGGAAGGCAGACCATGCTGCTGTTAGCAAAAGGTTCTTGTCCTTTACCCACAGTATTAAGTTTTGGGGGAGATTCAAACTGATCCTTGACTCTGAGTGTACTCATTTTAATCATTCCCTAGACTCACAATAAAATAAGTACATTGATGCAGGAAATCAGCCCTTTCTAACTATTAATAATGAATTTTAGCCTTGCATATGCTTGAATAAACAGTTGAGAAAATGCTTTTCTACAATTTTATTGTCTAAAATTATCTTGTCTCAATTTGTCTTTCTTGCAGAGGCTTTTCTCTCAAATCTAGTAGCTAGCAAGACCATCTTTGCTAAGGTAGACAGGTTAGCAGAAATCATCAATTGCCAGAGACCCAAGGATTTAAATAATGTTTTAAATGACTGGTCTCAACGAACTTATAGTTACCAGGGGGGAATTGAGGAGGGAAGGGATAGCCAGGAGGTTTGGGATTGACATGTACACACTGCTATATTCAAAATGGATAACCAACAAGGAGCTACTGTATAGCACAGGGAACCCTGCTCAATGTTATGTGGCAGCCTGGATGGGAGGGGGTCTGGGGGAGAATGGATACGTGTACATGTATGGCTGAGTCGCTTTGCTGTGCACCTGACACTATCACAACATTGTTAATAGGCTATACTCCAATATAAAATAAAAAGTTTAAAAAAATAAAATAGGGCCTTCCCTGGTGGCACAGTGGTTGAGAGTCTGCCTGCCGATGCAGGGGACACGGGTTCGTGCCCCGGTCCGGGAGGATCCCACATGCCGCGGAGTGGCTGGGCCCGTGAGCCATGGCCGCTGAGCCTGCACGTCCGGAGCCTGTGCTCCGCAACGGGAGAGGCCACAGCAGTGAGAGGCCCGCGTACTGCAAAAAAAAAATAAATAAAATAAAATAAAATGATCAAATAAATAAATAAATAAAAATAAACGAATGGTCCCAGAAACTGAACTCACTGACGTCTCTAGTTAACAAAACTACACACCTCATTGCCAAAGAGGAGATGATGCATAATCTATAGTAAGGGTCTCCATGCCCTTGATGCTTTCAGAAAAGATTTAAAATCAGAAGTCATATATTAAAAAAGACTTATATGATGTATATGTTGGGGTTGTTTTTTTTTTCTATTCTCAGCTCTTTTATCTAAAATTTAAAAGGTAGTCAATATATTTGAGGCCCCTTTCGATCTTTCTATTCCTCGATTTCATTATTAACTTTGTATTTGCAGTTGGTGCAAAAATATATAATATATATATAATACATTTCTATTGTCTGATGCTCAAGAAATTGTCAAAACTTACCTAAATATGTTTTTCTATCATTTGAAAACTTTTTTAGCTATTATTTGTTTTCATTCAGCTAACAACCCAAATTAAAATAATAAAAAAGCAGTATGTGGGCATGAGTGCCTTGAGAAGGGGTCACCACGTTGTCATCCTTACAGTACTCTATTTGTTGTGAGTTGTACGAACTGCTCCTTTCAGAGCAGCCATCTTGTTTTTGGCGGGAATATATTACGGGGCATGGTCTTTCTGATGTCTGCTTATTCAGTGAGTGTGAGATGATTTTTATCACTTTCATTGGTTTATTTTGACTGTAATGTATTTTTTTCTGCATTAAAGTTTGAATTACTTAACAGAAAAAAAAAACCAGTATATGCATGTTTACTTTCTGTGGTTACCTGTGTTTCTAAACATTTTGTGGGATAGTAATTTAAGTGTTTTTTAGGTAAATAAATTTTGTTGTAAAGCTGTTGATTATTTAGTAGAATTTAAAAAGCAACATAGAATCTTTAAGAACATTTGGGATAAAGTTGTGATTTGTGAAGAATCTGTATTTTAGTGTCGTGTCAGAAAGTCTCTAGATGGTGTACAGAGCTATCAAGTAGGCTATAGACACTTTTTTTTTTTGAGTCAAACTAGTTTTAATCACAGTAGCTTATTTTTACCCCCTTCCCTTGACTTGACCAGTCGTTAAACTAAATCAACTGACATTGTGTTGACACAGTTTAATACACCAAGTCATTTTGATAAGACTCCTTTGTGGCTTTAACTTCTATGTCTAATTACATCATTAACGCTCCAAATTCATTTTCTCCCTATAGGAACTTCAGTTCCATTATAATGTGTGCTAGATAACAACTTAAGATGCATTAAAAATGACCAGAAAAAGAGACTTCAGGACACCCTTTCTGTAAATGGTATAGCGCTGACATTTTTTTTCAAGCAGAATTAAACAAAAGTAGTTTCACTGTCAAAAGAAACATCTGAGATCACTTACTATGAGTAAATTTTAGAAATTTAAAATTTTGGTTTCAGAGAAAATAGAAAAGAAACCAATGTTAGCATATTTTAAATATGTTTAAATAAAGAAAGTATAAGGTCTACTTTTTAAAAAATACAAATAAGGAGAGGCGGGGAAGACATTCTGGAAACAGCAGTTCTCATAATTCATTTTCCATTTAACGGTCACTAAACTGCTATGTTTCATGATCCCAGGGGCTGGAGACAATTGTGGAACCTCTATTTTTTTTCTGAGTCATTGTGAATAATAACATTGTACTGATCTAATTTTATTCTTTGGAAATGTAATATCTTGGCCACATTAATAACAACATCTACTATCACTGTCTTTAAAAACTAACCAAAAATATGGCAAGTTCAGAAACATCAGAAGTTCACACTAGCAGTAAGAATGATTTTAATTTTCTTTTGAATGAAAAGGATAGAAAATAAAATCCTTTGCATTGTTAACTTGTAAATTGAGTTGGAATTAATTTGAATCTAGCTTCTCCTTTACTTCATCTTTCTAGGGACTCACTCACCTTGTAGTTGCCAAACCTGGACTATTTGGCCAAATGTGTTGCTGTAAAGATCTAAAATGCTCCTTTTCTTTGTTTTTTATTTAACATGCTCACCCTCAGACTAAGCTTTTTGTGTGTTCTGATTTGGTGCCATTTGTAACTGTGTCCCAGTGGCCACATCCCACTTGACTTAATTAAGTGCTTATCCATTTTTTTGTTTTTTCTGTTCAAGCAAACTTAAGACTTATTACCAGTTTCTTAGTGTTACGAAGAAGACTCCATTATCGTAAGGCAGTGATGTATGATATGTTCAGAACCTAAAATCCTGGCTCCCATTTCAGACCTAAGGCTGGCATGCATGAAAAGGATAGAGCCACTTTGTTTTAATATGGAGAAGAGAATACTTGACTTATTGTTTTCATTAGGTTACTAACCAGCAGGAGAGGTGATGGGCCACTGTTTTTGTTTTTGCTTTTTTAACGAAATGCCTTTTACCCTTTATTTCTATATAATTTATGTTTTTAGAGTTCAATTGTTATTTCTGTAATTATCTTCAGTTTCCATATGCTTATTATTGAATCACTGAAAAACTCGTCTTTAAAATTCTTATCATTCCATTCTATCTCTTATAAGTGTTAAATGTATGATAATTTTAAATTACCTTCAGCTCCTGGATATAACTGCAAGAAAAGTACTAATTTGTGGGTATTTAAGAAAAGCCGGAGAATAAACTCATGCTTTAAAATATCACGTCTCTTTTCAACTCTTTTACTGTTTATAACAAAAAGCCATAGATAATTTCCATCTTTCTTTCAAAATCATGTTATCTCTCTAAACCTGTTTTTAAGCAGTGGGAAAACATTTTGTACGTGGCAACCGGTTGGCTTTTTCCCCTGGATTCTTTCTGATTCGGGCGGGGTTGGTGAAAGGTTGTGCCTTGCTGTGTTCGACCAATGGGTCTCTAACTCAGCACACAAGGGAATCACCTTCGGGGCTTGCTCCACCGTGGATCTCTGGGCCCACCCCCAGAGTTCCTGACCCAGTAGGTGAGGCCCAAGAACTTTAATTCCTAACCAGCTCTCAGGTGATGTGGGCGTTGCTGATCCGTGCACTACACTTGGAGAACCACTCCTGATACCTGCAGTAAATGCTAGAAAAGAACCATGTTGAGTTTTTTAAAGATATTTTTGTGAGAAAAAAATACTGAGTGAACATGGACATCAGTAAAGTTAGGATTGTGCTGCAGGGTGATGCTTATCCAGTGTCAGTTGTTTTTGAATCCAGTTTTATCCTGCCCCCTGAGATGCAGAGAAATGTCACTTTTTGAGTGGACATAAAACAATGTCCCTAACTTGGAGTTTAGTATTTCCTACGTTGAAAGAATTGAATGACATCTCTTTGAAGATTGCAAAGGCTTTATCATCTTGCTATTTCCTCCATATAAGATTGGGAACGATGTTTTTATCTTTGTATCCATCATTCTGTTACATAGTAGAAACCTAGATAATTGTTGAATTAAATTGTTTTAACCAATTAATCTTTTTCACCCTTCATTAGCATATTTTACTTTTTAAAGTTTATTTATTTATTTATTTATTGTCTGCTTTGGGTCTTTGTTGCTGCACGCAGGCTTTCTCTAGTTGTGGCGAGCGCGGCTACTCTTCGTTGCGGTGCGCAGTCTTCTCATTGTTGTGGCTTCTCTTGTTGCGGAGCATGGGCTCTAGGCACGCGAGCTTCAGTAGTTGCAGCACTGAAGTTGTGGTTCGCGGGCTCTAGAGCACAGGCTCAGCAGTTGTGGCGCAAGGGCTTAGTTGCTCCACGGCATGTGGGATCTTCCAGGACCATGGCTCGAACCCGTGTCCCCTGCATTGGCAGGCGGATTCTTAACCACTGCGCCACCAGGAAAGCCCTGCAATTTTGTTTTGATCCTCAACTTCCAACTTTTATTTACCCTGTAAGCATGCAGTTCAGTGGTATTAGTTATATGCACAGTATTGTACAACCATCACCACTATTTCCAAAATTTCATCATCCCACATGGAGGCTCTGTAACCATTAGCAGCAGTTCCCCACCCTCCTCCTTCCCCAGCCCCTGGTAACTTCTGATCTCCTTTCTGTTTCTGTGAATTTGCCTACTCTAGATATTTCATATAAGTGGAGTCACACAATATTTGTCCATTTTGTGACTGGGTTATTTCCCTGAGCATGTTTTCAAGGTTCATCCATGTTGTAGCATGCGTCAGAACTTCACTCCTTTTACGGCTGAGTAGCATTTCATGGTATGGATAGGCCACATTTTGTGTCTTCATTCATCTGTTGATAGTCACTTGAATTTTTCCTACCTTTCGACTACTGTGATCAGTGCTGCTGTGAACACGGGTATGCAACTGTCTGTTTGAAGTCCTGTTTTCAGTTCTTTTAGGTATATTGGCTTAAAAACAGCAACAACAAAAAGATTCAGAGGAAGTTGTAAAGATTGTGCAGACATGGAGATCAGCTCGGGGCTTTGTGACCACCTAGAGGGGTGGGATAGGGAGGGTGGGAGGGAGGGAGATGCAAGAGGGAAGAGATATGGGAACATAGGTATATGTATAACTGATTCACTTTGTTATAAAGTAGAAACTAACACACCATTGTAAAGCAATTATTCTCCAATTAAGATGTTAAAAAAAAAAAGATTGTGCAGAGAGGTCCTTTGTACCCTTCACTCAATTTGCACACTGGCTTTTAAAACCAAAAGGAAGTTTAGGCACAAAGGAATAATGTGGTAGACCAGAGAGAGATCAATTCCTGATAAAGCTGTTATTATTTAAATCTTATCTCACTAACCATAAAGACAAATTCCAAAAGAACTGTTACCTTGGACCTACTGTCAGGGGGGCCCAGAGTCAATGGAATAGGAACCACTTGTGATCAGAGTGATAAGACCAAATGTCAACCATGTTGAACGTGTGTCAGGTGCATAAGTCCCAGCAGTGCAATCAGCATTAAGTAAAGCACTCCTGTCTTCAGAATAGCTGGTCTTATATCTGAAACCCACTAAGGATGTTTTAGGGTTTTAGAACCCTAAAACATCTAAAGCACATTTGGCATCACTGGGAGAAATAAAGAGTATTATTTAGACCTTGGACCTAGTTGGTTCTAACCAGTCTGTGTCATGTCTTCAATGGCTATGCCGTTGTTTAAAGGTTGTACCATGCCTCCTTATCTCCTTTCTCACAAGTATTTTTCAAGATTGAGCGTTGACTCCCTCAGGATTGGCTGTGGAGGGAGAATCTTAATGCACGGTGAAAGCACGGAAGTTAGGCTACATGTAAGGTGAATCTTGGACAAAAAAGAATCTTGGTCAGCTCTACTGAATGTGGGTGGAGACTACCCAAGGCCACGAATACCAGGAGAATATGAAGAGATGCCTTTCTGCCTACAACGAAAGCTAGTGCCGTTATTTGGCCAAAAGTGGTGCTTCTGGGCCACGGGCCACGGGCATCTTCATTTCAGAAGAGTAGCTCTGCTCTGCATTTGCATGACTAAAAGTCCCCTCAAGGGACTTGCCTAGAATGAAAATGGATTAACGTCAGCTTTGAAATGACAAGTTTTCATTTCCTATCCGTGGCAAAGAGAGCTCAGCCCCAGGAAGTCGCTGTCTGTTCATTCAACCAGGCTCCCCCTGACATAGTCAGGCCCAGGGCAAGAGTGCAGATGGACACCCATAGACCATATGTCTAATATTTAAAAATTATAAGCCAATACAGGGAACTATACTCAGTATCTTGTAACAACGTACAATGGAAAAGAATCTGAAAAACAGCATATATATATATAATATATATATATATGAATGACTTTGCTGTACACTTGAAACTAACACATTGTAAATTATACTTCAATTTTAAAAAGAGCATTAAAAATAAATAAATAAATATTAAAAATAAATAAAAATTAAAAAGCATTATTTTGTACAAATAATAAAAGTCACTAAATAAACATTATTTATACATCACACGCACAAAATAATCTGGGCCACCTTTTCCGAAACTTTCGGATGTAGAAATAACGCTCTCGACGTGAGAAGCTTTAGCTACAAGGAATAAAGCCGGTGTCACAGAGACACCTTAGGTTTTCTGTATTGCCATACATACAGCCTTGTTATTTGATACGTGATGAGTACCAAACCTGCAGTAAAAATCCTCTTTGTCTTTAAGTCTAATATTTCTGAATTTAGTGCCCTGATTAATTTCACATCTTAATTTGAACTTTGGACATTTTCCTTGAACTGTGAAAGAAAACTTTCTGGTTCCATAATGCCTTTTTAAAAAATGCTTAAATGCCACTTGAAAGTACAGAAAGTTAAAAGGTTAAAGCAATATGATGTAAAATAATTTTACTTGATCAAGACTTTAGGATTGTATTCATTTAAAATTTTTGAGGATTTGAAGGATTAGATAAGTTTAAAAGAACTAACTAATCTTCAAGAAAGAGCAAAGATAATGCTGGGAAAGAATAACGTTTCTAAAAATGCATATCATGTCTGCCACTGCTGAACGCACAGCGTAATGCCTCGCTACAGAATACCAAACAGCTGGTTTCCTGGTGTGTCCACATCGATTTCCATGGTGTGTAGAATGCAGGGCAGGTATTTTATTCAAAGTGTTCCCACTTAATGAAAACGCTATATAAGACCACATCCCCGTCACTTTTTGAATGCAAATCTTGAAAGAGAAGCTAATGTCATTTTCTTCTGCTGTCAGTACTTAGGGATTACGGTAAGAGTTTGGAAATAAATTCTTCCTTTAAGATTTAGATTCAAGTAGCAATATATTCTGGACCAAAGCAGATAAGCAGATACATAATGACTCCCTGGCTGACAAAAATCTGACTCTAAGAAGGTAAGCTTCTAGAAGCCCACTTTTCACAACTAGTTGACAACTAAATTCTCAACATCTGGAAGGTAGCTATGCTCACCACTATGCCACCAACGCTAAATTCTCAACATCTGTAACTAGTTTGCTTAATTTTATGTTATGGAAATTTCACCTTAGGTTTTTTTAAGATAAGATCACAACTCATGTAAATATAAAATACACATATCAAGGAATTTATTCAACTTACAATTAATAAAGGAGCCAGTAAGATGTTAAAAGATGTTCCAAGGGATCCTTATGTAAGAATAAAACTGCTAGTCAGATACAAAATTGGTTAATGTCCAACAAGGCCATGCATTGTAACGTCCTGAGGTTACCTATTTTGCCAGACAGGAATTATTTGAATCACTAGTGGACAGAAATCTGTATCCATCTCTGCTCCTACAGAATTTTATTTATTTTTTTTATAAATTTTATTTATTTTATCGATTTTATTTTTGGCTGCGTTGGGTCTTCGTTGCTGTGCGCGGGCTTTTCTCTGGTTGCGGCGAGCGGGGGCTACTCTTCATCGTGGTGCGCGGGCTTCTCATTGCGGTGGCTTCTCTTGTTGCGGAGCACAGGCTCTAGGTGCCTGGGCTTCAGTAGTTGTGGCTCGTGGGCTCAGTAGTTGTGGCTCGCGGGCTCTAGAGCACAGGCTCAGTAGTTGTGGCGTACGGGCTTAGTTGCTCCGCGGCATGTGGGATCTTTCCAGACCAGGGCTCGAACCCGTGTCCCCTGCATTGGCAGGCAGATTCTTAACCACTGTGTCACCAGGGAAGCCCCAGAATTTTAAAATAGCCCAGAACGTGTCAAGATCAGCACTGCACTGAAAGAAAACCAGCAATCTCTTTTACCTATTTCCAAGTTTTAAATACTTTTTCTATACTTAAAAGTGGTTTAGAGACTGTCATACAAAGTGAAGTAAGTCAGAAAGAGAAAAACAAATATCGTATATTAACGTATATATGTGGAACCTAGAAAAATGGTACAGATGAACCGGTTTGCAGGGCAGAAATTGAGACTCAGATGTAGAGAACAAACGTATGGGCACCAAGGGGGGAAAGCGGCGGGGGGTGGTGGTGGCGTGATGAATTAGGCGATTGGGATTGACATGTATACACTGATGTGTGTAAAATGGATGACTAATAAGGACCTGCTGTATAAAAAAATAAACAAAACAAATTTTTAAAGTGGTTTAAATGGTACATTTTATGTTATTACATTTTACTATAGTAAGAAATCAAATGAGAAATACACATACATACGCACATACACATTTTTTCTGCTATTGTGCATGTCTGCCTCCCAGGAGAAGAAGGGGCACCATGTGGATGACAGTTAAATTCTCATTAGTGATGAACAAATGGTCATTCTGGTGTCACACACCAGTACTGCAATGGGTAGAGAGTGTATATTCATCCCTGAAAGATGGATCTGCTCTTTGAGCTGGAAACACTGGGTTTCTGTGCCTGCAAGGCCAGAGGTCAGACTTGGTAGAAAATTCACCAAGGTAACAAATGTGAACTGGTGAAGTCTTTCTTGATAGACAGCTCTTTGTACTCTCCCTGGTCAAAGAGAGAAGAGAGTCTTTTTCTTATTTTGAACTTTAACAACTTCATGTTGGCCCTGAAGCATTTTATTTTCAGATCTTGAAATCAAATGTTTAACCATTTATCTACTTCTCTGACTTTTGAGATATACCATACTGTTGAAATAAGTTTACTAAACTCCAATTACTGTGGCATGTTTGCTGAGATATTCAGGCAAATTACTCACTACTTGAAGTCATCCGAAGTATACTCAATTGTGAGGTAAAAGCTGGATGGGAAACAAGCGCCTATAGAACACTTGCGCCTTTGTAAGGAAGCTCTGTTCCTTCCCGTGAGATAACTATCACTCATTTCCTTCCTGGTCTTTCGATTCCCATGCTCTTTGTGAACGTTTATGGCAGGGTTTTATGTTGAGGAGAACATTGGCCGATATTCCATTCAAGTGCTCTTTCTGTCAAGAGCGTTTTCGAGCTCTTTCCTGGTTATAGTAGTTACACTACAGCTTGGTAGAGTTGCATTACATGCTGCTTCTTTTGATGTGGTATCCTCATGACGTGTATGTTTATGAACTACCTGCTTCTCCGATATATGGTAAACTGTCAAAACAGTTTCCTTGGAATCCCGGGGTTTGGATCAAAATCACCCAGTTCTGCTACTCAAAGTGAATTAAACTAGGAGAATTGCTGAGAGCTGTTTCCATTTCCTTCTTTCAGATGCACCTGGAAGCACTGAGTCACAAGGTTGTTTTCAAAGTTCATGTCCTATAGTATTTCCCATCACTTTGGGCAAGAAAACTATCGGTGTCCTACTCGGGCTAAGTGAAACGAGAGGAGGTGATTGTGCATAGATCTACCCAGGAGAGAACCTGTACAGAGAGCCAGGACTCTGGGAGTCTCACTGCCAGTTACTGATGCGGAGATAATTCATCGAGACTTTTCTGCTGTGTTCCCACTGCCATGGAAGACTCAACAACAAACAAGCAAGATATTTTCTCTCTTTCATTCCAAGAAGCCTTTGTGTTTCATGGCCCATCTCCCTTTCCCAAAGGGCTACGTCGTATGGGCTGAGAAGAGGAGTTATGGGAATGCTCTCCCCTCTACCTCTGGGTTCATTTGAGGAATAAGCAGTTTATTCAGCGAGCCAGATGTTGTCGGGGGATGGGGAGAAAACTGGCATAACTCCCCTGGGGAGGAGAGAGTTGGTTACACCTGGAATAATTACACCTTGAAACCCACTCCACTTTTGGTTTTATAAATTATGAGATATAAGAAAATTTTATTGTTTAAGCCATTTCGAGTCTTAGTTTTCTGTTACTTTGCAGCCCCAAATATTGTAACATACTTACATATATAAAATCTGTCCAAAAATGTACACAAGTGAGACCATTCGGACACACTGCTCGGTACTTTGCTTTGTTCATTAAATATGTCTTGTGGCTGTTTCCATATCTCCTTGTACAGATCTATCCCTCCTCTTTTTAATGGGTGCATGGATTTTCAATGTATTAAATAACATCATTTATCAACCAGCCCCCAGTGATTGAATGGTTGTTTCCGGGATTTTTAATTTTTAATTTAAAAATTATTTTAATTATCTTTTCCATTTTTCCCCAGCTTTAATGAGGTGTGACTGACAAATAAAAACTATATATATTTGGCACTTTCCCGGTGGCGCAGTGGTTAAGAATCCGCCTGCCAATGCAGGGGGAGCGGGTTCGAGCCCTGGTCCGGGAAGATCCCACATGCCGCAGAGCAACTAAGCCCATGCGCCACAACTACTGAGCCTGTGCTCTAGAGCCCGCAAGTCACAACTACTGAGCCCACGTGCCTAGAACCCGCGCACCGCAACGAAGAGTAACCCCCACTCGCGGCAACTAGAGAAAGCCCAGGCACAGCAGTGAAGACCCAACGTAAGCAAAAATAAATAAATAAATAAAACTGTATATATTTAAAGTGTACATGATTTTTTTGAGAGTTTTGAAAATATTTTATTATTCCTGACGGTTATATAATTTTAATGATTTTATACACACTAAACATTTAATACAGAGAAATAATAATGTATATGTCTTTTGTTCCCTTTGAATCCACATTATCACGTAACTGTGTAAATAGCAGTTCTAACTGGGCCATGAACTGGGATTGGAAAAGCCAAATGATTCAACAGAACCTTAACCTGTGCCTAGTTGAGCCTAATCTTCTTGTGGTAGGAGGAATCCAAAAACATTTTCAAAGCCTTTGGAGTTAATTCTTGGCGTTACATGTTGTTCCACAGAAATGCAAGAGTAGAGGGATCTACTGATAAAAGCTTGTCAGGAAGAGAATTTTATTTTTATTTTTTTTAATTGAGGTAACATTGGTTTATAACATTATACAAGTTTCATGTGTACAGCATTCTAATTTGACTTCTGTATACACTACAGTGTGCTTACCACCAAAAGTAGAGCTTCCATCTGTCACCATAGAGTTGACTCCCTCCATCTGTCACCATAGAGTTGACTCCCTCCGTCTGTCACCATAGAGTTGACTCCCTTTACCCATTTTGCCCTTCCCCCCGCCCCCTTTCCCCTCTGGTAACCACCAACCTGTTCTCTGTATCTATGTGTTAGTCTTTGTTTTGTTTGTTCACTTACTACTTTTTAAAAAAATTTTATTGAAGTATAAGTTGATTTACAATGTTATGTTAATTTCTGCTGTATAACAAAGTGACTCAGTTTTACATATATATTCTTTTTCATATTCTTTTCCATTATGGTTTATCACAGGATATTAGTTTCCTGTGCTATGCAGTAGGACCTTGTTGTTCATCCATTCTCTATATAATAGTTTGCATCTGCTAATCCCAAACTCCCACTCCATCCCTCCCCTCTGGCAACCACAAGTCTGTTCTCTCTGTCTGTAAGTCTGTTTCTATTTCATAGGTAAGTTCATTTGTGTCATATTTTCGATCCCACATATAAGTGACAGCTTATGGTATTTGTCTTTCTCTGTCTGGCTTACTTCACTTAGTATGATAATCTCTAGGTCCATCCATGTTGCTGCAAATGGCATTATTTCATTCTTCTTAATGGCTGAGTAGTATTCCATTATATATATGTATGTACCACATCTTCTTTATCCATTCATCTGTCAATGGACATTTAGGTTGTTTCCACGTCCTGGCTATTGTGAACAGTGCTGCTATGAACATAGGCATGCATGTGTCTTTTCGAATTATGGTTTTCTCCAGGTATATGCCCAGGAGTGGGATTGCAGGGTCATACAGTAACTCTATTTTTAGTTTTTTAGGGAACCTCTATACTGTTCTCCATAGTGGCTGCACCAATTTACATTCCCACCAACAGTCTAAGAGGGTTCCCTTTTTTCCACACCCTCTCCAGCATTTATTATTTGTAGAATTTTTAATGATTATTAGCCCCCAATTTAGAGATGAGAAAGCTAAGGCTTAGTGAGGTTCAGTGTACTGCCCACACCATATGCTGTTGGATGTGTGTGTACATTGTGAAAATGTGACCACAGTGGCGCTGATTAACATATCCATCACCTCATATGGTTACCTTGTGTGTGTGTGTGTGTGTGTGTGGTGAAAACCTCTATCATCTGCTCTCAGGACATTTCAATTATATGACACATCACTGTGTCTTATTACTGTAGTTACCATGCTGTACATTAGAGCTCCAGAACTTATTCCTCTCGTAACTGGAAGTTTGTACCCTTTGACCAACATCTCTGTATTTCCTCCGTAGCACCCTCAATTTTTATTATTTTTACAGCTTTACTGACACACAGTAAACTTCCCATATTTGAAGTGTGCATGCTGATGCGTTTTCAGATCCGTATACATCCCCGCCACTCTCACCAACAGCAAACAGTGAACATATTTGTCACCCTCAAAACTTTCCTGGTGCCCCTTTCTTCCTGTCTCCTGCCACCAGCCGCAATCATCCTTCTTTTAATGAAGCCATAGACTTTCATTGTATTAGATATCGTCATTTATTAACCAGTCTCCATTTCTGGGGGATGATTTTCCCTAGATTTTGTTCTTAATTTTAATTTTTTTTTTTTTACCTATTACAGACACTGCTCCTGTAAACATCCTTGAACAGCTATCTTGGTTTGGTTGTTCTCTTAAAGACATAAAACCTCACTGACATTTCGCTTCTTATGTTCTTTAAAGTCACAGTTCAAATTATTATTCAGATGACCCACCAGGTACCTTTCATGCACCATTTGAAAACTTCTTGGCCTCATCTGTCACTTTTCCAGTCACCAAGGCAGTGACCATTTCTGTGTAGATGTGACGGATTTCAAGCTGGTGTGGCCACACCAGGTTCTGCCCTGGGTCTGCTTCACCGCTTCCCTCCTCCTGCCCTAGGGCTTCCCTGTTGACATAGCAGGACCCCAGCTTGGCACCCACGTGAGTCTGTGCTACAGAAAGGGAGGGGGGTCAACATCCCAGGAGGCGAACGTTTGACCAGTTGGAGAAGGGAGTCAGGTGCTGTTTCTCCTCCCTGCACCCCCAGCCCGCTCCCCGGGGAGACTGTCCTAAGGTGCCAGTTACGTGACTCCTTGGAGGATGGTCCCCCAGGACTGAGCAGCTAAGGGGCAGCAGGTTTAAGGACGCATCTTCCTCCCGGTAGTGCCTCTCGCTCCTTCCAGGCCTCCTTGCCCTGGTCCCTCACTCCTCTGCTGCCTGAAATTGCACTCCCTAACACAGCAGGAGCACGTAAGCTTTCGCCTGAAGATGTGCTTTCCGGGGAATCCAGGCAAAGACAATTGGACTTCCCACATGATTATACTGACTTTAAGCCATCTGTAAATCTTCTTAGTTATCAACGTTGTAATTAAATACTGAGTTTTGGGGATTGTAAAGGATGGTATGCAGCAAATGCAGACCTGCTCCCTCCTCTTCTGGATAAGAGAGGTGTAAGAGGATGAGGGGTCCGGGAAGTAGCAGAGACTTTGACAAAAACGCAGCCTATAACCTTGTTCACTGTCCGCCTTCTCCCCCCTTCCCTCCTCTGTGCCCTGATGTCTGTCCTTCATCTCAAGCATTCTTCTGAGGAGGCCCTTTGGAGGACACCCACACCAGCCATCACAGGTGCCCTGTTGCTGTCTTACCTGGTCTCTCAGCAGCATTTGGCTCAGTTAAGTGCTGCCTGATTGAAGGCTTCCCTAGGCTCCTATGCCGGAGTTACCATCACACCCTACCTCAGGGACTGTTTCTGGGCCAGCATTGCCAGACCGCTGGCTGTTAATGGAGGGCCGAGGGTCTCCCCGCAGCCGTCTTCAACTTCTCCATCTGTGCTCTCTCCGCAGATACTCTCATCCAGCCCCATGGTTTTAGATGTATCTCTAGGCTGATGACTTTCAAGTCCCTGTCTTCTACCTTTTCTTTCTCTTGAACCTCAGACTCCAGTCATCAACTCATTTCTACTTGAATAGCTACTTGGATATTTCCGTCTGTCAACTCATCTGTCCTTGGATATCTCGAGCATGTTGACTTTTCTTGGGTCAGCATCTTTCACACGCTAATGTCTCTTTTCTGAAATACTCTTCCCTAGATCTTGACATGGTTGTGGCTCTCCTTGGGCTCTTTCTTATCACTTGGGTCTCTGCTCGGATATCATTCCTCCGAGAGGACTTCCCTGACATCTCTGGTTCAGGTGGTCCTGGTCCTGAGATCCTCCGTATCCCGTTACCCAGCTTTATTTTAGCCACGTCATTTATCACTGTCTGAAATTATCTCATTATTTGTTTCTTCCTTCTTTCTTCCTTTGTCTAAGTACAGGCTCTCTCTCTCTCCTAGACTGCTTGACCTTTGCCCTGTTTCCCTACTATATCCCTGGACATTAGAATAGTGCCTGGAATACAATAGGAACTCATTCTTTGGCTACAAAATACATATTTGTGGAATTAATGAAGATGTGTGGTAGCATTCTGGGCTGGCTACTTCCCTGCGGCAGGCTGTTTTAAATGACTTGAAACAAAGGAGATCAGAGGGTGGTTTGCAATCTTTGGAAAGAACTGTCTTTTCTGCCCATTAAGAGGAAAATCTCCCTGGCCTTCCTTTCATTACTTTTACAATTATTATGCTTCTGCCCGAAGAATTAGGGTCACAAAGACCTTATTGGATTGTGAGGAATAGAAATCATCCTGTGCCTGCCCTCTGTGTCTGATGCGTGTGGAGAATGTCGGAGCTTGGAGGAGGGACCCGAGACGAAAAGGAGGGAATGTGTGGTGAACCTAGAGGGCATGAGTGTCCTGAGACACTTTAGCCTCTGTGCTGGCTGGCTCAATAGAGGGGTTAATATGTGGTCCTATCCCTGGAGCCTGGACGCGGATCCCAACTTCAGACTTCCCTATTCAATAGCTCTGCACCCCTGAGTAAGTCAATTCACTTCTCTCTCCTCCAGTTTTCCCATCTGTATGGAGATGATGATGATGATAAAAATAAAATACCTCTGTCTAGGGTTTGTATAAGAATTAAATAAAATTATCTATCCCAGTAAAGTACTTGACGGTTACCAAACTGGATTTCTAGCTAGTTTGCTAAAAGGGGCCAGACTTGAAGTGTCACAAAGCAAGTAAACTAATAGTTCTCCTAGGGGAATATTTAACCTTGCCTCACGTTTATTAAACAGGTTAAAAATCCCCTTGGTCCCTCCTGCGCCCCTCCCATTTTGCTCCTTTCTCTCCTTTCCTGTCTCCTTCTTCTATTCCTCAGACGTATAGAGGAAAAGAGGAAGAAAAGGGGGAAATAAGTATTCCCTCCAATATTTATTTTTTTTTAAGCTTTTATTCATTTGTTTCTTTAAGGAACTCTTAATACGTGACTTCGTGGAAAAGCCGCCGGCCCTCAGAAGCCACTAGAGGGCCAGCTCTGCTTGCTGGTCCCAGCCGGTTCTCCCACCACCTTTGCTGCAAGAGAGATCTGAAATCCCCCCCATTCCTGCTGCCGCTCTCCAAAGGAAAAGCAGCAGGAAACGGCTGGTGTCTCCTTTCCGCGGCGGCCAGTGGCCCAGGTGCCGAGTGGCCGAGTCGCCCAGGGCCTGGGTGCCCATCCCGTGAGCTGCGGCACGCCCTCCCCCGCTCCCCCCGCATGAAGCGTGGCTGCAGGATGGGCAGCGGCCGCCCGTGGGAACTTCCCTTTGCCACGTGGAGGGCCAGGAAGGAAAGGACACAGATGCGTGGTCTTCTCCGCCTCCTTCCCACAAGGTTGGGGCCAGCTATAAGGCGAGATCCAGGACCAGGGCTGAGGTGGCTGCCCGCCCCGCCCGTCCCGAGCAGGGCATCAGAGGACCTGCCTCGCTGTCTGGACCTCTCATGGACAGGAAGGGGTGTTCCTTCCGCAGGCCTTTTAACAGCCCCTCACCTCCGCAGACAACCTCTTGCCCGCCAACTAAGGGGAAGGGGCTGCCTCTGTGTGTGTGTGTGTGTGGTGTGTGTGTGTGTGTGTGTGTTGGGGGGGCAGGTTTGCTCCAAGATGAAGTCCAGAGGCCCCGGGGCTTAGTGAGGACTGTGGGACTGTGTATTAGTTCGTTTGCTCAGGGCGCAATAACGAAATACCAGACCCGGTGGCTTAAAGGACAGAAACTAATTTTCTCACAGATCCGGAGGCTGGAAGTGCAAGAGCAAAGGTGTCTGCAGGGCTGGTGTCCCCTGAGGCTTCGTGCTTCCTCTTCACACGGTCATGCCTCTGCCCCAGGAGCCCCTTCCTCTTCTTTTATGGACACCAGGCCTCACTTTAACCGAATCACCCCTTTAAAGACCTGTCTCCAAACAGGTTACGCTCTGAGGTACTGGAGGTTAGGCCTCCATCGCATGAGTCTGGGGGACACGATTCAGCCCATCGTAGACTGTGACTCAGGGGGCTCAGTTCTCTTCAATGTCAAGAACAGCTTAAGAGTCCACCAGTGTTCACATCCTCCAACTGGGATGACAGAGGCAAGGAGGGGAGGCGGGGGTGGGGAACTCCGGTAAGGACAGGGGGGACCATCTTCTGGTGGCCAGTGGGAAGGCCAGGGAGGATTGTGAAGGTGCTGGTGGTGGACAGAGGGGTGGTGTGAATTGTGCCCCACTTCGTGTGGTCAGTGCCCTGCTGTTGGTGGGCAGAGCTGGGGCTGTCCTCCTGCCCTGCAGAAACCTATGACGTGACACAAGAAGACACTGCCTGCTGTGGCCACCTGGTCCCTCAAGTGGGGAATCCAATGCTCTTCTTGGTCTCACCTTCCTAGGATGAAGCCCTTTGTGTGTCACGGGAAGGATGGAGAACGAGGAGGGTACGCGGGGTCCAGTTCAGGCCAAGAAGCCTCATTAGAAAACCCAGGAAGGTTGTTAAAGGGTCCTAACTTGATAGGAGGGTGGGAAAACCAGGACCCTCCTTGATAAGTAAAACCCTCCTCCCGCCCTCTTTCCTTCATTCCCATCTCTGGAGCTACACCTCAAGAGGTCATAGCAAGAGACAGTCTCCAGCATGATGGTCTCAAGATGCCACCTCTTCCCATCTGCTGTGGTGCTGGGGTGTGTGTGTGTGTGTGTGTGTGTGAGATGCTGTGATGTGTGTGATGCTGTGATGTGTGTGTGTGATGCTGTGATGTGTGTGTGTGATGCTGTGATGTGTGTGTGTCTGTGTGTGTGTGTCTGTGTGTGTGTGTGTACAGTCAGGCCACCCAAGACGGCTGTGCTCTTGGTCTCTGTACATCCCCTGCTGGACCAGTCCCCCCTCACCTACACTCTACTCACTTGGCTGACCTTCCCTCTTAATCGTAGAGCCTGATCAGTAAATGCCTACATACCTGCCGTGGCCCAGCTAGTGATTGTGCTAATCTTTAGATCAGAACTATCCCCACCATGATAGCTTATCAAAGGGGCAGTGGGAAGCGGGCTCCGCTGCTGGTCTCTCTGGTGACCGCTGAGCCCCCCTGACATCAATTCCCTCTCTGACTGGTAACCTTCCTGCCCCTCAGAAGCGAAGGCTGCTGCCCTGTCCTGCGTGCCGTCTGCACCCACGGCGGGGTGTTGCTCCGGGCCCTTGTGTACGATCCCTCATCCACTAAACCACCGATGTCTCTGTCGCTGACTCCAGGCTCTTTCCTGCGTCTGGGCAAGTACAGGGCTTGCAGGCCTGTGGGAAGCAGCCCAGCGCGGAGGGCGTGTGAGTTGCAGCTGGGGGAGGTTCGGGGCAGCTGTGGCGGTGCGGGGACGCCCTAGCCTTCCGCACCACTCGCTCCTCCAAGACCGGGGCCAGTTCCTAGCACTCGCTCAGCCTCAGCCTTACGTGCATCTCCTCACGCTAGTCTTATCTATTACACCATCCTCCAAAGCAACTGGAACATTCTCAAGGCCACATTCTAAGGCTTCCCCCAGCCCACCCAGCTGTAAGATGAGAGCTCTGAGGGAGCAACTTGAAACTAAGTTATGAAGAGGCCACGATTCTGCTATTCTGAGGTGGCTGTGAAACAGCTTCACCATAGTGTTTATGGGAAGAAAATTCATTCTTTGGGAAGTTAGGGGCTGCAAAACGATGTCAAATGATAGAAAAAAAAAACAAGAAATGGATTTCTTGGAATCCAGAGATGACTGTACTATCCCCAACTCTCTCCTGTTTCTTGGGATGAGCTCAGTTTTTCCTTCCAAGGAACACGCCAAATGCTTTCAAAGGACAGACTGTGTCATTTTCCACAGTGGTGGCTGGTGTGAGCAACACAGTCCCAACATGGCTGAAAAGGCAAGAAAGGTGGTTTAAGTGGGAGCAGAAAACAACCTGCCCTCCCACCGCCACCGCCCGCTGGGGTCCCACTCAGAAGTGTTAGAAGGTGGAGATGCTGGAAAGTTTTCCTGGGATTCCAGGGGAGCGGGTGTGGGCCGGGGGCTCAGGCGAGGCATGAATTCTGCGCTGGGAGTTTGGGCTACATATTTCTGGGGAAAAAAAGTCTGCAACCGTGTTTCTTGCTAAGTAGGCCTGCAATCAGGGAAACCAGAGTAACTCTGAGAGAAATTATGGGGCAACAAAGCCACGGGTGTATGCTGCCTCTGGCCTCCCAGACGTTTCCCCCTCCCCCTCAGCAGCAACCTCATGACAACTGCCAATATTTCCAAGAGCTCCTAAGCCGCCTTCCACAGCCCGCACTTTCCCCCATGCTGAGGGGCTTCTGCGCGTGGAGTTCAAAACGTGCTTATGGCTAGTGAATAACCCTGCTAGTTGTAGGAAGATTTAAACCACAGAAAAAATGTCAATTACCTGTTATTGGACCACCCAGAGAATATCACTGATAATATTGTAGGCTCCTGGTCTTACTTGTCAATGCATGCTTTAAAAAACTTTAAAAACATACATGATGTATACACACACACACACACACACACACACACACACACATATATAAAATCCTTTTATCTTCACTTTTCCATTTAACATTGTATCACGAGCATTTCTTCCGCGGGTGGCGCCCCCTTGAGAGAATTCCTCAGACGCCAGGGAAACGTTCCAGGCAGAGCCTGCGGGGAGAGGCCGCCTCTCTTTCCCTCACTGACAAAGCACAGGGGTCAGCAGTCCGGACTGAGCAGAAGCCTGGATCTTACCCCAGCTTTGTGCTCTCCCCCAGGTCAGTCAGAGCTGTTCGCCTGCCCATGCCAAGTTCCCTCCCATGGGGGCTGCGCGAGCTTTCCACGGTTTCAGCATCAACGATACTTTAGTCTGCTCCCCTCGGGAAGAGGGCTGGATCCTCTGCTTTTGTGTCCTTGATGGATCCAGCCCAAGTTCGATGGACCCGTGTACTTGCTCAGTTTCCCTTGATGGCCCGGTTCCAAGAACAGCTCAGAAGCCAAGGAAACCAAAATCCATGCCTCTGCAGCCAAAATGGAGAGGCTGTTTCCTGATACTCCGCGTGTGTGTGTGCGTGTGTGTGTGCGTGCGTGTGTGTGCGTGTGTGCGTGTGTGTGTAGTCCCAACCTGTGATTTTATTTGTCATAGTATAAAACAGCTTAGTGCACAGTTTTTTCCCTGCTTTCATGCAAATAGATGATCTATCCTTCCCCAGCTGACTCAGTTGTGAAGAATAAGTGGCTGTGAATGAAAATTTTTGCAAATGAATCCAACTAACAACTGAACCAGAGCTTTGTTGATGATGAAAATCACCAATGTTTTAGTAGATGTATAGCTGCTTCCTCAGGTGTGAGCTATATATATTGTAGGTAATATGTTTTTTTTTTAAAAAAAAAATTTATTTGTTTATTACTGTTTATTTTGGGCTGTGTTGGATCTTCATTGCTGTGCACGGGCTTTCTCTAGTTGTGGTGAGCGGTGGTTACTCTTTGTTGCAGTGCGCGGGCTTCTCATTGTGGTGGCTTCTCTTGTTGTGGAGCATGGGCTCTAGGCGCGTGGGCTTCAGTAGTTGTGGCACGTGTGCTCAGTAGTTGTGGCACATGGGCTCAGTAGTTGTGGCTCGCGGACTCTAGAGTGCAGGCTCAGTAGCTGTGGCACGTGGGCTTAGTTGCTCCACGGCATGTGGGATCTTCCCAGACCAGGGCTCGAACCCGTGTCCCCTGCATTGGCAGGTGGATTCTTAACTGCGCCACCAGGGAAGTCCTGGTACCAATGTTTGCAAATAACTTATTTTTAAAATTGTGATAAAAGATTTACCATTTTAGCCATTTTAAAGTATACAGTTCTGTGTCATGAAGTACGTTCACATTGTTGTACAACCATCACCACCTGTCCATCTCCAGAACTTTTTCATTTCCCAACTGAAACTCTATACCCATTAAATAATATCTCCCCGTTATCCCTTCCCCAGCTTCTAGCAACCATTCTTCTACTTTTTGGAAAATAACTCATTTTTCACATCAATTAGAGTGTATTCTAGGTTATGCTTATATCATTGCTCACATTCATTCACTCATTTATTCATTTTACAAATATTTATTGAAGGCCCGTACTGGTGAGTAGAACAAAACACCCCCGCATGTGAAGCTTATGTGCTTAAACAATTAACTGATAAAAATAAAATAAGTGTAGGGTAGTAACAAATGCTATGTAGGGAAACAGTTACCAAGTGGTCCAAGATGGTTTCTCGCAGGATGTGAAATTGTTGATGGAGACTTAAGAGAAGTGAAAGAGAGTCATGCAAGAATCTAAGGGAGGAGAATGGGGGGGAGGTCCCGGGAAGGGGGAAAGCCTGGAAGGAATAGATGCACCAGCCCTGAGGAGGTGTATCAATTACAGGATTTTCGCTCCAGGTAGTAGAATATCCAATCAAGAATGGCTTATGGGGGTTTTCCTGGTGGCGCAGTGGATAAGAATCCGCCCGCCAATGCAGGGGACACAGGTTTGAGCCCTGGTCCAGGAAGATCCCACATGCTGCAGAGCAACTAAGCCCGTGCGCCATAACTACTGGGCCTGTGCTCTAGAGCCCGCGAGACACAACTACTGATCCTGCACGCCACAGGTACTGAAGCCCACGTGCCCAGAGTCTGTGCTCCGCGACAAGAGAAGCCACCACAATAAGCCTGTGCACTGCAATGAAGAGTAACCCCTGCTCACCGCAACTAGAGAAAGCCCGTGTGCAGCAATGAAGACCCAACACGGTCAAATATAAATAAATAAAATTAAACAAAAAAGAATGGCTTATGGGAATTCCCTGGTGGTCCAGTGGTTAAGACTCCACACTTCCGCTGCCAGGGTCCTGGTTTTTGATCCCTGGTCGGGGAACTAAGATCCTATAAGCCCGTGGTGTAGCCAAAAAAAAAAAAAAAAAAAAAAAAAGAATGGCTTAGACCACCCTTTCTCAAAGTGAGATGATCTGGGGGGCTTCCCTGGTGGTGCAGTGGTTGAGAGTCCGCCTGCCGATGCAGGGGACACGGGTTCGTGCCCCGGTCCGGGAAGATTCCACGTGCCGCGGAGCGGCTGGGCGCGTGAGCCATGGCCGCTGAGCCTGCGCGTCCGGAGCCTGTGCTCCGCAACGGGAGAGGCCACAGCAGTGAGAGGCCTGCGTACCACAAAAAAGAAAAAAAAAAATGAGATCTGGGGATCCCCTGGGGATTCCCAAGACCCTTTTAAGACATCCGTGAGGTTAAAGCATTTTCATAAGAAGACCAAGGCCACCTTCATTATTTCACAAGTGTAAAGTGGACGTACTTCAGCGGCTATATGATGTGTGATAGCACAGAGATGAAGTGCAGAAGCAATTGTTATCAGAGACCAGCCATCTCCCATTAACTCAGACTTAAAGAGATTTGCAAAAAGGTAGAACAACCACTCTTCTTACTAATTTTTTCTTTTGGAACATATAATTATTTTTTCCATAAATCCATGTTGTAGCACACATAGAAGCACACATAGAAGCACACATAGAAGCTCTTCGGGATTCTCAGTAAGTTTTTTTTTTTAAGATTTATCTATTTATTTATTTTTGGCTGCGTTGGGACTTTAGTTGCAGCACACGGGATCTTCGTTGACGCATGCGGGATCTTTCATTGTGGCATGCAGGCTTCTCTCTAGTTGTGGCATGCAGGCTTTCTCTTCTCTAGTTGTGGCACGCAGGCTCCAGGGCGCGTGGGCTCTGTAGTTTGTGGCACGCAGGCTCTCTCGTTGAGGCGTACGAGCTCAGTAGTTGTGGCGCATGGGCTTAGTTGCCCTGCGGCACGTGGGATCTTAGTTCTCTGACCAGGGATCGAACCTGCGTCCCCTGCACTGGAAGATGGATTCTTTACCACTGGACCACCAGGGAAGTCCCACCTCAATAATTTTTAAGAGCTGAAAGGGGCCCTGAAACCAGAAGTCTGAGAACCACTAGCTTAACCAATAAGGATATTTGTTATCTCACATGATCAGAGGTTCAAAGGCAGCGTGGTGGCCCCTGGGGTAGATGCAGCGGTTCAACCATGACGTTGAGAACAAGGGTGTTTTCCAGCTTTCCACCTTTCCATCTGGCTACTCTCAGCTTGTCAGCAGCATCCCTTCTTCACGGTCAAGAGACAGATGTCTGAGCAGTTATAGACGTTGCAGATACGCACACATCTAGCCAAGAAAGGAATCTCCTCCCGTGAGTCTCTACAGTAGGGGAAAACTTTTGCCTAAAAGCTTTCCTACAGAAACAGTGGGCCAGGATCAGGCCACATGCCCATACTCCAGCCCTAAGTCCTAGAGGTAAGTCTTGGCATTTTCAGCTTCTATGGAAGGGGTTTCTGCAGCACGAAAGGTGGGGGGAGGGTACTGTAGGGCTGGGGCATGGGAACAGCTTGGCCTGTTGGAGAAGCCACAGGCCATCCACGGTGGGAGCATGGGAACGCTGTTGGTGACACGTGTGGAAGAAAGTGAGGAGAAGGTTAGGATCTGCTACTTTAGCTTAGAAAATGTTATTATAGCTGGGTCCGAGGTTGACCTGGGTCCTGGGTAATTTTTGATAAGGTTCAGTCAACAGCAAGAATGAGATCCAGCAGTTTTGCTGGATGAAAACTTGATATGAATTTAGAATCCATTATCCTAAATTCCTTAAAACTTAAGCCATAAACTCAGCGAGTTAAGGGTTGGACTTTTTGTGATACACTTTAATTTCTTCACCAGACTTTTAATTAAAAGGTAATCTGATAAACAATAGCCAAGATATGGAAGCAACGTAGGTGTCCATCAACAGATGAATGGATGCAGACGTGGCGCATATATACTACGGAATACCACTCAGCCGTAAAAAAGAATGAAATAACGCCACTTGCAACAGCATGGATGGACTTGGAGGGCATTGTGCTGAGTGAAATAAGTCAGAGCAAGACTTATTTCTGTATGATCTACTGTATGATCTCACTTGTATGTGGAATCTAAGACATACAACAAACTAGTGAATATAACAAAAAAGCAATAGCCTCACAGATATAGAGAACAAACTAGTGGTTACCAGTGGGGAGAAGGAAGCGGGGAGTGGGCAAGGTAGGACCAGGGGACTCAGAGGTACAAACTACTATGTATAAGATAAATAAGCTACCAGGATATATTTTACAGCACAGGGAATACAGCCAATATTTTATAGAATAACTATAAATGAAATATAACACTTAAAATTGTCAATCACTATGTTGTACACCTGAAACTTATATAACATTGTACTGTACCTCAATTGAAAAAAAAAAGGTAATCTGATTAATGCAGGAAAGGACTATGGGAAGGGTGGGTAAGGCATTTCGTAATTATGGCCGGAGTATCAGGCTCTTTACCTGGAAAGCCTGGGCTGGCCAGCAGTTACGTGCATCTTGGACTTGGGCTGCATCTTCCCTAGGCAAAGGGCAGAAGTGCAGGTGACCCCTAAGGACAGTTCTTCCTCTGTGCTCTTTGCTAATTGGGACTGGACTCCGAAAAACTGCCCAAACAAACCCAAGCCAGATGGATCACAATTTTTCTTGTCCTTTGTATTATCATTTCCCATCAATGATTTTTTTTTTCAAATGTCAATCAAACGTTTATTGATACTCTTCTAAATACTGGACACTGGTTAATTGACCCTTGACACAAAAATAGACTTAAGTGTTATAAGCTCAAGAAATACCCGAGTGGAAAATTTTCATGGCCTTAAGAAGTTGGTCTTTAGATATAGTGTCACACGACTTCCTTCAGTCAAAATGGTCCTGTATCTAATGTCTCTGTTAGAATGTACTTTGTCTGATTTTACAAGAGCCCTCAAAGGGCAATCATGGGCTTCCATGATGGGAATTCTGATTTTGAAAATGATGACCCGGACATGGGAACGTCAGTGTGTTGATGGTGGGTGTATGTTCTAGAAGCAACGCAGTAAAGTCCGTCCGGTAAACTTGGTTGTCTGGCCTCGTGCAGATAACAAAATCAAGGCTGAAAAAATACAGGTTTGTTGTCGTTAGTGATGTTGTTTTGTAATTGGAGTTCTATTTATTAGAGATTTACTATTTAGGTCAGACGTTTGCTGATTCAGTTTTTAAAGAATTTGCAAACATTGCGCCCTCGGGCTCCCCCAGCCTGGGCATGAATAATAATTGTAGTTATAATAAGGCTGGGAGCACTGAACTTTTACCCTGCCCCCATCCCCAAGGCACCAAGCCTGGGGGCAGGGAGAAACGTGCTTGCAGTTTGGGCCTGCCAGCCCTGTCAGCTGAGGTAGGATGCTTTGTCATGTAACGGAGGGCAAGGAAAATGTGCATGTTCACGGAGCACAGGGCTTAACGGATTAGTTTATGGGACCCGTCAAAGCTGTGTTAATAGAAGGAATGCAAATTTCCTATGTATTCCAGACAGGAGAGGGTTTTGGATGAAAATTAATCCTGGTCAAGGCAAGCGATGTTTGATTTTAAATACGCTAAGAGAAACCAGCGGCAGTTCCAAATGGAACATCCCCCCATCTTTGAAATCAGAGCTCACTCCTCCCATCTCCCTGCAGCCCACTGGCTGCTCTGCAGAAGCATCAGTAATCTGGTAGAGATGAAAGGGCATCAACAGCCTTTTGACACCAGCCGCTTGTGAAATTTGCAAGACACAGAGAAGGAGAAAGAGGGGAATTGAGGCTTGATCCTTTCTGTAAAGAAGGGTGATGGATGGGGGAGAGGGTAGGGGAAGAGTCTTGGAAGGGGAGGGGGTTTACGGGCAAGGGCTGCCTGAAGAGAGAGAAGGGAGAGATTTGCAAAAATAAATAGGAAATCTCTTTCTACTACAACACAGAACATTCTAAATGTTTCTAAATTCAAAAGAAAAAAGATTGAACTATATTCAGGATTCTAATAGATTTAGTATACCTTACATGTAGCAAATGACAAGGTGTTTGTGGCTAGGGTTTGCAGATGTGTGGAAGGAGTGACGACGTGAATGTTTCTTGGATGTAATGTATTCTCCAGCAGGTATCAGAAATAGTTGGTTCGATATAAATCCAAGAAGTTCCCTAAGAGAAACAAAGGGAACTTTGCAGGATGAGTAGTTGAACCTGCCCACATGGATGATTCAGGCTTCTCCAACAGGCCTGCTCCTCTTGGGTGCAGGTGCTGGACACTGGTCGCTCTTAATTTCTTCTTCAAAGGTGAAAAAGGGACGTAACACATTGGCGGTAAGAGAGCCCATCCTTACCTCTGAGAGAAGAGCAGCGGCAACTCTGAGACAGATGAGGTCAGGGAAGTTGGCTCTGGTTTCTACACAGGCAGAGTGGGAGAATCTGTCCAACCTTCTCTCCCTGGCAAATCTGGCCTTGGATTCCAGCCCAGGCCAGGAGCTCCGTCAGGGCTGGGCTTGAGGGAGAGCGTGCTTGGTCAGCAGTTATGAGGCAATGGAACAAAAGTGAAATTGGGTCCCAAGCAAGGGTGGGTCAGACCTGGGTTCTGGGTCATAGTGTAAAGTGGAAACTGGTGTGGAGTCCTGGGAAGGGGCAAACAAGGAAACAAGTTTGGACTTGAAACATCAAGTTTAAAACCAGGATTTGAAGGGGCAGGTTGGCAGCCCTGAATTGGCAAGAAGGTGAGGCTGCGAGGATGAGCTCAGATAGATCCCAGAAGAAAACCTACGCAGGCAAGAACATTTACGGAGCGGGACGGGTCGAACTGTTGAGAGCCAGCGTAAGGACTATGGAAATAGGACCTGCTCTGGCCCGTGGAAAACCAGAGCGGCTGCCCCAAAGAAAGGGCAAATCCTCTGGGCTACTCCCCCGGGGAAAGCGGAGGGCGAAGTCCCACAGCATCCGGGGAGCTCTCCTCCCCGCCACTTCCCACCACGCCGTGGCCCCTTCAGCCCATACGGTGTCTCTAGTTGTCTTTGTGGAGCCCGTAACTGGACAGGCTTCCCTGGTGTGTGCTCGCTCTTGGTAGGTGTTCTTTGTGCTAACGACCCATGAGGAGGGGCTGCTGATGCCTGCAGGGGATCCTGGACGGGGTGGGTGGGGGGGCTCTGCCTGCTCTGCAGACCTTGAGGCTTCTCATCATCCACAGCTGTGTGAGCCGGTTCTCTGCCGTCTGTCTGTCTGTCTATCTCTCTTTGTACACACACACACACACACAGAGGAAACAGGAGATCTGTGTATTCTGCCTATCTGTATCTCACTGGTTCTGTTTCTCTGGAGAACCTGACTAACACCTCCTCTCACCCTCCCTGCATTCTCACCACTTGTCTTCTTTGACCCCTTTGCCCTCCAGTGACCCTCCCCTGCTCCTCCTTCTTCCCTATCATTCTTTCCTACAGAAATAACCATGTTTCAGTCTTTTTCATTCTTCCTTTCCACCGCCTCTGCGTCTTCCATGTGTCGAAGAAAAGGCTCCACATGAGAGTAAAGGCACTTGCACTCTAACCCCGGCTCTTTCATTTATTAGCTGTGTTGACCTGGACATGTGTCATTGCCACTGTAGTTAAGCCGAGTGGAAACCTCACTGCCCCAGGACCTGTGTCAACCCTGGAAATGTTCTAAGCCAGCTGTTTCCTCAGCTTCCTGAGAACAGAGTGTGTCTTACACTATGACAGTAGCCTCGACCTCCAAGTATGCATGAGGCACACAGTAGGTGTTCAATATATGTGTGCCTTGTGTCAGGAGCACAATGTTATAAGCACCAACTTTGGGACCAGCTGTGCCATGAACCCGCCTCTGAGACGCAGAAATGGTGCTTCACGGAGAATGCCTGGAATTTCTAAAAGCCGGGAAAATCACCCGATGCGTCTCTAAATCCAACTACAAATGAACCTAGGCTCCCGGTCACAGTGTCATCCTTGGTTTCTTTCCTGGTTGTCACCCTCCCGGTTTTAATGTCTCCCTTGTATCCTGCCTTCCTAGATCCTGGCCTTTGGCTCCTGATATAGCTCTCATTTCACTCCTGGCTTTGGCTTTGGCCCACCTACCTCTTTGGCCTGAAGTCCCAGCTCCAAATTCTGCCTTGGAGTCCGTAGCTGCTTTCCCCCCCTTCCCAGGCCCTTGCTGGATCCTGAAAAACTGCAGCATCAGGAACAGTGCACGGGACCCCACTGTACATCGTACATGTATATTGGTGACTCAGTCTTTACCAGTCTGTGAATACAGGTAGAGCCTCATTTCAATGAATGCCCAAATCTTAGTTGCTCTGAGGTCTCACCTTTTCAATCTTTTATAGTAGCCTCTCCTACTTTTACAAAATCACTTAGGAAACACCAGGGTACCTAGACATATTCACAAACTAGTGCTGGTCACTGGTCGCCACTGTGGCTACCTGAACTTGGACCTAATGATCCAGCTCCTAACAGCTTACACATGCTGCTCCATGGGCGATACTTAGATTCCACTGCTACGACCACCACTAGATGCTGGTGGAACGGGAGACCCACCATGCACGATGCCAATAAAACCGGATCATCCCTGGCGCTCTGAAAAACCAGGCATCCTTTCTGCTACCTTGGGCAGCAGAAGGCTGCTCCTCTTCTTGCAAGGAGCAAGCTTACTATCTGAGAGGTCTGCAGGACAGGCCCGCGCATGAGTAGTTACATCATAGCTGGAAGTAATCACTCTTCCCTAATTCTCAGACCCTCTCACTGGAGCTAGCTTTCAGAGCCATCGTAAACTTCAGGTGCCAAGACAAGTCAACGGGGGAAATACAGTCTTTTCAACAAACGGTGCTGGGACAACTGAATATCCACATGTCAAAGAATTAAGTTGAATGCATATCATATACCACACACAAAAATCAACTCAAAATGGAAAAGAAACATAAATGTGAGACTAAAGTTATAAAACTCTTAGGGACCTCCCTGGTGGTCCGGGGGTAAAGAGTCTGTCTTACAATGCAGGGGACGTGGGTTCGATCCCTGGCCGGGGAACTAAGATCTTGTATGCCACGGGGCAACCAAGCCTGCGCACCACAACTACTGAGCTCACCTGCCTCAACTAGAGGCCCCATGCCGCAAACTACAGAGCTCACACGCTCTGGAGCCTGCACGCCACAACTAGAGAAGAGAAAACCCGCCACCACAACTAGAGAGAAGCCCGTGCACCACAACGAAGAGCCCACATGCCTCGATGAAGATCCCGCTTGCCACAACTAAGACCCGACACAGCCAAAAATAAATAAGTAAATGATAAATAAATCTTAAAAAAATAAAATTATAAAACTCTTAGAAGAAAACCTAGGAATAAATCTTTATAATCTAGGGTTAGGCAATGATTTCTTAGCTATGACACCAAATGCACAATGAAAGGAAGAATTCATAAATTGGACTTTATCGAAACTAAAAACTTTTACACTTCAAATGACATCATCAGGAAAGTGAAAAGATAGCTCACAGAACTGGAAAAGCTAGCATATTTATATAACTGATAAGGGACTTGTATCCAGAATATATAAAGAAAGAACTCTTACTCAAGAAGAAGAAAATAAATACTTCCATTTTAAAAATGGGCGAAGGATCTGAAGAAACATTTCTCAAAAGAGATATACACATGGCCAGTAAGCACATGAAGAGATGTTCGACATCATTAGTCATTAGGGAAATGCACATTAAAACCAAAATGAGATACCACTTTATACTTGCTAGGATGGCCAGAATAGAAAAGCCAATAAAAAGTGTTGGTGAGGATATAGGGAAAGCGCTGCTGGAATGTAAAATGGTGCCGTCGCTGTGGAAAAGTCTGGCAGCTTCTCAAAACGTTCCCACATGACCCAACAATTCTCTTAGAGAAACAAAATAAAAGTCCCACAAAGACTTGCACAAAATGTTCATAGCAGCCTTGCTCACAGTAGCCAAAAAGTGGAAACAACCCCCTTGCCCCTCAACTGGTGAATGGATAAATAAAATGTGTTATATCCACGCAGTATAATACGAATAATAATAAAAAGGAATGAAGTACTGATACATGCTACAACGTGGATGAACCTCGAAACCATTAGGCTGAGTTGAAAGAATCCAGTCATAAAAGACCACGCATTACATGTCTCCATTTACATAAAATGTCCATAAAAGGCACATCTATAGAGACAAAAAGTAGTTTCGTGGTTGCCAGAGATTAGGGGAAGGGTAGGGAGTGACTTTAAGTGGGTACGTGGTTTCCTTTTGCTGGGATGAAACGTTCTAAAATTAGATAGCGGCGTTGGTTGCACAATTCTGTAAAGGTACTGAAGACCATTGAATTGTATACTTCACATGGGTGAATTTTATGGTATGTAAATTACATCTCTATAAATTTTTTTTTAAAGAAGTTTGATTAATTCAGGGATATTTGTCTCCGAGACAGATAAAACTTCTTGCAATTTAAAAAAATACATCAGTTACTTCAGGTGCAGTTCCTGGGGCCTATGACCTTTGTGAGAATCTACAAAAAGATTTTTGAGACCTCAAAAAAAATGTATTGGCTTTAAACTGTAAAGACTTATCTGAAATAAATCAAAAGCTGACAAAATATAATAATACGTCAACGAACCAATGAAAGCTAGCGCATATGAAACTAATATGCATACACACACATTGATGTAATATGGGATGTGAGCGTACTTCACACGTGACATGAAGGGATGAGACCCCCAGGAGCAGGGTGCTGGGACTATGAGAGTCTTGGGACAGGGAAGCTGCTTCACACAGACAATTTCTTCTTTCCTTAAAGTGAGGTCTTTCTTAAGGCTTCTGTAGTCCTCCCCTGTACGCTTGCCCCTTTCTGGCCTCCCAAGTTCCTCAGACATAACAATGATAGACAGGGTTCAAGTTTTTCCCTTCCAGAAAGTTTGTTATCCTACATAAAAATCAGTGTACGCAAAGTAGTTTTATAATAGAGCAAATCAAGCGTTCTCATTCCACTCAACAGAGGAACCCAGCTCCGCCGTGCAAGGCACCTGGTTCCAAACCACCCTGGAATGGCCCTTACCGTGTTGCAGAAAATATATGTCCATGCTTGTGTCCTCCACATTAAAAATAGTGTGCTCCCTGAGGATTTGGATGTGTCTCATTTACTACTGGACCCCAGGGCCCAGCGCAGTGCCAGGCACATGCTCTGGGCCCAAAAAGAAATTTCTTAATAGGTAAGTTATTTTTATTTATAGTGTTCAGGGTGACAATCACCACGTGCCTGGGTCCTTGCTTTCACATTCTAAACTTCTACCTTCACATACCAATAAAGTGGCTCAAAAAGTAAATAAATTAAAACCTTTAAAAGTAAATAAATTCCAATTGTCTCTGGGAAAGAATATAAAAGAAAAAGTGTTATCATATCACTACTGGGCAACCATTATAGTAATATTTCATTCGTGCAAGAATTATCAATGGATGCTAAAGTTAGCAGGTGAAAGTTGAAGGATTAACAGGATATTTACACAGATTCGAAGTATCTTTCCACAAGATGGTGATATCATGGTTTACAAGAAATAGGTATTCGGTCATTCAGATGACCAAAATATATATTTCTCATACATTTGGTCTTCACCTACAGTTCCTCGCTCACAGCTCCCCAAACCTTTGGAATTTCCTGAGCTATAAGAGCAATGGGATGATTATTTGGTCTCTTGTCTTCAGTTCCTGAAAATGCTTTGGGGAAGGTGACTTTTGGATCCCACCCAAGAGTGGGAGCTGGTTGCCAGGAAAACCAACCATGAAATCAGAGGGTTGGAACTTTCGGTACCATCCCCCATCTCGGTGGAGGGGAGAGGGGCTGGAGGTTGAATGACTCGCCAGTGGCCAGTGATTGAATCAATCACGCCCGTGTAATGAAGCCTCCATAAAAACCCCAAAGGAGAGGGTTTGGGGGGCTTCTGGGCTGGGGAACGTGTCTGATGAGAGTGGAGCGCTTGGAGAGACCCTTTCCCCATACCTCACCCTATGTATCTCTTCATCTAGCCATTGATTCATATCCTTTTATGATAAATCAGTCATCTGGTGAGTAAACGGGTTTTCCTGAGTCCTGTGAGCCATTCTAGAAAATTAATCAAACCCGAGGAGGGGGTTGTGAGAGTCTCTGATTTATAGTCAGTCGGTCAGAAGCACAGGTAATAATAACCTGGGCTTGCGACTGGCATCTGAAGTGGAGGTTGGTCTTGTGGGACTGAGCCCCCTACCTGTGGAATCTGATCCTATCTCCAGGTAGATAGTGTCAGAAATGAGTTGGGTTCTTGGACACCCCACTGGTGTCACAGAATTGCTCATTGGTATGGGGAAGCCTACACACACACACACACACACACACACACACACACACACACACACTGGAATTGGGTCCGGGAACCCTTTATCAAGTTACTTATTAATTTTACAAAGAGAAAATAATAACTTTTCAGAGCAGACACTTCAGAAAGACACAACTTTCAGAGCAGCCAAAGGTAACATCACCAGTAATGGGACGAATTACCACCTCTTGAAATGATGCACTGAGAATAACACAGCATCAGTTCTGGAGGATTCTGGCGCAAAATACACAGACTGAATTGAATCATGAGAAAAGCATCAGATGTACCCAAACTGAGGGACATTTTACAAAATAACTGACTCCTCAAAAATGTCAAGGCTAGGAAAAACAGGCCAAAACAGAAATTTTTCCGGGGCGAAGAGGCCTAGGTAGACACTAGAACAGAATGCAGCCTATAATTTGGGGTTTCCTCTTGTCTTTCTTTTGGGGCATTAAGGACATTATTGGGCCAATTGGCAAAACCTGAGAAGAGTCTATAGGTTAGCTAATAGTACCGTATGAGGGTTAATTTTCTGATTTTGATTATCTTCCTGTGGTTACGTTGCACTTAAGCCCTTGTTCAGGAAATACCCACTTAAAGTGTTTACGGGTAAAGGGGCAATCAATGTGTCTGCAACTTACTGTCAAGTGTTTCAGGAAAAAAATTTGATATACAAAGAACGATAAAGTGATGTGATAAAACGTTAACGTTTGGGGAATGTGGGTAAAGGTCGTATGGAACTCCATGTACTATTCTTGCAATCTGCTGGGAAGTCGGCAATTATGCCAAAAAACCCAAGAAAGGTGAGAAATGTTAAAATATCTTTTGTCTCTGGTCATTAAAGCCATTGTTGGATGTCATTTGTGGCACTGAGGGAGTCTGGTAAACATGTGAAAACTCGTCAAAAGGACTCGGCGTCATTAGCATTTCTTACCTTTCTATTTTCTCTCTTGGCAAGGCCCATCCTTTTGCGTGGGTCCAGATAAATTTGATTTCTGTGCAATATGAATTTATAAATTCCATATGCTAGAATGTGCATTTGGATACATACCTTCCAAAATAACAGTGGCTTAAATGGGATAGAAGTTTAGTTTCTCTCTCGAGGAACAGAACTCAGCAGTCTGTCAGCCCAGGGCTGGTCTGGAGGGAGGCTCCTTTATCAATAGAGATCAAGCCTTACTGCTCTGACGTGCTCGGCGTATGGCCTCGTGATCCAAGCTGGTGACGGGGGCTCCAGACAGCACACCTCTACTCTAATAAGTAGGAAACGGGAAGGAACGAAGAAGGGCGTCCCGCAGTCCCCACTGAAGGGCGTGTTCCGGACATTGCACAACAGTTTTGGTTACATCTCTGTTCCAAGGCAACTTCCAGCTGCAAGAGAGGCTGTGCATTGCATTCTGGAATGCAACGGAATGTATACGTTCCATCCAAAAATTCAGAAGGAAGAGAATGGCTATTGGGATGTGGAATAAGTCCATGTTCCAAAGCGAGATAAAGGTACTCTATAAGGAAACTCTTGCAACTATGACTCAAGTGACAGGATTGGGGCTGCCTGGTGGCATAAAGGATAGTAGATTTGGGGGTGGCCTAGGACATGTAAGTGGAGACAAGAGCTATCTGGAAAGAGGAGAAGAAAATGGAAACAACCCTGTGGATGCTGTGGGAAGTGAGAAGAAATAGACCTAACCCTATGGATGCTGTGGGAATGAGACAAGATAGAGCTAAGACCTCTGCGTAAGTGACCAAGACGCCAGCTGAGTACAGGGAGAAAGGGAAGATAAGGAAAACAGGAAAAGGGAAGAGACTGGGAAGAAAGGACAAGACGGCCTGAGCAAGGGAGACGTCAGGAGTAACAGGGGGTAAGGACCAGCTGTTCCAGCTGCTGGAGGCTGGCTCTGGGGTCCCTGGGACTGTGGCCTCTTACTCACCTGCAAGGAGAGTCCTGGGAAGCACAGCTTGGTCTGGTATAAGGAACCACCAGTCATTTGTAGTGTTGGAGACGCTCCTGACCTCGTGAAAAGCCTTTATACAACTAGGCTGGGCGAGCAGACACAGTACCAGGGCCAGAAAAGAAAGTGAGGCTCCACTGAGAAGAAATCCTAATTGTGTGCTAGTAGGAGCTTTAATGACTCCTGATACATCAACCCATGGCTTTGCTGCCGCCTTCGGGGGTATCACGGGGATGGCTGGAGGGCTCAGTGTGGTGGCTAAATACTGGGAAAGCTGCTCACAAGGTTTCTGAGTCAATAGAATGTTTTTTTAGTCCTCTAAAAAAAACTGCCTTTCATCCAGTAAATACTTCCCTGTGAGGAGAATCATCAGGGATATTTACCTTCCAGCCAAGCCTATGGGGCAAAAAGATGTATTGAGGGAAAATGATGCACTTGAAGTTTCCTAGGGAATAGGCAAGCTTGCTCATAAAGCACTTCATTTAGCGCAAAATGGTTACATTATAGCGTCCTAGAGCTGGAAGGGACCCTTCTCTTTGGGTATAAAGATTTCTACAGAAGGCTGCAGAGACTGGAGTTTGCTTTGTTTATGGAAATCTGCTCCACCTCGCTCCTGAGAATTTCACGACGGTGGACCTTCCCTTTGCCAATAACTTCAGAGTCGAAGACTGGCGAATGTTTGCAAGTTTTGCGGAATGTTATGCAAATCTGGACTTGAACCCCTTTGAAGAGCTTCCGCCGCGGTTGAGGGCCGGTGCCTGCTCCCAGGACATCACTTCCCTGAGGCCTCAAACTGTTCTTTGAAAGGACGAGGGACACCAAGATACTAATCAGAGCAGTGACGAAGCAGCGGGAAAGTTCTGGCGCCCCAGTCTAGACCCAAGCATCGCAAACTGCTTGGCCTAAAAACACACTGAAGGCAACACATTTTTGTCTCGTAACATATGAGAGGGCAGGTTGCCAAGTACTTGGCTATGAATGTGGAATCCATTAAAAAAAAATCCCTGCACTTTGTCACTGTCCTTATACTGGATTAACCCTATAGCATCAGAAATGACACCAGAGATTTACTTAAGTCATTTTAATGTGAAGCTTTCTCTCTTGGCAGTGACTTTCTGCAAAACTGGCAAAGCAGCTTCCAGGGAGTCCTTTCAGGTATGTACACTGGCCTGTAGGTGGAAAGTGTAAGAAACCTTCCCCAAACCTTTCTACTGCAGAGTTATCTGCTGGGGAGAAAGATTAAAGTTAAACTAAACAGAACAAAAAATGCCTAAGTGTTGTTTGTTTTCCTGAAAGTAAAATTTGACTTATAATTAAAACACACTTTTTTTTTTTTTTTAAGGAGGACCTTAGGGGCCTTTTTTTTTTTTCCCCAGCTCATTCTTAGCCCAGAGCCTCATGACTCCTTTTTATCTTTGGGGGTGATATTGAAGAGTGGAATCCTTCATCATTAAACTGAAGGAACTTTACAGACCATTCAGTCCAACACCCCAGTTTGATGGGTAGGGAAGTGAAGTAATTAGCCCAGGGTCTCCTGGCAAACCAAAGCCTGGGTCACCCATCTCCGAGTCCCAGCATCTCCCAGTATCCTAACACTTCTGAAGAGTAGGCTCGCCACAAGAGAATTCATCACTGAACTATGTACTTCTTGCTGTCTCTGCGAATGAAAAGCTCCGCTCCAAAACCTCAACTACTAGAAATAAGGGAGTTAGACTTGTAGGCCCTAAATGCCATTGCCAGTTACAATAAGGTCTAGGAAGAAAATGTCCTCAAACGTATTATCCTATTTGAGTGCCATTTTCCTGTGGAAGAAGTCTTGGTTCAATTGTGAATGCCAATAGGTTACCAGGGTGTTTCTGGTTTGTTTCGTTTGTTTGCTCCTGTGATATCAGTTCTTAACTGGAACATGGGAGGTGAAAGGCAGGAAGAAAAGAAATGGGCATTTTTTTAAACCCTCTACTTTAAAACTGAAAGCTTTGAAAGGAGTAAGAGCTAGCCTTGCTGCAGACTTTCTCTATCCAAGCCATGGCTGGAGATGCCTGTAACCCTCAAACAGTCATTCCCATTTTACAGAGGGGGAAATGACAGCGGAGAGAGGCAAAGGACTTGCCCAGGGTCATCTGATCGCAGGAAACAGCATTTCAGGTGACTTGTTCCAGAATTTGTGCTTCTAGTCACAGATGATGGGACTCTTCTCCAGACCTATTGAGAGGTATGGGTTCTGCCTTCAAGTTGGCTGCTTCCCCTTCGACAGTTCTGTGGGCTTTAGTTCCTTCCTGCTCTGCTGATTCAGGACCCCAGGAAGCCTGGCTTCCTGTCAAGATCATTTTGAGGGACTGCCAGCAGAAATGCAGACTCAGCAAAGCAGTGCTCACCACGGGAGAGGCTGCAAAAGGTCAGAGAGCCAGAGGCAAAGGCAGACCCACAGAAGTGCTTGTGCGCGCAAACATGCGCTGAAAATTACCTTCTAGGGGAGACAGGCAAAGGGGGTGGGTACAAGAACTGAAAAGCAAAACTACACGGATGAACCTGGGGGAGACTATGCCGAGAGAAATAAGCCAGACACAGACTGACACTGCATGATCCCACTTACACACGGAACCTAAAAAAGTCAAACTCTTAGAACCAGAGGGTAGAATGGTGCTCGTCAGGGGCTGAGTGGGGAAAATGGGGAGATGTTGGGCAAAGGGCACAAACTTTCAGTATTTAATAAGTTGACTAAGTTCTAAAGATCTACTGTATGGCATGGTGACTATAGTTAACAATATGGTACGATATACTTGAAATTGGCTGAGAGAGTAGATCTCAACTGTTCTCACTCCCCATCCCTCCCCAAAAAGGTTAAAGTGATGAAGTATTAATTAACTTGATTATGGTAATCATTTCACAATGTATATGTATGTTAAGTCATCATGTAGTACACCTTAAGGAACTCGCTTTGTACAACCTAAAAGAAAAAAGCAAGAAACAGCAACTAGATAAGTTTGGGGATGCCAGAAATTCTTTAAAAGTCTATTTATTTCCTTGTAGAAAGAAATATTTCTGCCTTTATTAGGAAGGAGAAAAATATAGTCTTTGTTAAATCTATCCACTGAGTTTTAACTTTTTATTTATTTGTTTTTAAACTGGGATGAAATTCCCGTAAGATAAAATTAACCAAAGTGCACAATTCAGTGGCATTTAGTACACATTCGTGATGTGCAACCCCCACCTCTAGTTCCAAACATTTTCATCACTCCAAAAGGAAACTCCATACCCATCAAACAATTGCTGCCTCTTCTTTCCTGCCCCCAACCCCTGGCAACAACAGAAACTCTTACATAGCGGCTTAATGAGTTTGGGGACTTTATCCCTCATGGATGGCAGGGAAGAGTGCATGACAGGACCGTAAAACTAGACTAAGGGCCTGCTTCTTCCGTTCTGCCTTTGCTGGGGCTGGAAAGGAAAAATCCAGTGGTGGTTTTGGTGCAAAGATGCTGCTGCTTCTCCAGGGCAGACTGGTACCACGTGCCCACTCATACTGTCTCTTGCTGCAACCTGCACTTCTCGTCCCCCAGATTATTTCCCCCGACACCAAACAGTTTGGCCAGGGAACACTCCACAGAGCATCGAGGCTTAAAAAAAATAAGATAACATGATAAAAAAAGCCAAAACCTCAAATATATAACATACAGGGTTTGCAAACATTCAGCCCAATATTTTGTAACCTTTTCTGTTTTCTTTCGACCTTTTTAATTGTGAAATAGAACACACGCACAAACATATGAAACAGAGATGGACAGCTCATTGTTTTATCACAAAGCAAAGATCCACATTCCGAAACATTATGTAAGGCAACTCAGAATGCTCACGTATGCTCCCTAACCTCCCTTTGGAGGTGACCTCAGGCCAGAATTTTATGGCAATCATCTCCTTGCTAAGCATGTATCTTTCAACACTATAGCTGAATTTTGCTTGCATTTTGAGTTTTGTATAAATGGACCACAGGGTATGGACTCTTCTGTTGTTCTGATGTTTCTGGCTCAGCATCCTTTGTGAGATTCATTCATGTTGTTGAATATAACAGTTGTTCATTCTTTTTCATGGCTGCGTAGTATGCCATTGTATGACTGTAGCAGTTTACTTATTTTTTTTATAGGTACACTTTTATATAGTTTCTTTTTACCAGCTTTATTGAGTTATAATTGACAGATAAAATTGTATATATTTAAGTTGTACAACATGATGATTTCATTGTTTACTTAATCTCCTGCTATGGCTAGCAGGTGTTACCCAACCTCCGGCTATCACAAATGCTGCTGCTATGAGCATCTTGTGCACGTCTTTCGATGTACAAGTTCACATATTGCTGTTGGGCATATTCCTAAAGTGAGATTGCTGGCTTAGAGCATAGGTTCATTTTAGCAGATGCTACCAAACAGTTTTCAAAGTGGTTAGACCGATCCAAACCTTCACCCAACTCTATCTGAGAGATTCCCTTGGTCCACATTCTTACTGCCAGTCTGCTTTGTCAATCTTTTGGATTTTAGCCATTCTGCTTGGCGTGTCATGCTATCTCATTATGATTTTAATTTGTATATCCCTGATTATCGCTGAGGTTGAACACTTTGAACATGTTAATTGTTCATTTGGATTTTTTTTTTATTGGGGGGGAATTGCCTGTTGAAGTCTTTTACCTACTTTGGGGTTGTTTGTTTTCCTTTTTATCTGTGGGAGTTGTTTATACATTCTGGATATGAGCCCTTTGTTATGTGTCGCAAATGTCTTCCTACTTGTGACTTGCCTTTGTGCTCCTTTTCTTTCTTTCTTTCATCAAAGTATATCATGACACGTTTACATGCACAGAAATTCTTAATTTTCATGCAGTTAAGTTTATTTATTTTCTTTTTGGTTAGTGGTTTTCATAGGCTGTTGAAGAAGTCTTTTCTATCCTCAGGTCAGGAAGACAGTCTTCAATATTGCCTTCTAGTTCTGAACTATCCAATATGGCAGCCACTTGTGGCCATTTAAATGAAAGTTAATTAAAATGAAATAAAATTTTAAAATATTCAGCCCTTCAGTTGCCTGTATTGAACAGCACAGATGAGAGAATATTTCCATTTTCTCTTGGTCTGTACTGATCTAGAAGCTTTATTGTCTTGTCTTTCATAGTTAGATCTACAATCCACCTGGAGTTAATTTTTGTTTATGGGGTGGGGTGGAGGTAAGGTTTCATGTTTTTCTGTAAGGGCATCCAACTGTCCTAGAACCATATAATGACAAAGACTTCCATCACTGGTCTGCAGTTTCACCTTTGATGTAAATCAAACATTCAGATAGGATCTGCTCGTCTCTGTGTTCTCTCTTCTTTGTATGTATTTGTACCCAAACCACATTGTCTTCATTTCTGTAGCTTTATAGTAAGTTTTAACATCTGGTAGAGCAAGTCCACCTACTTCCTGTTTCTTCAAGAGCGTCTTGATAATCCCTAGCCCTTTGCATCTCCTAATAAATTCCAGAATTGGTTTATCATTCTATTGTGTTTGTATCTTTTGGTCTATTTTATACTTTTTTATAACATTTGCTTTTGTCCTGACCATATATATATTGTATAGTATATAAAGTATTTCTCCTCCAAATCTGTCAATCCTTGAATATAGTCCCACAGAATATTTGTTTACTTTCTATTTTCAAAAACTTACTATGGGCAACACTCTTTGGAAATAAATGTGTTATATGAGCAAAAATATTGCAAGAAGATCAATATTTGGAGATTTTGATATGGTTGTATATAATCTATAGGGCATTTGCAGGTGAACTGACCTCTTCAAACGTTTTTGAGTCTTTAAACCCAGGAGTATGGTATGCAGGTCAGGGTGTCCAGAAACATGTTTAATGGAGTTTGGAGCACAGGAGTTTATGAGGGAAAAGGAAAGCAGCAGAATTGGGCAGAGGAAGAAATCAGATCCAGACCTGACAAAGCTTCGGCTACCCTGGTGTGTTTTGGAGCATTTATTGTTGTGAGAGTGTCCAGTGTTGGGCTGAAATGTCCATGCTGAGTCATGAAACCCAGGCTGCCCGGGAAGGGCCGGAAGAGAGTGACCCTAGGCAAAGCAGCACTCAGCAGCTGAGGCAGGCCCCCAGGAGCTGCACGTCCAGGCTCCGCATTCCCCACAGCTGGGCAGCGTGTCCTTCCCTGAAGGAGGACTGGGTGTGTCCGGCACTTTCAGGTCTACACAGCTCATTCTTAAGCTTCTTAATTTTCTCCTCCACCTTCTTTCCTGGCAATTCTGGGATTTCAACTTTTCTAATGGTGAGTTTGCACCCGAGACCCTTACCAGGATGTTGAATCCTGTATCCCAGGAGAGCACTGCCAAGTCAATAGACTCCTCTGAACCCACATTTATATTCTGGCCCCCTGGATCAAGCGCCCTTAGAATCCAGTCCCCGGCATACTGGCTAGGGCTTGCAGCACTTTTGTGGGATATAATCCCTCAGCATATCCCTAGCTGCCACAGACTGTGACTTAAGCTAGCGATAGGCATAGTGACCAAGGAGGGGGAATTCCGAGGAACCCAGGCTCTTCTGCATGGTGTTCCAGCAAGCGGGAGTGCTAGCTCTTACTGGGGATTCGGGGATGATGGGCCACTTCTGCAGGCTCAGAAGGTCCACAGGAGTCCAGGAAGCCAAAACCTTCAGTGTCATTGCCCATATGTCTCTATCCCATCCAGGGCCTGACCGGCCTCTGCTGGGCGTTTAATCTTCATGGTCTTTGTCCCTAGCTTTCTCTGCCTTGTCGCTGCAGGAGACGAGAGCTTCATTTTATGCAACCAAGGAGGCCTCTGGTTTTCACACCTGGCTTTCAACTGCCCATTACCTTCAACTCTTTATCACCTCTCTGTAGAGCATCGATGATGCATGTCAATAGCCATCCAAACCGACCATCTCTGTAGCCACTATTTCCTTGTAAGTCTCAAGGGCCTGATACGCGACCTCTGCCAATGCTTTCACTTCGACCAGGACACCTTCCTCATGTGCCAACAGGACCAGCACCTTGTGCCAAGGGCTGTCTGAGTCCCACCCACCTACCATCAGTAAGGGAGACCTGCTGGCTGGCTCTGAACCCCATCTTATCACCTGCTTCCTCAGATCTCTCCTGAGCCAGCCGTCATGGGTGAGAGTCTTCAGAAGCAGAGGCAGAGACTGACTTTGAGGTGCAAGATGTTTATGAGGGCTCGACACTTGGGGAAGGGAGGGGAGGCAGCAAGGTCAGGCACAGCAAAGGGTCAAACAGCAATGCTGGCCCCATGACACTCTGTCAGCGCGGCAGGGAGTGGCCAAGAGCTTTGGAATAGCGTGCATTAGCTGAAAATGGCCCTAAGTACGTCCCTGTCCCGTGTGTGTCACTGGATGTATGCTGCTCTCAGGCAAGGCAGCTCTCTGCAGCTGGAGGCTGCGTGCAGGCCGCATCCGCATGGCTGAGCAGAAAGCTCTTTCTTGAAGGGCATCTAGATGACAGCTCCATGTCTGCCACACATGATGCCTCTCATTTATGTCGATTTCCACAATGGTTAGTTCTGCACAGAGTTCTGGTACACATTCCAACAGATACCTTCCTATGTATTCACTATTTTACCACTGTTGTAAGTTTTTTTTTTTTTTTGGTGATTCCCCGTTATTTAAAAAAAAATTTTTTAACTATAGTTGATTTACAATATTGTGTTAGTTTTCAGTGTACAGCAAAGTGATTCAGCCATATATACATATATATATATTCTTTTTCAGACTCTTTTCCATTACAGGTTATTACAAGATATAGAATATAGTTCCCTGTGCTCTACAGTGAATCCTTGCTGTTTATCTATTTTACATATAGTAGTGTGTATCTGTTAATCTCATACCCCTAATTTATCCCTCGCCCCCTTCCCCTTTGGTGACCATAAGTTTGTTTTCTATGCCTGCGAGTCTGTTTCTGTTTTGTAAATAAGTTCATTTGTATTATCTTTTTTTAGATTCCATATATAAGTGAGATCATATAATATTTACCTTTCTCTGACTTACTTCACTTAGTATGATAATCTCTAGGTCCATCCATGTTGCTGCAATGGCATTACTTCATTCTTTAATGGCTGAGTAATATTCCATTCATCTGTCGATGGACATTTAGGTTGCTTCCATGTCTTGGCTATCGTAAATAGTGCTGCTATGAACATTGGTGTGCATGTATATCTTTTTAAACTTTTTATATTCTACCTGATTATTGTTTTATATAGTATATACTCGTATGTAGAAATACATTTTAATATTGATATTAGTAACCTTACCTCATTTGTTAATTCTAATTGTATACTTGTGGATTTTTAAACATATGTATCAGGTCATCTTGTAAACAGTGTTTCTTCTTTTTCAAACATATACCTTTTACTTTTTTCTTGTACTGCTTTCTGCACTGGCTTGGTCCTCCATCATGACGGTAAATAGAAGTGGTCAGAGCAGGCATCATTGTTGCCAGTTCAAAGGGAGAGCTTTCAACATTTCACTACTTGGTATGATGCTTGTAGGTTTCTACACTATTTGGTGTGTTTGTTGAAAATTCTGCACACACTTCATCAAGCTCAGAAAATTCCTTTTTATTCCTACTTTGCTAGTACATACATTAAAAAAAATCACAAATAGTGCTGAATTTTATTCAACATTTTTTTCTGACTGATTTTTGAATGTTAAACTAAACTGACATTCATAGAAAAGCCCACCTTGGTTGTGATGTATATTAACGTCTTTACATATTGCTGGATTCATTCTGCTGATCATTTGTGTAGTTTTACATTAAAGTTTATGAGTGAGATTAGCCTGTTAATTTTCTTTTTGGTAATGTCTTTGTTAGGTTTTGGTATCAAGGTTGTGCGGACCTCATGGAATGGTTAGAGATTATTTCCTTTTTCTATTCTTTGAAGGAAAATTAGATTGGTGCTAGTTTTTCCTTAAATATAACTCAGTGAACTCACTGATGAAGCTGTCTGGGCCTGGAGTTTCCTTTGCAGGAAGATTTTAAATTATAGACCTAATTTAAAATAGTAGATATAAGACTAGTCCGGTTTTATATTTCTAATTGTGCCAGTTTGGAAAATTGTATTTTCAAGGAACTTCTCTATTTCAATCAAATTTTCAGACTTATTGGCATACAGCTGTTCATAACGTTATCTCAGTGTCTTTTTAATGATTGAAAAATCTGTAGAAATGTTCCCTTTTTCATTTTTTGGCATTATCTGTGCTTTAATTAGTCCCAGGAGGAGTTTATTAATTTCATTAGCCTTTTCAAAGAATTAACTTTTGACTGTTTCCATTTATTTGCACTTTCTTTGTGCTTAAAGAAATCTCTCAGAAGAATACTTTGCTTATACTTTTTTTTTTAAGCTTCCTTTATATCTTCAGAAAGGAAACTAACATTTTTTTAATTTAATTTTTTTTTTTTGCGGTACACGGGCCTCTCACTGTTGTGGCCTCTCCCGTTGTGGAGCACAGGCTCCAGACGTGCAGGCTCAGCGCCCATGGCTCATGGGCCCAGCTGCTCCGCGACACGTGGGATCCTCCTGGACCGGGGCATGAACCCGTGTCCCCTGCATCGGCAGGCGGACTCTCAACCACGTGCCACCAGGGAAGCCTTTAATTATTCTTTTTTTTTAATGTATTTATTTTATTTTATTTTTGGCTGTGCTGGGTCTTCGTTGCTGAGCGTGGGCTTTCTCTACTTCTGGTGAGCGGGGGCTACTCTTTGTTGCGGTGCACAGGCTTCTCACTGAGGTGGCTTCTCTTGTTGTGGAGCACCGGCTCTAGGCGTGCGGGCTCAGTAGCTGTGGCTCGCGGGCTCTAGAGTGCAGGCTCAGTAGTCGTGGCACACGGGCTTAGTTGCTCCGCGGCATGTGGGATCTTCCTGGGCCAGGGCTCGAACCCGTGTCCCCTGCACTGGCAGGCAGATTCTTAACCACTGCGCCACCAGGGAAGCCCCTACTTTGCTTATTCTCATTTCAGGCTCATTTTTTATTACATGCTTTTAAAAACTTTCCATGTTCACATGGCTCTAGCTACATCTTAATTCTGGGATGTAATATTTTCAAAAACTTCCAGTGTAAAATATTTTCTAGTTCCCACTGTGATTTTCTAAATCCATGAGTTATTTAGGAGTATATAGAATTTTCAAATATGTAGATATTTTTTACTTTTTTTCTTGTTTCCTATCTTAACTGCATCACTGTCTGAGAATGTACTCTGTATGATTTAGAGCATTTGAATTTGTTGAGACTTGCTATATGGCCCAGCATTTTCAGAAACATTCCATGTAGACTTGAGAATTTGTGATCTGCAGTTGTGGGTGCAGTATTCTCTATATATCTATTAGGTAAGGTCTGCTTATCCAGTTGTTCAGATCTATTTCTCACTAGCTCTCCATCTGCTCGTTTTAACAGTTACTGATATATGCATCTTCCACTATATTTGTAGATTTGTCTCTACCTTCTTGGAATTCTGTCCATGGTTTTGCTTTCTATATTTTGAGGCTATGTGTATTAGGCACACACAAGTTCAGAACTGTTATGTCTCCTTGGTGAATGAAGCATACCATCATTATGAAGCAACCCTCTTTACTCCAGTCATGCTTTTTTGCCATAATGCCTACTTTCTTTTGGTAGTTTTTGCATGGTTTGTCGTTTTAAATTTTTGTTCTTCTTTCAAAAATTGTGGTACAATGCACATACAATTTACTGTCTTAACCATTAAAATTTTTAAAAATTGCGGTAAAAATTCTGTTAACATGAAGTTGACCATTTTCGTCACTTTAAAGTCTACAGTAAAGTACATTTACATTGTTCTGCAACTAATCTCCAGAAGTCTTTCCATCTTACCACACTGAAGACGCTATATGTGTATCCAGTTAACAGTTCGCCATCCTTCCTCCCCACCCGCTGCTTGGCAATCACCCTTCCTACTCTGTAAGAACTTGTCCACTCTAGATGCCCTCATACAAATACAATCAGACGGTAATTTGTTTCTTGCTGCTGGTTTATTTCACATAGCACAATGTTGTCAAGGTTCATCCATGTTGTAGCATGTGTAGCATTTCCTCCCTTTTTAAGGCTGAGTAATATTCCATTGTGTGTATATACCACATTAAAAAAAAATCTATTCATCTGTTGATGGACACTTGGGTTGCTCCCACCTTTTTGCGATTGTGAATAATGCTGCTATGAACATGAGTATATAATATTTGTTTGAGTCCTTGCTTTCAATTCTTTTGGGTATATACCCAGAAGTGGAAGTGCTGGGTCATATGGTCACTCTGTTTAATTTTTTGAGAAACTGCCGTAATGTTTTCCATAGTGGTCGCACCATTTTACATTCCTACCAGCAATGCACAAGTAGTTTAATTTCACTACATCTTTGCCAACACTCGTTATTTTCTGTTTTTTGTTTTTGTTTTGATAACAGTTGTCTTAATGTGTGCGAGGTGATACTCTGGACTTAAGTTGCTGTCAAAAGCAAAGGACCTTAGGGCACAAGGACCCCAAATCTCAGAATCACCTCCCTGTTCTGTCTACCCCTGATAGTTTTCACTTTTGTTAACCTGCCAGATGTTTCCAAGCAGATGTTTTGAGGAATACGTTGTCTATTTTGTTTTAATAGTACTTAGTGGGAGGGTTAGTCTGAATTATCTGGACCACCATCACTTCTTTTCTGTATTTCAAGAAGAAATGAAGTGGGCCTTAAAGGTAGAAGGAGAGTAGGAGTCCACGGATTTAATATTTCTTTATTTTTTAACCCACGTTATTTCCCACGTCTATATTTTAAGTAACCTGGAGTAGATATCCTGGCTGAGTACTCGCAGTAGCTCAAATTAACAGGCAGTGAATTTTTTTTTGTTTTTTAGATTAAGTGGGAATAAAAAGAGAAGAAAATCCATGGAAGAAAAAGGAGTGGAAGAAGAAGGGGAGAGAGAAGGAGGACCTAGAGGGATAGAGATGGAGAAGGCAGAAAAGTGGGAAGAAGAAAAGAGAAAGATGAAGCGGGGAGAACAGAATTAAAGGAAGCTCCATTTAGCTTTACCAAGACCTGTAGCCAGTACTTCTGTAGAAATCCAGAGTTACTACTCGTTTAACAAGCAAACAAACAAAAAATTCCTTTCACATTGTCCTTTCCTTGCCAACCATTCACTTATTTTCATGACTGGTCATGGAAAAGGAAATTAATTCATTCACTCAACAAATATTTATTAGGTACCCACTATATGCCAAGCTCTGTTCTGGGCACTGAGGATAAACAAATGAACAAAACCTACACAAGCCCTTGCCCTTACCGAGCTTCTGTTCTAGTGGGCCACTGTACCCAAGGTACAGTGATTGAGGTGCTAAATGCTATAACAAACAGATCACAACTTCTCAGCAGGTTAACATAATAAGGTCTGTTGTCTGCTCAGCTGAGAGTCCTTGCATGTATTTTTGGTCATGCAGATCTGCCCTGCTCATTCAGAGTCACACTTCTGCTTCACGTCTATTGGCAAGAACTAGTCACATGGCCCCAAAGGCAAGGGCATGGCTGGGAAATGTAGTTCCCAGTAACAAACACAAGTCTTTGGTGATAGCAAACTGATTCTTCACATGGAAAGATACAGACAAGAAACTGAATAACAAATTATTTATTACTTTAGGAGGTGATAAATGCTATGAGAAAAATGCAGGAAAGAAATAAGAGTGTCTGGGAGGGGGGAGTATTGAAATTTTAAGTAGACTGGCAAGAGATGGACTCACTGGGCTGAGCAAAGCTTGAAGGAAGCAGAGGAGTGAGCCATGTGAATACAGGGGAGACGGTGGTACTGGAAGAGGAAACACTCAAAAAGGAGCCCATTATGGCTGAAACAGAGCCAGCGGAGAGAGGCAGGAGATGAGGTCAAACAAATCAGAGGCAAATCGTGTGGGACTCTAGTTTCATCCTCTGAATGAGATGAGAAGAAATCAGATGGGCGTGAGCAGAGGAGAGCTAGGATTCAATCTGCACTTTATCGAGACCAGTGTGGCGGCTATGTTGGGAATACACTGAATGGGGGCAAAGGGAAGGAGATAAAAGTGCACGGGACCAGAGTGGCAACAATGGAGGTGATGAGAGATGTCAGTTGCTAGAAACATTTTGAAGGCAAAGCAGGATTTGTAGATGGATTGAAGATGGAGTTTGAGAGAAAGACAGGAGTGACTGTGGCCTGAGCAATTAAGAGATGGAGCCAGGGAACACCATGGTGGAGCACGTTTGTGAGGGGGGGGAGTCAAGAACTCACCTCTGGACATGTTGAGCTTGCGACGTCCATATGAGTTTCACATGGAGACGCTAAGAAGCTGCTGGATTAGGGTCTGAAGCTCAGGAGAAAGCCCTGGGCTTGAGCTACAGGTTCAGAGTCCTTTCTCAGGGTAAAGACGCTATTCAAAGCCTTGAGACCGAAAGAGAAGGGCAGGCAGTGTAGTTGAAAAAGAGAGACCCAAGGACTGAGCCTTAGGTCTGGGCAGAATAAGATGTAGCCATTGCTGGGGATGGGGAGAAAAAAAGTGAGGGAAGGAAGCGGGCGTGAGTGGGGAATTATTTGGGGCTGTGGTTCATCAGATCAGAATCAGAATGGAGCACCATTAAATGGTGACCAAGGGGTCTGTTTTCCCCCAACTCTGCTCCTACCTGCCTGCCTCTAGCTGTGTACAATCCCAGTGGTCTGATGATGGGCAGGGCCCTCAGCTGCTCACTCCATGCTTCTGCACTCTTTCACCACCACCCCTTGCTCTCATAAAGGTTTGGTCATTCATTCAACAATTCTTTGCTGAATGCCTATATATGTGCCGGGCCCTGAGTGAACAAGCTAGACAAGGCCTGTGCCCTTACGGAGCTTATACTCCAAGGGGGCCGGGGCAGATAATAAACAATCAACAGATAGACAAACAAGAACATTCCTACTCCAGGGTAAAAGAACAGAGAATGCCCTGCTTTGGTGAAGGGGATCATGAAAATTCTCTTCCAGGAGGGGACATCTGAGCTGAGACCTGAGTGCTAAAAGGATGACGGCCATCAGATCTGGGGGTCAAGGATCTGGCTGGAGGGAGGCTTGCAGTGCTGCAGGGGACTGTTGAAGGCCAGTGTGCTGATCATGGCGAGGGGCCCCCTCACACAGGACCTCGTAGGCTATGGTTAAGAATTTGATTTTATTCTAAGTGTGGCGAGGACACCTCCCGTGGGTTTAAGCAGAGGACTCACGTGACATTTCGCAGACCTCACTGGGTTGGTCAGATGGAGAGCAGACAGTAGGGGGCAGAGTGGAGGCAGCGAAAGGAGTTAGGAGGGTTTTCTAGTTGAGGCCACAGGTGGCATCTTGCACTAGGATGGGCCAGGATGCACGTTGTATTGGACGAAAGGGTGGGTCTGGCAATCACATATATCAAGCTCTTCTCTGGGTCCAGGCCTATGCAAGGCCAAGAAAAGCACCTACTAAAGAAACGTCGGCGAGGTACAGTCCTTGCCGTCAGCTTATTGAGTGCTGAATTACAGGAAACTCAGACCACACATATTAAGGTGCCGGGTAAACACAAAGCAACCAATAAGTCAGTGCATAGGAGTGGCTGACTAGGTGCAGAAGGGGGACTGGAAACAGTAACTGGCTACCGCGTAAACAAGAGACTTTGGAGCCTTCACCAGACGGGCGGGGCGGCTCATTTTCCAGCGGGCAGCGGCAGAGGGTCGCGAGCAGCGCTGCCTCCCCGCCCCCAGCCCACGGCCCCGCATGGCGGCGGGGCCTGGATTGTCCAAGAACTTGGCTCCGGGCTCCAGTTTCCCAACTCACTCGGAGCTCAGAGAATTGGTGACTCAGGCGAGGGCCCTCCCGGCACGCTGCGTTCTCAGCAGGCCTGCAGTGACTCACCACCTCGCTCCCTCCCTCACTGCTGACCCCGGGCCAATCCCTTAATGAGTCTACACCCCACTCTTCTCACTTGGCCGGGACAATTGCCTGGTGGAGTTTTTAGCTCCCCGGGGGCAGGGCTTCTGTCAGCAACCGTCCAGGTTCCTCGAGAGAGGCTTCTCGTAGGGTCTGGAGGAGCATAAAACCCTTGGGTGGACCCGAAGGTCCCAGGCCCTCCCCGTGCACCGAAGGAGGGCTTTAATGCCTGTGCATTCTTCTAATTTCAGAGCCTTTCAACAGCATTTTATACCGAATACAATTTCGCAAGTCTTGGTGTCCTGGAGGAATTTTCCCTTGGACACCTCTTGGTCAAAATTTGCTTGGGGGAAACAAAAAAGCAACCAGAGTAGGCCCCCAAAGTCTGCAAAGCAGAGACCAGTGGCAATGGGAGGTGAGAGTGCGGCGGACTGACCAACGGGCCCCGGGGCAAGGGGACCACCGCGCGAGGGCGCGGGCGGATGCTCTGCTCGCCCGCGCAACCGAAAACGGGCGGCGAGTATCGCGAGAGGGCTCAGCTCCCCTGCAGCGAGCCCTCGGGCAGGAGCAGAGGCCCAGGCGACGGGCGTGGGCTGCGGGGTCGCTCGCTTGGTTCCCCGGCTAGCATCTCGGCGCCCCTACTTCCAGCGCGCCCCGTCGCAGCCAGGCGACCTGAGCGTCCCCCAACCAGCCTTGGGCCGGAGTGCTGCCCGCGGTCCTTCGCTCGCCCGGCCGCCAGCGCTCGCCGCCCGGCTGGGACCCGGCAGGTGGACTGCGGCGGGCGCACCCTCCTTCCGGCCCCGGCCCCTCTCCCGGACCCTCCCTCGAGCCCTGGCGCGCCTCTGCTCCCCGGCCAGAGCTCGCAATCTGCGCCCCCAAGTTACCTGCCTCGGGAAGTCCCAGTTCGCAAGCAGCCCGGACTGTAAAAGGGTGGATTCGGCAGAGCCCAAAACCACATTCCTAGGGGAGGGGTGGGGTCCCCATCTAGAGGGTCGCGGATCGCATTACCGGCCGAGGGGAGGAGACAGCGGAAGGGAGAGTCAACAGGGGTAAAAGTTGCTTTTCGTTTAGTACTCCCCTCCCCCTCCCTAACGCGCTGCTATGCCGGTTGGCTCGGGGACCCAGTGTCCGCCCAGGTTCCGGAGCCCGACGGCCCCAGAACGGTTTGGCAGGACAGAGGCATCTTTACATCCGCGGATGCGGCAGTCAGAGCGCCGGTTGGTTTGCAGGGCTGCCGGGCTCCGGGGCCCCGAGGGCGACCCCCGGCTGCCCGGGGGCGGGAAGCAGAAGCCCGCCTCCGGGCACCGAAGATCTAGAGCAATAACAGACGCATAAATAAATCAATGAGCAGCTCTTTGCTGCCAGCAGCAGGGAAACCTCGGGCTGATTAAATGCAGACGTGGGGTGTCTGCCAGGACAGGAGGGCGGCGGGGTACAAGGAACCGGCGTGGAGGCGAAGGGTGGGGGGAAGGGAGGCCGGGGCAGGAGCGACGGGAAAGACCCAAAGCCACGTTTTTAAACATGGAGGGGGGGAATTTTAAAGGCAAACAGTACGGGGGAGGGAGGAGGGCCGGGCTGCGGGCCCCTGGGCCTCCCAGCCACCCGGGGCAACTTTCCGGGCGGGAGGTGCGGCCCGAGGGGCGGCGCCGGCGGCGGGAGGCGGGAGTCCGAGGCCGAGGGAGGGGGGGAGTCACTTTAAAGGCTCTTTCTTACCCATAATGCTTTGTGGGGACGTTGACAAGTGGATCCAAGATGGCGTAGAAAGTAATGACAGGTAAGTCCTGACTTCCCCCTTCTCTGCTGCTGGGACCGCTCCGCGAGCTGCCGGAGCCCTCCGGAGAGGGGACCGGACTCCCCTCCGGTCCTCCGAGTCCCGGGAAGGGCGGCCCCGGGGCGGGCCTGGGGCCCAGACGGCCCGCGGCGGGGCCTGGGAAGCGGGGCTCTTCGAGGCGAGGCCCGGACGCTGGGGCTGTTTACAGCTTCTTCCCCTCCCTGGCCCCCTTCCCCTCCGCTGGGGGCCGCGGAGCCCTCGGCCCAGGCCGTGGAGGGGGCCTCGCAGACCCCGGCCGCGAGCCTGAGGGAGGTTTGTCCAGCCCACGGCACTCCGGGAGGGGGAGTCGAGCCGCCTTGCACGCTCGCCTCCTCCGGGTCGCGGCTGGGGGTGGGGAGCGTGCAGGCCTCCCACGCCCCGCTCGATTGCCCCCTCTGGGCTCGGACTTCCACGCGGGGTGGGGCGGGGGCCGGAGGGTGGGCGCGGGGAAAAGTGGGTCAGGGGTGCACCCCTCCCTCCCCCGCCAAGGGCTGTTGCCTGAGCTTTACTTTCTTTACCCCCTTTCTCCGCCCCCTCCTCGGAAATTCTCATTGGCCCACAAGCACATCAACAAAAATAAAAACAGAGGATTCTTTCCTGGAGATTCCTTCAAGACTTCCCTTTTCTTGAGCTAAGGGACCGCAGTTTTATCTAAGGAACTTTGATTGCTCTCCCCCCAAATTATTTGAGGCTTCTGCACCCTCCCCTTTGCTGAGGATCCTCCAGCCAGGGTTGGAAGTCAGGGTCTTAGGATTCTTCTTGGATTGAGACCCTCAGGTTTTGTTTGAAACTCAAAATTGTTGTTCCTTCACCCTCACCACTTACACTTTTCAGGCAAATCGTTAATAGATGTGGAACTCCAGAGACAGTGGATTCCTGGAGTCGGGCGGGGGGAGGGGGAGGAAGGCGTCGTCCTGGCTAGTTGTTAATTTTGCCCTCTCTTAAACTCTTATGAATGGATTTCTTCTCCTTCATCTCTTCTTTTTTCTCCTTTTTTTTCATTTCATGTTTTGAAAGTAAGGTCAGTCAGATATGACATTTTTATGTTTGGATTTTAAGAGCACTTTATAATTATTCTTTCATCACACAGAGAGGAAATGTTTTTGTTTTAAAGTAAAGCAAACAGACTCATTTACAAAGCTGCATACTGTATACCATTTTGGTAACTTTTTCCATTTGAAATTTATATGCCCTTTCACTTCAGGCTGATAGAATGTTTGCTACTGATCATGTCTCTTACTGGTGTTGTATAGACACATTATACTTTTCTGTTTATCTCAGGAATTGGATGAAGTAATTGATCACTAAAGAACTACAGTGCTGGTGAGATGTGTAAGGTGAGACTGCAGTTAAAAATGATTTACCTTTTTTCCTTCTTTATTTTAATCAAGTCATGAGGGTGAGACTGAAACTAAGTAATTTGATGGGGCCATCTTTATTTCCAAATCACTCACTCAGTCAAATGGGAGTAGAGGCAGGGCTAGATTTGGAAAGGACAACTGTGTCAAGTATACCAAACTTTTCAGCTACTGGAGCTTATCCAGAGCCAAGTGTTATTTGCAGCCATCCTTGATTAGTATCTTCACCAGGGGTAATTATAGTTTGCCTATTTAAATTCCCTTGTGTAACTTTAATTGAATGTCTTAATTTTATCTGTGCTTTGGTGTCCATCACTTAGTCTGCATTGAGTGTTAGTGATTGTGTATGTGGATTTTGTATGTCTGCAGTTTGTGGGACTCGTGTAAAGTACACCCTTTCCATTGGAAAGCGTTATTTCAGGCACATCCTGCTTTTATTTTCTGAAAAATGGAACAGTGCTTGTCTCTCTCATAATTATTTGGAAATAAAAATGATAGTGTTGCATTTTGGTTATAGGTTATTAGGGATGAGACTGGCTTGTCATTATCTTCTGGTCACATGTAGTGTGTGAATTCAGAGTGTTGCTTTATTTAATCTAACTTATAAGGCTTTGGATTTATAGAACATTATTAATATAGTGTCAATGAACAGTCAGTATTCTGTACTGGTGAGAAGGAGAGTGGTTTGCTAATTTTACATTCTTCACAAGCAATTTTCTCAACTTTAAAAATATATCTTTTTATTTATTTTTTATTTTAGTCATCGTAGATGTACTATACTACAGTGTGTGTGAGTGTGTTTGTAAAATATTTTACTATGGTTTATTGAGAAAATGTAAGTTGTTATGGTAGATTGGTTACTGCAGCGTTTTTTTTTTTTTTCCTTTAACACATCTGGGTAGCCTTTGAATTTTGAAGTCCACTCACAAAGTTTTCATCTCTATCACACATCTGTTTAAGAAGAGTAAGCTGTGCTTTATTTTATTCCAGATTGAGGCATACAATTGACATTTTTGCCTTAAAAAAAAAACTTGGGAGAGGAAGGTGGACATAAACCAAGATCTTTTCGTAAGTGCACACACCACATTTGCTTGTGTTTGAAACTCAGAAGTGCTTGTGTGTATTACATTTATTTTTATTCTTAGCAGAGCAAATATGAATTTTAAAATTTATTTATTTTCAGCTTACAGATGGAGGCATATTCATGCCTTAGACCTCCCAAACTGTACCTTTTATCTTTTTTTTTTTAATACATATTACTTTGTGGAAAGAACCAATGATCTACTTTTGGGCCTATGGAGATGTTTGTTTATAATCCAAAAGGGAATATTTAGAAATAGGTAATCTTGTGTGGCTAGTGTTGTTTGGCCTGAGCTGTGTCAAGACATTTTCCACAATTTTCACACATGTAGACCATGTGAAGTGTTAGTATTCACTTCGAAGTGAAGTTGGTGGTTGGCCACCGAACAGGTTGTCACACGAAGCATTCTAAAATGGGAAATGCCATAGTATTGAAGTTTGTGGTGAAGCGGGGGTCTGTGTCTTTGAGCTGAATGAAGACACAGCTTTTTTAGTCTGTCCTTTTGGCTGGGAAGCTGGGACACTATTTTTAGGTAAGGCGGGAGTTTTGGGGAGTCAGTAAGTGCCTCTATCAGCTGGTGTGCTTGATTTTTGCAGTTGTTAGCAAGAAGTTTCATTTCTAATACCATAAGTATTCAATCTACATTGTTTTAAAGTCTGTATACATTTATGGACAGTCTAGTGTTTTACTGGAGAAGGGAGTGATGCCAAAATAACAGGGGAAATCATTCCTACTTGCAAAGGCCTTGTGTAGTTTAAAAATATAGAGCATATTCATGAAAGGCTAAGAATATTGCAGAGGGACCTACAAATAAGTAGACCAGATCTTACACATGCATTTTTGCTCTCTGTTTAAGAAGTAGGCATGGTATTGATATTAAATGCAAATTAGTCTATAATTATCTATAGTCTATAATATAATTATCAAATTATATTTAAGATTCTAAATGCAGGCCCAGCACAAGTAGTAAGGTCCTTTGCTTGTTGTTTTAAATGCATAGTAGATTTGGGGCCAAGTTTATCAACTTGTCGGTAAACAAGAGATGGGGAGGAGCTACTTAAAAAATTATAAACAAATTGTTATGGCTGTTTATTTCCATAAACTTGGAGAAGTATACACGCAAATATAATTTGATTTCTAAGTAATAGTTTGAATTGTTTTCTAGGAGAGAAGTATGATATGTGTGGAGAGTGTGGCCACAGCAGCTTGTAGTTCATTTAAATTGCTGGGTGTAGTCGGGATGGCTTCGGTAGCATTGGCTAGGAGCAGCGTAAAACTTAGTGGTCTGTCCCTTCACCGGTGGCTGAGATTATCCTTTTGAGCTACACTGAATTTAATAGAGTTAATATTCCTCTTTCAAAAATAAATAGTAGATATAACATGAAGATTTTTAATTTATATGTATATATATGTGTACATGTATATTTATATATGTATATATCTTTATTTTAAAAGCTACCAATTGTATAAAGCAAATTGAAAGTTTTTCAGCGTACTACTGAAGAGTCATGCCAACTTGTTTCCTGGTGTAAATTGTACTGGGTCAGTTTCTCCAGGGGCAGGAAGTTGTATGGTAAAGCCAGAATTTGTGTGTTCAACTTGTTTTGACTCTCAAAAACTCTGATTCATCATTAGGTTCTTCAAAGAATGCACGGCAAATTTTTTTGAGTAAACCATTGTGACGTGTGAATGTTTGTGATTTTTGTTATTTCTGTGCCATATTTTAGGTGTTCTCGGAACATCTGAATTTGCCTTTTTGCTTTCTTCTGTCGATATTCTCCTTGTGGTGAAAATATTCCTGTGAGGCGAGCTTCCTTTCAGTAGGCAATATGTGTAACTAATATAGTTAAAAAGATTATTATTTTTATGTAAAACTGATGCATGCTATGGTAAACAGATCGGAGCAGTGCTAAGTGTATGTAGGAAAAAAGATAAAAAGCCTCTGCTCTCCTTCCTCCATCTTTAGCCGTGTCCCCCTAATCTGACCGTAGAAAGCAGTTGGTGTTACGTGGTGTTTGGAAGACCTCTCTTGCCTAGGTGCCCGGGCAGTAGTGAAAGCAGAGGGAGAAGTCAGGGAAGGCATGGCCACTGTACCCGTTTAGATGTCAGGCAGGGATTCCGCCCTTATTTCCTGTAATGTTAATTAATATTGATAATCTTAAACTTCCATTAGTTTAAGATAACTGTAATTGAATTGTTAGTGAAACACTCAAACAGTTAATTGCATTGTCAGGTTGGTAAAGTTTTGATTTGTTGATCTTGTAAGGAAATAAATAATTGGAAATTGAATTCACATAACCTTAGGGCTGGGAGTAATGTTGGTAATTATCATCTGTGGAATTTTATGATGAGATGCACAGTATACTTACTATAGGCTTGTTATAACTCATTATCTTTCCTTTAGTTTTCAGAACAACTCCAAGATAGCTGTTATTTCTGCTTTGCAGAGGAAATTTAGGTTAAATGTGAATTAACGAACATAACGTCGCAAGACTAGTAAGTAGTGGTGCTGGCGTTGTGCCTTGGAAAGGGCGTTCTCTTTCCATTGCAGTATGCTCTGCTGCTTCTATCTAGTCTGTCTTATTTTCCAGATGAGGAAATTGAGGCCTGGAGAAGTCAAGTGACTTGCCCAAGGTCACACAGCTGATTAGTAGCAACATTAAACCAAACTTTTATCTCTGGACCCTTATCTCAGGACTCTTGGTCCTGGCTGGTTATGCTACATTTTATTGAAGTACTGTGGACCAAAGGACCATATGCTGTGACCACTGGATACAAATGCTTCAGAACTGATACATCAGCAGTGGTGTTTTCTAGTATGTATTAAAAGGTTCCTTCTCTCTCTTTCAGAAATTATAAAGAGCTCTGATGGGCTATTTGGGTGATACCCAGTGCAGTGAACTGCAGGTGAGTAAGGTCTGGGAGAGCCTTATTTACAAAGCAAGAACTTGATAATGCCTGAGGAAAAGACAAAAGAGACTTAATCTAGAGGAGGGTGTCTGGTCAGCAAGATGAGGTGGGACAAGGTGGAGGAAGTAGGGCACTGGTGCAGCAGTGGTGACCTGACTGAATTGGCTACTTCTGGAGCAGACTGGATGATGGTGAACCTACTCCAAACAGACTGCCTGACGCTTTGTCAGTTTGTTTGAGGAGAAGTGCGGGTAGGTTAATCTTCCACTTCTGTTTTGAATGAGTAACTGCACAAGGATTCAACCTATCTGCATATGATTGGATCTTCAGAGGTCCTTCAGTTTTTGTGTCAGCATTCTTGAGTGTTGATCACCCAGTGCTCTGATGAACGGGTTAAGTATTAAATTGTTTGTTTTTCCTGTTATCTACTATGTGTGTATTGTCATGAATGACTGTATATATCTGCATGTTTGAGGATCTAGATGCCAAGAACATATCAAAGGAAACAAAAGGTTAAACTTTTTTCCTAATGGTTGTATTAGTCCTTCAAATTATTTGTTTTTTGCTGAAATGCCCTAAGAATAACATTTTAGTCTTGAGTATTTATTATTTCACAGTTAGTAATCTTCTTGGTCCATTATAGTATCTTGGCCATTCAGTATTAAACTAAGAAAACGGTAATACTACAGAAAAACAGAAGACTGTTTTAATATTGTCCTTGTGGGGCATCAGTGCTAAAATTATTTTTTGATACATTTTTAATACTAGTCCCAGAGACTTTAATGAGACAATGCTATATACTTTTAGGGTTTATAATTAAACTTAGGCTTGGCTACTTATTGATTGCTAAAGTAAAACATTGTTGTTTCTTGAGTTAGGGTAGTTTGCACATTCATCCCCCGCAGGTTCATGGGGGTGATCAGAAGACTAGTTGAGCTGGTTTCTTGGTCCTTGGAAAGCTGGGGTCTGGGTTGTCATAGGTCATTGTGATAAGAAGTGCATGAGCGTTCTCAGTTAAGGCCAAAGTGAGCAGTAAAAGAGAGGTGTGGTCCTCTTCCTGAGAGTATATCGAGTTTGCATCCTGGGACCCCTAGTTTCCTCAGTATGGTAGAACTTTCTCTCTTAAATTACAAAATAATTTAAGAATTGTTATTAAGTAAATTGTTAAGTATTTGGGTTACTACCCCTAAAACAGTTGATTTTCTTTTTGGCATTCTGTTAAAAAAATATATATGTATAGATATATATCTATATATACACACACACACACACACACATATATATTATTGTACTCATTTTTAATTATGATGCATATAATTTGAATTTTTCTTATTTATTAGATTATGAAACATTTCCATGTTATAGTTGTCACAATTTTAATTGACATGATTACACTTTGAGAGACTGCAAAATATTTCATCAAGTCATGCCGTCAGTAATTTACTTCAATCTTTTTATGTTAGATGTTTATGTTGCTGGCTGGTTTTCAGTTAATACTTGAATCTATGTTATTGTAGATATTGTATTTTTTTCTGGCTCATTATATCTCTAGGATAAATTTTTGAATGCATTATTGTGTTAAATGGTATGAATGTTTTTATGGCTTTTGATATATATCGCCATACTGTTTTTTAAGAATGTTATACCAGTTTGTACTACTAACAGATATACAGACGAACCTGTTTCACCACAACTGGATATAAATACATTTTTTCCTTAAAAGTTTTTGCTTATTTAATAGTGTAAAGTGGCATTTGTACTTCTTTGTTCTATAACGTTGAATTTTTCTCTTTGAGTCTCTTCATGGTGAATTGTTTGTTCATATCCTTTGCTATTTTAATCAGTAAACTATCGATGTGGGCTTTGGATGGTAAGGCACGTATAACCAGCTAATAAACAGGTGCTTCTTAAAAAGATGATCAGAACATGTTCAGTGAGAATGTTCAGAGAGAGTCTAGTCTAGATGGTAAATTTTCTTGAGAATAGTGGTTGAAGGGGAACAGGTGAGTTATTCCAAGATTCAGTTCGGCAAATGTTTAGTACGCATCCGTGTGTACCACGTGTTGCGTCCTCTTAGTGCTTCTCAAGTCATCATGGCATATACTTGGTTGAAGGAGGAGGCTGCTTGAGGCTGCTAGAGGCTTGACTTGTTGGGACTTTGGCTCTGAAGTCGCTTTGTGGAGGGCTGAGGGGATCACTGACTAGAACGTCTTTAGCTCATTCACGGCATACCGCAGTGCCACGGCACTTTGAGAAGCTCTGTTCTGAAGGATACAAAGATGAATAAAACATCATTTCCTCTGACAAGGAACGAATCATCTAGTAGAGAGAGTAGGGGCACCAAAACAAGAAAGGACTAATAGGAATTTGAAGGGTGCTGTAAGAGGGGTTCAGACAAGGTGCTTAGGGGTTCAGTGGAGGGAGTGATACTGCCCCCTTGGGGGTATAAGCTAACACTTCAACTGAGGAGGTGGCATTTAAATTGCACCACTGTGAAATTGAGGCGCCATGGCAAGAAGGGGGCATTCTGGAGGGAAGGGTAGCTTGAGCAAAGGCTGAGGGGTGGTGTCGGAAATGAGGTGGCTGTCCGGAAACTGCGTATCCAAATTACCCGGACCCTGGGTTACATGAAGGAACGTAGCGGACAGTGCGGCTGTTGAGAGGTCGTGACTGGGTTTTGGAGAATGAATATGATGGATTGTCAGTGAGGAGAAACTAGAGACAGCGTTTTCAGTTGGGTTCCTGGTATTACTCCAGGTGAGGGATGATGAGTGCCTGAGTTGGTGTACTTGGGGATGAAAGGAGGTGGTGGAGTCAAGAGGTATTTTGGAGGTTGAACAGAGAGATGTGGTGACTGATTAGGTAGGAGGGGAAGCGAACAGTCAGTTCTATGTCTCAAGTCAGAGATGATGGTGAGGTTTTTATGGTTGGATGGCTGGCAGAATGGGGCAGCAGGAATACAGAAGTCAGGAGGAAGAACAGGCCTTAGGGGTTTAGGATAGAGAAAAGACGAGTTTGGTTTTGTGAGTTTAAGGAACTAGTAGAAAGGTGAAATCAGAATCTTAACCCTGGAAGGAACAGATGAGGAAGTTCAGGGCCCAGAGGAACTAGAGGGACCAGTGAGGTCTCACAGTTAGATAAAGCAGAGTGTAGACTGCAGCTGCCTGATTCCCAGTCCAGCACTCTCTTCACTGCCTCAGACTGAGAATCTTCTCTGCGGTGTTTTCCTCGCACCCAGGTGTGCTCAATAGGAAGCTGGAAGTGGCAGAGCTTATGTTGGGAGTGAAGAGTTTATTTCTTAATTACATTTTTTTTATTATGGAAAATTCCAGATGTATAGAAGTGGAAAGGGTATAATCAGTCCCACTGTACCCGTTGTTCAACTTTAATAGTTACTAATGCTGTTTCATCTGTTTCCTCCCTCTCCATCAGTTATATTGAAGTAAATCGGATAGAGTGTTTTGGTGAACCTGAACTCTGGGTATCTGTAGTTAAGGAGAATTGAACAGTTCAGTAGGGTATGTTCTGAGCTTTCTGGGTGGGGGTCTAGAGTGAACAGAAGTAGTATTAATTGCCAGAATTCCTGGGCAAATCACTTACGTCTTCTGAACCTTCGTTTGTCTGTGAGACGGAGGTAATAATGGCAGCGTCACAGAATCACCTGAGATAAGGTGTAGAAAACCCTCTGTGAACTGTGAGCCTGAAGTGACGCAGGTTTTAGTTGTTGGTAATAACAGAAAGGTGATGCTGTTCCTTTGGGCTTCTGTGTTGCTGGCATTCAGTACATTTTTATTATTCAGCAAAGAATTATGTGAGGTACCTGAGGCTTCAACAGGGAACAAAACAGACAAAATCTCAGCTTTCCTGGAGCTCATGTTCTAGGTCTGGAGTATAATAGGAAGCTAATACCTTAATAGTGATTAGTGTGGGCCAGACACTGTTCTAAGTGCTTTCATATTTTACCCTATTTAATTCTTGCAGCAATGCCTTGAAGTGTAGCACTGTTATTATTCCCATTTTGCAGATTTGGAAATCAAAGCAAATGTTTAAGCAGATTGCCTCAGGTCACAATGCCAGGATTCATACTGAGGCAGAGCTGGCTTCAAGCCTATACTCTTACCCCTGTGCCATTAGAACGCTTCAGCTCATTCATGGCGTACTAGTGTTTGATACAAATAAAAAAGGTAGGCCCTGATTGAAATTATCCCTAAACAAGTAAGTGTTCTCTTCTTGTGGGAGAAAAAAGACAAAAACAAATGAAAAAAATGGCAGTACACAGTTCTCTGTGGATGGGGGTATATTAATATTCTTACATAGACAAGTATTTTTCTTCCTAACTTTTTATAGGCTTCACCAACTTTCTTGGTTTCTTTAGATACAAATGGCCACCTCAGTGGAAGGAAGTCATTTTCCTGCTGGTACTTGGGAAGAATGGCTTCTTGAATGAAGCCCTTCTTGTTTACAATTCTTCTTTTTCTCCTGCTGCTCTCTCCTTACCTTGGGGCAGTTCCCTTCTCTGATTTCCCCTGTTCTCTGCTCCTCCTTTTGCGCACAGCTGTGGTGTCCCTTCCCAGTCTCACCAGCTGCCCATGTTCTCAAGGATTTCCTTCCTTCTGCCTTTGCCTTCTCTTCCCTGGCCTGCCTCTGTCAGTCACCTTGGGCCTTACCCTCTGTTTTGGCTTTTCTGAGTTTATTCATTGGGACGAACATCAGGACCAATTTCCTGCCCCTGGCTCTGGCGCTGACCTGCCAGCTCTTGTTTCTCCTTCATGGGCAGGGAAGATTGGGAAATGGGCAGTGAGCATTCCTTAAGTTTGCATCGGGATTAGGACATGGGTCTCACTCCTTTTAAGGAGGGTTAGGAGGGTATTATGGCTTGCATACTTGTGGGGTTTTTTTTAATATTGTTAAAATATACGTAACATAAAATTTACCATTTTAATCATTTTAGCATACAATTCGGTGTCATTAAGTGCATTCACATTGTTGCACAGCCAGCACCACCATCCATCTCCGGAACTTTGTCATCTTCCCAAATTGCAGTTTTGTACTCATTAAACACTAACCCTCCATTCCCCTCTCCCTCAAGCACCTGGCAAACATCATTCTACTTTCTGTTTCTAAGAATTTGAATAGGGTCCATTCATACCATAGGTACCTCATGTAAGGGCACTGATACAATATTTGTCTTTTTGCGACTGGCTTATTTCACGTAGCATGTCTTCAAGGTTCATCCATATTGTAGCATGTGGCAGCATTTTCTTCCTTTTTAAGGCTAAATAATATACCATTGTATGTAAATATATTTTTAAAAAGTCATCCATTTTTTTGATAGACACTCGGGTTGCTTCCACCTTTTGGCTGTTGTGAATTATGTTGCTGTGAACTTGGGTGTATACATATCTGTTCAGGTCCCTACTTTCAGTTCTTTTGGGAAATGCCCAGAAGTGGAATTGTTAGATCATATGGTAATTCTGTGTTTAAGTTTTTGAGGAATCCCCGTATTTGTATTCCATAGCAGTAGCACCATTTTATGTCCACCAGAAATGTAAAAGGGTTCCAATTTCTCCACACCCTCACCAACAGTTATTTTCTATTTTTTTGATAGTAGCCATCCTAATGGGTGTGAAATGATAATATATACTTGTTTTTAAAGGTGTTTTATGTAGAATAATAGAATTTCAGGACTAGAAATGGTATGAAAGATTTCTAATTCAGTTAGCTGTGGACAGCAACGAATGTTCTCATATGTCTTAGCATTTTCACTTCTTTCTCAGTTGGAAAAAGGCATTTTGGGCAGATGGGTGTCTACTGGATCTTTGGCTCAAGATGAACTATGTCTGACCCAGGCAGGGTACATGGAATGCAGCTTTGTAAGAGATCTGCTCTTCTCTTCTGCCAGTGACTCTATTTCTTATACCTCTTTACAGTTTCCAACTGTGTCTTTGGGTTATTTAATCTTCTTTCTGGCTTCTTTAAGGGATAAGGTAATTGTATTCAAATAAACATACTGGACTTCCCTGGTGGCGCAGCGGTTGGGGGTCCGCCTGCCGATGCAGGGGGCTCGGGTTCGTGCCCCGGTCCGAGAAGATCCCACATGGCGTGGAGCGGCTGGGCCCGTGAGCCATGGCCGCTGAGCCTGCGCGTCCGGAGCCTGTGCTCCGCAACGGGAGAGGCCACAACAGTGAGAGGCCCGCGTACCGCAAAAAAAAAAAAAAACCCCACACAAATAAACATATTTATTTAAAAAAACTAGGTAAGTTAGCAATTAATGAGCCCAAGATCAGTATAAACTGCTCAGATGATTAAAAAGACTGTATTCAATATCAATTTGAAGGAAACCTAAATATTACTCCTGGATGTTAGCTATAATTCCTTACTATGTAAAATAAGTCACCCCTTTTCAATCTTTTTTTTTTAATTTGGAGGAGATGAATTAAGCAGCATAAAATAAAATATATTTACGAGAAGATTATAACTTCTGGATTAGTTTGGGTTTTGAATCTTTTTTAAGTTAAAGAAAACTGTTAGTTTAATTTATATTATGAAAATCTTTACGCCTACAGCAAAGTTGTAAGAATAGTATAATTAATACCCAATTGTTAGCGTTATGTCATAATTTGCCTTGTCTCTCTTTCTCTGTCAAATAGCTAGAATTTTTCTTTTTCCTGAGCCAGGTGAAAGTAAGTGGCAGACATCTTAGATGGCATTTCATTCATACTTCACCATGTGTCTCCTAAGAATGAGGACATATTTCTTCATAAACATAATACCATTATCACACCTAAGAAGATAATTCAGTAATACTAATAGTTATACTATCAGATATCAAGTCCATGTATAATTTTTCCTATTTCTCCCCAAAATATATTTTATTTCTTTAGTTTCTTTTTTTTTTTAATTTATTTATTTAATTTATTTATTTTTGGCTGCGTTGGGTCTTTGTTGCTGTGTGCGGGCTTTCTCTAGTTGCGGCAAGCAGGGGCTACTCTTCATTGCGGTGCGTGTACTTCTCACTGTGGTGGCTTCTCTTGTTGCGGAGCACAGGCTCTAGGCGTGCGGGCTTCAGCAGTTGTGGCGCACGGGCTTAGTTGCTCTGCAGCATGCGGGATCTTTCCGGACCAGGGCTCAAACCCGTGTCCCCTGCACTGGCAGGCGGATTCTTAACCATTGCCCCACCAGTTATTCTTTTTTTAAAAAATTATTTCCTCATTTGTTTTTATGTGATGATGCCTTTATTTATTTATTTTTTATTATTGTTTATTTTTGGCTGTGTTGGGTCTTTGTTGCTGCACGTGGGCCTTCTCTAGTTGTGGCATGTGGGGGCTACTCTTCGTTGTGGTGTGCGGACTTCTCATTGTGGTGGCTTCTCTTGTTGCGGAGCACGGGCTCTAGGTGCGTGGGCTTCAGTAATTGCAGCACCCAGGCTCAGTAGTTGTGGCACACAGGCCCTAGAGTGCGTGGGCTTCAGTAGTTGCAGTGTGTAGCCTCAGTAGTTGTGGCTCGTGGGCTCTAGAGCGCAGGCTCAGTAGTTGTGGCGTACGGGCTTAGTTGCTCCGCGGCATGTGGGATCTTCCTGGACCGGGGCTCGAACCCGTGTCCCCTGCATCGGCAGGCGGACTCTCAACCACTGCGCCACCAGGGAAGCCCGGTATGCTTTTGTGTTAATTATGCAGTTGGCTCTCTTGCGTTGATTTACATTTTATTTATAAAGCTCAACTGCTTTGGATTATGATGTGTTTACAAGGCTACACAGATAATCTGGAAGGGAAAATGAAGAAATACAAATGACAGAAAATGTTTTATAATAATAAAATTTTCTTGGCAAGCAGCAACTTTTTCTCAAAGTCAGTCTTTTAATATAATTTGCTTGCTTCATAAATATGGGTTTTTTGTTTTTTCATATCTTTATTGATTAGTAAGCATGTTAAATGACTTGGGAGGAATCTCTCTTCAAGAAATAATTTGGAATTATTGATCCAGAATGCTGACCATTCTCAAAAATGGGCCAGGAAAATCAAAGTAATAGATGGAAAAAAAAATCTCAATTTTAGCTCTTGATATAACTTTTCTTAAATTTAGGGTTTTTTTTTTTTAATAATTTAAGTTACTAAAACACATGGTGGAAGGTCCATCAAGATATTTATTTTATGTATTTAAAGCATTTTACTTTGCTGTATTGAATTCCATTCATTCTGGAATTTAGGAGAATTTACCTCTTTATGAAAGAGATTATTCAGAGTAGAAAATGATTGATGACCTTCGCTTCCAGTTTTCTTCTCAATAGACTTAGTCTCTCTTCTAATGCTTCTTGCATACTCAGTAATTTTATAAGTTTTAGACAAAAATGCAGGTCTGGCTGAATATTAAGCACAGTACAATAAATAAAGCTTTTTTACTTTGCAGAATATTTTACATGTGTGTCCCATAGATTCATCAGAGATTCTAGTTTTGCATAAAGGCAAGTACATTTAAAGACAATACAACATCCCTGTCTATGACATTGGCATTCGAATGAGAAGTGAATTTGGTTCAGGACAGTTCTTGGAATGCTTGGCATTTAGGTTATTTTAGGTCAACTCTTTCGGAAATTCAATTAGAGTATTTATTGAATGGTTTTAGTGAGCTGAATGGTTGTCATGGGGATATAGATGATATAAAACATGACTCCTATTTATAAAATAGTTGTGTTCGTCAGATAAGGCATCTTACATGATGTATTTAATCCAAGATAATGGATGAGTAAGAGGCAGATCATTCTATAGGAAGTAATTTTGGTTTTGAGAGAGGCATTCTTAGGGAAATAGGCCTTGAAGTGTTCATTTAGAGCTGGGCAGGATTCAGGTCCGGAGAGAGGAGGGAAAGGATATTTGGGTAGAGGGAAGGGCATTGGCAGAGCCTCAGAGGCCTGACGGTCCCTGGGGCCTGTGTGGGAATGGTGGAAAGTTGGGTTGCAGTGAGCCTGTGGGTGGCCTGGACGTTGGGTAATGAGCATGGCCGTCAGTTTATGGGCGCCCTCTCTAGAGTGGTCTGTAACTTGTGCTAGCTGCAGTGTCTTCCCCACAGCTGTGCTGTCCATTGAGGAGAAGGGGGCCGGCTCTGCCAGGGTATGGCATGTGAGTTATTTTAATAATGTATCAATCTGCTTTTTCTTTCTTTTGTCACAATGCATTTACTTTCTAAAGTGGTCTTGTTTGCAGGATAATAATTGGGTTTCCACAGGGAAAATAATAATGTATGAGGCAAATTACTGACTTAAAAAAATGAATCTCCAATTTTTTTTCTAGTAGTTCTTCTTTTGTTTACATTTTTGTTTTGTTCGTTATGTAAAGAAACTTATGTAATTTCTGCCCAGGTGGTAGTGGTAATGTTTGGCACAGCTCATTGGTCTTCTGCAACCTTTACAAATGCAGCCTGATTCATTCCAGCCAAGTTAATTATGAGGTAGATAATTTTTTTTCCCTAATGGAGACAAATGTAAAAGACAGAGATACAGAAACCATCTTCAGTTTAGATTGAAGAAATTTTAGTTACTACTGTTTGTTCCTGCTATTTGGTCACAGTTTATTTTTATTTTTTGAAGTCTGTCTCTAATCAAATAAGATTTAATTTTTTAGAAGTAAAAGAGGCCCATGACTAAATTAATAAGAAAAGTTAATTTAGGACAATAATTGATTTTTAAAAATATAAAAGTATATTTCATGACTTGATTTCAAGATGATCTGGCGGTTATCCTTACACTGTTGCAGAAGGAAGTCCACAGTGGGACGAGAATGGTGCTTACAAATCACCTCCCTTATTATCTATTACTGAACATGTCTTAGTACAGGCCAGTCTCCCTGCCACCTCGGTGGTACACTGTTGACTTCATTTTTCTTCCAGTATTTACTTTTGGTCCTGGACCAGTTATCTAGCTGTGATGGGATTCTTCAAAAGTATCCTACATTTTGTACCTAGTGAACTAGTGATTGTTCTGTTTGCAGACATTCTTTCTGAGGCTCTGCTCTTGCCTTGAAAACCTGCATTTGCAGAAAGGGAAATGTATAGATTTCCCTTTTAAATTTATTTATTTTTATTTATTTTTTATTTATTTTTGGCTGTGTTGGGTCTTCGTTTCTGCGCGAGGGCTTTCTCTCGTTGCGGCGAGCGGGGACCACTCTTCATCGCGGTGCGCGGGCCCCTCACTGCCGCGGCCTCTCTTGTTGCGGAGCGCGGGCTCCAGACGCGCAGGCTCAGTAGTTGTGGCTCACGGGCCCAGTTGCCCTGTGGTATGTGGGATCCTCCCAGACCAGGTCTCGAACCCGTGTTCCCCCCATCGGCAGGCAGACTCGCAACCACTGCGCCACCAGGGAAGCCCAGGTTTTCCTTTTATTAACAAACTTATCCTTCTTTATCTCTTTCCAGTTTTTTTTTTTTTTTTTTTTTTTTTTGCTGTACGCGGGCCTCTCACTGCTGTGGCCTCTCCCGTTGTGGAGCACAGGCTCCGGATGCGCAGGCCCAGTGGCCATGACTCACGGGCCCAGCCGCTCCACGGCATGTGGGATCTTCCCGGACCGGGGCACGAACCCGTGTGCCCTGCATCAGCAGGCGGACTCTCAACCACTGCGCCACCAGGGAAGCCCCTCTTTCCAGTTTTTAAAAACCGTGTCCGTTGTGATATTGGGATTCATATTTTAAAAATAATTTAAAAATTTTATTCTTAAAATTATCATACACTAAAACTAACTTTTTTCTTTTATTCTGTTAATTTCACACTTGTAGTTTGTGCAACCATCACTACAATCAGAATACAGAATAATATTATCACTCTCCAGAATTCCCTAATGCTATCCTTTTATAGTTAACTGTCCCCATCCTATAACCTCTGCAACCACTGATCTTTTCTCCATTCCTATAGTTTTGTCTTTTTGAGAATTTCATATAAATGGAATCATACATGTAAGCTTTTGAGACTGGGTTCTTTTACTCTGTCTTTGAGATTCATCTAAGTCATTGCATGTATTGAAAGTTTATTCCTTTTTATTACTGAGTAGTTTTCCATTGTCACTCATTGAAGGACATTAGGGTTGTTTCCAATTTTTAACAGTTACGTATAGAGCTGCTGTAAACATTTGTGTACAGACTTTTGTGCAAACATAGTTTTCATTTCTCTGTCTCTAGGGTAGCTGTCTCTGGGGAGAGGGGATTGCTGGGTGATATAGTGAGTATATTTTTAACTTTATAAGAAACTGTCAGCCCTTTTTCCAGAGTGTCTGTACCACTTTATATTCTCCCACTAGCAGCAGTGTATGAGAATTCCCCCTATTCCACATCACTGATACTATCAGTGATTTTAATTTAGCCATTCTAATAGGTATGTGGTAATATCTTATCATGGTTTTAATTTGCATTTCTCTGATGACTAATGCCATTGGACATCTTTTCGTGTGCTTATTTGCCATCATTAGATCCTCTTAGTGGAGTGCCCGTTAAAATGTTTTGCCTAGCTTTTTTTTTTTTTTTTTTTTTGCGGTACGCGGGCCTCTCACTGTTGTGGCCTCTCCCGTTGTGGAGCACAGGCTCCGGACACGCAGGCCAAGCGGCCATGGCTCACGGGCCCAGCCGCTCCGCAGCATGTGGGATCTTCCCGGACTGGGGCACGAACCCGTGTCCCCTGCATCGGCAGGCGGACTCTCAACCACTGCGCCACCAGGGAAGCCCTGCCTAGCTTTTAATTGGGTTGTTTTCTTACTGTTGAGTTTTGAGAATTCTTTATATATTTGGATACAAATCCTTTTTCAGGTATGTGATTTGCAGTTGTTTTTTTCTCAGTCTTTAGCTTGGCTTCCTATCCTTCTAACATAATAGTGTCTTTCAAAGAGCAAAAAGGTTTAATTTTGAGAAAGTCCAATGCATAAATTTTTTTCTTTTTTATATTATACTAAGATGGGTAGATTTTAAAATAAGTTTCTGTTCTATAAAAGTGGTGAAAAGTAACTTAGTGATGGGAATGTTCTCATAAAGTTGACTTTGTGGAAGGTGCAAATGTTATTTTCTGGCAAGGTAGTACTATATAATATGCTCCTTAGTCTTGGCAACACCTAGGACTTCTGTTTAACCAAAGAATGCAATTGATTGAGGTTTGTGAGGGTTTTCACACTTTTTAAAAAAATGATGATCACTAATGTGGTTAAATATGTATACTTTCATAATGCAGAACTATGTAGGAATTAGTCCTTAAGACTCTTCCAGGGTTAAAATATTACATTCACATTTGATGCTTTTGGGAGTGCCTGAGTTTGAGTTTCTGCTTCACTGGAACAGCATGAGAACTTTGAGTGTAGGTTCAGATTCAGTGTCATGGCTAAAAGCACGAGTTGCATCAGAATGTCTGCATTTGAATCCTGCCTTTTATTAACAGTGTAACTGTGGGTGAGTAACTTAACTTCTCTGTGCTTCAGTTTCCTTATCTGTTAGTGGGAATGATAATAATAACATCCACCTTGTAAGGTCGTTTATGAGGAATCAAGCAGATTACATAATATAGTCATTTCAACAGCCTCTGGCCCACAGTAGGCATTCAGCAAATGGCTCTTGTTATTATTTTTATTATTATTGCTGAAATAGCTTTATGATAAAATTGTTTAAACAAATGTTTTGGAATATTTTCAAGAGTCGGAATAACCACGTATCACAGTAAGTCATTTCTCTCCCATGCCCACTTTTTTCTCTTTGCACTTATTATTAATCAATACCTGTGACCAGTGTTTTTAATAATCATGTGTATATACACTGTTTTACAAGACAACTGTCAGTTCATTCCATTTTTCACATCCTGTGAGGTACTAATCAGATATACACATATACATCAATTCGCTTCAGCTGCCTGAAATACCAAACTAAATTGGCTTAAGCTGGAAAGAAGTTTGAGTTAGGCTCACCTAACTGCGAAGTCAGGCACAGCTGGCTGGATTCAGGGCTCAAGTAAAGTCATCAGGACTCAGGTTCTCCCCACGAGTCAACTCTGCCTTTCCTTGTATGGACTTCAGTTGCAGGAGCTGTATGTTACAAAAATGGCTGTAGCATATTCACCCCCTGTAGCCTGTCAGCGTTTAGATTCAGCCGGGAAGAGTGCCTGTCTCTTTCCCAGAAGCCTCAGCAAAAGTCTCATGATGTCTCATTGGCTCTTATGGGGTCACATGTCTGACCTGGAGCCAATCGCTGTTTGAGGCTGTGAGACTGGGATTGGCCAGTTCTGGTCACATGGCACCCCTGGCTCTTTGGCAGAGTCGACCCCACTGGAGCCATGCCGACTGAGAGTCGGAGAGAGGTACCTACTCTGAGGGAATTTGTGGGCTTTTATCACCAGAAAAAGGGATGGACGCTGGCTGGTCAAACGACTAATATGCTATTAGGCTCTTTTTGTAGATCGGCAACAGATCACAGAGGTTAATGGATTTGAATTAGAATCTTGGTTACTGATTCCAGCTTTTTTGTCTGTGAAGTTACATCCTCCAGGAATGCCGTTCCCCACAGGGCAGGAGTTTGCAGAAAGTTAGTGTTGTGTATTCTTTTGGTGAAAGTTGGATAATTTTTAACACGAAGAGAAAGAGTCGAGGCAAATAGGGGTGGCCCTCGCAATGGGTGGACGTGGTGCTTCTTCCCACACTGGTGGGTTCAAGCGACTCAGCGCCCTTCTCCAGGCCTTTCTGTCCCCGTGGCAGAGGCTGTACAAGACCCAGCTTGGTCAGTGTCTGTCCACCACGTAGCAGGGTCGCGTGCTGTAGACACGGGTGTATCCGTGTATCCTGGCCAAGAGTGTCGGCTACATGGTGAGGTGTGTCTGGGAGCTGGCCTCGTGTAGAGGTAGTTTCTAGATCTGTGTTTTTTGTAGTCCATTCTAGCGTGGCTTGAGACATTGTCTCTCTTTGACCTCGTCTGGCAGTTTTTATTTTATGTTTTTCAAGAAGGCACTTGAACTTCTTCAGGAGTATGTGTAGCCAGGTCACGCTGTTTTCTGAAGAGCCAGGGAAGACAGTTACCAGAGACCTGCCTTGTATGGAGAGCTACACTACAGAAGTACCTGCAGTGAGGGTCAGGGAGACCGCAGTTAGAAATGAACTGTTGGGACCTGATTAATTAACAAACGTAATTGTGGTAGGCATCTTCATATCCAGTGCTGAGGTGGGCACCTGAGCCTCCATATCAGAGACATTAACTCTTGAAATTAAGTCACTTCCCCCCATAGCTCCCAGAGTTAGTAATTCTGTCCCTAATCTCTACTTCTGTGTTACTTTTATTGAGATATCCCTGGCTAATATGTTTGGTGATTAATGTTGACGGTAGTCTTTGTGATCTCCCCTCAGAGCCAGTTTTAGGGGTTAGCTTGTCTTCGTCAGCGACGTACAAGTGCACTTGTTTCTCCAATGGCTATTGGGGAGCATAATCATTATTATGATCGCATAATCATAGCCATTATTATTTTATCGAGATGGAGAAAATGGGTGAAAATAATTCCTCTGTCAAGTAGATAAAGTAGTTACATAGCATGATATTTTATTTTCTATGAATACAGTGTTGTATGTTGAAATCTGTAAAGTGATTTCCATTTTGTATAAGTTGAAAATACGGAATTTTAGTGAAATAACAATAGCTAACTAACACTTACTGAGCACTCACTGTATGCCAGGCATTCTTTTAAGCACTTTACCCGTATTATTTCACTTAATTCTTAAGTGAAAATAAATAACCATAGGAGGTAGGTATTAGTTGTCTTCTTGCCATTTTAGAGGTGAGCAAGTTGAGATACTTGAGGCTAAGTCATTTGCTCCAGGTCACACAGCTGGTGAGTGACACAGTTGGTGAGTGACAGCTGGTGAGTTCTGAATGTAAGTCCTCTGGCTCCAAGTCTGTGCTTTGGATCACTGTGCTGTGTTCTCTCCCTAGCAAAGATTTTAGCTCATGTGTTGTTAGTTTTTCGTTTCATTTTCCTTCTTTTTGTAATACTTTCTAGATGTGGGCTAGGAGTTTTATAGAGGAGATTTGCTAATTCTAGGACCTTTGGAATCCATGGATGTATCCATCTTCTGTTGCTGTTATTGGGCAAGCAAACACTGTATGCTTGTTCATATCAGTAGGTCTCAACCAGGAATGATTTTGCCCCCCAGGGGACGTTTGCTGATGTCTGGAGATAGACATCTTTAGTTGTTGTAAGTCAGGAGACGTGCTCCTGGCACCTAGTGGTCAGAGGCCGGGACGCTGCTGAAACATCTTATGAAGCACAGGACAGCCTTCCGCAACAAAGAATTGTTCAGCCCAAAATGTCAATAGCATCAGCTCTGGCCTATAGAATAAGTTACTGATGATCTTGTAATGCCATTCTGATCTCTAATGGGCAAAGTCACGTTAGTAATGTAGAAATGATTACTTTTGATGTTTATTTGATAATTGATTTCCCCAAATTAATGCATGTTTGTATAAGGGACATAAACACCAACTATAACTTAAATATTTAAGTTCCCCTAAAGTAAACTGGGAATTATAGCCCACTGAGGGAGAGCTGAGGAAGTTTAAAGGGAGGCCATGTAATGCCTGAGGATACAATACTCTAAATATTTGTTGGATTACCTTGTGAATAACACAATTAGATATCATTTTTTGTGTTAACTTGTCAAATGTATAAACATTTTAAATATCCTGTAATTTTAAAAACCGTGTTTTGGTATTTTTTTTAATAAAAATTTCATACTTAGAAAAGTGGAGAATATTACATTGTACCCCGTGTATGTACCACCCATATTTAACAAACGCTGACAAATACTGAAATCCATTTTGAGCTCTTTCTCATCCCATCCCTTAGGTGTTTCTACATTTTTTGTTATACAAAACATCTCAAAAGTTGAAGGGGCCTGGAACTCTTCCGATGTCTGTCATCAGGCCTCACTCACTGCTGCTGCCTTTTGTCTGCCTGTCAGCTTCTCCCCTCGTCTTTCACTGCAGTATATAGGCGGCAGAGGGCGGAGCCAGGTTGTCTTTTCAGAGCTGGAAAGGCCAGGCCGAGAGTGGATATGCAGGCTGGAGGGAGGCGGGAGGACAGTAAGTATGGGTTTCCCCCAATGACTGAAAGCAGAGCATTCCCAGGAAACCTTCCGTAAGCCGACATGGCGTAAAGCGAAGAAGCAGTGACCATAGGACACATCTTGCTAACGGATGCACAAAATAAATTGAGCTAAAGCACAGAAGTCCAGTGACAGTTCAGAGCTATGGTGGCTTGATGCTGAGGTGCTGAGTGTGGTTCCCGGGAAGGAGCTGGGCGGTGCCCCTTGCACCCACTTTTGCAGCTCACAGTGCGGATTGCCTCTGTAAGGGCTGCTGCGAAACACACGCCGAACACTGTTTTCACTTTCCCCCCTTTTTTGTAAAAATAGATATCCTCTTTGGATTGCTTTTGGTTAGGAAAACAAGCACTAACGTGGGTCCTTCTTAAAAGCGAAGTGGCATAAATGGAGCTTTGGAAAGATGGAGGAGACCTGTACCTTGGGGCCATTTGGTAAGGTAGAAAGTGGGGAGAGTGAGCGAGGGTGGGAACAGGCAAGAAGAGCAGTCTCCATCCCGACGGAGATGGTGATAAGAGGTCAGCAAGGGTGATCCTCCGAAGCAGTGTTGTGACTCTCAGGTCCAAGGGTTTTAGGTCTTCTTTGCCCAGGTTTTCTGCTCCCTGCATTATGAGTGATAGAGCTCAGGAGAGGCTGCGCTTGAATTCTCAATCTCTATTACTTGGACTGCTTAGTGGTCTGTTATTAATGGCAATGCCTGCTTCTCACCAGTTGTTCACAGGACTTCTACATGATAGGTTCCTTCTTTTTTTTTTTTTTTTTTTGACCGCACCATGCTGCCTGCGGGATCTTAGTTCCCCAACCAGGGATCAAACGCTCCCCCCGCCCATTTCTGCCATGGAAGCGCGGAGTCCCAACCACTGGACTGCCCGATAGGTTCCTTCTTTATTTAAACACCTCCCATCATGCTCCATTGCTATGGAATAAAGCCCTCACTTCCTGTGGCATTGGAGGGCATTCTTAGCTCCTCTCCCTCCTTCTCTGACACACGTGGAGTGTATCGTGTGCTTTCTCTGCCGCGGTGGTTTCTCGTGCGTATTCTCTCTGAAGAGCTCCCCTGTGCTCCCCTGTCATCTCTGCACAGTGACCTTGTGTTCTTCTTCTGAGGCCAGCTCATGCCTTTCGGCAGATGGAAGGTATTTCTCGTTATTTTTCACTTGTGCTTTGCCTGTCTTGCTAGAATCTGAGTTTCTCGAAAGGAGTGATGACGTGCTTCCTCATTGAGTTTAGTGCTGCTAACACAGGGCCTGGCCTCAGGAAATGTTTGCTGAACTGAATTAATAGCCAGTTCAAACTTGCCCTTGAGCCAGTGTTTTGTACTGGTGGGAAAAATCCTACATGGTATGGACTTTGATTCTCTGCAGTCTCAGTTACAGAATTATAAGACCGAAAATAGGAGGCTGGGATAGGAAACATTTTTGTACCTTCTGGTTTTAAAAAAAAAGAGACGCCTTCATGGCTTATTACACTTTGTAATATTCAGCATCATGTTTCATTTATAAATTTGATGTATTGTTGGCATGATCCTGACTTACGGTTGATATTTTGCTTGAATTTTAGTGAAGACTTCATAAAATAGAAAGGAGAAGCATAGAGTTTGTAGCGTCAGTAGTTGCTCCTCAGCTCTGACCTTGATCAAAAGGCTGCTTGAGAGTAACTATTCAGATAGCTAGTTGGGCCAGTTGAGTTAGGAATGGGGCTAGAATTGATAATTAGTAACTTTTTAAAACCTTTTCTGATTTGTTCTTTCTCCCTGTCTTTAGGATTTTTGTCCCTGAGTCATGGAAGACAGAAGAGCTGAGAAGTCATGTGAACAAGCGTGTGAATCACTTAAGAGACAGGACTATGAAATGACCCTCAAGCACTGCACAGAGGCCCTCCTTTCTCTTGGCCAGTACTCCATGGCTGACTTCACAGGGCCGTGTCCACTGGAGATAGAAAGCATCAAAATCGAGAGTCTTCTTTACAGAATCGCCTCCTTTTTGCAGCTGGTGAGTAAACACTGTCAATGAGCCAGTGCTGAACCATGTAAAATGGCTGTTTTCTGTGAGTGGGACTCTTGCTGATCACTGCTGCTACAAATCACCACATTCTGGGCTGAGGACATGAGTGAAGTGGCTAGTGATTGCTGAATATCTTTGATGGCAAGTAACTGTGTTTTTAAGCCTTGAAAGTATTACTATCGTATAGCATTTTGGATTATTCACTCCATTCAACAAATATTTCAACCAATATTATTCACTCAATTCAACGAATGTTTACGCTGTTCTAGGTATCTGCTATACGTTGGTGAAAGAGAAAGAGAAAGATCCCTCCTTCATAGTACTTTTTCTAGGGGGGGGGCAGACAATAAACCGTAGGCATTATAAATAGGTAAACACTTTAGATTGTTGGAAGGTAACAGTCTGCATGGAAAAGAAAGTAGACTAGAGGGTTACTAGGGTTAGGGTTAGGGTTGCGGTTTTAAATTGGGTTACGATGGGCCTCATGATAAGGTGATAGGAAGGAGGTAAGGAAGTGAGCCATGTTGAAATCTGGAAGAAGATCGTTACAGGCAGAGGGAACAGTCAGTGCGGAATTCCCGAGGCGGAAGCATGCCTTCCACGTCTGAGGAACAGTTGGGAGGCCCTTGTGCTGGAGTAACGTGCCCAAGGGGCAGAGTGCAACAGGGCTAGATCCTGTGGGACCCTTCAGGCCACCGTAAGGGCTGGTGTCTGCTCTACCTGAGATGGGACACTGTGCTGGGATTTCGAGCAGAGGAGTGGCATGGTCTGCTTCAATAGGAGTTATTTGGCCTTTGTGTTGAGAATAGACTGTAAAAGAATAAGAGTAGATGCAGGGAGACTAGTTTGGAAGCTGTTAGAATAATCTAGGCCAGCGGTGAAGTGGCTCAGATCAAAATGCTAGCAGTGGAGATGGTGAGAAGTGGTTTGTTCTGGTTACAATCTGAAGATAGAACGAAGCAGATGTCCTAATGTACTGAAGGCAGGGAGTGAGAGATATGGAGCAGGCATAGTTTACTTACTTTGCCCTTTTTTTGTCTGAGCAATTGGAAGCGTGGAGTTTCCTTACACTGAGATGAGAGGGCTGTAGGTGGGGAAATGGGAGATGGGAAAGAGTTCATTTTGGACATACTGATTGAGATGGGAGATGGGAAAGAGTTCATTTTGGACATACTGATTGAGATGACGTTTAGATATCCAGCTGGAGATGTTGAATAAGCAGTTGGAAATGCAGGTCTGGAGTTTGGGGGAGAGGTCTGGGCTAAAGATGTTGATTGGAGAGTCTGTGGCCTGTAGATGATACATAAAGTCTTAGACCTGGGTCAGATCAGCAGGGGAATGAGTACAGGTAGAGAGAAGGGGCGGGCTGAGGACTTAGTCTTGTGGCACTAGTTTAAGAGGTTGGGAGGAGAAGCAAAGACCTGAAAAGCAGCCCGTGAGGTTAAGGAAAACTAAGAGAGTAAGATGTCCTAGGAACCAATCAAAGAAGGCCTGTGTCCAAAGGAGGGAAGGTTCAGTGTCAGTTGCTGTGGGTGGAGTCGTGAGGATTGAGAATTGACTGAGAAATGACAGTGTGTCTAAATGGGTACATGTAAGTGTATCTAACTGGATCCACTGGCAGTCACTGGTGACCTCCATGAGAGCAGCTTCCATGGAGTGGTGGGTGAAAGCCTAATAAAAGAGAGTTTAAGAGAAAGTCAGCGGGAAGGGAATTGAAATACATGATACAGACAATTCTTGAGGAGTTTGCCCCACTGAAGCACAAAAAAATGGAATGGTAGCTGGTGGGAGAAGTGAAGTGAAGAGAAGGATCTTTTCAGTTGAGGGAAATAAGAGCATGTTTGTTTCTAGGACTGAACCGTTGGAAAACAAAAAATTAATGATGTAGGAGAAATAGAAGAAGCTTGCTGGAGCGCTGTTCTTGAGTAGGCCCTGGAACAGATCTGCACAGGCTTTAGGAAGGAACAGCGATGGCTCACCTGGTAACAGGTGGAAGGCACAGTGTGCCGGGAAGCGGGCAGCCATGGTAGTGGCCATCCGTGGAAAGTCTGTTCTCAGGGCTGCAGTTTACTCAGTGAAGTCATTAGCTGAGAGTGAGGATGGGGAAGAGATTTCTGGTGGCTTGAGGTTGGAGAGGGCGAGGGGAGGAGTGTGAATAAATGGCCTAGGGAAGTGTACTGTAATGTCTGTTTGTAGAATGTTGTGTAAACCTTGGCCAGAGGTAGCTTTACTCTGTGCATATTAAATTTGCAACATTAGTGATTAAACTTTGAAACAAAGCTGAGCTTTTTGATAAAATCTGTTTTAAGCAGCCCTTGAACTACTTAACTTTATCTTGTATCTTTTATTTTGCAGAAAAACTATGGGCAAGCTGATGAAGATTGTAGGCATGGTATGTTTAAAAGCAGGATTCTTTTCTGCTGTGAAGATTTTGAATTATTTAATTGAGCAGTGTTTAAGATTTGTTTTTTTTCATATGCTAATTTCAAAAGTGATTATAATATTTAAAAAACCCACCTCATGGTGGTGCTGAGTGACTAATTCGGATGGCGACTTTCCTGCTATGATGGGTGCACACATGAACATTGTTCCCAATCACGAGTGTTGGCATTGCTGTCACTCCCTTGGGAACATTGATAATGCCCTTTTAAAGTTTGTGTGAGTATTTTCAGTCAATAAAGAGCCATATTTTAAGAACTGTAGCACATAACACACATTGATTAAAACGTTAAGCTTGGATAAATTGAAAAGCTGGGCCTCTGCCTCCTAAAATGTTCTTTTCCCCTTCATTAGAAGATTTCCCTTAGAGAGCAGAGACTGGCTAGAATGCTCTTTAGTGCTTTTTCCTGTTTTCTTTTGGGCAGGAAATTGATTAGTAAGATCCGTGCTCTTTGGGTACTCATAGACTAGGGATGCTTTTCTTGCAGATTGCTGCCAGTTCACTAGAATGAGTCTAGAAGTGAGTGGGAGGAGGGTTCCGGGTACATTCTCTCACACTCTTGGTGGGAGTGTGGCACAGCTCAGTGATTTGGATAATATAATGTTTCAATTATCCAGATTGGGGTTGGGGGGCTGAGGTGTCTAACCTAAGTTAAAGTTTTTTTTCCTATTTGCTCCTTTGTGTCAAAACTCTTAAAAGTATTAGCTCTTTTTGTTGTTAACCTTACAAAACCATCTTATCTACTCCTGGGGCATATTGGACATAATTTAACCATTCACTAACGATTCAGTGACCTCTTTGTAAACCTTGCTTCATAGGATTGTATACTTTGGGAGTTAATTGGCATGAGAGATATCTAGTACCATCTTCCACTAAAAAAATCTTTGCTATCTGTGGACATTTAAAAGTTACCAACAAGCCAGATAATAAGTCAGATAATATAGAGGAGTATGAAGAAGGGACCCACGTCCCCTTCTCCCCAATCTGAAGGAACCATGTTATCAGTTTGCTGCATCTTCTTCACCTTTCTCTGTAGTGATAAGCACAAATGCTTATAATACATAGGCGGGGTTTCCTTTAAAGATTAAAGAAGAATTATGTGATCATCACAGTGTCTTGCTTTCTTCTGTAACAATAGATTATGGACATCTTACTGTGTTAATAATACATCAGCTCCGGTTCCTGCTGAATATTCCATGGCATGGATGTGCCGTAATTTATTCAGCTATTCCCATATTGACGGGCATTCAGGTGGTTCTAGGTTTCTAGTTTGTTATAGTTCATCCTGTAATAAACATATATTCTTTCTTACTGTTGCCTTTGTTTCTTTATGGTAGTCTTGAAAGTTAGATATCTGGGTTAAGGATTTTTAAAAGTTGGATGTCTGGGTTAAAATACACTTGAATGCCTGTTTCCTGTGAGCTCACTAACTGGAACCTCTCAGTCTTGACGTTGTGACAGTCTTGTGTGTGAGAAATGGCCCCTCTTTCTTTAATGTTCCCTTCCATGAGTACTAGTGAGGTTGATGCTTTTCATTTGGAGACACACAAAGTCCCAGAAGAGTAACTGACTTGTGAAGAGTTGTCGAAGGGTAAACGCTGTGGGTGAAGGAACATAAGGAAAAACGCTGCGTTTTTTGTTAATTGTTTTATTAGCGTTTTCAAGTTAGATACTATTTTACAGCTGCTGAATTACCACAATAAAAGCTTAACCAGGAAACCTTGGGGATGAAGGATAAGCCTGTTACCTGGATTGTGATCATCGTAACATGAATGTATACGTATGTCCACACTCACCAGACTGTATACATCAATTACGTGCAGTTTTTGGATACTGATTATGTCTCTGTAATGTGGGGAGGAAAGTTTAACCAATGCCTAAGATAAGGTTGCAGTGAAATGAGTGTATGCTTGTGGTGTGGTAGAGTATGAAGCGGAATATGGCTTGGTAACATGTTCGTTCCTTTGACCCACTAATCTTAGTTCTGGGATACTGTCCCAAGTAAATATTCCAAAAGAAGGAAGAAATTGTATGTGGAATGGTTTTCATTGCAATACTGTGTGGAAAGGCAGAAAATCGGTTAGCTTGCAATAAGGGTTCATTGATTACACTCTGTGCATTCCTTGTTACCATTTATGTGATAAGTAAGAACATGGAAGTGCTTATTTAATGTATATAAACTTTGTCGTTTGAAATAGACATTTGGGAATATTGGCAAAGTTTACATGTGTATATTGCTAATTGTAGAGTTCTGCTTTTATATTATGTACATGTAATTTTTTTTTCTTTTCACCTTTTGGTAACTTGTGTTTTTTTTAATTGAAATACAGTTGATTTACAGTATTAGTTTCAAGTGTACAGCAAGCTTATTTTTATATAAGGTAATAAAATACCACAGTTAAGCAGTCAGTAATAAAAAGCAACACGAGAATCTCAATCTCTGTTAATTATTATATTGGTTTGTAACGCTAGATAGCCCGAATAGCTCCTGCCTTAATGGCCCCAGAGCTTTGTTTGAATTTTATGTACTAGAGTATCATCCTGGTGTCTGCTCCCTCACTGTCAGGCTATCAGTTTGCATTCCTTACAACTCTCAACATGCCTCATTGCAGCTACCCTCCCCCTCTTCTCCACTTGCTGCTTCTGACCCTGATTTCACTTTCTTAGGCAGGGATAGGAAACCAGACAGGCAGTCTTTGTCATGGAGTTAAAAAACATTGAAACATTTTTTATTATGAAAAATTTAAAACATACAGGAAACTAGGAGAAAGAGTATAATAAACATTCATAGTCTCGAAACTTAGGTTGTAACCTTCTGCCATATTTACTTCATTAACTTTTCTCTGAACTATTTAAAAATAATTATAGACATCATGATATTTACTCCTAAATACTTTAGTATGCATCTCTAATAAAAAATAAGGTCATAACTGTATAACCACAATATTATTATTAATCTAATAAAAATGGCCATAATTCCCTAATATCCAAAACCAGTCCATAATCAGATTTACCTGGTTGTTCCCAAAATGTTTTTTTTTTAAGGCTGATTTGTTTAAGCCAGGAACTAATCAGAGTCATAAGATTTCATAGTTGGAATTCTACTTAAATAGGAAATAGGTTCTGAGTGAGGACTCAAGGGCATCCTGAAAATAAGCTACACAGACTTTAAGTTCATGGAGTTTAGTTCTGAGTTTGGAGTTGTGTTCTGGATAGTGAGGGTTGTCAAGCCAGTGGCCACTGAGTCAGTGAGGCGGTCAAGTCTGTTTTCATTATCTGAACATACGCTGTATTTGGCGTAACAGGACAACTTTCATAACATAAGGATTCTTTTTCTTCCTCTGAAATATTCATCATATAGGAAACTCACTTTTTTTTACACTAACAAAAGGGAATGAGGTAAATGGAGAAGGTGAAATCAAAAGATAGTCTTATCAACTAAGAGTTTTGTGCTACATGTACTGTGTAGATCAAACTCAGTCATTATAACATCAATGAATACTTTCCATAAGGCTGCAAGATTTTTATTTTATTCTTTTTAGGCTGCACGATTTTTAAACCCTAGGTGAGAGTGTCATTAATTTAAGAAATTAATGTAAACAAAGGAGTTTGGGCCATCAGTTGATATTTATTATGTTGATGACTTGCCCTGTGAAGTAAGTGATTCAGTAACCAAAAAGCCCTGTTAAATAGATGCTGACTGTGTTACAAAAGGCAAATTGATACATGATTGATGGAACCTTCTATACTTTCCTTCTCTGAAGAGTTTTGATTAAATAGATTTTATATTTTATGGTAATTAAAAATGTTTTGGAAAAATAATTAATAGGGGTAACAATACTTATTCAGAATTATTTCTGAGTAAGACCCTCTGAAGTATTTTGTTTAATCACACTGTAATATCATTCCAGCTTTATGGGTGAGGAAACAGATTTTGTGAGATTAAGTAACTTGCTTAAGAGCGTAGAGACAGTCCAGAGTGGAGCTGTGGTTTTGAAGTGAGGTCTTTGTGATCTGAAAGGCCATGCTCCTTCTCTTTATCCTAAGGTACAACCTATTTATTCTTTAGGGTTTTACAGACATTATTCTATTGAGTGTAGTAAACCTGGGGGGAAAAAGGCAAATGGGTATTTTATATTCTAGAAATGAAAAACACTGAGGCTCCGGATCACGTAGACGATAGTGGAGCGGGACAGGAGTTTGGATCTTTAAGCCTCTAGTCCATCCAGTTTTTCCTGTTGACCAGAATGTTAAATAGGGATGCAGTTCAATAATATTTCTTAATTACTTGTTCTTTAGATCCACTTGCGGTAACTATTTAAAAAATTTCATATATATAAGCTTCATTTCTCCAACAGGAATTAAAAAAAAACTTTTTACTTTGAAATAATTATGGATTCACAGGAAGTTGCGAATATAGTACAGTGATCCCATGTACCTTTCCCCCCACTGGTTACATCTTGCATAACTGTAGTACAGTATCAAAACCAGGAGGTTGACATTGGTTCAATGAATATGTGTAATTCTATTTCATTTTATTATGTGTAGATTCAGGTAACCACCAGCACAGTCCTGATGCAGAAGAGTTCCATCACAGTGAAGATCTCTCTCGTGCTACCCTTCACAGTTACACTCACTGTCTTCCCTCCCTGTGTAACCCCTGGCAGCCACTAATCTGTTCTCCACCTCCATAATTTTGTCATTTTGAAAATACCACATAATGGAACCATATTGTACGTGATCTTTTTAAGGATGACTTTTTTTCTCTCACCATGTGTTTGAGACCCATCCAAGTTTTTGTGTGTATCAGTAGTTCATCCATTTTTATGGCTGAGTAGTATTCCACAGCATGGCTGTACCGCAGTTTGTTCTTCAGCAGGAACCTAAGGCTTTCTGGAATAGGACCTTAACTTCCACTCTTCATTTCCCCATAATGCCTATTAACTGTTTTAAGTAAATTTCTTATATGTAAGTTGTTAGGGATAGAATATAAATCAGGAAAGTGTTTTTTTAAAATTTAAGTTAAGTTGGAGACCATCCTCTGAGTGTGCAGACTCCCTTTTTTTGTGTGTTTTGCTGTATGCGGGCCTCTCACTGTTGTGGCTTCTCCCGTTGTGGAGCACAGGCTCCGGATGCGCAGGCTCAGCGGCCATGACTCACAGGCCCAGCCGCTCCGCGGCATGCGGGATCTTCCCAGACCTGGGCACGAACCCGCATCCCCTGCATCGGCAGGCGGACTCTCAACCACTGCGCCACCAGGGGAGCCCCGGACTCTCTTTTGTATGAGTAGATATTTAAGTAAGCAATAGTCTTTGAACTACACCCTTTGAACTCAGTTGCAAGAGCCTCACCATGGTTGTATGACTGTCTGTTCTAGACCTTTTCTTATTTATGCAGGGTGTCAGTTATAGTCATGAGTGACATTATAAATGTATTTCATGTTGTTTTTCACTCATAGAATAAATACTAGCATTAATTTTATATTAGCTCAAATTATATGTATACCATAAAAAGAGAAGATTTAAAATGAGTGGTACCTTGCCTTGTAAAATCTCAATAAAAACTATACCAAAGCGGGGCGGGGGGGTGGGGGGGACGGACGGACACTGACGGGCAGGATGACAACGCTGAAATTAAGATTATTGTGAACACCTGAAAACATAGCCCTCTCACATAGTGCAAAGAAAATAGTCAGAAGAGGAGCAAAATGTCAGTTCTTCTCAGTAAGCAAATTATTTTTTTCAAAAGCAAGCAAATCAACCGTGGAAACAGTGAAGTAAGGGAGTGCCTTAGCAGAGGATTTCCTCTGAGTGCTTACAACGGACATAGAAAGACGTTGACTTCTGACGTTGACATAAAGGCACTGAAAGAGTTTTAAGATAAAAAAAATACAGTTAAGTTGATTTTTTAAAATAGAAACAACTTCCAGTTTTTTATAAATTTTATTTACTTATTTATTTATAGCTGCATTGGGTCTTGGTTGCTGCACTCAGGCTTTCTCCAGTTGCATCGAGCAGGGGCTAACTCTTCGTTGTGTGCACGGGCCTCTCACTGTGGAGGCTTCTCCCGTGGGGGAGCACAGGCTCCAGGCACGCGGGCTTCAGCAGTTGTGGCACACGGGCTCAGTTGCTCCGCGGCACGTGGGATCTTCCTGGACCAGGGCTCAAACCCGTGTCCCCTGTGTTGGCAGGTGGATTCTTAACCACCGCACCACCAGGGAAGCCCCCTTCTTCCAGTTTTTGAACAGTTAACAGAGATTAACTTTCCTGTAATGATACAGCAAATGCATCTTGGAAATTAGGGTTCTTTATAACGAGGAGGCTGAAGGCTCGGCAAGCAGCATGCGCGCGCTCTCTCTCTCTCTCTCTCTCTCTCTCTCTCTCTCTCTCTCTCTCTCTCTAATGCACACACAGTACAACAGGCTACTCAGGAGTCCAAGAGCCTTTACTCTGAGCTGCAGTTGAAGGAAAGAGTACTTCCAAAAATATACAATAAGGTCTCAGCTTCAAAGTTTATGGCACACACAAGAGGGCTGTAAAAGAGATGCAGAGATTTTTGTGACCAGGTTAAGGACTGAATACTGGAAGGAGCAGAGAGCAAGGTAGCAGGGATTTGGGGAGAAAGAAAAGAGAGAGAATGAGAGAGAGAGTATAGTATTTAAATCTGGAGATGAAATATTCAGAAGAGGTCTGTGTGATACCTGAGATTGAATACTGTTAAGGCTTTTCATTTTCCAAAAGCGTCTTATAAAGGAAAGATTATATCTGCAAAAGACCTTGGTAGGAAGGACATAAAATGCCGCAAAAGCTGTGGTCCGCATGTCTTAAAGTATTATGTATTACAATTGGAAGTAAAGAGAGGGCAAGGGGAAAAAGGGTTGAGACAGAGGAGAAGCATGGTGGAAAAAAAAACTATTTGGAGAAATGGACCCGGGTGAGAGATTTGCCACAGAGTTCTTATTCTGGTTTACCTTATACTTCTTGTTACTTGTTACAAGTGGACATTTTAACCTGACTTAGGCCTTCTGCTGTTTGGAGTCTGTTTATAAACTCCTCCCCTAACCCCACCCCAATAGATGTTTGGCAATAAGTTTATTGCCCAAAAATTAAATGGCTGATATTTAGGAAAGGAATTTATTTATAAATTATAAATTTGTTTTATATATTTATTAAATGAATCTATTTCATTTTTGATTCAGTTCCTGATGTGTTGGTTCTGAGAATGTGATTATTTCCAAGTGGTGAATAACTTCACTTTATTAATGACTCAAGGATTTAGTTTAATGGTAATCTTAAAATTTCTTTCAAAAAATTTGGAAAAATGCTACCTTGATTAGGCTATGCTCTTCAATAAAAGGCTTTAGAAATAACTAAGGACTTGATAAGAAAAATACCCTTTTATGGTCATGTTACTGAAAAAATACAGACTAATATTCAGCATTTACTGAACTTTAAGCTTGTTTTAAATTATCTTTCTCATTTCAGGTAATTCTTTACAGGCAAGGGGAATTACATTTTAATTGTTGATCCTCTCCTTTTGGTAGCCAGGGGCTGTCAAACACTTACAGAAGCTGTTTTTGTTGAAACAGTTGAATGAGTACTCCTTTAAGATTAGTCATATTCTGGTCCAAAACATTCCAAGTAAGACATATTTCAAGTGTTAGAAAATCTTACAAAAACTTAAGGATGAGAAGGGATAGAGACTTGAATTTAGCAACGCAACTAAGGTGTTCAGATTTTTCCTTTGTAACTCCCAGGGGAAGGAAGGAGTTATGTGCTCACTGTAGAATTTCACAGATAGTTGGGGGAAGAGAATTTATTTGTAAGGAATCATAACTTTTTTACAGTTGCCCAAGATTAGGTTATGTTTTAATGTCATCTCTTTTGGCAAGTTCAATTATTATAGCTGAGGCAAGTTTAAGAATACACTAGGCCATACTTTGTTTTCTTTCAAGCTTTTTCAAGATGTTAAAGGTAATACAGGACCAGATTGGCAGCACTGCAATTTGATTTTATCATATGACACCATAGCAGGATAGCTTTTTATCTATAGTAGTTGACTGTTTCTTTGCCATAGTTCTTCATGTGGGATCCTACAAGACATAAACTGAATTGCATTTAAAGACAGCCGTTAGAAGAAAGTACATCAGTAGTGTTTCTTGTCTAAAATGTTTAGAGAGAAGAAAGGGAAACATAATTTTGACAAATCTGGAGATATTTAGACATCAGTGTAATGGAAGAACTTTTGCAAAATAAAATTCAGCATATACCTTGTGCAAAACCAAAGATCTCTGCAAAGTGCTTGTAAAATATCATGTCATTTAATACTCTTTAAACATGACATAGTCATCTGAGACTGAAATATTCTTACGTTTTTTTCATTTCCCTGAGACATTCTTCAGCTCTGGACAACTAGTTTCTTAATATCCCAATTACTGAAAAGGAACTAGGCTAGTTCCTCAACAGTTCTTAATACTATTTTATAATTTTTAGAGGGGAACGTAACATCTAGGGAACTCTTGAGGAGACTGTGCTAGATACTTCATATAATTAACACAGTTAGTCTTTACCACAACCTTATTAGGTAGCTACTGTCACCTCCATTTTACGGGGGAGGAAACAGGCTTAGCGAATGTGAGTGATCCAGACCTTGGTAGGACTGTCATGTTTCTTCAGAGCGTTTTATTAATGCTCGCATTATATTATTTGATCCTTGCAGCACATTGTTTCATCTTGCAGTTTTACAGATGACCACACTGAGGACCAGAGAGATAAAATGACTTTTGCCGAAGGTCATATTTAAGTAGTTTCAGGAATAGTAAGATCTGGGGGGAGATGTGGGCTTACTGTGGAATTTTCTGAGTTGCTCAAGACATTCTTAAGGATGCTCCGTTGTTGTTATTCATGTATTGGAATTGTCAGTTGAGGAGATAAGTGATCTGTAACATGGATGCTGTGACAGCAGGTTGGTCTAAACTGAAAGTAATTGAATAAAACCTTCTTGGATACAGAGACTGCAACTTTCAATTTAATAATCTGATTCAATAAAGTATATATGTAGAAAGATGTTTAATACAGTGTTCTTTTTTGTGTTTTTTTTTTTTTTTGCGGTACGCGGGCCTCTGGCTGCTGTGGCTTCTCCCGTTGCGGAGCACAGGCTCCGGACATGCAGGCCCAGCGGCTATGGCTCACGGGCCCAGCCGCTCCGCGGCATGTGGGATCTTCCCGGACCGGGGCAGGAACCCGTGTCCCCTGCATCGGCAGGCGGACTCTCAACCACTGCGCCACCAGGGAAGCCCCATACAGTGTTCTTTTTAATAGTTAAAAATTGGAACTGTTCTGGATCAAGGGAATAGTTAAGTAAATTGATGTATCTACTTGATGGAACATTATATAGCTAATAAAATGATAAATGTAAACACTGTAATATGGAAAATACTGAATATGTCAAGGGGAAGTAAAGTAGGATATAAACTGTTATATCAGTTACAGTCATGTAAAAATTATGTAAATATTGATCAGAATTTGAAGAGAACATGAATAAGTGAAAACAGTTTTTTGGTTGAGTGGTGAGTTTATGGTGAAGTTCTGTGTAGAATTTTATTAGTGTTCTTTTGTTATGTTATTTGGGTAATAAAAAAATTGAACCATATAACAGAAGGATATATTCAGTACAACCAAAATAAATATATTAAGAACAGGAATTCCCTGGTGGCACAGTGGTTAAGAATCTGCCTGCCAATGCAGGAGACATGGGTTCGAGCCCTGGTCCGGGAAGATCCCACATGCTGCGGAGCAGCTAAGCCCGTGTGCCACAACTACTGAGCCTGCGCTCTAGAGCCCGCGAGCCACAACTGCTGAGCCAGCTTGCCACAACTACTGAAGCCCGTGCGCCTAGAGCCTGTGCTCTGCAACAAGAGAAGCCACCGCAATGAGAAGCCCGCGCACCGCAACGAAGAGTAGCCCCTGCTCACCGCAACTAGAGAAAGCCCACAGGCAGCAATGAAGACCCAACGCAGCCAAAAATAAATAAATAAAATAATTACATTTATTAAAAAAATATATATATATGTATTAAGGACGGACCCAATTGACTTTAAATGCAGTATATTATATTGATACTTAAACAAAACATTTCCTTGAAAATAATTAGAAAAAATGCAATTTCCAAAATATTTTCTTTCAGCAAATTATCTTTTTGCAAAGGAAGCTGAAGTGTGTATAAACTAAAAATAGAATCTTGGACTTAGCAGTAAAGAGAAAGGTACAGATTGTTTTACTGGTTGAACCATTAGCAGTTGTGGGAAATCATCTCAAATGACATGGCATAAAAATGAGTATATTCTGTATTGTTAGAAATATGTTCTCCTTGTGATTGTATTAAATTAAGTCAGTAAACCCTTGCAGACAAATTGGGTAGCATTTTCTCTGGCCATTTGACCATTGGGTTCTTAGTTAATCTTGCTGGTTTTGATAAAAGCTAATTCTTAATTACTTAGGAATTTCAAAATATTGAGGTTTGCAGTTTCTAATGCATTTTAATGGCACTGGATCTCTTTGTCAAAAATGCAAGAACTTTATTCAGCGAATATCTATCTCTGCAATTTAAAAGCCCTCATTTACCCAGACATCATAGGTTGAACAGTATTTTCACTGGAGAGCTGTAAGATTAATTCTCCTCATGATTTTGTGGTGATCCTACCTGACTATAGGCTGTAGTAGGTTAGGTATGTTGATTTTCCCATTTTTTTTCTTGGCTTTATGCATGTCATGGACAGAACTGAAACATCACTGCCTTCCTCTAGTAGTTATAGTTATTCTTTTAGTATGAAAGAAGTCATGCTTGGGATAGTGTGCTAGTAATAAAATTGAGAAAAATGTGTATCGAATGTTACGCGGTTAATGATGGCTGTTCTTTCATGACAGTGCTGGGAGAAGGACTGGCCAAGGGAGATGGTACCTTTCAAGCAGTACTTTGCTGCATGCAGCTTAAAGGAAAGCTCCAACTTGTATCCAGCATTCTTGCCAAGTCACTGACAGGAGAGTCCCTGGTATGTTGATGAGTTCTAAATTTGAATGTCTGAAAACGGATTCATCCATTTGACTCCTTAGGTGTATTACCTACGTTCCTCTAGGTTCTGTCAGAAATCAAAGTTTGTAAGTATCTTGAGATGCTTATTTCTCTTCAACAAACTGATGTTTAATCATTGGATTCTTGTAGTTTGTGATAATATATATAAGAATTGGAGATATTTTTTAAGCTTTGAAAGTATAGAATAAATAAATGATTTTCTTTAAAGGTATAATTTAACAGAACCTGGAAATATTTTTGAGTTTTAAAATGCTCCTGTGGACATATGATCTTATAGGGTTCTTAAATTCAACAATTTATTTTATAAAATGCTTAAGTTTATCTAAACTAAGTAATAATTACTGTTGTTTCTGAAGATGTCATATGTGTAAGTTAATATTCATGACTGCTCTGATGGAGTTATCTAATTCTTTTCAGACTTTGGGATAAATGTTTGTATGTAGTATATAATTTTTGAGAGTTTTTGTCTGTTTTTGGATGAGATAATTGAAAGACTACTTTTTTTGTACTTTAGAGTTGGCAATCTATAGAAATTGGAAGAAAAGAGATATTATAACTTTTTTTTACCAGTTGGTAACTGTTACAGCATTGGCTGATATTTTTCAGGAATCATAATGAAAAACAGTGAAAGCAAGAGAATATATGTATACTTTGTTATACAGCATGAATTCTCTATACTTTTATTCTGAATTAACATAAATTGTGGAAAGCAGGAGCAAAGTTGTGTTTTCACTGCAAATAAATATATATTTGGTAAAAAAAAAATGGAAATTAGGAAAGTACTTTGTATATTGTTGAGTGTAATGTAATGACCCGTCTCAGAGGGTAATTTAGTTATTTTCTAAGGAATTATTTTGCTGTGAATTGTTTAGTTGGTTTAACAGTATTTTTGGATGTCACCATTTTAACAAATGAATATAAAAACTAAGATGTGTTATTAATATAGCAAAATTGTATGGGTATTTAGTTCTAAATAGATGATAAAGAATAGCTCTCTTCTTTATTATTTAGATAACTCTATCCTTAAGGAACTTTTCTATATAAGTTAAGCATATTACACAGTTTTACCTGTTGGATTTTTACTTATTTTATTTTATTATTTTTTAATTTATTGAGGTATAATTGCTTCACAGTGTTGTGCTAGTTTCTGCTGTACAGCGAAGTGAAATAGCCACACATATTCCCCCCTGACCCCAACTTCTGGATTTCCCTCCCATCTAGGTCACCACAGAGCATAGTGTAGTAGTCACCACAGAGCTGTACAGCAGGCTCTCAACTAGTTATCTGTTCCATACACAGCAGTGTATACATGTCAGTCCTAATCTCCCAATTCATCCCAGCCCCCCTTTCCCCCCTTGGTGTCCATACGTTTGTTCTCTACGTCTGTGTCTCTATTTCTGCTTTGCAGATAGGTTCATCTGTACCACTTTTCTCGATTCCACATATATGCATTAATATATGGTATTTGTTTTTCTCTTTCTGACTTCACTCTGTATGACAGTCTCTAGGTCCATCCACATCTCTACAAATGACCCAGTTTCATTTCTTTTAATGTCGGAGTAATATTCCATTGTATATATGTACCACATCTTCTTTATCCATTCATCTGTTGATGGACATTTAGGTTGCTTCCATGACCTGGCTATTGTAAACAGTGCTGCAATTAACATTGTGGTACATGACTCTTTCTGAATTATGGTTTTCTCAGGGTATATGCCCAGGAGTGGGATTGGTGGGTCATATGGTAGTTCTATTCTTAGTTTTTTAAGGAACCTCCTATCAACTTACATTCCCACCAACAGTGTAGGAGGGTTCCCTTTTCTCCACACCTTCTCCAGCATTTATTGTTTGTAGATTTTTAAATTTAAAATTAGGAAGAAGCAATTTGCTTTCAAATCTCAAGTGAAATTTGAATTTCAGAAGAGTGAATGTTTTATGTATTTTCCTTCAACAGCTTTGTTAATGAACCATCTTTAAGTAGTGTGATCATTGTATGTGAATCTGAGTCATAAGTAACTGAGTTCACCATTTTGTGAATCTAGCCTATTAGTTTTAGGAAAAAGGAGTTTTAAAAAGTTGAGGTTAAAAAAAAAGTTGAGGTTTATTTTTTTCTTTACTTACTCTATCTTGCTCTTCAGTGATACCCTTTGTGAATATTTTATTGAATTAATCTTAAATTCTTAGGCAAGGTGAATACAGTGTTTTAGGGCACACTGTATCTTTTGTCCTGTTAATCTTTTTAACTTTGTGCATAGGTGGTTAGCTTTATCATCACCTCAATGATGGTAATGGTAATGAGGATGGGAGATGAGTTTTCTTTTTACAGATGAACCTTAGAAACAGCTGAAGAGTTAAGTCCCCATAGTAAAGAACTAATACACTACTTGGTTTTTCCATTTTTCATTTGCCGTTTCAGAATGGGATGGTAACAAAAGATTTGACAAGACTAAAAATACTTCTCACAGAAACGGAGGTAAGACTATTTCAGTGGATCTCTTTGGGAAGAGTTTAACGCAGTCTGGCTAGTACGTGTTCTTTATTAAAATTTGGAAAATCACTGGGCATCAGCAAGGCTTTAAAGATGGGGTACTGCAACCTTTAGACTTTCCGTAACCAGGCTTGGTCCCATCCTAGGAACTTTGCTTCCTGTCAACGTGCCTCTGCATCCCAGGTCTTCTGTTTTGTCCCTAATTTTTGTTAGCTGTCTCTGGCCAATAAATGGAAAGATAATGGGGAAATTTTAGTTTTTAACTACATCTGGCTATTAGAAAATTCTGTTTTTAATAGTGAGATACTCCTCAAGCCTTCTGTGTTTTTAAGTAACTAATGGAAGTCTGTGATTTGAGGAGGTTTTTTAGGGAGTGAGTTTAGCTGGTGGAAATAATGTGTATCAGGGTAAATGGTGAACGAAAATGTGCTCTGGTGAAGCAGTTGAAGGCTGGGGACAGCAGTGGCACGTAAAAGGCCCGTGGCTTTGTACGTCTCACATTTCTATTCCTCACACCGGCATATAGAAGTATTTTTATTCAGATGTCTCATTTTACAAATAGCCATTTTTGTCAGTTTTTATCATAAATGGAAGCCCATGTAAAGTGATCGCTTGGTTGGCTTATTTATTTAAAAAGTGGCACCTACTGTGTGCTAGGTATTATGCTTGGTGCTGAGGATACAGCACTGAACAAGACACTCATGGTCCTTGTCGTCTGGGAGGTTAGAGTCTTGGGGAGGAGATAGACGATAAATACATAAATTAATTAAACAAGTATAGATATAATTCGCATTGAGGTAAGTGGTATGAGGGAAAAGAATAAGCTTTCTGTGGTGGGGAAAGAATAAGCTTTCTGTGATGGAAAAATAACTGGCGTGGTGGTGAGGGGATGAGACACTTAAGCTGAGTTGAGAATGGAGAAGGTGCTGGTCTCGTGGAGAGTGCGATAAGGGTGCTCCCATCAGGCCAAGAGGATGAGAAGAGCCCCCAGGTGTAAACCTTGACCTCCTGTAGATTACTTTCCCACTTCAAATCTAATCATACATCGCAGTTCATACCAACAAATAAGTAAGCAAAGAAGATAGTCATCATGAATTATACAAGTTGCATAAAGGTACTGTTTGTTTTGCTACAATTAAATATAGCCTTTTAAAAAATGTTATTTTCTTAGTCTTATGTTATCTTATTATGAATTAACTGAGAATCAATAAGCTCTAATTAACTTCAAAGCCATTTCCCTTCTGGTATATATGTAGTCTTTTAATTTCTAAGAAGTAAAATATGACAGTTATAAGTGTTTTAGACTTTTAAAATGAGAACATAAAATAAGATGATTTGGGGCCTTGTTCTCCTCTTTTATTACCTTAGTTGAATTAGCAGCTTTACATCTGATAATCATACACAAATATATATAAAATTTTATTTTTAATATTTATAATCCTGTTATGTATAAGGTCACAAATATCACTTGACTCTCATTTTGTGACTGTACTTTCGGAATAAGTGACTTAAATTTTGTTTATAATTTCTTTTCTGTGTAGCCAGAGTAGTAGTATTTTTGGTTAGTGAACTGGTACTATTAAAAAATCCATCTAGAAAAAGTTAACAAACAATGATACCCTTACTTATTATTGCACCTGACGTATTTAAAAATAGCAACAATTTGTTATTTAAAGATTGGGCTGAGCTGATGTTTAACCTGTAAATGCTGGTGGATTAGAATAAAGACATGGAACTAAAGGCTGACTAATGGAAAGAAAAACAACGCATATTCTTTAGAAAAATTTCAAATATCCAATCAATAGATTTGATTGTAAATTTACAGGAATTCTAGCAGTGTGAACTTCGGCTGCCTTCCCTGAAGGTCTCAGTAAAGACTGAAAATCACAAACTAATTGATGTTGCCCTTCTGTCTTAGGGTCTGAGCATATAAAAAGGGTGTTAAAAAAACAAAACTAAACACAGTACCAGGAAACTAAAACCCACAGTGGCCAAATATTCAGCCCAGGCTTGAGCTTCTCATTTTTACCAGCTCTTCTGATGAGGATGTGCTGTTCACCAGACCCCACCAGCCTGAGAACTACAGTGTCAGCACATGCATACTCTGCCCGTTTGCAGATTGTTGTAGATGCTGACTCACTAAATACACCACGTATGTTTCCCTTCTGACGGTTATAAATGCTTTAAGCTTCATTTCATCACCAAAACATTTTTCCCCATTTTTTCTCACATATTTGGTAAATTTATTTTGATAAATTTTTTTAGAGGAGATATTTTCAATTTATACTTGAAGTGAATTTTTAGCTCTTAAAAATTCTGTGCAGTTAGAATCATATTTTAAGGGCTACTGTGGGACTATGCTGCTTAGATCTTGCTTCTAGAATTTTAAAGGATCTTTTAATATACCTTTTTGGTGCGCATAGAGTCCTTATAATGTTAATAATTACTCCTGATTTATTTGTTAGCTTATGTATTCTTATATTCAGTCCTCATTTTACAAAAAGAATGGGTTGTCTTTAAAAACTTGTTAGTAAGTAGTTTGAGAATCAGAAGGCATTTTCCTGTTGAAACAGTATTATGGTGATTTAGTTCCAGCCCAACCTAAAAAGGGTCCAATTTAATCAGTGACATGTAAATTATGGTGATATTATTGTTTCAGTTATACCCAATTAGCATTTATGCCATTCTTTCTATGGTACAAGACATTCCAAATATCATCTTGGGATACCGTTTCCTCCTTCTCATTCAGTTCAACATTTACTGAGTGCGTGTGCTCTTCAAGGTTCTTTGCGTTTTGGAAAGCTGAGAAATCCATGAAAAACAATCTGAAGGGCCAGCCCAAGATGTGCATAGCTAATGTACCCACAGGGCAGCCTGTGGTCAGCAGGTTCTGTAATGGAAGTACAAGCAGGGAAAGGAGAGATAAACACCCTGCAGGGAAACCAGGGAGGCTAGTGTCAGAACTGAAGTTAAAGGATAGAGGCAGCTAAGTAAAGACCCAGGAGTGACTTGGTACAATAAGTTGGCAGTCAGTTGGTTCAGGGGTAGATGAGACAAGTAGTAATGATGCTCTTACCTAGGATAGTGGCAGGGGGCGTTGAGTATGAGACAGACATGAGAGGCATTCTAGACCTGGTTGGGCAAAGATTTGGAGAATACTCGGAGCAGGACAGAGTCTGACTTTCAGGGTTTCAGCCTGGCTCTTTTGGGGGAAGATGAATCCATTCACTTGAGATAAGCAGCACTGAAGGAAGATGGGCTTTGGGGTTAAAGTTGATGAATTTTATTTAAACATACTGTGTTTGAAGTGCATGGGCGGTCATCCATCCATCTACCCATCCCCCCATCCATCCAGATTTACTGAGCATTCATTATGTGCCGGATCCTCTGAGGCGCAGGAATGCAGAAAGGCAGTTGCAGGCTATTGACAGTGGGTCTGTGCATGGCTGACAGTGACCCAGCATGTAAAATGCTATAGGATAGTTAAGCGGCACTTAACTATTCTCTAGCTGGCACTCAGTTGAAATTGGGGGTGTGGAGCTTAGAGTAAAGTTATAGCCAAAGGGGCAGATGGAGGTCTTACCTGCATTCGAGGGGTCGAGAAAGCCAGGAAGTCAGGGTGAGTGGGTCCCCAGCCATGGGCTCCACTGTGGGAGAAGGTCTCATCCTAGAGCAGCGAGGGGGACTCGGCCAGGATATGCTCCCCGGTCCTGAAGTGGTGGTGGTGCTGCACTTGATGCAGGAGAAGTGGCTGGTCATACTGTAGGCGTTAGCAGAGGAGAGTGCAGTACATACACGGATGGAAGGTGCTACTCCACGGGGTTCAGGGCTGGGGACTGAGACTTCTCTTGCACCCAGGTAATTTTTATGTAGGGAAGGAATCTCTATCAGTTTCCTTAATGAGGACCATAGAAGTACTTCTTTTCCATACTTACATATGGAAACTAGAGCAAAGAGCAAAAAACACCGTTTGCATATTAATGTTTATTAAAAATTTCTAAATATTCAATCTAAAGCTTTTTAAAAAATATTTAAAATTTCCAAGTTTAATTCAACATCAACTAGTTATTTCTTATTATAAAAATTTCTTTCATTTGAAAAATTGCAGACAGCAACTGGTAATGTCCTCCCTGGATATCACGTGGAAGACTTAGAAGAGGGTAAGTACGAAACTGCATAACTTCTGGTAGCTGTGATTTTGAGCATTGCTTCTTTATTGATTATTGGGAGGAAATTTCTGAGTTAGATTACATGTTAGTGGAGGTACAGGAGAGAATATAAAGATATAACTTAAGAAGTAGTGCGGATGGAAGCAGTTCATTCACTAGCCCCTGTCATGGAGTTATAGAGTACGGAGATGGGAGGTAACCCCAGAAGTGACCTATTTTACCTTCTTTCCTCCATGTGCGCAGTTCTGAACTTGAATGAACCCTGCTCTTAGCAATCTGTAGAGGGAGGTCTTTTCTCCTTTCTCTCTCTCACGGGCTAGTACAGTTACTACTTTTTGGAAGTGCTGACCTGTAAGCTGAGTTGTTCCTGCCACAATGGAAGTCTGTGATTCTCCTCTTCTCCTGCCAGGGGAAGGTGAAGAGAGACTGGCATTCATTGAGCGTTTGCTAAATGATGTCTACCACGTAGTGGCTTTCACAGAAACGAGTACTGACTTCTTAGAGTCTTTCTTCATCTTTTTGATAGGTGATAAAACTGATGTTCATTAAGGTTCGGTAATTCTCCCAGTCACGCAGATAGGAAGGGGTGAAACGCAGCTTTAAACTCAGCCGGGCGGAGTGTGTTTTGGGGGCGGGGGAGCACAGTGACTTGTGAGGGGGTAGAAAATGGCTGCAAGGTCCTGGGACACTTACTGCTGCCCGCTCAGCCTCTAGAGCTCAGCCGTTCTCTCTGACGCTTTGTTTTCCTGGCTTATTTGGGACCTTTTATCCACGTGCATTAAAACGCATTGTATTCAGAAGGAAACTAATGTTATTTTTTAGCTCCTATCTCAGAATTCACCTTTTTGAACTTCATTTCAATTATTAAAAAAAGATTACTTTATTCAGTGCCATGTGTCAGACAGCCCTAAGGAACGTGGATGGTAATGTGGAACTTCTTCTCACTCCATATGCAGTACTGGAATTTGTTTTACAAAATTTCCTTCCAGGATACCATAATTTTCTCATTCCTGAAATAGTTCCTAATAGAGACGCGACTCATACTTAAGAAATGACAAGCATGCCAAACACATCTCCCCTTTAGATGCCAGGCAGGAGACTGCACTTGGAAGTATGTCTGCCAGTCGCTGGGGTAGAGTAAGGGCCATTGATTTGTCTTAGCTGCTGTGTAACTGCTTCTTCAGTGGTTTCTAAGTTTCATATGCTAAGTGATTTATAATTCATTTGATTGGTAGAGGGCTCTTTTGGTAGAGGCAAGCATGTCATGTTCTTTTTACATCATCTGAGATGATGTGTATGGAGGGTTTATAGTATTTCTTACACATTAAAATATCAGAATTATCAGCAAGCCTCAAATGATAAGACTATATATCCTGATTACTCTCTAGGATCTTGTAATGGTTGGCATTTCCGCCCACCACCTAGGGGAATCACAAGCAGCGAGGAATATACTTTGTGTAAAAGGTAACGTGAATTTTTTTTTTAAACCAATGACATGTCTTTATTCAAAGGATAGTTAATTTTCCTTCACTTTTTGAAAAGTAGTAATTCCGATTTAAAGAAGATAATATGTGAAGGAAGAAGCATAACAATTGAGTAGAATGGTTTATTTTCAATTTGAAACAGAAGCCAAAATGGTCATTATCATTAAATAATAAAAATCAAAACCATATTGATGATCCTTCTTTTAATTATAAACAACAGTGATCTAAATGGAGATTGTTAAGACTTCTGTAATACCAGTTGGATTAATATGACTCAATTTAATTGCTGATCTCGTTTATGTGAAATTTACCTAAATTATGGTGATTGAAGTTGAAGTTACCTTATTTAAACTGAAATGGAGCATAAAATAGATAAAGAAATCTTAAATTATTTTAATAACTTTTCTAAAAAAGAGAAAATCTATTATCACGTAATCTTATATAGAATTTATGAGTAATTTATATTTGAAGGGCTAACCTTTCAAAATTTAGTAATTATATGTTAAGGTAGAAAGAATTTTTAAAGTTACATTAAGAAAGGTTCTTTTTATAAGAACTAGAAACTATTGGTTTTTTAGATATAAGTTCTAATTACTCTGGGTTGCTTTTGATAATGAAGGAAGTTTGATATGCAGCTTTGATGATTGAATAGTCAAGAGGTCAGGTTTGATTTTATTGCAGAAATAAAGAAACTAGGTAGTAAATTTTTAAAATCCTGGTGGCATCAATGTTGTAGGAGAGGTAGAACGTGATCCTATGCAAAGGAAGTATGAGAAAATTCATAGTCCAGATGAGACTATCAAACCTTCAATTTTTAGGGAAATAATTTAAAGCAAAGCAATAGAAAGACAAAGAAATATTTGGCTTATTACGACATACTGAAGAGAAACAAATGCATGATTTTAAATGTGTCTTAAGCATAAGAGAACTTAATAAATAGCATAATTTAAGTTCAAGTACTTTATGTATCATCAAGAAAAGCTTTAAATACACTCGTCTTTTCAAATAGGGTGAAACACTTGATAATGTACACTGTGCTGTGGTTCATTTTGTATTTCTTATTATTCATATTTTTCCAGTTGAAAAATTATCTATAACATAACATCGCTTTTATCCATTTGCTATTTATAGTTTGATTTTCATTTTTTCTCTCAGAAGATCTTTTATTATTTTTTGAATGTTTAAAAACTGGCTGGATCTATTATTTTATAGAGTATTTAAAACTTAAAAAAGTTACTGATCAAAGTCTTGCATTTTTATCTGTTTTGACCATTGAATTATCAGTTGAATTTTCTGAGTCATAAGCATTGAGAAATATTAACCCTATAGCCTCTAAAATGAACGTTTATGAATTTACCCATTGAAGAATTTAATCTGACTATTGAATTAATTGTGATTCTTACATAAAACTTTTATTCTTTATTTATTTAAAACTTCAAGCAAATTAATATAGTCCAATATTTTCAATGAAATATAGGCAATAGTAATGTAGAGAAGAGTGAAGGCATTACGTTTGAAGGTGAAAAGTAGAAGCCTTGAAATGTTAATTCAGTGACATATTACTTTTTTTTTTTTTTTTTTTCCCCAGAACAAAATTTCTAGTATGTGGAAAATTTTCTTTAGGTCGTATCATTTTGGGAAGTAGGGCATACCTGTGCTTGACGAACTAATCCACTTGATGTCAGTGTTGCTTTAGAAAAATTCTGCTCTAAGAGGAATTGTCTAACAGAGTTGTTATGTCATGAAGGAAGCTACCTTTGCAATGCCAGTTTTTGTGGGTGGGGGGCGGGTTATGAATATGTTCTGCTTTGTCATCCCCTTATTCCAGAGAAAGAGGTCAGTGAACATGGGGGGGTTGCTGTTTTGATTAACTGTTACAAATGTTTCCTAAACGTCTTCTTCCTCTTCGGTGCAAGACATGTGATAAATATGGCCTTTCAGGAGATGAAGTTTTGTTTTTGTTATTGGAGAGTCGGAGGGCAAATGCTGGAAGTTTATCTTTTAAATGGTCCAACAAAGTATATGATAAAACAGTCTTTCCTATTCTACTTAGATTTTTAGAGCAAGGAATCTGTAGGTATGGTGCCCAGTGTACTTCAGCACATTCCCAGGAAGAACTAGCAGAATGGCAGAAAAGATATGCTTCACGGTTGATAAAATTGAAACAGCAAAATGAGAATAAACAGCTCTCAGGCAGTTACATGGAAACCTTGATAGAAAAGTGGATGAATTCATTATCTCCTGAGAAAGTGGTGAGGAAAATAAACTGCATTTTTTTGTTTGTTTGTTTTAAACAGTGCCCTTGTTTGAGTCTTGACTTTGTTTCGTGCTGTATCTTGGTTTATTTCCCTATCCTCTATATGAAACACTTGATTCTTGATAAAGTGTTTTTAGTAGCAAAAGTAGACCCATTTGCTAAAATAAAGAGCAGAACTAAACCATTTGTTTGGAGACTTGCAGGTATTATATTAATTTGTCTTCATTCAGGGAGTTTTTATTGCCATTTTTTTTTGTTGTTGTTGTTAGTTTTCTTATGTCTCTTATTTTAGCTTTATTATATTTTGTGCTTATAAAAATAACTGAAAATTAATGTATAAAATACCTTGCTTTGTAAACAGTTCCATCAGCATCTTTACCGTTAACATTTATTTACCATGCCAAAAGTGTTTGTTTGTGTTTTTAGGAATAAAACGTAACATTAGTTGCTCTCTGTTTTCAGCTTAGTGAATGTATAGAAGGAGTAAAGGTAGAGCATAATCCTGATCTGTCCGTTACTGTCAACACCAAAAAATCTCACCAGACATGGACCTTTGCTCTCACTTGTAAGGTATGAATTTTGTGATAGTTAAAGAATATAAATGTCTTTCAGTTTTCATAAGGGCTTTTTGGACCTTTAAATCTGTGTGTTGAAAGAGCATTGAAAATGTTTTATTCTAAGTGCATTTTTATGTGGGTTCTATATTGTGGTAAAGCATATTTCTGTATTTTGATCATGAAGGGCACAGATTTTTCTTAGATTTTGAGATAAAAGCTTTGTAGATGTTCAGATACTTGCTTATTTATTTATTTGGTGAAGAGGTCTTCGACATGTTGTCTTCCAAACTTAAAACGTAGGATGGGGTTCACGGCTTGTAGTTAACTATTTAAAAATTGAATTGTTTAATCTGGTGGTTCTAAGATATTCAAACAATGAGTTTGTTTTTAATTTTGATTTAATGAAATCACAAATTCTGTAATAACGGGTTTTTAATATGAGACATTTTTCTGCAGTGCTTCCCATCCTGAATTATAATATTCAAAGTTTAAGAATGAAGCAAAGTAAAATATTTCTGTGAATATATGCAGTGGAAAAGTTTTGTGTACTTTTTTGTGATGTTTCTTCCACTGTACCATCTGCATCTTGGGATGAAAAATCTGGGAACGTTTAGCTTTGGCCTTGAACCCAATTCAGTGTCTTCAGAGGTCACTGCTCTCCTATGAAGACTTCCTCCTTGAGGCTAGATGAAACTTTTTTAGGCCAAGGGTATGGAAAGTTGGAGGTGATGGTGATACAGGGTGAAAGCTTTTGCCACAGTGAAAGATGAATGTATCACAGAAAGAGCAGGGAGGCTAGTAATGTAGCGTAAATATATCGTTTTTGAGACTGTCAGCCTTATTGAGGTATAACTGACATCATAAATATATCATTTTAACAACTGATTTTTTTTTCTTAAATGGCTTATGAGTACAACTTGTATTTTTAACATAGTATCTTAGAAGCATGGGAAAGTAAAAGTCCCTTATGGCAATATTTTCATTGAAGAGCCCAATTACAACTGGATTTTTCACCCCCTTGTACTCAACAAATTATTCTAACTTCCTTGTAGCCTGCAAGAATGCTGTACCGTGTAGCATTGCTTTACGATGCTCATCGCCCTCATTTTAGTATCGTTGCAATATCTGCCGGAGATAGTGCTACCCAGGTGTCACAAGAAGTCCCAGAAAACTGTCAAGAATGGATAGGAGGAAAGATGGCCCAAAATGGATTAGATCATTACGTGTATAAAGTCGGGATAGCATTTAACACAGAAATATTTGGAACTTTTCGCCAAACCATAGTTTTCGACTTTGGATTGGAACCAGTACTCATGCAAAGAGTAATGATTGATGCAGCTTCTACAGAAGGTAAAATTTAGCCTTTTTTCCCCTGATAACGATGTATTAAAAGGCACTGTAACAGCACCATTAAAAGACAGGTACTGGCCCCTAAATATACCATGGACAGGGAGGGAATAGTAAGAAAAAGATCCCAAGTTTATTGACTCATTTACTGTGTAATGGGATTAGAATGGTTTGCATTATGCCCTGGTCACTTCATACAGTCATCAGGCAAAGCTTGCTTTGAGGTTCCCCAGACTTGTATAAGTAGATGGTCAGGTCTCCTTTGGTCTCCCAACTTCATTTGATGATTTTAGCGCAGTTAAAACCTTTCAGTGTTAGTTTGGGTAGAATGTAATTTCAGTGGTAATTGTGAATACACCTACAGTGTCTATTTCCATGTTCAACTGATGGTCCAATTAACTTTGCTGATATTAGTATGTTATCTCTGAATGGAAAGTCCTAACAATAAGCTTTCATAACTTGATTTTACTAGTATAAAGGAGACCACAGTGCCTTTAATAGGATCTGCTTTCATGTTCTTGGGAAGAGGTCCCTGGTTTTAACATGCAGGCACCTGCAGAAGATGGTGAATTACTTTGTGAATTGTCATGTTACTGCCTAAACCTCAATTTTACGCCAAGATCCAGCTGGATAAGGGAAGGGCATGCTAGCCTCCATTTCCTTGGCTCTTGGTTGGATTTATAGGTGCTTTATTTCCTGAGCACTAAATATTTATTTAACAAGCACTTCGTATAGCAGAGCTGTCTGAAACTTGCTGTTATATTGGCTATAACTAAGCATATTGTGGAGGATGTTTTTCATTGTCCACAGTGTCCCATTTATGAGAACCTAGAAGTTTTTTTCATGAGTAAATGCTAGGACTTTATTTTTTGGACATAACGAACAGGTGGAACTGGTTCTGTCCCCTTACCTTTAGCTGTGAGTAGGGTTGAAGCAACATTTGTGCCAAAATGGAACAAGTAGGTGTTACTTCTTGTATCTGTGCTCATATTATTACCCATACTTCATTTTACCCATATTTCTCATTTACTTTGATCCCTTTTACCTGTTTTTATTCTGTTGTGTTCTGCTTTTGTCATCTTTCTACTACTCTTTGGAATAAAAATATGTTAATTCCCATAGCCAAACAGATACAGTAGTTGATGAAATAAAAATACTTGATTTATATTTACTAATAGAGCAGTTAGTTGGCAGATTTTTTTCTGTAAAGGGCCAGATAGTAAATATTTTAGGTGTTACAGGGCAGATGATCTCTATTCCAATTACTCAGCTCTGCATTATAGTGAGAAAGCTGCCATAGACAATATGTAAATGGATGGGTGTGACTGTGTTCCAGTAAAACTTTATTTTCAAAAACAACGCAGGCTGGATTTCTCTTGAATGCAGTGGTTTGTTTACTCTTACGCCATTACGTTGCTTTTAGAGACTAGAACTTGAGGACTACTGGATTGCACCTTTCTTAAATCATAAGGAGATTTAAAATCAGACAGATACTGACATGCATCTCCTACTCTCAAATATAATTCTAAAAGGATGTTCTTGGCTTACATGTGGGTTGTACTTTAAAAGTTTGCTTTTAGATTGTGGCTTTTAACTCATGACTCATTTCCCATAAAAATAAGTTTGTAAGTGTTGTCAAAAATCTGTACTAGTTAATAAAAGCCTATTTAATTAATAATATAAAATATTAAATATCTGCAATAAAAAGAGGAAATGAGGAGGATTTCAGGGCACCCTCATGGGCTTGAGAGATTGAGGGTGCTTTGGCGGCTTTTGCCCCAGCTATGTGCTACTTTTCTAGTTGGAGAAACAGAGCAGTGGACAGACTTCAGAGTTAAATAGAACTGGATTCAAATCCTGATTTTCTACTTAATTCCTGTATGACCCTGGGCAGAGAACTTAACATCTCTGAGCTTCGTGTGGAAACTTCTGGTAAATGGGGCTAGTAGTATCTGTCATAGAGGATTATCGTGAGAACTGGAACTAAACCTTGCACAGCATCTGGCACGTAGCAGGCATTCAGTAGATAGTAGCTGCTGATGTTATCATTAGCCATCATTAGGATAATTTCCGGTTTGCAAACAGAAAGAAAAAAGGAAGAGAGAAGGGTTTTTTGTTTGGTTTTGTTTTTGTGTTTTTGTTCTTCTAGTGAGGACCCAGACTAGGGTGCAGCCAGGGGACTGAAGAGCAGAGATGAAGACCCAAGTTACTGAGGCAGCAGCACTTAGGGATCTTGGCAAGAGAAGTTGTCCCAAGATGAATGATGTTTTGAGACTGGTAACTGGAAGAAATAAAGAGTCTCATTTCTGATGTTTCTGATATATCAGTTTGAAAATATAGTAAAATTTATATTTGATTCAGATATGGTAGCGGGAATTAATACAGACAGGGATGTTCTCCCATTTGGGACCAATACTATATACCCTCCCCCCTTTCTATACTACTATATCCTTTTTCTTAGTGACCTTTTTGCAGTTTGATATCTTTGCCTATTTTCCTTTAAACAAGGTCTTACTTCTAATTATGTTATGGAAAATAATTGAATAAAATCAAGCATTTTCTTGAACTAATTTGGAAACATTAAAACAATTTCACATAGTGAAATTTGTTTTTCAAGGACATAGGAAAAACAAATATTTCAAGAGAACAATATAAAATCTACAAAATGTATTTTCTGATAAGATATTTTGAACATTATAAAGAGAAAAACTTAAATCTAGGTTTAGGCAAGCTAGATGACATTTGATTGGCTTTTTTTGTCATTAATTTAGCTGACCTGTTGTGCTCATTTTTAGTTCTGTCTTTGATATTTTTACTACTCTTACAATTGATGTAGTTTTTTTCATTGTTTTTTCCTTGTTGGTGAGGTTCAGGTACAGAAAAAGGCATTATATGAACTAAAAAAATTTTTTTTGGATTAAAGATGTGCTTCTCACAAATTTGTGGCAAAGGACATTTACAAAAGAAGGAAGTTAGTGAGTTTCCCCCTTGCTTAGAACACAAACTGCATTATACACTTTATACCTCAATTTGAGTCATAGAAGATTTTTGCTTGACAAAACTGATCCGGAATTCTGCTTTGAATATCTGGAAACTACATGTTGGAAATTAGTTCTTATATTTAAATTTGAAAATGGTATTTATTACACATTACTTTTAGTCTAGCAATGTATGTTAAAATTAACATTAAAAGTACGTCTTAAAAATTATCTCTGGCTGTCAGAGTTGTTGGTAAATTAAGGACATGTTTATATGTATAAATATATAATGTTTACTATTACGGGGTCAGAAAATTAATAGAAAAATTGATATAAAAAATAGGGGCTTCCCTGGCAGTCCAGTGGTTAAGACTCCACGCTTCCAATGCAGGGGGCACGGGTTCAGTCCCTTGTCGGGGGAACTAAGATCCCATATGCTGCATGGCGTGGCCAAAAAGAAAAAAACAGAACAAACAAAAAATAGTAGATTTGTCAATAAAAGATAAATGTAAATGAGTAGAAGCATGTAAAAAGTGTGAGGCGCTCCTGTGTTGGCGCTCCTGTGTTGGCGCTCCTGTGTTGCTACTCCGCTGCTTTCACCTTTTATTAGCCTCATTAAGAGAGCAGACAGCATGGGTAAGCTACGAGATGTTCATCTTACGTCTGAGTAGCTCTTTTAGTGAAAGGAACAATGTTGAAATGGATAGCTGAAGTCGTAGTTTGGGTTTCCTTTGGGATTTTGTTTTATTGTTGATTTGGGCTGTCAAGATTTGTAAAGCCGCAGACCAAAATGTTTCCTAAGGAAGAGTGTTGTATCCAATTTTGGAATTAGGAATCATTTCGTCTCATTCTCTTTAAGTCCTAGATAAATATACCTGTTTTTAATAAATCCCACATTTGAAAGGCATTTACTGCATGCTTCTTGTGTGTCAGCCTTTGTGCTGGGTATGTAGGACACTGCATGTTTTTCTCCTAACTTCTTATCCACGGTCTAGGGTTTGTTAAGGATAATTTTCAAGTCTGCTGTACTACATACTTCAAGATAAAACAAACCAACCCTTTGGATGCTTTATTAGAATAGTAACTATGTGGCTGAAACGAGAGCAGTTGCTATTCACAGTAATCAGAAGGGTGAGGGAAGTTGGGAAGCGAATCTTGTGTCAGACTAGTTATTCCAACCTTGGATTCTATTTTTGATAGTAACAGTTCTTCCCTACGTTATCTTCAGGAAATTATGTTCTAATTATCAGGTACGTTCTAATTATCTTTAACTTTTTCTTATGAATTTCTCTTAAAATACATGTGTAGCTTCTGCCTATCAAATCTCAGGGTAACACATTCCGTAGGTTTCTAATTTGTCAGCGTTTCAGGTTTATTATTACAGGAATTGGTTAATAAGTCAGTGTTAAACTCGCCCTAAGTGATTTTATGCATATTGATTCTAACCTGTTCACTTTTCATCTTTCCAGAATGTTTTTTTTTTTTTTAAATTTTAGCCTAGTTTAGACTGAGGAAGAGTGCTTTCTTACCATGGATGGACTGGCTCAGGCTGCCCTGAGCAGCGTTCACATCTGGGTTGCATGTTAGCTGGTGCATGTGCTGCATGGGGGGCGAGATGAGCCCCAGGACTAGGGTGTCCAGTGTCCCCCTGGGGGAGCCCCAGCTTCCTCCTTTGTTTAAAGAGGAGCTCTTAAGACCTAATGACCTTTAAGCACTGTAAGTAGGTGGGTAATTAAACAGGTTTAATAAGAAGCTTTTTACAACTGAGAGGATTGGAGGCAGAAGTTTGTCTCAAGTTGAACATGAGCAGGGAAAGAGAAGTGGTTTTTGCAGAAGAAACCCTCAGTAGTCACTGGCCCCAGTCCATCTCGGACGCCTGAGTTAATGGCCAAGGTCAGTGGTTTGTAGACTTTTTGATGCCGGCACACACGGATTTTCCCAAGATTCTTCTCCCTGCTCCCCTAGCTCTCCCCTCTCCTATATTGTATTTATAGTTATTAAAAAGATGGAATAAAATTTAACATTGTTTCGGAATTGTTTTGAAATTGTTGTGCTACCAGCTGAAGACATTCATTTTAAGAACTTCATAAAATCAGGGTGGGAATCATGGTAGTAAATAGGTAAAATGAGAAAAACAAATACTATTTCTCATGCCACTTTTCCCAAAAAGCCTGAATACTTTTAGCCCAGAGTAGAATGATTTTCTGCAAAATTTGCTTTGTATATTAAATAGGTGATACAAAAAGCTTTTTTAAAGGAAAGCTGCACCATTTTAAGTTTGTTATTATCCCAGTTACTTAAATGGCAGTTAGGAATAGCTAGTGACTTTTTAAAGAATGTGAATATAATATTGATGTAGGTATAGTCTGAATCAGTTTCTTATTTAAAATAAAATTATGAAATATAATTTCCCTATGCCCAAAGAATAGACATCCTTTTATTACCTATTAACTAAATTCTTCAATACTGCACAGAGTTTAGTGTTTTTTTTTTTTGAAGAGCTGGTTATTTGGTTTCTGTACCATTAGTGTTTCTCCTTTTGACTTTTAAATTAAGGGAAGAAAATTATGTACATCCTTGCTATTTTGTTAATAGTATCTGATCTTTAGTGATGGTATAATCTGTTTTAGGAATGTTGGCGTTTGTATAGTTTAAATATTTTTTATAGCTATGATCTAATGAAAGGATAGGAAGGGCCCAATTTTAGAGTGATTTAGGAACAAAATGTGGTTAGTTTATGAAACTTCTCGTGAGGCTATTGCAAAAACAGACCATCATTATCTCATCCAGAGGATTTTAAAAATGCAACATTTTAACAAGAAGACCATCTTTATATATTGCTGGTTATAGTTGTGTTTATATTGCCATTTGATGAATAATAAAACTGGCGTCAAAATGCCTTTTCAAGGGACGAAGATTAGAAATTAGGACTTGTACGTTTTGATCTTTATTATGATACTAGGATAAACTATTTTCTAATATTGAGAAATTTCTCTTGGTGGATGACTATACTTATATGTTTATAGTTTATATATAACATTTAAATATAGCAAAATCTGTCACTAAGCAAGACAAGACAATTATACAATCTGCTCTCATTTCAAAGATAGCACAGGATAACTTGTCTTTGCGCTTTGGAGACTGATCTCTGTTTAAACTTTTTATTATTTCTTCCTAAAATTTTAACTTGAGTTGTAAAAACCATCTTTCCAATTAGGTTATATTAAAACTGGATCTTGGCCTAATGAGTTAGTTAAGCAAATTTTTTGTCCCCTTTTGGTCAAGTTTCATATTTATAGGTGTATGTGTGTTCCACCCAATAGAAAACTAAAATGCACTGTGGATAGAGTGAGGCTCCCCAATGCTCAGGATTTCTGTTACGATGTATTTCACCCGGTGCTGGTATTCTGCTGCACTTTTCCCAGAGCTGTGAAACCTTGATCAGTCGTTCATTTTGACATTGTGCTCTACTTACCATGCAATTTAACTGAGGCTAAACTGGATTTTTCTGAAATGGCATTTGAATAGTACATTTTATCACTTTTAATGTGGAATTTAATGTGGGAAAAAAACACAAAAGGTTTTTGTTTCTCTAGTAGGAAGAGAAAAGTGATTATCACCTGATGAGATTTTGTCTTATGAGAAATTTACCATACTTTCTTCCTGCAGATCAGATTTCTCTTGACTAAAGGATTAAGTTCTAAATGTTAATCTATATTTTTTAAATGTTAATAACTATTTCTGGTATGTCCTAGCCTGAGGTACAAAAAAATATTTTTTACATGAATTCTTATTTATGTTATTTTGTTAACCTAGACAAAAACATATTTCTCACATGGGGAAAACACTCTGTCAACTGGGGTTTTATATTGTTTCATTTTTAAGAACTTTAGCATACAAAATTTTCTTACCAAATGCGCAGTGTATTATTTGAGAATTTTAATGTTGTGTTCCTTTATAAATGTGTTTTTTGTTTCCATTTAGATCTTGAGTACCTGATGCATGCAAAACAGCAGCTAGTAACCACGGCTAAGCGTTGGGATTCTTCTTCTAAGACTATTATAGATTTTGAACCTAATGAAACTACTGATTTGGAGAAGAGCCTTCTTATCAGATACCAAATTCCTCTCTCTGCTGACCAGCTATTTACCCAGTCCGTTTTAGACAAATCATTGACCAAGACCAACTATCAGTCACGGTTGCATGACCTCCTTTATATTGAGGAGATAGCCCAGTATAAGGAAGTCAGCAAGTAAGTTACTTTAGAAACACTTTGCTTTTCTTTCTTTCTTTTTTAAAATCTCCCCTTTGGATAGTATTTTTCATGTTTAAAATACGGAGGGGTGCCTAAGCGCAGCCAGGTGGTGAAACGGTTGTTATTCAGTAGCTGTTATCCAGGATTGGTATATGAGCTTAAGGGAAGAGCTGTGCTCACCTTGGCATCCCTAGTGTACAGTGCCTTGCTGCCGCGTGCTGGGAGTATAAACGCATGGTCCCTGCTCTTCAGGAGGTCTCTGTCAGTGGGAGGGCAAACACTCAATGATGATTTGTCGAATAAATGTTCAAAAACTGAAGGAGACCACATATTTTGAAAAATAATCATGAAAGTAGTATTGAGGGAATTCATACTGGTTTCTTACATTTTAATTATAAGGATTGGACTACACAGGAACACTTCAGAGATAGTGTGGGCTTGGTTCCAGACCACCACGATAAAGCAAATATTGCAGTAAAGCAAGTCACATGAATTTGTTGATTTCCCAGTACATATAAGACTTAGGTTTACACTATTCTGTAGGCCATTAAGTGAAATATCAGGATGTCTAAAAAAAAAGGTACATACCTTAATTAAAAAATACTTTATTGCTAAAAAATGCCCACCATCGTCTGGCCTTCAGCAAGTCATAATCTTTTTGCCGGCGGAGGGTCTTGCGTCAGTGTTGCTGGCTGCTGACTGATCAGGGTGGTTCGTGGTTGCTGCAGGTTGAGGTGGCTGTGTCTTATTTTAATTTCTTAAAATTGCTGCATCGACTGACTCTTCACGAACAGTTTCTCTGTAGCAGCAACACTGTTTGATGGCATTTTACCCACAGTTAGAACTTCTTCCAAACTGGAGTCAATCCTCTCAAACCCTGCCACTGCTCTATCATCTACGTTTATGTCATATTCTAAATCCTCTGTTGTCATCTCAACAGTCTTCACAGCCTCTTCACCAGGAGTAGATTCCATCTCAAGAAACCACTCTCTTTGCTCATCCATAAGAAGGAACTCCTCATCTGTTGGCTTTTTATCACGAGATTGCAGTAATTCAGTCCCATCTTCGGGCTCCACTTCTAATTCTAGTTCTCTTGCTGTTTCTACCACATCTGCAGTTTCTTCCTCCACTGAAGTCTTGAACCCCTCAAAGTCATCCATGAGGGTTGGAATCAGCTTCTTTTATTAAACTATGGTTAATGTTGATATTCTGACCTCTTCCCATGAATTACAAATGTTTTTAATGGCGTCTAGAATGGCAGATCCTTTCTAGAAGGTGTTCAATTGACTTTGCCCAGATCCATCAGAGGAATCACTGTCTATAGCAGCCATAGCCTTATGAAATATATTTCTTAAATAATAAGACTTGTTAGTCGAAATTACTCCTTGATCCATGGGCTTTAGAATGGATGTTGTGTTATCAGGCATGAAAACAACATTAATCTTGTTGTTCCTCTCCATCAGAGCTCTTGGGTAACCAGGTGCATTGATAGGAGTCGTATTTTGAAAGGAATCTTTTTTCTGAGCAGTAGGTCTCAACAGGGGACTTAAAGTATTCAGTTAACCATGCTGTAAACAGCTGTGCTGTCATCCAGGCTTTGTTGTTCCATTTATAGGGCACAGGTGGAGTAGATTTAACATATCTCTTAAGGGCCCTAGGCTTTTTGGAATCGTAAGTGAACATTGGCTTCAACTTAAAGTCACCAGCTGCATTAGCCCATAATGAGAGTCAGCCTGCCCTTTGAAGCTCTGAAGCCAGGCAGTGACTTCCCCTCTCTAAAGTCCTAGGTAGAGTCTTCTTCCAACAGAAGGCTGTTTCATCTATACTGAGAATCTGCCGTTTGGTATAGCCACCTTCACTAAGTATCTTAGCTAGATCTTCTGGATAACTTGTTACAGCTTTTTGCATCAGCATTTGCTGCTTCACCTTGCACTTCTACTTACATTATGGAGATGGCTTCTTTTTTCAACCTCGTGAACCACCTCTGCTAGCTTCAAGCTTTTCTTCTGCAGCTTCTTCACCTCTCTCAACCTTCATAGAATTAAAGAGAGTTGGGGCTTGTTCTGGATTAGGGTTTGGTTTAAGGGACTGTTGTGGCTGGTTTGATCTATCCAAACCACTAAAACTTTCTCCATATCAGCAGTACAGCTGTTTTTCTTTCTTACTATTTGTGTGTTCATTGAAATACAACTTCTAATTTCCTTCAAGAACTTTTCCTTCACAGTCACAACTTGGCTATAACTGGTACACGAGGCCTAGCTTTTGGCCTGCCTCAGCTTTTGACATGCCTTCCTCACTAAGCTTGATCATTTCTGGCTTTTGATATAAAGTGAGAGACATGTGACTCTTTCTTTCACTTGAACACGTAGAGGTCATTATAGGGTTATTAACTGGCCTAATTTCATTACTCTTGTGTCTCAGGGAATACGGGGTCTGAGGAGAGGGAGAGAGATGGGGGAACGGCCAGTTGGTGGAGCAATCAGAACACACACAGTTGTTTTCTGTCTTGCACGGTTGCGTTTTGTGGCATCGCAAAACAGTTAAAATGGTAACATAAAAGATCACCATAACACATATAATAATACTGGAAAAGTTTGAAATATTGTGAGAACTACCAGAATGTGACACAGAGACATGAAGTGGACAAATGTTGTTGGAAAAATGGCACCTATAGCCTTGCTTGACTTAGGGTTGCCATAACCCTTCAATTCGTCAAAAACGCAGTATCTGCAAAGGACAATGAAGTGCAGTAAAACAAGGTAGACCTGTACTTTTACGTGGTCACCTTAGAATTTCTCTTTTTGAAAATGGATTGAATGAAACCTCTCAAGATTAGAAAAGACGTATTTCGGCTTGAGGCTGAATTTGATAATCAGGTTTATCTTTTTATTTTTTAAAGAAAGATGATTTTCTTCAAAGCAGTCCAGATATTAAGAGTTCTTTTTATGTTAAGTTTTAGTATGAGATGTGTGGAGATGGTAAGAATAATACTGCATTTCATTTAAGTTTTAGAATATGCTTCTGAGTTCTTTCAAGATTTATTTTCAGCTTCTCTTGTCCTCAGCTACATGGTGTTGTGCATTCAATAATGATTCCACCTTGCAGTGAAATCGATTTCATTCTAAGATATACATTTTCAAAAGAAATTGGCTCTGGCTGAAGCTCTCATGTGCATGTGCATCAGAGTGTGTCGTGGCCTGCAGGACTGGGGCATGGTGGCTGCCCAGCACTGAAGCTGGCAGGACAAGCCCGATACGCGGACGCTCCTTTCATCACTGCAGTGGCTGAGGCCTCTGTTGATTCAACCTTGGTTCTGTGGCTCTGCCTCAACAGACCCAGCTGTTTCTTGGCTTATTACCATGGTGGACTTTTGTTGTCATTCATTTAGTCAGAAATTGCATGAAGGGAAACAAACTATATATAGTTTTGAAGTGTTTTGAAAGTTACACTCAAGAGGTATAACTATTTCTAACATAGACGGAGCCATATTTCTTTTAGCTGGAGGTGTGGTTTTAAATCGGCCGGAAACTTCCATGGGCTACTATTCTGCCATTTCCAAAAATGTTGGGAATCCTGTAAGTTTTCAAGTTGATTTTAAAATGTGGCATGGAGCCATGGAAGGATGGTTTTCCTTCTTTCTAAGACGTATCTTTGTTAATTATAGGATATATTTTGTATTTTAGGTATTTCTGAGTTACTAAATCTCAAAAATGCATATTATTTTAATACTTAAGAACGCTTACTAATGTCTTTTTAGTTTCAGCCTGTTAATCTTTTAGAAAAATTAAATATTAGTAGCTGTAACTTTGAGAAGGTCTCTAATGTCTGCATCTTGAACATATGGTGACTCTTCTGGAGGAAAAGCTGTATTTCTTAGTTCTAGTGTCTCTGCCTCAAGAGTTTTGTTGCAAGGCACAACTCAATGTCATAAAAGAATTCTCTTATTGCTTTAAAACTGTGAGATTAATTTTTCATGCCTGCTAAATTGTGATCAAGTGTTTTGGGATGGTAGATTCTAAAATAGATGTAACAGTAAAACTTTAATATATTACCCAAGTTAGTTGAGAAAACATTATAGGATTACAAGAATTTGTTAGGGAATAATATGAAGTAGGTGAAATGGGAATATGGTGCCTGGAAAAAAAATCAGATTATTACAAGCATGTAAAATTAATTCAATGAACAGAATTTATTGAGTATTCGAAGTGTTAGGTTCTAGGCTGGTCATTGCTGATTCTGAGGTAAACAAGTTACGTTTCGTTTCCCCAGAGCTTGAATGACATATCAAAGTCAGCTTTCTGGACCAGGTGGCATTTAAGCTGAATTTTGAAAAACAGGTAGAATTGTCAGGTGAAGAAACAGGACAAAGGTATTTAGTTTGAAGAAACAGGATAGGAGAATAAGAGCATAGAGTTGTGGGGGAAGCTGCAAGTCGGTCATCGTAATTTTAATGGAAGGGAGGTGTGTGGTGGGGTGGTGAGATAGAAAGCTGTTTACACTTCACCCTCGGAGCCGCCTATCATCAGACTCGCATTTTACAGAGACCCTCTAGTGGTGGCTTGGAGAATAGATCTGAAGCAAGACATGGTAGGAGTTTGTTACAGTAATTCAAGTTAGAAATGTTGAGATGCAGATAATTTAGGAAGAAGAGGAACTAACAGGGCTTGGTGATTGTATGATGGGGAATGAAGGTTGGTGAGAGAGACAAGGTCAGGGATAACTTGGTTTCTGTCTGGGACAACTAGGTGGATAGTGCCATTACCTAAGCTGTCTAATACACGGGAGGATTGGTTTGGGGTGGTACGTGGGGAAGTCACATGGTGATTCTCTTTTGCTTGTACTGAATTTGCAGAGCATGTAATCCAATGTGCGTATTTGGCAGTTAGGTTTACAGCCCAGAGCTGAGAGATCTAGGAGAGGGCGTCCTCGTCTTGTGAGAGCCGGCAGGGTAAGGAGAGAGCAGGGTGGATGCTTAGAAGGGGGGTGGTGCTTGGATGGAAGATGGAGGAACAGCCAGAAAAGTAGGAGGAGAACTAGGAGAGGATGACTGTACAGAAGCCAGTGGAAGAGGGAGTTTAAAGGAAACGGAAAGTGGTCGCAAAGTAATAATAACTTTACAAAAGATCAGAAAGCTGGACATCAAGTTTAGCAACAGAGAGGTCACTTGTGAATTGAGAGTGGACTGCAAGGAATCTCTTTGCTCTGAGAAGGTTGTTAATGACCACACATCAGTTATATGGATGATAAAAACAAAGTAGAAATTTAACTTCATTTGAAAAAACGTGAAAAACCTAAGGGTTCCTGTTCTTCTGTAAAGCATATATTTTATTTTTTTAAAAAAAGGTGAACATAGACTATATGTAAACTGGGGAGGGTGGTATACTTTTGTTTCATTTTATGACTTATTTTTATATGAATCCTTAGTGCACATTCCAGTCTTGAAAGAATCAAACATAAGTAGATAACATACAATCTGTGTTTCTTTAAATTATATTGTACTTTTCTAGTTTGGATCTAGTGAAATATGGATAGAGAATGAGAGAAATATAACATGATTTTTTAAAATTCCATATATATATATATATATATATATATATGATACACAGAGCAAGTACTCCTGGAATTCATTTGATCCTCATAGAAAGCCACGTTATTATATATTAAATTTATATTTATAATAAAGTATATTTTTACATATCTTTTTGGAGCCTTAAGTATTCTAAGTGTTTTTTAACTATTTATTTATTTTGGGCTGCGTTGGGTCTTTGTTGCTGTGCGTGGGCTTTCTCTAGTTGCGGTGAGCAGAGGCCACTCCTCGTTGCGGTGCGTGGGCTTCTCACTGCAGTGGCTTCTCACGTTGCAGAGCACGGGCTCTAGGCGCACGGGCTTCAGTAGTTGTGGCGCACGGGCTTAGTTGCTCCATGGCATGTGGGATCTTCCCGGACTAGGGCTGGAACCCATGTCCCCTGCATTGGCAGGCGGATTCTTAACCACTGTGCCACCAGGGAAGCCCTTAAGTGTACTTTAAAATAACTAATGGAGCTTATAAACGCTATGACTTGTTACGTGCATAAACAGCTGTTCAGATGTATTATTTTCCTTAAGTGTTTTCTTATTTCTGTTAAAATATTTATCTAGTTTTACAGTTTTCTAACTTTAAAGTATATAAATGGAAACTCAAAATTTGAATATAATGTTTTAATTAGAATTGGTTTCCTAATATTGTAAGCAGTACAAATGTTTGTGTTACAGAAGTGCATAATGTTTTAGAAAAGGTTTTTTTTTCTTTTTCCTTAAGAATTTATAAGACATTCTTGACATCACGTCAAGAAAATTCAGAAAATTTCAGAAAATCACAAGAAAATACAGTAGTACCATTAAAAAGCAGCCTTTTCCACAAATGGGTATATAGATTATAAAAGTTTTTTCATTCAAATTTTTTAAACCTTATTAAGAAAAAGGAGACAGGGCTTCCCTGGTGGCGCAGTGGTTGAGAATCCGCCTGCCGATGCAGGGGACACGGATTCGTGCCTCGGTCCAGGAAGATCCCACGTGCCGCGGAGCGGCTGGGCCCGTGAGCCATGGCCACTGAGCCTGCGCGTCTGGAGCCTGTGCTCCGCAACGGGAGAGGCCACAACAGTGAGAGGCCCGCGTACTGCAAAAAAAAAAAAAAGGAAAAGAAAAAGGAGACAGTCTTCCCATTGTTACCACTGTGTCTTCTCTCTCACAGCGCCATTTCAGAGTGGCAAAGGAGAAGAGCTATTAACTAATTTAAATCTTTCTTTCACTTCATCTTTCTTGACTGTGTGAATTAATCTTGATTCTCTGTGCTTCTTGCACACACATGTTCTCTTTCATGCTCACGTGTGCTCATGGAAGTGGGAGTGAGTGCACCAGCCATTGTCTAATAAGATAGCCTTTAACTTTTCTTTCCATAATTTGGGCATGAGACCTGCCTTGATGTAGCCATGAATAAACATGTATTCTGGATGTTATTCGCCAGCGGTATTGGAAGAGAAATTTTATGGTTAGAATCTTGGTAAGATCTACTTGGAAAGCAGCAGTTTAATAAAAGTCTGTTGTAGCTTCAGTACAGTACATTTCCTTCTGGCTTTAGGTGATTTTAAAGTCTTGATTGTCCTAATGGTATATTCAAACAGACTTTCATATTAACTAACACATGATATTTCATTTTATTAAAAAATCGTACCTAGTTTCATTTTAAATGCTCAAACTTAAAAATATGTGTATTCTTCAACACAACTAAGCATGCATTTTTATAAACTTGGAGAGTTTATTCACTTAAAGTTTTGTTGTTTCCAGCTTGGATTAAAGACAGTATATAATTTGTAGCTCAGTGGAGTGGAATTGATAATGAACCTTTAATTTTTCTATGTTTATATTTGATTTGTTTTACTCTCTTATTTAGTTTTAATGTTTTTGATGTAAAATATTCAAACTCATTTTCTACTTCTGACTTAGGTTCAACCTTAAAGTGCAATTGCAGATTCTAGCAAGCTTCATGCTCACTGGAGTTTCTGGAGGTGCAAAGTATGCTCAGAATGGACAGCTTTTTGGCCGTTTCAAGCTTACGGAAACACTTTCTGAAGATACTTTGGCTGGACGGCTGGTGATGACCAAAGTCAATGCTGTTTATTTATTACCAGTCCCTAAAGAGAAGTTAGTACAGACCCAGGGAACCAAAGAGAAGGTTTATGAAGCTACTATTGAAGAAAAAACAAAAGAATATATATTTTTAAGGATATCCAGGGAATGCTGTGAAGAACTTAATCTTCGGCCTGATTATGACACACAGGTATGTTTTGAAGTGTGGCAGTTTCACTGTGGTTGTCTGTAGTTTCCCTGTCAGCAGATCCTCTTCTTCTGGTTTGTTTTCCCTCCCTCTGCCACAGCTAGAAGTGCAGTTGACTTTGAAGTATTGATTCTGGTGGGTGGAGAATTGGACCTTTGATAACTTTTAGAGAAAATCGATTCTCTTTAAGTAAAATCTAAAACATTCCAGTTTTATACGAGGTCAAGCTTTCTGATTTCTGTTTTAAATCAGCAACAGAAGAACAGATTAAAATAAACTAAGCTAGATCCTGTGGCAGTTCTTATCTGAAGTTGTATCTGCTCCTGTTCTTTTTTTTTTTTTTTTTTTTTTTTTTTTGCGGTACGCGGGCCTCTCACTGTTGCGGCCTCTCCCGTTGCGGAGCACAGGCTCCGGACGCACAGGCTCAGCGGCCATGGCTCACGGGCCCAGCCGCTCCGCGGCATGTGGGATCTTCCTGGACCGGGGCACGAACCCGTGTCCCCTGCATCGGCAGGCGGACTCCCAACCACTGCGCCACCAGGGAAGCCCTGCTCTTGTTCTTTTTGTCTTTATTGATTTTTAGGTGAACTGTGTTCAGTCTGCCATATTTAACTGGAAAGCTACTCTTTTTTTCTTTTTAAATATAGCATTTGGTGAATATTATCCATTCATAGTAAATCAATACGGTGTCATAGGCCTGGTTTTAACCCTTGAGAGATGATATTTCACAGATGTTCTACTAATTTTATCAAATATATTCTTCTTAGGAATGGTGGAATCAGATAATCTTTATTTAAAGATTAAGTAATTTACAAGTGCCTCAGTTTCTTTAGATGGAAAATGAGGTTAATAATAGTATACACGTCATTGGTGCTATTAAATGGGATAATCTATGTAAAGTGCATGTTACAGTGCCTGGCACTGAATAAACAAGGCAAATATTAGGCATAGTATTATTACACTATCTCCACAGAGCATTCTAGGAAGCTGAAAAGCACTGATGTTTGCTTTAATGCTTTTAAAAAACATTTTTTGGTTTTGTCTTTCAGGTTGAACTTCAGTTTCAATTAAATCGATTACCCCTCTGTGAAATGCATTATGCGCTAGACAGGATCAAGGACAATGGGGTTTTGTTTCCAGACATCACTATGACTCCAACCATACCTTGGAGTCCCAACAGGTACAAAAAAGAGATATCTCATTCCAGAAGTTACATAAATTTTAAATTGAATATCTGTATCAAATAACTCATATGTTTATAAGAAGGTTTCCATATATTCTTCAAGAGAGATGTTATTAGTTGAGAAAAGAGAGTACAAGAACTCTTAGAATGAAGCATTTGAAGTTCATCATCGATTTTCTTCACTTTTCCTCAGAGTCTAAATGAGTTCTATTGCTTTTCTCAACTGCCTTAATTTAATAGAATGCCAAGCAATTTAGGAATATTCCTGAGTAGAAGCTGAATAGGGAAACTAGGGCCTTTCTAAAGTGGTTCAAATAGTTAATTTAAAATAATTTTTGAATAGGGAAGACATTTTTGTAATTTAGGAAAATGGAGGAAGTATCATGGAAGATGCTGTAAAGTTAATTGTTATGTAAATATTTTTCTGCTTAAGTCTCTTTACACATCTTTACATGTAGTTAAATATGATACCTCTGTTTTGTTTCCAGACTAACTGTAGTGACAGCTCTATGACTGCATCTTTTTTATTCTTTTACTGGATTTTATCCTCTTGGCCCCTGCCCATGCCCAGCTCACTCCACCTTTTTTTTTTTTTAAATCTCAGTGGCTCCACAAACTAGTTTATTTTTTAATCTCTTGTGTCAATCTAGTCATGGTAGCGTGGCCCTGCTCCATCTCTGACGGAGGCTCTGGTATCTTTACTGAGTGGTTTCCAAGGTCACCCTGGGTGCTGACATGAGCTGGCAGAAGGGGAAGCAGGAGCACGGAGGGCCATGTGGGAAATTTTTATGGGCCAGCCCTAGCAGTGACTTATATCATTTCCCCTCACACTTCATTTCTTCTGGTCCTAAAAACAGAACAAAGAAAAATATGCCTTATAATACAAAATCCAAGTCATTTCTCCCTTGTTTTTACTTTCCTCATTCTTGTTTTTACTGCCGAAGTTCTTGAGCAAGGGTGGCCACCCTACCTGCAGTGTATTCTCTCTCCTCGCCCCTGTGATCTTGCTCTCTGCTGCTCTCACCCTCCTGAAAGTGGTGAGTGGCATCTCATAGTGTTAGCTCTTATGTGATTCAGCTTCTCTGCATCCTTCCCTTTCCATCCCTACAGCCAGTGCGTAATTTAGAGCTGGACTATTTCAGTAACCTTCTAGTCGGTCGTCAGTCCTGCTGTCTGTGTCTCTATTCTGTGGTCCAAGCCACATACTTCTTCCAGAGTTACTTTGCTAAAATAATCATTTCATTTCACAGCTTATAAACCTCTGAAGGGCTTCTGCTTGATATGCAGATAAAGTCTGAACGTCCTAATACAGAACTCATATTATGTGGTCTCATTGACAGTGCTTCTCAACAGTATCTTTTCAGGTTTCTTTTTACTTTTTTCTTCTTACTCTCCCTTTCTTCCTTTAAATCGTCATGTTCTAGCCATATAGAATTACCTTGATGTTTGTTTAATTTGCCCTGAACTTATTTGCCTCCTTATCTTTTAAAAAATTCTTTAAAATTAAAAAAAACCGTGGTAAAGTCTACATAACGTAAAGTTTACCATGTTAACCATTTTTAAAGTGTGCAGCTCAGGAGTGCTGAGTGTACGCACATTGTTGTGTAGTTCATCTCCGGAACCGTTTCATGTTGCAAAACTGGAACTTTATACTCATTAAATGCTGCATTTCCCCCTCCCCCAGCCCTGTGTTCTATCTGTGTTTTTTTCTCCCTGAAATAATGTTTGCCCAATATTGATCTATTGGAGGATCTACCTGTCCTTTAAAATTTAGTCCCGCTCAAGGGCTCTCTCCTTCTAGTAAATGAATCTGCTCTTCCTTTTCATTATTACAACAAATATTTATTGATGCCTAGTATGTGCTAGGTTCAGTCAGTTTTGTACTTTCAAGCATAATTTCTCTAAAATTGATTTTTCTCAGTTGTGTACATTTCTGCTGTTCTCATTAGACTCTGAGCTTTTTAGAAGAGACCACATCTTATTTGTCTTTGAATCTCCAACACAACCTTGCACATTATTAACATATGACACATTTAAGTTAATAAGAATATCATGTTTAAAGAAGAAAATTAGGGTTTCAAATGTGAGGCTATACCAGTAAACTTATAGGCATTGACTTGATATGTTCACTTCTGAAAAATATATTGTGTATAGCAGTATATTCAAATACCACTGATTGCAAGTGTTAACTGCAAAAGTAAGGAAATGTCAAGTAGCAGAAAACTTTCAAGCAGGAAGAGATTTCATACCACTATAATTTAAATAGTAATTAAAATGTATCTAGGTCTAGGAACGCTGAGAAGCTATTAGCCATTTAAAATCTTTTCTGGAATAAGGTGGAATATAGAAAGATAAATGAAATTGAGAAATTATTCTTGAGCATGTAGTCTATAAATTAATCACAACAATGCGTCAGACCAGGGGAAAAAAAAGAACTTATGGTTCAGGGAATAAAATAACTCTTATTTTATTCAGAGTAAACTTGAAGAGACTTTACATTGTTTTAATTGTGAAATTCAGAGATGACTTTTACCAGCATGTTTATTGTAAATCTCCTTCCCTTTATTAAGCAGGTAGTATAATAAATAGAGACAATTTGTTTTACTAACTGGCTTTCTGTAAATGTTCATCATTCATGACCAGAAACTATAGCGATGACTCACATTGGTAAAGTTTCTGATCTACTCTGAAGCGTTTATTTGCACTGAAACAATTGACAAGTAGAATGGTCTATATAAATAAAACGAAGAGATATCGACATACTTTAGAATTATACCTGTAAATCTGTCACTAATCTCTTAGATTTATACTTATGTATATAACCTAATATCGATCTCATTCATAAGTTCATTAAAGTCCCCAAATTTGAGAGATTAGAGGGTATTCTAAAAACATTTTTCGATTTTCAAAAGTGTGTGCTGGTCAAGTAATATCTTCTTTTTCTGAGATCCTCAGAAAATATTATAGTAATAGAAGTCACAGTTAATTTTGCACTTATTGCTCAGTTATTTTTCCTAATAGCTTACATGCATGATCTTATTTGATCCTTTAAAATATCTATCTGATGCAAGTATCATTACCTCCATGTACAGATAAAGGAACCATTGGGGCCAGGTATCGTAGAATCATAGTGGTCAGGTACAGATGCAAGCGACAGTTTGTTGGATTGACTGTGGCTTAAACAAATAGAAGTAGAGGCCCAGAGCCGGGTGGTTGAGGGCTGGTACGGGGGCCCAGCAGTACCTTTGCAGACCTAGTCTCCCTTTTCTCTCTACTTAGAGAGCATATTAGTTTTCTTCGTGATGCCTGTTGTTGCCTCATGATTATAAGATGGCTTCTGCAGTTTTATTTATCATGAGCTTTTTCCAGCAAGGTGAAGGAGGAAGGCAAAGGAGCAGGAAGGCTTTCTTCTAGAGAGGCTTTGTTTTGTTTTATTGGGTATAGAAGCCCTTCTGAGGGACTTCTTTTACGTCTCGTTGACCAGAGTTGGGTCTCCAGCCACAGAGGCTGGAAAGGTAGTATTATAGCTGTCTGGGCTCAGTAGTAGAAGGAGGAAGAGACGGGCACCGCAGGTGGTTTGGGGGTAACCATTCCACAGCGTCTGCCACGTGTAGTAGCTCTGGACTTAGTACTTGCCTAAAGGAGTTTCCTTATTTATCGGAGATGGAGCATTGCTAGGTACTGGCAGAATTATGAGTAAAGAAACTGGTTAATGCTGAGGGATTCTTTGGAGTTTTCGTGAATGGCTTCCAGGAAATCTAGTGCCACTGGTCAGAGTCCTTTTGTGTTTTACTTAAAAAAAGTTAAATTTCAGAAAAATAAATAGTAACATGTTTATATGCTTAAAATTGTTTTTAAAATTTGTTTTCTAAGGTTTTAAATTAGGAGAATTTTGTTTGTTTGAAGCTATCTATCATAATATATAGCATTAGTTATAATTTTTTGAAACTGAAAGAGTTAAGAAGACTTTCCATAAATAACTAGCTTCTGTTTGAGTAGAGTGTAGCCTCACGGAGTGGGCATTTTGCTGTCTAAACTGTGTCCTCCTATTTCAGGATTATTTTGTAGGCATTTTGCAAATTTTCTAAGAGTCTCTTTACACGCCCTTCCTATTTTGGTTTACATCTCTATCATTTTTACCATAGTTGTTGCAATATTTAGTATTATAATTGTAGTTATGAGAAAGAATGCTGTTGATTCTCCACTTAGTTTGATCCCTTTCAGCATCTGCCGTCCATTTAAATCTTCAAAACTTAGCCAAGTCATAGAAGGGACACTAATAAGATAGATTTCATTACAACAGCCATTTGTGTTGCCATGACAGGTGTTCTGTACCCAGAAGAATAGGACGTATGTATGTTATTTGTGTGTGTGAAAATAATCAGAAAACATTTCATACTGTTTGACCTTAAAAAAAACCCTGCTATTTTCTGAATTAAGAACTTTGTAAAAGTTTGATATCTCTTAACCAGTGACACAGGTTTTTCTCTTTTTCTTTTGTTTTAAATTTTACTGAGAGGTCTTTCAATGGATTAGAATTTGAAAATCAGTTAGTTTCCCTTTTCCATTTTATTTGCTACGCAAAGAAACTGCTGTTACATAGCAACTAGACTGGAAGTGTGTTGTGATGTCTCTTGGTTAGTTACCAGAATCTTTTTGCACTTGGAAAGGACAGGATAACTAAAGTGAATTTTGATCAGAGTAGTAAAACACCCTACACCGACTTTGTTGGGAATTTTTTAAAAAGTAGTTTTAGAATAAGCATTTGTTTTTATAGATGCTATGTTATGTCAGTATTTTTAATGGTTCAGTGAAATTCAAGATACTTGTGTGCCATGTTCTGCTTATGAATAAGATGCATGTGTTTAAAATAACTTACATATTAATTTTCTTTAGACAATGGGATGAGCAGTTGGATCCTCGGCTAAACGCAAAACAGAAAGAGGCTGTTCTGGCCGTTACGACCCCACTTTCAATACAGCTGCCTCCTGTTCTCATCATCGGCCCCTATGGCACCGGCAAAACATTCACCCTAGCTCAGGCCGTCAAGCACATTCTCCAGCAGCAGGAGACCAGGTGAGATGGCGTTGTGTGTGCCCTGGTCTCATCAGCAGGGCACAGTTTCTGTCCTTGTTGTGAAGACAAAGCAAGGGCTAGAGAGACGATTTTCATCTTGCTTGTAAAAATTTAAAAAAGATACAAATAAAGAAAAAGAGCCACACTCAAACCCCAAAGCACTAAAATTTGAATTCTCTGAAAACGTACTGTTTTTAAAAATTGGCAACATAGAGAATGGTAGCTTTTAAATAGTCCTCAAAACGCCAAGTCTGCTAAGAGAGTGTGATAAATGTTAGTGCCAAAAGGGTTGGGTTTTTAAAAAATAATTTTATATGATAGATTTAAAAGTAATTTGGGGGAACTTATCTCCTTTACAGCTTAAAGAGTAATTAAGCTTTAGTAATAATTTCCTAAAAGCATAACTGAATAATATGTTAGAGGTTACTGAGTAGGTTGAGGGAAATGTATTATATTAAAATGGCCACTGCTTTTTTTTGGTATTATACTGCTTGAATGGTTTTGTGTTTCATCATTCTTTTTATTTGCACCATTTATTTCAGCAGGATTCTCATTTGCACCCATTCTAATAGTGCTGCTGATCTCTACATAAAGGATTATTTACATCCATATGTAGAAGCAGGCAATCCCCAGGCAAGACCTCTCAGGTATTCTTTTAAGGCTTATTATGTCTCTGTATCATACTTTATTATTCTTAAGAAAAGGTGTCTATAAAGATTTTAGTAACTTGGAGAAAACCAAAATCTTTGTGCATTGGCATTTGGAGGTTATGCCTTTTGAAGAAACCATTTAAATTAAGGAAAAATTTAAAAATCTTTGACCATTCATTTCTTAAACATTAAGTAAAGAGAAAGACATCCTTTTTTAAGTTTTGTATGTAAAAAATGTGGTGACAATCTGAGCCGATTTTGATGTGTTCCTCTAAAAGCTACTATATATAAATTTATGATTAGATCAGTTTTAATTAAAATTCTAGCATAGTTTGCATGGCAGAGTAGTCATGCAGTGATAGTTGTTTATGGAAATGAACTTTTGCCTGTGATCACGCAGGTAATTTCACAGACGCCGCACATTTAGGGAAGCATGAAGTTGAAGTGATTTCTGCAGCACGGTGTAACCGACTGGTACTTACAGCTCTTTGCTGTCATTTAAGAGAGAAAGAAAGTTCTAGGTTAATACAGGTCTACTAAGTGTCTATGGATATGAAATGTTCTTAGGTATAGGGTTGTGGGGGAATAAAATCCTTTTCTTCAGAAAACAATAAAGAACCATTAAATGGTTATTATACCATTTGCTCTCATTGTTATATGAATTAATGTTTAGTTTTGCCATTTTACAAACTAATATATCATGCCCTATGTTGTTCAAATACAATTATTGTTTAAAAATTAATTTCTAACCACACTTTTGAATCATAATTCACTAACTTTTTCTTTCTAGTTGAGCTTAGGCATGGAAAAATGAGGTTACGCTATTTAATTCTTTAATAACCATAAGCAAAGCCATTCGAATGATTTTGCAATTGCATTAAAAAGAACAAAAGAGAAAGAAGTGGCATGGCCTGCTAACACAGGTTTTTATGCCGTACTCTGTTTCTACTCTGAAGACAAATTAGAGAAGAAATAAGTATTTTAAGTAGAACTCAGTTTTATTTGATAAGAAAATATCACATGTGTACAGTCACTATAAATGAAAATGTGATATTTACCAATGGATAAATTCATCGAAAACTAGTTTGCTTCAGATTCTAATCTTTTTTAGCCCCTAAGTGAAATTGAGTTAGCTACTAGCATTTTTGCTGTGAGTGTTCTTACTTCAGTGTCGATAAGATGTTTTATTGTTGGTAGAGCTTGTGTGTGTGCTTATGTTTGTGTATGTATGTTACGTAGGAACTGTGACAATCTCATTTATCATTGTACTTGGCTTGGAAACAGTGGAGTGAAGACCCCTCAAAGCTTGGTTGACCTAGCATAGGTCATTTGACATTTGGGGCAGGAGAGCTGTGGTTGATAAACACTGAACTCCATTATTTGGCTAGCATTATGTTTAGCTTTTCCCATGTAAAATTATGTTTTGGGCGTTACAATCCAACATGTAGTGCATCTAAACATGTAGGATAAGAAGTTATATTCCAGTAGGGTCTATGTATAGTTGTAGTGGCCCAAATACAGAAACTTGCCCTCTAGCAGAAAATATTTGAATTTATTTAAATACAAATTTCATGTTATTTCATTTAATAAGTGGAATAAAATAAGAAAAGACTTGGGCCTCTATGTGGCGCTGTATTTTCGCCATAGTTTTTCTGTTCAGGAAAGATGTTCACTTGTGAATGTATTTCCTAGGAGGGTCACTACATTGAAATGTTAGGGTTTATTAGCACCATCTATTATGTTAACTGAGATTAATTTATAATTTTCCTAATGGACAACAAAGATGAGTGGTATGGGAGATGCAGTAGAGAAAATTGGAATGGCCGAGCACTCTGGGGAGATCAGCTTTATGTGAATTGTCCCAGAACGCAGGGGAAAGAACACAAGAGGGCCCTAAGTGTCCGCATGTGACCTTGAAGACTTGTCTCTGTGGAATAAGAGTGATGATGACAAGTTTACCTTCCCACACTGTAGCTTAGTGGGCCCTAGTAAACGTGACAAAGTAGGGAAAGAGCCATAAACATTAAATAGTTAAAACAGTAGATATGTTTAAATACGCACACTTGTCGTTAAAATGTATAAAAATTCTATCAGTTGCCAGGAGTTGAGCTTAAATTATTTGGGGATGGAGGTTTTAGAATCCATTTTAATTATATTTAGTTTCAGTTTTTACTTCTTACTTTATTAGAATTAGAAGATTTTAAAATGGAATAGAGAGGAAAACAGTTTCTGTGTCTGCTTCTGAAAATCAGTAGCTGATTCTGGCAGAGTTACCACTTATTAGATAAAGGCTATCTATGGAGAAAGTGGACATTTACTGTTTTCTGGACAAATAGCAGGTATATGTTATTTTATACAGATCTTTAAATAAATAAATAAGGTCTCTCCGATTCTGTAGTATCTTATGTAATCATATTTTGGGGGTGTTCATTGCATATGAATTCAATACATGAATAAAATTTCAGTGAATTGAAATGGTGTAGTACCAGACAGTCTTCTGTTTTAAATTTCAGTATAATTCATGTGGGGTATGTGGACAGTTTATTTCTAGAAATATGTAAATTACTTAGTTGGTGTCACCTTTTATACCATGGACTTGAAAGTGTCAATTCTCCAATTTTGAAAAATGTTGTTGGATGTGTTTTAAGTAATCTTATGGACAGTGTCTACCTTAAATGTTGCACAAAATGAAAGTACTGAGAAAATATTTAAGTCTTTTTTAAGTCAGCACTAGACTATTGTATTTTTAACGAAATGGGCCTAATGATCAAACTTTGTATTCTTACTAACTTCATCTTGAGTTAGCTTTCCAAGGTAACTACAAAAAAGTCAGTAATGAGGCTTAGAACTTCAATTTCTATTTTTTCTTTGAGAAAGCAGCAGTGCCTGGAGTTAGATTTGATAAGTAATTTGGAAAATGAATTTTTCAATTTTATAATGAAATGTTCATTTAAGAAAATATGGGAAAGCATGAAGAATAAAAATTACCTATAACCTTACCAGTCAGAGATAACTACTACTCACATTTTACAGTTTAATTTCTAGTCATTTATATGCTTAAGTACACACACGTAAGTTAATATTAATGGAATCACAATTTGTAAATACTGTTTCAGATAATCTGTAAAATGAGATTTTTCATATATTTAAAAGTAAATTCTGCTTTGCTGATTTGATTAAATATTTTTTATTAAAACCTAAAATATGTTTAAGATTTTGACGTCTTTTAGGAGTGGTGTTGGCTACTTTCACAGTCCTTCCTATCATAGTAATGCTTTTAAAATACATTACTTTCCTCTATTACAATTTATTTATAAGTTAGGGACATTTATTAAATGCTTTTTTTTTTTTTTGCTTTGCTTTGCTTAAAAAAAGACAACCAGTTTTAATTGTTTCATGGAGGGTTAGAACACATTGTAGAAGATCATGAGGTTAGTGTTTGTGCATATGACATTTGAGCTGCCTTTGAAACGCTCTAGAGGAGACAGATGTCAAATAAATAGTTGGATATGCATCTTGGAGCTCAGAGGTGAGGTCTTGGCTGGAGAGAGAAGAATGTGTGAGTCATCAGGGTATTGGTGGTAATTGAAGCCATGGGCCTGGGATGAGATTGTCAGGTGAGAGGACAGAGCTTGATGAGAGCACTAAAGGCTAAGCCTTGAGGAACCAGCTTAGAGAGGTGGAAGGAAAGCAGGGAGCGGTTGAGTTATGGCAGCCGAGGGAGAGAATATTTCAAGGAGGGAGCAACCACAGAGCTGGATGCTGCTAATAAGTAACGTGATGGGCCCGGAAAATGTCCAGACGATTTAGTGACACGGAAGTTTATGTCCCTTGATTGGACCCTCACAGTCTCCTAAGTTCTTTGCTGCTTCACTGATTGCTGCTTCCCAGTCTCCTTTCCTGTGTCCCTCCATTCCCCAGCCTCTACATGTGCAAGTGGTCCATCAGCCATTCTTCCAACTAGTTTCCTTTTTATCTACACTTACTCTCCAGGTGAGCTCTTCTAGTCTCAGGGTTTAAGTATGATCTCAGTTGTATATTTCTTGTCTTAGGCATTCTTCTGAACTCCAAACTTATAAATACCTCTGCTTACTGGATATCTCTACTTGGATGTCTACTACTAAATATGTCCAAAACTGAGTTCTCAATTCCCACCCCAAATTTGTTCCTCCCTATCACCACTACTGCCACTGATCCAGTTTCAAAGCCATGGAACATCCTTTCTCTTAAATTCCACATCTAGTATATTAGTAAATTCTGTCAGCATTACTCTCAAAATACGCAGTGATCTGACCATTTTCACATCTCTGCTGTTACCACCCTGGTTCAAGCTATCATTTTTTCTTGTCTGGATCCTTACAGCAGCCTCCTAATGGGTCTCCTTGATATTGCCCCCTCCCCCTGCCTCTCTCCCAGTCCCTGGTCTGATGGAGCAGCTGGTACTGGTTTGTGAGAGCCAATCATGTGCATATCTTCCCAAGTTCATGTGAAATTGGCCATGATAGTAGGTTTTATACCCCAGAAACCAGCTAACACTGCAGATCAGGTCACCCCCACCCCGAAGGCTGATAGTTCAACATTTGCCACCACATCACTGTCCAGCCCTCTTCCTGCCTCCAAAACTGTGTATTCTGTCCAAAGAAACAGAGGGGTCCTTTAACAACCTAAGGCGTGTCTCATGACATGTGCCCTGTTACAACTCTCTGATGGCTTTCCATTGAAATCAGAATAAATCCAAAGTCTTTATGAAAGTTTGCAAGCCATGTGACTTGCCTCTGTGCTGGACCATAGTAGATACCCAGCAGATCTTTGTGATGTGGGTAGGTTAGGGATGGGGGGAGGTGGGTGGGTGGATGGATGAGTTGTTTCTGTACCATTTTAGTAATCTGTTGTATGAGTCCTATTTCTCTTTTTCTTTTGCAATTAATAGACGAGATGCTCTTTCTTAAGATTTTTCTGATGGTCCAGAATTTAAATTTATTTTTAAATTTCCAGAACTTTAGATAGAGGTCTATTTAAATATAGGTATAAGAATATATTCTAAAGTGAAATGCAAGTAACTTTTAAGTTTCTCTTGTAAGTATGCAATTCACTATATTTTATTAGCATAGATAATTAAAATATAAGTATATTTTTGTAAGAATATTCTAGGAAAAAAAAATAATTCCCAAATGGGAATGTTCTGAAGTAAAAAAACGAATGCTTATGAAACTCTGTGTGTCATTCTGTTGTAAGATTATTCTGAACACTTAAAAATAATTAGATATTTATCTTATCATAGTGTATATACTTTCTGCTTGATTCATTTTTTGGTGGGGGGAGTTACAGTTGTATGTTAAATTCTAATCCAGTAGAGTGTTAACAGTTACCAGACTTATTTGTTAATTTCCAGGTATTGTAGTCTTAACATCATAATGTCGCTATTTTGATAATCGGGTACTGGTAAGATGTTAATAAGTATAAATAGGAAATGTTATCTTCTTTTATAGGGTATATTTCAGAAATCGCTGGGTAAAGACTGTCCACCCAGTTGTGCATCAGTACTGTTTGATCTCAAGCGCACATTCCACCTTTCAGATGCCACAGAAAGAAGATATTCTTAAGCACCGAGTGGTTGTTGTTACGTTGAATACTTCCCAGTACCTCTGTCAGTTGGACCTTGAACCTGGTATGCTGACTCAAGACACAGAAGGGGTGCCTGAATGCACAGGGCTCTGCATTCAGTTTAGATCAGGGCTTGTGTTGGCCTGTGGGCCGTATCTGGCCTACTGTCTGTTTTTGTAAATCAAGTTTTATTGGATGGAACACAATCATGCCCATTTATTTACCTATATTTTCTGTGGATTCTTTTGTGCTACAGCAGCTGAGTTGAGTAGTTGCAACAGAGATTGTATGGCCAAAAAAACCTAAAATGTGTACTGTTTGGCCCTTCACATACACAAAATTTATCAACCCCTAGTTTAGACATTTTAGTGACTGCTACTCTGTTTGTTCTCTAATTGGTCAGATGGTATTTACTTACTATTGATCATGTGAACAATTCAAATTTGGACAGTGTTGGTCTTTTTACAATTTTCCCAAGTTTTTAATTTCAAAATAGTTTTCCATTAATACAGGGTAGAGACAACAATCATGATAGGTTTTTTTATGACATGCTATTAAGATTATTTAGGTACAGGAACTATGTAAAAGCAAACTAATATTATACAGAGTACAGACAGATGGTGACAAGAAGTTCTGATAAATACGGCAGAACTCAACCATCAAAATGTGGTGTCACTTGAAGGTAGTTGCTTTGGAAGAATATTCATTTCTTACCGCTTTATTATAATTGTTGACATTGGTCAACGCTTTTTTGCTCTCTCCTTTTGGAATTGCTTTCAGAGCCAGTGACAAATTCTTTTAAGTCTCTGGAAGGTAGAGACAGTTCTCTTCATCTTGTATTCCTGGCACTTGGCCCAGGGTATAGACACCTGGAGGCCCTTGATAAACCTCTGTTTATCTTAAAGAATGAACAGTGGCCAAACTTTCTTTTTTGAGGGTAGAGTTAATTTTAGAAAAGCTTCAAAATCTTTCTGAGGCATATCTGGTAAATAAGGTAGGTTATCAAACTGAGCAATACCATTAGGGGTTGAAAAAAAAAAAGAGAGAGACGTGCCTCTCATGTAATGAGACTTATTTTTCTTGTGCACGCAGCTCATAGCTGGCTGGTGAGGGCAGTTACAAAAGCAGAGTTTCAAAAATGTTTTGAACAGTGGCTGCATCCATTGGAATGAGTTATATTTCCTCTCAGCTGACTTCTTTGATGGAACAACACTTATTTGCAATGTAAATGTTGGTATGTTTATTTAACAATCAGTCTCATTACTTCATGATTATACTCTGCATATTTGCCACGTAAATTAAATACCCAAGCCTCCGAAACAGTATAGTTTTGAGGAAGAGTAAAGAATGGCTTTGAAGAGCAAGAGTGTAGAACATTTATTGCACGTCAACGATCTGCTTTGTTTTAGGCATTGTTTATACTTTATTTAATTCTCATATCAACTCTGTGGAGGGTTATTTTACAGCTAAGACAACCAAGGCTCAGGCTAAATCAGTTTGACTAATTCAGGTTTCTTTTACTAGCTTAAGCAACAGTATAACAATTTCATGATTTATTCAGTTCCTGATTTAAGCCTAGTTCTATTTAATTAAAATGTTATCTAATGAAAACAGATTTTTTTCACTAGTCTCAGTTTTTTCCAATTTGATCCTATAATTATATAGTCATCTTCCTTAATTAGTCTTGTAGAACAAAAAGCACAAATTCTCCTCAACAGGGAGAAAAATGCACGTGTCCAAATCATGCTTGGGCCACTGTCATTAAATAGACAACAGTTATTGATACTTGTACTGTCAACACAGCCATTTGTTTGAATGGACCGTGATGATGGTGGTGATGGTGGTGGCGGTTATTACTGCCAGTCAGTAAGGTTTAGAAAGTTCCCAACCTAGAAACAAGTTGCATTAGGAAGTTGTATAAACAGATTGTTTGGAACTTGTTGCTATCCATAGAAATAGAGGTTAGGTTCTTGGGCCAACTCACAGGAGGCTAATTAATCTAGAGAGTTACAACTGGTCAGAGAAGCTACTTTGTGTTCTTTCCTGTGCTAGTAAAAACGGGGCCCCCCTCTCTCTGCCTCAGTGAGCTGGCCATAGGGGGCAACATTTACTTCTACACATTGAGACGGCAAGATTTGTCTTCTGTCTCCTCTTTTAGGGGCAAAGAGGCTTTTCCTCCTTTCTGTACACAGATTCCTGTGCCTCAGTGTAAGTGGCAGCAGTAACCTAGACGTGGGTGTTTGCATCTGGGGGATATTTGAAAATGTACATTTTTGATACTTGTGTCACTTTTGTTTTTTTCTTTTTCAGACTGGTGATAGTTTTACAGCCAGGATAGGGTCTTAGGCTAAAACATCGTATATCATCTGTACGCACACATGCACGCGCGCACACACACGCGCGCACACACACACGCGCACACACACACACTAAACCTAAATAATCAAAATAGTGAATTTGCTAACAGATAACCTTTGTTTTTGGTCAAAGTTAGATGATCACTTTCTCCTTTATATTAGATTTTGGGTATGATTTTCTTTAATGTCTAATGTATGTGTTTAAGCTAAAGTTACTTATAAACTACCATTGTTTTATTTTTGGTGTTTTAGCAAATAAATAGTGAAAGGATTTTGGGCCTATCACTGTTTTGTTGCCAGCTTTTCTTTGTGGTGAAAAGCTGCTATCTTGTACTTTTAAAGTCTTTTTTATGTGTCCTGATTTAACTGTTAGTCTTGGGGCCATTAGTACCAGATGTCATTTACATATCTATTGTTGAGTAAAATAGTTATTCCTTTCAACTTCTATTTTTAAATAATGATTTAAAGATATGATCTTCTAAATTGAGGACTGGCATTAAAAGTACTCACAGCTCTTAAATCAGGACACTAAACTCTTTCCTTAAAAGAAAAACACTACTCCTCCCTTTATCACTGCTGTAATATGCGGTCCTGTGTTTATACTGTACTTCGCAGGGTTTTTTACACACGTTCTATTAGATGAGGCTGCCCAGGCCATGGAGTGTGAAACCATTATGCCCCTAGCATTAGCAACTAAGGACACACGGGTTGTCCTGGCTGGTGACCACATGCAGGTGAGTGCCCTCTGAGTCACCGTGTTGAAAGAAACTTCTGTTATATTTTGATGTTTAATGTTTTGTTTTCTAAAACAGCCTATGAAATTGTGCCATGCATGTCAGTTTAAGTACTTTAAATATCTCTATACTAATAGTGGAAAATGTTGGTGTTTCTGAAGGAAAATTGCTACCCCACCCCACTTTTTTTCCTTCTTTGGCTAGCGAGTGGAATGAATGAGTCTATCAGTGTTCTAATTGTCATGTTTATTAATTTGAAGTTCCGTTCTCTGTAGTATGAATATTTGATTCTTACTTTTCTTTATCAAATAAATTTAAATTATCCTTCTTACGATTCCCCAGTTCCTGTCCCCAACATCTGTTTTCCTGAAGGGTTAATTTTTCATTATCATGGGAAACGAAGTGCCTAATTAAAAATAATAGCCAAAATCTCAAAGAACTTGTCTGATCTTAATACCGATGCATGAAAGAAAATTACAGTTTTTCTATTAAAATGTCAGTTTTGCAAAGTTTCAGTTTGAGGTTCTTTCTCTTTTGTCACAGTTGGTTGAGATTGAACCTACACAGTGTTGTAGCTATCCATTTAGGAAAGAGTTGAAGGTAGAGGGACAAGTTCTGTTTTTGTTTCTTTGCCAGAAGTTTAATTTTGTTCTTAGCATCAAAGTTATAATCAAGGATGGCTCCTTCCACTTTACAAGATAAAGATGGCTTTTTTGCTAATTATTAAAAATAAGTGTTTTAGTCATAGGCGGTGTATCCTGCTAGCTCACTGTTTAAAATAGTTGCTTAATTTTAGTGAGACAGTTGATTGACTCCCCCAGTGATGCAGTGGGTTGCATCCCTAAAATTACTAAGGTAGTAGCTATTTATTATTAAGTTGGAAGAGTCTTTTTTTTTTTTGCGGTACGCAGGCCTCTCACTGTTGTGGCCTCTCCCGTTGCGGAGCACGGGCTCCAGACGCCAGACGCGCAGGCTCAGCGGCCATGGCTCATGGGCCCAGCCGCTCCGTGGCATGTGGGATCTTCCCGGACAGGGACACGAACCCGTGTCCCCTGCATCGGCAGGCGGACTCAACCACCGCGCCACCAGGGAAGCCCGGAAGAGTCCTTTATTAACCTATGTGTAGAAACTCTAGGTTAGTGTTGGCATGCTGAAACGAAAAGTTAGAAAATTTAGCCTCATTCTATATAGTAGTAAAATTGTTCCTAGAAAAATATGTTTGACTCTGCTTATTCCAGCATTCAGCATGTTGAGGTTTAGTACATCAGAAGTTTCAGCATGGTGGATTTTTTTTAAAGTATGTTAAAAAAAAATACTACTTGTATATTTAGTTAAATTCTCTCCATGTGTCTCTCTGTTACAGCTCAGCCCTTTCGTTTACAGTGAGTTTGCCAGGGAAAGAAACCTTCACGTTTCACTGCTTGACCGGCTCTATGAGCATTACCCTGCCGAGTTTCCCTGCAGGATCCTCCTGTGTGAGAACTACCGCTCCCACGAAGCTATCATCAAGTAGGTGTGAGCTGCCCCTCTGTCACACTTTGTGTGGTCTGGTGGAAGGGGACTCAAAACAGCACTGTTCCTAGGGACAGATTATTCCCAGCAGAGTTACATGGTGTCCCTAGTGTTGCAAATTATGTTTAATTTTATGTCTGTGAAAGTATACTTCAAAAGTCAGTTGTAATTTATTATAGTAGGGCAGTTCTGGAAACAAAAACTTCAGGTTCTACTAGCTATAAACATATTTTTCTGTGACTAAATATATAATGTATATGTAAAACTACATGATGTAGTAAACAAATATGTTGACAAGCCTCATAATGGTTTGCGCATGTGTGTCTGGCTGTGTTATACAAGGAGTCTATTTGAAAAGAAAGGAAGGATGGGAGGGAGGAAGGAAAGAAAACCATGCAACTTAGTAATAAAGTTTTAAAAGGTCTCTATTAAACATAGTATGCATCTATACAAGTAAAAGTATCATAAATGGTAGCCCAGTGAGTAGTCACAAACCAAACGTACCCCTCAACCAGCATCCAGACCAAAAAACAGAATGTTCCCAGCACCCTGGGAAGCCCCTTTGTGCTGCATTCCTGTCACTGTCACCGCCAAAATCTTAGGATTTTTTCAAGTTTAGTATAATTTAATAATATTGATTATGGCGGTCATGTGAAACTAATTTTTAGGTTTCTCTGAAAGCAGTAGGAGAGATACAAAAATAAGTTTAGATTTAAATATGGCTTTTATCAATATCTCGAAATGTGATTCCTCTTTTATTGTTGCCAGTCATTTGCTACAGTCAGTGATGAATCGAGTACTACGTAATATCTTCATTAGTAGAGTATTCATTTTACAGTTGACTGGAATACCCTTCAATTGTGTGTATTGTTTCAGTGTCTATAGATCTTTGTGTTTGCATAAGTATATGATCCACATAAATAAAAATATACATTTAAAAAATTTGAGTACAGAAAACCATAACAGCTAGCAAATTTCCTCATGAAACAAGAGTTCCATCTAGTACTGAACTGTCGTCATTTCTTCCTTTTCTTTCTATGTTCTGGCTTCATGCCTTCCCCAGGTCAATTCATTTATCGGTGGTATACCAGGAGCCCACTGTGTTTTCATTGCTGTGGCTAATTTTGGTGAAAATCTTGGCATCATGGGTATTAGATGTTTGGATTAAAATTAATCATGGGCATAAATCAACGTGAAATTTGACTGGTAATTTTTTCTTACGGGTAAAATTAATTTTGATGATAGGTTACTTTTTATTTATATATTTATTTCGGTCTTTTTCTGCAGTTACACCTCTGAGCTCTTCTATGAGGGCAAACTGATGGCCAGTGGAAAGCAGCCAGCACACAAGGATTTCTACCCACTAACCTTCTTTACAGCACGAGGGGAAGATGTACAAGAGAAAAATAGCACAGCTTTTTATAATAATGCAGAGGTACCTTAGTCCTTTTTGCAAATTGTTGACATTTTTGCAGTCATATATATAGTCTGGTCTTATTAAGCGTTTATTTAAAATTTTGGGTTGATATTTTATTGTGTGTTGACTTCATTTACATGAAAATAGTATGGAAGTTTATTCTTTCTTGTGTAACATTGATTTGTTAAGATGAATCTGCCATGGGAAACAAAAACTTTGATTTACATTTTGTCTTAATGCCAAAATACAGAACCTCATTTAAAAGAAGCCATCTAAAATGGACTGAGGTCACAATTTATAGTGCACACTCCAATGAGGCATCGTTTTACATGAGTAAAAAGACTTGACTTGTGGAATCCTGCGCTCCGGGGGGTCACACAGACCCACATGACGATGGTGCTAACCCATTATGTGCTGCAACGTGTGTGGTTCTCTCACAGTTTCTGACTTTTTAAGTTCAGAGAAAATGTGGGGAGTATGAGGGGTCAGATCAGGTAGCAGACTAACACCTGTGATGTCTTTAGGGGCCAGCGGGCCAGAGAGCCTGAGGTTTGGTTCTGGCTGTCACAAGGGAGTGGAGTTCTGGACTTCAGGAAACCCAGGGGAGGATGTGTGCATCGTTGGTCATTAGAAGAATGATTCGTGATATGTGATCTCCATCTCCCTTTCTTCCCTTGAGTCCCGTGATTTACTCATTTTATTTACCAAAAAAAATGCCATTTATTAGGTAATAGTAATTCATCTTTCCATTAAAAAATTGGTCAGAGGCCTGTAGTTAGAAGTCAGTACAAGAAAATTGACAGTACCTACTTGATAAACTCCTAGCCAAAAGTAAAGAAACTTGACATTTTAATTAGTCTGTGCCAATTAATTTTAGCAAAAGGTAAACTTTTCTTTACCTGTTTGAAATATTGACAAATAACTCTAGGGTTTCCTTTATTACTTTTGCACTCAGGTTGGAAACTGCTGGCTGGAAAATCAGTTAAGAAGAGAAAGGAAAATAAATATACTATTATACTGTCTTTTATAATTAACCATGTAATTACCTTTAGTAGTATGCTCTGTTTGTGTGAATTCAAATTACTGTCTGGTGTCACTTGCTTTCAGCCTGATGAATTTCTCTTAGTGTTTCTTTTAGGGCAGGTCTGCTAGTAAAGAATTCTTTCAGTTTTTGTTTTTTTCTGGGAATGTCTTTATTTTGCCTTCATTTTTGAAAAGTAGTTTTGCTGGATATTAGATTATTGAGTTATTTCTTTCAGCACACTGAAATATGCTTTCCTACTGCTTTATTGCCCTCATTGTTTCTGATGAGCAGTCATCTGTTAATCTTATTAGAGTTCTTTGTAAGTGATGAGGTGTTTTTTTGTTGCTGTTATCAAGATTTTGTTTTTGTCTGTGACTTCTACCGTGTTGACTATGGTACGAGCGAAGGAGACAGCCTGCTTCACCCACTGTCCCACGCAGGCCCTCCCTGTGCAGCAGGAGGTGGGGAAGGGGAACAGGTGCCACCCAGGTGCTGCCAGCTGCTCATGGCCTCCTGCTGCACCTTGCTGGGGCAAACGAGATCTCTGATGTTCATCCACTGCTGTAACCGCCTGGAGTAGCTCTTTCCCCCCAGGGAGCTGGAGCAGGTGGGAGCTACCCCTCAGCTGCTGAGACAGTCCTGTAGGACAGGGGGCTGCGGGAGAGCGGGGCAGCCCCAGCCTTCCACTCTTCTTCCTGACTTCCTGTAGACTTTGGTGAAACAACGCTTCTCAGTGTCTTGGCAGCTCTTTGATCGTCTCCAGAGACTTCGAACGATTATCTGTTGGCCTTGACCAGCTTCATAGATGTCTATCTGGGAGAGGGCTTTCCCCAAGCTCCTCATACCATTCCAAGCCTGTGTATTTTGACTACAGTTTTATGCTGCCTATTATATAAGGGGTAACAGAGGGACGAAGTGGAGAACTGGTTATGTGTTGCTTGTTCCTTATGGGTGAGAGCGCCATGTTTTCAATCCAGTTGACTCATCGGAATCCTTGGACGGTCTGGGTAGTTGTTTCACTTGCTGTTATTTCATTATAACAACAGGATGACTAGAGTCTGTTCCTCTGTCATTCATTGAATTTATATGTGGAAGTGGGAACTGCATCCTGGCCATTAATCCTCGAGTTCTTAAAAGGAATAAAACTATCAAATTTTTGTATATTTACTATTATAAATTTAAGTAGATATTAACTAACAAATAGTAAATAAATAATGTATTTAAAAGACATTAAAATTTTCTCCTTCCTCTCTCTGCCCCTGGACTCTTGCCTGACCCTCTATTGAGCTTGCCTTATAATACGTATTTTAAATTAGGAATCTGTTTTCTAACTATACAGTAATCTCTTCACAGGCAAGGAGCGTGTTTTAGTAATCATTTTGTCCCCTGCTGTGCCAAGCATCAACACTATTTGTTTGATGAATTCATCGAATCAAAGTAGATTAAACTACACTAAAAGTTCTACTCTAATTCACTAAGTGGGGTCCAGAAAATCCAGATGGTAAAATACGGGCTTACTTCACTGCAAGGTTAATGACAGGGCGTGGGCAGAGTTGTACCATGAGAAGGCAGTGAACTCTGAGAGTCTGTCCTGAGGTCCAGATTTGCCCCAGTCCCAGCTGCGGTTTGCTGCCAGCTGTTGGCTGTTCTGTTTACTTATATCCACGGGGAGAGGAGGAAGGGTAGCCCTCGCACTGCTGAGACGTTGGCGGCGCTGACTCTGGGGCTCTCCTAATGGGTTTCATCGGCCTGAGCTACAGAGTGGACTGAGAAATACTGGGAACGTGGGGTTGCCGGTCCCACGCGCCTCTCTCTAAACAGGAACCCGAACCTGTCCCCATTTGAGAAGGGGGGCCAGGTAAGGGGTGGGGCCAATGGCCAGTTACATCGTCTCCGATTTTCACGTTTTCACTGGGTGCACTATTGTAGAGATTTACTGCTTGAAATGTAAGCAAAAATGTGTTCACATCAGCAAAGCATTATTCCTGGTTTGAGGTGGTTTTAAAACGACATTTGCTAAAATGGAATCCTTTGTACATCAATTTCAGTTACCATATTCTTTTCTCCAAGCACTTGTATAACTTTAATATGTATACATGTACGTTTGTTTAAAGGTCTTTGAAGTGGTGGAACGTGTGGAAGAGTTAAGAAGGAAGTGGCCAGTAGCGTGGGGGAAGTTAGATGACGGCAGTATTGGTGTGGTGACTCCGTATGCCGACCAGGTGTTCAGGATACGCGCTGAACTTCGAAAAAAGAGATTATCTGATGTTAACGTCGAAAGGGTGCTAAATGTTCAAGGTAGCTATTAATGGAAATGAATTAAGTTATTCAAATGGTTAGATCTTAAAGTGTGTGCACATTTGATTTTTAGTTTTCAAGATCTCTTTTCTGGACAAGCAATTATGTATTCGTTTCATACCAAGTTCTTTAATGCCAAATTTGGCAATTCAAGGTCGAGCTCATTTACATGTTCGTTCAATTTCTATATCCAAATAAAAGAAGTATCAACAAATGGATTTCCTCCATGACTGTAACTGCAAATATCTGTATGCTGTAGTTGCAATCGCAGTAGCATACAACACCTATTGTTGTTATAATGTATCTGAGGACTAATTTGTTTATAAAGATTTTTAAAAGCTTGTACCTGTCAAGCAAATTTTTAAAGGCATAGCTTGTTCTTCATCTAGATTTTCCTAAGTGAATAAAGCAACTCTTTTAAACTTTCATGTAATTAGTTGCTATGAAATTTGTGCATTTAAGTAAGTGAAGCAACACTATAATGTGAGTGCCAGAAAAGCCCAGTACAATCTGAAGTTTCATGGTAATATACAATAATAAGAGTAATACAATTTCTAGATTATGGGGGAAAAAAATAGCTCCAGTATACCATGCATTCAGATCACGCAGAATTTGGGTGTGCATTTTAGAAAGAATATTACTAATAAACTAGGAAGCGTCCAGAGACGACCTAGCATAGTTAGTGGTCTAGAAACTGCCCTGTGGAGTCAGAAATGGTTGAAGGAACTAGGATTGTTTGGCCTGGAGAGGAGAGAACGAAGAATTGACACTAGAACTGTATTCGCATCTGTGGAGACTTGTCATAGAATGAGGGAAGAGATGTGTTGATGTAAGAAAGAACATGTACAGACTAGTCTCTCTAGGCTTCCTTATGGAATCAGTTCTTTTGGGTGTGTTTCCAGAAGTAGAGTTGCTGCATCATATGTTAGTTCTATGTTTAATTTTTTGAGGAACCGCCATGGTATTTTCTATAGTGTTTTACATACTGTTTTATATTTCCACCTACAGTGAACAAGAGTTCCAGTTTCTCCACATTCTCATCAGCACCTCTTATTTAGCAATAAGATTTAAAAAATGAAATGCTTTTATTATATGGCTCAGAATAACAGTCCTCTTATTTTTAATTATTTTTTTTTTTACAGGAAAGCAATTCAGAGTTTTGTTTCTTAGCACAGTACGTACAAGACATACTTGTAAACATAAACAGACACCAATTAAAAAGAAAGAGCAACTGCTGGAAGATTCCACGGAGGACTTAGATTATGGTTTTTTATCTAACTATAAGCTTCTCAATACTGCCATCACAAGAGCGCAGTCCCTGGTTGCCGTGGTGGGTGATCCCATTGCTCTGTGCTCTGTTGGAAGATGCAGGTAATGATGTGTTAGTGTTTGCGACATTAAGGGGGGAATGTAGAGTAATTTGCATCCCTGTGCACATATTTATATGACCTCCTGGCTAATGAAAATCAAGTTTAGTCTTAACTAATACCCAGTGGGAACACAAAAATATATTGCTTTGAGCCTATTCATTTTGTACATGAAATTGTGTGTTCATTGAATCAATCATCATTCACAAGGTGTTTCCTGAGTGCCTACTGTGCTCTAAGTACTCTTCTAGCCACTGAGGATACATCAGTGAACAAAACACAAATAATCTCTGCCTTTGTGGGGCTTAACATTTTATTGGGGAGGAGAGGAACACCGACAGTAAGCAAAATAAAAACACTGTAGTATTTTATGTGGTAAGTTCAGTGGAAGAAATAGAACATCAAGGGGCATTAGAAGTGATGGGGTAGGGTGGGCGGTTTGTGATCTCACATGGTGTGTGTGGTCAGAGAAGGCCTCACTGAGAAGCTGACTCTGGAGTTGAGGGTATGAGCTACGCAGGCTCCTGGGGTAAGAGTGCTCCAGGACAAGGGACTGACCAGTGCGAGGTCCTGAGGGTGGTTTTGTGTGTGTGCGTTGTCTTTGATGGAGACTGAATTTCATACCCATACTCCCCTCTTTTTTCCTTCATTATTGTTTTAGCTTGTTTTTGATGAGTTTCCTTCTCATTTTCTCTCAAGGCTTCTCAGTGCAAATCTTTGTGTCTGGTTAATCCAGAGGATCTTAAAATTAGGGGGTTAAAAAGGGTTGTTACTTGTATTTGGAAAGAACTGTTAGTATTCCTTAGATTGTAGCCATAAGGAATGTTAAAATATCAACATAAATAAAAAACTTCTCCTTGTACACTTACGATTTATACTAGTTAATAGGACTTTTACCTGTATGAAGCCAGTAATATAAGACTTGGCCTACGCAATGTTGAAAAACTATGTTACAAAAAAACAGTTGAACAGAAATTTAGAATATCCTTTATGAAAAAGAAAGAAATACACGAGGGATTACTTAAAATTTTTTAAGTGTTCTAGTACCTGTCAGAGTGAGTTCAGAAAAGTAGAAAGAGGTGCCGATGGTCTCAAATACGCCTTGGGTAGTTATTTCTTCGTGATATGTTAAAGTAGACAAAGTTGTTAGGAAGTGGCCCGTTTAAACCAAGTTTTCTGTTGCAATATAGATATAGCAGCATTTTATTATCTGTTTTCCTGTCTCAGCAGGAAAAAAGTATTCTATGGCAAAGGAAACAATTTGGGACCTTTAAGAATAAGCTGCATACATTAGAGTTTAAGATTCCAAAAGAAGTTAATATACTTTATAGGGGAAAGCCATTAATCACGTAGAGTTTAATTTATGGTTACATTCTGAAGAATAACCTTTTATTTTTAAGGAAGTAAAACTTGAATGGTCCATGATTTGTTTATATATAGCTAAACAGCTCTATTGTAAAATATCTTTAGTTTCTTGTTTTAAAAATAGATTTCCATTAATTTTTAGCCACTAATGACAAAAAGTTGGGGAAGGAACTATATTAATTCCAAGATACCAATGAATAAAACTAAGTCTATTAATTTGGCTTCCTTCCTGAGAAGTTCACTTTAGTTACTTTACTGTTCATTGCAAATATATTTGGTTAGAATATTGCTGTGGTAGTTTACCATTTTTGTTTATATTTATCATTTGATAAATGTGAGAACACATACAGTTTGATTAGAATTTTATTAGATTAACACATGTAAAGTAGGCCGACATGTATTAAAAGCAACTAGAAACTGTTGTGGGAATAAATAGGTATAACAGTAGTCTTGAGTGACATTACTTTTGGACATTCTTTATAAATAACCCCAAACGTTTACCAACATGCATATTTTTTAAAATCATTACCCCTTTCCACAGAGGTATATTGTACTGTGAATTACATGAGATCAGCATTTTTCACCCCTTCTCTGACATAAGTCGTTATTTTCTCAGAGCAAATAGGTGAATGATTCTTCCTGAGGCCATGCTATCAGAATGATCCAGGGCTAATTTTTAACTTGAAGCCAGGCCTACAGGTTGCTTATTTCTTACTACTCAGCTGGAGTGTGTCAAGGCCCTCAAATTAATTTATAAGCTAAGTAAAATACTTTCAGAGAGTCCAGTACATTGTGTAGGGAGAGAAAATCATGTGACCCATAGCTGAATGGGAATGCTGATAATCTGTTATTTGGACAGTTTAATCAGCTCTAACCCAGGAGCTGATAGTTGAGGCTATGGATGTTTATGCTTTACTCTTTCCAGTTTCATTAGAAATTAAATTAATCTCATAATACAGGTAAACCTGGAGGACATAATGTGATTCTTAGGTACTATACTAATGAAGGCGTGAATTCTTTGTATCAATAGTTTGAGTTAATCAGGATGTCTCTCTCCCTTGCTCATTTGATATTTATAAAAAACTAATATGGTATTTCCAAATATTGATCAAGTTTTCAAGGAATGATTACTGTGTTTACTATACCAGTTTAGAAGGCAACCAGTTGTATAATCTTTTTTGTTGTAAAGGATTTTTAAACAATTTTTCTGTTAACCCTAAATGAATGGAGGGAACTTTCCCTTCTCCCACTTGCCAAACAAACAAATATTAATGTAGTAGCTGCTGTTTATTGACAGCTTTCTCTGTGCCAGGTGCTAGGTCAAGTGCTTTGTACACTTCGCCTCGCTCAGTCATCCTAATGACCCGGTAATGTGGGTATTTTATTTGCATTTTAAATGGGCAGCCTGATGTAGAGTTTCAATTACTGCCCAGGACCACATAGCTACTAAGTGTCTCACTCAGACAGATGTCAGATTGACCTCACCGGGTTACCCTGCCTTTCCGAGGAAGCGAGGCGTGTGCGTGGATAAATCTACGCTGAGTGAGGAGAGGTGATGGGGGAGGGGAGGCGGGGCGTGTTCATGCGTTTTTCCAAACCAGAGAGTTTGGAGGAGATCTCTCTTTGAACCGAATTTCTTCATTAGCGAATTCCACCTGCTCAGTGAGATATAAACCTATTTCACACGTGTAGAGGTGTGTGTATGTGCACAGACACCCTCTCTCTCTATGACCTGAGGACACCAAGTGATTTTTCAATGTTTTATCAGCGATCCTAGAAGCAAGGTTAGCATGAAAATGCAAGCAGACTTTGGGTTCATGCAGTGATTGAACGTAAGGTTTTGTCTTCTGAAAGTAACACTTACGTTCACAACGTAGAGACACACTTGGGTTTTCTAACCAACATTACTAGAAAAAAAATTAACATGTTAACATTTTAGGGAGGCGCTGAGAATTGGTGAAGCCTTTAAATAATCATAGTGGTGAATTCTTCAGTCTGAGTGTTGTTGAAATTCTCAAGTGATCTTCCAGTTATGTGTTCTGAAATGCCTCATAATGCCATGTGTAGTATTTCATTAAAGAATTGAGTTCAAGGACAGTGTGAAATGGTCTTTGAAAGAGCCTTCACAAAGAGAGAAGAAAGGAATATTTTTGCCTTTAAGAATTTTTGAAGGAAAGAATACATTTCTCTGAAAGTTTAAAAGTGAGAAATAAAAGTCTTCTTAGTGATAAAAGTATAATAATAATAATAACACTGTTGGTGCCCTGTTTTACACATGAGGAAACTGAGGTATGAAGAGAGGTTAAATAACTTGCCCAACGCTACAGGGCTGCTGAATGACAGAGCCATGACTGAAGCCCAGGCAGCCTAGTTCTAGGATCCACGTGCTTGACCATTTTGCTATTCCCTTAGGCTATCAAAAGACAAGTGAGATTTAAGATGGAAATTCCAGGTTGCCTTTGGAATTAGTTGAACTTGATTAGCTTCTAGCAAGTCTTTAGTGTTGCTTCTGAAACGGTTCCTTTAACTCAAAGGCTGTTTCCTTGAGATCCCTGGGATCTTGTAGATGAAAACTGTCACCAAGCTACCAGCTTCTTGTGACGTGTGAGGTTGTTTAAAGGTTCTGCTTAACTCGATGTTACTTCAGTGCAGTTGAGGTAAGTAAGAGCGTATAGGGACAGGGTATGGAGCTTGAAATAGAGCAAGTTCTAGCATTTTAGTTATGTAAGCTGGAAATGAAAATATGTTATAATAAATAAAAATCAAAAACTGGGCTGTAGTAAAGTCAATCCATTCTCTCCTCATTTTGCTGTGTCTTGAAGTTCACACGAATATAAAATGCCACTCTATGAAATTATTACTTTATCAATTAGACCAAGAAAACTTCCTTTTTAATACAGGATGTAGTAGAATTGTATTGATAAATATTAATACAGTTGAATATTTTGGGGTTCTTTATCAAAAGGGTAGGAAGGTTTTTGGATTTTATATCCTGAGTGCTATGTTGAAGATAGTCTTTCCTTAGCTGTCAGACTATGAGAAAAAAAATTTGATTCCTATGGAAAGGTTCTTAAGAATAAAAATAAAGGGCAGCTTTCAGTGTGCATTTCTTAGCAACACACACTTCCTGTAGCTGAATGAGTGTCTTGTTAGCCTTTATGTCTTATTGTTGGAAATACATATTTAATATTTTATAGCATTTTTACCTTTCCTATTGTTGACATGGAGGCCTGAAATTTTTTCTGGACCCATTTCTTAAACTCATCTTTAAAAAATTAGAAAAGATGGTAGAAAGCATATGTAAGAGAAACATAGTTTGAAATGAAAATCTGCAGAGTTTTATGAATGTATTAATAACTCCATTCCCATTCATATACTAACTTTTATAATATAAACCTTTTTATTTATGCTTCTTGAAGCCATCTTGATTACCTGCTGTCCACCTGGACACAAGGATACCAACTGGGGAAGAAACCATATCACATATCTTTTATAGCATAATAAAACATTATTTGAACCTCATACCAAAGATGGGTATGCATATTTATAATAGTCATTCAAAATCCTAAAACTTTTTATATGTTATCTTTTGTAATATATAATATTTCTAATATTTGGAGATCAATTTTCAAAACTTCAGGAGCAACAGTGTACAACTGGATTAATTTTGAATGTATTTTTCTCCTTTAGTATTTATTAATTTGATTAGGAGATAAATAATCATCATTAAAATTAGCATTCCAGGGCTTCCCTGGTGGCGCAGTGGTTAAGAATCCACCTGCCAATGCAGGGGACACGGGTTCGAGCCCTGGTCCAGGAAGATCCCACATGCCGTGGAGCAACTAAGCCCGTGCGCCACAACTGCTGAGCCTGCGCTCTAGAGCCCGCGAGCCACAACTACTGAAGCCCGCGTGCCTAGAGCCCGTGCTCCACAACAAGAGAAGCCACCGCAGTGAGAAGCCCGCGCACCGCAACGAGAGAAAGCCCACGAGCAGCAACAAAGACCCCGTGCACCCAAAAATAAATAAATTTATTTAAAAAAAAAAAATTAGCATTCCAACTTCCTGTGTTTTTCATAATTTAATTCTTTTAACTTAGTCAATTAATGTTATGAGCTTTGCTGTGACAAGCGTCAGTTAATTAAAAGAAAAATACAGGAATAACTGGTTAATTCTTAAGTTCCTTGTGAGAATTATTTACTTTGTGGTTCAGATTTATGTCTGAATTGGCTTTTCTTAGTCACCCACCCAGCACCAGGCTACTTTGGCCCCATAATTCAAATTTGTGTGCGTGTGTGTGTGTGTGTGTGTGTGTGTGTGTGTGTGTATAATATATGTATACATACAAATGTGTATATGATGAGTATGCCTAGAAGTACAAATCTTTGATAAAATGAGTTATCAATTTTGAAATCCTTGCTTACTGTGTGGATAACAAAATCTGTCATTCCAAATTAGTGTGCATAGTCGAGCACTGACCATGTTACTTTCATTGATCAGCCAGAATTAATGGAGAGCAGAATTTGTATGTTCCACAGTACTAGACATGACTGTAGTTTCAGAACCAAACTTCTGAAGTCTTGTGATCTGGTGGGAAGATTATACCTGAATCATAGATGAATACTGGGCCTAAGGATTTGGGGTTGGGGTGGGGGAATTCGAAATTAATCTTTAGTTGCTTTTAGTCATTTCTGTGATCTCGTCCACTGAAATTATAAACTGATCTTCTAAATCTTTTCTGTAGGAAATTTTGGGAGCGGTTTATTGCCCTGTGTCATGAAAATAATAGCCTACATGGAATCACTTTTGAACAGATCAAAGCTCAGCTAGAGGCTTTAGAACTAAAGAAGACATATGTGTTGAATCCACTGGCACCTGAATTTATCCCCCGGGCTCTGAGAGTGCAGCACACGGGAAATACCAACAGATTGCAGCAGTCACCCCCCAAGGTAAAGCCTGTCAGTGAAACTGAGGAGGTTAAAGAGAGAACAGTGCAGAGACGTCAGAGCTTTCTTGGGCTGCAGGTTACTTTACGTGTTGGAATTGAAGGTTACATTTGATGGCAACCAGTTTCTGCAAGGAACTCGTCCAGTGTGGACATTAATTGAAAATACAGTGTGGTGTTTAGCCATGCTGCTTAATGGCATAAGTCATCCTCAAAAAGTTTTCAAGGGGGCTTCCCTGCGGTCCGTGGGTGAGACTTCACCTTCCAGTGCAGGGGGTGCAGGTTTGATCCCTAGTCGGGGAGCTAAGATCCCACATGCCTCGCAGCCAAAAAAACCAAAACATAAAAAAACAGAAGCAATATATTGTAACAAATTCAATAAAGACTTTAAAAATGGTCCACATCAAAAAAATCTTAAAAAAAAAAAAGTTTTCAGGTACCTGGTTAGGTCTGGTGCCCTTTGTATATTATAACCTCCCGGTCCTCTCTACTGATAGACTTATTTTAGCAAGATGTGAATAAAACAAAGCAGTTTAAAAGACCGCCACACATATTAAAAGCATGCTCTTATAGAATATTATATAGCATGCTTTTACAGCATATTTTTATAAGGAACAATATAATAATAGCACTATTTGTATAAAGAAAATAGCTCTAACCTCTTGTTGGTGACCAATTCAAGTGGTGTTTGACAGAAAATTTGGCTGACTGCTTGAAGGTTACTTTAATCGACTTTGACCAGTGTTTGTTGCATAAGAAGTAGTCCAGTCATTGGGATGGGATGGGATGGGATGGGGGGGAATCAAGGCCCCCATGTCTACTTTTGAACTATAGTTATTTTGGTCAGAAACAGCTGGTTTCTTTGCTAGATTGCCTGAAAAAAAAATGCTTGCACTTACCGTCTAGAAAAGAAAGTTATGAGTGTGGCATGTTTAGTATTTGTTCTGGTTTTGGGGTGTATTTATAGTCATCAGCATGATATTAAACTTATTGACATGAATTAAGAGAGTATGCCAGTTTGGGGCTTCATTTTAAAAATGTAAAGCTTAATGTGCAAGAAATAATTATTGGTTTAATATCTTGAAGAACTTTTAGCTGAGTAAATATTAAACTGAGACGAGAACTGCTTTCTGTTTTAATGTACTGTTGTCTGAGTTTAATAAAAATGGACCTGATATACAATAATGCTTTAGTTTCTTGGAGTTAAGCAGATTAAGCATTTTGCATAACTGAATCCTCTAGATTTCTAAAGTTTAAACTATTGATAAATTAATAATCAACTTATTTATCAAATAGTTAAGTTTCTTCTGTGTGACAGCTGTTACGGTAGGTAGTAGAGAAGCAAATTAGCCCCAGTGTTCTTGCGGCAGATGGGTAACGGTCAGAGGAAGTACCACTCCACCACAGTGGAGATTTCAGGGTAATTGCACCGAGTGGATGGAGTGAGTGGGAGATTGGGGAGACTGTCAGAAACTAGAACAGAAACTCCTTTAGGGCAGAGATTTTTGCCTGTATTATTTGCTGCTCTAGCCTCTGTGCCTAGAACAACATCTGGCTTATCACAGGTGCTTAGAAGTATTTTTAAGATTAATGGGTGAAGCTTAACAAAGAGCTCATACGAAAAGCAAGAGGTGTGAGAGAGCAGGCTCTCCAGGGAACAGCAAGTAGCTTAAAGTGGGTGAAGAGTGGGAACCCAGTTAGAAACGTTTACATTTTACTGTTTTTTATTTAAATGTTTCAGAGACATTATACCTTTTGCACATTCTTAAATACAATAACTACAATAAACTTTTTACTTAATTGATCAATGTTAGCATCAATTAATGTACCATAGATGCAGCTAGATTCAAGCCATTATATCAAATGTGTACTGACCCTAAGCAAGATCCTGTGATTTGCTTTTTGTTTTTATTTTAAAGGTAAAGAAAATATATGTTGAATCCACTTGCTTTTCCAACACTGTAAACTCCCCGAGACAAAAATCCTATTCTGTATACTTCTTATGGCCTCTAGTGCCTAGCCCCACCCTGCACATAGTGGGTGCTCAGTAAGCACCTGATACGTGAATGATGGCTGTGATGCGTCCAGGAGAGTGCATGGGGCTTCCTTCTTTCAGTAGGAAGGCTGTGTAGTTAAGGACCATAGCAGCCATCTCCCCAGTTTTTCCTTTTTAACTTTTTGGGAAGTTTTCTTCACTGATCCAGTAGATATCATCTGTTATTTCATTGTCACTAACACAGAGGTTCACTCAATTGTTTATATACCTGGTTATTTAAAGTTCTTTATATCATATATATAATAATAATAATTTTAGGTAACTAAGTTATAGTGAGCCAAAGGTTACTTTTGTCATCATCTCTCCCTTCGCGCCCCAGTACTATATTTTACTTCTATTAAATTGTTCTGAGGATTGAATTTGTACTGGAGTCTTTTTTTATCCAACTTTCTATTGTAGAAAATTTCAAATATATACATAAATAGATGAGTATAATGAATTCCCTATCATCCAGCTTCATTAACTATCAGTTTATCCTTGATCTTATTTCAGCTGTCAGCCCACCACTCCACCACCACATATACGCACTGGAGAATTTTGAAACAAATTCCAGATGTTTTATTTCATATGCTAGAGTCTTTTGATGAAGGGGAATTTACTTGCAAGAAAAGCGTGCTGTTTCTTAAAACAGGATACTAAGCCATATAATTTCCCCCCAAGTTTCCTTAATGTTTAACTTTTAATGCAATTCTGTGCATAAGAAATATTAAAAACTAGTAAGGTTAATGTTAGCCTAAGACTTAAAATCCCAGTAAGATTTAATGTAGATAAAATCATCAGAATGCTGGGTGATGGTTACACGTGCTCCAGGACCTGCTCCCTCAGCACTGTGTCTGGCAGCAAAGCCTACCCCTAGCTCTTCACCAATCAAATGGCTTTATCCTCCTCACTAAGATGTAGGTTCTCTGGTAAGGGTTAGCGAAGGTACAGATATTAGGGGATCCAGGAGCAGGTGGTCCTAGATAAGACTCATTGCCCCACTCTCCAGGCATCGTTTATCTGTAGGAAGGCATCTGTTTCACGGTGCCTACAGAATCAGCACGTAGGAGAACAATTTGCTTGTCTTCAGTCTGCTTTCTCCTGGGCACGTGCTGGGAACAGTGTTCAGAAACTTTGCGAAGATGGGACAGATCCATTTGTACATACTATAAAAACTCTTCAGAGGATAGATAATATTCAGAAATGGGTCCTCTGAGAAGACCACAGCATTGTTTTATAGATTTTAGATTGTGAATTGTTCTTCACTGTCTGTAGCTGCTTATGTTGTGTCTCAGTGTCCAGACATCAGAAGCCGTGTCAGACTTACGTGGCTCAGTAGCCTCAGTGCCCAGCCAGGGGTGGACACATCGTGGGCCCTCATAAACATTTGTTGAATGAATAAATGGAAAATGAAAGAATGAGTGAATGAAACAATAAATACTTGAATGAATAAACGGTTGAGTAAAAAAAATGGTCCTCAAAAAACAGATGATGTGAACTACATTTGCTTATAAGCTTTCTACCAAAGGTATACATACTTCCTGAAGGTTTATTAGCAGAAGTTTGGAATTATCATTATGGAATGACTTTTCTACATAGTTAGCCCTAGCTTACTGCTGCATTGTTATTTAGTTATATGCTGCCAAACACTGTATATTTTGTATAGACCAAGCACACTTATTGCTCTACAGTTGCATGGGAAGTCTAAATATGCTAGAGGAGTTTTCCCATATTGAACTGTAACAGGGTGCTGAATTATGCTTGCAGATACGCCACTATCTTTTTGTGAGAGGCCCCAACTTGCTTTTTTCCCCCCATTCGTTCAACAGTATTCATTGAGCCAGGCGATGTTCTAAGCTCAGGGAATCAATAGTGACCTAAACAGATAACGTCCTAGGTATTTACGTCCTTCCCAAGTTTCTTTTTCACTTGGTTTGTCACACAGCACCCAGAGTGCTGATGTATATTGTCTGGCATGCTTCCAGCTTTACAGTGCAGGATCAATCCAGGCTATGGTTATTCTTTGTATTGATTTCCGATTGCTGTTGTAACAAATTAGCACAAGCCTAGTGACTTGAAATGACACCCATTTATTATCTCACATTCCTTTGAGTCAGATGTCCAGGTTTTTGTTGGTTTCTTGGCTCCAGGTCTCACAAGACCAGGATCAAGGTGTTGGTCGAATGGGCTCTTATCTGGAGGCTCTGGGAAGGATCTGCTTCTAAGGTCATGCAGGTTGTTGGCAGAATCCAGTCCTTGTGGTTGTAAGGACTGAGGTCCCTGTTTCCTTGCTGGCTGTCAGCTGGGAGCCATTCTTAGCTCTGGAGGCTTCTTTCCAGTTCTCGCATGTGGCTCTGCCTGTCAGAGCTGTCAACAGTGCATTGAAGCCTTCTCTCTCTTGGCATCTCTGACTTCCCCTTCTACCACTTGTATCTCTTCCTTGCTTTTCTTCCACATCTCTTTGACTCAGCTGGAGAGGTGTCTCTGCTTTTAGGGCTCATGTGATTAGATTGGATCGCCCCAGATAATCCAGGATAATCCTCCTATTTTAAGTCTTTAGTTACATCTGCAGAGCCCCTTTTGCCACATGACATGACAGCTCATGGGTTCCAGGGAGTAGGGTGTGTATGTCTTTGGGGGGCCTGTTGTGCCTTCCACACTGACCCAGTGACAGCGATTTCTCCACCTGACACACAGCCGCCCCTGGTTGACAAGTCCTCAGAGGCTGAGAAATCTGAATGGTTTATTAGCCTCTTGGACCGGTCTTATCTCTGCTGTGTCACTGCTCTCCTTTCTTCTGTCAGCGTGTCTGCCTCTGGCTGCTCTTGTGGTCACTTCTCATTGCTTACGCCTCTCATCTTCCACCTGTTGCTGCCGTCCCTGCTGTGTGCCATTTTCTCCTTTCCTCTGCCTGCTTTTCTTTTCACTTCTCTATTCCTCAGAAGCTTGTTTTTTGTTTGTTTTTTTTTTAATAGCTAACGACAGTCACTGTGAACATTCTCTTCTGGTTAAAGGAGCAACTCTGATTCTTTCTTGACTGTTTTTTTTCTGACATTTTAAGAGTTGGAGCTTAGCTGCCCTTGCCTACCCGTCGCTAACCAGCTGACCATAGCCTTTGATGTTTAGTGCTAACCTGAATATTTAAAGTTGCTGGCGGATAGGGAGATAAGTGAAGCATCACTGTACCTTTGCTTTGGTCAAGAACAAATTCTTCCTCTTGCTATAGGCATTATCCCCCCACTTAAGCTTTCAGATATAATGTACAAATAAAAAATTTACGTGGTGGAAGGGTAAGTTGTATAATGTGCTACTTGTGTTGTGTAATGGCTTTGTGTGTTACATTTAGCCAATGAAAAGAGAAAAAAAATTTTTTTAGTCTAGAAACTCAGAACCATATGTTTCCTCACATATTTCTGCCCCAAAGTCATCATTTTTAATGGTAGACTAGCATGCCATTGTATGAATCTGCCCTTGCTTATTTAATAAATTTTCTACTGATGGACATTTAGGTTCCTGGAAGTGCAATTATTGGGTTAAAGCATATGTACATTTCTGATGCTTTTGACATCCACATTGCTTTCTAGAAAATTCGTACATTCTCTTAAGCAGATTATGACACTGTGCATTTTCCTGTTCCTTCAGTAAATTTTACAGTTTGATGCCATGAATCATACTCAAAATATCATAAACCCCAAAGCATATTTACATTCATATTATTATTTTAAAGGTTCTCATCCTCAAGAGTTGAAGATTGATATTTTTCCCTTGAAAACGGCATTTACACTTCACCATTTAATTCATAGAAAATTTATAGAGAAGCTGCAAAGGAATAGAATTTAGGTTTCAGTCATATTGATGCATATTTCTTTTTATAAAAACATTAATTTAAAAAGAAAAAAGAATTTTAGATATCCTTAATTTGATGTTGAGGAAACTTGAGGCCTAGCACCATGACTTAATGTTTTTATTTTATTTATTTTTGGCTGTGTTGGGTCTTCGTTGCTGCGCACAGACTTTCTCTAGTTGAGGCAAGCGGGGGCTACTCTTCATTGTGGTGTGCGGGCTTCTCATTGCGGTGGCTTCTCGTTGCGGAGGACAGGCTCTAGGCACACAGGCTTCAGTAGTTGCAGTGCGTGGGCTTAGTACTTGTGGTGCATGGGCTTAGTTGCTCTGCGGCAGGTGGGATCTTCCCAGACCAGGGATCGAACCCATGTCCCTTGCATTGGCAGGCGGATTCTAAGCCACTGCACCACCAGGGGAGTCCCTGACTTAATGTTTAAAAAGAAGGCTGGCTCAAAGGCCTCTAACGGTTATTAATTACAGACTCACAGTCTTTACATTTTAATTGTTGCTATATACATTTATTTTGCATGGAATGAGGAAAATGGTTTTTGTTCTTTAATATTAGGTGTGTTTAAATTATTATACATTTGTGTTTTTCTGTAAAGGGGAAAAGCCTCCATCATACCCAGAATGATCATTTCCAGAATGATGGAATTGGTAAGTGGAAAAATTAGCCCTATGAAAGCTTGCTTTTATGATGTAAGACGTTTATTCCAAATTTTGTCATTTAGAAAGAGGAGGATGGAGAGGGAGGGACACACACACACACACACACACACACACACACACACACTGACACTTTGGAGCTCATGTAACTCTTTTATTCAACACATCTGTTCTTGTGAATGCTTTGATATGTCATTTCTGAAAAGAGGTGATTTTGTAGGTACCAAGGTACATATATATAGAAGTTTTGAGGATGAACATTTAAGCCTCCTATGCAACATAAGTTTTTGGAACATATTTATATCCTACAAATGTTGGGTATACAAATTTTCAAGATAAAGTTTATTTAAGTGATTTAAAATGTTGCAGAATTATGCTCTTAAAACAATAACTGCTTAACTGTTTTGTATGTGGCTGTGCTACAGTTGCAACTCAAAACTTTATTCTGAAGAATTGTTTACGTTTTCTAGTCTCAGAAGAATGTTTACTGTATGGTTTTCTCTCTTGAAGGACACATCTCCAGCTCCTTGCAAGACATTTAAAATTATGCTAGTTTTTACAAGGAATACTTTGTATATCTCAAGCTAATTTTAGGGAATATGGTAAAGTGATTGTTTTTTTAATATGCTCTACTCTTTCACACTGATAACTCTTTGAATATAAGATACCTTATGGCAAAGCTGGGGAATGTGTTTTGCTGTTGGATGATTTTAATTATTTTTGTCTACGTGAATATGTACAGCTATTGAGTGCATCCTTTCTCTATTTGTTTTTCAGTTCAGCCCAATCCTTCTGTGCTTATTGGCAACCCTATTAGAGCATATACCCCTCCACCTCCTCTTGGACCTCACCCAAATTTGGGGAAATCTCCAAGCCCTGTTCAAAGAATAGATCCTCACACTGGGACAAGTATTCTTTATGTACCTGCTGTCTATGGAGGGAATGTAGTTATGTCCGTGCCTTTACCTGTAAGTAGATGTTTAAGATACTCTCTGTTGAATGAATAAGATAAAATAGGCTTCAGTAAATCAGTGACTATCCCAAATAGTGTTCTACTAATCTGTCTCTCTCTTTTCTTTTTTTTTTTTTTTTTTTGGTTTTCAATGTCTGTAAGCTTCTTTCATTCAAAGCAGCTCTTATGACCAAAGAAATGTGAATTGTTGCTTAAAATTTGTTACTATTTTGTCAGTGGCTATGAAGAAATCTGTAAATTGGGTGTTTTGATTGAAAAGCCTTTGTATTGTCTTAAGTATTTTTACTGGGGAAAATTGGGCCAAAAGTTAACAGAGCTAGTAAATTGGACTCTTGTTTTGTAAAGTGATGTTTTATTTTATCTTTTGCTTTTTCATTCTTATATAATTCACTAACCCTAAGAAATACAGTTCTTTGGAGGAGGCAAAAAGGTTTGGATTAGCCTAGCTCCCTTGGATCTAAATTTATCTGAGAAATTCCACACCTTATGAAATCCTACTGGCACTTAAAAACATCATTAAATCATTTCTAAGACTATAGATTTTTAGAGGGCTTCCATCTTATGTTAAAACTCATTTTTCTTTTCTTTAAGATTTTTGAGTATTTTGGTAATTAAAAAAATTTGCTGTTTACTAATATTTCCAAATTCAGGAATTTTAGCCTAGAAAATATTTCTTCATTTAAGATAAGTACTGTAGCTTCAGGTAGAGGTGATCATTGTCAAGGATCTTTGGCACCCCTGCCTACACCCCCAAAATGCAAAAACGCCTAGCTGCCAACATTTTCCAGCCATGTTGGTCATGGTGGTTCACAATCCCGGCAGCCAGTGAGAATAACTGTCAATAAGAAATATGTCATTTATGTCGACTCCCCATAGACTTTCCATTTTAGCTGAGTTATTTCTTCCCAGACAGCCTGGCAACATTATACATCATCTGCTTTAAATAGTAAGTCCCTTGGGATTTATATTTCATTTTACTAGGTCAAAGAGACTTTTAAAGATTTCTAAGAGTCTGAATTTAACAGTTGTATTATAATAAAATAATAGGGGTGGTAGCTCAGATGTCATTGTGTTTATTCATTTTATATTAATATGCAGAGATTATATATTTTGACACACCTAAAGAAATTTTCTGTTTCTGTGGTTTAATTAATCAGAAGCATTAATTAAATTAATGACCTGTTTGAATTTTGCCTACAGTAAATGAACATTAAATGATTTGGTTATTCATATAAAATAGTAATACATATTTTTTGAGTTGAGACTCCTTAGACCGAATTTTTTCTTAAATTTTTTCCCTGTTCTCTTATTCAAGTTTATTAAACTGTATATCTATGCAGTTATGACTTTAAAAGACAGTTTTCATGGTAATCAGTGACATACGTGCATTCATACTGAGGGAAATTGATTCAAGACTATAAAACGATTTGATGCCTCAAGGAATAATTACCAATTTTAAGTCCTGGATTTCTTCCTAAGCTAGTGTGTAAGGGAAGTGGTCAGTTTTCCCTTACATACTAAAGATTCAAGGAGCTTTTTTTTTTTTTTTTTTTTGCCAGTTGAGATATAGCAGTCATTCTACCAGTTGGTACTATTAGCATTCATTTTGTAGTTATTCATTTTGATAAAATTAACATCTCTGTGTGTGTTTGCTCTTTCCTAATTAATAGCACTATAGCAGTTTGCCTTTCAAAATGTACTGAAAGCAATTATTTTATTTCTTATAATAACCTAGGTACCATGGACAGGATACCAGGGTAGGTTTGCAGTTGATCCTCGAATCATTACACACCAGGCAGCCATGGCCTACAATATGAACCTCTTACAGACACATGGGCGGGGGTCTCCTATACCTTATGGCCTTGGGCATCACCCACCTGTCAGCATAGGGCAGACGCAAAGCCAGCATCAGGAGAAGGACCAACATGAGCAGAGTCGAAACGGTGAGTTGCTGCTGTTCTCGTGCCCCTAAACTGACGACGCGCCAGGTTGTGAGTTGCTGTGCTGTTCTCGTGCTCCTAGACTGACGACATGCCAGGTTGTATCAACGCCTAAGTTTCCTTTAACAGTGCGAGTGTTAACTCGTTCATAGATTATAAGCCTTTTCGAGGAGGAATCTGATGTAAAAACTGTGGATCCTCTCTCCAGAAGATACAGATACGTGCACAGATACAAAACTTAGATGTAACCTACCACTTACGATTGATGGTGTCAATTTCCTGGAAAAATGTTAATATTTAGATTTTTTTTAAATGGTAGTCATTTAAGATTGAGACAGAAAACCCTCTCCTGTTAAACATTTTTGTTGACCCAAAATATTTTTGTAGCATACTAAACATTAATGGTACTGTGGCAATAGTTTATTTAAAGAAGTTATTTCTTATGCAAATCGTAGTCTCTTGTCTACTAGAATTATAAATAAGGAAAAATTGCCCTGTGTAATTTTTAAAGTCAGGTTTATCGAGGTATAATTTATATAGAGTAAAATCCACCCTTTTAGAATGTAGTTTGATGTGTTTTGACAAATACACAGAGCTGTTCACCACCACCAGTATCAAGATTCAGGGTGTTTACATTTCAGACAACTCCCTCCTGTCCCTTTGCAGTCACTTTCCTCCTCCAGCCCCAGCCCTGGGCAACCACTGATCTGACTTTTGTGCCTATACCTTGGTCTTTTCTCTAGTTTGTCATATAAATGGAATCATAGTGTCTGGCTTCATTCACTTAGCTTAATGCTTTTGAGATTTATTTGTGTTGTCTGTGTCAGTTGTTTGTTCCTTTTTGCTGTTGATTAGTATTCCCTTATATGGATGAACCACAGTGTTTCTTATCTCTCCATCAGTTGTTTTTATCTATCCTTAATTATTTCTGATTTTTGGCTCTTATGAGTAAAGCTGCTGTGAACATACGTATTGAAGATATTTTCATTTCTCTTGGGTAAATACCCAGGACTGAGCTTGTTGAGCACATTCGTTAACTTTATAAGAAACTGCCGTACTGTTTTCCAAAGCGGCCAAACCATTCTTCGTTTCTGGTACGTGTGAGATTTCCAGTTGCTCCACATTCTCGTTAGTACTTGGTATTGTCAGTCTTGTTAATTTTACCCTTGCTTGTGGGTATCTGATAGTATCTGATTGTTGTATTAATTTGCATGTTCCTAATGACTAATGATGTTGAGTATCTTTTCATTGGGCTTATTTGCCACCTGTATATCTTTGATGAAGTGTCTATTTGTATCTTTTGTCCACTTTTTTATTGGTTTGTCTTACGAAGTTATAAGAGTTCTGTATACATTCTGAATACAAATCTTTAATTAGATATATGTTTTGAAAATATTTTCTCCCAGGATATGGCTTGCCTTTTGATTTTCTCAACAGTATCTTTCAAAGAATAAAAGTTTACCTTTTTGATGAAGTCCAGTTTATCCAATTTTTTCTTCTTTGGGTCATGTTTTTGGTGTTACATCAAATTTTTTTTGCCTAATCCAAGATCACAAAGATCTTCCGTGTTTTTTTCTAGACGTTTCATAGTCTTAGCTCTTATATTAGGTCTCCTTTGAGTTAATTTTTATATGTGGTGTGAGGTAAGAATTGAAGGGTTTTTTTGTTCTCATTTTGTTTTGTTTTTACATATATGTATGCTCAGTTGTTCTAACACCGTTTGTTGAAAATACTCTCCTTCCTCCATTAAGATGACTTGGTATCTTTGTTGAAAATCAGTTTACTGCCTATGTGAAGTCTCTGTCATCTTCTATTGATGCATATGTTTGTTCATGCCAAATATACTGTCTTGATTACTGTAGCTTCATAAAAGCCTTCAAATCAGGTAGTATGAGTCCTCCAACTTTGTTTTTCTTTTCCAAAATTGTGTATTCCAGGTCCTTTGCATTTCCACATACATTTTAGAATCAGCTCGTGAGTTTCTACAAAAAAAAGCCTGCTGGGATTTTGATTGGGATTGTGTGGAATCTGTAGGTCAATTTGGGGGAGAGCTGACATCTTAATATTTAGTCTTCTGTTATATGCACGCGGTGTCTCTCTCTTCTTTAAGGTCTTTACTTTCAGCCTTTTAAAAAAAAGAGTTTTTAGAATACAACTCTTGCACTTATTTTGTTAAGGCAAAAGCTTAGATTAATAGAGGTATCTTAGTGTTAGAATTTTCCTCCTCAGTAGTGTATCCCACAAAATTCCAGTGTTCTATTTTTATTTCATTCAGTTCAGTACACTTTCTAGTTTCTCTTAAAATTAGATCCATGGATTATTTAGAAAGGTGAGTTTGGGTGAGTTATTGGGGATTTTCTAAGAATTTTTCTGTTAACTGATTCCTAGTTTTAATTCCATTGTGGTAAGGGAACATATTTTGCATGACTTGAATCCTTTTGAATTGATTGAGATTTCTTTTATGGCTCAGGATATGGTGTATCTTTATAAATGTTCCATGTACATTTGAGAAGAATGGAGTGCTCTAGTGCTATAGGTCAAGTTGGTTGATACGATTATTCAAGTCTACTTTATCTTTGCTGATTTTCTGTCTACGTTGAAAAAAAAAGAATATTGAATTCTCCAAATATAATTGGTATTTATCTATTTTTCCTTTAAGTTTTAAAATTTAATTTATTTTTTATACAGCAGGTTCTTATTAGTCATCAATTTTATACGCATCAGTGTATACATGTCAATCCCAATCACCCAATTCATCACACCACCATCCCCCACTGCCACTTTCCCCCCTTGGTGTCCATACATTTGTTCTCTGCATCTGTGTCTCTATTGCTGCCCTGCAAACCGGTTCATCTGTACCATTTTGCTACATTCCACATATATGCGTTAATGTACGATATTTGTTTTTCTCTTTCTGACTTATTTCACTCTTTATGACAGTCTCAAGATCCATCCACGTCTCTACCAATGACGCAATTTCATTCCTTTTTATGGTTGAGTAATTCCATTGCATACATGTACTACATCTTCATCCATTCGTCTGTCGATGGGCATTTAGGTTGCTTCCATGACCTGGCTATTGTTAATAGTGCTGCAGTGAACATTGTGCTGCATGTGTCTTTTTGTATTATGGTTTTCTCTGCGTATATTATGCTCAGTAGTGGGATTGCTGGGTCATATGGTAATTCTATTTTTAGTTGGTTTTGTTTTTTTTTTTGCGGTACGCGGGCCTCTCACTGCTGTGGCCACTCCCGTTGCGGAGAACAGGCTCCGGATGCGCAGGCTCAGTGGCCATGGCTCATGGGCCCAGCCGCTCCGTGGCATGTGGGATCTTCCCTGACTGGGGCACGAACCCGTGTCCCCTGCATCGGCAGGTGGACTCTCAACCACTGTGCCACCAGGGAAGCCCTATTTTTAGTTTTTTAAGGAACCTCCATACTGTTCTCCATAGTGGCTGTATCAATTTGCATTCCCACCAACAGTGCAAGAGGGTTCCCTTTTCTCCACACCCTCTCCAGCATTTGTGGTTTGTAGATTTTCTGATGAGGCCCATTCTAACCGGTGTGAGGTGATACCTCATTGTAGTTTTGACTTGCATTTCTCTAATAATTAGTGATGTTGAGCAGCTTTTCATGTGCTTCTTGGCCATCTGTATGTCTTCTTTGGAGAAATGTCTATTTAGGTCTTCTGCCCATTTCTTGATTGGATTGTTTGTTTTTTTAATATTGAGCTGCATGAGCTGTTTATATGTTTTGGAGATTAATCCTTTGTCTGTTGATTCCTTTGCAAATATTTTCTCCCATTCTGAGGGTTGTCTTTTCGTCTTGTTTGTAGTTTCCTTTGCTGTTCAAAAGCTTTTAAGTTTCATTAGGTCCCATTTTTTAATTTTTGTTTTTATTTCCATTACTCTAGGAGGTAGATCTCAAAAAGATCTTGCTGTGATTTATGTCAAAGAGTGTTCTGCCTATATTTTCCTCTAAGAGTTTTATAGTGTCTGGTCTTACATTTAGGTCTCTAATCCATTTTGAGTTAATTTTTGTGTATGGTGTCAGGGAGTGTTCTAATTTCATTCTTTTACATGTAGCTGTCCAGTTTTCCCAGCACCACTTATTGAAGAGACTGTCTTTTCTCCATTGTATATCCTTGCCTCCTTTGTCATAGATTAGTTGACCACAGGTGCATGGGTTTATCTCTGGGCTTCCTATCCTGTTCCATTGATCTATATTTCTGGTTTTGTGCCAGTACCATACTGTCTTGATTACTGTAGCTTTGTAGTATAGTCTGAAGTCAGGGAGTCTGATTCCTCCAGCTCCGTTTTTTTACCTCAAGACTGCTTTGGCTATTCAGGGTCTTTTGTGTCTCCCTACAAATTTTAAGACTTTTTGTTCTAGTTCTGTAAAAAATGCCACTGGTAATTTGATAGGGATTGCATTGAATCTGTAGATTGCTTTGGGTAGTATAGTCATTTTTACAGTATGGATTCTTCCAACCCAAGAACATGGTATACCTCTCCATCTGTTTGTGTCATCTTTGATTTCTTTCATCAGTGTCTTACAGTTTTCTGAGTACAGGTCTTTTACCTCCTTAGGTAGGTTTATTCCTAGGTATTTTGTTCTTTTTATTTCAGTGGTGAATGGGATTGTTCCCTTAATTTCTCTTTCTGATCTTTCGTTGTTAGTGTATAGGAATGCAAGCAATTTCTGTGCATTAATTTTGTATCCTGCAACTTTACCGAATTCATTGATTAGCTCTAGTAGTTTTCTGGTGGCATCTTTAGGATTCTCTGTATAGTATCACGTCATCTGCAAACAGTGACAGTTTTACTTCTTCTTTTGCAATTTGTATTCCTTTTATTTCTTTTTCTTCTCTGATTGCCGTGGCTAGCACTTCCGAAACGATGTTGAATAATACTGGCGAGGATGGACATCCTTGTCACGTTCATTATCTTAGAGGAAATGCTTTCAGTTTTTCACCATTGAGAATGATGTTTGCTGTGGGTTTGTCGTATATGGCCTTTATTATGTTGAGGTAGGTTTCCTCTCTGCCCACTTTCTGGAGAGTTTTTATCATAAATATGTGTTGAATTTTGTCAAAAGCTTTTTCTGCATCTATTGAGATGATCATATGTTTTTTATTCAGTTTGTTAATATGGTGTATCACATTGGTTGATTTGTGTGTACTGAAGAATCCTTGCATCCTTGGGATAAATCCCACTTGATCATGGTGTATGATCCTTTTAATGTGTTGTTGGATTCTGTTTGCTAATATTTTGTTGAGGATTTTTGCATCTGTATTCGTCAGTGATATTGGTCTGTAATTTCCTTCTCCTGTAGTATCTCTGTCTGGTTTTGGTATCAGGATGATGGCGGCCTCGTAGAGTGAGTTTGGGAGTGTTCCTTCCTCTGCAGTTTTTTGGAAGAGTTTGAGAAGGATGGGTGTTAGCTCTTCTCTAAATGTTTGATAGAATTCACCTGTGAAGCCGTCTGGTCCTGGACTTTTGTTTGTTGGAAGATTTTTAATCACAGTTTCAATTTCATTACTTGCTTGTGATTGGTCTGTTCATATTTTCCATTTCTTCCTGGTTCAGTCTTGGAAGGTTATACCTTGCTAAGAATTTGTCCGTTTCTTCTGGCATAGAGTTGCTTGTAGTAGTCTCTTGTGATGCTTTATATTTCTCCGGTGTCCATTGTAACTTCTCCTTTTTCATTTCTAATTTTACTGATTTGTGTCCTCTCCCTCGTTTTCTTGTTGAGTCTGGCTAAAGGTTTATCAGTTTTGTTTATCTTCTCAGAGAACCAATTTTTAGTTTTATTGATCTGTGCTATAGTTTTCTTTGTTTCTATTTCATTTATTTCTGCTCTGATCTTTATGATTTCTTTCCTTCTACTAACTTTGGGTTTTGTTTGTTCTTCTTTTTCTAGTTCCTTTAGGTGTAAGGTTAGATTGTTTATTTGAGATTTTTCTTGTTTCTTGAGGTAGGCTTGTATTGCTATAAACTTCCCTCTTAGAACTACTTTTGCTGCATCCCATAGGTTTTGGATCATTGTGTTTTCATTGTCATTTGTCTTTAGGTATTTTTTTAATTTCCTCTTTGATTTCTTCAGTGCTCTCTTGGTTATTTAGTAACGTATTGTTTAGCCTCCATGTGTTTGTGTTTTTTTCATTTTTTTTCCCTGTAATTGATTTCTAATCTCATGGTGTTGTGGTTGGAAAAGATGCTTGATATGATTTCAGTTTGCTTAAATTTACTGAGGCTTGATTTGTGACCCAAGATGTGATCTATCCTGGAGAATGTTCTATATGCACGTGAGAAGAAAGTGTAATCTGCTGGTTTTGGATGGAATGTCCTATAAATATCAATTAAATTTGTCTGGTCTATTGTGTCATTTAAAGCTTGTGTTTCCTTATTAATTTTCTGTCTGGATGATCTGTCCATTGGTGCCAGTGAAGTGTTAACGTCCCTCACTATTACTGTTTTACTGTCGATTTCCTCTTTTATACCTGTTAGCAGTTGCCTTATGTATTGAGGTGCTCCCATGTTGGGTGCATATATAATTGTTATATCTTCTTCTTGGATTGATCCCTTGATCATTATGTAGTGTCCTTCCTCATCTCTTGTAACATTCTTTATTTAAAGTCTATTTTATCTGGTATGAATATTGCTACTCCAGCTTTCTTTTGATTTCCATTTGCATGGAATATTCTTTTCCATCCCCTCCCTTTCAGTCTGTATGTGTCCCTAGGTCTGAAGTGGGTCTCTTGTAGACAGCATATATATGGGTCTTGTTCCTGTATCTATTCAGTGAGCCTGTGTCTTTTGGTTGGAGCATTTAATCCATTCACGTTTAAGGTAATTATCAATATATATGTTCCTATCACCATTTTCTTAATTGTTATGGGTTTGTTTTTGTAGGTCCTTTTCTTCTCTTGTGTTTCCCACTTAGAGAAGTTCCTTTAGCGTTTGTTGTAGAGCTGGTTTGTTGGTGCTGAATTCTCTTAGCTTTTGCTTGTCTATAAAGCTTTTGATTTCTCCATCAAATCTGAATGAGATCCTTGCCCTGTAGAGTAACCTTGGTTGTAGGTTCTTCCCTTTGATCACTTTAAATACATCATGCCACTCCTTTCTGGGTTGTAGAGTTTCTGCTGAGAAATCAGGTGTTAACCTCATGGGAGTTCCCTTGTATGTTATTGGTCGTTTTTCCCTTGTTGCTTTCAATAATTTTTCTTTGTCTTTAATTTTTGTCAATTTTATTACTATGTATCTCGTTGTGTTTCTCCTTGGGTTTATCCTGGCTGGGACTCTTTGCGCTTCCTGGACTTGGGTGGCTGTTTCCTTTACCATGTTAGGGAAGTTTTCAACTGTAATCTCTTCAGATATTTTTTCGGGTCCTTTCTCTCTCTCTTCTCCTTCTGGGACCCCTATAATGGGAATGTTGTTGTGTTTAATGTTGTCCCAGAGGTCTCTGGCTGTCTTCATTTCTTTTCATTCTTTTTTTCTTTATTCTCTTGCATGGCAGTGAATTCCACAATTCTGTCTTCCAGGTCACTTATCCGTTCTTCTGCCTCAGTTATTCTGCTATTGATTCCTTGTAGTTTTCATTTCAGTTATTGTATTGTTCATCTCTGTTTGTTTGTTCTTTAATTCTTCCAGGTCTTTGTTAAACATTTCTTACATCTTCTTGATCTTTGCCTCCATTCTTTTTCCGAGGTCCTGGATCATCGTCACTATCATTATTCTGAATTCTTTTTCTGGAAGGTTGCCTATCTCCACTTCATTTAGTTGTTTTTCTGGGGTTTTATCTTGTTTCTTCATCTGGTACATAGTCCTCTGCCTTTTCATTTTGTCTGTCTTTCTGCGAATATGATTTTCCCTCCACAGGTTACAGAGTTGTAGTTCTTCTTGCTTCTGCTGTCTGCCCTCTGGTGGATGAGGCTATCTAAGAGGCTTGTGCAAGCTTCCTGATGGGAGAGACTGGTGGTGGGTAGAGCTGGGTGTTGCTTTGTTGGGCAGAGCTCAGTAAAACTTTAATCCACTTGTCTGCTGATGGATGGGGTTGGGTTCCCTCCCTGTTGCTTGTTTAGCCTGAGGCGACCCAGCACTGGAGCCTACTGGCTCTTTGGTAGGGCTAATGGTGGACTCTGGGAGGGCTCATGCCAAGGAGTACTTCCCAGAACTTCTGCTGCCAGTGTCCTTGTCCCCACGGTGAGCCATAGCCACCCCCTGCCTCTGCAGGAGACCCTCCAACACTAACAGGTAGGTCTGGTTCAGTCTCCTATGGGGTCACTGCTCCTTCCCCTGGGTCCCGATGCACATACTGCTTTGTGTGTGCCCTCCAAGTGTGGAGTCTCTCTTTCCCCTAGTCCTGTCGAAGTCTTGCAGTCAAAGCCCACTAGGCTTCAAAGCCTGATTCTCTAGGAATTCCTCCTCCCATTGCCGGACCCCCAGTTTGGGAAGCCTGACGTGGGGCTCAGAACCTTCACTCCAGTGGATGGACTTCTGTGGTGTAAATGTTCTCCAGTTTGTGAGTCACCCACCCAGTGGTCATGGGATTTGATTTTATTGTGATTGCACCCCTCCAACTGTCTCATTGCGGCGTCTCCTTTGTCTTTGGATGTGGGGTATCTTTTTTTTTTTAAACATCTTTATCGGAGTATAATTGCTTTACAATGGTGTGTTAGTTTCTGCTGTATGACAAAGTGAATCAGCTATACATATACATATATCCCCGTATCCCCTCCATCTTGCGTCTCCCTCCCACCCTCCCTATCCCACCCCTCTAGGTGGTCACAAAGCACCGAGCTGATCTCCCTGTGCTATGCGGCTGCTTCCCACTAGCTATCTGTTTTACATTTGGTAGTGTATATATGTCCATGCCACTCTCTCACTTCATCCCAGCTTACCCTTCCCCCTCCCCGTGTCCTCAAGTCCATTCTCTATGCCTGCATCTTTATTCCTGTCCTACCCCTAGGTTCATCAGAACCTTTTTTTTTCTTTTTTTTTTTTAGATTCCATATATTTGTGTTAGCATACGGTATTTGTTTTTCTCTTTCTGACTTACTTCACTCTGTATGACACACTCTAGGTCCATCCACCTCAGTACAAATAACTCAGTTTCGTTTCCTTCTATGACTGAGTAATACTCCATTGTATATATGTGCCACATCTTCTTTATCCATTCATCTGTCGTTGGACACTTAGGTTGCTTCCATGTCCTGGCTATTGTAATTAGTGCTGCAATGAACATTGTGGTACATGACTCTTTTTGAATTATGGTTTTCTCAGGGTATATGCCCAGTAGTGGATTGCTGGGTCCTATGGTAATTCTATTTTAGTTCTTTAAGGAACCTCCATACTGTTCTCCATAGTGGCTGTATCAATTTACATTCCCATCAACAGTGTATGTTTCTCCACACCCTCTCCAGCATTTATTGTTGTAGATTTTTTGCTGATGGCCATTCTGACCAGTGTGAGGTGATACCTCATTGTAGTTTTGATTTGCATTTCTCTAATGATTAGTGATGTTGAGCGTCCTTTCATGTGTTTGTTAGCAATCTGTGTGTCTTTTTTGGAGAAATGTCTGTTTAGGTCTTCTGCCCATTTTTGGATTGAGTTGTTTGTTTTTTTGATACTGAGATGCTTGTATATTTCGGAGATTAATCCTTTGTTGGTTGCTTCCTTTGTAAATAGTTTCTCCCGTTCTGAGAGTTCTTTAACTTAACACTGTTTACTTTCCCGTTTATGTTTTACCACTCAGGTACAGAAAAGGAACCTCAGAGTATTTCAGGTTTTCCTCTTCTGGTCTTTATCTGTTGTTATCATGCATTTATTTTACTTTTCCTATGTTATAAGCCTCAACCATTGTTATTTTCATTTAAAGAGGCAAGTATCTTTTTGAAGAGTTTTAAATAATAAGAAAAATAGTCTTTTATATCTATCCATGTAGTTAGTACTTCTGGTAATCTTGATTTCTTTCTGTATATTCATGTTTCTATTTCAGTAATTTTTCTTCTGCCTGAAGGACTTCTTTTAACATTCCTTGTAGTTCAGGTCTGCTGGCAGTGAATTCTTTCAGCATTTGTATGTCTGAAAATGTTTTTATTTACAGCGTATAGAGTCTTGGTTGATAGTTTTTATCTTTCAGTATTTTAATGATGTTACTCTACTGTTTTCTTGCTTACATTATTTTTAGTGAGAAATCTGATGTCATCCTTATCTTTGCTTTTCTGCATATAACATGTCTTTTTTTTCTCTGACTGCTTTTAAGAACTTATTTTTATACTGGTTTTAGTAATTTGTTTATGATGAAATGATATTCCTTGGTGTAGTTTTCTTCATGATTCTTGTGTTTGCGGTTTGTTGAGCTTCTTGTATCTGTGGGTTTACAGTTTTCATCAATTTGGTAATTTTTGACCTTTATTCAGAAGTTGTTTCTGCCTCACCTCTTTTTCTCTTCAGGAATTCCAACTACCCATTTATTATGCTTCTTAAAGTTACCCCACAGTTCACAGATGCTCTTTTCATCTTTTAAAAAATTCTTTTTTCTTTTTGTGTTTCACCTTGCATTGTTTCTATTGCTATGCCTTCAAGTTCACCAAGTTTTTCTTCTGCAGTGTCTAAACATCTGCTAATTGCATCCAGTGTATTTTTCATCTCAGACATTGTAGTTTTCATTTCTTAAAGTTGAGTAGTAAGGCTATTCTGGCACAAGGTTCCAGTGGCATTCTTAAAAGAATGTTTTCAAGGAAGAACCCAAATTAAGGATTCTTTAAAGGGATTTAAAATATCCAGTCGTTAGTTCTTATAGATTAAAAGCCTTTCACATGCGGGAACTAGCATTGTCTATTATAATTGTGATTTTTTTAACCTTAATATTGCTTCCTTTAATGTTTGTCATCCACTTATATTTAGTTTGATACCTATTACTTTTAAAAGTATAACTGCATTCTTTTCAGAATATCTTTATTTAGTTTAGATTCCTTTACTAAATTACATTGACGCATTATTTGGATTTTTGCATTCGTAAATGGCCAAAGTAGTAAACCTTTATAAATAGGCCTTTTCTACGTCTAGTTTAAGAAAATGAGGCTGTAAATTCCTGGAGAATGGGCAGTTATCTTTGGAGTTAGTTGATATTTTAAGCTTATTCCCTTATTAAGTTTTTGCCTTGTCAGAGAGATTTGCTTCATTTATAAATTTTCTTTCTTGCAGAGAAATTGCAGCTCTGAAGATGTAAGAACAAAACCCAAGCAGTAATAATTAATAATTGTTGGAAAATGTTTAAAATATTCTGCTTCTTTGTCTAATATTGGATAGTCATTGGCATTTTGTAACATCTACTGAAGACAATTTATAAGAATTTTGAAATATTTTCTTAGGTAAAAGTGATACAAATAATCCTGGACCTGAAATTAATAAGATTCGGACACCAGAGAAAAAGCCTACAGAATCAAAGCAGGTATGTGGCTTACCTTTAGGGAATGCATTGTTCTGATGGAGTTAGTTTGATCGATCATCTTGGAATCCTGGTATTTTAAAGAAAATTATCTACCTTTTTATGTATATCTTTTATGTGTGTTGTTTCATGAGGATCTGGTGGGTCATGTTGCACTCTCTCCCTCCACCTTTTCTTTGTCTACACTATTTTATTTATCAGAATACTTTTTTCAAATTGTGTTATTTAGCAATAGACTTGAATTCAGAGACTTCCAATGATAAAGTAATAAATGAAGACACAGCTATAGATGTGTTACTAACAATTATCTCAGATTGGGAAGAGCTGTTATAGTGTGAAAGGAAGACTTAACTTCCTCAAGTCCCTCACCTTGTCCTCTCGTCACACCTGCTGTGTGCATCCTTAACTCTTAACCTGTTTGTTCATCTGCTTTTTCTGCTTCTGTGCTCGTGAACCAGTGAGGGAAAATCAAATCATTGGTTGAACTAGTGCCACTGGAAACTCATGCTTTCTGATCTCAGGGAACCTGTGGGGTGCCTCCCCATTTCTTTTGTACGTGCCTGGCTCCCTTTGCCCAGTTTTCTCAGCAGCTCTTCTGATGCCTGCTTACCTTCTACCTGTTATTCTTACGATCAGGGGATGACCTTGCCTTAGAGTGAAATTCATCAGGATTTCACGCTCTTAACTCAGAACTTTAGTCCTCACACTTTTCCTGTGTCCTTGAACATCCTTCTATATCACCGATCTCAGAGGAAGAGTTTCCATTAAGACTTATCTCTCCTCTTCTGGTCACCTCACAGAACTTGTCCCTTCTCTTCATTTATCTTCAGATTCTTTCCAGCTACTCGTTCTTCCTCCTCAGCCTGTAAGTAAATTGATTGATAGACTGTTTTTATAAAAGATACTTTATTTGGCCTTTATTTCCTTTATATAGCTACTGCCTAATTTCTCCTTTTTCCCCTCATCTCTTATTTGTCCCTTAACCAACACAGACTAGCATTAGGCCTTAACATTTCACTGAAACTGTTGAGCTCAAAGTGACCAGGGACTTCCCCGGCGGTCCAGTGGTTAGGACTCCGCACTTTCCCTGCCGTGGGCCTGGGTTCGATCCCTGGTTAGGGAACTAAGATCCTGCAAGTGGTGCAGCCAAAGGAAACAAAACAAAACAAAACAGAACTCAAAGTGACCACATCTTATGAACATGCTGCAGTTGTAGCCTTACTTGACTTTTCTTTGGTATTTGGCACTATTTTCTACCTCTTTCTTCTTGACCATCTTGTTTCTTTTGGTTTCTTTGACACACATTTCTACTTATCACAACTCTTTCTACATGATCTTCTGTCTCTTTTATAATTTCCTGTCCACCCCTTCCCATCTGTCCCTAGGCCTTAAGTTGGGGTTTCCCAGGGTTCTGTCATGGTCCCGTATAGCTCTCTCTGCATTCTGTGCTTTCTTACCATAAACTAGTCCAATTCCACAATTTCCATTACTTGCTCCCTGATGGTGACTTCCGAATCTGTAAAGCCTCAGGCTGGCTTTAAGCAACTGTTCTCTGTATTCAGGTACTTATGCCTCAGAAGCAGCCCTGACCCACAGTTTATACAACTGGAAGGGCTCAGTACCCACTGGAGGAGCTGCAGTGCCAATTAGGCAGCCAGGGGAGCTTGCTGATAGAGTAAGAGGGAAGCAGCAGTGAGAGTAGGCGTCCTGTGTGTTTGGGAACGGGTGCAGAGAGAAAGCAGAGGGCGTGGGGGGCGGTACAGCAGCAGCACCGGTAGTCAGAGGGCCAGGGTTAGGGGTAGGACAGACCCAAGCGGGAGAGTCTTAGGTGCTGTCAGAGCAGCTGAAGCCAAGACAGCCAAACGTCTCTCACGTCCTTCTTTAAAATTTTCTGTTGTGGTCTTTCCCTGTTAGGGGACTAGGCAACCTGATAGACATGTTTCATTTTCTTTTCCACCCTGATGCTTCGTCCTGGGGCCTAGGGGGAAAATGTCCTAGCTCTCCTTGACTCAGGATTAAGAGGAAAGCAATAGAGGAGAATCTAATTCTGATAATATTAGAGTCAGACTCCTTCAGACTTTACAGTCATCTCCCCTGCTTAGCCTGTTGTAGTATCGTAGAGGAGCACAGTCTTGATCTAAATTTCTGCGACACTGGCCCAGCTTCTTGTCCAGCTCAAAGTCAGAAGTGAAGAAGGCAATTGAAACATCAGCTTATCCACAGACACAACCTTGACATCTAATCATGGTCACCCTCATGCAATCAGCGTGTGCCTGTCAACAGTATCTTCTGGAGAAAGGTGTATCTCAGCTGAAATGTCGCTTCAGTCATTAAAAAGATGAAGATTTATAGGGGAAAATGTTTGTTGATAAAGAGCCTTAATCAGGTTCTGAGACAGTTGAAGAGCAGGCATTGCAGCTGCCTGGGAGCTGCAGAGTTACCATCCATCTCATTTCATTTCTGAGATAATTTATACATACCCAGTAGTCTTCAGGGTCTTATTGGCCAGATTTAACCTTGGTCCATTTGAGCTAGACATGAGGATGCTCTTGGGGCATGACTGGCACATCACAGCCATCTGTGGCAATAGCTTGGTTGCTGGGTTACCCCAGCTTCAATGCAGGAACAAACTGCTTGTTCTGTCTTCTTGAGAGTGGTCAGTTTCATGTCACTTAAGATCAGACTTGTGTTTCAGAAGGATGACAGCACTCCCTAGCTTAAAAACCTTTGGTAGCTTGCCACAGTTTACAGGATTAAGAACATGTTTATTCTCAGTATTGACTCATTCAGGGTCTCGTGTAATTGGGCTTCTGCAGTTTCATCTGATTTCAAGAAGGGGAAGATTCGCATGTAAGTCCCGTTGTAGCTCTGTGTGCACAGAACTTCTCGTCTCAAATCTGCTTCGGTGTATAAGCTGTTACCTTTATCTAGTATGTGCTTCCCTCATACTAGATTAAAAAACTCCAGCTTTTTATGCAAGATTATCATTATCTCCATGAAGTCACCTTTAATTTTCTCAGGCTCCAGGATGTCATCTCACGTCCTCTTACAACACCTCTAATGTTATGTTTACACGTTGGTATCCTCTACTGGACTCTAAGCCAGAGCTTAGAGCTTAGCAGACTTGTTTTGTGAAAGGCCCGATACTAAATTTTCAGGCCTTGTGGGCCGTGTGGTTTCTGTTGCAGCCGCTCACCTCTGCCATTGTAGTGAGGAAGCAGCCGTAGACAGTGTGTCAACTTGCACAACTGTGGCTGTGTTCCAGTAACACTTTATGCACAGAAATCCGGTGGACTGGAAGTGGCCTGGGGGTCGTAGTTTGCCAACCCCCGCTCTGCACTCCTGGGGGTACAGACTGAGTCTGTTTTTTTATCTCCAGCCCCAGGCACTGGTAGGCCCTCAGTAAGTGTTTGTTGAAGGAATAATGGCAAAAATTGACAGCCAAGCTTTTAATGCAGAGGTGATATAGTACTTTTTTTGTTGTTCACTTCAAAGTTATTTAGACTGAGACTTTTTTTATATTAATATAGATACGTTTGAGGAAGAGATGTATAAAAACAATAAAATCAGAAGGAAAGAACACATTTTAATGATTTATATCAGAAGGAAGTAAATGGTTATCTTTCCAAGGAAGAAAGTGTGAAAATAATGTTTTTAAAGGCATTAAAGTGGATATGCTAATAAAATAGTAGTATCTTTCCTTGTGACTCACATTTAATATGTGGGTTTTTTTCTGTTTCATCGTTCCTAATTTAAAGAATATTCCCTCGTTTGATTGTCAGAAAGTGATTTATTGGGCCCCCAGCGCTCCTGCTATTACAGATAAGAATGGATCATATCTTTTAGATGTGCTAGGGGTGGGAAAAGGTGGTGAACCACAGGACTTAGATCTTCCTCAGCTAAAAAATCCTTCTTCTTTTTTTTAGATGGATTTGGAATCAAATCCACAGAACAGAAGTCCTGAATCACGTCCTGGTGTTGTTTATCCCAAATTTCATCGCAAAGACAATCTCAACCCAAGACACATAAATCTCCCTGTTCCTGCTCCCCATGCGCAGTATGCAGTCCCCAGTCGCCATTTTCATCCACTTCCCCAGCTGCCAAGACCGCCGTTTGCAATTCCACAGCCGCACGCCTTGTCACATCAGCAGCAGAATAATTTGCCTGAACAACCAAATCAAATGCCGCCCCCCCCGAATCAGGGAGTCCCGCAGCAGAATCCGCTGGGCCAGCCGCCGCCTCAGCTCTCTGCTGCCTGTCAGGCAGGCCCCAACAGTGCTTTTTTTAATACTCCGGTTTCTCATCGACCACAGTCCCCTCCTGCAGAGGCTGCACTTCCTGAGCAGCAGCCCCCTCCCATGCTGCAGGGGGGCCACAGTCCTCTGCGAGCCATTGCGCAGCCCGGCCCCATTCTTCCTTCACATCTGAATAACTTCACTGACGAGAACCCCCCAGGACTGCCTGTAGGAGAGGCTTTCGGTGAGTTCTCTGATCGCTGCTGGATGTGACAAACTCAGAGATGATTTACTCAGATGACATTGCTGTACAATATTTCTTGAGTCAGGATTGGTTCATTTCTTCAAATAACGCCAGCAAAAGAATCAATCAGTTAGTGTGGTAATCAGAATCTAGTTCCAAATGCTATATAATACTAAGCATCCAGCTGATGTCAGGTTATGTCGTAATGTAGGTAAGGAAGAACCATCATCATCACCATAACTTGAGTTACTGGCAAGTTAAGAAAACATATGCTTTCTCCAAAACTCAAATTGTAGCCGTTTCTTTCTGGAGAATATCTGGTTGTAAAAACTCTTGAAAGAATTAACTTGAAACCCTAAATGCTGAAAACATAAACTTCGCACCAATGTTTCTACAGATCGTGTGCATGGGAGTGTGGCTCTGGAAGCATTACGGCAGCAGCAGGTGCGGTTACAGCAGTGGAGTGAGCATCACGCCTATCTCAGCCAGGGCAGTGTTCCTTACCCACACCATCACCATCCTCACCCTCACCCTCACCTCCAGCATCTTCCCCAGCCGCCCATTGGATTACATCAGCCACCAGTGAGAGCAGACTGGAAGCTCCCCAGCAGCGCCGAAGATGAAGCAGAAACAGCTGACTCAAGGTATCCCAGCAGACTGACACGAGCCCCTACTGTTGTCCTTCTTGAGTGGTGTCCTTTTAGCCTCAGACTGGAATATTGTCCCAAAGAAATTGGATGCCGGCCTTCTAGGTACATTGCTCCACAGTTCTGTCGATTGACTCTAAAATATAGAGCATCTTTTGAGAAGTAACTCTTCTGAAAATCTAGGCATGGACCACCCGCTGTGGCTCGTAAGTTAATGTGGCCTCTTGCTTTGCAGCCCTTCTGAAAGAAACGTACCATCACTGTGCGTGGTTTTTTCATAGTCATAATGCAAAGAGGACAGGATTAAATTAGAGGTTAAAAGTTAAAAATTATAAATTTATCATCAATATGTTTTTTTCTAGTAGCACGAAATTCTACCGTCTTTTAAGTATAGATGTTTGAGTGTTCAGTCCTCATTCTAAACTTGTTTTTATGGTGTCATGTGAATGCATTGAAGTGTTTCCTAATCCCTTCTGAATAAGAGCCACCATTATGGTGACCTTTTACAGCCGTTAGTTGCCAAAGGCATGGTAAAGACCAGGACAGCTGTTTTTACCACCAAGGGAAAAGAGAGAAATCAGATACTTGGGCATATTTAGCGTCTTCAGCTCAGCACCTATGAGTGTTAATGCTTCCTGCTCTTGAGATGAATTAACGTTAGTTCTGATTAAGTAGTATGCTGTTGTTTGTAAAAATTACACATGTAGTTGATTAAGCTCTCCTTAATGTGATGAAGCTTTTCTTTTGTTTTCTCCTCCTCATATTTCATCGTCCTTATGTAGGTTTCAGGACTTAATCAGAGAACTGTCTAATCGTGATCAAAGTGAAACACGGGAACTAGCTGAGATGCCGCCACCTCAATCAAGACTTTTGCAATATAGACAAATTCAGACCAGGAGCCCACCAGCAGTCCCCTCGCCCCCGTCCGGTGCAGACCACAGTACCCACTTTTCCAACTTCAGTGACAGCAGCAGAGACCTCGAAGTAGCCAGCAACCCAGCATTTCCACAGCGCCTGCCGCCGCAGCTGTTCAATTCGCCTTTCTCGTTGCCGTCTGAACACCTCGCCCCTCCTCCCTTGAAATGCCTGGCACCTGATGGAGCATGGACTTTTGCCAACTTACAGCAGAATCGCCTGATGGGGCCGGGTTTTCCCTATGGCCTACCTCCACTGCCGCCCAGGCCACCGCAGACCCCTTTTGTGCACATGCAGAGCCATCAGCCTGCTGTCAGCCAAGAGCCCTTCCACCCGCTGTCGGCTCGCACGGTGTCGTCCTCTTCGCTCCCCAGCTTAGAAGAGGTAAAATGTCTTTCTTCTGCGCTTCTCCTTTCAGGATCGTTGATTGTGAAAAAGATCAATATTTGTTGGTTTGATGGTGACGGTGGACAGATCTTAACTATATTTAATAGTCTTGTAAAGATAAGATTTTCTTGCAACTTGTTTATTTTTCAGCTTCATTTTAAAGAGTTGTTTATTTTTTTATTGAAGTCTAGTTGGTTTACAGTATTGTGTTAGTTTCAGGTGTACAGCAAAGTGATTCAGTTATATATATATATTTTTTCAGGTTATTTTCCATTGTAGGTTATTATGAGATATTGAATACTATTCCCTGTTATACAGCAAATCTTTGTTGCTTATCTGTTTTATTTATAGTATTCTGTATCGGTTAATCCCATACTCCCAACTTATCCCTTCCCCCTCTCCCTTTCCCTTTTGGTAAACCATAAGTTTATTTTCTATGTCTATGTGTCTGTTTCTGTTTTGTGTATAGATTCATCTGTATTATTTTGTAGATTCCACACGTAAGTGGTACCATGGGATATTTGTCTTTCTCTGTCTGACTTACTTCACCTAGTATGATATTCTCTAGGTCCATCCATGTTGCTACAAATGGCAATATTTCATTCTTTTTTATGTCTGAGAAATATTTCATTGTGTGTATAGATGTGTGTGTGTGTGTGTGTGTGCATGTATGTATGTATGTATGTGTGTATATATATATATATATACTGCATCTTCTTTATCCATTCATCTGTTGATTGACAGGTTGTTGTTTCCGTGTCTTGGCTATTGTAAACAGTGCTGCTATGAACACTGGGGGTGCATGTATCTTTTCAAATTAGAGTATTTGTCTTTTCTGGATATATGCCCAGGAGTGAAATTGCTCAATCATACGGTAGCTCTATTTTTAGTTTCTTAAAGAACCTCCACACTGTTTTCCACAGTGGCTGCACCAACTTAAACATTCCCACAAACAGTGTGGGAGGGTAACTGTATCTCCACACCCTCTCCAGCATATTTATTATTTGTAGACTTTTTGATGATGGCCAATCTGACCAGTGTGAGGTGATACCTCACTGTGGGTTTGATTTGCATTTCTCTGATAATTAGCAATGTTGAGCATCTTCTCGTGTGCTTTTTGGCCATCCGTATGTCTTCTTTAGAGAGGTGTCTGTTTAGGTCTTCTGCCCATTTTTTGATTGGGTTGTTTGTTTTCTTGATACTGAGTTGTATGAGTCATTTGTGTATTTTGGAAATTAACCCCTTGTCGGTCAGGTCGTTTGCAAATATTTTTTTCCATTCCTTAGGTTGTCTTTTCGTTTTGTCGATGGTTTCCTTTGCTGTGCAAAAGCTTTTAAGTTTGATTAGGTCCCACTTGTTTATTTTTGCTTTTATTTCTTTCGCCTTGAGAGATTGGTCTGAGAATATACTGCTGTGGTTTATACTCAAAAATGTTTGGCTGTGTTCTCGTCTAGGAGTTGTTTGGTGCCATGTCTTATATTTAGGTCTTTAAACCATTTTGAGTATATTTTTGTGTATGGTGTGATGAGGGAGTGTTCTAATTTCATTGATTTCCCTGAGGCTGTTCTTGGAGCTTATTTGAATTTTCCCCTTTTATTACGCTAATTCAGGCTTTGTAGAATGGTCATTGTTACAACCTGAAGCCTTTTATTGCTGTTTTAGAACACTTAACATCTGACTGACTTGAGGAGGCTATTCATTCAAGAAGCTTCATCCTGTCTGATCTGGGGAAATGGTTTTTAGTGGCTCATCTTTTTACTTACATTATATTTGTTAATTACAAATTTGTTCATTAAGGTTTTCCATAGATGTTGGTTTTCTCAGCCAGTGGTCAGTTGCAAGGGCTGTGCTCTTTCTCCTGTCGTTCATCCTGGTGTTTTCTTAGACTGGGGCAGTTAATACACAATGACACTGATTCCCAAATATCAGAATTTGCAGTCTTCAACGTAGAATTGACTCTGCTAAACTAAGCAATCCAGGGTAAACTGAATTATACTTCGGTATTGCTAAAGAGCATCTTTATGGACCTTCACTGATATAAAAATCTTAGTAATTCTAGGTTATAAAATTTCAAAAATGGTACATTCGGTGTGGACTATAAAAATGTTGTCTAGCTGTTCCTGTTAAGCTTACAGTGATTAAAGGTAAGAATGTGTAAAGCTCGTGTGGTCATTATCAATCACAGATGTCTTCTTAAAGCAGGGTAAACACTTTGAATTTTGAGATATGAAAAATATTTTTTTGACATTAGCTTCATTTTGTCAGTTCCTTAGTGATTTCTAAAGGCTTTAGAAATAATTTATTCATGTTTTGCAAATTTTCTGCTACAGATGCTGATTAAAAAGTCAAGTTTCATAGGGAAGCTTCTATATCTTATTTGTAAGGTTTTGGAGGTAATTTGTTCAAATTGTTCCAGTATTCATTGATTGGCTCATCATTGATTGGCTCATTCTTATCACATATAATTTGCAATATTTTCTCTCATTTTGTGGACTGTCTTTTCCCCCTCTTGAGAGTATCCTTTGATGCACAAAAGTTTTTAATTTAGATAAGGTCCAATTTATCTGTTTTCTCTTTGGTCGTTCTGCTTCTGGTGTCATGTCTAAGAAACTGTTGTCTAATCCAAGATCACAAACATTTACATCTACCTTTCCTAGTTTTAGTTCTTATATTTAATTCTTTGATCCATTTTGAGTTAATTTTTGTACATTTTATGAGGTATGTGTCTAATTCATTATTTTGCATGTGGTTGTTCAGTTTTCTTTGCACTATTTATTGAAAAGACCATTCTTTCTCCATTTTATGGTCTTGGCAACCTTGTCAAAAAAATCAACTGACCACAGACCTATGGGTTTATTTCTGGACTCTAAATTCTCTTCCTTGATCTATATATGTCCTCATGCAATACCATGCTGGCTTGTATACTGTAGCTTTGTAGTGAGTTCTGTATTTGGAAGTATGAGTCTTTGGTACTTGGTTTTTCTGTTTCAAGATTGTTTTGGCTATTCTGGGTCCCTTGAATTACCATATGGAATTTAGGGTTAGTTTGTCAGTTTTTGCAAAAAAAATCTAGCTGGGATTTTAAAAGGGATTGCATTAAATTTGTAGATGAACTTGGGAAGTATTGCCATCTTAACAATATAAAGTCTTCTGGTTCCTGAACATGGTACCTTTCCACTTATTTAGGTCTTTTAAAATTTCTTTCAACAGTATTTTGTAGTTTTCCAATTATAAGTCTTACACTTCTTTTGTTAAATTTATTCCAAAGTATCATATTATTTTTTGTGCTATGGTACATGGAATTGTTTTCTTAGTTTCATTTTTTGGATTGTTCACTGCTAGTGTTTAGAAGTGCAATTGATTGTATGTCTGCAAACTTGCAGAACTCTTTATTAGCTCTAATAGATTTTTTTTGTGTGAATACCTTAGGATTTTTTATGTAGAAGGTAATGTCATCTGCAAATATAGTTTTGTTCTTTCCTTCCAATCTAGATGTCTTTTATTTCTTTTTCTTGCCTAATTGCCTGGCCAGAACTTCTAGTATAATGTTTAGGGTACATTGTTGGCAAAATTAGAGGAAGACAAGCATTTCTGGCGTGAGTTTTCCAAATTTCCTTCTGTTACTGATTTCTAATTTCACTCCATGTGGTTGGAGAACTTACTTTGTATAATTCTAATCTTTTAAAATTTATTGAGACTTGTTGTATGGCCTATCCTGGAGAATGTTTCCGGTACACTGGGGAAGAATGTATATCTTGCTCTTGTTGGGTGGCATGTTCTATAGATACGTTAGGTCTATTTGGTTTATATTGTTCAAATTTTCTCTTTCCTTTGGGTCTGCTGTCTAGGTTTTATATCCGTTATCAAAAGTAGGATGTTGAAGTCTCCAAATATTATTGTTAAATTGTGTAGTTCTCCTTTTAATTCTGTCAGTTTATGCTTCATGTATTTTGGGGTTCTGTCCTTAGGTTTATGTATGTTTATAATTGTTAAATCTCCTTGTCTACCTTTTATCATTATATGATATCCTTTCTCTCTCATAACAATTTTTGTCTTCAAGTATGTTTTTTTCTGATATTTGTATAGCCACCCCAGCTCTCTTTTGGTTACCATTTGCATGGAATGTCTTTTCTCATCCTTTTGCCTTTTGATTTTGTTGTCATTTGTTTGTTTAGTGATTTTTCTGAACTAATTTTTCAAATTTAAAGTTAATTTTTAAATTTTGAACTAATTTTTTAAAGTCAGTATTTGTTGTGTGTGGCCTCTGAAGTTTTTCTTCCATGGGCTTAATGATCAACTAGCCATTGCCCAGAGGTTTCCTTAACCACCCCGTTCCAAAAACATTGCCCAGTTTTTGCAGAGGCGCCTGTGTGTACGTGTGTTTGCGCACACCTTCCGTACCCGGCCAGGCAGTTTACACCTCTGCCTCAGCTTTAACTTCCTGCTTCTCCAGCCTCCAGATCAGCCAGAGGTGAGAACTTTTCTGGCCTTTCCTGAGCACGTGCACAGCATGTGTGTGGTCTTCTAGATTCCCAGGGAGGAACAGGTCGGAGCTATTCGAAGTCTTTATTCCCTAAAGTATCTTATAACCCAGCCTTTCCTCCAAAGCTTTTTGTTAGTCTGTTGTTTGGTCCAACTGCTATCCATTGCTTCAGGCAGCAGCAACTAAAACATCGGCCTTGTAAGTATTTTCAGTATGGCCCCTTCAGCACTGGTTGAGTTCTGAGTTAGATAAGAGTCAAGTGTTGTTTTGTACCAGACAGGTGAAAACAAATAATTACAGCTCTTTGACAGTGAGGCCCCTTCTGCTCTGATAGTAGTGCTGGAAACGCAGGGTCTTATTTTCAAGGCTACCACTCAGCTGGAGAAGCAGGGGCATGGGCCTGTGGGAAATGAAAATACTGCAAATCTTGCTCTTCTTACTGAAATTTTCTCGTTTCTCTTGATTAAGTGCTCCTCTGGTTGCTGCAAGCTTTAGTTTCCTAAATTCCAAGAAAGTTGATTGTGACGGTTTTTGTCAGTTTTTCCATTGCTTTTATGGAGTTCCTCGTTCCACCATTTTTACTGATAACTCTTGTGATATTTTGATCTAACCAGTAGAATGAGTTCATAATGTTTGGGGGAAATAACATGCCACAGTTTTTATAAGGTTTTATAAAGTTTTGTACTTTGCTAAATAATGTTGGATACTGAATAGTGTACTTTTAATCGTTGCTCTATTTAAATGTTTCTTAGTTTTGGAATTTAAGTTCTCTGTACCTTCGCGCTCTTAACATTTGTTATTACTGTTTAGCTGTGAGTACATGAATAAGTACCTTCAATTGTCAGTGGGTTCTTAGAGTGCAATTACTTTTGCAAAAACATTTGGTCACCTTTGTTTTGATGCATGAGATTCACAAATGATGACTGACTTGCAACACTGAAGAAAATACCTTGACAAGGGAAATATTATTTTTACCACATTTACAGGATTTGACGTTTTCAGTACATTAGGATAACTTCTGTCTGTTATGTTGTACAAAACGATTTTGCATGAATCATCTCACAGAATGAATGGTTTATATGTTTGCTGTTTATTTCCAACCTTTTAAAATAATTTCCTTAACATTAACAATACAGAAAAATGTGTTATTTCCCTACCAACTGTTAATTCTTTCATTGCTAGAAACCTTGGTAGATGAAGCTTATGTTGGATGAAAACATCTAGATGTTAGCTTAACAGTTAACTTGAACAGATATGGTTTTTCATGTTGTGTTTCATTAGTTTTCTCTTTTTTTTAATAATAATTTTGATTTTCTTTTGACAAATGATATACCTGGTCAGCATGGAAAATGTGGAAGTTAGAGAAATTATTCCTCATTTCACTATACCAGGATAGCTCCTGTAATGTCGGGGAGGAAGAAATTTCCTCTACCCTTCTAGGTTCTTCTGGCTGGTCTGAGAATTAAATTGACATGAGACAGCTTAATAGGAGAAAATCAAACAAAGTTTAATATCATCTATACATGGGAGAGACCCAGGAAAACTGAGTAACTCACCAAAATGGTCAAAGCCCTCACCTTAAATACCATCTTCAGCTAAGACAGAAGGATGTGGGGTGGTGGTTGGAGTTCAGAGTGCAGGAAGGCAGTTGGCTTGGAGACGGAAAGTCAAGTGTGTGGTTTGCTGCCAGTGCAGCCAGTGGGACCCAGAGAGGAATTTTAACAAACAGGCTTTTCTGGGTTCCTCCCTGTCTAGACACTTAGTTCGCACTATAGTGATCTCTGGCGACAGCTCCCTTCCTGGAACAGGTCCTCTATCTGGATTCTTTTAGGCAGTTAGCGGGAAGGTCAGAGGTTCTTCCTGAGTCTTTTGGGCCTTAAAAACGATCAGCCGAAATTAATCCTCAAGCCAGAGAGACATTTTGGGATAGCCAATTTTGCTCACCTACAGCAGCAGATAGCTCTTCATAGCATTCACAGGTGAGAACATGTGGCTGTCATGGAGGGGTATTACTTGTTGGAGACGTGAAACAATTTTTTTCCCTCATTGCTGTGCTCAGTTATATCGCCCCATCAAACCTTTCTTTCTACCAGGTCAGGATCCCTAAATGTGATCTTGATCCTATTCAGTGGCACTTCTTGCTACTTAAAATTTTTAGAGTCTTCTCATTTAGATGCTTCAGGCATCAATCCATGGATTTTCCGTACCTACCTCAAAAGCCCGGGCCCTCAGCTGCTTGCATGAAGCTAGGGCTCTGTGGTTTGGTTGTAGCGCCTGCACCCTCTCCCACTCTGGTTCTTTACTGATGTGATGAGAGAAGGAGAACAAAGAGCAGAGGTGCCTTCCTTACCTGGACCAGGTTACAGACCATTCCTGATTGGAAATAGATTGATAATTGCTCCAATTTGATTTCACATTTCAGTGTAAGCTTGAGGTTATGATTTAATTTTCTCCAAATATTTAGCCAGTTGTTTTCATGCTCTTTATTAAATGATTGCATACTCACTAGGTAGAATAGTAGTTTTCTTGTCAAATACTAAATTCTTTATAATACCACTGTATCACATTTGTGTTTCAACTCACTGCTGTTGGGGGAGGGGGAGATGAAATGCAAGGAGCAGCAATAGAAGTTATCTCTTGGCTTCTGAACGTCCAAGGATTCAGTTTCTAGTAATTTGGGCATGATTTGGGATTTTTTCAAGGGTAATTTTGATCTGAATAAGGTTTTTCATTTTGCATGATAACTTTACAATCTCATCTCCGAGTAAGATGCAGTTCTTCAGTATATACTGCAATCTGTTTCTGGACTTTCTATTTTTCTCCTCATCTGTCCATATGTTTCTGTACCAGAATTACACTGTTTTAATTTTTGAGACTTTCTGGTATTCTAATTTGATAGTGTGACGTCTCCCTTATTACTTTGTTTTTTTCTTCCGGTTTCGGTTTGGGGAGTGCCGGGGAGAAGAGGTTATTCTCTGGTTTTTCTACTAGAAGTTTAGAATACCTATGTGAACTCCTCTCCCCGAAACGGAAACAAAAACCTTTCTTAGGTTTTAATTTCACTTATATCAAATGGATAGCTTAAATTGGGGGAAATTTTGTCTTTACAAATATTTTAAACCTCTCATTTAGGAACTGTACAGTCTTCAATATTTTAAATTTTTTTTCCTTCTTCCCTCCTTCTCTTCCTTCTTTCTTTGTTTTCTGAGTGTTCCTCTGTAAAATTCTTACTAGTGTTTTCATTTCTGGTTAAATTTATTCTTAGGTTGAGTTTTCCTTGCTTTTTGTTTATGAACAGGACCTTTTTTTTCCCCCCATTATACTTTCCAGTTATTTTATCTTGAGAGATAAATCCTCATTCTTCTTAAGTGGAGATAGTTTTATCACGTTAAAAAACTTTTGTTTAACATAGAGCCAGCAGTGCAGAACACTGGTGCAGAGCAGAGCTTTTGCCATTTAAGAGGTACTTTGCCATGAAATAATAGTTTGATTAAAAGTCCTCACTAGTAATAAATGGAAAGTTCCTTTTAAAAGTGTCGTATTGTAAACGTCTCCAAATAAGCATTTGGAGCTGCACATTTTTGTGCTGCGCTGGTGGTACTGTTGTAGTGGCCTTCTAACAAAAACGGAATTCTTGTAAGTCGCTCATTCTGATCAGCTTCCTATAAATCAGCATTTACTTATGCCGTCTTAGAGATGACGAGTAGGCCTCTGTGAGGTATCTGCTTTGAAATAGTTCTGTCTTATGTGTTGCCTTTGAACAAAGACACTTTTTAACCCATCTGTTTATTTTCATTTTTTTCTTTCAAACAGCTAGTTTTGAGGTTAGTTTTCAAAACGATTTTCAGGAAGTACTTGTCCTTCAATACTCAGTGATTTCAATACTATTGTCTAATCATCCTCCCTCTTCCCCGCCAAGTCTCCTTCTATGGAGCAAGGTATTATGGTACAGATGTAGCTTGAAGATTATATTCTTGGCTGATCAACGTAGTCTGCCTGTTCTGACTTGAAAGGTGGATGCATGATGATAGGTCATGATTTATGTTGCATGACCAGCTAGTACTGCTGTCCTCTCAGAAGTGTCTTCTCAGATCGTCACTATGTGGTATCTAATACGCCATCTAATGCATATGACAGAGACAGTGATCAACAAATTAATAAATCAGACCTGTAATTGAAGCATGAGTATGCTTAAATTATCAAAGCTAATCATTTAAATGAGATGCCCTATTTTAATTAAAGGTTCTGGCACCATAGTTAATGAGACTTGGAATTTCCACCAGAGCATTTAGCTCTTCCTTAGTGATTAACTTTGATAGTATAATTATAAATAGAGCCCTAATTCATTAAGTTGCTAACCTTTCCCCCAGTTACTTATTTATACATATACATGTGAATGGCTTGCTAACCTTATACATTAGAGGTGTACCTTATAAAACAGTGGTAAGCAGGTTATGAATTTTTCCTTAAACTGACAACAATCTTTAAAAATAGAAATTCATACATGAGTTTAGTCATTTAGCTTTTTCTTCTTAAATGGCTTTTGAAACTTTAGCATTACACTTTGATTTTTAGAAGGAGATATTAGCAGTGGACTTAGAAAATAATGATCATATGTTTAGCAACATAACAAATTCACAGTTTAAGCATGAAGAATGTTTATAAACACGCAAACATATATGGAGTCCATACTGAACCCAGGACTAAGGATCTCCGGCAGAGGAGAATAAGCCTTTAAGGAATAAATAATGAAATTATTTAAGACCTGAGGACTCTAAAATTAAATTCTGCATGCCAGTCATTGATAGGGTTGCCATCTAGAAGTAAAGGAGCAATCTGCTCGGCAGGAGATGTGGGTAGAAAGAATAGTCTTCTCTTCAGGAAAAAAACTGAGAACTGGGCAAAGGCAACAGGAAACAAAAAGCGGTCAGGAAATAAGAAAAGAAGAAAGAAAATAAAAGGTGAAAAGTATATATATTGAACAGCCTAAGGGCCCACAGGACTGAAGTGTAGGTGGAAATAAAAGGACGTTCTCTGTCAGAAATATGTATGTATTTTTATAGGCAAGGGATCTTTTTCTCAAATTTTTGTTTGCGGGCCCTTCTCTTTCAGTGTACTTCATAGGAGTTTCCCTCTGTGGGGAGAAAATCTGAAATTTTAAACTCATTGCCCATAATGCATTCTATTGTAATCAGTTAGCATGCTCTCTATAGTTTTTTTAATTTAAATAACTTAAATAGGCTTGTATATGTCATAACACTTTAATTATTTTAGCAAATACATCAAATTGTTGATGGCTGTTAAGGTCGGTGATGGATGTTTGGACTTTTTAATAATAAAAAGTTAAGATATATTCTCATTGACAAAGACTTTGATTTTTTGAAGGCTTTAAAGTAAAACTTAGAACTTTGGGATTAGTCAAGGCCTTGAAGATCACTTACTCTGACTCCTCCTTTTAAAAAGAAACTGAGGCAGTGAGATGTTGAAGGACTTAGAGCTCAAGCAGTTACTAATCACAGCAGAGCTGAGACTCCTGACCTCCGGTCTCGCGTTGTTTCTGGAGCATCACACTGTTGTTCATATCCTTATGCCACAAATAAGGTTTACTCCGAGAAAGCAGGAAGTGATTGCAGTTACATGAAGTAGACGTGGCAGGTGGGTGGGTGAGGCCAGGGGTGAGACAAATCATGTTCTTGAGACCAAACAATTAAATCTTCAATTATATGAAGTTCTCCTTTGCGGAGAAGGGGGGGATGGTGGTGGAGAGAGAAGGAGATGGTTCATTTTAGAATTCCGTATTCTTAGAGCTATCCAGTTCTACCTACTAAATGTTTGACAGCTCAGATAATTAACTTGGAGATCTCAAATATCAGAAGATTAACTATAAGGAATTTGTTTCTCAATGTTCTTTAAAAATTATAAACAGAATTCTCTGGCATTACCTTCTTTTTTGAAATTAATTATGATAACTGTGATTCTTCATAGTTGTAATTATTCTTCAGAGTTATCATAGCTATGAGTTGAAGGTAAACTTCTGTGTACTATTTTATTTATGTCAAGCTGACGTATTTTCATCATAAGAGGGATTGTGGTCTATAATTGATAACTTGACTGTTTCACATTCAAGAAGAGTTGACAAGAGCCAGAATGAGTCAAGGTAGCTCAAAATGTCACAGCAGTGAACCTGACATTTCTCTCTTAGATGTAATACTGCATTCCTTCTAGTATCTCCTCTATTACCTTGTGTTTGGATGTAGGAAAAGAACATCGCTTGGTGGGAAAATACTGTTTGCAGAGTGTAAGTGCCCTTGCCTGTGAAATGCTTTCAAATGGTATTTATGTTTATTTAGACCTAAATTGATTTTAATGCACTTTGGTACAAAGTCACGTTCATTTTAGTGTACCTTTCGTTCAAGAAAAACAAAACAAAACCCAGAGATAAATGTACTGTGGTTTTGAAAATTAAGATAAATTTTTGCTTCTATTATGATTGAATCTTATCAACCTAATGTGACATGGACATTTTCAAACTTCTGTTAAGATAATGCATTTTATTTTAAAAATAATTATTTTAAAATAATATAAAAGAAATGGTGGAGAGTGGCATAATTATTTAGGTGAGAGATGATGGTGGTTTGGACTATGATGGAGCAGTAGTAATGGCGAGAAGTAAATTCAAGGTCTGTTTGTAGCTAAGATCTACAGGGATTCCTGATGGATCTGATGTGATGTGAAATGCGGTGAAATAGAACCACCTCTTTCTTGTTTCTGCTAACTACATTTCAGTTGCTCAGCGGCCACGTGTGGCTCAGCGCCGTTTTACTGAACAGTGCAGGTCCCCAGCATCTCCCATGCCACGGAAGGGTCTTTTGGACAGAATTGCTCAACTGAAGGACTCACACCCTTCAGCTCTTTGAAACTGTCTTGTATTATTTCTTTGCTAATTGCCTACCATCTTTTTTTCTCTGTTTCTCACTTCCTGAAGCTTCTGTTGATAAGATGTTAGACTTCCTGGATTCTTCAGATTCTTTCTTCCTCTCACATTTTAATGTTTGTATTTTTCCTGCTGTCTGAGATTTCCTTCATCTTACCTACAGACCCTTCTATCACACTTTACATTTGAGCCCTCAGATTCTTTAATTTCCAAGAGTTCTTCCTTCTCAGGTTTTTCCTTTTTCATAGCATCTTATTTTTGTTTTTATAAATGCAGTGCCTTTTCTGAGGAAACCAATTGAGAGTTTGTTGTTGTTGTTTTGTCTTAGATTTTTAGTAAGAACTAAAAAAGCATTAAAAAAATATTTTTAAAACGTAATTGCTACTTCTTTTTCCTGGGCCCTCCTTTTTTCCTGTTTATCTGTGACCATCTTTTACGCTGGAGACTCCCTTTAAATGTCTGGTAACCCTTGATTATCTGTGTCCCTGAAAAGCAGTTTGGGAGTTTTACGTTTCCTTAATGACTCACTGCCTGGCAGGCTTTTCCCTGGGGACTTTTTAATGCTTGCATCTTCTGGTTGTTGCGGAGGAGTGCAGGGTGAGACTACTTGTTCTCTGTACAGACTTTCAGTTAATCCCCCCCCGTTTTATCCCTTCGTCCTCCCTTCACTTTCCATTGTAGCTTGTGTTTCTGAGGCCCGAGCCTCTCTGGAGTCCTGCAGAGTGGACTGATTCTCCTCTCAACTGGTAGCTCTAACTCCATCCTTCTTCCACAGACAGTCTTCCATGTGTTCCAGAAATGTGTCCTATGTTGATGGCCAGTCATCCAGTCTTGATTGTTATAGATCCTTTATGTTCACTTATTATTATTTTAGTGGAGTCTTGGGCCAGTCTCCACCATTAACTGGGGATCATGCCTTTAAAAACAAAATACAGTTTCAGAAGTTATCAAGTCCTTTTCAATAGATTACATGACATGAACCCATAGACATTACTGTTGCAAACTACAGTTTATCCAACACACATTGCCTGGCTTGCTAATACTGTTTTTAATCTTATAGTGATACTCCTCTCCTAGTTTCTTTCTTCCTAGGTAAGTCGACAAAACTATAGCACATTGCTTTAGACGTAAGATCATAACCTTACTGGGAGCTAAATTGAAGTAAGTTAGTAGAGCCCAAGAGTGTTCTATAGTCAGGAATTTCTTCTTCAAAGCTTGGGGAAATTAAATAGAAAATATGGTATGTGTTCAACATTAAACGTTTAAATCCTTTTGTTGAATACTTATTGAGGACTTTTAGGTTCTAGGCATGGTGTTTAGGTGCCGGGAATACACAAGTGAGTAAGGTCTGATTTCTGCCCCAGAGTCTTTGCGTGTCCCTGACATTTTAATTTAGGTCAAGGTTACATTGCCTCTTCTTGGATCACACAAATCCAGGCCAAAAACATACTTTTAGATTAAAAGAAAAACGTGAGCATCTCCAGAGAATCAATTTTGTTAGTGAACCAATAACCTTCATATTGTATGAAAATTTATAGTTGAACAAGATGTAAAGCGATGGAATTTAGTGGTATTTTAGACAAGTAAATTTGTAAAGTCGTGAAAAATTATTAAATATCCTAGAAATGAGATAAAACTCAGAGAGTACAGACTGATAGTCCGGATTTGTTTTTTTTTAACTTGTTCAGTGGTTTTTTAGAAAATTAAATTTGACTAGTTTGAGTGCCAAGCATGTATTCTTTAGTTTATCACAGCATAACTCCGTATTGTTCAACACCTGGTCTGATTTACATTACACATTTAGGTTATAGACCTGGTCCTACGGGCATTAGAATTTTCCAACTTTAAATGAGTGAAGAAATAAAGTGCAGCTATTAAATATGGTGTAATAAATGAGTTTTCATGACATAAAAAGATATCTGTGATATTTTAGTGAGAAATTACCAGGTTGTGTATATCATTTGAAGTGAAGGTGTGTGTTCATATGCATACAGGGGAGGATGCTCATAATACCTGGTTTTCTACCTTTAGTGATGTTAAGTTGATTAACGTTTATCAGTGATCAGATGACAGCAGTCTGATCCACCAGTTTTAAAAGTTCCCAGCGACCTTCAGATTTAGCAGCTATTGATGACTATTGTTTAGAACTGTTGTTTCATTAGAGATGGCAAAATGGTTTTAAAATTTTAAAATTCTTTTCATTTCTTTTGTATCTGTTTTTCTTCTGTGAAAGGGAACTTCTCCTCACTAAAGGTTTCATTCCTTCAAATCTGGTCTATATAGAAAAAATGAGTAGTTCTTGCCCTTTGTTTTCTTGCCCTAAATTTTCAGAGTAATGGTGCCTTAGCAGGCCCCAGAGATGACCACTCAGGCTCCCCTCACCGTTTTTTCCTTTGGAATATCATCATGAATCAGGTATCATTATATATTTGAGTTTTCAGTTCATTGTAGCCATTCTGCAGTGTGACACACTGTTATGTCTCTGGCCAGTGGGAGCCCCTTCATATTGGTGGCTGTGTTCTTTGACATATTGACAGTGACCTTTGGTAGCTTCCTTGCTTTCAGGCAGGACAAGATGTCTCTAGCTCATCTCGTACATGTTCCGCCCCTGACCAGGAATCAGGTGTTTCTCAGGGCAGCCCTGATGGAGACTGTAGTCTGGTACTGAAGGTGCTCTCTGGTACTGCTTGTCCCTGCTTTTTCACTGGGCAGAGCCGGGAAGTACTTTGTTTTTTGAGAGAAAAATAAATCATGAGTTCATATTGATACTTCCAAGTCAATGAAGGATTAGAGGGTTTTTAATATTTGTGTTTTTCACTTTACACTAGAGATCATTGTTCCTAATAAATGACTGACAGCTAGTTATTTGCTTTATATGTATATACATACACATAGATAAGATATAGACAGATAAGGGGGTGTGTGTAATAGTTTCATAATAACAGCACTGATGTTAAATTAGCAATAAATGCAGTTGAAGACATCTGTGTGGTTCATTTTGTCCTAAGGCTATATCCCATAGATATATTTAGTTAAAATACTGGATTTTAGGGGCTTCCCTGGTGGCGCAGTGGTTGGGAGTCTGCCTGCCGATGCGGGGGACATGGGTTCAAGCCCTGGTCTGGGAGGATCCCACATGCCGCGGAGCAACTAGGCCTGTGAGCCACAATTACTGAACCTGTGCGTCTGGAGCCTGTGCTCCACAACAGGAGAGGCCGCGATAGTGAGAGGCCCGCGCACCACTATGAAGAGTGGCCCCCGCTTGCCACAACTAGAGAAAGCCCTCACACAGAAACAAAGACCCAACACAGCAAAAATAAACAAATAAATGAAATAAAAATAAATAAATAAAATAATAAAATAAAATTAGAGTTTACCAAGCGATCCACCAATTCCATTAAAAAAAAAATAGTGCTTCAGTGAATAGCCTTATGCACACGTCAGAAGGATCTCAAAAACTTTTATTTATGTGATGTTTAAATATCTATCAACAGTTTTTTTAATATAAGCTATCAGTGTTTAAAACTAATAATTTAAAATAAATATCAATTCATTTAAAAATTATAATAATAAACTCATTCCTTGTTAACAAAAATAACTGTATTTTCCAAAACAAAAATGTTTAGTGAAAAGAGTGCCAGTTTTTCAGTTTTGCGAATCTTCTGCAATATGTCATTTTGGTTGACGTATATGAAGAAAACTCTGTCATGCAGATATGTACCTGGAAAAGGGATTTTAAATTTTAATGACCTTTTCAGAAAATTATAGATATTCCCCCTTGATACTACACCAAAACTTGGCAGTTAGTAGTTTCTTAAAGGTTAGTTGCAATATGGAGTCAAAAATTTCACTGTGATGGCCCTGATCACAGCAAAAGCTTATGGGAGCCAGAACTCTGAGGGAGGGGAGCCATCTCTGCTTGGTGGGTCTGTGGTGCCAGGAGGGTGGGGCCAGACCTTGTTGCCTTTTCCTGTCTGTCCTCCTGCCCCTTGGCCCTAGACTCTGCACGCTGTGGGAGTGGGTGGTTTCTGGTCAGAGGACTATCAAGGGGGCTCCCAAGGACCTAGAAATCACCAGGGAGCTCATGGAGAGGAGGAGCTTAAGAAAGTGACTCTGGAATTGTTTATGAATTCGTGGGCCCAGGTCTGATGTACACATGCATGGATCAGATCCTAATTAGCATACCAAAGACATGGAGAACTGAGCTGATGGATAGACCTCTGCCGAGGTCACGGACTGAATCCAGAGTGGCAGACACTCAGTGCAGATCCAGATAGCACCACAAAGGCTTTAAAAACTAAGCTGACTTTGAAACCATAGCCCACAGAAGACAGGTTGGAACTTAACATTACCAGATCAGTTGCCTGCTAAAACAAAAATATCAGTATCAACATTCTCTGTAGGATTTAAACAAACCCAGGGTCTCATGAGTTAATATTTAAAATGTCCATAATGCAATCCAAGCTTACTCAGTATATAAGAAATTATGGAAATCTCAGCTCACACAGGAAGAGCCCATCAACAGGTGCCCGCAGTAAGATGATACAGACCTTGGAATTATCCGAAAACACTTGAAAGCATCTTATTATTAAAATGCTCCAAAGAGCAATCACAGACCTCTTGAAACAAATGTTAAAAAGTCTTAGCAGAGAAAGAGAAGATATTAAAAAACAAAACAAAACCAAGTAGACGTTTTAAAACTGAAAAATGCAATAACCAAAAATTTAAAACTCACTTGATGGTCTCAGTAGCAGAATGGAAATGACAGAGGAGAGAGTCAGTGAACTTGAAGATCAATAGAATTTACCTAATCTGCACTACAGAAAGAACAAGAATTGGATGGGGTGTGGGGGTGGGGAGGAACACAGAGCCTCAGAGGCCTATGGGACAAAAACAGAGGTTGAATATTCAATCTTTTGAATTTCATCAGAGTCCAAGGAGGAGAGGAGAAAAAAATGTGATGCTGAAAAATATCTGACAAAATAATAGCAGAAAACTTCCCAAGTTTGGTGAAAGACGTAAGCCTACAGATTTAAGGAGCAGAGTGAATCCTAAATAGGATAAACCCAAAGAAATTTGCACCTGGGCATATTATAATCAAATGGCTAAAAGCAAAAAGCAAAGAAAATAATCTTGAGAGAAGCCAGAGAAAACACATCTCATTAGAGAACAATAATTCAAATGACTAACGATTTCTCATCAGAAACCATGGAAGCCAGAAGGAAGTGGCAAACATTTTTAAAGTGCTGAAAGAAAAGAACTTTTAACCCAGAAATGTATATGCTGCAAGACTGTCCTTCAGGAATGATGGTAAAATAAAGACATTTACTGATAAAGGAAAACTAAGAGAATTTTTAGCCAGCAGACCTCCTCTAAAAGAATTGTTAAAGGAAGTTCTTCAGACAGAGGGAAAATGATACCAGAAGGAAACTAGGCACATCAGCAATGGAAGTTGAGCAACAGATACAGTAAATATCTGGATAAATATGATAAACTGTTCTCCTTGAGTTCTATCAAAATTCCCAGTTGAGAGCAAAATATATAACATGGTCTGATTGTTTTTCAGTGTATATAGATATAATATATAAAACAACTATAACTATAGCATAAAGAGGAAAAGTAAAGAACCGAATATGGTAATAAGTTTTCTACATCTCAACTGAAGTGATAAAATATAGATTCTAAGCAGATGATGAAAAGTTAAGTATGTATTCCATTATCCCTAGAACACCTATTTAAAAATCATATAAGGAGACACAGAATCACAAAATTAAAATGAAATTACAAAAACATGTTCAAATAGCCCAAAAGAAGGCAGGAAAAGGAAAACAAAGGGACATAAAACAGGAAATGAACAGGAAACAAAAGACATAAGACAACTGACTTAAATCTAAACATATCAGTAATTACATTATATACATGATCTAAACATACCAATTAAAAGTCAGAGATTGTCAGGATGGGTTTTTCAAATAGTTCTAATTATATGCTATCTACAAGAAACGTTAAAAATATAACAGTATAGGTAGTTAAAAGCAAAGGATGGAGAAAGGCATACCATGCAAAGACTAATCAAAAGAAAGCTAGAGTGGCTATATTAGTGTCAGACAAAGTGAACTTCAGAGCATAGGAAGTTATCCAGGAGGGACATTAGTACTGATAAGAGGGTCAGTACATTAAAAGGAAATAACAGTCTTAAGTGTGTATGCGTCTAACAACAGAACTTCAAAATACGTGAAGCAAAATCTAAAAGGAGTAACAGACAAATCCACAATTATAGTTTGAGACTTTGACTCTCCCGTCTCAGTATTTAATAGATCTAATAGACAGGAAATCAGCCAGGATATAGAAAAAGCGAGCAGCATCGTTAACCAACTGCATTTAGTTGACATGTATAGGACACTCCAACCAACAACAGCAGAATATATGATCTTTCCAAGTGCAGATGTCACATTCACCAATAAAATATGTTATCTGACCATAATGGAATTAAACTAGAAATGCATAACCAAAGGATAACCAGAAAATCTCCAAGACTTGGGAATTAAACTGCATATATCTAAATAATAAATGAGTGAAAGAGGAAGTCTCAAGGGAAATTAGAAAATGTCTCAGATCAATAATCTAAGCTTCTATCCCAAGAAATTAGAAAAGGAAGAATAAAATAAATTAAAATCAAGCAGAGGGAAGGGAATAATAAAGATGCATAATAAGGATGAGAACTGAATTCAATAAAAAATGAAAACAAAAATAATAGAGAAAAATCAGTGAAACCCAAAGCCAGTTCTTTGGAAAGATCAATAAAACTGATAAAGCTTGGGCTTCCCTGGTGGCGCAGTGGTTGAGAGTCCGCCTGCCGATGCAGGGGACACGGGTTCGTGCCCCGGTCCGGGAAGATCCCACATGCTGCGTAGTGGCTGGGTCCGTGAGCCATGGCCGTTGGGCCTGCGCGTCCGGAGCCTGTGCTCTGCAACGGGAGAGGCCACAACAGTGAGAGGCCCGCGTACCGCAAAAAAAAAAAAAAAAAAAAAAACTGATAAAGCTTTAGCAAGAGTGACAGAGGAAAGGAGAGAAGCACAAACTACCAATATCAGGCACGAAAGAGGAGATACCACTGAATCCAGTAGACATTAAAAAGGATAACAGTAAAGGAATACTGTGAACAACTCTTTGCATAAAATTCAGCAACTTAGATAAAATGGATCACTTCTCTGAATACCACAAACTACAAAAACTCACTGAAGATTAAATAGATAGCATATGAATAGTCTTATAACTGTTAACAAAATTGAATTTGTAGTTTAAAAACCTGCCAAAGAAGAAATCTGCAGGCCCAGATGGTTCGCTGCTGAATTCCTCCAAACATGTAAAGAAATACCACCAATTTACACAATCTCTTCCAGAGAATGGAGGAGAAGGGCACACTTCTTAACTTACTGTATATGGCTAGCATTACTCTGATACCAAAACTAGACAAAGACAGTACAAGAAAGAGAAAACTACAGACATATCTGTGAACATCACTGCAATATCCTCAACAAAACATTAACAAATTGAATTCAGCAATATATAAAAAAGAACAATACACTACAATCATGTCGGAGCTTATTTCCAGAATGCAAGGCTGGTCCAGTGTTTGAAAATAAATCAATGTAATCCACCATACTAACAGTCTAGGGAGAAAAATCACATGATTATATCAATAGACATCCCCCCCCCCCCGCAAAAAAAAGCCTATACACATTTGACAGAACAGAACATCCACTCATAAAAACTCTTGGCAAACTAGAAGTAGAAGGATATTCCTCAACCTGTTAAAGGGCACCTATAAAAGTCCTACAGCTACCATCATGATTAAGGTAGAGACTGAATGCTGAACGCTTCTAAGATAAGGAAGGAGTTAAGATGTCCACTCTCAACATTCCTGTTCAACGTTATCCTGGAAGTCTTAGCCAGTGCAGTACATCAATAAAAAGAAAAGACACAGAGTTTGGAAAGGCAGAAATAAAACTCTCCCTATTCACAGATGACATGATTGTCAGTGTAGAAAAACCCAAGGAATCTACCCAGAAAACAAACCAACAAAAATTAATTTTGACTAATGTGAATTTAGCAAGGTTTTGAGGTAAAAGGTCAACACAAGTCAATCCCATTTCCATATATTAGCAACATTCAATTGGAAACCAAAATGTAAGAGCAAGTACCATTACAATAGCTCAGAGGAAAATTAAATGCTAGGTGCAAATTAACAAAACCTGTACAGGGTCTGTATGCTGAAAACTACAAAACTGCTAAAAGGTAATTTATTTGGTGTATAAACCATTTCATTCAGTTGTCAGCAAGATTTCTCTGCTTATCCTCAAATTACCTTTGAGGACAGATTCCAAAGTAGCAAATCATATTTTCATGCATCTACCTACATCTGTGTTGTATGAAGTAGGTATACCAGGGGACCATCTATATATTATATTTATATATGTACGTATGTATATTATGTGTGAGTGTGTGTGAGTGTGTGTGTGTGTATACATACACACACACACATATAGATAAATCTTCAACATATCTAATTTTAAGAACATTCAAACAATGCCAAGTTTTGGTTCTTTTTCTAACAGAGGATCAATTGCATTCATAATGTCATTTGAAGTTGTATTTTATACTTAATCTACCCATTCATCTTCGTCAGCAGCTGCTTAGGAGCTGTTATAAACATGTTACACAATACTTCCACAAGTACTGTGCGTGTCAACTGTGTGATTTTTTTGGATTTCAGTTTGGAAGGTATAAATGACACACATTTTTTTTAAAGTTTAATTGAATATTTTCTCCTTTTATATCAGCTTTCCACTGCTTTCTGATTTTTAGTTTTCCTCGTTTAAGCGTTGTGGTTCACATATCTATTCATTGCAAAAAGGGGCTTATAAAGTTAATGCCTGGAATTCGTACGAGTATCACCAGGGAATTTGATTATTATAACCTGTTTTCTGAGGCCATAACAGATTTTAGTTTTGTACTTTAGTATTCACACATAAAGCCTTTTTTTTTTTTTTTTTTTTTTTTGCTGTACGCGGGCCTCTCACTGTTGTGGCCTCTCCCGTTGTGGGGCACAGGCTCCAGATGCACAGGCTCAGCGGCCATGGCTCACGGGCCCAGCCACCCCGCGGCTTGTGGGATCTTCCCGGACCGGGGCAAGAACCCGCATCCCCTGCATCGGCAGGTGGACTCTCAACCACTGCGCCACCAGGGAAGCCCACACATAAAGCCTTTAGAATGTGATCCCCTACAGTTTCTGACTGGGCTGAACACTCAGGTCTTGGTAATAAAAAGAAGCACTTCACTTTGAGTCTAAGAGCTAATCATCTTCATAACAAACCTTGATAAAAAAAGGCACCCTGTACAAGCTGCTGTGACCATTCATTCATTGCCTAGCCATACACAACATAAAGCAGTTTAGGAATGTTGGTTATTCTACTCAACACCATAAGTTAATAACCTTGATGAAGAAATTTCAAATGTGCTGATTAAATTCACAGTTGACACTAGTTAGAATGGTTACTATTCTAGAAAATAGGAATCAAATTTGGAATGATCTTAACCATTGGAAAAAAATACCTTTAAAGCAGAGTAAAACTAAAGATGAATTTAGATACTATACATAAAGACAGAAGAACAATAAAAACATATGAGAAAGGGTATTAATGGGATGGAAGTATTAGCTCTCGCCTTTCTCATCCAGTAGCTAAAACTTTGGAAACGTAGAAATGACCTGGACATCCTCATTTAACAGTGAGAGGTCTCTCCTCCCTCCCCTTCCCGCTTTTCTGCTCAAGGCAGCCAGTCCAGACCCATTCCCTTCCCGTTTGTACCCTTGTGGTTCCGTCCGTGACGACTTTACTCTCACATACTTAGGCCCACAAATTCCCGCATTTCATTGGCCTGACAATATCTGCTTGTGATATCTTATATTCCCCCCAAATCCTGCTATTTCTGTGCCTATCTCTCTCTCTCTTCTTTGTAATCTAATCTCTAGTTCCTGATTTCCAGTTATTTGTAACAACGGTGGTAAAAGAAAGTTTCCTCCCAATCATAATGACCACGAACTGAATAGCAAATCTGTTACTTTGGGGGGAGGGAGAGGGGGCAGTAAAAAGCCAATCCTGTTCTGTCATGTAAGCTCTAACACGGACGCTTATCCATTATGTTACATCAACAGCAAACCTTCCTATGTGCCAAATGCTATGCATGCTGAACTTGCTCAGGTCTCACAGCAGCCCTAAGAGGCAGGCATTGTGGACAGGGAAGCCACATTTACAGATGAAGTTCCCAAGAGGCTAGGTCAATTGCCGAGTGATGCTGCCGGGCTGACTGAACACCTGACTGCTACTCCGTATTGCCTTTGCTTTTAGAACTGAGCCTGAGCATGGCCACAGCAATCGGGCCCGAGAGCTTGGAGGGCACTTAAGTAGCAGTAAAAAATCATGAAATGCTGGCAAATACATCCTGTCGGAGAGTCAAAGAAATTTTGGTTGTGCAAGTGTAGGGAGGGGAAAAACGTTAATTGGGTTTCAAACATACGAAGGATTTGTTGAAGAATAATGAATGTTCCGTTTCAGTCGAAGACTTTCCGAAGGAAGACGTGCAGAGAGGGCGATCGGGAGTACCTCTGTTGGGTGGGAGGAACCCTGTCTTACCATCAGGTCTAAGGAATGACAAACCAGGAGGTTGTGAAGGGCCCATGAGATGAGTCTCAAACGGACGAATGTGTTCAAGATGTTGTGATTCAGTTGATCATGACTGTAATTTCCCCATTTAATTTTGAGCAGATATGCTTCTTCATTGTTATTCTTAATCTAATGTTACCTAAAATGTGGATAGAACTTTAGAACTGAAGACAGGTAGTTCAGCCCCATACTTTACAGACAGGAAAACAGAGTCAGAAATTAGACGTGTGTTGTCATAGGAATACCTGCTAAGGGCCAGAACTGAGTTTTGACCCCAGGTCCCCTGACACCATGTCCACAGCTCAGGCTGCTTTTTGGGGGTTTTGATAGTCACAGAAGAAAGTGTTTTTGAGAATTTCTACTTAATAGAGTGAGACTGCTGTGTGCATAAGAGAGTGGGGTGTAAGTTTTCACTGATTTATGAACTGTCCTTTTTCTTTGTGTAGTATGAACCCAGAGGACCTGGTCGGCCCTTGTACCAAAGAAGAATCTCATCTAGCTCAGTCCAGCCTTGTTCTGAAGAAGTAAGCACTCCTCAAGACAGCCTTGCCCAGTGTAAAGAGCTTCAGGACCATAATAACCAATCTTCTTTCAACTTTTCCTCCCCGGAGTCCTGGGTAAACACCACCTCATCTACCCCCTATCAGAACATTCCGTGCAATGGATCCAGCAGGACAGCTCAGCCCAGAGAGTTGATAGGTAAGACAGGGTTGGGGGTTGCCACAACTGCAGTTTTAACTACTCAGCTCCTGCGTATTTATGGAGTTTTTCTTCTCCCATTCCTTCCATTCGCATTATTATCTTGGAACAGTATTTAATGCTCATAGCTCGCAGGTGTGCCTCAGGATGCACATTAATTTAGGACTCTATTGGTTCCATGTTTATGGTCTGGAAGGTAAGTAGACCTACCCGTATTTGGGAACTGATCATTTTGATCATTTTAACCTGTGAATGCGTGAAAGAAGTAAGGGAACCTAGAATGCATTTCTAAATCAGATCACCTTTGCTTGGGAAAAGCTTGTTTTCTGGATTTTCGTGTTTTCTTCTGGGTTGGGGGCGGCAGTTGGTTAGGTCAATTTCAGTTTTCAAGGATTTACTGTCAATAAAGTTGTTGACAGTTTGCTACACAATAGAGTTTGGCCATAAGAGAAACCAGTAAAGTCTGACATTTTGAGATTTAGAAATCCAGTATTTATTCCTTATATTCTAATGAACTGAGAAATCCAAGTCCAAAGAAGAAAAGAAAGAAGGCATAGGAAGGCCTTGGAATGGATATGGCTGTAAACCTGTGTGCTGGGAAGTCTGAAGTCTTCTTCAGCCTTGAACGCGAGTGCACGTTTATCTTTCCTTTGTTTCCCTCTTTTTTATGTGGAACGTAAAGAATGATACTGTTTGAGTTCTCCGATCTATATAGCCTTCTCTTTGTAGGCTGCAGTCATTTATCTTTGTGAACAAGTCTGTGATCCTCGGTGAATTTCTGCCTTGATAGCATCAACCTTTGTATTTTAAATTAATTTTGTTCATCTTTAGAATGTGAATCCATTGTGCCTGTGACTGACCCATTTTGGAGGATGTTCTTTTTAGAACAGTAGACGTGGTAGGTCAAAAGGCATTAGAAAGGCATTGGTTTCTTTCCTGTCAAGAGACACGGTCATTTTAATCTTTAAACCTTCATTAGTACCTTCTATGGTTAGAGTGTTGTATTTTGCCTGGGACTGCTTTGTCATTTTAAAGGTCTAACAGAAATGCACTCATCATATTTGAATTTCCTGAGAAACATCTAAATTACAAATAAGTGATGAAAATTTGTTACTTCTTAGTTGTTTTGTGTATTATAATTTATTTTAAAGACAACATCATTTCTCCTTTTTTCCTGCCTAAATTTTAAGATAGCTTTTGGCCGAAATCAGTAAAAAGCTGATAAAGTTGAAATTTGCTGAGCAAGTGCCCAGAGCACATGTCATTTATGGTGTCTTCTCCACAAATATAAAATGCTTATTTTCTTCATTGCTAGGAGACAAATAGTATTCTTTCGTTGAAAGTAACACTTAGCTAAGTGTTTAAAAATTAATTCAAAATCACTACTATCCTGAAGCACAGCTTCTTGTTTAACAGTATGTATCTATGTGTGTATTTCTTATTTTATTTTATATTTTATTCTATTTTATATTTTCATTTCATTTTTAGAGGAATGTAGCAATTGCCGGTGGTGAATCAGAAGGAAAATAATCACCACTTGGGGAACTTCTTTCTGAAGTTTGAGACTTATTTCTTGAGTTGAAGGAAACTGTTCATTATTGTATTGGTTTGGAATTTGAAAGAGGTCATGATATGGCCGTATTTTCTCCACAATCACAAGCCTGAGAGCAAAGCTCATGTCTCTGACCTTTTTGAGCTTTGGATTTCCCATTTTGGTACTGATCACCTTGGTAAATGCCTGCCTGCTGAGTGAGGAGATCATGAGAATAGACCCTGTGCGATCGAGGGGGTGATCCAGTCTCACTGCGGGACCTCTGTGTCCTCAGCGAGGGTGGGGATCGTCTCTCCAACACATATGTGTTCGGGTTCTATTCACTTCTCTTGGTGACAAGGCATACTTTATCAAGCATTTTCTTTTTATGCACAGATGAAAATTAAAGATTAGGTAGAGATATGTATTTTGAAAAAAGTCATTGGTTGCCAGATTAGTAAAATTCATAGTTTTAAAGAATAGTTTGTCTTACCAGGAGCATATATGGTAAAGCAAATTGACAGAGATCTTACATTCATGATTAGATAAGCGTGTAGGCATTAGGCTAAACTGCCTCTAAAATATTATTCTGTAAGTATTTATTATTTACTTGAAAACATTCTAAACTCTTATATTGTCATGAAGATGAGAATATGGGTAAATAAGACTTTACAAAGTAAATAAAAATAGTAAGTTTTGAACAGCCAGTAAAATGTTTATTTTGTATATTAGGCAGTACAGGCCACTTTTATATTGAAGTGTTTGTTAAACTAATGCTCTTAAAAACAATTGTTTCATTCACAAAATCAGTGACATTTAGACAGAAAGGTGGTAAACGTTCCAGAAAGCTATTAAATGGCTTAAAATAATTTTGAACAATTTTGTGAATTTTTAAAGTTTTAAAATAATAATATGAAATTAGCATAATGAATCAATGAAATACTAAAACTAAAAAATGAAATATTTTCTCCTTAACTTTACACAAATAGGTAATAAACACAAGGAAAAATGTCCATAAATGTCAGTAATCAAAGACATGTAAAGTAGAACCACAAGATAATTATTTATTTATAAAAGAAGCTGAAGTTAAAAAAAATAGTAACACTAGTGTTGTGATGTAGTAGGGAAATGAGCAAGCATTGTTGGTTGAGTCTAAGTGGGCAGTATTTTCCTGCAGGGAAGCTTGGCCGCAGTTAATCAAAAACTTTCACTGTGTATGTACTGTACGACCCAGCCATTGTACCTCTAGGGCTTTATCCTAAGGGAGCAGTCGTGAATATTTAGGAATATTTATCTATAATAACATTTATCACAGTGTAGAAAAGTGAAAAATTGACTATTATCCATATTTCTAAAAATGAGAGATTACTTTAAAAAGTTATGAAATATCTGCGTTATATGACATCCTTAGGGAAAAAATGCACCAGCAAGTTAAATTAGCTCTGGTGTTTGGAAATATGAATGACTTATTTTCTTCTTTGGCCTTTGTGTAATTTCCAAGTTATCCTCAATGAACATGTATTATGATTTTAATCCAGTCTAATGTTAGTTAAACTTTTAAAAGATTGAAAGCAAAAGCAATGTTTAAAACCAGTTATGATTTGGGGGCCATAAAACTAGTTAGGAAGAGTGGAGTCGAATATTAAAGGACCTTGGAATTCGGCAGATGACAGGAAACGTGAAGTAAAGTCTACAGCAGCTTTCCCCACCTTATTCCTTGTTTCCTTACATATTACAAGAAAAGGTAGTATTTTTAAGAAATTGAATCCAGGTGCTGCTGTTTCTTAGGTTAATAATAGAAGCTGTTTTAACCAGAAGTCTGCATATAGAGCTCATTTTTATTTAAGAAAGAACCTGTTTTTTCCCATTTTCAAACTGTGAGCAGTTAATATAATAAATAGCAAAGTGTGCAATGGCACAAGTTAGTTTTTTGAAGCAAAACCTTCAGACTTGACCTTTAGTTTTATATGTTTAGTTATCACAGTTCACGTAGTTAATTCTTCTTCAAGTGTTTATGAGATGGAGAAGTTCAGTCAGATGTGTTGTGATTGCAGAGTGTTGTGGCAGAAGTTGTCTGTCCTTGTGGCTCTCCTGTCGCTGAGTTCCTGGAGATGAGAACCAGCTGTGACACACTGAACTAGTGAGATGCCTGAGGGTCGCTGGGCTCGCCCTTAAATCGGTGCTACTCTTCTCTGCTTCTAGCTCCGCCCAAGACCGGCAAACCCCCTGAGGATCATCTGAAGCCTGAAAACCTCGAGGGGTCCAGTTCCTTCAATTACAGCGTCCTGCAGCATCTCGGCCAGTTCCCCCCACTCATGCCCAACAAGCAGATCGCGGAGTCGGCCAGCAGCAGCAGCCAGCAGAGCTGTGGAGGCAGCAAGCCCGCCATGTCGTACGCCAGCGCTCTGCGGGCCCCGCCCAAGCCCAGGCCCCCGCCAGAGCAGGCCAAGAAGAGCAGCGACCCTCTGTCTCTGTTCCAGGAACTCAGCCTGGGGAGCTCATCGGGCAGCAATGGCTTTTACTCCTATTTTAAATAATCACTTTTTTTTCCTCCAGGGAGAGTGTTTTCATTCTGTTTGTATCAGTAGAATTAAGATAGCTGGACTTCACCTATAGATGCACAGTTCCCTTTGTTTTAATATTAAGTATGTTCTCAATTGCTTTGCTGCTAGACTTGCAACTAATTTTTTTTTACAGTATACTCCATTATTTTGCATTTTTGACATGAGTCGGAATTTTGACAGCTTTTATGTGGAATAAAAAATATTTTTAAATTTGTGTATTGTTACATATGTTTGCATCAAGCTAGCAGCTAAGAGGTTAATTGTGCAACTATTAAAAAAGGAGAAAAAAAGTTTGTCTAAAATGTATTTAAAAAGAAAAAAAAATTGTAAGTAGCATTTACATTTATTCAGTAATATTACCATACGCTGGGTTTCTGTACCAGAAATGGCCAGTTGATGTACAAATGTATGTTATTTTTGCTTAAATTCATTGAAAATTTTTTTAAAAAAAAAAGGGGTCAGCATCTTCTAAATACTTTAAGTTTTATCAGCTTTTTTTGGTGACAAGATGCTGCATTCTAAAACTTTTATAGTTTTAGACTATGTGTGATGTGCTGTTGTAATCTCCATCCACTGTAGGATAGAGTTAAAGGCATTCTTTGCAGGTGTATTTCATATGCCACTGTTTTTTGTAACATGAAAAAAACAGTGGCATACTTAATTATTTTTTGGACAAGCTACACTTTAAGCTTGTTTTTAATGTTAATTTGATAGTGTGTGTTTTTTTTTTAAACAAATCATGAAGCTGAAAAATTTTTAGGATTGTTGGTGCTTAGTAGACTTGATAACTATTTTAAAAATGCGTGAATTTAGTAACATCTTCTTTTCCTCACTATGCATGTGTAAATGTTCGTAATCTGGCTTCCCCCTCTCCAGTGGTATAAAGAGTTGTGCCGCTTTAAGGTTTTTTTTCCCTCCAGTAAAAATTTTGGTACCTTTATTTGATGTTTACATTAAAATGTGACATTATACATGGCAATTCAAATATTTTGCTAACTGTTTTGTTTGAGGAACATCATTAAAGAAGAAGTATAATGTTTGTCAAAGATGTATCAAAATTCATCAAAATCTGGGGCAAGAAGCTGCCCTTGTTTTCATGTCTTTTGATTCTTCTAAAAGAACCCCACTGAACTTTGTACAAAAATATACAATTTAAACAGCTATCTTAAATATCCTACAGTCTAAACATTGTTTTGAATGAACTTTGGTAAAATCCAAAGAACAACGTTTACCCTCTTAAAACTTGTGGTCTTGTAACGCTTTTGCGACGATGCATGTCCATATTGTTTTCCTGATCTAGTAGTACTACTTTTATACTTCAGAGATATCTTGAAACTACAATATAACCTTTTTAAAAAAAACATAAAATAATAAGGTAAGGTTGGGAAACACTGCAAATCCTGAACGGACCCTCATGATCCGTTCAAAACTAGTTTTCTTCCGGAAGACTGCCTTTGAATAGGCCATCGTCTATTCGCGGTCCATTTTTAAAGCAGAGTTGAAAAGTGGAGGGCAAAGAAAAGCGTCTGCGACGGGAGTTTAGTTGCTGTCAGCCAGCAGTAGTCCCCTGTAAGCCTCGGACAGTTTGGGAGAAGAGAGTGCCTTTAGTTAAAGGCTGTCAAGCTCTTTAAGAGAAGAGAACCTCTTTTTTATTCAGTTCTGTCCTTCTGCCCAGAGTGCAGTTCACTTCTCTGTGGCTTCACGTTACAGGCTGCAGGTCTCTGTGTAAGGCGGCAGATGTAGACGTGTAGACTGCAGACGTGCTAATGGTTAGTATAAATCACAGTTGGAAAACGGAGCCAGCAAGTTAAACAGCACCTCGTTTTCTCTGTAAGATGTCAGATCGCCACGTTTAGTGATGGCAGATTTTACTCAACATAGTCACAAGAAAAGAAGAAAAAGTTTTGCCATATAGCTGTGTATTTCTAACTCTGTGACAAAACTCAAGATACAGCCCAAATGAAAATGAGATCCCCCTGATGTGAGGATGTCGGTGAAGAATAATGTTCTTGTCAGTGATGATTCTCCTCCCCCGAAAATATACAGGACTGCGACGCAAGCCAGGTAAATGGTCGAAAGCATGCTGATCTGACAAAGACAGAACTATCCCATCAGGGCTGTCAGTTAACCCCTTGTCATAAAGTAATTGCCTAATCATCTGTTTTCCATACTTGAACCTTTAAAAAATACCAGTTTTAAAATTATTTATATTTAAATGTGCCCACCCTACCGCCCTTATATATTGATGGAAACTTTGCGTAAGGAAGCTGTTACGTTGTTGTGACTTTGCTGTTCTAAGCAGTTATTTCTAAGAAACTAAAAGTAGTAGCTGCTTCTTAGTCCACTGCTCTGCTGAGAACGTCTGAGTGTTCCTCACTTCCTTATTGTTTCTACAGCCAGTCAAGGATTCGAATGTTTCCATCTCAGCTTTACTTAATGCCATCTTTCCAACTGTGCTTTAAATGTAATGTATACATAATAATATCTTGTAACAGTTTTGAGAAAGTCTTACTGCAAGAATCATTGCAAGTTTCCATTGAAATGTGTGGCTTCTGAGTACCGTTCATCCTGTTGGATATTACTTGGGTAGTGTTAGCAAGTGCCCACGAATCAGACTTAAAAAACAACTTACAGTCGGCCTTCCGTATCTGCGGGTTCCGTGCCCACCGATTCAGCAAAGCATGGATCAAAGATATTTAAAAAAAAAAAAAAAAATTCCAGAAAGTTCCAAAAAGGAGAGCTTTAATTTGCCATGCGTTCGCAACTATTTGCCTAACATTTATATTGAATTAGGTATCATAAGTGATCTAGAGATGATTTAAAGTACATGGGAGGATGTGTGGAAGTTATGTGCAAGTGCTACGTCATTTTATGTAAGGGACTTGAGCATCCTCGGGTTTTGGTAGTCCTGGGGGTCCTGGAGCGGATCCCCTGCAGACACTGAGGGGCGACTGTGTTTTATGGTCTACGTCCAACCTTAGAGTTCAGATGGAACTTTTTTTTTTAAAGCTTGATGTAAGCTCTGGGATAATACCAAGTATTACCAACTTCCTTTTCTTCCAAAACAGATTTCTTCTAAGTGCAGTTAGTTGTTCACATGTCTTTCTACTTCTTTGTTCTTTATATCACTCTGAAGTTTCCTTTTTCTTGCCAGAACTATTTTTTATTAATTTTACTTTTTAATTTCAGTGCTACTGAGATTTTCTTTTTTTACCTTAAAGAAATTCTTTGGGGTGATAGAGTCTGTAGAGTTTTCATGCTGAATTTTTTTCCCTACCTAAAAATGAATTTCTGTTCAGCTCTGAATGAGCCTCGTTCAGTGCAACATGGATATTTTCTGGTGGGTTTTTCAGAGGGGTTTTGGTTGCCATTTGGCATGTGCTTGGCCAAGTTGTTATAGCAGAGCTTTGTTTTTGATTAATCAGCAGTTAATTATTGACCATTTAAACAACATGACTTTCATTTTCCTTTCCTCAGACAGATATGCTTTCTCTCCAGGTCATTTTGTATGTGTGAAATAATAAACTGCTTTGTGTGGTTTTTTTCATCAGAGATTCTAGAATAAGTTTGAGTTTGGTGTGAACATCAATTGGTCTTTTCAGTTCAAAGAACTGCAGAATAAGTAAAATAATCAGAATTCCCACTGAATAAGCATTACCTAATTAAACATAGCGATCTCCAAGACCTATTTGTGAAAATAGTTTCCTTTTTTATGGTGGCATTGAAATTGCTGAGAAAGTAACTGAATTCCCTAACTTGAGATAATTAAGATACAGTATTATCTTGCTCTGGTATAGCTGATCTTACATGTTTAATATTTTCCACGTATATACATTTCAAGAGCAAAGCTATAAACATATAGGAATGTATCTCTAGCGACCTGCGCTGGAGAGAGTCACCTTGCCTAAGAGCCAGTGTGTGAAAACCAATTTCAAGTTAAATTTCAGATTTCAGCTGTTGTTATTAAGAAAATTAAATTTACTGAAATCGCCATTTTAAGAAGAGACACCTGTTATCCTTAGAATTGTTTCCTACTGGAGCTGTTTTTAAAAAGAGAACCCAGAAAAAGCCTATAAAAATACAAGATTAAAACTTTAAATGTATTGCAAGATACAAATTGCTACCTTAAATGTTACTTAGGCGCTCTGGTTTTTCTTCTAGCTCCACAAAGGTAGTACTTTGTCTTTTATGATTTACCAGACGTTGTTTCTTGCTAACCATCCCTTTAACTATTGAGAAACCCTCAATTTCTACCACCACCCTCATGTGCGCTCCTAAATCTCAAAGGATATGTCTTAATGGATCTGATTGTTCACTCCGCTTTTTGCCACCTGACCCACACAGTATTGAGCAGTTAGAAATAACGGATAATGTTATAACCATGATTTCTTGTTCAGAGTATCAGCTAGTGATGTCCGCCACATAGTATAAAGGTAACAGGAAAGAGCAGGTGGCACGTTAGTCTTCAGAGCGCTTGTTATATTAGGTTTCTCGAGTTCTCCATCTACCTGGGGTTGGATATTTATTGGCTGAGGTTTCCCTGTAAAGCTGCTGAAGACCATTGTTATAAGGAGTGAATCAATCTTACTGGCATTTAACATTCTCTTAAAGCACATTCAGGAAGTGGCATTGTTATTACTTTAAATTAGAATATGAGATTAAACAGATTACAAAAAATTTTAATGTAACATTTAAATTTTTTGAAATGTTTGAAAATATCTACTTTGGAATAAACTTTAAGGAAACAGTCACAGGAGCTTCTAAATGTTTTCGAAGGGAGGTACCTAACAGAAAAGAATATAGGCTTAGTAATGTGAACTGTGGTTAAATCCTAAACCCAGTTATACAGTATTAGTCTAAAGCTTCTAAAACTGGAGTGTTCAGAAAATCCAGAGACATTCATATACTTACAGTTTCAGTAATGTATTAGACCAGACTTTATTTGCAATTTGTTCAACAGAGAGATTTTATTTTGATACGAATATTAAGCATAAAGCGTAGTAAGTTTTATATAATTCTATAAGTTCATTAAACAATATTACAGAATTTTCATTATATTCTTTGGGAGTCTTTTTAGCTGTTTCTACATCTCATATATGAGGTGTCTTCTGTGTTTTATTTTGCATACTAGCATGTGACTGCCTGCCTTAGAACTATGTATAGGAGGGGAAACCGATATTACTTAAAATTTTTGTTTTGATGTTCTGAAATGAATTTCATCATTAGTTCTTTTTTCTCTTTTGATGTTTGAGCAGTTGAGGGGAAGGGGCAAATTCCATAGGTTTCAACCCAGAATAGAAGGAGTATCTGTTTACAAATATGTCCTAAGATATGGACATTTTAAGCAGGATAGAGCTAGCGGATCTCCAACTGTAGCCAGCGTCAGCATTAGCTGGAGGCCTTGTTAAAGTACAGGCTGCTGGACCTGCCCCGCGGTTTCTGATGCCGGCCGGAGCCTGATCATCTGCGTTTCCAGCAAGTTCCCAGGCAGCACTGACGTTGCTGGTCCAGGCACCGCGCTTTGAGAACCGCGGGTCTAGAGGAAGTCTGAGGGTCTCTTCAGCCACGCATGTATTTACTCAGTGTACAAAACTGATCTCTTGAGACATTTTTATAATTCTGATGCGGCGACGGGGACGTTCATGGAGAAAGACCTCCGTGGAGTGCCGGGCCCTCTGGGGGGTGGCCACCCCCGCCCCCCGCCCCTCAGCGCTCACCCCGTCTGAGGTCTGTGCTGCTCTTCCCCGTGACGGGGCAGGAGCTCTCGCACTTGGAGGGTGAGTTTGGTTTTGTGTACACTGCAGCCTGGGCTTTGGTCTGGAAGCTGTGCGTGCGTTTGGAGCGCTTAGAGTCAGTCTTGATGCTCCACACACGCGGAGGTGAGGATTGTGGAAGGGAGCCATCCGACTGTCCCGAGAATGCAGTTCGCGTTTATCGAGGCCCCAGGTACCGGAGGCCCCGTCCTACGATGGCAGTGACCTGAAGCATAGAAAACGATAGATAAACCCCGAATGGTGTAGTCGTAGTTGTTATGTTTTGGGGGATGAGGGAGGCGAGGGCAAAGGATTTGCTTTTCAAATTATGTGTTTCTCAGGTTAACAAAGTTAATTTGGATTCTCTGCCGTGCCGGTAGGTGTTAGGGGAGCCTGAATTGTTGTGCGTGGCAGAAAATTGATAATTGTCTCTGATTCCTTTGCTACCTTAAAAAAAATCTATATATGTTTGCAAAAAAAAGTCTAGAGGAATCTACCACCTACACAGCATGAGTTATTCATAAACCGTAGGTGCACATGTATGAGCAAGTTATTTTTGAGAAAGAAGCTGCCTACAGTATAATAAACCTACAGGTCTTTGGGTGTTTAAAATACGCGTGCTGCTGCTGTTAATACTCCCCCTGGAGTGCGGCTTGAGGGGCATTGGGCTCCGCCTCTGGCTTTTTGTTTGGCTTTGAATTTACCGAGACCCTAGAAAGAGAAGAAATTATTTTTAAGGTAATAGATTATAGAATGACTTAGATGTAGACCGTATGATAAGCATCATAGAACACACAGCTTTGGACTTCTTAAAACACAGTACTTCCTCCTTGAAAGGCAAGATAACCTCTGGTGGGATTGTTTGTATGTTCAGCACAGGTTACTTTATCCAGTTCCAACTCATAGGGAGCTTCAGTTTATTTATTCTTTGCACGATGCCTTGGAAGTGAAGACCTCTGTGTCTTTCAGCTGCTCAGAGGGCTCTTTTGTCCAGGATGAAGTGCTGACGTGTCAGTTACACCTGAATGTTTCTCAGCCCCCCCCCCCCCCATACAGAGCAGGAGTCTTGGATTTTTACATGTCCAGACCATGCCTACTTCCTGTAAACCCGTGTGTATGACATTGTACTGTATCCGCTTTCTGTGCCAGTCATCCCACCTGATTCTTTGAAACCCATGAAGGTACTGGTTAAGTGTAGTAGTTGTATCCTAGGTAAATCCAGTGATTAAAATACCTCTCCTCTCAATTATAAAGGTAATGGGTTTTGCATCTTATTAAAGGGTTCTGTCATTAGTGACACAGGTTTTGTTTTTGTTTTTGTTTTTTTAATGCTTCAAGAATACAGTTCTTATCTAAACGTGTTCAGCTAACTTCATACAATCACGTGGCAAATTCATACTGGGTCTTATTTGGGCAAAAGCCTCCTAAAGGAAGGTTACATAAAACTGATCAGTTTCCATCTCTTAAAAGTACCAGTTGTACAGCCATCTAATAATCATAATTTCTGGCAAAATTATAACAAAATTATTATTTTTTTCTTTGCAGTTAATGATACCTCATCTGAGAGTTCTAATACCTAAAGAGTTTATGCTTAAAAGTAAAAATGACTTTGTACCATAAAATAACCCCAAAGCCACTCTCTAGGGTTTTTATTTTCTTCCTTTTTTGTCATTTTCTTTTTTAACTTAGTTTTAGAATTACTTTAGTCGCTTTGGTTCCTTAGAACAAGTTTTCAATTTGGAGGTCTCTAATTCCTACATTGTGACCATTGTCTCAGTGAAGTTCTTTTGTTTTAAAAGATTCATGGTAACACAAAATGTATTTTACTGCTACAACTAAAATGTATTTATAATAAAATGCCTTTTTAATAATTTGGAGATCTGTTTGTTATGTGTGAACCACAATCCTCTGCTTCCTTTTAAGAGCAAAGGTCTGACAGAAGTTAAGCACAGCACTTTGATTTTATTCATGATATTAATCAGTAAAACCAGCTAAAGTAACAGAGCTCAACATTGATTTGCAAAATTGTGACTCTATAGTTTCCAGAAATTTGCAACTTTACTTGTGTCTCTGAACTTCAGCAGAAGCAAAGGCCTAAAGGCTCCAAGTGTTACCTGAAAGTTTAGAGATCATCAGTGATCAGTGAGAAAATGAGCCCTTTTCAAATTGTCATTCAACATGGTTCTTAGGAATTAAAAACAGTGATCATGAATTAGTGTTAACAAGTCACTTGTTGATGCTGGGCTTGTGGAGCCCAGAATTCATTTCAGAACTTGTAAACCTACTTGGTATCAATATATTATGAAGGTATAATAACACCTTTCACAGGGGTGCGTGGCATGCACTGCTCCCTCCCCCCCCAGATGCCGGCTGTGCAGGAAATTGCCCTGAGCCAGGGTCTTGTTTTTGTTGGGGAAATAATTCTTTGCATCTGCCATGATACGATTTTGAGAAGCATTAGCAGGTCAAAGGATGCTTTGTGTGCCGTGGCTCTTTTATTTTTAACACCCCATTAATGTGGCACCATAAATCTAACTTGAATATTCTGTGCTTAAAGTGTGCAAATGTAAGAAGATAGGGCAGCCAGCCTTCCGTAAGGACAATTTCTAATTCTTACTCATTGCGGTGGATTAGTTTTCAAGCTAGGTATCTTGCTTTCTTTGACTTGATCTGATACAACATAAATCATCTCTGGATTTTGGAAAGAAACACACTTCTTTACAGATAAATCGAATGGCTTTGGAGGACTCCCTGGGCTGCCATCCGCCCGACAGGAAGTAAACAAAGCCCCCGTCATCAGTGGGAAAACGCAAACAAGACTGTTTCAGGTGTTCATTCCTATGCATTATTTGAAGCCTTTGAAGCATTTTTCTGAGAATGATATTAGTGTGAAAGTTATTGAGAAAATGTAATTTCATCAAAACGGCAAGGCGGGAACTGTATGGAGTGCAGGTCAAGCGTGAGAATGGAAAGTTGGCCTCGTGGGGGGGGTGCTGGAATGGAGACTTACTTGCACTCAGCTCGGTTAAACTGGAACATTCTGATGCCGCTGTGGTATTGGAGCTGAAGAGCCCTGGGTCTGTAATGGGCTCTGCCACTTGGTTCACACCGTGGTACTGTCCTAACGAACCACTTCCCAAATGGATGGAAATCCTCTCTTCGGACGTGAAGACCCCATCTTGATTGCATAGCCGCAGTTCCAGCTCATCCTACCAACTGCAGCCCGAGTTACCTTCCGAAACGGATCCGATGGTGCCACTCTTCCTGAGAAGCCCTCGGTGGTTGCCCATCGCACCCTAAATTTCTTAGCTGCACTTTGGAGACACCCCCGTGTCTTATTCCTGAGCACTTCACACAGTCCCCTAAATCAGACAGCTTGCCGTTCCTCGCCTGGATGAACCCTGACCTTCCTGCTTCTCTACTTTGTTTGGAGCACGCCCTTCGGCGCTCAGACCCCCCAGGTCAGTTGGAATTAGTTCCCTCATCCTCTGTGCCTCCTTAATGGGCTTGTATCTATGTTATCACAGTTTTTATATTAGAGTTAGGAGTTTGTGAGCTTCTGGGTGACAGAGATCTTGTCCTAAGACCCCAAAACCTACAGTACTGGCTCTGTAGTTTTTACAGAGCAGGCCCTCGAATGCCTGTTGAACTGGCTCAGAGGGTTTGATTGACAGAAGAACTTCAGGACACTCTCCCCTTCTCATGGATGCCCTTTGCCACTGTGGTGTGGCCGGATGATAACCGTGGGCAGGAGTGATGGCCTGGGGTGCAGGAGTGAGCTGTCCTGTGCAGTCACATCCCCGCCTGCTCCACTGTGCTCTCTGAGCGATGACAAAGCATCAGCATTCACCAGGTATCGCTGTTAGAAGCCTTGGTTTGACAGCTTCACCATGGTGACGTCAGTTCTGGTGGATGCTGCCTACTTTAGCGTATCCCCGTCAGTAGGCATATTCCTACGTGCAGACTTCTGGGAAAGTGATGAAATTCCCCTTTGTCTGAACCTCTGGTTGATTTTATATCCACAGAAGGAGATAATGAGATTGAAGAGGAGCTGCAGTTGCAAAGTCTGCGGTGTTACCCCATCCTTAGCTCATTAAAACAGATGCTCTGCAGATTGATTTGAACCATCGTTTCGGGAAACTGCACGGCTAATTCCTGAGAAGAAAGGGCGCTAGTTAGACGATGGGGTGAACCATCGGAGAGCTCTGGAAAGTGGGCGTGGCTCCCACTCTGGGCTCCGCTGCAGAGGGAAACAGAGGAGAATGTGGTTCAGTGCCCTTTGCTCACTAATTGAACAGAAATGCAATCGGAGGCCTCAGCTGACAAGCCCTCCTGCTGTGAGTGGCGACCAAAAGGGAAGGGCCTGGAGTCCGGGGAGTGGGTGGCTTGCTCTGGGCCTGCTCGTCAAGCCCACCTGCTGCCAGGTCTTCTGTCTCTTTGGAACCCAGACGTGCACGTGTTTTTACAAAGCTAAAGAGAAGTGGGTGCTCGCGGCTGAGGCTCCTCTTGGAAGCGAAAGTTGTGAGGATTCGGTCCTCTTAACCTGGTGACTGGGCTTAAAGGGAGTGGTGACCTGGGACCAAAGCAACAGGGAACTGTTGGCAGGTGTGTAAGTAAACAGGCTTTACCTGAGGAATCAAATCTCCCTGTGACTCTAGAGGCCTTCTAAGACCCAGATCATTCCTACTGGGTTGGTTCTGTTAACAGGGTGGAAGAGACACTATTTTGAAAAAAAATCTGTGATCTAGTGTCATTAAAGGTAATTTTGAATCATCCAGCAAAGCCCTTGTGGAAAGCCGTCTGTTCCTTTTTTTCTTTTTAACTGCAATACAGTTGATTTACAGTATTGTGTTAGTTCCAGGTGTATGGCAGAAACCCGTCCGTTCTTAAGGGCTGACGTGCTCCAGCTCAGAAGACCGTCTCACCCAGGGATACGCAGCTGCGCGCGCCGCTGTAGGGAATGCAGGGGCTCAGGCCGAGCATGGGGCCCCTGAGGCCAGGGGAGCAGATCCCGAATGAGCGCTAGAGGCTTCTTACTGCACTTCCTGATGCTTCTTTGTAGCCTCTTTGCACGCACTCCTCCCGGCCCTTTTCTAGTTCACGCACTCGTCCGATGTGCCGACACATCCCGAGGGCGCTGCATGCCGTACGCTGTGCAGAGCGTGTGACTGGGCTGGGGAAGGTTCTAGCTGCCGGATGGTTCCGAGGAAAATATAATCCAGCAAGGCAGGCGGGCACAGGGAGCCACACAGACCGGGTCAGAACGGGGGTATGAGCACAGTGTTAAGGGCACGAGAAGGAAGAAAGCACAGGTTTTGCACGGAGTGGTTGGAGGATGTGTCACCTCGTGACGTCCAAGCTGGGTCCTGGGGAATAAGGTGACTCTGGCAACTTCAGAAAGGGGGCGGGCCACATGCGGCCGAGGAACCCACCTACATCGCGTAGCACTTACGCCTTACTTTCAAGTCACCCACGATTGAACTCTCAGCTCCCGAGGGCCCATCCCCGGTGTTTGTCCAGGACCAGGTCATGTCCTGGTTTAGCGCAGTGCTTCGCACACAGTGTTGTATCTAGTGGGGTAGACAGGGTAACGGCTCCCGAAGATGTCCACAGCCGAACCCCTGGGACCTGGTACTTTATATGGAAAAAGGGACTCGGCAGACGTGATTCAGCCATAAGGATCTTGAGACGGGAGCTTAGCCTGGGTTATTGGATGGGCCCAGTGTTACCACAAGGGTCCTTCCAAGAGGGAAGCTGGACAGTCAAAGGCAGAGACGTGGGAGCTGCGGTGAGGGAGCCACAGACCGAGGACAGCGGGTGGTCTCAGAATAGGAACCGGACACGCTCAGTGAGTGTGCATTTGCTTACGTGAGGGACACCCTGTGAGAGACGTCAGCCGGCTCAGCATGTCTGGGAAACCACACCCTCCGGGAGGCCAGTGCTCGGGGCACGAGCGGCAGGGGGAGGGGAGGAGAGCCGGGCCTCGCGGCAGCGGGGCAACAACACGTGGATTTGCGGTTCGTCTCGGAAGTGGAATCTGTGAGGCGTGCCCGGGAGCCAAAGAAACCACAGGGCTTCTCGGCGTGGGTGGCTGAGGGGATGCAGGGCCGTCGAAACGAGGGGGCAAGCAGGGGAGGGCAGGTTAGGACGCACGTCCCTGCGGGCAGCACTGCAGCACACCGGCACTGACGCCGGCACAGCGGCGGCCTGGACACAGGCAGGGACCGCGGCCCCGGGCGGCCGACAGCCCGGAAGGGAGTGAAACTTCTCGGGAGCTGTGTTGTGAGCTGAGAAGTTCAAAGACAAAAACCCTGGAAACATGCAGCTTTAAGGGGCAGGTGGCAGTAAAAGGGAAAATTCAGGGAATCTTAGGGAGGGAGTGGAAGCAGAGGCCCGAAGTACAAACTCTACAGAAAGGCGTCGTAGGGCGCCACAGGTGATGGAGGGGTCGCTGGTGACCTTCAGGGGGGCTCGTGCCGTGGCTCGGGAAGTGAACGCAAAGTCAGTCGGCGGTGACACGAGACGTGAAGAAGGATCGTGGTTTCGAGACTCTCGTCGGTTGACGGGAGACGAAAGACCAGGCGGCAGATCTGAAGGAAGGGACGCTTACTCCCCTACCTGAGGCTTTCTAGCTACTTCCCTGCCTGTGGCCTCTGCCCCTTGGCCGTCTCTCACGCGCATCCCTGTTCGTATGCCTTTACCATAGCACTTCCCCCTCAGAGACCCTCCCTGGCCTTCCGTGAGACAAGCAATGTAAACTTTATTTTAAAGCTATCTTTCTTTCTTGAACTCTGACAAGTCTGGACTGCTTCACTGAAGCAGTGATTAAACGATTGTCAGTGGTTTCCAAAAATTTTAAGCAGCAGCGTTCTTTTTTCTAACAAAGTCCTATGTTAGAACCTAAATTTCTCAGCCCTAAATATGTAATATACAAAATATATTTTTTTACTTTTATAAATTTATTTAGTAAACACACTCTGTAACAGCTTCTTGTAAAATCAATTTGTAAGGGCAATGATGATATTTTGAGGAACACAAATATTGGAAAATGGAGTTTATGGAAGGCAGATGCAGTCTGACATCTAAATCTAACACTAATTTATTTTCCTTGCTTTCGTTGGGCAAGGTGAGCAAACACTGTGATTTATAAAGATAAACAGTAGTATATTTGCCCGCACCATTGTGTCTGAGCAGACATGCACAGGCCGGAATTTTCCAAAGACCAAAGCAGAACTGGCACTCCTAATCCATGAGACACAGACAAGAAGTTGAAATATGCGCAGAGAAATGGCCAAGGAAACTTGTTTGAAGGCCTCCTCAGGAGAAAATTACAGCACACGTTTCAACCCTTCGAAGGTCTTTAATATACACACCAGGATGACGCACGTAACACAGGTGAGTCCACGTTGGGTTTTGTTCCAGTCAGAACAAACTGGAGTCCAATATCTGCACAGCTCACAGGGAACCGCCGGGATCCCTTGGTCTCTCCAGAAAACGGGGACCTGGCAAGACTGACCCACATTAGCCAGCAAGACAGCTAACAGCTCAGCTTCTGGAAGGAAGCAGACAGGAGCCTGGCTCTCCCTCCTTCCTCTGCTGTGTGCCTCCAGGTTGGCTACTCAGCCTTGCTGAGTCTCAGTTTGTTCATCTGTTGAATGGGAATAAAAGCGAACACACGGCTGTTGCAAGGCTTAGGAGACAGAACACATGTCAAGCGCTCAGCCAGGTCAAAGGCCGTCTTACCATTTCATGTGTGTTTCATGGCGAATTTTAAAATGTGAGATTTATGTTTCCCGAGGTCTGGGACCACTTTGTGCATCTCCTCGTATTAATAGACGCAGAGAACCGCAGAAGTGGAGGGAGCGTAACAATGAGTTAGTCTAACACGTGCTCTGGTCTCGCAGGAGTTTGTTAATGTCCACAAGAGCAGGTTGACAGCGGCCCTAGTCTGGGTTCGTCCTACCACAGCCCCTACTATGTACAGGCAGCGCATAGTAGGGCCTCGAGATGAGGGCAACTGAGGGGACACCTGAGTCCAGGAGACCCTGGCTCAGCGCCCTGGTCGGTTCAGATGGGACGCAGCCCCGTTCGTCTTTCCTCCACCTTAAATGGACAGGATCATACACTGCTACCTCCCTGCCTCCTGGACGTTTCTCGGTAGACTGTGTCTCTATTTTGTTAGCTTCATCCGACTGTCTCAGCCTGGCAGGACCGGGCGGGAAGGGTGTTAGCTGTTTAAATCAGTGACTTGGATATTTGTTTTGAGCTCTTCAAACTCAGGGGTGAGAACGCTCAGACTGTGCTTGCAGACCAACCCCCCGAACTCCATTTATCCCTGGGGCTACCAGGGCCGGTCATGGGCAGAGCGAGAGGCGGGTTTAGAGCCAAATCAACGAGCGTTTCCAGGAGGTCAGGGCTTTCACATTCAGGCCAGAAACTTGTCAGGAGCAAAGGCAGAAGAAGACAGAGCATCACTCCTTGTAATGGCAATTACCTTAATGAACTTTCTTCGCCAGGCGGGAGGGATGGCCGGGGTGGCCGTTAACTTGCGGCCTCAGTGGCTGCTACTGAGTGAGGCTGTGAAGCGGGGGCTGAAGGAGGCCACAGCAGCTGCAGCCCCGCGGCTTAATCGGTTCCACGTCGTGCATTCATTCATACCTTGTCTCCACTTCAGATCTTTTCTGAAAGCAGGCAGGGTATAAATTAGAAATGAATTGGTAAATAAAATATTTGATCAAAATGGACAAGTCACACCAGCAGGGGAAATACTGCAGTAGGATGTGATTAAAACCCCTCTTTTTTGGGGCGGTCAGGAAAAATAGTGGTAACAGAATTGAAATGTTCAATCCCAAGGAGGGATTAATAAGGACCAAACCACCAGGGCAGACCCCATTATGTGTTAGCCAAGGAGAGGATGCCGTGTGTCTCGGACCCCCTAGATACTTGGGCAGAGGCTAAGTGAGGACCGGACAGGACACTGGTTACACAGGTGGGAAACCGTCAGCCTTGTTCTCATTCCGGTTCTGGCGCCAGTTAACCAGATCTTGGGAAGCAAGTCCTTCTCAGGTCTTCGGTCTTTTCTTCTGTACAGTGGCCACAGGAGACGGATAAAGAGGAAGAATCAGGAACATGGATCCAGCCTCTATTTAAGATTTTGACGCCGTCTCCATCCCGGATACTTTGCCATAATTTTGATTTTAAAAAATCACACATCACCTACCCAAAAGAACGTAAAGCAAGCTCCCAAAGACGTATTTGTACATCCATGTTCATAGCAGCATTATTCACAGTAGCCAAGAGGTGGAAGCAACCCAAGCGTCCACTGAGGCATGAACGCGTAAACAAACCTGATGTACCCGTACAGTGAAGTGTTGTTCGGGCTTAAAGAGGAATGAAATCTGACGCAGGCTATGACGTGGATGAACCCTGAGGACATTACGCCAGGTGAAATAAGACACACAGAAGAGCAAATAGTGTATGATTCCACTCCTATGAGGCACCAGGGTAGTCAAATTCAGAGAAACAGAACGTAGATGGTGGTCAGGATGGGCGGGGAGTTGTTGAAGGCGACAGAGTCTCTGTTTGGGAGATGAACAGAGTCCTGGGAACTGGCCGCACATGTAACATGACTGAGCTGGGCACTTAAAAATAATTCCGATGGTAGATTTTATGCTGTGTCTGTTTCACCACATTTCTTAAAACGTCTCACACTTCAATATTATTTATCTGGACTGAGTTGCTCGTCCTGGCTCCCTTACCTCATGGGATCTGATGAATTCAGAAAGCTGAGAACGTGAGAGCGTTATGGAACCTCAGGGTTGGATGATTTTTCCGTTTGTGCCCATCCCGCTTGGCTGCTAACTGCCCGCCTCAGAGCCAGTGGCGCGGGGTCCTGCTGCGGGCCCGTCGGCAGGCCCCTGGCCGAGCGCTGCGGTGAAGCCCGGGGCCGCCCCGAATCCTGAGCCCCACCCATCACAACGTCCTTCCCGCGAGCATCGGTGAGCGGACTGGAGACAAAAAGACGTCTTCCCTCGTTGGTTTCGTTGGTCTCTTTGTTTCTCAGCGCTGGGCTCTGTTCTGCTCTGTCGAGCTGTCTTCTTCCCACAGCAGAAGCTGGAGCAGACACGCTGTGTGCCGCCCGGCTGGAGCCGGCCGACCCTGCCTGCAGAGCAGTTCCAGGCCTGCTTACATGTCTCTCGAAAGAGCTAGACGCTGGGAAACCAATGTATTCTGCAATGGAGAGGAATATTCAGTGGATATTCCACTCAGAGTGATTTTGGCTGCTAAAAATACAGCTATGTAGGTGGAAATACAAAACGCACACCAGTCTAATTCCCCTAAAAGTAATAATAACAATAAAAACAATAATACTGGACTCCAAAATGGAGTTTGTGGGACGACAGCACCCTTCTTACTCACAAAACCGTGGCCCCAAATCCCAGGCTGGCGTGGACGCTGATCTCCTAGCCGCTCATCCGGAGCAAGTGGCCCTCAGGCTCTACCTGTGTATCCTCGGGACGCGTGCGCCCTTGGCTGCAGGACCAAGCAGCCTCCTCTGGGCCTCGCCCGCCACCCGCCCTTCTCGGCAGCGCCCACCCTCTGATGTCACCCCTGCTCTCCTTGACCCTTTCGGCTTCACAGCCACGCACGGGGCACGTGCACGTTCCCTGACTCAAAAGCAGGCTGGGCTGGGCTCTGTCGGCCCCTCCAAGCGCAGCCCGGAGCCCTGAGATGTCAGAGGGCCATCTTCACCAGCCCCACCATGGTCGCTACCCAGACTCCCCAGCCTCCGGCTCCTCCCTTCTAAATTGTTCTCAGCGGAGCGATCGAGTTGCTTTCCTCTCAGTTTACAGATGCGAACAGTTAGGGGTTAATAAGCTGGCCGGTGAGAGTAGTTACTTCAGTTACCGGCCTGACGTTGCAGGCCAGTCTTAACCCGGCCTGGAAGCGGGAATTAGCCATCGGAGGGGTGTGGCTGTGTCTTGGTGGACTCGCTCCTGGACCAGATTCCAGCCAGGCCAATCCCAGCCCTCCTCTCCATGCCACCTTGGCCTAGAACGATGCGAACAGACACTAACACAGTTTCTAACAGCTCAAGGCCGCACCCCTAGGATGACCCCAGCCCCCCTTGAAGTGTCTGCCTGAGAAAATTCAAGGTTGCCTGTTTGTTCCAGCCAACACCCGAGGACAGGGCCCTCGTCTCCGAGCCTCTGTTAGCGGGTCAGCGCCTAACTTCGATCATCTCCAGTTCGCCCAGCCCCTTCCAGCCCTTCGCGACCTTTGGCTTCTCTGACTCTGTGCGGCCCTCCTCACCCCTCCCTCGCTCACCCTTTAAACCTCCCGGTCACCTCTGTGCACACAGTTGAGTTCGATTCATCCCAGACTCTTCCTGCTGCAGTAGTGCCTTACTGATCCAAATCTGTCCTGACCACTTTAACTGTGGCCTTGTTTATCTTTGGCAGTTCTGATAAAACCTTGCTTATGGACACTGAAATTTGCATTTCATGAAATTTTCACATCACAAAATCTTTTTCTTCTTTCGATTTTTCTTGACTATTTAGAACTATAGAAACCATTCTTAGCAGGCAACGGGCCCCAGTTGACCCACGGCCGGTGGTTTGCTGCCCCTTCTCTGCAAGAAAGGTGTTGACGTGGACCCCTGGTGCACGGTGAAGGTAAAGGGCAGAGGGGTCCTCTCTGCACACCGTGTCTGACTTACCATCTCTGAGGGCTGGCCAAGTACGGTGAGGTTTGAAGGCGCAAGGGTGTAAATTATGAAACTCCAGTGGCCCTATGTGTCTAGCTGCTAAGCCCTCCTTCCTGATGTTCATTGCAACAAAAAGCCAGTGTCTGAAATCAGACCCTTGCAGCTGTGCGGCTGGAGTGCCGTGTTAGCACTGGGATGCCTAGGGTGCTGGGAGCTCTGGAAATAACCCTCTGTGTTTTTAACGCCCTTGGCTAGTCAGACCGCCTCTGGTTTCTCCCAAAGACAACCCCAGGGCCCAGAGTTACCAACTGTAATTCAGAACCTCTAAGTCTCGCTGCTAAGCAGACCCTCTGTCCCTCTCATCCCCACAAAAGTCCTCAACATCCCCGGGGGCTATGCCTTCACTTCCCCTGCTGGGTCAAGGGGCCCCTGGGCTGTGGTCAGGAACCCAACAATTTCTTCGCAAGGCCAAGGAAAAAGCAAGATTTTGAAGAGGTTTTATTTCAAGCCACAGAGTCTAACCAGTTAAAAACTGCTTGTTGGGTCTCCCAGAAGCCAAGGAGGGGCTGTTCGGGTCACCAGGAAGGAAAGAGGGTCTGGCCATTCGCACAGCTGGACGCCCAGAACAGGTAGACGGCCCACAGAGGACAGTCGGTGGGCTTATCGAGGACAGCCGGGCACTCCAGCGGGAGGTCGGGCCTCTCCAGGCGCCTGTGCACCTGCCTTCCACCTGCACGGGGCAGGTCTGGGCCACCGCCACTTGCGGGCTTCACCACCCAGAGAAGTGCTCAGACAGGGCGAGCAGCTGTGCTGCGGGGGAAGGGGCAGGTGGGAACGGGGAGAAGTAACGCTCCCGCCTCCTTCTCAAACGTTCTGGGCTGGGCTCGGCTTCCTTGGGGACAGGGGCCCAGGAGGGCTAGTGCTCGGGGTCGGCGTCCATGCAGGACTCCCAGGGGTTCTGGGGCATCCGCGGCAGGGAGAAGAGCAGGAGAGCCAGGCCGCCGAGGAAGAGGAGGCCGAAGGCCGCGCAGGCGCAGGCGAAGGACCAGGAGTAATAGTACTTGATCCAGACGGTGTCCTCGCTGTCGACCATGCGCTTCACCGACTGCCGTGTGACCTCCACCGAGACGAAGATGCAGAGACCTGGGGGCAGAGCTGGACTCAGGGCCCTGGGCGCCCCCCGCCCCGCGTCAGCTGGGGCTTCCACGTGGGCTTCAAGGTGGAGACCCCGCCGGGGGAGAGGCGGGGGCATGAAACGGCCCCGAGACCGAGGTCCCGATCGGGAAGCTGCAGAAGTGCGCCCTTTCGTTCCTTCTTTCCTTAGCACTATTTTAAAGTTAATTTAAATTTTTGTTAGTAATTAGCATCCTCCCCGCCTTGAGGATTGTCTTGGTAAGAAATGGACAGATTGCCGAGATCTGCCCCCTCCTGGCCCACCGGCCCTGGCGGAAGCCCTGGGCAAGCTTGCCCCTGGGTGGAGCCTGGGAATCTGTCCACACCCAGGCCCCAGGTAGGCATGAGAACGGGGTCGAAGCATCCCCCCAGACCCGGCACCCGGACAGGAGCCCCCGTCCTACCCGCAAAGGCGAAGAACATGGACGCTGGCCTCAGCAGGTAGTCGCGCTTCTTCCCGAAGGACAGGAGCACGCAGATGGTTCCCGCGATGGTGAAGCCCAGGCTGAAGACGGCGATGGCCGCGGCCGAGATGCTATACTCTGTGGCACACAAGGGGGCAGGGATGCTGGGACCTCAGAGGGGCCTCATCCCCTGCACCTTTCGTCACCACTGGCTGTGCCTGCAGCCAGGTAAGTGAGTACCACATTCTACTATTCCCTTTTCCCAGGTGAGGAAACTGAGATCCGAGAGATTAAATCACTCCTTCAGAGGCGCACAGTGGCTAAGGGGTGGGACCAGGATGTGCACACGACCTAATTCCTTCTCGCAGGTCAGACACCAAACTGAAGTTCCTCCCTCCAGGGGCAGAGGCCTCGGAAGGAAGCGTGAGATCTGCGGCTGGAGACCTTTCTGGAGCAGAAACCTTCCTCTGAGTGTCAGGGCAGAAGGTGGCACCCAGGCTGGCGTGGTCTGTCCTGGGACTGGCAAGCAGCCTCTGGACGGATGACGGAGTGTGGCTTGTTACAGAGCTCGGTGCCCAAGAGGATCTGCGTGTGTGTGTCAGAGTGTGTGCACCTGTGCATATGTGTGCATGCGTGTGCATGCGTGTGCATGCGTGTGTGTGCATGTGTGCGTGTGTGTGCATACCCATGCCATGTGCAGTCTTCTGTACACAAGCACATGCGGGTCTCTGCTCAGTCCAGGGGGTGCCTCCGAGCTCGGTGGTTCCCACCAGGGCACGTGTGCCTCAGGGGCTCTCACGCATCTGCCCCAGTCCCCACCCTCTGCTTCTCGGGGAGTGACTTATAGGCGAGGGAGGGACTCAGACAGACTCCCCGCACACTCTGAGCTGCCAGCCCTGCAGACCATCACAGGGATCTGGCATCCTTGTTCCATTGTCAGAGCTCCTGTGACAGTGGCGTCCCTCGGGCTCTGTGGGGAAATGGACTCCTGCCCTCTGGGAGCTACCAGGCAAGTCTCTTTTACAAACTCGCCCGAGCCCTGATGCAGGGATGCTCAGGGCGCCTGGAGGTGGGTGACGCTGTCTCGGGGGCGCAGAGGGTGGCCAGGCTGCCGCTCAGATGCATCGGGAGGGGCTGCTCGCCATCAAGATCCGAAGTCGGGGCCTTTGCACCCGTGACTTTCCGGTTCAGCAGCGCGACGGGAGCCACGTTTCCTCCCCTCCTTGCTCTCCACACGGGCTCACCTTTCTGAGTGGTAACTTCGAAGATCTCCGAGCTCTCGCCTGGGTTAAAATGCCTGAAGTAGGAACAGTTTTTCTCTGCAAAGGAGGGAGACGGCCTATGAGTTGAGAGAAAGGGCTGCAGCCGGGGCAGGAGCTCAGCCCAGAGAGGGCGGGTGCAGCCCCCAGGGGGATTCTGCCCCCCAAACCCTGACTCTGGGCTGAAACACACATCTTTCACTAACCCTTAGACCAAAACGTTGGTAGGAAAGAGGGTTGCATAAGAGGCTGGGAGATCATCAGGGAGCTGAGGCTAACTGAGTCCGGGGGCAGAGAGCACTGGGGTACTGAGCCCATTAGGCAGACAGGGAAACTGAGGCCCAGAGATCAAGTCATCTGTTAGGGGGTACAGGACCCATGGCCAAGCAAGGGCCAAACAGTGGTTCTCAGCCAGGGCTGATTCTGCCCCCAGAGGACACTGGGCAGTGTCTGGAGACACTTTTATGTCACAACTGGGCAGGGCTGCTACCGGCATCCAGTGGGTAGAGGCCCGGGATGTGCTGAGCGTCCTACCATGTACAGGACAGCCCCCTACAGCACAGAATTACAGGCCCCCAAATGTCAGTAGTGGTGAGTCAGCAGTGGTTCACATCCAGTCTAGGGCTGGGTTTCTTATCTGCATCCAGGCCCACCCTGAGGCACTGGGTGTGACCTGGGAAGCAAAGTGTTTTTCAAGAACTTTCCAGGAGATTCTGGTGTTCAGCCAGGTTTAGAAGCCTGGCTCCCGGCCCCTTGAAATGCCCTTCAAAGGGCTTTTCTGAGTGGGCCCTCTATATGGACTTGGGTGAAGGGCAGAGAACCTCTAACCGAGGGCCAAACGTGATCAAAAGCTCATTTCACTGGGCCCTCAATGCCTGTGGCCATAGAAACAGCCCAGATGAGACCTCCCCAGGTGAGCTGCTTCCCCACCCGATTAGTGTCAGAAAAGCCACAGACGATCTGTGCTGGCAGTAGGACCAAAAATATGGATTGGATAGGGGGCAGAGGAAGAACTCAGAACAAAGAAATTCACACCGATTTTCAATATAATTTCTCTTCCATTCTTCTCCTTTAATCTCTCTTACAACTAGATATACTGTAAAATCAAAGGATAGTCTTATTGCTTATTGAATACAGTTTAATATTCTATACTCTTGATTTAGGAAGTAGATGAATGGATTATTTTATACTATTTTGTTTCTTAAAAAAAAAAACTAAATTAGGTTGCTTTTTATTTCTGTGAGGCCCTTCACTGAATTCTTTTTCCTGCGGATCCTTGAACCTCAATAGAAAAACATCTCTGCTCCTAGTTTATATGGCATCTAGTTTGTGCATCCATTTCTTTACCTACATTCAAATGATCACCAGGTGTTTGATGCCTAGTTTCTTTTGGAAACAAACTTGAGGTTTGCGAAGTCATAGCTTTCATTGGGGTCCAGGCTTCCGTCTGCCTGACCTGTATAACCTTGTTCCACTGAAGCCTGTGGCCTCCATTTCCCCTCCCCCAATGTCAGGGTTACTTCTGCTCCCCTAAGTCCAGGAAGTGACCCCGGGAGATGGAGCCTGGTTTAGCAGCAGTAAATGTTCCATGAGGTAAACAGCCTTTTCTCTGAGCGTCTATATTTAAATCCCTTTCCTTTTGAGCCGAGTTGCCTGGGGTGTGTGACTGCCGCTGGTGACTCAGGAGATGCTGTGCTTTTCTCTCTCGCAGCTTCTGCTGTTACTTTAGAGCATGATGGAACCCTCTCATATGTGTTAGATTAGTAGCTATAGATTCTCTTGAATCCCTGCTTCAAAATGGCTCATGTCTCCCTCTGGACGGAGGAAAACTTCTGTTTCCTTCTTTAAGAGCCAATCTCGGTCGTCACTGAAAACCCTCTGAAAAGAACTGACTGAATTCAAGTGTGTTTCACGGTCAGTTCCCTCCCTGACGACGCACAAGCCGAGTTAAAAGCGTCCATTCAGCGCGCAAGGCCCGGAGATAGAGGCCCATCGGAAGCCCGGCCAAGGCCCAGCTGTCCGGCAGGTCCGCGTGGCCGAGGCTTCTCTTGCACAGGTAGTGCTCGGGGTGTCGGCCCCCTGCCAGACAAACGCCGGGCTCCTGGGGAAGCCACCCTGCAGACTCGGGGGTGGGGACGTGGGCCCAGGTTCAGTCTTCCCTCCCTCCCCTCCTCTCTCCAATGCTCTCTGGGGGCGCTGGGGGGCACCCATGCGGGGCACCTGGAAGCCTCAGCTTCTCTTTCATGTGGCTGGTCCTCGGGCTTGAGGATGGGCGAGCCAACCCCGTCTGCTCTCTTGGACTTAGCACACGAGGAAGGCCAGCGGCCTCTGAACCAGGAGAAGCGTCCGCTGCACGGCCCCGTGGCTGCCCGTTGGAGACCACAGCCCCTTTGCGGTCCCGTTCGGGATAAATCAGCTCGGGCACCTGCCAGTGTCACTCAAGAACTGCCCAGGGTCCTGTTGGGATGGGCAGTCCCTGCCCCCGCCCCTTAGCCTGGGTGCTGTCTGGGTGAACCGCATCAAGGGCAACTTGAAAAGGAAGGACGTTTGAGATGGGCCTGCATGGGTAGCGGGCGGGAGGGAGGGACCGCGTGCAGACTGTGAGCCTTCTCGCCTCTGCCTCTCTGACGTCCCTCTGCCCCCTGCGCCCGGTCTACATCCCACCTGCTCAGCCCCTGAAGCTGTGCCTCGTGGGCTCCAGCCCCTTCACTGGGCAGAAGGAGCAAGTGCTTTGGACCAGGTTGGCGGAGATACCAACACTGGGGTGGTGACCTGGGACCAGAATTGAGCACCGAGGCTCCTCCAGCCTCCTTGCGTCTGCAAATGGCTCACAGTGATTTTAATATTTGTATTTCTTCTTTTCTGTGTTTCAGTAATGTCTACCATGGACAGTCATAAGACTCAGTGATCTAAAATCTTTAAGTGGATTATTCCTTAAAAAAATGTCATAAATCAGTTATTGGGGTTGGACTATTCTGCTCACCAAAGATTCTGATTAAGGGAGGGACTGACTATGCAGAACCGTATCTGCCAATCTCAGAGAACTAGAACAGAAGGCACATTTAGCTCCAAGCCGAACCGGAGTTAATATAGATCTTTCTCTGATAGTTGGCACAGCTTGTATGATTAGGGGATGCCTCTGGGTATCACTGAGAATGTATCAACCCAATGCTGGTTGATGCAGATTTTGATACATTAAAAAAACCACCTCGCTGATTTGCACAAAACCAAGGGAATGAGGGCTCTGGGGGTCGGAAGAAACGTTTCACCCACTTGTTACTTGCATCAGTGCCAGGGTTGTCTTCACCCTTTTTGTAAAAGAAGTTCTTGATGCTCCCGATAGTGGTTTCTCTGTGCTCTGTGTTCCCCCGTCCCTCTGATTGAAAGGGGTTGGAGAAATCCTCAAGACCTGACCCCAGGGCCTCAGAGCATTGCTGTTGTATGGGGGAGAAGTCTAGTTATGGCCAGTCTCCAGCATGGGCTCCTGCGGATGGGAAAGGGAGCCTCCGAGATTCTTGGGGTCACAGGAGTGTCGTGTTCTTTCATTTGGGCTCCAGTCCGGCCCCACGTACTAGGAGAGAAGATGGGCCACTAGAGAAACTGGGCACTGCTGCTGCCTTGTGCTCAAGAGGCAGAGTCGGAAAAGAAAGAACATTCCACCCAGACCAAGGGCGAGGGATGACCCTTCTGAGGACTCACTGGGCTTGCAGACAGGCAGCTCTTCTGACAACTGGGAAGCCCCTGCTCTCACTCTGGAGACGCTGGAACTGACCTCAGATACGGATGCTGTGCGTGGCAGTCCTTCGAAGACTCGCGGTCGGTGGAAAACCCAAATTGGACCGTTTGTGTCCTCAGAGCCTCCAGCTCTCTGCGCTGAGCGCGACCTTGAAAAGCTTCCTCTGCTTCACCAGCGCTCGATGCCGCTTCCGCTAAATCACGTCGTGTCAAAGCTGGTCCTGATGTGTCTGCTCGGGTCAGCAGCTCCTGGGAAGGGTGTTTGTGCCTGCGGTGGAGGGTGTGGGGAGGGCCCGCAGAGCAAAGAAACTCTGGATTGGAGACCTGAGCCTCGGAGAGACGCCTCTGAGCCTCAGTTTTCTCACACGTGGAATGAGGACCGTCTGCAGAATCCAAGTCTCCTCACCGGGTGGTTGTAATAAGTAGTGTCATGTAGCAACTAAGGTGAATGTTAGGCGTGTGGGTCCTGGCTGCTCCGCCATGGTAACTGTGTGACCTCGGCCAAGTTACTCAACTTCCTCGTCCCTTGTTTTCTTTATCTGTAAGATTGGCTGATGATAATAGTATGGACCTTGTCAAGGATTTTGTGAGGATCTGATGATTCTGATTACTGTCTAACTGTCTATCTGTCTATCTGTCATCATCTGTCATCCCACTGCCCTCTGGCCTCCATGGTTTCTAGGAAAATTAAGCTGTTTAATCTTACTAAGAATGTCTTGTCTGTGATGAGTTGCTTCCTCTTGTTGCTTACAGAATTCTGTGACTTTATCTTTCAGTGGTTTGATCATGACGTGCCTAGGTATGAATTTATCCTGCTTGGAGTTCATTAAGCTTCATGAATTTGTAGGTTAATGTTTTTCATCAGATTTGGAAAACTTTCCGCCATTATTTTCCACGTAACCTTCCTGCTCCTCCCCCGCCCCATCTCTCTCCCTCTCTCTCTTCCTGAGATGCTATTATGCATATGTTAATACATTTGATACTGTTCCACAGGTCTCTTCATTTTTCTTTCCTGTCTGTTCCTTAGACTAGCTAATCTCAATGGACCTACCTTAAGGTTCACTGGGTTTTTTCTTCTATCTGCTATATAACCCCTCTAGTGAATTTTTCATTTCAGCTGTTGTACTTCAAAACTCCGGAATTTCTCTTGGGTCTTTTAAAAATCGTTTATATCTCTTTATTGATATTCTCTATTTCATGAGATATCATTCTCATCTTCATTTTAGTTCTTTAAACATGGTTTCTTTCAGTTCTTTGTATCTAAAATAGCTGATTTAAAATCTTTATCTAGTAAGTCCAATATCTGGGCCTCCTTAAGGATCTATTGGCTGCATCCCCCATCCCGACCCCCACCCCATGTGAGTGCCATGCTGTTTTAGTTCTTTGCATGCCTTGTAACTTTTTTAATTTAAAATTTAAAACTCAACATTTTAAACAATATAATGTAGCAACGCTGGAAATTAGATGTCCACCCTTCCCCAGGGTTTGCTCCTGTGGCTGTTGGTTACTGTTGCTTGTTAAATGATATTTCTGAATTAATTTTGTGAAGTCTGTATGCACCTACGGCCACTGAAATCTCTGCTCAATTAGTTTGGTGGTCAGCTCACAGAGATTTCCTAAAATGCTTGTACCCGACACATCTCCCAGTCTTTACTGAGGGGTTTTGTGCTAAGCAGAGGACCAAGCACTCAGCTAAATAGCCTACATTTCTGCCTTAGTCTTTTTTTTCTTTCCCCCCCTCCCTCCCTCCCTTCCCTTCCTTCCTTCCTTCCTTTCCTCCTTCCTTTCTCTCTCTCTCTCTTTCTCTCTTTCTTTCTTTCTTTTCTCACACAGCTGTTGGTTTTCAAGGCTGTGACAGAGTCGGGAGGGGAGAACGGGAAGAGTGCACATTAAGACACCACAAAGCTCATTGTTCCCACTGAGATTCACCAGTTTTTCTTGAATGAGCACTTGCTGGATTGCTGCAAGACTGGTTAATTTCTAGAGTTCTGAAAAAGTTGATTCTGACCATCTTGGCAAATGTTCTCATTGTTTTTATGGAGAAGAGGATTTTTGGAGGTACTTACCCTGTCATTTTTTCTGATGTCATCCAAAGTTAATATATGTAAGGCACTTAAAAAAACAATGTTTGGGGGACTTCCCTGGTGGTCCAGTGGTTGAGAATCTGCCTTCCAATGCAGACGACACAGGTTGGATCCCTGGTCAAGGAACTAAGATCCCACATGCCGTGGGGCAACTAAGCCCACGTGCTGCAATTACTGAGCCCTCACGCCTCAAGTGGAGAGCCCATGTGCCACAAACTACAGAGCCCACACGCTCTGGAGCCTGCACGCCACTAGAGAGCCTGCTTGCCACAACGAAGATCCCATGTGCTGCAACTAAGACCCAACGCTGATGAAAATAAATAAATAAAATAAGTATTTAGGGAAAAAACCAAACAATGTTTGGTAGATAGTGCTATGTTTGTGTTTGCAGTTGTTGATGTTGTTGTTAATAAATGAGAGAACACAAATGAACTCTGTTTCTCCCTCTGGAAAAGAGTGATCCAACAGAACACAGAAGGATGGGTGGGGAAGGAAAAAGATGTCCACTTGCAGAGAAAGGAGGAAAGAAGGCAGGAATACACTTCGGAAGCTTGTTGGGGGTAAGGCAGTGCTCACAAGTATGGAAGGTATGATTCTGTCCGGACCAGGATAAGACAGCCTGGAGACAGACCCTGCTCAGGCTCAAGGCCAAACCATGCTGGCTCGTCCCCTGTGGCTGGTCCACTCGCCTCCCTCCTGCCTGTCTCTCCTTGTATAGACTCGCCTCACCTCTGTCTTCTTCTGCTCTGTAAACTCACCAGGCTTTAAAAGGCTGGCGCCGAGGACCTTGCCAGTGCGTTCCCATGCACGGTCCCTGGGGACTCAGTGCGTTCCCATGCACGGTCCCTGGAGACTCTGCCCTGCCCTGCCCTGCACAGCGGGTCCCATGCACGGTCCCTGGGGACTCTGCCCTGCCCTGCCCTGCACAGCGGGCTTGGCTGGATGAGTGAGGCACCTGTTTATGGGTGTGCTCCGCAGCGGCTGAGGGGCGTGGGCATCTGGGCTATGTGATACCCTTCAAGCACATGTCCGTGCCTGTTAAAGCCCTCAGGCCTGGGACTTGGTGCTTCCAAGAGGGCTGGGTGTACGTGAGTCTTCTGGGTAGAAGCAAGCAGGGCAGGGCTTTCCTGGGGCCGGCAGGAGGGGAATGAAGAGCAAGGAGCCAAGTGGCGGAAAGGGGTTTGGGCGCCTTCCTCCCCACAGGGACCGCAAGATCTTCGGGGGCTTAGCAGTGACTTTCTTGAAGGTAAGGGCTCCAGGAACAGCCCGTCTGATAACAGGGGAATAATTCTGAAAACCAGGTGGGATGCTGCACTCACCCTGGTCCACTGTCACCTTGGAGTGACAGCTGCAAGCATCGGAAGGGACTTTATGTTGCTGAGCCCAAGATTCGTATTTTATGGGAAGAAGCAGAGGCTGTGATGGGCTTTGTCAAGCCCCCAGTCCTTTGGGGTCGTGGCCTCTGATTCCCTGCGCAAGCCTCTTTCCTCAGCACCCGCTCTATTTGCTATGACGGGGAGGGCTCCACGTCTGCAGAACAGACTAGTCGCCCTCACGCCAGGTGTTCTGGCAAAAGAGCTCCCCTTCAACGTGTGCGTCACTCACGTGGTAGGAAACCGAGGACGGCATTTAAATCACAGTGGAAGGAAACACTTTCTAATTCCGAAGGGGTCCTAGGCCAGGGAGGTGCGCAGAAGGACCCGCAGTTCTGGCAAAAAGGCAGGTGGCTGGTCCACAGCCGGGTCCTGCCTCACAAACATGCGAGCTGTGCCGTTGCTCACGGCCCGTGCCCAGGAGGGACTCCCACTTGGTTTCATGCTCTGCTCTTGCCGTCTTGAAATTCTTAATAATCATGACAAGGAGTCATGCACTTTCATTTTGCACAGGGCCCTGTAAGCTCTGTGGCCGATCCTGTCTACACTGCAGCCTGGAGGCTGGAGAATGAACTGCCCTGCCCCCCACCCCACCCCACCCCCCGCGCCGGGGGTCCCTTTCACCTGAGGACAGAGGCCTGTGTTTGCAGGGAGAGGGTGGGGCCGGGCGCAACCGGGGCCCTAGTCTGGCTTCTTTCCTGAGCCTCTGTCCGCCCATCCAGACCTCCGCCCTGGGCGCCGAGCCCCGAGCCCCAGCCGGACGCAACTACCTGCAGCTGGACGCCCTCAATGCCAGGCCGGCGCGGGCCACCGGCTGAACCGCATACCGCCCAGCTCGCGCCCCCGGGCCCACGGGCGGGCGGCCTTCCCCGGAGGGACCGGGACGGGCGGGAGGGGGGCTGGGGAGGGTACGTTACCCCCAGGCAGGGTGATGGGTCCGCAGCTCCTGTCCCTGCCGTCGCCCGGGACGATGCGCTTGGTGCAAATCCGCCAGAGGCCGAAGTGTGCCGCCTGGCAGCTGGCGTTGCGGTGCTCCACGTGGGGGCTCAGCACGGCCCAGTGGTCGGTCACCACGGCCACCAGCGCCAGCACGACCCCCGCCAGGACGCAGAGGAGGGTCAGGCGGACCTTCAGGGCCTTGGTCTGGGACATGGCGGCCACGGAGCGGCGGGCGCTGGGGCAGGCGCGGCGGCCGCGTCCTCCCGGGCAGGTGGCGGTCGCGCCGGGGCGGCGGCAGCTGTTCAGTGTGCCCGGCGGGGCCGGAGGGGGCCGGCCGTGGGCGGAGGGGCGCTGGCCGGGCTGAGCAGCTGGCCAGACGTGTCAGCGGCCTGCGGAAGCTTCTATTAATGCCCATCCCGGCGCCTCGCCGAGGACGGCTGCTCCTCGGGTTTCAGGGCCGTCTTCGCTCCTGGAGCCAGAAGCGCGCTGTGGGGGTGGGGTGGGGGGGGTTGGGGGGGCGAGGACAGCCGGCGCTGATGTGACTGCAGACGCTCTCCTCGGGGGACCTGAGCTGGGAGGGGCGAGGGGCAGGCAGCCGGGGCCGGCTGTTGCCACGGTACCCTTTACTTTTTACCTTCTATTAATGGCAGGTAATAAAGATTTTCCAGTTACATTGTCCTTTACAAAATAAGTATACTTAAGTAGGAAGAGCAGAAGTAGGTCGATTGACAGGTGACTATTAAGAGGCTAAGGGGCGTGTGGCCCAGAGGACACGTGGGGTTTGGGGACCGCCTACCCATGCCCGCTTCACCTCAGGGCCGGCACTCCAGGCTGGAGCCCCTACGTGCCTCCCGGGCTTCTGCATCTCCTTTCTCAAGTCCCCAGGGGCCTCTTTTGGGATGTGTCCAAGAAGCTGATGCATGGCCAGGAAGAAACCCCTGAGCTGGGCAGGGGTTTGGCCTCTAAAATCTGGCCTCTGGTTGACACAGCTTACAGAAAGGCTGCCTGTGTGAGGAGAAACATCCAGGGGTCCAGCCACGAGGTCGCAGACTGTTGATAACAATGGTGATCATAGTGAGAGCTCAGCCTCGGTGAGTGCTTACTACCTACCAGGCACTCCGCTAAGGCTTTCCACACACCACTGCAGTTCATCTTCACACCAGTCCAGGAGGTGAACGCAACTATCACTCCCATTTTACAGATAAGGACCCAGACGCTCAGTGACGTGAAGTAACTTGTCCAAGGTCACACAGCAGGTAAATGGTGAAGCCAGGTTTCAGAACCCAGAGTCCAAACTCTTAACCAGTGGTTGGAGCTGGGAGGAACTTTCGAGATCTATTCTGACTGCAGGGGAGGAAAAACATCCTTGTCCTCTACCCTAACGAAAGACAAATTGACAAGAGAAAAGCATGCAAATTAATGGGTTTTTAAAAATTAATTAATTTATTTTTGGCTGTGTTGGGTCTTCGTTGCTGTGCACGGGCTTTCTCTAGTTGCGGCGAGCGGGGGCTACTCTTTGTTGCGGTGCGCGGGCTTCTCATTGCGGTGGCTTCTCTTGTTGCGGAGCACGGGCTCTAGGCGCGCGGGCTTCAGTTGTTTTGGCTCGTGGGCTCAGTAGTTGTGGCTCATGGGCTCTAGAGCGCAGGCTCAGTAGTTGTGGCGCATGGGCCCAGCCGCTCTGCGGCGTGTGGGATCTTCCTGGACCAGGGCTCGAACCCCTGCATTGGCAGGCGGGTTCTTAACCCCTGCGCCCCCGGGGACGCCCTAATGTAAGTTTTATGTGGCACAGGAGTCTTCGTAAAACACGACGACCTAAAGAAACTGTTAAACTTGAACCTTTTTTTTTTTTGAGTAGTGTATTTATTGTAATAATTTAATTTTTTTTCCCTGAATGAAAACATGTTCATTATAAAAATGCAACCACATACATGTATATGGAGAAGAAAAGTGATACTTGTTGTTTTTGTATTCCTTGTCTGTAATACCCCTTTCCTCATCCAGAGAGAAACGCTGTTCACAATTTAAACCTGAGCGTTTTAATGTGTGCTGTGTGTGATGAAGAGTGGGTGCAGGGACTTCCCTGGTGGTCCAGCGGTAAAGAATCCGCCTTCCAATGGGGGTTTGATCCCTGCTTGGGGAATTAAGATCCCACATGCCGCGGGGCAGCTAAGCCCGCACCATAACTAGAGCCCACACGCCCTGGAGCCCGTGCACCACACTAGAGAGAAGCCCGCACACCGCAACTAAGACCCAACACAGCCATAAATAAATAAGTAAATAAATAAATGTTTTTTAAAAAAAGAGTGGGACATACAACAGGACAAAAGGATTGAGCGAAGGGCAGGAAACTCGTGGGGGGGAAAAGCAAGGTCTGTTCGTTCAGATGCTCCTCTGCATTTGTGGGACGTTTGTTCCTTTCTTCTGGGTGTAAGGAGAGAACCTCTCACGTGAGTGTCTCAAGACCTGCTTCAGAGGAGGGTCACAGAGGCCTTCCTGTACCTGCCGTTTCTCAACTTCCTTCAGTTTAAATGTGCAGTATGCCCAGGTACCATATCTTGGGGCGGCGTGTCCTGAACCCCGTGTGACCGATTAAGGAACCTGTGGCCTAGAGACAGGACGTCACAAACCAGGACCCCCGTGAACAAGCACAGGCCGGAGACCTCGGGGCTCCAGCCACAGACTGGCCTGAACCTCCACATCACACGCCAGCCCCTCATCCAAGTTATAATCTCCCGACAGCGTCTCTCTGAACCTTCCTCACCACTGCCCCCCCTCCCTGTCTGCATCCCCCCACTGCCCCCCCCCCCCGCTGTCTACATCCCCCCAGCCCATCACAGCCCGGTGACTTGCCGACATCTGTCATGGCTTGCTTCAGCTCAGAGGGTGCCTGTGTGTCTTCAGGCAGCTGGCCCCCCCGAGAGCACTCCTGGAAGCTGGGATGTGACACGCGGCCTCAGGCCCCTCGCACTGCCCCTGCGGGCCCGGCTTCAGGGCCTAGGCGGCCGGGGTCTCAGGGGGCGCTGGGTGGCCTGATGCGGACCCACGGTGTGTCAGGCACCCCAGCCAAGCAGCAGGTGTAGATGCCGGTGTTTCAGGACTGACCATCTGGGAAGAAGCACATTTCCTGGTGTGGTGGGGGTGGCACCCTAAGCTCACCAGCGCCGGGAGCCCCCCGAGGTCTCCGAGAGCGCCCTCAGGGGGCCTGGCCCGCGGGCGCACTCAGCCTTGGCCACAGCAGCACCGCAGGCCCCTCCGAGAAGCCGGGCTGCTCCGGGCCTCGGTGCGGGGCAGGTTTGTGCCACATGCAGGGGTCCTGACCCTCAGCCCAGCAGCACAAGCATGAAAGGTGGATGCCCTCTTCCTTTTGGAGTAGGCTGTGTGTCAGTCTAGCTCAAGGTTGGCAGCCCAAGGGTTGCAGGCACTGCCAGGCTGTCTGCCCTGCTCCCCAGGCCTCGCCGGGCCCAGGTGGGGGGAGAGCTCCGTGGAGGCCCGAGCTGGGCCACGCCAGCATCCTCCACTAAGGCCCTACCCTTTCCCGGGGACTGGCCTGTCGGTGCGGGAGCCAGCCAGCTGCACGGTCGGAGCCCTGCTCTGCCAGCCTCCAGCTGCGTGGCTTTCAGCCAGTTAACCTCTAAACGCCTTTTCCTCTAGATCTGAGATAATGCACTTCACCAGCTCAGCCCGCGGTAGATGCTGTGCACTGAATTAGGTCCCCCTTAAATGCATACGTTGAAGCCCAAACCCCAACCTGATGGTATTGGGAGGTGGGACCTTTGGGAGGTATTTAGGTTTTGATGAGGTCACGAGGGTGGGGCGCTCGTGACGGATTATAAGGACAGACGCCAAAGAACTTGCTCTTTCTTCTCCTCTGCCACAGGAGGACTTAGCGAGAAGGCAAAAAATGCCCAGAAGAGGGCGCTTACCAGAGCCCAGCCGAGCTGGCACCATGATCTAGGGCTTCCATCCTCCAGAGCTGTGAGAAAACACATTTTGTTCCTTAAGTCACCCCGTCTGTGGCGTTCTGTCACGGCAGCCTGAGCTGACTGATGTCGTAGCAATTTGTCCAGCTTGGTTATTGCTACGATCGTTGCTTGTAGACTACAGATGGACCAGCTTTGTCTGATGGGCTGTAAGCTTCTGGGGACTCTATTATGTACTCATTCTGCGTTCCCTCAGAGAACCCCCTGGATTTGAGCCCAGGGTTGGACCTTCATAAAGGTTTGTTGAATGACGGATGGATGGATGGACAGATGGGCTGAAGGAAGGGGACAGAAGCTCAGATAACTGACTCCACTAGATGAACCAAAGGACATTACATGGCCACAGCTCGGGCTAAGCCAGTACAGCTTGGACCAGAGGCTAATGTGCTTCCAGGGGCTGAGGGGCAGCCCAGGAGGGCCCCATTGCCACCTCTGTGGCCAAGCGCATGAGGAAGACCCGATATTTTCTACAGGAATCCTTCAGAGTAGAGATGCCACGCTCAGCTCATCGGGAGTTGTCTGCACTTCACTCGTCCAGATGAACCAGCTTCCGTTCGTCCCAAGAGACTGCTCTTTTCCCAAGAAGGAGCCGACATAATCGAGGGAAGGAAAACACCTCTCAGAAGTGGGCCTCATCTGGAGCCGGGACCGGGGCACGCCCGGGTCGGGGACCCTCTTCAGAAACATGTTGATCTGATTCTGAGCTCAGGCTTCGTTAGGCTGAGAAATGGCCTTGGGTGTATGTCTTAAAAGACTATGAAACAAGGCGCCACCCTGTTGTCTCAACCTCTTTTCGCAGCTTCATCTCCCTCCCTGCAAGGTTCAGCGTGGACCTTCTATTGCCTCAGGCCTGCCGTCCCCAGTTCTAACCTGTGAGCCAAGGACGGTCTCTGCCTCTGTCCAGGGGCCCAGACTTCTCCCATCTGCAAACTCAGAGATCCCATCGCTCAGCCTCTGCTTCCATCATCATATCCCCTTCTCTGACTCTCCTGCCTCCCTCTTTCCCTTAAATGGACCCTTGTCATCATGTGGGATCCACCCAGATAATCCAGGACTATCTACCTGTCTCAAGAGCTGTAATTCAGTCACATCTGCAGAGTCCCTTTTGCCACGTAAGGTGACGTCGTCGCGGGTTCCGGGGACGTGGACTCGGACATCTCTGGGGCCACTATTCTGTGCGCCACACGCACTGACGTATGATTTTCTTGATTTTTTCTGGCATCGCCCTGCAGCTCAGGTGCAGAGATGGAGAAAGTGGGAGGTGACACTGAAGGAGGGCTGGGGCTCTTCCAGCGGGGAAAAACTAGAAGGAAGAGGCCGAGGGAACTGAGGGCGAGGGTGGGTTTAAAGGATGATTTGTCAGGTCTGGTTAGGATTGGTTAGGTCATGGCTAGGGTCGCCCTGCGACCTGGAAATGTCACCGTGCTGGGAGAAAATGGAGAGGTCAAGACCCTGAAGGGCTTGATGAGGTTGCAAAGCAGGTATAGTGGGGGGATGGGAAAAGGAACTGGGTGCATTGGAAGCTGTGGTCAGAGGAGGACGGGGGCCCTGATGATCTGGCAGGGGGGACAGTCAGGGGAGATGGTGAGATCCAGGCTGGGGATGAAGGTGAGTGGACACGAGAAGGTCAGGTGGTCCCTGGAGGTGAGCAGGCCAGAGAGCTGAGAGGCCGGGGTCAGAGTGTTGGCCCCGTGGACGTTGATGTGGCGGGACTTGGGGTGTAGAGGAGGGCTTCGCGGCAGAGGTGAAGGCAGATGACGTGAGGAGGCAGCCAGGAGGGTGTTCAGGATGACAGTGGGGAGAAAGGATTCGCGGTGGTCTACCCAGGCCCTCCGATAAGGCTTTTCCCCAGGAGGGCGGAGGAGCGATGGTTTGGGGGTGTCAGCATCCCTCCACTCTCCTCTCCTGCAATTAGAAGTCCAGGGACGTGAGCTCATAACCTCCTCTGATCCTGAGGTGGCATCGGCAGTCTTGTTGGGAGCTGCAAGCTCTGAATCAGGTGTCTGAATCAGGTGTATCTGCCCCCCAGCTGCCTCTGGATCCTAAGGTCCCTTAGATCTCCCTTCTCCCTTTCCAGTTCCACACCTCTTGGGACTGAGGATGGGGCTGGGCAGCCTGAGTGTTACACTGGGACCCTGGCAGGGAAGCCCAGCAGGAGGACAGGGGAAAGGAGAGTCCTTGGGGGAGAAGAAGGGCTCATCTGTCCCGGGAGGATAGTTCCAGAGGACACAGTGGAGACGGAGGGTGGAAGGGAGGGTCGGCCGGTGGAGGAGCCGGGAGAGACTAGGGGGCCAGAGTGCAACTTCCCAAATGGCTGCAGCTGCATTCCTGCTCTCGTATGTTCCTCCAGAACCTGCCACTCCCCGTCAACAAGTGGAATCCACTTCCTCTCCCCTTGGCCTCAAGCAGGCTTCTGACTGGACGCTTCAAGTGCAGTGGGAGTGATGCTCTGTGACCTCTGACACTCCCACCTTTCCCTCTTGCTCTGGGGACACCCGCCCTTGGGCCTGGCCACTGTGCTGTGAGAAGCCTCGTGTGTAGACATTCAGGCTGAAAACTGAAGCCAAGGTCTTTGTCAGCAGCCAGCATCACCCGCCAGGCCTGTGAGCTGAGCGGCCTGAGATGATCCCAGCTCCCACCATGGGGCACCGGGTCTTCCAGCCGAGGCCCCAGGCACAGGAGCAGAGCTAAGCCAGCCTGACCCTGCCTCTGTCAAGCAGAGATAAGATTCTGTGACGGTATTTAATGGCTGCTTAAGAGCACTGAGTGTTGGTGTCATTTGTTACGTAGCCGTACTAGCTAATACACTCAGTGACTGGAAGGTTTCGTAATTGAAGGAAGCAGCCCCAGCTTTCCAGGAAGCACTCAGTGTGAAGACAGCCTCCTGGCAGGGAGTGGAGGAGGAAGGCCATGATCGCCACAGCCCAGACCCCCTGTGTGTACGCAGACAAGATCTTGACTGTGTCTGGTGGTGGACAAGGAACCCGGTCTCTTCACCAGCCGCCAGGACACAGCTGGGCCAGAAGTTCATCGTGTGAAGTCACCAGATCATTTTGCTTTGTTCTGTTTTGTTTTGGCTGCGCGACTTGCAGGATCTGAGTTCCCCCGCCAGGGGTTGAACCCTGGCCCTCGGCAGTAAAGCACGGAGTCCTGACCACTGGACTGGCAGGGAATTCCGGAGAAGCCACCCGACCTTAACCAAAGGCAGCCTGAATATGCCCGAACTTTGGTCTCATCCAGACACCGTTTAAGATCTAGAGACCCGGATCCGGCAATAGTTACATAAATGGTGGGATCTCTGTGTCATGCAGTCATTAAAGATTATGTTTTCGGGCTTCCCTGGTGGCTTAGTGGTTGAGAGTCCGCCTGCCGATGTAGGGGACACGGGTTTGTGCCCCGGTCTGGGAAGATCCCACATGCCGCGGAGCGGCTGGGCCCGTGAGCCATGGCCGCTGAGCCTGCGCGTCCGGAGCCTGTGCTCCGTAACGGGAGAGGCCACGACAGTGAGAGGCCCGCGTACCGCAAAAAAAAAAAAAAAAAGATTATGTTTTCGAGGAATAATCTAAATTAAAGACACAGGAAGATTCTCCTAATGAAAAGCAGTGAACGGGGCAGGGAATTAACCCCACGTACATCTGGGTGCTGTGAAGCCCTAACTGTGCTCACGCCTTAGGTGGTGGGATTTGGGCTGGTACTATTTTTTTCTTCTTTAACTTTTCTGTATGTTGCAGATTTTTTTAAAGGTGGAATGTAATACTCTTAGAATGAGAAAAACATGAGTATTATTTGTTTTAAAAAGCACCTCGTTATTTGCTATTTAATTTGTGGAGTCTGGAGATCTCACAGGGGTTAACGTATCTCCAAGAACGCTTATCAAGACACAAAGGTCAGGACGTAGGTCCCTCCAAGCCCCCTTTCCTGAAGCTGTGGGCACGAGGAGGAGGCTTTGTCACCCTCTTTGATCGCAGACTTCTGTTCCTGAGGTTGCACCAGCAGTTTCATTGGAAGCTGCAAGTTTAAAAATATCGGTATCAGGTGTATCTGCCCCGTCTCCCGCTCTGGATCCTAAGGTCCCCTCGGTCCCTCCCCTCGGTTCCTCCCCTCCCCCACCCAGCTCTAGGGCTGGGCGGCCAGGGGTGCTATATTAGGAGCCAGTGCAGGGAGCAGAAATCACGTGGCTGGCCCTGAGCTCCCTGCAGGGAGGCCTGGCCCCCATCTTCTTCTCCTCGCTGCCAGGCCTCTCCTCTTGCCAACTGCATGCTAGGGACCTAAACAGGACCTCTCCCCACACAGCCCGGGGACCCCTGAGGGCAGAAATGAATGGGCACCAGCCAGGGAAGCCACTGGGACAGGAGGCTCACCCGGCGGGGGTGGGGGGGCACACAGTGCCTGGATCGGCTGAATGACGGGTTTCTCCCCAAAGTGCTGCGGGCACAGACACCCTGCGGGCCCGGCTCTCAGAGCACCTCCTCCCTGGGCTGTTCTAGAATAATTCTTCTGGGGAAATTCCTTGAGTGTTGTTAGTCGACAGACGCTCCTGGAAGTTCACTCTAAGGCCAGTCCCCAAGCTGGCGTATTTATGAATGTTTGCTTAAGTTAAAGTCTAATTCATTCTCCCAGCGGCCCTGGGAGGGAGGCGCTGTCCTCCTCCTTTGACCCGGGAGGGAACTGGGGCTCTGAGGGAGCTTCGCTTAGTGGCCGGTGCTGCGCAAGTGTGGCTGGAGGGTTTGACCTGTGTCTTTCTGGCTCTTGGCGACGTCGCTGCAGCTGCCGGCAGTGGGTGGTGGGGCCCGGTGTCCAGCTGGGCCAGGATTCTGGGCTTGTTCTACCATTGCCCTTTGGTTCAATTCCATCAGCATTTTGTCCCCAAACCCTGGGACAAGGCACACCTACCCTCACCCAGGGAAAGGTGGCCGTTTTCCCATTTCCTTCTTCAATCCCCCAACTCCTGTTTTCAAAACTGTTGGCTCAGAAGCGAAGAGGAGAAAGGCAGAAATTGAAGTGTGTTGAAGGGAAAGGAAATACTGGGAATAAATACGTGAGTTTTCCCAATGTGTCCGCAGCCTAGATGCAAGTACTGAAAACTCGCTGAGTGATCGTCACCCTTTCTGTGCCTCGGTTCCCCTCACTGTAAAACCAGCCTGGGAATTATTGACAGTTTGGACCAGATTATCCTTGGGGATGGGGGAGGGCTGCCTTGTGCACTGCAGGGTGTTGGGCAGCAGCCCTGGCCTCCAGCCACGAGACGCCAGTAGCATCCCCTCCCCTGCTGTGACAACCAGAAATGTCTCCAGACATTGGCAAATGTCCCCTGGGAGTAAAATCACCCACTTGAGAACCGCTGGGCTAGTGGTGTCTCCCTTTTGAGTTTGTTATGAAGATCCTCAAAAAGTTTCCCTTCCTTCCCTTTATTTTCCCTTCCATCCCCCTCACCTCCTTCTTTGGACTTGATTCCTTTTCTATGATGAGCACACTGAATGAGATGATTCCTGAGACACCTGCCACTCCTGCTGGTCTTGATGTCCAGGGATCCTGAGATTCTTGTTCACGTCAAGGCTTGAGCGCAAGCCTGCTCCTGCAACCTAGGAAGCAGGTAGCATGGACCCATTTTACAGATGGGGCAGCCAGAGCAGAGGAGAGGCCCGACTTCAACTCTGGAGCTGGAGGAGGGGCTCTGGACACACAGAGGCTGATGCAGTCCCAGGCAAAGGGATCAGTTTCGAGTAGGCACTCCCAAAAATGATCGGGGAGGGGAGGCAAAAGAGGCAGATGCCCAAAGACCCAGACCAGGAGCTGAGACTGACCAGCTGTGCCCCAAACTGTATTCCTTCCGTCCCTGGCTAGACTGCACAGCCCGTCTCCCGGCTCTCAGGTGGGACCACGTCACTGAGCTCTGGCCAGTGGCATGTGCGCAGAAGGGGATGTCACAACTTCCTGGTCCATTAAAACCTCTCACAACACCCTCTACCCACAAGACCACCTGCCGTCCCCCTTCTCCATCTGCCCGCTGGATGTCAACGCCAAGGACAAGCTTAGACACCCATGTTGTGGATGGCAGAGGCTCCACGGCTGGTCTCTGAACCCTGAATGACAGTGTGTATTCTGTACACAATGTACCCACCCCATGGAGCGGACTCTCTGAGTGAAAAATAGACTTCCATCGCACTAAGCCATTCTGCACTCGGGGTGGTTGGCGACGTCATTAGGCTACGCGGAGTGATACAGGTAAAGGGTAAAGTGAGTGCCGGAGGGGGCTCTGCGCCCTAGACCACCCACTTCCGAGTCGGTTCCCGCGGCCCTAACTCTGCCGGTTATGGAGACAGAGTTTTCCGTTGAACTGAAATGCGTGACCGCGTGAGCCCCGCGTCGGACGGAGGCCGGAGCGTGGCGCTGAACGCAGGCTGCACGGGAGTCCGCCCAGGACCGCTGCAGAGCGTGTGCTGAGCCAGTCTCCTCAGGGCTAAAAATAACCAGTTCTGGCCCCTGGTGCCAACGCCGAGTGTCGTGGCTCTGGGCTGGCAGAGCCGTGAGCCCGGAGCTTGGCAGGGGTCCCCTGCCCCAGCACCGGGTGGCTCGGCGCCCCTGGGAACGTCAGTTTCCCCGGGTGCCTGTCTCAGGAAGGAAGAAAGGGGGTTAAAAAGCCAGGGCTGAAAGTTCAGACAAGCCGGTTCCTGCAGCCACAAGGGCCGTGATGTGGGGACACTGGGCCCTCAGCCTCGCTCCCAAAGCCCTGGAAAGGCCTCCGTGACACCAGCGTTCTCCTGAAGGAAGCTCGAGAGTCCAGTGCATCTTGGCTCCAAGAAGACCAGAGAAGGCCACGGCTCTCAGGAAGAAAACTCACCGTCTCGGTCCTGAAAGAGAGCGGAACACGTCACTCACTGCATGTGAAGGTGCCCTGGGCTGCGGCTCCCGTGGGACCAGGGAAGGATGTTGATTATCCAGCCTCAAGGGCTGTCCAAGGGGTGGGTGGACGTACGGCCAGTGCCCACCTGCCAGCGTGAGCCTGGAGGGTTGCACCATGACTGGCGGGGGTCTGTGCAGTATCTTGATCGGAGGGGTCTCTCTGGTCCCCCTCCCCATCCCTGATTTCTCTCCTCCCGGTGGCTGGGAGCGGGGGCAGCCAGCTGCCGTGCCTGGGATTGGGTGACTCCGTGCCATTTGACCTCTGGTTGGAGCCGCATTCTCCCGTCCAGTTCCTCCAGGCACAGAAGCTCACACTCTGGGACAGGAATCCTCTATCTGCTTCTCATTCATTTTGGAATTGGGAGGGGAAGGAGGCTGCTTATGGGAATTTTTAGGAACCCACCAGGCAGCTTGGCGCCCCTGAGGCTGCAGCTCTGTCCAGCCAGCGCCTGCCCTGCAAACTCTAAAGACAGGCCTGGCTTGCTCAGCTGCCCAGATGCTTCCCCCACACCGGGGGTGGCCTGTCCCTCTTCTGGCTCCTCTGTGAAAAGCCACCTCCATGGCATCACCCAGGAGCGTAAAGCCAGCTGGCGGTGCCGGGGAGGCGGCCAGTGACCCGGACAAAACCCAGAGAAGCTGGACTTGACCAGCACCGGGTCCGCTCTCCCCTCCCCTTCTCCTGGAGGGTCCCCAGCATCTCCTAGACCTGAGGACACTAAGTGCCCACGAAGACTTGCAGGGACCTCCCCCCTCCCCCTTCCCACATCGAGAAGAGAACGTTTTAAAAATGTTTTTATTTAATTAAAAAAAAGACAGAACTAACAACCCAAAACCAGTAGTTGGTATGGGATTCACAGGGGCTTAACTGGCGAGACACACAGGGGCGGGATGGAGAGGGCGTGGGGTTGGGGGAGTGTGAGGGCCACAGGCCACCCGGGGCCCCCGTGGGCGCAGGTCTCAGAGCGAGGGCAGGCGGGGAGGGGGTGACCAGAACCTGGGGCAACGGTGGGAGAAAGGCTGTGAAGACCACGGCGCTGAGGGAGCTCGCTCCCTGCTCTTCTGTCCCTCCTGTCGCTTCTTTCTACTTTCTTGGTCCCGAAAGTGGGCCCTGCGCTCTCTTCCTGGGACTGGGCAAGAGGTAGGATTCATCGGAACGCAGCTTTCTCCATGAAATGACGGAAACTTCCAGGGCAGCAGGTGGGAAGGTGGCTTACGTGGAAGAAAGGACAAGGCTGCCTGTTTTTGGAAGTGACCTTGCTGGGGGATGAGTCCCCGGATTCCGCCCCCATCCTTCTAGCCTGGTGCAATGGTGTCATGGCCTGGGGAGGGGGAGGGCGGGCAGGGGCAGGCCACGAGCCCGGACACTCCAGCACTCACTGCTGTACATGCTTGGACAAGCCACACAAAGCCAACCTCGACGGGAGGGAAGGATTTCGAGCAGCGCGGAGGGGCCCCGGCACGCGGTCACTGGGGGCGGGACGTGTGGAGGTCCCCTCTGCGGGCGGCGGAGGATGGCGACGACCATGACCCGGATCTGAACTCCTGGGGCCGAGTCCGCCCAGGGGGTCCACGAGCAGGTGGCTGAGGTAAGAATTTTCTTGTCACTTCTAAGTACGACAGCTACCGGGATCGCAGACAACTGCTTCAGAGGGGTTACCAGGTCTCAAAAAGTAAGAAAGGATCTGTCTTCAGAAAGCACGTGTTTATATAAAAGAGGCTCAGCTCCGTGTTCCAGAAAGCTGTCCCCCTGAGCCCGGACACGCTTCCACATTCTCTGCTTGCCTCCGGAGGCGAGAAACGGTTGGAAAAACGTCAAGCTTGGAACCTGCCGCCTCCGTTCCCAGGTGCTCGGCCCTTTCATCCAAACTTCCTCGCTGAGTGCTTTCGGGGGCAGGGCGAGAGCAGAAGAAGTGACAGTAACGGGGCTTGGGGCAGGGGCTGCTGCCACTTTTTAAGAGAGAATGAATGTAACTGCTCTCCTGGCGTTTCTGCAAGAAATCAGGATGAGTGACCACCCCGGAAGCGGGGGTTTGTTCTGATCTTTTGGTCTCTGCTCACCCTCGGGTCTCCCTTTCTTGCACAAGGTTCGGGCTCTTGTTGCCAAACACCTGGGGGGAAGGTCTGTCCCTATGACCCCCGAGGAGGGGCAGAGCTGCTCCTCAGGCCAGTGGGCAGAGGTGGGGGGACAAAGTAAGAGGCCACCCTTCCTCTGACCCGTGGGATCTTCCTGACTCTCAAGTACAGTCAGTGAGTTCTGCCCTTTCCATGTGAGGCAGAACATTCCAGAAGCAGAGAGGAGGAGCCTTTACCTCACGCCCAGGCCAGCAAAGACGCCCCCAAACCCCACGGATTCCTCCGCAGGCCTCGATGTCCCCAGGCTGAGGGAAGCGGCCCCGGACAGCACGAAGGCCAGAGCACCAGGTGGTCACAGGCTCTCTCCTCAGCATTGGTGTTACCTCAACAAGCAGCCACTGCCGGAGCCAGACAGACAGAGGGAAAAGGGGCAAACTTCGGCTTCCTCGCCTGCGGCTCACAGACCAGAACCTTGGGTTCAAAGCAGCTGACCAGCATCCGAAGGCCCCTGCGGGCCCGGTGAGCCGGGCAGGGATGGGAGGCCCCGAAAGCCTGTTCTTCTGGCGGAAGATGTGTTTCCAAGAGGAGATGATGGCTCGATTTTGTTTTCCCGGGTGGGGCAAGGCTGTGCAGCCTCAGGAGAGCTCTGGGGCCTCCTGGGAGATTTCGGAACCCCGGGGCATCCAAACACCCTCCTGGGGGATAAAATCAGCCTTCTTGCTTCTGATTCCCGTCTCCGGGGCTTCGCTCCAAGCCAGCCCGCGACCCATTCTGGAGACCCGGGAGGGTGGGGGTTGGCCTCAGTCTGTTGTTGGTCTGTCTTAAGGGTCAGATGCCCCCTGTGGGGTCCAAGCCGCCCATCTGGGGAGAGGCCGGTGCCGAGAGGACGGGGCAGCTCACACAGGGGTGGTCCGCCGGTTGAGCACGCTGATGTGCACGCCTCCCTTCAGGTCCTGCTGGAAGAAGTCGTGCACCTGCAGGAAGCCGGCCTCCTGGTCGGGGCTGTAGCTGGCAGCCGTGGTCACCTTGAGGGGCTCCCTGGACAGCGTGTACATGGACAGCTCGCCCATGGGAATGGCCCCGGCGATCTTCAGCCCCACTGGAGATGTGTCCCTGGACGGAGAGGCCTCGGTGGACCTGGAGCTGGACCGTGAGCGCCGCCGCCGGTACCGGTAGCTCGGCATCCTGGCGTAGGGTGATGAGGAGGGAGCCTTAAGGAACTCCCGTTTGGTCTTAAATCTCAACTCTTTGTTTTTCTCAATGTAAATGTTTACGGCCAGGACGCCCACGGTCTCAGCCACAATGAAAGACAGGGCTCCGAAGTAAAAAGACCAGCCGTAGTTGTAATGGTTTTTTTTGTCTTCGTCGCGCTTGTCGCTGGGGTCTCCCGTGTTGCTGGAAATGTAGACGATGATGCCGATGATGTTACTGAGGCCTGAAAGGGAAGCGGGGGTGGGGGGGGGTGGGGGGCGGGGCGAACAAAGGCAGAGAGAGGTTAGACCCACAGCTGGGCAAGGGCAGGTGGGCGGGGCAGGGGCAGGTGGGCGGGGAAGGAGCTGGTGGGCGGGGCAGGGGCTGCTGGGCGGGGCAGGGGCTACTGGGTCGGGCAGAGGACAGGTGGGTGGAGCAGGGGCTGCTGGGCGGGGGGGGGGGGGCAGATGGGTGGAGTAGAAGGCAGTTGGTGGAGTAGGGGGCAGATGGGTGGGGCAGGGGATGGTGGCCACTCCCCTTTTTGGTGGGTATGTCTTTGTTCCGGTTGCTAATTTTAAGTAAAAGTAGTTGATTTTGAATGGGTAATGAAGTACAGGGTTTGGGTGAGTATATCATAAGACACAGGCTCTTACTACCCAGTTCCCCTCCTCAGGCAGCTACTGTTATCTTCTCTCGTATATCCTTCTCAGATCCATATCCAGTCTCTCTCCCTCCCTCCATCTCTCTCTCTCTCTTCCATTTTTTTCTTTGCACAATACTCTTTGGCCCCTTGCCTTTTCACTCAGCTGTCTCCACCCGAGAGACAGTTCCCTATCAGGACGGGAGGAGCTGTCTCTGTCTCTCTAACTGCTCATGGGACCAACGCCGCCGCAGGGGCATCTACCCAGGCCTCTGCTCTGGACACGCAGGTGGCTTCCAGCCCTCGGCTATGAGACAGCCTTATGTCTACATCATTCCACACACACGTGAGTAAAAATGTGATGAATTCCTTGAAGTGAAACTTCTGCCTCACTGGGTGTGTGCATTTAAAAACAAACTTTTATTTGGGGGTAATTTTAGATTTATTGAAAAGGTGTGAAGTCAGTACAGAGAGAGCCCCTTTCCAACTCCCCGTTCCGTTTTCCCCCATTAACGTCCTATGTTACCATGTACATGTGTTACAACCAGGAAGCCCACCTGGTGTGCTACTATCCATTTACCTTCCAGACTTTCCTCGGATCTCACTGGGGTCTCCACTAATGTCCTTTTTCTGTCCCACGATCTCGAGTTGTGTGTAGTTGTGTTGAATCCAGAGTCCCAGCTCAAGCACCCTCCATGGAGGCACAAAATGCCTCATCAGCCTATAATGCACTTGCCAGTCTGGGAGGTGAAACCCACTCGTGTGTTTATGTGATTTTCTCTCGCTATAAGTGAGGCTGAGCAGAGCCGAGCTGCCTGGGTTTGAATCCTGGTTCTACCAACTCTCATCTCTGGAACTTTATGCAAATTACTTACCTCTCGGGGTCCTCACGTGCAAAGTGGGAATGCCAGTGGCACGCACTACACTGGGTGGGTGTGTGGATTCAACGAGCTAATGCATACAAAGCACTGCGCCCAGCACACCGAGAGCATGCTTTGAGTTCTAGTACAGTCTATTGTGTTTTATCGTAATGTGTTGTATCATCTGTGCCCTGCCCGGGTCCTCTGTCCATCTTCCTACTGCACCAGTCCCAGCGTGGATGGGTTAGCGTATTTCCTGCTAAGGGCTCAGCGATCCAGCTGTAGGTCTGGACTCCTCACCCCTTCCGCTGTGCTCCAGAAGAGCCCCCACTGACACGGGTTTTCACAATCACGGTTTGCTTCCTTCCGCCCCTCCTCCCCTGCCTGCTGGCTTTGTCTCTCCTTCCCCTATTCTGCACAAGCCATAAGAATGTATATCACATCCCAGCTGATTCCACGTGCCCAAAGAAGTTACCGGCGTCCTCTTCTGACTCTCCCAGCTTTTAGACCATACTTCTGAGGCTCCAATCATTTTGCACCTAGAATTATTCACGGCCTGTCTCACCTCACTGCCGGGCCCTGCGCGTGACTCTGGGTCTGTGCTGCCTTGGCCCACGATCAGGGCTCCTTGATCCAGGGAATAAACGGGGACCAGCGAACAGCCCCTTGCTTGCCTGCATGGCCATTGTGTTTCCTCGCTGCCACATCCTCTCCTCTGTGGCTAGACCTGTGCTTTCAGCTGAGTGTCTCTGCGCCCCGGGCTCCACAGCCCCTCTGGAGACCCAGGGCATCTGGAGATGCCTTTGAGAAGGTTCCTCCGGGGGGAGCAGGCAGTGCAGGGGGCAGCGTGCTTTAGAGGCTGACAGCCCTGGGCTCAGCCTGTCGTTGCCGCTGGGTGACTTCAGGGAAACCGCCTGGGCCACGTGACCACCTCCTCAGGAGCTGGGGTGATGGGGGTGCACTCGTGCGGCATTGGCACTGGTGTTAGTGGAAGTCTTCTTTCCTTCCTCGGGAAAGGAAAGGGGACAGGATTCAAACGCCACAGCAGGATTCAAGTCCACACCCTGAGCAATTTGCCTGCTTGGAGGAGGAGAGAGAATGGCGTGTGTCCCTGTCTTCCTGCCTTGCCCCCGTTCTGGGCTAAGGTGAGGACAAGGGACAGGACAGGGACCTGGCCAGGAAGGAGCGTCCTGCTTCTTCCTAAGGAGATCCTCCTTTCCAGCACACGCTCACACGCTCACACACACACGCTCACACACACACACACACTCACACTCGCACGCACACACACTCACATGCTCACACTCACACACACACTCCTCACTCACTACATCCCCCGCAGATGCACACACACATATATTTACTGCACTGGAAGGAGACAAAGACTGAAGTGGGGCGGGAGAACAGGCGCAAGAATGGCGGCCAGGGGCCCTGAGGTTCTGAGCCCGTCCCTGGGTAGCTGTGGCCCGCAGTTCCGCGATGCACACGGCAGTCACCTTCCTTCTCCAAGAGGAGCCGTGAGAAGAGATGGGGATGAGATGGCCTCTGGGGACTTACGTGGGCCGCGCACCTCGCAGGCCCCTTCCTGGGCCAGTGAAGGAAGCCCGGCCCGGTGACTGGGAGCCTCACTGTCACCCTCACGGTGCCACTGGGCTGATTCAGGGTTCAGAGCCCAGGCGCAGGGACCCTCGCTCCGCTCAGCCTCACAGGTCCGGTGTGAGAAAAGGGCTCTTTGAAAGCGAGAACGCCGTTAGGACGGTGCAAGGAGCTCTGATGACAATTCAGGAAAGGGCTGCGGGCGGAGCTCTGTGACATTTCTCACGCGGATTTACTGGAACGAGGCCTGGGAAGTCAGCTGCTCCGGCCCTGCTGCACCGTCATCTCCATCCCGCCGGGCTGCCCGGAGTCTTGAGGACGCCACTGGCCGAGCTTTGCCCCTCAGATGCCCCGCCAAGCCCCCAGCCCCAGCGACTCAGGCCACTGGATTCTCCCCTGGACCAGGCGTGAGCACTGACCCCCCCTCCAGCCTGCAGCGCGCCGTCTGCGGCTAGGCTCAGAGGAGCGACCACGTTAGGCCATTTCGGACCCACTGGGCAGGGAGTGGGTTGCTCTCACCCACAGCTCTGGGGGCGCAGAGGTGCTGTTGCCCGTCTCGGAGCCGGGAGACTCGGACAGTCAGGGTGGGCGGGTGGGGCTCCGCCCCGCGCCCCCCTCGCTCACCCCGCCCCCGGCACGCTGGGCTCCTGCCCCCTTGCCAGCCCTGTGCGCCTCCCCTTGTCTTCCCGGCTCAACCCCTTCAGGCCTTGGCTTCTGAGCGCCTCTGAGGCCCGCCCCGCCCCCCAACTCCGCCAGGCTCCCCAGGAGGGGCTTGTAGGGCACCAGCGCTGCCCCTGTGGCCTTCTGCATACCTGGACTAGTTATTCTTATTTTTAATTGAGGTGAAATTCCCGTAACGTAAAATTAACCCTTTAAAGTGCACAGTTTAGTGGCGTTCAGTTCATTCAGTGTTGTGCAACCACCCCCTCTGCTCGTTCCAGAACATTCTCATCGCCCAGAAGGAGACCCCACACCTGTTAAGCAGCTGCTCCCCACTCCCTGCCGGGCGCCCCACACTTTGGACCTGCGTCACCCACGGCGATGTTATGACCTGCCCCCCGTCCTCCCCACCGCACGCCGCAGACGAGCGCTCTGTGCAGCGGGGACCAGAGCGGACGGCTCACCTGCAGCCACAAAGAGGATGCCGGCGCTGAGGACGATGTTGTTCTTGCGGCTGTGGAGTCTCCCGGCGCCAAGGCAGAGCCCGCCGAGCAGCAGGAGGGCGGCGCTGAGGATGGGGAAGGCGCTGGAGGCGCGCACGAGGCCTGGCCGGCGGGAGACACAGAGAGGGCCGTGGGGCTGGCCATCCTCCCGGCCCGGCCACGGGCGTCGGCCCCGAGGCTCTCAAGGCCCTTCCGCTGACTTTGAAGATTCCCATCCCGCCCTGGAGACCCCAGGTGGGTAGGGAGCTGGGTGGGTGGGGGCAGGGTGGAGGCCACCAAGTGATGGCGCCGGCCTGCTGGTCACTCCCCCTGGACGCCACGTGGCCTGGAATCACATCTGCCCCCGTCTCAGGCTCTCCCTGGATGTGGGTCCCACTTCTGCCAGCGGGGATCCCCTCCGCGCCACCAGGGAGGCCACAGCAACAGGCACGAGAACACTGTCAGAGAGCCCGTCACAGCTCATGGACATCGTCTCCGTGAAGCCTCCGGGATGCTGGAGAGTGGATCCGGATGGGTGGCCGAGGGCATGGGCTTTGCCTTCGGCGGGCCCGGGTACCCTGCTTTGTGGCACGCTGGCTGTGTGGCCTTGGCCAAGGTGGGGCCTCCCTGACACTGGGTTACCCTAGTGTGGGATGCAGTTCGTAACAGGCCTACGTGCAGGTGGGCTCTGCACATCTAATGGCTTATTTAGCAAAGGCCCTGCCCATAGCACACACTCCTCAAGTGACAGCCTTGATCTCCCATCTCCGTCAACAGCAGCGTCATCACCCCGGGAAGCTCCGGACCTCGTGAGGTCACCGAGGAGGGGGTGGCTGGACAGGGGAGCATGTCCATGGCCTGCGGGGCCCCACGGAGCTAGATCTGCAGCTGTGCACTGCCCAGCGGGGCGACCAGGGCAGCTAGCTTCAGACCACTTCACTCCCCTCTTTTACAACCTGGGGAGAGTAGTAATACCTACCTGTAGGGGTTGAATTGTGGCCTCCCAAAATCTATGTCCACATTCTAACTGCTGGTACCTATGAGTGTGACCAGGTTTGGAGAAAAGTCTTTGCAGCTGTGAGTAAGTTAAGGCTCTTGAGATGACACCGTCCTAGATCACGCTGGGCCCCAAGTCTAGTGACAGGCGCCCTAACATGAACAGGAAGCGACACAGCAGAAGAGCCCATGGGGAGAAGCCATGTGAGGACGGAGGCGGAGGAAAGGATGACACAGCTCAAGACAAGGATGCCGGGGCTGCCAGAGCTGGAAAAGGCGGGAAGGATTCTCTGCTAGAGGCTTTGGAGGAGCACAGCCCTGGCAACGCCTGAGTGAAGACGTCTGGCCTCCACTCCGTGTGAGGGTGCCTTTCTGCTGTTCTAAGCCCCCCAGTTTGTGGTAATTTATTACAGTGGCCTTAGGAAAGGGACACACCACCTGCAAGTGCTGTGATGAGACTCTGATGGAATAAGGTACATCAGGCGCGTAGTAGGGCCCTGGGGGAGGCGGGTCCCCCTCCCTGAGCATCTGGCTGGGAGAGGAGGCGGGAGGAAGGGAAGGGGTACGTGAGCAGAACCCCGAGCTCGGCCTCCCAGCCCAGGAGAAATCCCGGCTCCGTGGACCTGGGGGCCGCCAGGGGACAGTGAGCTGGGGGCACCGGCAGGCCCCCCTCCTGAGCCAGCTGAGCTCGTTTGCGGCCTTTCAGCCTCTGAAGGCAGCGTTTGTCTCCCTGCTTGTAAGCCCGCCAGTGTGTGCCCTGCTGCACAGAGAGCGGCTTGTCTGGGGCAGTAAATGAAGCTCTTCTCTCCGCCTCCCCCTCCTTCCTCTGCCTTCTCACAGCCGCAGGTTTCGGGAGGAGGTTTCCTGTGGGCTTTTGAAATGCGCCTGTGATCCGTGCGGGGCCGGCAAAGGAGGACCGGGTCCCCCTCGATACCCTCGTTCTGCAGGTGGGTCAGAGGGGTTGCATGCAGCGAGGGAAGCCTGGAGCCTCTAACATCTCCGAGTTCGGGCCTGGCCAGAGCCGTCCACCCCGCCCGCGTAAGTCATGTGAGCACCGTCCTTTGCCACGTGGGCTCACCCGGAGCTCTAGACGTGCGGGCACCAACCGCGGTGCAGGCTGGGTCTTGCACAGAGCAGGCCCGATGTCCAGCCCACGGCCCTGTGGCTACCTCGAGCTCCGGCAAGGATCTGTGTTTTTGCCCAGAGGGCGGGCATCTCCTCCTCACTCGCCCTCAGGCTCGCCGTGGGCTCTCAGCAGCCCTGACACCAGCACTCTGGGGTTAGCACAGAAACCACGCGCCCAACCCGAAATGCGGAGCCTGGAGAAGGGGCACCAGGCCCAGGGCAAGAGGGACGGGAAGCCCTGAGGCCAGCGGGCTCAACAGAGAGAAACGGCAGGGAATCAGGGAAACTCAGGCCGGATGGCCGTGGCGACCGCGGCCTTGTTCTGTCCTGGAATGTTGCCCACTCCCTCTGGCTCCCAGCTCACAGGCACCTGCACTCTGGGGCTCGAGTTCAGGGCCAATTCTCGCTGTTTCTGCAGCCCCTGAGTGGAAAACCACTTCCCTGATGGGGAGTCAGCTCTGCCCTCCCCCCCAGCAGCCGAGATCACAGGCCCCAAAGCCATCACCCCTTCTCTTCCTTGGGCTCTGAATGAACCCCCTGGCTCCCCACGGTGCCCCAATGAGGAGACATTTCCTTCCCAAATGAGCTTTGATGGCTGATGTACAGTTGCCATCATGTTATTTGGGAAAATCGCTGCTGGGCCTCCCAGCCCTCACGCCCTGCCCCGGGGCACCGCTGGTGGGGTTTGAGGACAGCAGGAGCCTGAAGCTGGATTGGTGAGTGTGCCCCTCCCGGCCCTCGGACCACCTCTCTCAGTCCTGCTCTGGGCCCTGGGAGGCTGACGCCAGGGACCGGGTCATCGGGGTCCCTCGACTCCGGCTTTGGGAGGAGAGTGCAGGGGAGACGGTTATTCCCCTGGCTTCCTTCCTGCAAATGAGGACGAGGATAAGGTGGCTGCGCTCTGTCATAAAGGCCACAGCCCCTGCCAGGAGGCCTGTCCTTGCAGCTCCCCTGGTGCAAGCGTCCATACCTGCCTCTCCCACCTGTTCAGGCCGAGGGCTGTAAGGGGTCCTTCTGTTGCTAGCCGCGGTGTGTTCACTGCCCGTTGTAAGCTTCCCTTAGCCCCGCCCACAGCTCTGTAATTAGTCCTTCACTAAATGCCCTTCCTTCATCCCATCGGAGCGAGCGTCCCCTCTGCTTCCTGCTGGGACCCCAGGAAGCCGCATCGTCTGACCTCTGGGCTGATGTGCCACGAGGCCCATCCAGAAGGAGATCCCAGCACCCTGGGGACCATGAGGGGAAGGGCAGGGGAGTAAAGAGGCAGAGCCCGCACCGATTAACCTCAGGCAAGTTCATGTGGGAAGTGGGGAGGGAATGGCGTGTTTCTCCAGGAGCTGCTTCCGCACAGTCCCAAGGTGGCCAGGTTAGTAAATCTGCCCTCAGAGCCTCAGGGACCATCTGACTGCCCCGGGCCGGCAAACAGGGGAGGTCCTGTGTCAGGGCTGGCTTTCACCAGCAGCCGCCCCAGATGGCTGTGCAGGCCACGCACCATGCAACTCACAGAGTGTAATGTATACGCTAGTCTATGCAAATGACATCCCTTGAGTTGTGCAGTGTGCAACCTGCACAACCGTCTGTGGCGGCCCTATGGACTATCATTTGCTGGGTTCAGGGGTGGCCCGCAGAAAGCAGAGAGTACAGGCGTGAGGAAGGGGAGAAGGTGAGGGAGGAGGGATGGGAGGCAGATCTGGCTACATTATTCCAGGTTCCGGGCCTGAGGCTGCCCCAGGCTGCAGGGGAACCGCACGCTGTTCTATTTCACTAGATGACTCAGAACCAAAATCCTTTCTCTTAGAAAAGAACGGTCCATAAGCAGGTGCAGAGTGAAGCGTGCTCCCTCTGAGTACACTTGTATCGATTCTCCATAAATGAAGCTGGCCTGAGCCCCTAGGGGAGCCGCTGGGAGCAGCTCTGCTTGCGTCTTGGCTAATGCAAAAGGGGAAAATGACTTCAAAACGGTGCTGTTTTTTCCATTTCCAGGTTCCTCCCCAGGCTGAGGCTCCATCCTTTCTCCCAGGGAGGTGCCCACGGACGAGATCTGGATTTAGGGTGTGGGACGGGGTTTGTCCTTTGAGTTCCGGGTTCCAGTCCGGGGGCCAGCCCCACTGCAGGACCCGGGCAGGGGCAGCTCATGGGCTCTACCAGTCTGTGCCAGAGACACTCAGGGCCACATACCCGAGGCTGGTCCCACCACCGTCCGCACGTTCTCCCACAGGCTGCCTGGCACCCAATGGCTGTTTCAGCGCGTGACTTAATCTGATTTTTCAAGACTAGAATGCTGGGTGGGGGAGGGGAGGGGTGGGCAGGTCCAGGGCTGGCCGGGCCGTGTGCCTGGCACAGCCCCCAGGATGCCGGGCCCGGGCAAGCCTACGTCCTGACCTCTGGACCGGACACAGCAATCAGTTCCTCTGAAGACAGTGGCCCTGGGGAGCAGGGATTCCCCCACCCTGCTCCATCTTCCCGGGCCGCACCCGGGCATGGTCCTATCAGCCAGGCAACTCTGCCGGGACACCCAGCACGTCATGGCAACCTTGAACGACACTCCATCCTCCGAACTAACGATTCAGAATCAGAAAGGGAGTGAGGGCAGCACCCAGGGACCAGCCCCCTCCGCCCCCACGGGGCCCACCTTCCTCCCCCGCCGCCGGCTGCCCACCACCGGCCCCCGCTCCACCCACAGAGGAAGCGAAGGACCCTCGGCACTCACGCAGGAGGTACTCGGAGCTGTCGTGGTCGTAACCGTTGTCCTCTGGGAAGTGGTTGATGCGGAAGCAGTGCCCTTTATAGACCCCTGCAGGGAGCGAGGGGAAGAGCGGTGTAAATGTTCCGTGGGCTCCACGTCCTTTCTCCCCAGACTCGCTGGCCGGGTGTGCCTGGCTCTGGGCGTGGAGGGCGCAGAAGGGCCGCTCCGATGGGCGTGGGGCACAGAGAAGGACCGCCCAGCGGGGGACGCGCCCCAGGCTGACCGCGTCATTACGGTCCACGTCAGGACACCCGCGAGAGGGAGGGGCACCAGGACACAGGGACAAGAGGCCTCAAGCAGAGCATCCTGGGCCAGCAGGGCCCAAGGGGACTGCGGAGCCAAGGCTTGAAAGGTGACAAAGACCTTCCCAGTGGGATGGGGGAGGGGCCAGCCAGGCAGAGGCGGGGCTGTGAAGAGCCAGGGCTGGGGCCGGCGGTGTGTCTGGGGAGGGTGGGAAGTCCAGTGCGGCCAGAGGTGAGAAGGACCCGTGCAGGGAGAGGGGCTGTGGGCCGGGATGAGATCTGCCGCCCACCTCCCTGCAGCAGTGTCTGTCTGTCTGTCTGTCTTCCCCTCTCCCCTCGAGCACACAGTTACAGTGAATCCCTCCTACGTTACAGGCCGAATCTGCGCACGGTCGGCAACGTGACTGTAATCCCCTCACTCGGTGTGATAGAAGGAAGAGAGACTCCCGGAAAGGCCCAGACCCTCTCCTGCCTGGTCTCCCTCCCCACTCGGAGAAGTAGCCTTCGCAGGACACCCTGAGTAGTTTAGTGACGGCAGGAGGACCGCCCAGCCCTCCCTTCTGGAATCTTCCGCCAGCTCTCCCAGCGCCTGCTCCCCTGCAGTGTGGGCGTGCACAGTGCAGAAGCGGACGCAGGTCGGGGGACACAGGGTGCCGGGCTCTGTCCTGCCAGCCCCCCGCACGCCCAGGCCGGGCCGCTGGCCCTACAAGGAGCTCGTCCTGGCCCCCACACGGGCCGCCTGCTTTCAGCTGGAGGCGGTTCTCGTTTTGCAGCTGCTGCTGAGCGGCTCGCTGACCCTCCCATGTCCCGGCCAGACCTCCTGGTCGGGCGCACGGTGCAGGCAGCAGGGCCCGCGCCAGGCCGGCCTCCGTCCCCGTCCTTTCCATGGAGAAGGGCCTCGACGAGCTTGGGGGCACCTTCAGCGCCTCCCATTTACCAGTCAGCTGCCCCCCAGCCTCCCCTCAGCTGGGCCCATGAGCTGCTGCCTTCAGAGAGCTCAGGGGCTGGTGTCCAGGCCACTGCTGGGCAGGCTGGGTTTCGTCAGGGACAGTGGGGGACAGTCTGAGGGTGCCAGAGGCGGCGCCTTGAGTGGGGTACGCTTCCACAGTGTCGTCTGAGCCGGGTCAAGCGTGAGCGTTTTAGCTACCTGCCTCAGTCTCCTGCTCTGGAGAATGGGGACAGCCACAGGCCTCGTCTAGGGACCTCAGGAGCATCACGGGAGGCGACCCTGAAAGGCACTTCAACGATTCTCGGCCTGCGCTGACGGCTCAGGGGACATTTGCTGCTTTGGGACCCAGACATCACCCACCCTTTGCTCCGTGGCTCTTACTCTGTGGTGGAGCAAGAGGAAGGAGCCCCAGGGCAGGCTGGTGTCAGGACGGCCAGCGCGGGCCGCACCCCAGCTTCAGGAGGCGCGTGGGAGGCCGAGCAAGCGTCTTCCGGGCGTGGGTGGGCGAGGTAGTGCCCTCTGCCCTCCTTCCCTCTCCCCCTGCACACTGTTGGGGCTACTTTATGGGCCTAAACAAAGTCACCAAGTCCCCCACGCTTGTGGGAACAGTCAGACATTAAGAGGCTGAACAAGAAGTAAATAATCTCTCTGCAGAGTTGGTCTCCAGGGGTCAACGGTCGGCTGTGCGTCTTCCCACGTGTGCACGTGTTTTTTAAAAATTAATCTTTTTACTTGGAGGTAACTGTAGACTCACATGCAGTTGTGAGAAGCACTGCAGGGAGACCCCAGGTACCTTTCACCCGGTTTCCCCAGTGAGAACATCCCAACCAGGATCCTGACATTGCTACAGTCGGGAACATTCTGCCACCTGGAGGACCCCTCGTGTTGCCCTTTTATAGCCACACCCACCTCGTCCCGGTCCCCAGGCTCTGACCCCGACGCAGGGCAACCACTAAGATGATCTCCTTTTGCACAGCTTTGTCATTTCCAGAAGGTTCTATAAATGGAATCTTACGGCGTGTGACCTGTCGGGCCTGGCTCTCTCACTCAGCGTAATTCTCTCGAGATTCACCGAGTTGTGGTATCGATAGTTTGCTCCTTTTGGCTGCTGAGCGATGTTCCACGGCACGGATGTACTGCAGCTCATGACAGGGGGATTTGCGCCCAGCGATTGCACCTGTGGTTTCCAGCTATTTCCAATAACGCTGCTATGAACAGGTTTGGGGATGAACCTAACTCTTCATTTCTCTGGGCTAAATGCCCAGGAGAGTAATTGCTGGGTGACGTGACAGCTGCGTGTTTGTTATAAGGGACAGCCAAGCTGGTTTCCAGGATGGTTACATCCCTTATTTTGCAAAAGGAATAATACAATACACTTTACTCTGCAAACTGCTTTTTTCATGTAATAATGTATACACACTTCTCTAGGCCAACACCTATAGATTTTAAAAACTTGTTTGTTTTTAATAACAAAAATAATACGTTGATACTACTCCAAAAGTTGCTGACAGTCTTCGAAGGCAATAGCACAGGGACTAGGGCAGTAAAGCTTTTGCTGCACCACTGATGATGCTAAAACTATGCTTCGCCAGGAAACCACATGTTTACATATTCGATTGGAAAAGAAAGCAGGTTTTGAAACTAGCTTGCATGTAGACATGTTAGTTCCAAATGCCCTTCCAATGTATTTTGCGAACCTCCACTCTGCATTTAGGGTGATAGTTTCTATTTGATAGAAACTGTAAATAGGGATCACACTGCCCAACATATTAACAGATTTTCTGACACATTCTTTTCAGTGGCTGCGTGACGATGCGCAGTTATGGTTCATCAGTCCAACTATACGATAGGAAGAGACATTTCCCTTTCTTGGGGCCGTGTGTACACACGACGGATCCCACCGCAGGGCGTTCTGCTCCGAGCGTGCTGACAGCGCGCTCTCCCGCGTCCCCCCCGCCCCTCCTCTCCTCTCCTAACTTCTCTCCACCCTTCTCCACACCAAGCTCCTGTGCACAGACTGAAGGAACAAGCATTGCCTTGGGTTAAACTGTGTCCCCCCTGCACACACCCCCTGCAACCCCCCGCCCCCAGAAAGCTCATGTTGGAGTCCTGACCCCTGGTCCCTGTGAACGGGACCTCATTTGGAGACAGGATCTTGAAGATGGACTCCAGTTAAGATGAGGCCACGCTAACTTAGGGTGGCCCTAAATCCAACGACTGGTGTCCCTATAGGAAGAGGGAAACCTGGACCCAAGGGAAAAGGCGTGGGAAGACAGAGGCAGAGGTTGGAGTGTTGCGTCTACACGCCGGGGGGTGGCAGGGATCGCGGGCAACCAGCCAGAGCTAGGAAGAGGCAAGGAAGGAACAACGTACCCAGAGTCTCAGAGAGGGCAGGGCCCTGCCGACACCCTGATTTCGGACTTCGGGCCTCCAGAACTGTGCAACAACTGTGTTCCAAACCTCCTGGTTCGTGATGGTCTGTTCCAGCAGCCCCAGGACGCTGACACAGGAGCGCTGCTGTGTGAGAGGAAACGCAACACGCCTCGTCCGCTCACTGGGCGCCAGCCTTGCAGGAAGGCAGACGTGTTGGCCCTTCCTGCTCCTCTGTCAGCGGCAGGGGCCCACACGCAACGTGTGGGAAGCTGCATGCACTGCATCCGCAGAAGCATCCTCCTGTTGCAACGAGACTCGTGCAGTCGCTCAGGCTCACGCTTCCAAAGCCCCTGGAGCAGGTTCCCCACCAGGGACTCGCATCCTCTCCCTGTACCCTCCAGCTAGCGACAGGGACCTCGCCACCTCCCGAGGCATATTCTGTTTCCAAACAGCTTTAACTTCAAGTTCCTGAGAGGTTGTCCGCCTCCACAAAACCCTATCCACGGGTATTACTTATAATCCCTGGGAATAAAAGAACCCATCCTCTGTCGTGCGTCAAGCCACTGAAGAGAGGAACTGTATCCAACAGGATGAAGGACAAGCTAGTTTTCCAGCCATCCAGGGTTTGCACAAAAAGGGAGGCCCAAGGTCGAGGACGAGAGGAGGCTGGCAAGCTGCCAACGGTCGGGACCAGACGCGTCCCCCGGCCCCAGTCTGAACAAGTGGGGTCTGCGGAGGAGTGGGGCGCCTCGAGTAGAGAACGTGGGTATGTCCCCTAAACGAGCATCCTCTCTAGGTCAACTATCCCCATTTACTTTATTTATTTATTTAGTTATTGCAGTACGCGGGCCTCTCACTGTTGTGGCCTCTCCCGTTGCGGAGCACAGACTCCGGACGCGCAGGCTCAGCGGCCACGGCTCACGGGCCCAGCGGCACGTGGGATCTTCCCGGACCGGGGCACGAACCCGTGTCCCCTGCATCGGCAGGCGGACTCCCAACCACTGCACCACCAGGGAAGGCCTCCCCATTTACTTCAGCCGTTTCTTTATTGATGCTTCCAAGACCCTTGTCCAGCCCCGCCCCCTGCCCTGGGTCCGCCTAGGAGCACAGCCCTGCCTCTCCTCTTCTCGGGATCCTGTGCTTCTGTTCTGGGACCTGCTCTTGCTGGACTCAGCCGCCCAGGATTTTTTCACGAGAGCGGCCTCACCTCCCCCAACCTGTTTTTGTCGAGTGGAGTGTTTAGTCCGAAGGACTTCACATCTATCCCTGTCAAATTTAATTTTGTGAGTGTTGGCCTCAAGGCATTTAATAGGGGAGAAAATTAATGGCTGATGTGAGCAGTGAGAGAGCGCCATTTCCAATCCATTGCACACGTGCGCTCTCGGTAATTGGGCCACTTGCTGCGTTATCTGCTAAGTGATGAGCTTCGCTGGCTAATTGCGAGATCCCAGATGGACCACACCGCGGGAATACCACAGCGCTCCCGGGGTCGTGGCCTGCGCTCCCGGGGACACGGCGGTCCTCTCCCTTTGCGGGTCAGGGAACCACCGTGTGAAGAGACTTCTCGAGACACATGGCCCCAGACGCGTTACTTCTTCATCTGTTAAAGCTCGGGAACTGGGTCCAAAGGAGTCCCTCCTGCTCTAAGATTCTAGGACCATTTTGTGCGCAGATGTTAACATATCCATTCATCTACATACATCATACTAGAGGTATTTCTCTAAGCCTAGGAAACATCTGGAAAGAAACATCCTAAAAGGTGTCCACTGTTTCATTTCTCGGTGAATTCAGATTTTCCTCTTTACATTTTCTCTGTAATTTCTAAATTTTCTACAGTGTCTGAAAATGAACCCATGAGGTTTATCGAAAGAAAGAAAAGAAACCGGATCTTTGACTCCAGGGAAAACGTGGCGCTGTGTCTGAAGTGACCGCAGGGCCGCCCAGATGTGGAGGCTGGTGAGTGGCGGGTGACCTGTCGGGGGGACATGTGTGTGGGTGACCTTTGGCCCCCGTGGGTGAATCACCCCCCCGCGAGGGTGACCGACCCCCAGGACTCAGGCGGTGACGGGCATGTAGGACTTTCAGTGCTGAACCCAGGAGAGTCGCAGGCAAACCGGGACGAGTTGGTTACCCTGCGAGTCATGTCAGGGTGTGACATAAGCCTCCCTAACAGGCCATCTCAGAGGTCGGTCGCCACTAGGGGAGCGCTGGAGCAAAGGATGTTAGACGGTGACTTGCTAATAATGGTGTCTCTGTGTAGTCCCTTACGGCGGCTGGCAGAGCGCTTCCACAGGCACGACCTCACCTGTTCCTCACAGACGCTGAAGCAGCGCTGGCACCGGCTGAGCGTGCACGGGCCCCCTGGGGCCCACCCCTCACGTCTCTGCCCGCCTTTACGCCAGCCCCTCAGGGCAGCAACCAGCTCCCTGGGGTGTCGCCTGCCGGAACCTCGATTCAGCCGCTCCAGCTGCTGCTTCCTTTTTGGCCCGCGGCACTGGGTAGGTCGCCCGGGGGCAACTGCACACACACTCACTCGCTTGTGGGGCTGGGGGTTTGGGGGGCCCCCCGGCCCCGGGGTGACCTTGGCGCAGGAGGATGGCGGCCGGTGGATAGGTGTTCCCGTTCTACCTGCTTCTGGGGGTGGGTCCCAGCAGGACCAAACCAGTGATGGTCAGCTCAGGGCTGCCCCTTGCACTGCCTTTCCCTCTACCTGGGTTCCCTCTCCCACCCTCCCACAGGCCCGCTCCCCAGGATGGCCACCCGGGACACCCTGCCTGCACACCGGCCCTGGCTTGGGCTTCGATGAAAGCTGGCCCATCGGCCCATCTCATCTTTGTGAAAACACAGCTTTGACGATGCAAGAAAGAGGTGTAGAGACGTCACAAGCCCTGCTTTCCCAAGCCCCGGGGCAGAGGCCCAGCTCTGAGCACTAGGCCCTACCTTAGGCCGTAAAGGAGACGTCTCTGCCTCGTCTTAGAGAAGAGGCGGCTCGGGGCGCCCAGGGCAGAGCAGCCGCTGGAATCCGGCTCCTGGCGCCTCACCACGTGTTCTTCCCAAGCGCCCGATGCCCACGCCCTTCGGGAATCCTCGCGAGTGCCAGAAGGGGCTCTGATGCAGTGTGGGTCCTCCCCAGACACATCAGGGAGTGAAGCCAGGTAACAACCGCGAGTGCTGGGTTAGCTTTAAGGCAACCGCTTCCCCGACGGTGAAGCAGGAGGCAACTGGCGTCCCCAGACTTTGGAAGAGGCAGCTCTGGGCGGCAGGGCGGCAGAGGCCTGGTCTGCAAGGCCCCTTTGGGCTCCAGGACGGGTGAACGTGAGTCGAGTTGGCCCCCTGTGTGGCTTTCCAGCTGTGCCGTTTCAGGGGGAGATACGGTCGGACAGCAGGGGAGGGTTGTGAGGCATTTTCCATCCTGGGCTCTTGTCCCGGAGTTGAGGCCGAGCTCAAAGCCGAGGTCGGGGCTCCGGTGTGAGGCCCGCGTCCGGGAACAGATGCTTCTGCAGCATGGGGTGTGGGGAGTGCTCAACTCGTGACCTCAGAACATCCCTGTCATCCCCGGTCAACAGAGCAATGGGAAAGCCCAGACGAGGCCCGGCTGCTGGTGAAGGCCACCCAGACCGGAGAAGGAGGTGAGGGTGAGAACCCCGTGTGGACCAAGCGTTCCAGCAGCCTTGTTCGAATCATCTTATGTGTGGGAAAATAATCAGGCTACATTGTGTTCTAAATAGCTATCAATTGGACTTTATAATAATTCGAGGTGGCCGTGCCCTAACTGGTCCAGATCAGGGAGGTCTCCCTGGACCCGAGTCAGACTGTTCGTACCAGCCGCAGCCCTGGTCCAAGGCCAGACGGACCAAGTCCGTGTCTCAGGTGGGCCGTGGGAGGAGCTCAGAGCCCGCCTGGGCCTGCACTCCTCCCATGTTTCCCCAAAGCTGCCCGGCCCCTGACCCTAAGCCCCCACGGGGACAGCCCGGCAGGCCTGGAGGCCTGTGTGTCTCCAGGAGGGCACAGGCCTTCCAGGAAGGACCCAGGGCTCTGTGGAGGAGGTGAGGGGCTGAGGGGTACAGGGCTGGGCTGACGGGAGAGGAGGGGAAGGGACAGTGTTATCCTCAGGGTAAGAATAACATCAAGAGTTCACTTAGCACCTGTATGGCCAGGCACTGTTTAAGCACCTGACATCTGTTAACTCACTTCGTCTTCATACTAACCCTGCGACGCAGAGACGATTACTGACACCATTTGCTACCAAGTGCCCGAGCCAGGATTCGAACCGGGGCCGCCCGCCCAGCTCCAGAGTCCGGGCCCTGACCCTCCCACACTCGGGAGGCAGAAGGGCATGGCGTGGCCTCAGGGCTACGGGTAGTTCTGATTGGCTGCAGCGTGACTGGGAAACGTGGGTCCTCGACACTCTTCATTGGTGGGAAACCTGTTCTTCCAGAGCCTTGGGCTAAGGGCACTTGCTCAGGTTCGAGGCTGGGCTACCCTGCACTGGAAGTGGCGGTTCTCCAGGGCGGGCCCCCTCCGGTCGGGGCAGAGGTCAGGAAGAGGCGGAGGAGGGTGCGAGGGCTCAGCGTGGCTATGGTGGCAGCTCAGGGCTTTCCAGAGGAGCTGATGTGTACAGAGGGGCGCTACTGGGCTCCGTATATGCAAAAGGGCAGAAGTGGGCAGGCAGGCCGGCCTCGTGTTCTGGAGCCCTGGGTGGCCTGGCCTGGGGGGACAGCGGCCAAGGGGATGCAGCAGCAGAAGAGGCCGGGGTGAGGTGGAGGTCCCGCAGGGAGGCCGTGGAGATGGGACCTAACTGCACAGCCGCCACGAGGGCGACGGGGTGGGAAGGCTTGAGGGGCAGCCTTGAAGGGAGCTGCCTGGGTTAGGGCGGCAGGCAGGCGCGAGAGGAAAGGGCAGCCCGGGACACCGGCGAGCCGTGCGCTGTCTGGGGGAGACCCTGGCTCCTGGTCTTAGATGTGTCCGCAGACGAGGGACCGGAGCCCGGGATGGAAGTGACCTCGACCGTTCCAGCACAGACAGGCAGGGTGCCTCGCGGTTCTGGAGGCCAGAAGTCCTAGGAGGAGGCGCGGGCAGAGGCGGTGCCTTCCCAGGGCTCTCTGGGGCATCCTCTGCACCCCTGCCCGTCCTGAGCTCCTAGGGGCTCGCTGTCTACCGCTGGCACCCCTGGGCTTGTAGAAGCACCACCTCGATCTCTGCCTTCACCTGCACACAGTGTTCTCCCTGCACGCCTGTCTGTCTCCACATTCCCCCTTTTCACAAGGACACCACTCATATATGACCAGGACCCATGCTCATGACCTCATTTTAACTTGATTAGCCTCTGTAAAGACCCTACTTCCCAACACAGTCACACCCCGAGGTACTGGGGTTAGGACTGCCACATATGAATTTGGAGGGGCGCAACTCGGCCCGTGACACCGGCTCCGAGCAGACGCGACTGGCCAGGCGTCCGTGCCCCCGGCTGCCACCACAAAGCCAGGCCCCGTGCCTCCCCGGCCCCGCCCCACCTCCAGCTCCCTGTAATTCCCCCTCTGAACACCCCCTCATCATCTCTCCACTTCCATGCTTATCTCCAAAGAACCTCCTAATAACTGTGATTTCCCGCTGGCACACGCTGGTGTTCTCCAGAGGGCTGGCCTCTCTCCAGCTGTAAGGCGGCAGGCTGTGGGAAGCCTCTCCCCCGGGCTCCTGCAGAGAACTGCCAGGCTTGGAGTGGCAGCCAGGGCTGGGCTGGACTTTCCTGGGGGAGCCTTAGCTCCCTGGCTTGCAAGTGACCCTGTGAGACCCTGTTAAGCATTATGACCTTGTGCATTTTGAAGTTCCTCCGTCCAGCTTACATTCCTCCGTCCAGCACCTCCTGCGCTAGATGCTGGGGACCCAGATGTGGCAGAGGACCTGCTCACCCCTCTTCTTCCTGGACTCAGGGCTACACTGGATCTCTCAGCCTCCTTTTCAGGTAGATGGGCCATGGGACCCAGCTGGCCAATGGGAAGTGGGCGGAAGTGATAGGCGTCCTTCCTGGACAGGTGGGTGCACCTCTCCCTCTCCACGGCCTCCCCCGCCAGCTCAGGGGGTGGTGGAGCCACAAGACGGGCACAGCCTGGGTCCCTGAATCCTTTGTGGAGGAGAGCCATCCCCAAAGGATGACCCACCTTGCATCAAGGGCAGTAATCCACTTCGATTTCGTCTCAGACATTCTGCATTTTGGCGTGTTTCTGTTTCATCGATAATCAAGGAGAAGAGACAAGACAGGCATGGTCTCTGCCGTCCTGGAGCTTTCCAGGTACACAGTCATCCAGTGACGCCTGAGGACGGGGTCTGAAGGAGGAGGCCAGAGTTTCAGAGAGCACGCCATCCGAGGCCGCAGAGGAGAGGTCAGGAGAGCTTCTCCTCGTCGGGAGGATGGGAAATGTCTTTACCACCTTTGAGAGCGGAAGCGGGGCCTAACCCTAACCCTAGCCCATGCTGGTCAGAGCACTTTGAGAAGATCAATTGTGGTGATGCGAAGGGTAAGTCTATACTTTTAAACTTCTCATTTCTCGGAGCTGCCTTCGGACCAGACTGTGGAGTTTGGGGAGGAGGCCCCGTGTCCCCTACACGGCCAAGGGCTTGGGGTTCACAGCCTGCGCAGCTGCTTTGAGCCCCAGTGCCTGGGACAGGTTTCCCTCGTGCTCTTTTCTCCTTTCTAAAGTGAGCTCATAGGTCACTGAAGGGCCTCGCTGCCCCTCTAGCATCTGTTTGGGGTCTTTGTTTGGCCATAGACCTCGGTTTTTTTTTCAATAAATTTATTTATTTTTGGCTGCGTTGGGTCTTCATTGCTGCACAGGGACTTTCTCTAGTTGCGGTGAGCAGGGGCTATTCGTCGTTGCGGTGCGCAGGCTTCTCACTGCAGTGGCTTCTCTTGCTGTGGAGCACGAGCTCTAGGTGCGCAGGCTTCAGTAGTTGTGGCACGTGGGCTCAGTAGTTGTGGCTCGTGGGCTCTAGAGCGCAGGCTCAGTAGTTGTGACGCATGGGCTTAGTTGCTCCGCAGCATGTGGGATCTTCCTGGACCAGGGCTAGAACCCGGGTCCCCTGCATCGGCAGGCGGATTCTTAACCACTGCACCACCAGGGAAGCCCCTGTAGACCTCGTTTATCCGTTCAACCCTTTGCCCACTCTTTCATTTAATTCAGTATCCATCTACTGATGCCAGGCCCTGTGGGGGCCCAGAGGCACGGGTCCGGCCAGCAAGAACGCATCGCCCGGTTGGGGAGGTGAAGTGTCCACATCACCTCAGAACAGGGAGCTAGTGACACATGCTACAGGGGAAGCCGCAGGTTCAGGGGCCTTCAGGAACGAGGGTTGGTGCTGGACGGGTGTCTGGGGCAGCTCGGGGGACAGAGCTGAGGACGGAACGTGGCAGCTGGGGGTGGCAGAGAGGGGGGGCGCAGAGGCATGTTTGGGGAGTGAGCTTCCGGAAGAGAGCGTAGGCGCAGGGTGGGTGGGCTGAGGCTGCAGGAGCAGGCGGGCAGCCATCACGGCGTGGCCTGGATCACCCTGCGAGGGTCCTGGATTCAACGCCGTAGGCTCCGAGGTGCCGCCGTGCCTTTCCCGAAGCTGGAAAAGTGTCCCCATGACTAACGCAGGGACCCCTTGGCCCTCACAGCCTGGCATGTCTCTAATTCTATTCCCAGCCCGACTTGGTGGAAATGCGACCTGTTACATTGGAGGGCCCCAGCCTGGGGCCTCTTGGGTGTCTTATTTTAGTCCCAGAGGAGCCAGGCTGCCTGGGAGACGCAGGCTCAGCTCCCCCCGGGATTAACAAGCGCTCCCTTCATCGCCCCCCTCGCGTTGCCGTGCCTGGGAGGAGGGACACATGTAGACTTTGGCTCAGAGCCGGCAGCTTCCTGCAGCTGCCAGACCGACCGTGGCAGCCTCAGGACCCGCGCAGGCAGGAGCGTGGGCCGGGGGACCTCGGGTCAGCCCGCCTCACCCCTCACTCACCGTCAGTCACGAGGAGAGAACGTCTCAACTTGCACTGTGTCAGCCCCAGCAGGGGAGAACGGATTCCGCAGACGCCCGGGCCCACCCTCAGCTCCCGTCTGTAAGCAGGTGGCACACAGGGGCTCCCTCTCCAAGATCCTTCCTAGCTTCCCCAACAGTCTAGGAGAGCCACTAGGTCCAAAGGGCGTTTCCCCCAACGGGACAGTCGGAGTGGGGCTGGCGGAGGGTTTGGGAGAGACGCCAGCCTTGTCATCGGCAACACGACCGACATGGCGCCCGTTTCAGCGGGGCTGGACCCCGGCTTAGTGTCCACCAGGGGACTGGGCTCTGTGGTGCAAGCTCGCGCCCCAGGCGGTGGGGTTCACACAGAGACGATTTCCGCCCCCAAATTCCGCCTCTTTAAACCTGGAACCTAGAGATCACAGTCTGGTAAACAGAGGCATCTCCCGAGGTCCTAGGCTCTACGGATCTTGTGCTGAGACAGGTGGGCTGGGGCAGGAGATGGGGAGAGAAGGGCGGGCCATGGCCTGGCGCTCAGCCCATCCTGGGGTATGCCCGTGGAGCCCCTTGCTCTGGGAATGGGTCTCTCACAGAGTGCCCCCCGCGCCTACCAGAGGCTGCATCGCATGGCCCTGCCCCAGGGATCCTGGGCACACACCCAGCCCGAGCTGGACCAGTCAGATGTACTCTCGGGGGTTTGGATTTTGGGTCAGAAGCAGAGAGACCCAAGGGCAAAGAGACTTTGGGGTGCTCACGAATGGGGAGTTCTTGGTGGTGCACGAGGCCAGCTACGGAAGATTCTCCCCTTTTCAGTCTGGCTGTTAATCTCGTTTAATCCCTTGGGACCCTCCACACACTCCCAGTAAAGTCTTCCTTTGGGATTAAGTCAGAAGAAGTTGGTTTTTTGCCGGAAGGAGAGCTTGACCCACAACAAGCCACACCGTCATCAGAGATTCCAGCCCAGTGCTCGCGGGCCCAGGTCATACTTCATCCCTCAGGGCAGGTCTGTGATATTTTTACGAGACGTGAAAATGACTGCAGGTCTCTGGGCGACCACGCAACCCCGGGGAGGGAGGGTAGAGGATGCCGGGGGACAGCAATGCCGCGTCAGCCCTCAGGTTCCCACGTGGAAGCACGTGGCCTGTGAACTTCAGCCTGTTGAGATCACCGTCGCCTGGGAAAACGCTCGCTGGGCCGGTCAGTTGGTCGTTTCCTTCCTCCTCGTCTGTGAAGTGGGATCCCCACAGACCTGGCGCCATTGCCTTGAGGAATAAGGGGAGAATGTGTGACCAGCACGGACAACGTTCCCATTCGTGGTGGCTTCCCCTCCATCTCTATAAAACAGAGCCTTCCTACCTGCTGGTGGTCCACGAACCAAGCCCTCGACCCAAGTCTCCTCCCACATACGTTCTGCTTTTTCAAGGAACGCCTGCTGTGAGGACCCCAGAGCCCCACCTCACAGCCCAGCTCCCTGGCGCTCGGCCGCAGGCGGGACCCCGGCCTCCCTCCCTCACCATCCGTGTCCCTTGTCTCACTCTCCAGCCTCATACCTCCTTCAACCCTTCGCTCCGGGGCTGCCAGGATTTTCCAGGCTTCCTGCCGAGATTCCTAATTGAATGGAGCCGGGGAGATTTCCCCGAGAGGTCGGTCTCTCTCCTAACACAGGGAAATGGGTGTGCGCCTATTGTCTCTGGGATTTTTCTACTTGAGTCTGCTTGGATGACATCTCAGTACCAAGGTTCAGGGTTTTTTCTTCTTGTTTCTTCCCTTTAATGAGCAAATATGAAGCTCCGAGGGGCAAAGCAGCTCGCTGCAGGTTGCAGGCTTTTCTGCGGGTTTGGCTCTGTGGAGCTCTGGAAAGTTACGTTCCAATAACCTGAGAGTTTTAACTGAAGGGCTTGGGTGAGGGAAGGAGAATCACAGTGTGGAATTATAAACTTCTGGAAGGAACCCTTGGGACCATCTACTTCACCTTGTTCACTTTACACATAAAGAACCTGATGCCTGCAGAGACGAAGGGCCGCTTCTATGGCGACAGGCTGGTTGGTGCCAGTCAAGCCTAGAGCCCTGGTCTCTGGACTCCAAGTTCAATGCCCATAGCCCCCACTGCCTGCTCTGGTGCAAGGGTTCACAACCAGGGAAGACTTTGCCTTTCAGGAGACAATGTCTAGAGACAGTTTTGATTGTCAGAACTTAGCGGGGAGGGAGGACTGGTGCTACTGGCCACTAGTGGGTGGAGGCCAGGGGCGCTGCTCAACACCCCACAGTGCACACAGGACGGCCGCCCCAGCCAACAAGGGACGATGCCGCCCAGAACGTCGGTAGTGCTGTGGTTCATGATGTGCGGGTGGCCGGCACAGGGCTGAATCCTCCCTTCCCAAGCCCACGGCAGGCACTGCTGATCCATAACGGTAGTTTTCTCCTTAATCACGGTCTCAAGTCTTCTCAATGCAGGGTTCCATGCAGGGGCCACGAGTCGAGACGATACCTTTCGATCATCCCAAGGCTAGATACCATGGAGACGGTAGGTTCTGAAGTTATTCCGCTGGGCTGAGTCCTGGCTCTGACGTCACCTGCTAGCTGTGTAATCTTGGGTCCTAATTAATCTCTCCGTGCCTCGTTTTCCCCATCTGTGAAATGGGGATCATCGACGGGAAAAACTTCAGAGGGCTGTTTGGCAGATTAAACAAGTTAATGCAGTCTGTAAATGTCACCGCGCCTGGGACAACATGTAAGCTGTTATTATGATAATCAGCCCTGCTCTAGGGACAAAGAGGCAGCTGGTCCTATCACAGGGGAGCAGGCCAGTTCTCTTCTTTGTCCTCACATGCCCCTGACGTTGCAGCTCAGAATGTGCAAAGCCCCCCGACCCTTAGAAGGCCCAGCAAGATGACTGCTGCCCCCTAGGCCCGTGGCCAATGGACCGACAGACAAGGGCTGGCTTCCCCTGGGCACCGACTCCCTGCTAAGCACCGTGCTAAGCTCTTTCCATTTTCTCATTTACGCCTCAAAATAACCCATGAAATAGGAGCTGCTAGGAACCTATTTTACACACAAGGAAGCTGAGGCTCTGAGAGAGCAGGTAACTTCCCCGAGGTAGCACAGCCCCAAGCAGCTGAGCCGGATTCTCACCTGCCCTGGGCTGACTCCGGAACCGGGGCCCCAGCGCCATGTCCTGAAGGCGCACACCTGCCGACCACCAGCATTTTCTGACAGGCTGGGCGGGGCTGGGGGCTGCAGGGGGTGCATATCCGCTTCCTGAGTCTCCCCAGGTTGCGAAGAGCTCCTCCTGGGCAGCCAGAGACTGGGTTCAAACCCAGTTTTCAAGACCGGCACATGCAGTCCAGAGTGCCAGGTTCAAATCTTCCCTCACCTGCTGGAATGGGGCTGCCGGGGCACTTGGTCAGGAGACACCGAGTCATGGGCTTAGACCGGACCCGCAGTACCTGGGCTGATGAGCCACACCCAGCGCCCGTCCCTTTGTCGCCAACCCCCAGAGCGCCCACCGTCCGGCCTGTGCCCGGTCCACTGTCGGCGGCTTCCCAGGGAAGGCGTCATGATTTTGGACCCTGTTCCTTCCGTTCTCTTTGGAGCCAGAGGGAGCATGTCCATCCCATTCCCGCCCCCCCACGAGGACCCCCGATGCGGGCAGAGCAGCTGTGGATGCCCAGCCCCCCAGCCCCCCTCAATTCAACTCTGCACCCCCGCTCTGGGGCCTGCACGTGCCAGGCCCCCGGCGGAGCTGGGCTACGGCGGGGCGTCGGCCAGATTCCCTGACTTGGCACCAGTGTGCTGGGAAGCCTGTAACGGGGTCAGGAAAGCTGCCCAAGGAGCTGGCACTCGAGCTGAGCCCTGAAGGGTGAGCGGGAGTTGACACCGCGAAGGCAGCGTGGACGCTCCAGGCAGAGGGAACGGCACTGCCAAGGCCCAGAGGCGAGAGGTCAGGAGGTCGGGGTGCGTCTGAGGAGGTAAGAGGAGGCCAAGTGGTGCCTGGAGGCGGAGGCCGGGGAAGAGATGGGAGGCGGCGGGTCCTTGGGGTCAGAGGGAGACTTGGGGAGTGTTAGACCAGCCATCAGGTGGGATCCTCAGAAGGTCTGTCCCTCCCCAGGAAGGGGGACAGGGAGGCAGCTGGAATCCAGGCTCTGGGACAAAGTCTCACTCGAGGTTACCCGCTGGTCTGGGGCAGAGAGGGGGGATGCCCCGCCCATCTTCAGAGTCACACCCCCCCCCGCCCCCCGGGGAAAGCAGCCTTGGCTCAGGGACACTGGCGCCCTCTCGCAGTGGCCTTCCCAGGCTGCTGTGCCCCCTTCCCCCCGGGCTGTGCCCAGACTCAGGGCCTGGAGGACTTGGCCACCAGCCCTCACTTGTCCTGTGCCCCTCCCAGCGGGTCCCAGAGGCCACGCCCACACCCTGTCTCTGTTGCAGGCTCGGTTTCCAGAGCAGGTGCCCCGCCCCGGCCCCAGGCCCTTTCATTCCCAGGCACCGCTCACCTTCCCTCCCATTCCTCCAGGAGGCTTGGAGCTGAGGCCTGGGGCTTTTGCTTGCATGAAAGTAAACTAACTGTAAAAGCCAGCTTCCCTCCCTCCAGGGCCCAGCAGGGCTGGCGTGGGGCGCTGGTGGGCCAGGACACAGCAGGTACAGGCCGGCTGGGAGCGGCAGGATGACACAGAAAGCCCCAGAAACAGAGCGGAACAATTGTGTGAGTCAAGCAGTCCATTGATGCGGAGGATACAAGTTAACAGGAAGCCGTAGTGCAGCAAGAGAAATGCTGTCGAGAGACCCGAAGAAAAGGAGGAGAGGCTGGGAATGCAGCGGGATTCTGCTCAGAGGGAGCCCGGGGTCAGGCTGGGGAGCAGTCCCAGCCGTCGCCTCATTAGGAAGCAGTCAGTGTTTGGACATAACTCAATTCTATCTCATCTCCAGGGGCTTCTCAATCTATTACTCACCACTCCGTCCCAGGCCCACTGAAAGTCGGGGGGCGGGGGCGGCCCTCTCCCTACATCATCTACGGAAAGCCCTGCTCCCCAGAGGGCGCCCTGTCAGACAGCCTGAACCTGGAGCCTCCCCCAGCCTAACAGTTTGCAGGTGCTCTGGTTTTGACACGGGACAGAAGTCTGCAGAGGGGACCCTCGGGGGTCAAGCAGCTGCTCCCATTGCTAACTACCCCCGTTACCAGGACAACTACCACCAGCCCCAGTAGCTTAGTCCTCGCTACAACCCTCTGCTGTGGGGGCTGCGATTATCATCGACTCCATTTTACAGATGAAAAAACTGAGGCCCCAAGAGGTTAAGTGACTTGCCCAGTGCTGCCCAGAGCTGGCATTAGGACGCAGGCAGCCATCCCTCAAGTCCTGAAACCACTCAGCCCTACCGCCATCCACACACACTTTATATCAGGGGTCCCCAACCCCCCAGTACCGGTCCGCGGCCTGTTAGGACCCGGGCCGCACAGCAGGAGGTGAGCGGCGGGCGAGTGAGCGAAGCTTCATCTCCATTCACAGCCGCTCCCCTTCGCTCGCGTTACCGCCTGAGCTCCGCCTCCTGTGAGATCAGCGGCGGCATTAGATTCTCACAGGAGCGCGAACCCTACTGTGAACCGCGCACGCGAGGGATCTAGGTTGCGCGCTCCTTGTGAGAATCTGATGCCGGGTGCTCCGAGGTGGAGCTGAGGCAGTGATGCTAGCGCTGGGGAGGGATTCTCATTAGCAGAGAGAGAGGTTTGACTGCACAGAGACCATATACCAATTGCTTGCAGACTCATATCAAAACCATCCCCCGCCCCAGTCCGTGGAAAAACTGTCTTCCATGCAACCGGTCCCTGGTGCCAAAAAAGGTTGGGGACCGCGGTGCTAGAGAATACTTACACACAGGCACCAGCTGGGCCGGCAGGGGCTGAGGGAGGCGCGGCCGGCCCCGGGCCATCGCAGGAGGGCTGCCTCTCACTGGCTTCCGTTTCAGGCAGGCACCGAGTGGACCGAGGTGATGGGTGTGTCTCTTGGGAATGTGTGCAGGAGGGTCCTGGGGGAAGCAAAGCCCCAGGGGGAAAAGGATGCAAACGAAAGGGATCTCGAGACTTGGAGCAGGACGCACAGAGGGGACCGGGTGGGTCCCCAGGCCGGGCCCCAGGTGAGCCCAGCCCATGCTGCTGCTGGAAAGGAGCTGCCTGCCTGGGGGGACCCTCAGGAGGCACAGACCGGAAGGACCAGAACCCATCGGGGCTCAGGAAAGCACGGAAACGTGCCTCTGAGACCTGACCCTGGGGACGCCCAACGCAGGGGCCTCGGGATGGACGAGCCCCCCGCCCCCCGGGACACTCTGTCCAGAGGAGCCCTCGAGTGTCCTGGGCCCTGACCAGTCAGGGGTGGGGCTCAACACCCCTGACCCTGGCGGCTCCTCCCGGATGCGGCTCCCTTCCTGGCCTCCGTGGCCCCCCTCTCCCGCGCTCTCTTGACTTCCTCCAGATGGTCCTTCTCGGGCTCTTTCTCGGGCTCCTCCCTTGGGGGTGGCGGCTGGAGTTTCTCTGCTGCCCTCACTTCCCATGCTCACAGGCCCCAGGCGACCTTCCACCGCTCTGGGGGCTCTGGTCCCCCATCCATCCACAGCTTCTCGAACTTCAGACCCAGCCTGCAGCAGCAGGTGGACACTGCCACCCAGACGTCCAACAGGGACCAGACCCGGCCTGGCTCGTGCCAGACCATCGCCCTGCCCTGGGCGACCCTCGTCCTCCCCGTCTTCCTGCCCCCGCCCGCTGGGGGGCCCCTCCTTCTTCCTGCCTGCGTTTCATCCGTCAGCCAGTCTTACAGCAGTTTCACCTCCGAAGATGCCTCCCCGCCTGCACCCCCACGCCCCCCCTAACAGGCACCCTTGTACAGCTTCCCTCGAAACTTCCTGCCACGGGGACTCTGGCCCCAGCGCTGTCGGCGACTTTCGGCGCCCCTGGGATGGGGTTCGGGCACGGCCGCCACCTTGGGCAGCTGCCTCTGGGCCCTGCGTCCCCTGCTGGCCGCACCCTCCGGCAACTGCACAGGGGTCCTCGTTCCCGTCACGCTCCGTCGAGCCCTGCTCCGCTTCCGGCTCTCCCTGGCCTGGAGTCTCCCCCCATCCCCCCTTCCACCTTGTACACTCCCCAGGTCATCAGAGCCAGCACCGCCCCCTCCCAGAAGCCCTCCTGGACCTGCTTCCCTTCCCTTTTGTGCAGCCATAATGCTCTGCGCGCTCCCCTATCACTGCGGTTTTCTGCATTGTATTGAAATTGTGTCTCCCCCGAGCCAGAAGGCCAGAAGGTCTGAGACTTATCTGTCTTTGAACCTCCAGCTCCTGGTGCCTGAATCAGCTCCCAGGTGCCTGATTCATGTCTGCGAAATGGCACTGAACTTCTGCCGCCAAAAGGGTCTTCCATGGGGCTGGAGAACTCGGGGAGCACTGCTCTCTCCTGCCCGCCTGGTTCCAGGTCAACGTGGGAAGGTGGAGAGAGCACCCATGCTGCACTGCCTTCTGTCTTCCCCTCCAGCGAAGCCCCCAGAATGCCCCATAACAAGTCCTGAGAAGCAGTGGGGGCACGTGTGCAGTGTCTGCTCATGAGACACCAGTGAAAGCGCTGCTGTCATCGACCCTCCTGGGCCGAGACTTCACCGCAGGAAGCGCGAGCCCAGGGTAACATGATGGATACGACTGTTCTAGAGGAGGATCCCTGGAGATCCGTCCTCTGAGAACCACAGCTGGGATCCAGCATGACCGGCTGTCAGACAAGCTCCATTTTAATCCACTCCAAAACCAAAGGTTGAAGTGAGAGCTGCAGGAAAAAGGAAAAACTCCGAGGTCTATCTGGATCCCATTTTCAACACAACACACACTGTCCTAAATCCTAGAGTCTTGATGTTTCAGAAGAAACACTGGCCCCCACGGAGAGGCGTGGACTCAAATCCCGACCCTGGCAGGTCTGGAAGGGTCTGGTCCTCCCACCCTGCCGTCCCCATGCCTCCCCTTCCTCAGCCGGCACCGTGAGAAGCCGCCCCGGGACGGCAGGGCGCGGGTCACTCAGGGAGCCGTTTACCGCCCCCGCCCCCCGTCCCGTTGAGACCCGGATCCAGAAGCAGGAACAGCACATCCCTCGGCGCCTGGCAGGACCGCTCCTGTCTGTGGACAGAAGCCCGCGACACCCACTCCCAGGCTTCAAGTAACAGCCGGAAAATGAAGCTCATTCAGGTGCCTCGACCCAGGGCAGCACAGCCGTGGAGGCCTGAATATTTTAGATCTAATGCCTCTGAGTTGCGGGCTTTATACCTTTAGATACCAGAATAAACTTGATTTGAAATCGGCCTCAGGGGAAATTTGTTAAAGAGAAATAAAGATGTTAGATGGAGCCTAAGGTACTTTGCAAAGTCGCTCTTGCCACCGGCGCTCACGAGGCCATGAATCTCCGGATAATCTGGCGGGGGCGGTGGGGGGGGACTATTCCCGCCCCCCTCGTATCGATGCCCCGACTCCCCCATTCCTCACCACCCCCCATCCTGGAAATACCACTTCTTCACTCACCCTCCGCCCCCTGTCGGCCTCTGAGAAGGAAGGGAAGCCGAGAGCTGGGCGTGCGGCCCTGGACACGCTGCTGTTCTACTTACTGTCCCCATTTTACAGAGGAGGAGACTGAGGCGCCAGGAAGTGCTATGAAGAGCAAGTGGAGAGAGCCAGGACTTCAGGTCAAATCTGGTTCCAAGGTGCATGCTTTCTACTGACATGACGCCCGGCTCAGGGCTCACCAGGCCCGGGCCGCTGGGGAGCCAATTTGGCAGTCCCCTGAGTCTATTACTGTTCGTACTCAGCAAGTGGCTTAACTCCTCTGTGCCTTGTTTTCCTGCCCCAAACGGCCTGGATAACCCCAGGCCCCGCCTCCGTGGGTGAGGATGAGGTGAGGCACGGGAGGACATCCGCACAGGGCCTGATCTGGCTTCTCCACGTGCGCCTGCCCCGAGAGGGAAAGCACTTTGTAACGTTAGCCCCAACCTTAAAAGGCTTTTGTCCTCGACGGACCGGACGTGCCCAGCTGCCTGTGTGTGGACAGGTGTATGGGTGAGTGGGTGCCCGGAAACTCCAGCTGGACGACCATCGTGGGGGTGGTGGACGGACAGGCGTGCACCGCCCAGGGCCCAGACCAGCCCCAGCGGGAGAGAGAAGCTGCCTTCTTCTCCACGTGCATGCGCTTTGCTCTGCGTGGACAGGTACTTCGGGCGTGACCTGCAGGCAGGAGCAGACGGGGCAGATGACAAGGCCCCGGGAGCAGGCGGCCTGGCCTGCCCAGCCTGTCAGAGCCACGAATGCCACGAGCCCTAACTCACAGGCTGCTGCCAACGCTCATTAATAAATGATGGAAAACCACTCAGCAAAGGCCGAGCCCGGAAGCGGTGCAGTGCGGCCCCCATGAACCCAGCCAGGCAGCCTCTGGGCTGTGAGGCCGGCGCGAGATCTCTCCTGACCAGGCCACACCCGGGCCGGCGACCCCAGGCCAGCTGCTGACACGTGGGGCTGCTGGACGCGGGGGTGGGCATCCCCTCGGGGGTCTCCCTGCGGAAGTTAGAGGCAGCCAGGTTCCGAGGGCTCCATTTGCTGATGGGGTCAGGACTGCGGCTGCGGCCGGAAAGGTCAGCCAGCATGCTTTCCAGATGTCTGGGGAGCCAGAGAACAGAGAAAGGAGAGGGAAGACCCACAGTCCTTGCTGGGAGACCCTACCTGGCCTGGGGTCTGGGGGCAGTGAGGTTACAGGGCCAGCAGGCTGGCTTCGGCCAGGAGCACCCCCGATTCCATCCAGAGAGCCCGGCCTTGTTTCAGTGCCACAAGCCCCCATCCCTGTCCCCGTGTAACTGGATTTAGGAAGACCTCCTGGGGGACAGCGGGCTCTGCCCAGCGGGGCGCATGTAACTTTCCGGACCCCTGAACCTTCTTTCATAAAAGGCCTCCTGGTGTCTCCACAGACAAGGACCCCGTCTTCCGGAGGGTCCTGCGTGGGTCACGTTTCCACTATGGCCCAACTGAGACAGAACCAGATTTCGTTGGGACCTGAAGTTTGTGTAATCAGACAGGCGCTCTTAAAGAAAAAGAACACACAATTCCAAATACACAGAATCCGGGACTGGGGGGCGCCCTGCAAGGGAGGACCGGACACACAATTCCAAATACACAGAATCCGGGACTGGGGGGGCCTGCAAGGGAGGACCGAAGCTTTGGCTTCTGAAGCCTCAGGGTAAGCCCACTTCGCGCTGATCTTGTCGAGAGAAAGCAATGCAAACACCACTGCCCCCTCCCAGCTGTCACCTGTTCAGGAAGCCCCCACTAGACCGGTGGTCTCTACGTCAGGCAAATGCACAACGAGTGATCACGCAGGAGGAAAGACACCTGCCACCACCTCCCCGCTGCCACTGCCTGGCTCGGCGCCTGGAGGGGACAGCGCCCGTCCCCCTGTGGGGTCAGGCCTCTGGGAAGAGGGGAACCAGGCTGCACACTGCACAGGGAGGAAAGCCTTTCCAATGTGTCTGTTCTGTTCCGGGATCTCATTTCAGCCTCACTTTTCCAGACAAAGCTGCAGTGAGTCTTACTGTCTGGGAGCAGGGGAAGGGGCAGCAGAAACTCAGAGACACTCAGGCCTGAGATCAGGCTGGAGCCCAGCCAGGCCTTCTGGCTCTGGGGCCAGGTGCCTTCCACGTGCTCTGCCCGGCCCATGTTTTCCTTTGTGAAGGAGACACCCTTGCAAAGGGAGGGGAGGGAGCTGCCGAGCTCCTAGCAACTTCCAGTGCTTGATGGTTTCACTGATCTCATCCTCATGACACCCCCTGGAGTCTAGTATTGTCATCCCGCTGTTGTAAACAAGGAGAGTCAGACTTAAAGGGTGTGGGGAAAATTCTCCAAGGTCACACCCCAAGTCAGGGACAGAGCCAGGGCTCAAGTTCGTCTTGGTCTCCAAGTCAAGTTCATCTGAGCTTGGTAGGCAGAATCCTAACATAGTTCCCAGAACCCCACCCCTTGGTGTGCTCCCCTCAAGTGTGGGCGGCCTCTGTGAACAGGGTGATTGGGTTGTGTTACGTAAGGCTCCACTCGGGCAGGCTGGAGGGGAGGGGAAGTCAGGGGGACACTCCTGGTGGCCTGGAAGGAAGCAGACGCTCAGCTTGTGAGCTGCCAGGGGGCCGTGTGACAACGAGCTCTGGGCACCCCTAGGAGGCAAGAGGCCCCTAGTTGATGGCTAGCAAGAGAACGGGGCCTCTGTCATGCAGCCACAAGAAACGAATTCTGCCAGCAACCAGTGAGCTGGGGAGAGGAGCCCGGCCCAGGAAGGGACGCAGCCCGCAGACACCCTGACGACAACCTTGCGGCACCGGAGCAGAGGCTCCAGCCAAGCCGGTGCACACTCCCGGCCCGGGGCCACTGTGAGACAATCCACCTGTTGCTTTAAGTCACTAAGCTCGCGGTAACTTGTTAAGAGGCACAGGAAACAAACATCTCTCTCAAGCAAACAAGTCCACTTTGCCCAGTCCAGCCTTCAAGATAGCCACAGAGCCAGGAAGGAATAAAAATATTCCTGTCGCCTTGGGAGAAGTATTTCGTCTCTCTGAGACTCAGTTTCCTCAACTGTCAACGGGATAATACTGGTACCTACATCGCAGGGCTGGTGGGAAGGTTCAACGAGACGACCCATATCCCTTCTCAGCCCGCAGCGCGAGTTCTCAACACGCCATTGCTCACGAGACTGCGTTCCTTTTGTTCAAGGTTCCCACTCCTGGAGAGTGACCTGGGCAACACTCTGGGAGGCTGCTTAATCGGGTAGCCATTTGCACGGTTGAACTAACTTCCCTGTATTCGCTTCCTAGGGCTGCGTAACAAAGCACCACAAACCGGAATTAAAACAACAGAAACGTCTTCTCTTCCCTTACCAGGCTACAAATCCAAGATCAGAGTGTTGGCGGGGGCCCTGCCCTCTCTGAAAAACCCGGGAAGAATCTGCGCCACGCCCTTCCCCAGCTTCCGGCGTTTGCTAGCCGTCTTCGGTGCCCCATGGCTTGAGGTGCATCACTCCCAGCTCTGCCTCCGTCTCCTCGGGCCTTCTCCCTCTGTGCGTCCCTCCTCTTCCTCTAAGGATCCAGTCTGTGGCACTCTAGCCTATCCTGGTTATGACCTCATCTTAACCTGAGCACATCCGAAAGGACCCTGTTTCCAAATAAGGCCTCATTTACAGCTACCAGGGTTAGGACTTCAATCTCTCTTTCTGGGGACACAATTCAACTCATACCGCACCCCAGTGCTAAAGATGCTGGGAGTGTACGTCCCTCGGCATCCTCCTGTTCTCTTTCCTCTCCTGCCTCTTCAGTGCCTTTCACGTGATAGACCCAGAAGTGGGGAGCTTCCACCCAGGCCTTTGTAGGACACTCTGTCCTGGAGCCGTGAGGCGTCCCATGAGGTCCCGTGTCGCTGGGGACCCTCTGAAGAGCAGTGGAGACCGTGAGCTGTCTGCCGCTGCCCGACAGCTGCAGGGGCCAAACGAATCACGGAGGCGACGGGAGACGAGGGCCCCGGTGCCGTGCCGGGTGGCAGGCCCCGCGGGAGGCCCGGCCCGAGCTGCAAAGTCGACAGGCAGAGGGGGCAAAGCCTCCAGGGGTGGAGCTGGATCTCTGAGGGCAACAGGGAAGCTGCTTCCTCTCTTCAGAGGAGAGCGAGCGCCGCCGATTCTGGCGGCCTGCCCCTCTCTCGCGCGCGCGGGGGTTACAGCGGGAAGACGCGCCCGTCCGTCCAGTGGCTCAGCTGAGCAGCCCGGCGAGGTCGCGGGGCCCGGGGGACAGAGGAAGCCCTGAGCCCGGGCGCTCGCGCCCCAGCCGGCTCCTCCCGACGGCGCGGGTGGGCTGCAGGCGGGCGCCGTCCTCACGCCGGCCCGCGGCACTCGTGCGGTCAGGCTGCGCGCCGGCGGGCTGCGGCTGGGACGCGCCGGCGGCCGCGTCCCAGATGCAGAGCCTACCCGCAGCAGGCCCGCGCCTCTGGGAACCGCGCGCCCAGGCCCCTCGCCCTGTGACTCTGCCCGGGGTGGGGGGCCGGGGGGGGCCTGGGACGTGAGGGAAGGAAGTGAGGGGTCGGCGCGCCCCTCCCCGCTGCCTCGGACAGGGTCTGCGGCAGCCGCTGCACCACTTCTGGGGATCCAGCCCCGGCCGGGAAGTCCCTCCCTCCCTGGGCCCTGCTTCCCAAGACCCAGACGCTTGCTGAATGGCCTGGCCTCTGGCGAAGACACCTCCTCCTGCCGTCTCTCCACTGAAAGAGGAATGAAAACGGCGAAGCACTTAGGCGGTACCAGCGGCTCTTACGTGCACTGTCTCCTTGCGTTGGCACGTGGGTAGAGGCGGGGTTGATATATGGATTCCATTTTGCAGACGAGGAAGATGAGGCTCGGATGAGTCAAACAGCTTGCCCCAGAGAAATGTCCGCTTGAACCCAGTTGTAGTGGAAAGAACACGAGGCACGGGGCAAATCTCATCTTACTCACTTAGCAGCTGTCTGCAGGCGAGCTGCCTAATCTCTCCAAGCCCCTGTTCCTAGTTCCAGACGTGTCCATCACCCCAAATAGAAACCCCGCACCCATTAAACAGTTACCGCCACTCCCTTCTCCTCCCAGCCCCTGGCAACCACTAATCTGCTTCCTGTTTCTACGAATACGTCGGACATTTTGTATAAAAGGAATAACACGGTATGTGAGTGTTGAGGGTTGGATTGTGTCCCTTTCCTTCCAAATTCCTGTTGTAGTCCTAACTCCCAGGACCTCAGAATGCGGCCTTATCTGGACATAGGGTCATTGCCAAGACAGTTAAGACGCCCATTCGGATGGGCCCTAATCCACATGACTGATGTCTTTATAAAAAGGAAGCGTTTATACACAGACACACGCACACAGGGCGAATGTCCTGTGAAGATGAAGGCGGAGGTCAAAAAGCCAGGGGACACCTACGATCGCCGGCGGCCCCTGCAGCTCAGGCAGAGACACGGAGAGACGCTCCCTCCGCGCCTCAGAAGGAACCAAGCCTGCCGACACCTTGATCTTGGGCTCGCGGCCTCCAGGACCGAGACGATACATTTCTGCTGTTCAAGCCACGAGTGCGTATCTTCGTTACCGCAGCCCCAGCTTCGCGCCTGGCTTCTTGCACTCGGGATGCTGTTTACGCGCCCATGCGTGCTGCAGCGTTTCTTGTCACTGGGTTCCAGGTCCTCTGGGGTTTCGTTCTCGAGTGTTGAGCGCCACAGTCCGTCCCAGCGAGCACTGCGGGACAGAGGCGTGACCAGTGTCGGGAGGCAGGCTGGAGACCTCCGTGAGAAGCCACGCCTACGGGGGCCTCGGGGCAGAGCTACCCCTGTCCTGCTGAGACACAGCTCCCAGCCCGCACGCACGGCTCCTCTCACTGCCCCAGAGAAGCTTCCAGCTCTCACCCTCCATCCCGGGGGCGGGGGCCTCCCCAGGCTTGCCTCACAGTGTGATTGGTGGTCAGGAGCTTGGGCTCAAAGCCCAGGGCCAGCCCTGCCGTTTACATGCTCTGCCACTTGGGAGAGTTACTGTCAGCCGCTGTGCCTCAGTTTCCCCATCTGTGAAATGGGGATAGTTAAAGAGTGGAGAAATTAGTTAAGACACGAGAGCCTTGTACGGTCTCGTATGGACCAGCTGCCGTAAGGGGCCCCGCTGTTCCCCTCGTGTGCCCTGTGCTTTCACCCTGGAGCTGGACTTTTCATAAGGTCCAGCTCATTAGGTCCTCTTTCCTCCCAGGTGTCCCGTCTTGCTTGGTGACACACCGTCCACGGTCACCCGTGATGGGCTCTCCCCCCGCTCACCCGTCCATCTCCAAGACGGAACTCACATGCATCCTCTTCGCCATCCCGTTGTCCTCCTTTAGGGCTCATCACCCCTGGGCTGGACTCTCCCCGCATTTTCCTAACAGGTCTCCCTGCCTCCAGCCTGGGTCCCTCCTCCCCGTCTTCTGTCGTAGAGCCACAGGATCTGGGTGCCCGAGGGCCGAATGCAGGCCCCTGACACGCGCGAAGGACTCCAGCTTCGGGCCCCGCCTTCCTCCTAACGCTGGTTCCTGGGCCTCTTCCCATATTGGCCTTTGGTTTCAGCAGACCCAAAGTTCTCTGGCTTTCTAGAACACACTGTGTCCCGCGCCTCTGCAGTGCCCACTTGGGACCTGGGACGTGGGAGGCCTGTGCCCATGCTGGTGCTCTGCCTGGAAATTCTCCTCCTTCCTGTTTCTCAGTGGATTCGTGCTCATCTTTCAAAACTGGCTCAGGTGACCCGTGGTCCAGAAAGACTCCTATGACCGCACCCCGTGCCACGGAGGCTGCCCCCCGTCCACTCTGTGCGGCTGCAGCTCCCTGCCACGTTTCCTCGTGGGTGTGTTACGGATCTGGCTGTCCCTCTGTCTTCCCACTCCTTACTGGACACTGACTTCTTCGAGGAACAGGGCTGGATTCTACTTTTTACCCAGGTGCTCAATAAAATGTCCTCTGAATGAATAAAGGACGAATAGATGAGTGAATGAACTTGTGAACGAACGAAGACGCATGACTCTGTATGTTCAGCTCCCCCTGCCTGCAGACTTGTGCATGTTCTGCAAGACACAGACCAAATGTCACCGCCTCTGGGAAGCCTTCCCTGACTTCTCTGTGGAATCGAGAGGCCCATGACAAGTTTCTCTTAATTAAGGATCCCAGAAGAGCCCCACCCACTTAAGAGACACCCAAGGGCAGGCCCCACCCTATTCAACATGATAGCCAGAGGGATCCTTTTGGAATCCGGGTGGAAGCCCCTCAGGCCTCAGCTCCAGCCCTCCATGGCTCCTCCCTCAGAGTAAATGGCCAAGTGCTCGCCAGCCAGCGGCCACTGTCCCCTCTCTGACCCACGTCTCCTGCTCCCTGCTCAGCCCTCAGGCCTGGGACAGGCTCTGGAAGGGCCGTGACACCTGCTGTCCCTCTGCCTGACACGATGGTCCCCGAGGGCTCTCCGAGGCCCCCCCAGCCACTCTGTCGTCACGACCTTCACCCTGACGCTCCTGGTTTTTCTCGATTACTGTGTCTCCCCTGCGACAATGCAATCATTCCGCGTATTGTTGTCTGTTTTATTTATTTACTGCTGTGAAAGAAAATGTCCCCCACCTGGAAGGCTGCCTGGTAAGTAGCAGCCACTCAATAAATGTTTGTTGAATGAATAAATGAATGAATCTTTGGGTGCCCATGACTCAGTCTGGGGTCTGGTTTTTAAATTCCCAATGAATATTTGCTGGATTTGAATAGAAACTTAAAACATATACTGGCGGAGCTCCGGGGGCCGATGGGGCAGGACGAGGGCTGGTGGCCGAGTCCCCCAGGACAGGGTACCAAACAGTCTCTCAAAATCACAGCGGCTGGGCCAGGAGAGAAGGTCTCCCTAGGGGTCTTGAAGGTTCCCAGAGAGGCTATAGATCATGACAGGTCCAAGTGGCAGGTTCTTGTCATTCCGAGCAGCTCTGAACCACGGAACTCGCTGAAACAGGAAGACTTTTTCCTTTAGCAGGTCAAGCAGCATTTCCAAGAGGCCAGGCACCAAAATAATAGCGGAATGAATGAATGAATGAATCCTTGAGTCCTCAGAACTTAGCACGGGTAAGCACACACATTCCCAACGAGTATTTGCTGCGTTGACAAGAATTGAAGGAAACACAGGCCAGTAGGTGAGGAGCCCTGGGGGCAGGTGAGGGCTGGTGGAAGGCCACCTGAGGGGTCTTTGTCACCCCAGACCTGTATTTGTCTGTTTTCAATTTTTACTGAGGCTAAACACACAGGGAGAGATACTAAGGGTGCGGCTTGATGGCGGTGTGTCCACATCCGTGTAACTACCACCCAGACCAAGGTGCAGACACCGTGCTCGCCCTCCTGGAGGTTCCCCCTCGCCCCACGCCCCGGCAGCCACCCCTCACACAGGGAGCCACGCGGCTGACCTCCGTCATCCTAGATCAGTTCTGCCTGCATTTGAACTTGGTATGAATGGAGGCATACAGTAGGATCAGACTCCGCTTTTCTATCTGCCTTTTGTGAGCCGGGAGTCACCACGTGAACGCCAACAATCGCAGTCTGGGTGTGAAAGCCTGCTGACAGGTGGCATCCCCTGCAAGACGTGGGTTCCGGGGGCTTGAAGTGCACACTTACTGCCTCCGTAAAGGAGCTGTCTTGAGCAGAACAATTTTCACCTTCTTTGCTGAGAGCACCCGGTCTTAAGAGCCGCCCTCGGTCTGACAGCTGAATCTTTCCTTTCCAGGCTGCATGAGTCAGCCCCAGGGCCCAGCAGCGTGCTCTGTTCTGGTCACGATGCTGTGCCCACCTCTTCCCAGAAGCCTGCCGTGCCAGCCCGGCCCACAGCCAGCGTCTGGCAACCCCTGGGCTGCGCCTGTGGGGTGGGTATTGCTCTGTCTTCACACCCAGCCCTCCGCCCCGTCACCCCCGCCCCCAGCGTCCGTGTGGCCCCTGGGCTCCGGACCCTGCGCTACCCCACAGCCTCTCCTCAGGGAGCCCGAGGCTGCCTCTCTCCCCAGCGTGCAGCGGGCACGGGAGGTGTCAGCAGCGGGCTGCAGAAAAAGCTGGGGGCGGGTTTTGGAGTCAGAGACTGGGGCTCAGCTGCTGGCTGTGTCCCAGGCGGGTAAGCCTGCCCCAGTCTCCCCACTGCCCACACAGGAAGTGTTACCCTCGCTACGGCGCACGGATGAAACAAACTGTGCAAAGCGCCTGCATGTAAGAGGTATTCAGATGCAGCAGCTGCAGCGGCTGCAGCCCAGGCACGAGGAGGGTGGGCCTGGAGCTGGACGGCGTGGGTCTGAACCCTGATCTCAACACGTGCGGGCTCTGGGGCCTCGGGCAGGTTGCTTAACCTCTCCGTGCCTCAGTTCCCCGTGTACACAACGGAAGTAGTGACAGCACCTCACTCCTGGGGGGCTGAGGATTAACTAAGTCAGTCCCTCTAGCTGTCTAGCCGTCTATCTAGCTACCTGGTGCCTGGGACAGTTCCTGGCACATAGTAAAGGCCATGCAGGTAACAGCTCAAACTATAACGAATAGGTCAACAAATAATTAAATAGTATTAAATCATGGCTGTTATTAGCGTGACATGACATGTGGAAAGCTCCTGAGATAATACATGTCATGCTTGGTACACGATGAGTGCTCACCAGGTGACCCTTCGTGCTTCGGTCCTACATGGAACAGTGGGCGGGAGGGTGTGGGATGGACGGACAGGTAACCGGGTCGGGGGAACAGGGCGCCGTGAGGGCTGAGCAGGGCTGGCCCGGCCACCTTCTGCTCGTGGGCAACTCGACGCCCCACCTCTGGTAAGGAGAGGGTCTCCTCCGGGTCTCTGGACCCCAGCCCCTCCCAGAGCCCTTTGCACCGGCAGGCACGCCCCAAAGGCTTGTTGACTGAAAGCCAGAAATGAGCTAGAGAAAGCACCCAGGTTTAAAAGCAAAAAGCAAGAAAACCAGGTAGATTTCCTTCCCGATCCTCCGGAGAAGGGGAGACCAAAGGTGGGCATAAACACCACTTCCGAGAAGATGAAGGGCTTTCAAGGCTGAAGATGAGTGCTTTGTTTTCAGAAGGAAAGATTGAACAAGAAGGAACAGACATCACCATTAGAGGCACAGAGATTCTGATGAGATTCGAGAAACAACTTTCTGGTTCAAGTATTGGCCATCTCAGCCACAGACGCCAGATGCGGACCTCGCTGGCGCTTTTATCTTAACCACAACTGCCGCTAATGGCTAAAAGCAGCATTAATGAGCAACAAGGACCATTAACCTGGCAATGAGGACTCCGGGAAGCTGATAGCCCAGCGCCCACTGGCATGTGACCTGTCACCTGACTCACTGGCACAAAGAGCAGGGTGTGGTTACAGCAGCAGTACAGGTACAGGTCACAGTGGAAACTGCCTTTCCTCCAATATCCACCAGGCACAGATCTTTTCTAAAGAATTTACACAAACGGAATTGGCAATGGAAAAATTCTGAGACGGAAAAATTCTGAGACGGGAGAATCCTTTATTTTAAAGCATTTGAGGATTTTTTGGTGCAACGGAGCGTGCTTAAACTTGCCACAGGGTGATTTTTCAGGGGGAAAAAAAAAGCAAGCATCTTCTGTTCAAACTTCATTGGATTCATATTTTAAGAAACCTTGGCCAGTCTGGCTCAGGCAGAAAAATTCCCCCAAAGGAAGATTTCACGGCCAAGCTTTTATATTAAGTACTTGGTTTTACATATGTGATAAAAGTTTGTGAGAGCATATATCTGGGTTTTATTTGCTTTTCACTTACTGTTGCAGTCACTTCGGGCACTTTTATTACGTGAGATGGACGTCTAAGAACGGAAACCCAATGTGTAAATTGTGCTTACGGGAAATAAAGATTGGATGGTGGATGGCTCGAAAAGGCTTTCATCCAGCAACCAATTTGGTTATAAGTCAGGGGCGACCCGAAATAAAACACTGACAAAAGGTGACTGGGCGTGATGCCTGGGGCATGTTCCTGGATGCAGTTAAGGAGACAGAGAGCAGACACCGCGGATGCTGAACGAACATACTGAGACATTCACCTGTCTGCGGGCTGGAGACTGGCCCTGGGGCTTTTTAAAATTAAATATCAGGTTCAGGTATTCCCCCCCCCCCCCCCCCCCCGGCCAAACTAGAAAATTAGAAAAAGAAACAAGGAGATAAGATAAAGCACTCAGACTTCCCATGACCATCATTAAGAAAACCATTTTGGTGAATTTTTTCCCAATATTTTTTTCAGGCCTCGAGAACAACCATAGTCACATCTATTTGTACCAGATAACCTTCAGAGGTTTCACATCTGTGGGTTTCTGACTCACTCAATTTGCTATTTAATAGAATTCTCCTCATGTTTAATAACCCTCCTAATAATCGCAGAGTTAAAAGAATACATTTTTATCTAGTAAATGTCACAAGAACTTTCAAAAATCTGCCTTGAACAGGAAGGAGGAGAAGGCTTCTGTGCTTTAAATACGGCAGACTAGAAAGGAAAAGGGAAGAAATCATCAGAAAGGCAAGTTCGAAAGAAAGAAACAGAAGGGGGGGCGGGGAGAACTGGGGGATGGGCGGGAACAAAGGACCTGGGTTTCGGAGGAGGGGGTGATGGTGCGGACAGTGGGGAAGGATGCAACCCAAACAAGGACCCTGGGGACACATCACAAACAGCCACTGCGTGGGAAGAGGGGCTGACCAGCGTGAAGCGGGGTGGGGGGAACAGGCCAGGGGCCCGCAGGCAACGCCCCGAGAGCCGGATCGCCAGGGCCGCGGCCACGGGCCACAGGGGCGGCCAAGGGGGGAGAAGGAAGCCCCTCCCAATGGTTAGCCGGTGCAGCCTCTCCACCCCCAGGCGTCTGGCCTTGACTCGCGCACGCAGGAATCCGTGGGCAGAAAGATAACAAAAGCTATTTTTCATGCAAGAGGAGTTGGACATCAGGGGAAATCAGAGCCCCTTTGTATGATATGCCAAACTGCTGAAGCGAGCAAATGTCTCGGGCGAGGGCTCAGATGCGAGCCGGGAACAGCACGCTGGCCCCCGGGAGCCGGCGTCAATGTGCGCTTGTTATCAGCGGCGGAAGCAAGCCTGGGGCACCCTCCCCACACTGCACGGCCAGACGAGCTGGTGACACGGCCTTGGCTGGACTGTCCGGCCCCTGGAAGGAAGCCTGGGTGTCCTGAGATGTCCTCGGGGAGTCCCGTTCCCCTCTCAGCTCGCGGTGTGGTCTGGGGGCTGCGGATAAGCCTAATACGCCCCTCGAGACCCACCCTCACGGCGGGCCCTCCCGTAGCCCCAGGCGCAGGGCAGCCTCTGGGGCATCGGGCACGTGTTCCAGCCCCAGGCCAAGCACCAACAGCTCACCTCGCGCCCCCCCCCCCCCCCCCCCCGCCCCTGCCAGCAAATCTGCACAAGACGTGTTACTAACGTACCCATTTTGCTGAGAAAGCAACTGAGGCTCAGAGACGGTGCAACGGCCGGTCGGAGGCCATTGGGAGGTAGAGCCTGGACTCAAAGCCCGACGCACCCGGGCACCGGGCCCTCCGCCCCACGCCCACCAGACGTCCTCCGAGACGCCACTCATGAGCACTGCTGTGTATTCCGCACCCACGGCGAAGCAGGCGTCCGCAGAGCGCCGTGTTTTCCACTTGATCCTCCGGACGACCCTAAGAGACAGGCCTTAGCGGAACCCCTGGGAGCAGGCCCTGACATCCGGATGTGTTCTGAGGCTCTGTCCTCACTTTGCCGCCTCTTCTCCCTTGGCTTCCCCAGCACACGACAGTAAGCTCCCCAAGGCCTTTCTGTACCCACAGTGTCCAGCACGAAGCCAGGCACTCGGCAGGTGGCCCATAAACGCTAACAAGGTGCTCGCCCATCTCCGAGGCAGCCCCGGCCCTGCGTACTGTCTGAGGGGGCCCTTGGAGGAAACAAGAGAGAGGTGGTTCCAGTAACACCCCCCTGCCCCCCACCCCAGCCGCCAACTTCTGTGCAAACTCAGGACCCTCCAGCATCACCCCCCTCCAGTCCCAGCTTCCCCGGCCCACCCTTCCTCCAATCAAAGTCTTCTCTCGGGACAGAACAGGACACCCAGGCCTGGCTACAGAATTTTGGGGGGGTCCAGTGCAAAATGAAAATGGGGGTCCTCTCGTTCAAAAATCATTAACAATTTCAAGATGGCGACAGCAGAGCGTGAAGTGACGCAGAGGTGCATGAATACAGCCCTGGTGACACCAGTCATTCTATATCCTTTGCACGTGACCCATTATTAGGGTCTGGGTTTTTTTGTTTGTTTTTTAACATCTTTATTGGAGTATTTGCTTTACAGTGGTGTGTTAGTTTCTGCTTTATAACAAAGTGAATCAGCTATTCGTATACGTATATCCCCATATCTCCTCCCTCTTGCGTCTCCCTCCCTCCCGCCCTCCCCATCCCACCCCTCTAGGTGGTCACAAAGCACTGAGCTGATCTCCCTGTGCTACGCACCTGCTTCCCACTAGCTATCTATCTTAGACTTGGTAGTGTATGTATGTCCATGCCACTCTCTCGCTTCATCCCAGCTTACCCTTCCCCCTCCCTGTGTCCTCAAGTCCATTCTCTACGTCTGTGTCTTTATTCCTGTGCTAGGGTCTGGGTTTCTCTAGGACAGTCTTGATTTAAAATGTTCTGGATCGTTCTCCCTTCTACTCCACCATCTCCCCACCAAATCTAAGAATGCCAACATTTCAGGATCTCAGTAACACTTCCTACGTCATATACAACAACATGAGAGAATCTGTCCTCTGCTCTTTTGTCTAGAACTTTGGTTCAGACAATACAAATGCCCCAGTGCCATTGGTCCCATCAGGGAACCGAGACACTGGGGTCAACAGGCACAGCCTGACATCTCATCACAAGGGGAGCTGTTTCCATCCATCAAGCAGGTGACCGCCACGTCCCTGTGTCCAGGCCAGCCCCGCCTCCACCCTGCAGAGGGGAGGGCCTCAGCCTCTCCTGTTCCCCCACCTCAGGACACTCCTCTTTGGTTGTGTCTTGGGGAGTGGCTCCATCGGCTGGGGGTGTCTACCGCTGTATCTCCGTTTTACAGATGAGAAAACAGAGGCTCAGAGAAGCCAAGGACTCTGCCCAAGGTCACAGAGCTAACACAGGGCAGAGCAGTGTTCAAACGCGGGTCTCGTTGACTCCGCTGCCACACACCCAGCCCCTGTCCCGTTAACCAACACGCAGACTTGGTTCAGAGATCACCTGACCTGACTCTTCTGTACAGTGAAGCCCCTGGTGGGAGGTGTCAGAGGTGTGTGGGGCTAGACCTGTGGAGCTTCGCAGATCAGGGAAGGAGCCTGACTTTATCTCAAGTGGGATGTGGCCCCGTTGACGGCCATCGAGCTAGGGAATGATGTGATCTGATTTCCATTTTTCCAAGCTCTTTCTGGCCGTGTGTGAAGAAGGGCTAGCATGGGGTCGGGCGGGAGGGAGGGGCGGGAAGAAGGGTCAGGACACTCCTTGCGGCATCCAGGCAAGACATGACAGCGGCTGGGAGCCAGGTGGAGGGAAAGCTGTGGGTGGGTCTGGGCGGTCTGTAAGGAATCCCAAGGGGATGTCGCAGGAAAGGTGTTTTTTCTCATCTCTGCGGTGGCCAGCTCTGGGATGAGCGCAAAGCAGGTCATCAGTGTGTCCTGAGCACGAACGATCAAGTGGGTGGGAGAGGGGACCGGCTGATTCTCTGGAGGTGAGAACAAGCCAGCAGCAGTGCATCCGACAGGTGAGGCTGCCACCAGCATGCGGGTCCTCGCTGAGGCGTCAGCGTGAAAAGAGGCAAAGCCAAGTGTTTCCAAGAAAATGAGCCCGAAATCCTGTACCCTCTGCAGCGCCTCTGTGCAGCACAGCCACCGTGCTTTCCACAGCGCTTTTCCAAGTACCCTCTCATTGGGTATTCGCACAGCCCTGGCAGGGCACAGGAGGATGGAGGGAAGAGGGGGAAGAACAGATGCAAGGAGACAGGAGGACGGAGGGAAGAGGGGGAAAGAGGGAGACAGAGGTAGAGAGGAGGGAGGTTGGAGGGAGGGATGAGAGACGGATGAAGGGAAAGACAGGTGTCGTTTGCCCATTTGACAGCCAAGCAAGCAAAGGCTCTAGGAGGTTAAGGGATACCCAGAAGACTGTCCGGATGTTAGTCACAGAACCAGAACCAGGCACAGGTCTCCTGACTCCTGCCGCAGTGTTTCCACACCCGGCACCCTCTCCTCCTTTATCACAGCCCTGATCCCACAACACTGGAGGTCACAGCTGTAGCCCCGGTGCCTGCCAGGAAGTGGGAGGGGGGAAGCGCTCTGGGCGCTGCCTTGTTGCTAGACCCTGTTTCGACTCTTAATTGAGAGCCTCTGGTTCTGATTTTATGGCTCACAGAGGCCATTCAGCGTGGTTTTGCCTCTGAGAGGTGATGAAAGAACACCATGTTCTACAGTGGCCTGAACATCCCCGGGGACACTCAGCTTCCTCCATTCCCAGACCCTGGAGGCCAGTGAGCTGACCTGGGGCCCCACTCAGCTCAGCTGCAAAGGTTGGGTGACTTATTTTTTCTGGGAAAACTTCCAAGTTTCAGGAAATATGGAAGTAAGGGGAAGGCCATCACACCTTGAAAATCTACAAGATGCCAGGCGCCATGAGGGTTATTTTACATGCATTTTCTCATAAAACCTTTACAACAATCCCAGGGGTTGATTCAGTGATGGCTCTATTTTACAGTGAAGGAACCGCAGTTCAGAGAGGTTAGCTAACTTATCTGAAGACACACAGCTGACTAATGGCAGAGCCTGGACTCAAACCCAGGTCCATGTGACTTCAGTGCTAGCCACCTGACACTGCCACTTCCATGTGGAGTAACAGAGGTTGGAAGAAGTGAGCTGAGACAAGCGCGCGGCCCCTGTCTGTCTCCCCAGGGCCAGGAGGTGACAGGCTGATGGCAGGTGAGCTAGGGAGGCGAACAATTTTGAATAATTTGTTTTCCTTCCAGGCTCTGGAGCTGGGCTTGAGTCCAGAAACTCCCCTGGGCCTCTGCACACTCTCTTTTGTAAATGGGGCAATGGTGGGGCAGGGGGTTGTAGCGGGGTGGGGGGAGGACACGTAAACGGCACCTGCTGGGCACCTCTGCCTCCGTGGGCTTGGTGAGGTACGAGGCACAGAGGGTTGGATGCTGTGACAGTGGGGACCTTGCTTTAGGTCTGCAATCGCGGAGGTGGGGGAGGGGAGTGACGAGCGGGGGAGGGGCGAGAGCAGCTCCAGTTAGAAGCCCTTTCAGGCCCGTGGGCAGTGAGGCCCTTTGCAGCTGGGGGACAGAATGCGCAAGGAGCCCGAAGAAGGAGCTGGGGTTAACTTTTCGGAGGACGCTGACTTGAAGGGCAGATAGAAGTTTGGGGTGGGTAGGCGTGGGGGTGATGGAGAGGTCCTGATGTTTTGGGAAGCAGAAGCAGTCAGAGGGTTCTTCTGACCCAAGCACATCTCCGGTTCCAGCATCCCAACAGGGCGGCTCCCCTGCCTCCGTCCTGGCTCCGGGGAAGGGGGAGGGGCAGAGGAGGCCCGATGCCAAGGCCAGGCATGGCTAAGTGTGAGGTCACACCCCACATCCTCGGGCCAGCTGGGAGCAGTGGGCCTCTGAGGGGAGGCACCATCTGCTTTGCAAAGACCCTGGAGAAAGGCCCAGGGGGAGGGAGTCCCTTCGTCCTTCTGTATTTCTTGCTGCTCACCTTGTGCTACAGTGGTTGCTAGATGCCTGGTCTTCACCCAGGTGCCGGCCCACAGGGAGGCTGGGCGGGCAGAGAGCCCTAACCAGGCAGCCCCAGACCTCCTTCTGCTCCCGGCTCTGCCACTAACCAGCTGTGTGACCTTGAGTAAGTCCCTCTGCCTCTCCAGCCTTGGTTTCCTCTGCTTGCAGAGTGGAAGGATCCAGCCACATCTGCAGTGCCCACCCGTGTGGACACCTGCTGGGGCGTCACAGGCAGGGCGAGCTGGGTCACCTGCAATTCACGACTCTTAAGAAAGGAATGGAGCCGGGTACCAGTTACATCTGCGGTCACCTGAAGCAGATGCCAGGTCATCCCCTTAATAGAGATGCTCCCCGACACCCCCTTCCCCCGAGGTTCCGTGTGTTTTCTCGAAGGAAAGAGAAATAAGTGAAGTTCCTTTCAGTTGCCGGGAATCAGGTCAGCCCTTGCCCTCGACCGAAATGGCAGTTCCCTGAGAGCAGCTGTTCTCGATGGGGGGCACTCCTGCCTGGCCCCTCCACCATCCAGGAGACCTTTGGCAAAGTCTGGAGACGTCTGCGGTTGTCACAGCTTGGTGAGGCGGGGCTGTAGCTGACTTCTAGTGGGTAGAGGCCAGAGACGCTGCTAACCTTCTACAACACACAGGGCAGCCCCACAGAAAAGAGGATCCCGTTCAAAATTTCCAAGGTACCGAGGGTGAGAAATCCCGCCCTGTCGTGAGGGCAGCAGTGGTGAACCCACAACACCTGGACGGGTACGAGCTACCGTGGTTCCCCTAAGCTGTGCTCTACGGAACTTTCCGGCACACTTTTGGCTGTGGGGGGCTGGGCAGTAGTGTGAAAACCTGGGACCCCTACGGGCTCACACTTGACTTCCTCTCCCAACCCCGCTCCTTCTTCCATCTTCCCCATGTGGACAGAGCACCGCTGTCTTGCCAGCTACCGAGCTCCCGGTCCAGGCAGTTATGCTCGATCTACCCCCCCCCCAGCCTCCCCCCCTACCACGTCCCCACATCTCTGCTGCTGCCACTTGGCCCCAGGCTTCCAGTCCGGGCACCTGCAGCAACTACCACACTGGCCTCCTGGCGGCCTCCCTGCCTCCTAGAATCTCCGTTCTCCACAGGTAGCCAGCGGACTTCCTGAAAACGTAAATCAGACCCCAATGCCATCCCCTCCCCTCCCCAAGCACAGATCCCTTGTCATAAAAAGCAGATAAAGCAGGGTGCTGACCCTGACCTCGAAGCCTCTCCCAGCCCCTCCGCAGGGATGGAGCCCCCCCGCCCCCGCGCTCCGCCACCTCCACCAGGTTCTTTCCTGCCTCGCGGCCTCGTCTGCCTCTTCCTCTTCCTGGAAGCGCTCCCTCCGGTCCTTCTCTGACACCTCCTTCATGGCCCTCTGACCAGTGGCCACCCTCCCCGGCCTCTCCCAGCGCCCCCCGACCTGGCTCTGTTTCCGTCAAAACACTCATCAGTACCTGGAAGCGTCAGCTACCCCATTAGAACTTCGGCTCCAAGAGAGCAGGGGCCACGTCCGTCCTGCCCACCCCTGTGACTCAGAGCCCCACACGTCCGACACAGAGCAGTGCTCCGTGAGCAGGAATAAATGAAGGGACGGATGGACGGATGAGGCGTGCCCAGCAGGCAGGTGACATAGCCTTTACACGTGTGTCTTAGCAGAAATAAGGTTGAGGCCACTGAACTAATCTCAAAGGCTCTTCCAGCTGGAGAACCCGGCTTCCTGTGGGCCACATCAAGGCCACACTGAACCTGCTTCTACCTGGAGGCTGCGGGCAGGGCCCTCTGGGGCTTGTGTGGCTGAAAGACAAAGGTGGGAGGAATGTTCCAGATCAGCCAGGCCCCTTTCAGAGGAGGAGACAGAGGCCCACCAGGCTCCCTGACACCCTGGATCTGATGACCGGAGGCCCCTTCCTACTCTGCATCTGTTACTACGTCCTAGGTATCCCCAGAGTCTTGGTCATCTGAGCAGACTGACACCAGGAGATTTACTTTAAAGAGCTGCTGGTTTCCTACTGAGCCTTCCTGAAGCCCCTGACATGGGGCTCCTCCAAAGCCGGCTCTGCTGCAAGACCATTAAGTCAGGCTGGGGTCCACCAAGATCCCCAGCTTCTCTTCACTAAGTCAGCTGGCTCCAGCTCGGTTTTTCTTGTCGAAAGAAAAGAGTGAAGAACAGAGGAGGGTGAAGAGACAGAGCAGGACATTAAGGGAAGGTAGACATGAGAAGGGACTGCCAGGGCCCCTTCCTGAACAATGAGAGACTGGGCACCAGCTACAGAGCAGGGACAGAAGGAAGAGCAGCCCTGTCACTGACTGAATGTTTGCGTCCCCCCCAGATCCATATGTTGAAGCTCTAACCCCCGACGTATTCAGAGATGGGGCTTTGGGAGGTGACTAGAGAGATGAGGTCATGAGGGTGGGGTCCTCATGATGGGATTAGTGCCCTTACAAGGAGAGAACAGAGAGCTCTCTCCGTCACATGAGGACACAGGGATAAGGTGGCCGTTTGCCAGGAAGCAGCTCTCACCAGGAACCGAATTGCCCAGCACCTTGATCTTGGACTTCCAGCCTCCAGAACTGTAAGAAATAATGTCTGTGGTTTAAGCCATTGAGTCTACCACATTTTGTTATGGCAGCCGAGCTGACTAAGGCAGCCCCCTTACCTGTCCCTACCCAAATCTGTGTGGTTCAAACAAAGGGCATCCCCTGGCTGGGGGACAGCTGGGCTCATGTGCTTAGCCTCAACCGCTATCCAGACAGTGGCAGGCATCCCTGACACCCAGAAGCCGTGGCTATCTTAAGCCTCATTTTCTCCACCTATAAAAGGCAGATAATTAAGATTTACCTTGCAGAGTTGCTGGCAATTATACGAACTCATGTGAAGTCCTGCATGGAGGTTGATGTGATGGCTGTTATGAGCAACCCTGGAGGGCAAAGGAAGGCCTGCGGACGAGGGGACCAGCTGAGGGGCCGGGTGCTGCGGGAAGGGAGCCTGCTCTCTGCTCGCACCCCCCTGGGCCTGACTGGACAGGCGGCCTGTGAGTTACTGCAAGAGAAAATGAAAGACAGGAAGAGCGCCCAGCCCAGTGCCTGGCCTGGGGCAGGAGGGGAAAGGACGGAATTCAGACCCAAACCTCCCTGAACGGGCCTGTGTCCGGAGCGTGGGGTAAGGCAGAGCTTCCCAGCTGGCCAGTCGTGAGAGGGTTCCAGATGTGCCAGAGAAGCGTGCCCCCCAGGAGCTGGGCAGGGCCTGGGGTGCCTGGTGCCCCGGGGGAGTCACCAATGGCTGTCCTCTCCTCCCCGGCCCCCGGGGTGCAGTGCAAATACCTTCTCTTCCTCTGGGGGCCGTAGTGTGAATGAAGCTTGGGTACACTCATTGGTGAGAGATGCTGCCCGCGGCGGGGCGGGGGTGGGAGTGAGCATGATGGAGCAAAGGAGCCTCTCACTCGCAGGGGCCAGGGTCTCCCTACCCGCTCCCCAGTAGGTGCCCAGGACAGAGCTGACACAAAGCAGCAGGCCCGGGGCCACCCCTGGCACCGGAACTGCCATCTCAGGGCTCTGACCGAGTTGCGAGTGTGCTGACGGCAGCTCCGTCTATGGGGGACCTGGGCGGTGGTACTGCTGAGGCTGAACTCTGCCAGGACCCTGTATCCTGGGCCCAGAGCACAGTGACTGGCTCGCCTGGGGACCCTGGTGTCTGGCAGCCCCTGTGAGCATCTCGAGCTCCCAGCGGGCACGGGGGCTTTGCCGCATAAGCTGCTGCCCTCGGGGCCCAGAGTCTCCCCTTCCCTTCCCGTGTCTACACGAGGTCTCCGGTCCCTGGCACACAGTGCATGCTCCGAATGTCTGTTTACCTTCTACACCTTGCCTGATTCCAGAATGCGTTAGAGACTGAACAAAGGTTGGTGGGCGGTAGCTTTGGTGGAGAAGTCCACAAAGATGTGTTACTCCTTTCCTGTGTCCCCAGCCTTGGGCTGAATGTCACCAAAGATGCAAAGAAAGAAGGAGGTGGGGGTCTAGGAGACGGAGGAAGCAGATGGCTCTTTGTGGTGGGAACAGGCTAGTCCAGAACGTGGTAGGAAAAGAGAGAGAGACAGACACACAGAGACAAAGACAGAAACAGAGAGAAGCGAGAAGAGAGTGTGTTATGCAATTTGTGTAGCAGTTGTACATTCTCACTTCCAAATGCCTTCACGCTGCCGCGAGCCAGCCTCAGAGCTGGGCTCCTCCACTGGCTAGGCAAGTACTTGGTTCTATTTTTAATGGTAACCCAGAAGATGTTTGGGGAAGGGCAGGACAACACGGTGGGGAGAGCTTTGCAGTGAGACAAAGGCTCGATGCTGGCCCTGCAGCCTCCTACCTGGGTGCCTCTGGGCAAGTGCCTTGCCCTCTCTGAGCCTCTATTCCCCACGCTGCAGGTGGAGGTGAACAGGGCACCCTCTCAGGGCTGTTGTGAGCGCGCCGTGCGGAACGTGCACAAGGCTCTGTGCGCTGGAGGACTGTGACACTTGTAGAGGGGCAGCGGGGAGACCCGGCTTTGGGGGTGGAAAAGGGTGATGTCGGCCGTGGTGAGTCTGGGAGCAGCAGGCTTCTGCACGCAGCCCTGCCAGCCTGCACAGACACCTTAAGTACACAGAGGGCTGGGCTCTCCCGACCTCACAACGTCATTCCTGTGAAACAGCCAGGGAACTGAATCTGCAGTTTGTGAGATGCCAGCAAGCCCTTCAGAGTCCCACTGTCACAACTGGTGTTTTATTAGCTGCCTGCTGCAGTATGTCTTCAGTTTCAGCTTAGAGGTTTGAGCTTTTCATTTTTTCCCATGAAATGCTTTGGGGTACTTTGCTAGAGAGCAGGTGGAAATAATGCATTCTACACACAGAAGCCAATACTGAGGTGACCATGTCCCCACAGAGCGTCCGGGTCTCGGCCTGGACGCTCGCTGGCAGGTGGAGACGTCATAGATGGCAGACAGCCGTCGGACTCTGCGATGTGCTTTTGTGAGATAAGCTCGCAGTTTCCGCCCCAGCTGAAGGACTGCCAGGATGATTCCAGAGATCCCGAGGGATCCTGAGCCAGCTCTCTCAGCCCTGGCTTGGTCCAAGGATGTCCTGGCCCTTGGAAGTGGCCTGGTTTGGCCCCCAGAACCCCTGAGCTCCTGGGGGATGACAGAGGCAGCCCAGTTCTTGGGGTGAAGTCCCCAGATGGCGGCTCCCCACCCTCCCTCCGCCAGCAGAGCCTGCTGCCCAGATCAGCTTGGGGCTCTCCTGATGAACATCGAGTGCAAACGGCTCAAGGCAGCTGGCAAGATGCTAAGTGCGGCATCAATCCTAATTAGGATGAGAAATTAATAAAGGAGGCATTCGAGCCACTCTGCAGAGGCCAGGCTCGCCGGCATGGAGGAGTGGGTTCCAATTTCGACCAGGAACCTGGAAGGCCTGGGGCCCAGATGCGCGGGCTTGGGTGATGACAGGGGCTCGACTTACTGGACCACATACACAGCACCCAGTGGGGCCTGCGAGGTAGAACACGGGGGCCCAGCCGCCCTTGTTCTGTGTCTAACGCAGGTGCCGTGGCAGGCGGTGACGTGGGCACGTCCTCCAGATGAGAGGAGTAGGTGTTCGTGATCTGAGCATCCGCACACCATTTTCCTTTTGAAAAATGATGTTTTTCAAAAGAAAAGAGGAGGCTGTGATGGTGGGCCCGCCAGTCCTTTGCGTGGCTGTTTCCCAAACTACCGATCGCACATTCCTGCTCCTGGAAGACTCCACTCAGTCCGGGCAATAAGCTCCAAGTTCAAAGGTCAAAGCAGCTTCGTTTGGGAGAGAAAGTGGGGGGCAGAGGTGGGCAGGATTCCAGATGAGAACAGGCATCATGGGGGTGAGGGAGAAATGGAGCGACCCTGCTTTACAGAGCCTCCTTTTCCCGACCCCAAATACGGCCAGAAGAAGGACCATCTCTTCTAGAGCTGCCTACCAACCTCCAGGAAGACGCCACCCTGCCCAGCTCTTCGCAGGGGCTGGAACTGCAGGAAGGCTGGGGGTGCGGGAGAACCCCGACCACGGAAGGCGGAGTTGACACGCGCGGAAAGGTTACAGAAAAAGGAGGAGGAAACTCTGTCCAAGGATTTTTGAGAGGAACCCTCCACCAACGTCCCCCACCCCTTTTCCAGTCTGAAAGCCAAGACCAGGCGGCGAACCCGTGCACAACCTGGAGGGGAACAGACCGCCCGGACAAAGCCACCTGTTAGTCCAAGTTCCGCAGCGGGGCGGGCGGGAGGCGCTCAAGTCTGGCGCACGTCGCCACTGGAGGAGTCCGGGTCCCTCCCCCGGAGGGAGGGGTCCCCGCAGTCCGGGGACACCCAGTCCCGGCCCCCAGAGGCATTCCAACCGTACAACACCTACTGCAGGGCCCGGCCGCGCACCTGGAGGGCTCAGCGCCGCGTCCCTCCTGCCGGGATCCGGCGGCCACGCCCCTCCCAGGCAGTTCGCGGTCCGCGGGTCGCCCCTGCGCGCCCCAGTTCTACTGAAGATTCCCGGCCTTGGGACGACGGCGGCGGGCTCGCTGCCCTAGTCGGGGGGGCGGGGAGACTTGGTGACGCTCCCCTCCCCACCCCACCGAGCGGGGAGGAGTGGGCCGGTGGCCCCTGGAGGAGCACGTGGCGGAGCAAGGTCTCGGCAGGCTTCAGGCTCGGGCGACCCGGGTCCCCAGTCCCGCTTGGAGCCCAGCCCCCCTCCCACCCCTCGGCCAGGCCTCGAGCGAGCGCAGAGCGGCCCCGGCGCTCCCCGCCCCCGGCCGGCCCCGCCCCAGGATGGCCAGTTCCCATAGCAATCGCGCAGACACCGGTTGCCAAGCAACCTCTCCCCCAGCTCCCTCCCTCCTCGGCCGTCCGCTCCCCCCAACCCTAGCTTCCTCCCGCCCCCTCGCCAGCCTCCGCCTCCCCCGGGGGCGCTGGCGCGGCCCCTCGGGATCGCTCCGGTCTCGGGCTGCGCGCGCGCGCGTGAGTTTCGGTGTGTTTCATTGTGTCTGTGTGCGAGGGGGTGTGCGTGTGCCAGCGGAGAGTTTGTAGGGCCGGGGTGTTGGGGGCGGGGGGGCGTCCCCAGTCGGGAGGGACCGCCAGGTGCTGCACAGCTGGCCGCGAGGAGACCCGCCCGCTCGCTCCGGCTCCTTTGTGTCTCGCGCGGAGCCAGGGCCGCGCCCACCCCTTCCCGGCCGGCGCCCCAAGCAGGGTGTGTGCGTGTGCGTGTGTGTGTGTGTGTGTGCGTGCGCCTGGGCGCGCGCGCGCGTGGCGAGGGGGTTGCCGAGGCCGGCCGTACCTTCGATGCAGCACACCCGCCACAGCCCCGAGTGGGTGAGGTCGCCGCGGGTGCGGCGGGGCGGGGGCCCGTCGTCCATGGTCAGGTTGGTGCCGTTGCAGATGTACGCGCTGGAGTAGAGCCAGTAGTCGGTGCCGATGGCGATGGCCATGAGCGAGAAGGCGGCGAAGGCTCCGGCCGTGGTCAGCAGCATCTGCAGCCCGCGGTCGCATCGCACCATGGTGGGCGCCTCATACTCCGCCGCCCGCCGGCCCGCCCGCCCGCCCTCCTCCCTCCGCGCGCCGCTCCGGGGGCGCCGGGGCCGGGGGGGGCCGAGGGCCGGGGGGCGGCGCCGCGCCGGGGCTCAAACTCCGAGGCGCGGCGGCGAGTGCGGGCTGCGCGGGCCGCCGGGCGGGCGGGCGGCGGCGACCGGGGCTCCTCCCTCTCGGCCCGCCCTCCCCGCTCGGCCCGCGCCTCCGCCCCGCGCCCTCCGCGTCGCCGCCGCCGCCGCCGCCGCCGCCGCCGCGCCCCGCGCCTCTCGGCGCCGCCCCTCGAGCCTCGGCCCCTGCCGGGTGTGCGCTCTCCGCTCTTCCCTCTCGCCCGGCCCGGATTTTCTCTCCCTCCGCGCCTCTCCGCTGTCCGCGCTCGCGCGCGCTCCTCTCTCCTCTCCGGTTCGTTCACATTATCAGAGCGACGGAGCCGGGGCACGGGTTCCCCAGGAGGATCGAGGGGAGACGGCGTGGCCAGCCTCCCCGCTTTCCCAGCCCAGGACACCCCGCCTTCCTTACATGGCCCTGGGGGCTCTTTAATATGTGGTGTGCTTGTGTGTGTCCCTGCTCCCCCGTGCCCTATCCGCGCCTTTACCTGGTGACGAATGTGTAGGCGTGAGTGTGGGAGTGGGAGTGTTCAGGTCAGATTTCCAGAAGCCCCAGATGGGGGTCACAGCTGGGAGACAGGCCAGGCCCCGGCCACTTCCCTCCCCCAACCTAGGTGGCTCCGGGCCACCAGCTCCTGCAGATCCGCCGGCAGGGGCTGCAGGACCCAGACTTTACAGTCGAGGCAGAAGGGAGGTGTCAGCCAGCGGCGCTTTGGGAAGAACACCTGATCCCTGTTGTATGGACGGACGGGGAAACTGTGCTGGAAGCTGCGACGCTCCTCCCCCAGTACATTTCTGATGGTACATGTCTGCCAGTCCAGGAACACCCCACTTGTACTGGATTCAAGCGTCTCCGCCCCCAGCTGCTTCCCTCTCTCTCCCAGCTCCCTCTTCAATGCCTTTACTTCTTCCCTCTCGCTCTACTCGAGCTTAACTGGCTTTCCCTCACCTCCTCCCTTTATTGCCAGGCTCTGCCTCAGGCCCTGCTGGCTTCACTTAGTTGCCTCTGCTGCTGGCACGATCCCAGCCTGGACACGCTCCCTTCTCCAGAGCCAACCCGGGCTCCTCCTAAACTCTCCCCTCTAGGAGGCTCTCAGAGACCGGCACCTGGATGTCCAACGTGCCCTTACTTCATCCCCTCCCAAGGCTCACATCGTCGGCGTCACCGACGGGTGGCGCGGGGTGCAGCCCTGGACCCCAGGAAAGGAGGTCTATGCCCTTACTTCATCCCCTCCCAAGGCTCACATCGTCGGCGTCACCGACGGGTGGCGCGGGGTGCAGCCCTGGACCCCAGGAAAGGAGGTCTACGGAGAGCGGCTTTCTTCTTGCCAGATGCAAATTCCACGTCCTTTTGGCACTTTCCGTGGCCCCTGCTACCCAAGGAAAGTTACTTACCCCATGCTGGAATTACTGGTCTCTCTTCCATGAGACTGTGAGCCTTTCCCATACCTGACATATACGGGAAGTGTTTAAGAAACGTTTGCTGAGCGAGCAGTGTTTCTTGGCCCCCTGGAAAATGGTAGTCTGATTGGGGAAAATAGAGCCTGTAAATAAGAGGGGGGAAATTCCAAGATAATATAGCGGCATTAATTAGCACTTGGCCCCTTCTCCTGCCTTTGGGGTGCTTGTTCTGCTTCTTCCAAGTCTCAAAGGACAAGAGCCATCGTGTGTATTTCACTGTCACCCACCCACCACCTGATCCCGGGTTCTGCACGCAGCAGGTACCCAGCGTGTGTCTGAAGGTGTGCACCAGGTGTGAGACCACTTGCTCTGGCCCAGAACAGGGCTGCCTACCTCTGCCCCTAATCTCCGTGAGGATAAATTCTGGGTTCTGTTCTCAGAAGCTCCCAGAAAGGTAGATCTCAAGCTTCTCTTTTCTTCTTCTTCTTTCTCTTCTTTTTTTAAAAAAAGCAGCAAATCTTTGCTTCACATTAAATCTTAAACAGAGGCCCACTGTAAACAAGCCAGGTCTCCCACCAGTTAGCCCTGTAGGCGATAGCTGGCATTGCTCTGGTTGAATGGGGGACCCAAGGTACCTGTACCCACCCCCCACACCATCCCCTGCAGCCCCCAAAACACCCCTGTGGACCTAGGCTTCCATGAAACATGGTGTGAAAACTGACACCCTAAGTCAGCCCCTGAGTCACTCAAGGACAAGCCCTCCCTTCTGTTCTGCTTGCAGCCTTCCTCTGGGACTTCGAGAACAACTGATCTGATCTGTGGGAGTGGGTGAGTGCGGCGACTAGCTTCCCTCGATCTCCTCTGAGGTCGGAGAGGTGACATCTGGATGACGGGGTCCGCCTCCAAACAAGCGACCTTTGGGTTAGTCCCACGGAGGCAGAACTCTGTTCATCGGAGCACTGTTAGACCAGCTCCCACCCCGCCGTTCTCAGAGGAGGGTGCGGGAGAGTTGAAAAAGTGCCCGACTAGGAGCCAAGACAGTCGCCATGTCGTGCTGGTTCCACCACTCCTAGCAAGGTGATCTTGGACAAGCCAGCACCACTGGGGAGAACGACAGGTCTCCAGCCCCCCTTCCAGAATTGTTTTAGGGTCAAATAAAGTAGCCTTGCCCACCGCATCCACTTAGCAACCCCAACCCTTCATGGAATGAGCAGTAGACGTTCCCTTTTCTACCTTTCTTTGGAGACCACCAAGCAAATTACTTCTCTGTGCCTTGGATTCCTGAGGTGTTGTAAGGGGGGTAATAGTGAGAATAAAAGGAAGTGTAAAATGCATCCCCTAGAGGGTAACTTCCTCAAGGTCTCACACCTTGCAAGATCCCAGCTCAGACCCCGATGACCTCAAGGCCAGAGTTTTCCAAGACACTGAACAGCTTCTTTGTGCTTGTTGAGTGTTGCTTGACCGTGTTATTTTGACCTGTTAATTCACTAGAGGGGAGGGGACTCCAGCGGGAGCTTGGTGGTTTGCTTTTCTCTCTGTGGACCCCCAGCTGGCAAGCATGCCTCGTCCTGAGATAGCAAGGGTGTGGAGTCACGGAAGGACTTGGCCGCCAGCGAGGGGACTTCGAACAAACTCAAGACCGTCTGCGACCATTCATCATGCCTGGGCGAGCACAATTTAAATCTGGGATTTCTGCTCAGCCGGGTTAGAGGGCTCTAAACGGCAGTATGTAAATCTCACCTGAGGTCCCTGCAGTTTCTCCCGGGCGACATTTCCAGAGCTGAGGGGGGATGTGTCCTTCGCTCTCTCTGGAGGCGGCTCTGGACCGCTCCTGTTCTGGAGAGGCTGGACGCTCGGCATCTTCCCCCAGGGGGCCACTCGGGATACGTTTTCCTCTTGGGGGGAGGGGACAAAGCATCATACACATCATTACCTCTCTGGACAGCTGAGAAGGTGGAGGTATTGAGACCGGCCCTCCAAAGCTGTCTTTTTCAAAACAAAGTGGCTTCCTTCCCCCTCAGCAGATCACTTGGGTAGTTCCCACAATTCCTGGCTTTTTACTTTGGCGGTGGAGACAAAGCCTCAATGAGCTCAGAACCGTCCGACGATCCCAACTGCAGGGTGACTCGGCCGGCCAGCTGCTGTGGGAGAGGATACAGTGTCAGCCGCTGCCACCCCGTAAGATGCATATCAAAGCCGTGAGGCGGCTGCCTCTGCGGTCACAGGCAGAGGAAGGCGAGCGCGAAGGGAGACGCCCTTGGCTGGTTCGGGGCACTCGAAAAGCCTTTATCAAAATCTTGGTTGTCCCCCTTTGTCCTCCAGAAATAATGACCTTGTGTGGCAACGTTTTGTCGTATCTCATTTCCATGCCCCAAGCGGGCGGTTTGGCTGATTTCACAAGGCTTCACAGGGGGACTTGGGGAGCCTGGGAGGTATGTCAGGTGAACAGACATAAAGAGTGATTTTGAGTTTTTATAGCAAAGGGCTGGGGATGCGTCTTAGAAGGTTCCGGGGCCTGGCTCAGTGTGGAGGCTTATCTGCAACCCATCCAATCTGCTCGGATCCGAGAAGAACGCCCCCAGACCCTGGCCCTGACAGCCTCTCCCCATCAGGTTAGGTGCACCACGAGGACGACCTTTTTCCTTTTCTTCGGTATTTCAGCAGGACCCCTTGAGGGACAGCGCAGATCGGGAAATGGTACCCGGCTTCATATTCGAGTTTATTCCATTTCGTTTAGCGTATCACTTCTGTCTCAGGCAAGGTGATTGGAGCTGGATACGTTCTCTTCCAGCTCTGCCGCAGTGAGGCAGTGGCGGGCTCAGTCTCCACGCCGGGCCAGCCCCTAAAAGTGCAGAGGGAGGGGAAGCCGCCTTTCGTGAGTGCCCTCTGTGTGCCAGCGCCTGTGTGCACATTAAGTTATTTATCACGACAGCAGCTGTGGCAGGTGGTTGCTTTCCGCCGCCAGTTTGTAGAAGAAGAACCTGCAGCTAAACAGAGAGTAACCCACTGAGCCCGGGCACCGCCAGGCTCTGTCAGCTACACACTGCACCCCCCACCCCGAGGGTGGCAGAAACTCAGGGTCTTTGAAGTCCCTCTGCCCACATCTGCTTCCCCCCCCCACAACTCCTTGTATTTATCCAGATGAAATCGAGTTCAAAGTCACATGGAGCTGGAGAGGTTAGGAAAGGCCTGCACCTTGCAACCCAGGTGGGACGAAGCAGACTCCCAATTTCCCTGGGAAGGCGGAGGTGAGCCGGGCTGATGGCAGGTGATGGAGCCCCCCACCCCCCCAGCTGCTACCCCATCGCCCGGCCTTGTTGGCCAGAGTGGAGGACAGGGGCCACCCCCCGTTCAGGAGCGGCGGCTTCTTCGTGACAACTCTGGCCTTGGACTGCTACCCTCCTTGACCTGTGGGCTTATTCAAACCCGTGTGTTTTCAAGGCAGATCCCGTTAGGCCTGCACGCACTCGGGTCACCATACTGGGTGGTCTCCCCCTCTAGAATTTGTTCGGGAACCAGCCCCGCTCGCTGATGAGTGTATTGGTATTAACGACCTGACTTGGCCGAAGCTTCCGCCCCGCACGCTGACAGTTAGCCGGTTATTCTGAGAACATTCCTTTCAAACAGTTGACATGACAAACAGGCTGAGAGGTCCCTTTGTCCACAGCCAGCCTCTGAAACGGAGCCGATGCTCACAGGGCTGGAAGGTGTCGGCAGTGCAGGAGGTGGAAACGCTTGAGAACGGGGCTGGGGAAGATGGTCAGTGACCGCTTGTTCTGCCGCGAACGGGGATCATTTATTTGTGCTCTTACCAAAGCGGAGCTTTTCATTCCTAAAATATAACCGCCCTGCGCAGGAGCTCGAAGAAAAGGCAGCCTCTCCGGCAGAACTTTGCTGCCAAGCACCCTGCGGCGGAATGAAAGCTTTGGCTCAGGGTAGGGCTGGCGACTTCCGACACCACCTTTCTTTTCATCTCCGGCTTCCTGTGGCTCCGGGCTGCCCACTGGGGCAGGGGCTGAGGCTGCTCTTGGCCCCCTTGGGGCTGCGCTTGCCACTGGGTGGGAGAGCTTGCTTTATTCTGCAGACACCTTTCTGGATCATGGAAATCGACCGAATATTGGCGCTCTGCTTCCTCTCTCCCACTCTCTTCGTTATGAAGGAGCTGCTGGGCCTTTGCTGCTTTCCTCTCCGAGGCCATTTCTCATGAAGAGGAAAGGGCAGGTCATTGGAGTCGGGGCACTGAAGCTTTCCACTCCTGCTCTGCCACCGGCAGCTGTGTGGCCTTGGGCTACCGGCCACACCTCTCTGGGCCCTGGTGAAAGGGGGAACGAAGCACCTGCCTCATCGTGGGGCTGCTGCACAGATTCAGGAAGCCCAGGCAAGGCACTGACATGAGGTTTCCAAGAGCTGAGGTTTCCTCAGCGCTTCGCGAGCATCAGATTCCGTCCTGAATGTCCACCGCATACTAACGCGCCTGATTTTCTCCAGAACCCTTTGAGATGGTTACTGTGATTGGTCTCATTTAACCGAGGAGGTAATGAAGGCTCAGAGAAGGTGAGTCCTTCTCCCAGGGTTGTGCAGGAGGGAGGCCGATTCTGCGCTCGGCAGTCAGCTTCCAGAAGCCACACTTAGAATTTTGACTTTACTAAATGAGTGGTATCATTCTGTCCCCATAGGAACCTATGACTGTGGAGCTTCTGGGTGACAACGACATTACTAAAATCGTTGCCGTCCTTTGCCAAAACCCTCTTCGAGATCTTGTTGTGGCCAGAGAGCTGGGCCGGTGGCAAACAGTGGGGGAGGGAACAGCTCTGGGGCATGTCACTCAGTGCTCCCCCATTCCCAGAGCTGCTGTCAGACTGGAAGGAGATGATCCTGAGAAGTGTGGTCCCAGCTGACCCCGACCACACCCCTCACCCATCGTCAAATCTGATGTCACTGCGAGATGTGCGTCACATGAACTGAGAAGTCACGTTTATTGTGCAGATGAACAAGGCAGCCGGGACTCGGGGGCCCTCTGGAAGCAGTCCGAAGAATCACTGGTGTCTTCCTGCGCGTGTCTGCCCACAGCACCTGTTTCCCGGCACAAGGGCTGTGCGCTTCTCAGGCTTCCTCCACCACCCTGGCGCAAGGCAGCACCAGGCAGATGCTTGCCTCTGGCTCCATACTCGCTGGATCTGGTAACAGACCATTTCCACGTAAACAGAGGACAGATGATGAATTGACTCCCTAGAGGGGCTATTTCAAATGCTCTAGGTCTTTTAAAAATTCAAGGAGAAGGCTTCTCTGGGCTGGTGCGGTACCTGTAGAGAGTGCTGTCACCTGTGGGATGGCACTGCCAGGGGGCTGAATTGCCTGAATTGCCTCCACCCGGAGACAGTTCTGCAGGGAATGGTCCTGTGCGTCTCAGTTCCCTGACCCGCGTCCTTGCTGGGCTCCTCTGCGTGTCCAGCTTCAACAATCTCTGTCCCACAAGATGGGTTCATGATGGGATGTGATTAACAGAAGCTCTAATTTACTGAGCAGTTAATATGCCAGGCCCTTTATAACAAGAAAGATGTTGTCACCCCCATTTTATAGATCATAAAACTGAGGCTCCAAGAAACTTATTCAAGGTCAAAGATAGTCGATAGAAGAGCTCGCGTTCCAGCCTAGAACTGGCTGTCTCTGTGGAACATATGCTTCCCGCAGTGCAATAGTTTTCAACCCTGAATACCCTTGACAATGGCCAACCCTAGAAATGTACGCCCCACTCCCAGAGAGTCTGACCACTCTGGACACACTCAGGGCATCAGTATTTTTTAAAGCTACCGAGGAATTCCTAATGCACAGCCTGGGAAGGGATCAGGGCACAGGGCCAGCCTGGCTTTGGACCCAAGTTCTCCTGGAAAGTGATTCTCAGCTGAATTCCACGCTGGCACCCGCAGCCTGGCTCCGTCTCTGTGGTAACTAACAGGGAATGGCGGGAGGGTGTGTGTGTGGTGGTCCTGGCATCAGCTGGGCTGGCTATGCCCTCGGATCACTGGGGAAGGCAGCTGTTAATCGGGTGTGATCTGGGAGATTCTGTGAGGCTCTCCCTCCGCCCTGGGGTGGGTCACGCTGTCTGGCCCTTTGTCTGCCTTTCCGCCCAGCAGGTGGGAAATGCTCCTTGGTGAGGACACAGGGGGGCTGTGGCTCTACCTCCAGGCCACCTCCTGGGATGGGAGCGCCTGGGGACCTGGGGTCCGAGCCAGCCCTTCCCTTCCAGCACCCTGCCCCACAGGTAACGAGGGAGCCGGTTCCCGCCCGCGCGGTTTACCTGGGACAGTGGAGGAACTCTGGCATCAGATCAGAGGGCTTGAAGGATGAGAGGCAGGTGGGGGTGCTCTGAGGGTCCCGTGCCTGGGCTCCCACAGGGGCTCGGGGCTGTGGGACATCAAACGGTGGATGCACCCTGCTCTCTCGCGATGCCCGGACCCCACGTGCTTCCCAGAGCTGGGGGCCCGGGCTGGGGGCCGCGTGGCTGCCCACCCTGGGTCCCTCCTCCCTCTGCCTCGGCCGATCCCCAGCAAGCTGCCCGCTGCACTTGCCAATGGAGCCAGATGCTGCTTTGGGGAAAACACCTTCTGGAGTTTGTTGTCTGAGCCCTCCCAGCTGACACCCACGGTGGAGAAGATGTGTCAGGATAAATGGAAAATCTCTTCATAAATATTTGGAAAAAAGCAAAAAGGAAGAGAAAAAAGAACTAACCTTTTGGGAAGCGTTTGGGAGCATCTTAGTGACGGCCCTAGCAGATGGGGGAAGCAGGTCGTTAACATTCGTCACTTTGCAGGAGGGTCACCGCGAGAGCAGCCAGGGGCCATGTCTGGTTCAGGCTCTGCCAGCACCGAGGGGCCCGTGGCTCGCCCGCGGCTCCAGGGGGAGGACGGGCCTGCCTGGGTCACCAAGAGAAGCCGTGCGGCACACTCAGATGCCGCTGCCCTTTATTCATAATGCGTAATTGTGTCTTTAAACCCAGCTGCCTTGGGACTTTATTACAAGTGGAGCACAGACTGAAGAGGCTTTTAGGGGAGCCCCTGGAGAAGAGTAGAGAGGCCCTGGGGGCTGAGGCGCTAACAGGGTAGAGCTGGCACCCGTGCCAGGAGGAGAGAAACGCACACCTGAGCTGGGAGGCCCCTGAGACGGGGCCTCCACCTCCCAGGGGACTCGGCTGAGGAGAGACGGGGCGTTTTAAGGCCGGTCAGTGTGGTCAGCCGTCCCAGGCCCTCCCAGGTCTGGAGACCTGAGAGGGGGTCCCTCCCAGGTCTGGAGACCACCTTCGCCTCACCCCACCACTACCAGTTCCGGACACACCAGCCTGTGCGTCCCTGGAAAGAGAAGCCGCAGCTCCGAGCTCCACGAGGACTTCGGCTCCTAGCGTGCTCTCCTGCCTGCCCTCCTGCAGGGTCACCTGCCCGACTCAGGGGCCCGACTCCCGTCTGTCCTGGAAAGAGAACCAGGAAAGCTGGTTTGGACCAGTCTGAGTCCAAAGGCACAAGAGCCAGGAGCTCTGATGTCTGAGGGCAGGAGAAGACTGATGGCCCAGCTCAGCAAGAGAAAGAGAATTCGCCCTTCCTCCACCTTTTTGCTCTTTTCGGACCCTCACAGATTGGATGACGCCCCCCTGCGTTGATGAGGGTGGCTCTTCTTGGTCTCCTGACAAGTGTTCTTTTTTTTTTTTTTTAAATTAATTTATTTTTGGCTGCGTTGGGTCTTCATTGCTGCACGCAGGCTCTCTCTAGTTGCGGCGAGCGGGTGCTACTCTTCATTGTGGTGCGCGGGCTTCTTATTGCAGTGGCTTCTCTTGTTGTGGAGCACAGGCTCTAGGCGCTTGGGCTTCAGTAGTTGTGGCACGTGGGCTCAGTAGTTGTGGCACTCAAGCTCAGTAGTTGTGGCTCGAGGGCTCTAGAGCTCAGGCTCAGTAGTTGTAGCGCACGGGCTTAGTTGCTCCGCGGCATGTGGGATCTTCCCAGACTAGGGCTTGAACCCGTGTCCCCTGCATTGGCAGGCGGATTCTTAACCACTGTGCCACCGGGGAAGTCCCGACAAGTGCTTTTCTCTTCGGGAAACACCCTCACAGGCACACCCAGGAAGCATCGTTAACCAGCTGACTGGGCATCCCTCAGCCCAGCTAAGATGGTGCAGAGAATTAGCCATCACAGCCTGTCTCTTCCTCAAATGCAGATGTTGGAACTATTAACTGCTTCCGGAAGGGTTCGAGCTGGCACTCGTTTCTCTGTCAGTCTCGGCAGGAAGAGGGCTTCAACCACAGGCTGGGTCCGTTTCCACTGGTCGGACGTGAAGTCTGTCTTTCTGTGTCAAGTTCTGTCTGTATATTGACAGTGAGTCAGTTCTACCAGTCAGAAATGCTGGGTTCTGGACAAAATTCTAAAAGGTCGACTTAGGGAAACTGATGATGAATTAAAAACACCCTGAAAATAGGGCTGGTTCAGAAGCAAAGGATTTTCTTTCTTTCTTTCTTTTTCTTTGTAGTAATACATCATTTATATATATATATATATATATATATTATTGAAATATAGTTGATTTACAATGTTGTGTGAATTTCTGCTGTACAGCAAAGTGATTCAGTTATATATATATAATATATAATTATATAAGTAATAAGTAATATAAGTAATATATATATACATTCTTTTTTTAAAAATATTCTTTCCATGACGGTTTATCACAGGATATTGAACACAGCTCTCTGTGCTACACAGTAGACCCAGTTGTTTATCAGGACTGGCTCTCGGAGGGAGCGCCTGACCTACACTTGGTTCTTCATTCAGCCGACCTCGTCCCACAGGGGCCTCCTGGCATCTGGCCCTGGGCTGGTCGCATTCTCTTTGGCGAGTGATTAAGCGGAGCGAACGTGATGCACTTATTTACTGACCCAGGTGACACATGTTGTGGGTTGCACGGTGGCACCCCCGAAAGACACGCCCGTGTCCTCACCCCCAGGACCTGTGAAGGTGACCTTGCAGGCGTCATCAAGGACCTTGCGACGAGACCGTCCCAGATGCGGGGCAGGCCCTAGGCCCAGGGACAAGAGTTCCTACAAGAGATCGGGGGAGACAGAGGGACAGAGGACGGCAGGGGCCGCTGCGAGGCCAGGACGGCCAAGGTTTCCAGCAGCTACAAAAGCTGGAGGGGAGGCACGGGACGGGCTCCCCCTCCGAGCGTCCAGAAGGAGCCCGCCCCGCCGACACCCTGACTTTGGACTTCTAGCCTCCAGAGTGCAAGAAAATACACGCGTGACGTTTAAGCCACCCAGCTGGCGGCAGCTTGCGGCCCAGGAAACTAACGTGGCACATCTGTGAGGCCCACAGGCAGGGGGCACTGGGCTGCCCAGTCGGAACCGCAGGGCCCGGCCCTCGCGGACCTTCTGCTCTGGAGCAGACACAGGCCCGCAGGGGACACTGTGCCCAGGGCGCTGGCGCCACGGAGCCTGTCTTCTTCCAGAGCTGCTTCTCACCTGAGCGGCATCGCCCGCTCTGGCTGACTCACCTCCGCCAGGCGGCCTCGACCCGCGTCCTCTGCAGTCACTCACCTCGGCAGCCAGAGGGCTCCGGACAAATGCTAGTGACCTCACTGCTGCTGACGCCAAGTCCCAGATCTCCCAGCCCGGAGAGGCAAACACTAAGGCCCGACCGGGCCCTCCCGCCCCTGCTGCCCTCTCCCTGCACGGCTGGTTGAAGCTCACCTTCCCTTCTAGCCTGGAAGCTCTTTCCCAGCTCAAGGCTGTCACACACCTGGCTTGCTGTCTATCTAGCAAGTTCTCTCTTCTCCTTGCGGGTCTGGACTCTTGGTGTCAACTTCAGTGTCACCTTCTCAGAGAGGCCTTTCCAGACCGTCCGGCCGGGGTTGAGCACCTCTTTCTTCTTCCTCATGTACTTTTCTTCTCGGCTGTGATCGCCACCGTCACTTAGTGATTGAGGGGGAGACGTTTCATGCCTGTCTTTCCCACACACGGCAAAGCCCAGGAGGGCAGCGGCCGTCTCTGTTTTATTCAATTCTGATTCTCCACCACCGAGCGTAGGACCTGGCAGAGAGAAAAGCCCCATAAATATTTGCTGAGTGAAAAGGTAAATGAATAGCTTCCTTGAGCCCTATGGGGGAGGGGAGGAGAAAAAGGAGCCCGCACTCAGGTGGCAAACTTCTCCAGAGATCCTACAAGCTTATTGTCTCATGACAGCAGACTTGGAAATGTAATTACTTTGTTTTTCTCTCTCCTCCAAAAACCTTTTATTTAAAGTTTGTTTTTTCCCCTGGGGAGTAAATATGTGCATTAACTCTTAAGGCAGCAGCAGAAGGGTTTGCGGGTTTAGAGCCAGCGTGCGGAAGACTGCGGAAGTCAGTCCCCCAGAAGGAGAAACTTCCTGTCCAACAGAACATTGGATGAAAGTTAAATGCACTTGCAGAAATAAATTGGTTGCTATAGCAACTGGTCCTGGTTCTTTCTCACAAGGAAAACATAGAAAGACGAAAGGAAAAAAAAAAAGAGCCAACTTTGGTCTGGGCTTGAGAGAAGGAGCTGTCCAAATAGAATCAGCGATAATATTGTGAAATGTTTCACGTCACCAGCATAAAATGACGTGTGCGTGCTTGCATCGGTCTGGCTGCTGGGCTACCTTCCCCAGCCTGATCTGTCGTTTCCATTGCTTCCCTGGCTCCTACGGGTGGCAGAATGTTTGGTGCCCGCCTGACAAGTCTTCCCGACCCTCTCAAAGTGGTACAGTTTAATACAGCTCCTGTATTAAAACACTCCTCTGTGCCAGGTCCTTTGGTAATGAGTAATCAACTTCTAGAAGACTCTCCTGGTAAATTCAGATTTTTATCGATATGTGGTTTCCCAGGGTGGCATCCACCCACCTGCGCTGGGAGAGTTCACCAAAAGTATCAGACGGGGGAGTGAAGTCTCAGAGGTGATTCTCAACGGTGCGTTTGGGATTCGTGGGGAGCGGTGACCTGCTTACGGGAGGAGGGCCGCGATGGAGGAGGATGGGGTCAGGCACCCTGACCTGGCCACGTTGTTGGTGGAACGCAGGGGTCCTCGTGAGGGGACAGCCCAGCCTCGGCTGGTTTTCTCCGAGCAGATGATCTGTAGAGCGTGTGGTTCTACAGAAGCACTTTTAAGTGACTAAGAGGCACAAAGAATGTTCGTGAGGCAGGCAGTTGGGGGCGGTGGTCCATGACGTTTTTAGGTTCATTTCACCCTTCGTCTTTGTTCAGTGTGCATTTATCGAACCCCCTCTGTGGGAAGCAGAATTACGGCTCCACAAAGAAGCCCACGTCCTAACCTCTGGAACCTGTGAACATATGTATATGTTACGAGATAAGGGGGTCAAGGCTGCAGCTGGAATTAAGGTTGCCAACCAGATGACCTGCACATGGGGTGATCCTGGGTTAGCAGGGTGAGCCCAGTGTAATCACACGGGCCCTTGAAAGCAGAAGAGGGTCAGAGTGACGTGATGTTGAAAGAGCTGAACCCGTTGTTGACTCTTAAGATGAAGGAAGGGCTGAGCCACGGAAGGCAGGTGGCCCCTGGAAGCTGGAACGGATGGAAACGGTGCTCCCCCAGAGCCTCAGGAAAGGAGCACGGCCCTGCCGGCACATTGACCTTGGCCCAGGGAGACCCACACAGCTGTAAGATAATAAGCCCGTGCTGTTTTAAGCCGTTAAATGTGTGGTGATCTGTTACATCAGCCCCAGGACACTCCAAGTGCCCGGGAGGCGTGCTACCCACATCCCCACCCCGGGGCTGCAGTCCAGAGAAGGGGCAGCCGGGCCTCTTGGGGGCGGACGGAAGGACTGGCCAGTGGGAGAGGGGCAGGGGGAGGACAGCCCGGACCAGGGAGCCAGCAGGGGGCGGGGGCTGGGAAGGCCGCAGAGGCACGGAGCGCTGAGCCCGCAGCAGGCCTGTTGAACTCACCTAAGCTGCTTGAATTTTCTCTGAGAGCTGCAGGGGGCCTCAAAAGGTTTTGAGCAGGAAACTGACATGTTTTGATGAGCCCGACCAGAGGAATCAGGCAGAAGCGAAGCAAGTCGGAAACAGAGAAACCAAAGCTCGTCGGGGCCCTGGGCAGAGCTGGGCCGCCCTCCCCTCCGCTCATCCCGGCTGAGTCTGGACACCTAGAGTTGCCTGACCCGCTTCAAATAAGCCCTAGAGCTCCCGGGACCGGCCTGCACCCCAACACACGCTTTCCTCTCCTCAAGGGGCCCCGAGGAAAAAAGGCAGTGGACGAGGAGCCGTGGTCACAGTCCGAGTGCCGGGCCTGCTGTCCCTTCAAAAGTCCAACGAGAACTGTAAAAATTGAGTATTGAAGGCATAATTGCCATTATTTTCTAATATAAAAAAGCAGGAAATGGATCACCAGCCAGAATGAAGACAGGCATTTAATGCATTTCTCGAGCCTGCGGACAAAGCAATCCCCGGGGAGGGGGCTGCAGCTGGCCCTCCCAGGCGGACGGACACCCCCAGGCCTGGGGGCTGCTCGGGCGAGCCTGTCCTTGGCGGGCTGAGGCCTGGGTGGCCCGAGCCGCGGAAGGAACAGCGGGTTGCTGCCCTGGTGATGCTCCGGCCCTGGGCTGGGCTTGGGCTCTGGCTTCGTGTAGCAACCAGAAGGGCTCTGGGCAGGTGGGAGGTGGGTGGAGAGACCCGCAGTCCGGGCTCTGGAAGGTTGAGGTCAAGTGCAGACGCTCAGCTGAGCCGAAGCCACGGGGCCCGAAGGTGGGCCTTGAGGGGGAGCCTGAATTCCCTCCTCCTGTGACTGAGCTCAGGGACCCTCAGTCCTTTGGAGCAGGTCCCCACCGTCCTCTGCGGCTCTACTAGTTGGGTCCTGCCTTGTCACTCCTCCTCCAGTGGGCCCTTCTGAGAGCCGTCCGGGGGGCTCGCTCTACCGAGAGGGGAGGGCCCTTCTGAGAGCCGTCCGGGGGGCTCGCTCTACCGAGAGGGGAGGGCCCTTCTGAGAGCCGTCCCGGGGGGCTCGCTCTACTGAGAGGGGAGGGCCCTGGGCTTTGGGGCGGCCACTTTCGGAAGCGGCGTTTTGCGGCCGCCTTCAGAGCTGGGTTGTCTCCCAGCCAGACCTGCTTCCCGAGTCATTGCGTGCTTGCCAGACTGAACAGCAAAATGCAGGTGAGAGGCCTGGCCTTGCTCCTGGTTTGGGGGGGCCCTCTCTTGCCCTGTTTTCCTCTCCTGTTTCCATCTGGCTCACACCGTCTCTCACCGGCGCCCTCCAGCACCAGGACCAGAAGATACACATTTTCCTTCGCCAGAAGCCCCATCCCTTCACAGACAGCGATTAAACTGAGCTACAGGTACCAGCCAAAGGCTGGAGTCTGCCTTCAGACAGCTCCCAGCCAGGAGGGGAGGCAGACAGGTGACAACAGATTCTACATCCAAGTGCTGTGACGGGCAAGGCAGGGGCTGAGGGAGTCCAGTCTGGGTGGAGGTGTGGGGAGGGGGGAGACAGTTACGCAACGCCCCAGCGGTGAGCAGAGCACAGGGCTGACTTCCAGGTCAGGAGCTCAGCACAGATCTGCTCGAGGGAGGCAGGAGCGTTTGGGGAATCGGGGGTGGTGGGGACAGGCTGCAGGAGGGGAGGGGGCTGAGGTGGGCACGGACTCAAGAGTTGGGTCGCAAAGGATTTTGCATCTTTTCTTGAAAGGGTGGGATGTCATCGAAGGAATTTAGAAGCAAGAAACTGAGCGACATGGGCAAACCTTTCGGAGAGCTGAAACTAGCATCAGCATGGAGCAGAGAGCAGAGGATTCTAGAAGGAGACCCTGAGCTGGGAGGCTGTGGGCATCTGGGCAGGAGAAGGTGCTGGCTTGGGCTGGGCAGGGGCAGTGGGATGGAGAGGGGGAGACATTTGGGCTTGGACGGGGTAGGGGGCGGCACTGGGTGTTTGTCTCGGACAGAGATTTCCATAAAACCGAACCGAGAAAGAACCAGCAGAGGGACAGCAGCCACTTACATCCCAGACCGTTTCCCAACCCCTTCTGGTCCCGGGACACACGCCGTGTTTATTATCGTGCCCAGCTCCAGCTCTCAGGACACGTCACTCGGAATTGAGTGAATAACGCCACCCTGACACTGTGTGATTCATGGTCCCTGTGACGGGCGCTTGGGAAGCTGGTGTGGCCTCCATGGCCACTGGCGTCTAACTGATTGAATACATCAGCTAAGGAACTGCCGTTTCCTCAATGAAACCTAAAATCGCATTGACACTGCAGCTGCAGCTGAGAAGGGCTTCGACCGTCCAAATGCTTCAACAGAGGTGGGCTTGCTGGGACTGTAGCTGGAGTTTATCACCATGCCCTTGAGCTGGTGTCACCTGCAATTCCCCAAGGGGAGGAACAGACACAGGGGAAGCAGTGAGCTGTGTGGGAGACTCTTTAGAGGGTGACGATGGCCACTTTTCAGAAAACAGGCCCCCCTGCTCCCAAAACACACACGCACACACACACGCATGCACACAGGCACGCGCACACACACACACACACACACACACACACACACACACACGTGCGTGGCGGGGCTAAGACAACGAACGTTCTATGAGCAGCTCTCATCTGAAGGGAACTCGCTGATCCCACTTTTCGTTTTGCCAGTCCCATAATTCTTTATTAAGCCTTCTTTTACGACTTGGGAGGTTTTGGGGCCATGTGGCTGCATCACATGTGTAATCCACGTGATAATCATTTATTCACCAGCAGGACAAAGGGCGCTTTGTATGTTAAGAGGATCCCCAGCTCTCACCCCATCACTCCTCTCTCATGGGAGACAGGTGTGTGAATCTCAGAGCTCCCTGAGCCATCTTCCCCTCTGAGAAGAAGGAAAGGGAACAGGACGCCTCAAAGGAATCTCAGAGATGAATCCCAACTCGCCATCACCTCCCCTCAAGCATTCCAAGACAAATGGTAACGTTTCTGGGAAAATCACGCTTCAAGATGGTTCACTGATGACAGGTGGCTTGAGACAGAATTTATTTCAGGAGAACGGACTCAGCTCTGTCTGCAAGTGGGCAGGGTGTTCTCCTCCCCAAAGCTGCTGCTGGGCAAAGTTCCAGGGAAGCTGGGTTATTAAGCAGGTTTTCAAAGGCTGAGGTCATTGCCATTCTCTCCTCTCTACAAAAACACAAAACGTCAGCTCCTCCCAGCAGCTGACTTCCCAGGCTCCTGCATGCACGGCCCCATTCATTCACTCACTCATTCACTCCCTACTCCACATAATTTATCAAGTCCCTGAAGTGTGTCAGGCACTGGGGTACAGAGATGAATAACACACGCGGTCCTGTTGTCAAGGAGCTGGCTTTCTGGTAAAGGAGGAAGGAAAAAGCAGGCCAGTAAAAGAGCGATAGAGCGTGGCGTGAACAGCGAAAGAAGCGGGTCCAGATCCCACCTGGATCTGGGCCGGCCTCTGCACCAGGGCTGGGGGGACAGACTATGCCAAGGCTTGGGGTGCGTGGCCAGATGGCGACTTCAGGGAACCGTTAGCAGAAGTTCAAGGAGAGGAATGGCTGAGGTTCACGAGCCAGGTCTTGAGGGCTGTGTCCGCTTTGCTAAGCATTTAAGTTTTATCCTGGAGGCAGTGGGGAGCCTATACAAGTTTTGAAGCCAAAAAGGGACACTCCTCAATGTGCAATGTATGCATTTTAGAACGATCCCTCTGGCTGCAGTGGGGTGAGGCTTAGGAGAGGGAGAGGGGCAGCATGAGAACCTGACCTTTGACATGAGCTGTGAGCGTAGCCAGGAGAGAGGAGGTAAGACACCAAGGAGGTGAGATCTCCAGGGGACTTATGAGACATGGAGGGTGAGGAAGGAGGGGGTGGATTTTATTCCTGGGATCCCGGCTTGTGGAGCTGTATAGGTAAGATTGCCCCTATCTGTTTCAGGAATGCTCTTGGTAGCAAGACATAGAAACCTAACAGTGACTTAAGCAATAAAAGCATTTAATTATCCCGTACACCAAGAAGTCTGGTGGTGAGCCATCTAGGGCTGGTTTAACATCTTGATAGTGTCATTAAAGATCTAGGGTCTTTCTTTCTGCTCCCCCATCCTCAACGTATGGGCTCTTTAACCTCATGGTTGCAAGATGGCTGCTGTTGCTCCAGACGTTTTCATGGCACTCAAGACCAGAAGAAGGGGAAAGAGGTGGTCGCAGCCATGTCTGTTTCCTTTAATCAAGAAAAACAAAGTTTCCAGAAGATTCTGCCTATAGGTCAATGGCCATCCTTAGCTGCAAGAAGGCTGGGAAAGTGAGTTTTTAAATTTCCATCACCAATAGTGGAGGCAAGTAAGGAAGAAAGGGATTGGGAATGGGTATTGAGTCAGCAGTGTCATCAAGCAAGATGGAAAGGTTCAGAGGAAAAAGCGGCAGAGGCCCATGCCCTGGGGTGAGTGGGCTGCAGAGAAGAAGCAGCCTCCACCCAAGAAGGTTATGGGGACGTGGGTGCTGGATGGGGGTGTGCTGATTTCCGACCTCAGTGCCTTCTACCCGCAGCTTGCCTTTCCCCCGTCTCTGAGGCTGTGTTTCCTAGCTCACTCCGCCAGTGGGACGCACCAGAGGGGCCTGGAGGGCAGGGGGGAGGGAGAAGTAGGGGTCTCCCTCCGCCTTCTTCTCTGTCTCCAGGGCCTGCATCTCCTTGCTCCGGCCCCAGGTTTCCCCGCTTGACCCCAGGCCCCGTTCTCCATCCCTTCTGCCCAGCGGAGAGGGCGGCTCCCTGCTCTGCTGGCCTCGGCTCCCTGACTATCACAGTTCACTTCCCAGTGACTCTACCTCCTATGGAACCAATTCCCTGGATTCAATTCTCTCTATTTTAGCTATTCAGAGTGTTTACGTTTTCCAGATTGGACCCTATCTGAGCCGCCTGTCTTTGAACAGGGAGGGGATCAGAGGTGGTGGGAGGAGGGTTGTGTGTAGGAGTTTCTTTTCTGAAATAATGGCCCCAGTAAATAGAGATAGAAAGACAGCAGCAGATAGGGCTGGGTCAGAGGAGAGGGGAAGAGGGAAGATGTCCTGGGGTGATGGGATGAGAGGTCTCGGGAGGGACCCACGGTTGGAGACATGGCTGGGCTGGGGGCAGGGGGTGCAGGTCCAGCCGCTTCCAGGCTGTGCTGGAATCTGCAGTCTCTTGACCCTCCTGGAGCCAGTGCCCGTGGAGCTGCAGCCACTGTTTACACACAGAGTGAATCTGAGACTTGGCGGCTGTCCAGCCTGCCTGGATGGATAGAGCAAGTGAGGAAAGCAGGATTTCTGTGTTGGCGTTCTCTGCCTGGGGACCGACCTTCTTAAGTTTCTGCTTCCTGTGGACCTGCTAAGACGCAGCTACAGAAAGGAGACTGTGGGAATCTCTGCAATGCCCCGGCGGGTGTGGGGGGGGGGCGTTTATCCATCAGTGCAGCTCGTCCAACACTGCCATCGTAGGCAACCCTCAAGTCCCAGATTAAATCAGTGGTTTAATGCCACAGAAAACCTATGTCTCTCTCACGCTACCAGCCCACTTGAAAGGCCGACAGGGAGGGCAGTTGAGAAGTCCCCACAGGGGTGCTGTCACCAGGGACCTGCCTGGTCACAGCATCCACGAGACCCAGCACTGTGCACTGGTTCATAAAGCTTCCACCCAGGACCCCATCACTTCTTCTTCCTTTTTTTTAAAATTTTAAAAAATATTTATTTATTTATGGCTATGTTGGGTTTAATATTTATTTTTTTATGTATGTATTAAGACCCTGTTACTTCTGCTTCTGTTGCTTTGGTCAAAGCAAGTCCTGTGTGCCCAGAAAAAGAGGTGGAATCTTTGTGATCAGTCGTGATGAATGCACACCAACAGAGGTGCCCTGGAGCTGCCAGCCAACCGTGCTGAAAGTCACTCACACTTTAGTAAGAAGCAGAGCACCTACCTGGTGGTCATGGCTCTGTTTGTATCCACTAAAATGTAAGCTGTGTGAGCGCAGGTGTCTCTGTGTATTTTGATCACTGATGTATCTCAAGCACCGGAACTGTGACCAACACATATGAGATGCTCAACAAATATTTGGAATGAACGATTAACTCGTCAAACCTCACAACAGCCCCGATGAAGTTTTCCAGGTGAAGAAGCGGAGGGTCAGAAAAGCGAGTCAGTCACCGGAGCTGAACACCCGGGCTCAGAAATCAGCACAGAAATCAGCAGGGAAGTGAGCCCCCGTCGGTCTGGAGACCCCACCACCCGGCCCTCACGGACGCTGCGCTCCTCTGAGGCAGGATGCTGCTGCCCCCCTTTGTCAGTCTGGAAATTTCATCTGCGCGGGGATTACTTGACCGTCTCCATCGGTTGGCTTCTATCAAGGACCTGTGTGTGCTGGACACTGTGTCAGAGCTGACCGCCAGGAATTCCCAGCAAGCGGGATCCTCCAAGACAGAGCTTTCTGGCGCTGAGGGAAAACCCACCCCCGGAAAGTGGCCATGGGGAGACACAGCGTCTCAAAGCCTCAACGGCAACCCGCCTGGTTTTCCCAGGTTGTTCATCACCTTGGGTAGAGCCAGAAGTCAGAGCTTCCAGACCCTCAGTCTCACCACCCAGGGGTTCTGTCCCCAGGGCTCTCGTTCCCCTCTCTGTGGGCCACAGCACCCCACCGCCCCTGGAGGACCTGGTCTCCCCTGAGCGCAGCCTTGGGGTGTGGTTGATCTGGGTACCCTGCTCTCTGCTGGCCAAGGAGTTCCCTGGAGAGGGTGTCAGTGGGGTCCACCACCCTGATTTCAGACCCTCTCTGGTTCTTGCCCCCCAGTTCTGTGAGCACCCCCTTCCCCCATCCCCTTCTGCAGAGCTCAGCCAGAGTTGCAAGTCCACTGCATGTAACCAGAATAACCTAACTGATGTACACACGGTTACTGGAGGGCGGCTCAGAGAGCATCTGACCCAACCTTTTATCCTCCAGCTGAACAAGCTGATGGACGTAAGGGCCAGCAGCCTGAGTGCTCTCTCTGAGTCAGCGCTTTTCCTAAGCATCCCGACAGCCCAATAACCCAGTACGGGGCGAGCCTTTGTATTCTAGGGACAGGAGCCGTAGCACAAAGGTGCCAGCAGCTCTCCCCACGCTGTGAAGTGGCAGAGCCAGCGTCTGCATCTGGGGTCTCTGCTGTCTTCCTGTCGTGGCTTCCCAGGGCTCCTGGGTCCTGCACAGGGTCTCATCACAGGTCTTCATGGAATCCGTGGTCAACAGGCTGGTGTCAGACGTGTCTGTTCCTTCCCTCCCTGCTCCTCTGGGTCCCATGCGGTCCCCACTTTTCTGTTTTGAAGGCCGTTTCTTGAAAGCCTGCTGAGCAGTCAGGGAACACAGCTGTCCACTGGCCCCCACGCGGGTCCCCCTGCCACCAGGGTTGAGAGATCATGCCCGTTCCCTGAGGGGCCAGGCCCCCCAGGCCCCAAAAGATGACCGGGGAGCAGCCGTGACCTTGCCTCGGGGGCCCCTGCATCACGCCCGGCTCTGTAGAGTGTGCCATTGGGTAGGACGCACAGGGCGGTTCCCAGGAGGAGGCTCACTGAGCACGTGGCCCCAACCGCATCCCGCGAGAGGAGGGCTCAGCCCCCATGGAGCCTTTCCGGGCGCTTGCTGAGCCCCTCCTGTCTGCCCCAAGAAGCACGCGCCCCTCCCCAGCAGCTGAGGTCTTCCTCAGGGGCGGCTGGTGCCACCTTGCTCGGGGAGGGGCTGTCCCTCTGTTAGCAGGGCTTCGATGGTGCCCCTTGTGAAGGAAGCGTGGACCCCAGGACTTTGCAACAGGGGACAGTGCATTGTCTAGATGCCTATCTACGTAGCTCTTTCGGTCTTTCCAAGAGAGGGGAGCAGAGCCAAGGGGGTTATGTTCTGTTCTCTGGAGGGTGGGTGGCTTTCTGTTACCTCTGCACATCACCATTCACTTCTCGGGTCCTCAGGGAGAGATGACGGGGTGTGCGACAATCCATGAGGCAGGTCTCAGCGCTGTTAGCACCGAGCAGGGCAGACAGGCAGAAAACACACAGTGACAGGTAGGGGCCACGAGCATCGTGTGACACACCGCAGGCAGCTGGGCCGACCGAGCAGCTGGGAAGCCTCCCTGGGGAGGGCACATTTAAAGTGACATCTGGGGAGATCAGGGCGGTTTAGCAGGACCTGATAGGCGGGGTGGGGAGAGAACAGTCCAGGCAGAGAATGGGTCCCCTGATGAATCGAGCAAAAAAAAAAAAAAAAAACGGAGTTCAAGAAGAAGGGTGAGGACATTTAATTCAACAATTAACTGGACACCTACTGTGTTCTAGGTGGCGGAAGAGAAGGACAGGGAAGGCTGCCAGATGGAGAGGGGCTTGTAGATCAGGCTGAGAGCAGGGCATTCATTTACATATTTAAGCAAAGGAGGAGGGAGGGTGCATTCCCACCTCAGGGGGGTCGTTCTGGGTAACACGTGGAGCCGGGAGCAACCCAAGTGTCCATCGGTGAGTGAGAGGATACACAAGATGTGGTTGACCCATAGGACGGAATGTGACCCAGCTCTGAAAAGGAAGGAGATTCTGACACCTGGATGAACCTTGAGGACATCCTGCCCAGTTAGATAAGGCGGTCACAACAGGACAAGCCGTGTATGACCCCATATACATATCAAATCCACAGAGACAGAACGTGTTACGGTGGTTGCCAGGGGCCGGGGGAGTTAGCGCCTCATGTGGAGCAGAGTCTGTGTTACAGGATGCAAAGCATTCTGTGGGTGATGGTCATGGTCGCACAGCAATGGGAATGTCCTTAATGCCACAGAACAGTGCACTTAACAATGGCTAAGATGGCAAACTTTACATTATGTGTATTTTACAGCAATTTTTTAAAATCTCTTTTTTTTTTTAAAGGAGATGGTCAGAGGGGAAAAAAGTGCAGTCTCCTGGTTTTGCTAAAGTAGGACCGATATGTGAGATGTTATCCTTAGAGGAATCTGGATGAAGGGTACACGGGACCTCTCTGCACTATTGCTACACCTTCTTGTGAGTCTATAATTATTCCAAAATAAAAAGTTAAGAAAAGGGGGAAACATCTCTAGAGGAAGGGTAAAAGATGAAATCTCCCTCTGCCACCCCGGCCTCCCCAGGAGACCACTTTAGTTTTTTATTCGTCCTTCCAGGATTTATTTTTGCATGTGCAAATGCAAATAGAGATGATGGGTTTTCCCTAATTTTTTATACAAAAATAGTACATTAACATACCCTTCTGCCCTTTGCTTTTTTTCACATAACACTAAATCCTAGAAATCCTTCTATTTCAACACACAGAGAGCTTCCTGGTTATTTTCAAACATGCATATCATTCCATGGTATGAGTGCACCGTAACTGACTTAACTAGTCCCCTTTAGATGGACATCTAGACTGTTTTGCTGTTTCAAACAGCACTGCAATGAATAGTCTTGTACAGACGCCATTTCTCACTTCTGACTTCCCAGAATGTTAATAGTTATGTCCTTTGCTCTCTTATCTCATGATGGAGGAGTAACCGAGGGGCAGTAATTGGGAAGGCTGCCTGCTGCCCTCTGCCGCCCGATGCCATAGGCAGGATCTGAGACCCAGGGCTGTTTCAGAGGACATCCTGCGTCTCTGTAAACCTGGAGGGTGGCTCAGTGCGAGATCAGGAGGATTGCACTAGGCAGACCTAGAGACCCACCCCAGCTCCCCGACAGTGTGACCTTGGGCAGTTCACTTCACCCCGAAAGCTTCGGGGTCTTTTACCATGAGACGGAGGTCACACTACCTGGCACCCTGGGGCTTCCCGTGCATCACCTCACTGAATCCTCACCACAACCCCATTTTGCAGAGGAGAACACCGAGTCTAAGGAAGTCCCCTGACTAGTGAATAGCAGGTGCCGAAATCCAACCAGGCCTGTCTGACTCCAGAATGTGGATCCGTCCCATCACAGTCTTTTCCACCAGCTGAAGCTTTTATTCATCGTGAAGGCAGAGTCCGCTTGGCCAGTAGGTGGATGGCTGGCCAGAGGCTGCAGAGGAGTCTGGTGCCGGTGGGCTGGAGTGCCTGCCGTTTCTGACGGCGCCGCCTCCAAACAGCCCAAGCCCCTCGGCAACCTCGGGCAGCTGGTGGTGAGCTGGGGAGAGATACAGTTGGCAAAACACGTTAGCATCTTCCTCTCTGCTAATTAGTTTTGTGAAAAATTATTTGTCTATTAATTTTCACCAGAGAGCAACTGGGGCTGCGGAAATGTGGTGACACGTTTTACATGAAAAGGAAGGGAAGATGCCACTCCCCAGAACTCGAAATCAACTCCCACGTGGGTGACAAGCAGGGGTCTGGGAGGCCCACGTGCAGGGGAGTGTGGAGGAAACGGAACCATCCCCAGGCGTGAATAAGAGGGGCGCCCACACCGCAGGGGCTGGAAAAACAGGCCCACAGCCCTGGACAACGTCTGCCCAAGGGTCACACGACAGGTGTGGAGTTGAAGGCCGTCCCCCACCCGCTGCCCTGTGAGTGCTGTCCCCTCTGCCTGGACCACTTTTCCTCACCTGTCTGCCTAGAAAACGCCTCTCCATCTCTCAGTGCCAACTCAAGCAGCCTCTCCTCCGGGGAAAGATTTCGGACCCTCAGGAGTAGAATACATTCTTCCCTCCATGTCCTTTTCCAAGTGCCTCTGGGCCGTCCTGGCACCTGTAAACACGATAAGCATCTCAGTGGTTTCCGGGGTTGTCTCATGACGCAGCAGGCGTGGTGCTCGGTAAACGCTGGTTGGAGAAGGGGCAACTGGGATGAGGCCGTGCCTGCAGGCTGAGCGGGTGAAGGAGGGCTTCCCAGAGTAGGAGGCTGGGAGCTGTGTGTTCCGGGATCGAGGGACGAGGCCAGGTGGCTGGCACACGGCACCGGCTGGCTCACGAACCCAGGGGCCCTCCCCACGGCACGTCGGCTTCCTGAGGGCAGCAGCGAGGTTTGACCCTGGGCCCTGCCTCAGCACTGGCCTTGCTAGCGGAGCCGTGTGTTTGAGAGGCCCCACTACCGTGGGCGTTCACTCAGCACTTGCTGAAAGAATGAACGGAGACACTGATGGAGCCAGAAGACACTGCCCAGGAGTCAGCGCGGGGGAAGATGCTGGTCGTGACCTCACCCTCCGTGTGATGCTGGACCAGTCCTTTCCCCACTCTGGCTCTCAGGTTCCTCGCCTGCTGATTGAAGGTATCAGGCTCCGTGCAGTCTCTAGGGTTCTGTCTGTCTTGGTGAGGACCGCCCTTCCCATGTTTGCAGAGCTTCTCGCACTATGAGTTCTCCTCCCCCGCCCCAGGTAGAAACCGGAACTCACTTTCCCAGCCTGCCTTGCAGCTCCAGTGCTGTCACGTGACCTGGACCCCGCGATCAGACGCCCCTGCGCGGCTCTTCCACTGGTGAGCAGCGTCAGGCAGCAGAGAGGCGCTGCTTGCAGCTGCCGTTCGCCGGAGAGAGGTGGAGCTCTCGGAGCAGAGCAGTGGCGCAGGTCCTGGAGCTCTCGGAGCAGAGCAGTGGCGCAGGGGGCACCCACGCAGGGAGGGCGCGCTTGTGGTGTGAGCCAAGGTGCCTGTGTTGGCGGCAAGAGCATCTCTACCCGGAGCCTCTGAAGGAACGTGGCGCGTCCTCCGAGTCTGATTCCCTGGCTCCTGCAGAATTTGTGATTTGCATAATAGTCCTTAATAAATTCCTCTTCAGCTGAAAGCAGCTAGACTGGGTCCTGGTGCAAGCACCTGAGAACTGTGGTGGATGCACCGTCCGACTTGCCTCCCAACAGGACCTGGCGGTCTAAGACGAGGGCTTGCAAGAGAGACCCAGAGTAGCTGCTCCACGGCATTGATTTACAGCAGGCCTGCAATCCAGCTCTCATTACCCGCTAGCACAGACTTCCTGGCCATCTTCAAACGTTTTGGTAGCTGTGTTTCTGAGAGACCACACCACCACTTCAAGAAGTCAGCAGTTTTGAGAAAATGTCTGAGGGCATGATTTTGACCTTTACATCTCACAGAGGGCCAAGGCCAGTGCCATGTAGTTTTCTGACAAATGCATTCAGTTTCACACAAGACCAGAGAAGGACATGCATACCCTCTCTTGGAAACCTCCTTTCTTTACACATACAGGCGTCAAAGCTGTGGGTGCTGAGCAGTGGGCCTGAAACAAAAGCCTTTGGAATTTGACAGCCCTGAGTCCAAATCCCAGCTCGACCACACAAGCTGTGTGACCCTGGCCACGCAACTTAAACTCTCTGAACCTCAATTTCCCTATTTACAGATCAGAACAGTAATCCCTACATCAGTGGTTGTTATGAGGAGGCTGAGTGCTGCATGCATCCTTCAGAGCTAGTCTCTAAAAACAAGCAAATATATTGTTCTCTTCCTTCTTTTAAAGAAAAATAACAACACACTATAAATGACATTCTGTATCTTACTTTTAAAAACCTTATCAATGTATCTTGTAAATGATCTGATTTCTGTATATGAGACCTTTCTTATTCCATTTTAATGGCTGCATATTATTCCATTGTGTAGATGTATCATCACTTATTTAAGTCCCTGTTGATTCAATGCTCCTAATCTTTAGCCAACACAAATAATGCCATAAAATCCTGTACATATGTCGTTTCACACTGTGCGATTCTGTAGCGCTGATGGTGGGCAAGTGCATTTATAATCTTGATCAATGTTGCCACGTTGATTTAGACAAGGTTGCACCATTTTACATCAATGTACAAGAGCATCTCCAAAAGTGTAATAACACTTTTACTTCTTTGCCCATGCTCTAGGTAAAACATGGTGTATCAGGATAAATTTTCTCGTATTATGAGAGCAGGTTCATAAGAACTTTCAGTGCCTTTTCCAGTGAATGCTCTGATCAAAGCCTTTGCCTAGTTTTCTACTGGCCTGTAGGCTATTTTCTTCTTGATATGAAAGAGTTATGCCTTCAGTGGGGAGTTTGCAGCCCTGCCTGTTGATCGTCTCTGATTTCCTGGTATGGAGTCTGGAATCACAGTGTTTTGAGTCTTCATTGCCAGTGTTGTCCTCACTGATCTTTATTTTCTTGGAATCTCTCTGTGTTGTGATGTGCGATCGGTGTTTATGTATGTAGACCACCACTAGACGGACGCCTTAAGGCGGGAGCAGGTGGGGGGCGTGGGGGAATGTGAACCCACACTTAGTCTCTGTTTCCCTCGGTCTAACACGGAGCCTTGTGTGAAGTGGATACTCCACAAACGTTTCTGAAATAAATAAATGAGAGAACGGATAGACGGTGTTCTTGAGACGTTTCACATTTGTACATCTCACCCACTTTTGTGAGCAGAGATGATGTCATCTAATTCTTCTGTGTCCCCGACAGCACCCCTGCAATGGACAGTAATAATTTCTTAAAATCTACAGGGACCGGAACTGAACCAACAAAACCTCCTTCACAGGTTGGTTACTGAGCGATCTGAATGAGCTGGAGAATAATAAATGCTTGTAGCAGGAACTCAATAAATAGTTGACTGTTACAAATAGTGACAATAACAATAACAGTGCCACTTACTGATTTAGTTGTCTTGACTGTACAGAAGCTATTTATTTCATGTATTATTCAGTGCTTTTATTTCACTGTCAATATTAATACATAATTTATACCAGTTAGCTTTGGCTGTGTAACAGACAGCCCTGGAATTTAGTGGTTTAAAACAATAATGATTTATAGACTTCAAATGGGTACTTTATATTATGTAATGTATATCTCAATAAAGGTTAAGAAACAGCAATAAAGAGATCCTACTTTTTGCTTAACAAATTAGGTTTTTTCTTTCTTTAAAGATAATGTTCCATGGACTGCCCCCACCCCCCACCCCAGGGCTCCCTGAGGCCCTTTCCAAGAATCTAGGAGCTTAAAACTATTTTCACAGTAATATTAAGATGTTGTGTGATATCTTCACCCTCATTTTCTCACTAGTGTACTATGGAGTTTTCCAGAGGCTTCTTGATCTGTGATATTGCAACATAAAATGCAGATATGAGAATTCAGCATCTTTTATTAAGTCACATGTTAATGAGATTTGCAAAAATGTAAAACAATGCCTCTCTTTTCAGTAATTTTGTTTTGTTTTGTAAAATGTTTATTTTTCATTAGATATAGTTTTATGTTAACATTTAATGAGTTTATTGTCATTATTTTAAGCGAATAGCTATTTTAAAAATCTCTATACTTTGATTTCTAAGATAGTATTGATAGAAATAACACACATACACAAAACCTCTTTGGGAACCTCAATAATTCTTAAGAGTATTAAAAGGCCTCAAAATCAGAAGTTTTGAGAAATGCTTCCGTAGAGCAAGGAGACAATATGGTCCAAAGCCTAGAAAACGGAGTTTTCCTTTAATTCAGCATTTCCATTAAAAAAAAAATTGTCCTAAGGAAATAGAAATAGAAATCTCAAATTATTTCTGCAAGTATACTGATCACAGTGCTAGTTCAGACAGCAAAATGTGAAAACAATACAAATGTCCAGCATAGGGAACTGTTGCAGGAGATTACAGCAATGTAATAGAGTATATGCAGTTAATTACAAGGAAAATTACAAAATAGTATTTTCTTACGTCAAAAAATGTTCGTAATTCATTAAGTTAAAAAATATGATACAACTCAGTGTATAGACTGTGATCCCCTCTTGAAAAGGTGATATATCCACATATGCATGAAGCTAAGAATACAACATGTTAACAGTAGTGTTATGTATTTTCAAAGTATTCTATAGAAACATGTATTGCTTTTTTAGTTGAGAAGCCGGGGAAAATCTTTATTAAAGATTAAAAAACAATCATGATTTCTTTAGGCCACAGTTCTGTGAGTTGGCCTTTTGGACGAGGCTCTCTCAGCAGCTGCAGATCAGCCGGGTCGGACTCAGCTGATCTTGGCTGGCTCTGGGCAGAAGGGCAGGTCGTGGCTGGGCCGACGTGGGTGTTTGTACTGAGCCAAGTAGTGCTGCCTCCGGAAGCCAGCTGGCATTTGGACGGGGCAACGCGGTAACCTGGGTCTCTCGTCAGCCAGGGGGCTAGTCAGGACCCCATCACATGATGGCTCAGGGCGCCAAGAGCAGCAAGAGTGGAAGGGTTGGCAGGCGCCTGTGGCCTCTCGAAGTTTAAGCCGGGAAATCACATGTCACTTTCACTGTATTCCATTGGTCACAGCAAGACAAGGCCAGCCCAGCTTCAAGGGGGCAGTGAAGCTGATGACTTCCCCTCTTGATGAATGAGCTGCAGAGCATTGTGGTACTTTATGCAGTCGCCATGGAGTGATGCTGAACCCACTCATTTGACAAATGCTTACTCTCTGTCATGCGCTGTGCTAGGTACATGGCCTTTCCTTTCCGTGGGGGAGAGACACACATCTCACCTGAATACAGGAGAGACTCTCCCACCTGGAGTGCCAAGCACACAGTAGCTGCTCAGGAAACCTTTCTGGAAGGAGGGATGGAGCTGCACAGCCTCCGCTCCTCCTAGCCGCCACTCTACTAAGCTTCGCTATTATGCCCCTGGCGTGATATGCCACATGACGTAGGCGAATCATTCAGACACAAGTTCACAGGAAAGCAAAGAAGGGTTTCTTCTGAGATGAACAAACGTGACGCTGAGCTGTCATGGGGTGCAGTCCAACCCAGTGCAAGGAAGGTGCTGCCTGCTCCACTTCACGAGAGACAAAGGCGAAGATTATTCATTTAGGAGAAAATCGTTCTTCTGGTTTGAGACACAGGCAGACAAGCATATGAAAAGAATACATGTCTTTGGTGGTGTCACTGGTACCAAGCCTAGACACCCCAGAAGACAGCCTTGCTAGGCGGGGCGTCACAAACAAGCTTCAGAGAGAGGGGGAGGCCGGGGAACATGTGTGTGAGAGAGAAAGAGAGAGGAGGGAAGTGGGAAGCTTCAAACCGTTTCACTTCTGAGAACAGCACACAGAATGTCTCTGAAGATGTTGGTTTACTTTGGGTTTTCTATTTTTAAAAATTGATGACTTCCTCTTCTCCAGGGAGAAGGTGCTCGGCGCAGCTGCTCCCGAGTCTGCCGTCTGCGTCTACCTCTCTGCCTGCGCCTTCCGAGTCTGTACCCCAGAAAGCAGACTCTCCCTCCGTCGGAACAGCCCACGGTGTCTCCTGGAATACAGAGACGCTCAGCTATGAGCCGTCCTGTCCTGGTCCTCTTGTAGCCCATGAACGCAGAACACACCACGCTTCTTGCAAGGCAGAGAAGTGGAGGCTGGCTGGGAGGAGTGGAGGGGTCTCAGGCTGACGACATACCCAGGCAGGACCGCGGGTCGTGGTCAAGAGTATGGACTCGGGACCCTGGCAGCTCTGCCCCTTACTGACTGGGAAAACTTCGGGCAAGTTACTACACCTGGCCAGCCTCCGTTTCCTCACCCATCAAAGGAAGCAGTACTTGTACCTATTGAGCATATAGTAATGTCTATCTAGCATATAATAATTATTAGACTGTTAGCACGCACTACGTGCTCAGTAAACAGCCGTGCTATGCTCTGCATCTTTGTGTCCCCTCAAAACTCGTGTGTTGAAGCCTTAACCCCCAGTGGATGGTACGTGGAGGCAAGGCCTCTGGGAGGTGATTTGATTCGGGTGACGGGTGCGGTGAGCTGCTGTGGCGGGACTGATGCCCTTAAAAGGGCACGCAGAGGAACCGAGCCCTCTCCCTCCACCGCGCACGGAATCCAGGAAGAGCGACCCCAGGACCGACCAGGCTGGCGTCATGCACTCAGACTCCCCAGAGAGTGAAAAGTGAATGGTCGATGTCTGTCCCCCAGTCTAAGGTATTCCTGTTATAGCAGCTCAAACTGAGACAAGTAGTCACAATGCCATTGGACACAGCATGCGGTAGGGTGCAGAGAGGGACCCCAACATTCAGGTCTTTAAGAACCACCTTGGCTTTGGGTTCTCCACCCTAGACGTGCATCCTCCCCACTTTTCCCCCATCCCCAGGGGCCGGCAGGTTCCAACTCCAAGGGCAGAATGAGATTAGGAAACTTGGTACATATGTTTATGTTACCTTTCAGCCATGCGGGGCTCTCCAGAGCAGAAAGGTATTCCCCTGTGTGGTAGTGAGTCTCCTGTCCCTGGGGATATTCAAGCAGAAGTTGAATGACCAGTCAGCAAGAATGTGTAAGGGCGATTCGAGATGGTGGGTGGAGAGCCACTGCCTCTCCCTCTCTAGATCCCTAGCTAGGTGAGCAATGCCCAGTGTTTCACCGATTCATGAGTTTACCTTGTGTTCCCTCTGCTCCATCTGAGTCCCCACTTCTCTCTCCATAAGTTCCCCAAGCCTGTCCCTCCCATGTGAGCTGGCGCTGAGGTCCTGGAGATGTCTGCGTTCTTGATGGTCTTGGAGAAGCAACACCCCTTGTTTCTTTGTTTGTTTGGTTTTTAAATCACAACTAGCACTGTATTTTCCTTTGTGGGAAATAATATGTTAAAGTGAAGTTAGGATCTCGAGTCCTATTAGTTCCACGTCCAGACACACTGGAAGTTCACGCTGGTCTTGGGGACTGGACACAACCCACAATTTCGGGGAACCTAAGAATCTTGCACAGGGCCATTTCTACTGGAAAGTGTCTTCTAAGCTCTGAACCTGCCTCGGAGGCAAGAACTGTCTGTAGACAGAGGTAGGTACGGACTTCAGGTCAAGGTCATGGGTTCAGCACTTGAATGGCCCAGTTAACTTTTGTCTTCCCTCACACCACAGGAAGCTCCTCCAATCTAGACCAGCGTCTTCCCCTCCTTGGACACTTGGTCCCAAAAGGACCCGGAGCATGAGTCCTGGTGGCTTATCCCATCTCGTGTGCACCATCCTGTGCCACGCCAGCCCAGCACATCCAACCTCGCCTCATCCTTCTCCTGGAGAACTAATTTTGAGCACCTGCCCTCTTGAGAGACACCTAGTCCCACTGACGACCAGGTATCACCTGGGCTCACGCTGCCCCTTAAAATTAAGATGAGACCTGCTTAAATCCCCGTCTCACTTCCCTGAGCCTTTTGCAGGTCGCATCCGGCTCCTGGTCTGCGCCTGTTGTCTGGAAGGATGGCCTCTAGCTCCACCCTGAGCTTGACTCCACAGTAGAGAATCACCTTTTTACCTGGAGTCCTTCTCAAACTTCCACTGATACAGACTTTTGCGGGGTATTGAGGGTGTGGCAAAAGGAAGGCGCATCTCAGCACCACCAGAAAGATCACTGCGAGTTGAATTTGCTATTTGTTTTGTTTTGTTTTTTTGCGGTATGCGGGCCTCTCACACAGGCTCCGGACGCGCAGGCTCAGCGGCCATGGCTCATGGGCCCAGCCGCTCCACGGCACGTGGGATCTTCCCGGACCGGGGCACGAACCTGCGTCCCCTGCATCGGCAGGCGGACTCTCAACCTGCACCACCAGGGAAGGCCTGACTTTGCTATATTAAATGGTCCCTTGGTTGTTTCCGCTAACCGGGGCTACATTGTCCTGCCTCTGTCCTGCGTGCGGTCCTCCGCAGCCCGTTCTCCACGCATACCCACCACTACACTTCTGTTCCTCTTTGGCTTTTGTTCTCTCTCTCTAATCATCCTCCGGTCTTCCCCTTCCCCCCCCCAAAGTGGTCGATCCTGGGGTTTTCCTAATCAAAGGCTGCCCCTCCTTCCCTCAGAGCAGCTCTGGTGCAAACTAGTGGAAAAGGTTTCTTCCGTCTCTACACTACCATCTTTACCTGTAAATAACAGTACTTATTAATCAGATATTTATTGGCTCCACCGTGGCTTCTGGAACAGTAAGTAAAATTGGATCTCTGCCCCAGACAGACTGGTCAAGTAGCCTTTGGAAACACGGTTCACATTCTGTGCCGGCGACCACCAAGAAACCAAAGGATGACCCGTGGCCCACGCGGCACGTTCATCAGGCGGCCAAGAACCAACAGCCTGAATGAGGGATGAGAGCAGAAGATCCATTCCCTTGGGGTCATGCCTGCAGTTTCGTAAGTATTCATTCCAGACACACACACAGCCCATTACGAGGCCAGAGTAAAGGCTGTGGGGACTGAACGGGTCACGTGATTTCCTTTCTTAGCACTCTAACAAGCTATTAGCTTCACCCCAGTTAAGGAGCCCAAGTATGCAGGTCCCAGCCGACTCCCCAGTGATGGGCTGGGTTCTCTCTCCACTATATCACCTATCAGGACCAAGGTTCCGTGGGTCACCCATGTGGCTTCCCTTTCTCCCCAATCACACCGGCACTCATCTTACATCTTCATTCCCCCTGACCAGCCCCCAGGCTCAGTGCCCAGCACTGCCATCTTCACCAATATCTCTTTTAAATGTCATAGCAGGGCATCAGGCAAGGAGGAGGAATTAAACTGGTTTTCTCCAAGCCAAGACCACGAGTGGTCAAGCAGTTTATTTCGTATCCTATGGGCAAAGGGGAGCCATTGGAAGTCATCAGATTTGTGTTGTGAAGGGGTCACACTGATGGAGACAGGAAGGAGGGACTGAATGGAAACACAACTAGAGACAGAAAGGCCCAGAGGCACCCATGGATATACCATAGGGTCAGATTTGGCTGCAAGGAGCAAAGAAAAAAAACCAAAATAATAGTTTAACAAGGTAGAATTATACTTCTCTTTCATAGGCAAGAAATCTGGAGGTATGGCTAGCGTGTTTTTCTTGGTGTCAGGGCCCCAGACTCCTTCTATCTTGTTGTTCCTCCATAAATGGTTTCCACGCACATAGTCATCTTGTGATCCAAGATGGCTGCTTGAGCGCCAGGCTTCACATCTACATTCCAGTTAGGAGGAAGAAGGGAAGGCGAAAAGGAAACAGATGCCATTGCTGCAAAGAGAGGCTAAGAAATGTCATCTTTATTCATGGCAGCCACGTGTCCAGCCGAACATCAGGGGCTCTGTGCCTAGGGAAGAAGGAAAGAGCAACAGACTGGCTTTAGCTGGGAGCGGCGTCCATGACCTTGGCCACGTGCACGTACTCTCCTCCCTCCCTCTCCACACAAATCAGGCTGTGGACCCCACCTGACTCCTCGCACTGGTCATTTCAAGGGATGGAGAAAGACAGACGGCATCTGGCGTCTCATCTTGTTCACAGCTGCATGTCCTATGGACAGGGAGTAGTCGGTGGGCAAGAGATGTTTTGTTTTTAAAGACTTTATTTTTTTTAGAGAGAGTTTTAAGTTCACAGTTGAAAGGAAGATACTTCGAGGGGCGAAGACAACAAAAATCACTCTGGCCCGCTTGACTGAAGAAAACCTGTTGGAAGGATACAAGGAACACAGGATATTCGGGCGAGGGCTGGGAACTGGGCTCCAGCACAAGCCGCCCCCGCCCCCCGCCACCTGGGTCTCTGTCCTTCCTCTGCCCCCTGGATGTCTTAGCCTCTTTGCCTGCCTGGCCAAGGGGCTGCCCATTGTCTTCGGTCCAGCCCAAGCATCCTCTCCTCTGTGACCCGCCCAGGTACCTCTGACAGCCCACTTTTGGGCGCCCATGGTGCCCAGTAACCGTGTTAGAGCCTCTACCCCCCGGGGCTGCTCCCCCCCCCCCCCCCCGCCCCGTCCCCACTGGACGCTGAGCCCTTGAGGGCAGGGCCTGCAGCTCCCTACTTCTGGCCGCCCTGGGTGCAGCACAGCGCCTGGCACACCGCAAGTGCCGCTGCCTGCTGGTGAGACACCGATTCTCGAGCACCAGCAGAAATGATTCCGATTAATCCTAGAAGGCCACCTGCTCAGGAACCATGTCCTGAAGGCTGGTCTTTGTTCTCCGTGTTGGGCCCGAGGGCCTTAGGACTGGGCGCGGGCGGAGTGCAGGGCTTCTGGGAGTGAGGAAGTTTGCTTGTGACCTGTGTCTCCAAGAGGTCAGAGCAAGTCGGGGGTGACAACTCCTAGAGAGGACGGGGAGAGGTGTGCGCGGTGCAGGTGCATGTTTCTAGACAGGGAGGAGTCTCAGGGTCTGTGGGGTGAAGGGGTTGGAAGAGACCCTTCCTGTTCTGTGCGGACACACACATGTGCACACATGTGTGTGCTGGTGGGGAAGGATCAAGGGTGTGAGACGCCAGGGTTTGTGCTTGTGCATTTACTTCTGTGCGGAGGGAGGAGGGGTGTGTGCCCTTTGTGTGTGCGAGGGAGAGGGGTGGGGACAGATGACTGTGGAGGGAGATGGGAGGGGGAGAAGCAGCAGCACAGGAAGAGGAGGAGGGGGAGGGGGAGGGGAAGGATGAGGGGGAGGATGAGGGGGAGGGGGAGGATGAATGTGGGTACTATTTTCATGAATGGTTGAAAGCAGAGGTTCCCAAATGATGGGCCACAGACCCCGAAGGGACAGTGACTGATTGTCAGGGTCTCAAAGTCTTGGAGAAGCAGCTCTGCCCACAGACAGAGTAAATGCCGTGTCTTGCATGCACAGGCAGAGCTCAGAGAGTTGGCGGGTTCAGTTCCAGACCAGCAAGATAAAGCGAATATCACAATAAAGCAAGTCACACAAAGTTTCTGGTTTCCCCAATACATATAAAAGTTATGTTTACATTATACTGTAGTCTGTTGAGTGTGCAATAGCTTTATGTCTAAAAAAAGATGTGCATACCTTAATTTGAAAATACTTTATTGGATTTCCCTGGTGGCGCAGTGGTTGCGAGTCGGCCTGCCAATGCAGGGGACACGGGTTCGTGCCCCGGTCTGGGAAGATCCCACATGCCGCGGAGCGGCTGGACCCGTGAGCCATGGCCACTGAGCCTGCGCGTCCGGAGCCTGTGCTCCGCAACGGGAGAGGCCACAACAGTGAGAGTCCCGCATACTGCAAAAAAAAAAAAAAAAAAAAAAGAGAATACTTTATTGCTAAAAAATGCTAAGCATCATCTGAGCCTTCAGTGAGTTGTAATCTTTTTGCAGTGGTAACATCAAAGATCACCGATCACTGACCACCATGACAAGTACAGTAGTAATAACGAAAAATTTGAAATATGACGAGAACTACCAAAATGTGACACAGAGATGTGAAGTGAGCAAATGCTGGTGGGAAAAGGGTTGCCACAAACCTTCAGTTTGTAAAAAAAATGCAATATCTGTGAAGCACAATAAAGTGAAGTGCAATAAAACAAGGTCTGTGTGGGTACAGATTACTGGTTTTTGAAATTGTGTAGGTGCCGTTGTGATGAATCGACCACGTGTATGTTCCAAAGCACTACGGAATTCGTAGTCACTTTCGGCGGACTCTGTGCGTTCTCAGTCAGTGTGTACTAAGTGGCAATCACCAGGATGCGCGCTCTGAAAAAACAAGGCCCTTTCTGAACCCGGGAGGCTTCCCATCCAAAAGCTGTAGAAATGTGAGGTCTTCATAGGCCTCTGCTGCTCTTTTCCTCCACCGGGAAATCAAGGCCGTTGGCCTTTTAGATTCTGTGTTTTCAGAGCAGAGTTGGGCAGACAGAGCCGGGTGATGTGGAAATCTCATTTTCCGGCTGCCAGATCGCGGAGTTCTACTCTCTCCCTTGGAGAACACCCAGAGATGGTGGGAAAGAGCCAGTCTTGGTCTGCACAGCACCCCTGCTCAGAAAAGTAACCCTGTGGCAGACGTGAAACCTGATCTCCTTCAACCTTCAGAATCTCATCTTTAGCTTCCTGACCTTGTAGGCTGGGTCGGCTTTTTCTGTTCTTATTCTCAATCAGATTTTTTAAAAAATAAATTTATTTATTTATTTATGTTGGCTGTGTTGCGTCTTTGTTTCTGTGCGAGGGCTTTCTCTAGTTGTGGCAAGCGGGGGCTACTCTTCATTGCGGTGCGCGGGCCTCTCACTGTTGCAGCCTCTTTTGTTGCGGAGCATGAGCTCCAGACGCGCAGGCTCAGTGGTTGTGGCTCACGGGCCCAGTTGCTCCGCGGCATGTGGGATCTTCCCAGACCAGGGCTTGAACCCGTGTCCCCTGCATTAGCAGGCAGATTCTCAACCACTGCGCCACCAGGGAAGCCCCCAATCAGAGTTTTATAAGCAGATCCTTTGCTTCTGGAAATGGAGCAACTGGGCCAGGAATGGGAACTGGCTAGTGACTGGTTAGCATGACACCTGACCCTGGCAGCGTGTCGGCAGAGAAGAGCTGCCTTCCATGGAATCCCACCCTGCCCGGGCAGCCTCCCAGCTGCCCGGGCAGCCTCCCAGCTGCACTGTCCCAAGTCCCCGTGTGCATCAGAAAGATACCTATTTCTACAGACTGATCAGGAATGAGATCGTGAAATGAAAGAGCAATTGCTCTTGACGACTTTTCTGAAAATTTGACTTTAAAATTTATTTGTCAACCTAAAACTGCTCTAAAAATATGGCCTATGAATTAAAAAATGAAAAATTTAAAAATGCAAAAAAATTATAATGGGATCACAATTTCTCCTTTATTTTCCCCTTGACCACAAAATCATAATGCACAAATTTAATAAAAAGACCCAAAGAATCATACACACCATTTGGATACGTTTTAAAACTGCTTTCAATGAATGAATAAGTTGTATTAAAGGAGGATTTTGTCCCCCTTAATGGATGACACTCACATCTCCAGGTGCAGAAAAAGAGACCTCATTTCTGGTTCAGGTTCACGGCATTCAACCTCCCGGGGCCAGGGTGGGGTGAGGGTGTGGTGTGGTGTATGGTCACCAGGACCATTTCCGGTGATTGTCATGAAGATTCCATGCCCAGAGAAGCATACACACACAGTCATGTGTTTTTGGAGCCTCCGGGGCAGTGCACCCCTGAAGGTTAGGTGGAGCAGGGCCTGACCTTAAATAGTATCCCATCTCCCTGTGAGAAAGTTTTTCTCCTCTTCGTGCCTTTCGTCCCTTCCGATTAAGGGTTCTGCTTGGTTCTGCTCCTCTGGCTCTGACATCCCAGACGTACTTGCCAGCCTATCCCTTTAACAGGGCAAGGCCTGGCGTCCAGAGCGCTCAGGAGGCGGCAGCACCTGGCCAGAAGTCAACCATGAGATTCCGCGTTCCGTGGATTCGCCTTGATCATAACTTTCTACTTCTGTGCACGATATTGGATTTCCACGTACTGCATGGGGTTGACAAAGATTTTTCTTTTAAATGAAATGCATTTCAGTAAACAAGTCAATCAGTTCGTTTACAGAAAAAAATGTTAATAATATTAACAAGTGGCACCTAGATGTGGCCAAAAAAATATGTGCACACACATAGAGTTACACACGAGGCTTGGAGATTTATTTATTCATTTATTCGTTTATTTATTCATTCATTTATTGGCTTGTTTGTTTGTTTACTTACTTGTTTCGGGGTCGAGAATACCCACCGTACAGTCTCTGAATTGCAGGGGGCTTATAAAGGGTTGGGTCTCTCTTGCGCGTGTGGAGGTTAAAGGCACCGAGCCTGCAGGCGCCATCCATGCAGTTTCGGGATCCAGCCGCTAGATGGCGCTCTCCCCTTGTGTCCGAGCAGGTAGCTAAGACAACGAACGGCTCCGCACCGAGAGTTATGCCACCATTTTCTGAACTTAATCCAAACCTTTATTTCTAACAGATTCCACAAATGTCCCCTACCGTACAGGGCTCAACCCAAATGTCACCCCATCAGAGAGGCCGCCCCCACTCTCTTAGCCCTGATCCTATTTTATGGGCCTCATCGCACCTGCACCTACCTCAGGTGTGTGTTACCGGGTTCCATCCCCAGCCCCTCCCACCGGAAGGTCCGTTCCTGGGGGCCTTTCGCCGGAACGGCCTCTGACGCGCAGTGGGCGCTCAACAGGTAACTTTCAATTAGGTTAAAGCTTAGCTGAGGGTGGCAGGTGATCCTGGGATCGTGACAGCAGTCAGGCCCCTGCACCTGCAGGCTGGGTGGTTTGGGGCAAGTTATTTGTTTTCTCCCAAACTCCAACTTCTCGTGCATGCCGTGGAAAAAAGAATCTATTCCATCGGGTCATTCTGAAGAGAAGGTTGGAGACCACACACCTGAAGTGCCCCTCCAGCACCTGGCAGGTGGCTGACACCTAACACGTGTGAGTGATTCTCCACATTTTTCTGGGGCAATAATTCAGGATAAACACAAAATTCACACTAAAAATGTGACAACATTGTTCTCTGCTGAGTTCTCCTGCAGAGTGTTCAGAAATAGACAATTAACTCAGAACACCCGGTAGAGAAGGACTGGAACAGGCCCTTGTGAACTAGTGTGTCTGGTCTGGGCAGTTTCGGGGCTGGGTTTCAAATGCCACTTCCTTGGGAAAGCCTTCCCTCATCACTGGCCCCACCAGCTCAGCCGCCCCTCTAGGCTCAGCCCTTTAAATTTCTATTTACATCCTCCACGTCTAGCTCTCCCATTCCCTGTTGACCCTCACTTGCTAGTGGACAGTATCTGAAAGTTGAAGCGGTTGGTTCTCAGCCACAGTCAGAGTGTCCACAGCACCAAGATGGCTGCATCAGAAGAGCAGGGCGGTTACGTTCCATCCCAGAATACGCCAGAACCTACATCTGTGCGCTGGGCGTTTCCATGGCAACCAGCTGGGCCCTGCTGCGGAGAATTTGTTTCTCTAAACGGACCCCCGAGTTAATTACAGATGTGCCTCTTTAAGGCAGGGAACTTCCTGGGAAGTCATGGTTTGTGAATTCATGGAGCTGGGTCTCTGCTGTTGAGAAGTTCATTCTCAAAGACAGAAAGACTGCAGGAGGGGACGGGTGCATGCCCGCATACGAGGTTGTGAGCCCCAAATGGGAGAGCCTGCAGCCCTGCCCCCCCGCCCCCAGCCTCCTCTCCCGCTGCCCCAGACACCGGCTCAGACCTGGTGCCCGGGGCCTGTCCTCTCCCCGCCTTTCCCTCCGCCCATCACCGGGTAAGCTTTCAGAGGTAATTGCTAGATTCTCCACATTTTTCCTCTTTCTAGCTAGAGATGATGGGATTGCAGAGCAATCTGCAATGTTCTCTGGCCAAAGAACTGTCTCCATATATATCTGCCGCTTAATTATCGGCCTCCTGATTGCACAGTCCTCCCAGCGGGACACACCTGCTCTGCCTTCGGAAGCCTGGCATGTGTGTGTGTGTGTGTGTGTGTGTGTGTGTGTGTGTGTGGCAGCTATCTTTTTTCTTCCTGCTATAAATGTTGTCTGTTCATGTAAATGCGTTTGAACTATGTGAACTATGGTGGGATTTTGGTGCTTCTTTTAAAGAAATGAATTTAACCCTCTTTGGACTGCTGTCCCAAAGGAAAGCCCTTCCTCCTATAAGGAGCGTGTGCCAATGACTGCAACCAGGAAAGGCTGAAGGCATGGCTTCCTTTCTGTCTAGCGTCCCCCCTGTGTCGGAGCACACCAGCAGACTCCCTGGGAGTTGAGATCGCGCCGGGGCTGTTTTCTCCTCTCCCCAGGTTCCCGGGGTGGGTCCACCCTGAGCCTGAACCCCAGGCTTGAGTCCTGAGGACCCCGGGGATCAATGGGAAGGTCTTCTGTGCTCGGAGTGAATGGGAGACACATGACTGTCTCACGCTATCCCTCCCTCTCCCCTTCACGCCTGCCAGCCTCTCCCGACTCTGCCCACACCATCGTCCGGTCTGCTGCACCCTGGTGCGCCCGTGGCCTCTCCTTAGTCTCTGTCCCTCAGCCCACCCCCTCGAGTCAAAGCATCTGTTGACCACTCTGCTGGCTTCCGGATGCAAGCCTCCCTTCTGGAATCTTTCCGCCCCTTAGCTCCCCATCCTGCCCCTTCCCCGTCTCCATCCAAGCTCCTGGAGCCCAGCCCAACATCCTATTTCTTAAGAATTTACTGATTAAACAAATTGTTGGTCCTTATATTGCCTCTGATGAAAGTGACCCCTTCATCAGGACACAGATCTTTCAAGAGGTGCGACATTAGCTAACATTTATTTTACTATTACTCTGTGCCAGGTGCTGGCTAAGAACCCTACACCAGTGTCTTCATTTAATCCCCATGACAACCCAGAGAGTGATCCTTACTATCTTTTGGTGGGTGAGGAAAAGGGAGAGCACGATGGTGCCTGGAAACAAACACAAGCCGTCTGACTTCAGACCTTCCGGAATTAACCGTGACGTTATGCATCCTGAGAGCTGACCTCTTCGATGCTGCTTCGTTTAGGTTCTCAAATCCGCATCTGGACAGGTCTGCTCTGAGATCATTAAGTACATGTGTGTGGAGCATCTCCTGCCGTGAGGTGAGCTGTGCAGTTCGTGAGATGAAGCAGAGGACTGGCCTCCATCCTCATGGGCCTGGGTGGGATAAGAAGCCACCAGCACAGGGCTCTCTGAGGGGTGACCACCCCTCCATCCCCATTGGGCCTCCAGTCGGCTCCACCTGGGCAGGGGAACAGCCTCCCCCTTGTCTCATAGCCCAGCCTCTCTCCCTGCTCCTCCCCTGATCTGGGCTGTGGCCTGGGGGACCATTGTCAAAAATGTCATACGACTTACAGCAAAAAAAAGAAAAAATCAAAAAAATAGGCAAAGGATCTGAATATACATTTTTCCAAAGAAGACATGCAGATGGCCACGTACAGGAAAAGATGCTCCTCATCGCTAATCATCAGGAAAAGGCAAGTCAAAACCACAGTGAGATCGTCTCACGCCGTCAGAATGGCTATTATCAAAAAACCAAAAAATAACAAGTGTTGGCAATGACGTGGAGAAAAGGGAACCCTAGTACACATTTGTGGGAATGTAAATTGGTGCAGCCGCTATGGAAAACAGTATGGAGGTTCCTCAAAAAATTAAAAATAGAACTACCATAAGATTCAGCAATTCAATTTTAGTTCTGGGTATTTATCAGAAGAAAATGAAAACACTAATTTGAAAAGATATATAGATATCCCCACGTTTACTGCAGCATTATTTACAATAGCCAAGACATTGAAACAACCTAGATGTCCATTGATGGATGAATGAATGAAGAAGACGTGGTATATACATATATATATATTATATCCATACAATGGAATATTGTATACATTGTATATATTCCATACAATGGAATAGCAAACAATGAAATCTTGCCATCTGTGACAGTATGGATGGACCCTGAGGGCCTTATGCCAAGTGAAATAAGTCAGACAGAAAAAGAGAAATGCTGTATCATTTCACTTACATATGGAATCTAAAACAACAATAACAAAACCAAAACCAAAAAAAGACAACAAACAAACAAAAAACTGAGTTCATGGATATAGAGAACAGATTGGGGGGTGACTGAGGTGGATAAAATGAATAAAGAGGGTCAAAAGGTACACGTTTCCAGGTATAAAATGAATGCGTCCTGGGGCGTGACGTGCAGCATGGCAGCTCTAGTTAGCAACACTGTACCGCGTATCTGAACGTAGCTAGGAGAGGGGATCTTGACTGTTCTCATTATGAGAAAAAGAAATGTATAACTGCGTGTGGTGACGGATGTCACCTTGGAATTATTGTGGCGACCATTTTGCAGTGCATACAAATATCGAGTCATTACACTGCACACCTGAGACTATTATAATGTTATGTCAATCATACCTCAATGAAAAAAAAAATGAGTCCGGCCTGAAACCTCTTTGGCTCCCCACTGCCTCCAAAAGGACATCCAAAATCCTTAGTCTGGAGCTCAAAGTTCTTTGGTTTCTGGCCCCAACCTATGTCTCTAGTCTCTGTGCCCCAGTGAACCCGCGATTCCCAAATGCACAAAGCTCCCCACCCCGCATGGTGTGGCTAGAAAGCCCCTCCTACCAGGGCACCCCCATTCCCCCTTCACCTGAACGAAGAGCCCCACTAGCCCTCCCGGTCGCTCCTCCTTTAGTCCACTGTGGCCCCTTAGACTGCCCTCCACGGTGGCGCTTGCACGGTAGTGATGTGTCACGGTTAGCTCCCCACGCTGATGATTCCACTGGGCCGTGTAGGGCAATGTCCACCTCTGCAGGAAATGCACAGTAAGAGTGCAAGGGTGACGGGGCATCGAATCACCAGTTTACTGCCCTGGGACCACAGGTCCCAAGCCGTGTACTGTGGTGCCCCAGAGCACTGCAGTGAACTCCCAGGGGTGCCACAGGATGTTTTAAAATCTAAGGGAAACACGGCAGCATCTATCAGACTACTGCTATTACGCCTCCCTGGAAGTGGGCTGCCAGTTTTGCTCTGGGCCTCTCCAAAGCTGGCAAAGAAGGGACCATTCTTGAGCCATTTAGCCAGGGAAGGCTTCTTAGAGGAAGCTTGCGATATGTTTAATGTCCTTGGAGCAGAGGGAAATCACAGGGACCAGAAAGCGTAACAACATTGATGTTCACTGCTCAGACACAGGTCTTGAAAATGAAGATAAGATCAAAGATAAGAAAACGAAAATAGGGGAGGCTTGGCAAAGTGTTACTAGGAGATGTTTTCCTTGGAATCAGCCCAAATGTTCACAGGTTCCTCTGCACTTCTGCAAGCCGATGTCCGTTATTCGGAAGCAAATGCACATGAGGCGATGTCAAAGTCACAAAGGGAATAAGCTTGTTCCTTTCTATCCCAAGGCAATGTATTAAAGAGAAGGAAATCAATACATTGGCCATAAGAGGGCAGAGTTGTTAGCTTTTTTTTCCTTATAAAATTGGAGAAGCATTCGAAATTTGAAAAACAAAAAATGCTCCTTTGTGGGTGCAAGTTCTAGGTTGAATGGACAAGTGAATAATTTGATAAAGGCAGGGGGTAAATGCCAAGTACAGGCTTTCCACTCCCAAAACCAATACTCCAGGTACAGGCTGCTATAGATCGGCTTAAGGCCGGGAAATCGCCTTAGGTTACAGGTTTATGTCATCTTCTTGACAAACCGAACAGACAAATGCACAAGGCCCACGCGGAGGGCAATGATGGTCTCCAGCCATCGGCGCCGGAGTTTTGAATCAATTCTTTAAGAACCCCTTTCCCTTGGTGTACCACAGGCGTAACGCTTTTGAAAGGGACTGTCAAAAGCTTTTCCACACGTTCACCTTCATCCATCAAAAACACAGCTTAGCCACTTGCACCTTTAAAGCCATTTGGAATCCTCTCCCAAGAACACGTGGTTTAGTGGTCCCCTTGTAGGGCCCTCAAGGAAGGTCTTAGAGAAGGATGGTCTACGGCTACCTGGACAAACTTTGACTTGTAGATTTGCCTTAACCGGTATTCCCTATATTTATTTGACTGCGGGCCCCCTTCCCTTTTCCCTGTCATGTAATGCCTGTTAATACAGCACATTCTTCAAGGAAAAAAAGACATTGCAATCTTACAGGGTCTGGAAATAACCCAAATGTCCACCCACTGGGGACTGGGCACATGTATACAACAGGGCATATGCAGCTACACAGTAATGACCGAGGGACAGAAACCAGAGCAGAGGAGGAGAGGTTTCTCTGGACCGCCGTCTTCCACCTCATCAATGAAGAAAGGGTGATATTAGAACATCAGCGTTTTGCAACCATCACAGTAAAATAACGGACTTGGGCCGTGGCAATCACTGGTCACCAGCTTCACAAAGAAAGACGGCAGGGCTTTCAAGCCTCCGGAAGGAGCGTTGTTGCCGGTGGATCAGGCCTGCATCCAATCAATGGGCCAGGAAGAGCCACTGGTGGCTTCCAAGGGTCCAGAGCCCCTTGCGGCCTGGGGGGCGGGGAGCCGTGTCTCAGGACCGTGGACGCTGCCTCTCCCTCGCCTCCCCTGTGGGGCTGTGACTTCCAGCTACCAGGCAGCCTCTGCGTCCCCTCCCGGCTGGATTTCTGAGCTGCCCTCGGGGACTTTGAATTTCTCACCAGCCAGTTGAGTCGGGGCTCAAAGTCAGATTTAATTTGATTTAGAGAAACAAGGCGGCACTTGTCGCGTTTAAGTGTGGTGAAGGGAAATTCATTTACACGCCACATTTTTCTTTGCACCTCATGCAGCCACCAGGACAAGAGCTCACACATACGGTGCTTCCAGAAATGTTGTGCTGAGCAAACGAAAACGTCCTCCCTCCTTTCCAGCCAGCCAGCGGGGTCTCACTGCCCACGGCCATTGCCCCAGGTGTCCTGGGAGAATGAGATCTGGGGGCCAGAGCTGGCCGTGAGCTCATCCCCAGGAGCTGAGCCCGACGCTGGGATCAGCTGGTGAGGATGCGGCAGACGAGCCCCGGTCACGTGCTCACTGGTCAGTCCACACGTGGGCTGAGTCCTCCACGTGCTAACAGGCAGAAAGAGCGCGGTGAGGGTCCCCCACTGACCGCGCCTCAGTCAGGAAGGTCGGGTCTTGTTCTGCGGCCACTTCCAACACTGGCTGTGTGACATAATGGGAAACACATACACTGGTGTCCGCCCCCCGTTCCTGGCACAGAGCTCCTAACACCCTGGTAATTTCCTGGGTGACCGGAGGGTCTTTTGTTCTAATGAGGCCACTCTGCGTGGGCTCCTGGGCAGCTCCAGGATGGGGGCTGGTCCCCTGAAAGGCCAAGCCATCCATGACCAGAAGCTGGGAACTTTGAGCCGCACCACCCTCCACCCTCTGAGAAGGGGAGGGGGCTGGAGACTGAGTTAACGATCCGTCATGCCTCAGTGACGCAGCCGCCGTGAAAACCCTGAAGTACGGGCTGTGGAGGGCTTCCAGGTTGGCGAACATGCCTGTGTGCGGGGAGGGTGATGCGTGCCAGCTACGCAGGGACAGCACTCCCTGTGCTCAGGCCCCTCCCAGATCTCACCCCTTGTATCTCTTCATCCGGCTACTCACCTAAATCCTTTTTCACACCCGATATTATGTAATAAACTGGTAAGTGCAAGTTAGTGTTTCCTTGAGTTCTAGCAAGGGGTCAGACCCAAGGTAGAGAGTCACAGGAGCTTCTAATCTGTAGCCAAGTCGGACAGAAGTTGTGGGTCACCTGGGGACCTATGTCTTGTGATTGGCGTCTGAAGTGGTGAGGGCAGTCTTGTGGGACTGAGCCCTCAGTCTGTGGGGTCTGTGCTGACTCTACAGAGTGTCAGGAATGAGTTGAATTGTAGGACACTCAGCCGGTGTCACTGAGAGTTGTTTGGTGTCAGGAAAACCCCACACAGCTGGTGTCAGAAGTATTGTGAATGGGTAAAGGAAGAAACAGTGAGCTTTTCCTACGCAGGCTGGCATCATGAGTAGAGAGGGGAGACAAAGACTCAGGGTTAACAAGCAGCTTTCAGGGGAACAAACCTCGCTTTTCTTTCCCACTTAATGAGAGATTTCCTTCTCTATCTTTGAATTTTTTTTTTTTTTTTTTTTTTTTGCGGTACGCGGGCCTCTCACTGTTGTGGCCTCTCCCGTTGCGGAGCACAGGTTCCGGATACGCAGGCTCAGTGACCATGGCTCATGGGCCCAGCCGCTCCGCGGCATGTGGGATCTTCCCGGACCGGGGCACGAACCCGTGTCCCCTGCATCGGCAGGCGGACTCTCAACCACTGCGCCACCAGGGAAGCCCTCTGTCTGTCTGTGGATGGAACCTGGACTCTCTCTCTGATTATGGAAGTGGGTGCTTTGGCCATGGTGGGCGTTTAGCACTGCAGACACCAGCCATTTGAAACAGGACTTGCAGAGAACTGCAAATGTGATACTATCTGTGTGATCGTGAGCAAGTTCTTACCCTCTCTAGGTCTCAGTGTCCTTCTATGTGCAGAATTGAGAGTGTTAAATGAGATAATGCTTGCAAAGCACCTACTATGTGCCTAGCACTCTAAAAAGGGCTTTACATGCCTGTTGATAAGGCCGACACCTGGGGACGCCCATCTGCTGGAGGTGGAGCTGAAGTCACAGTGTTTAAACTGACAACAAGACGAAACTTGGCACAAAAGCGTGTCTGGATTCGCGATGGCGAGTCCATTTTCCCCAAACCTATCCCTGACCTTGTAGGACAGCCCTCTTCCAATCCTCATTCACTTAGGGCACCGAGAATTGCTTTGGATTTAATATGTGGTACTCACCTGGAGCCTCTTGTGGGGGGGGGTTAGACTTTAATTTAGTCTTTGTACCATTTTGTTATAAAAATAACTTAATCCAAGGAGGACTTTACCATTTACATTAAAAAAAAATAGACTTCATAGCATTTTCACGCAGATTCTCTTGCATCTGAAATGGAGTAGGGGGTTGACGTTTGACCGCGAGTGGATTTAAGATGAACATTGACCCAAGTGCAACCTGCTGAGAGGACTGTGACACGTGGCCTCCTTGTCGCCTGATCAGAAACCTCCAAAGCCCTCAGTCCTTGTTCTTACAAGTGCTGAGTATGGAATGACTTATTCAAAGATCAGTGGTGAGGATCGGGTTAAACTCTGCACTCTGAGCCCTGAGACTGCAAGGTCGTTTCTGAGCAGCCATCAGGTGTACTCGGGGCCAGAGGCCCACCCTGGGTCCCGACAGTGGTGTGGAGAGCACATCGCTCCAGGATGCTGGGCGCTGCCATCCTCTTTCTCAAGGGCAGGCTCTTGCTGCAGCCCGGTGAACACCAGCTCATCAGGGAAGGGGTCCAGGAACAGAAAGGCTGGGCCTGAGCCCATGGGCTTAACATCTTGCCCGAAGCACAGCCTCGTCTAAGGAGGCGGAGCCTGGGGGAGGAGCAACGAGAAAGGAGGAGGAGCAACGAGAAAGCCTTGTACCGTTTCCCCTTCCTGTCCTGCATTTCGTTTGGGAAGCCACTACTCCCTGACTAGACTCAGGAGAAGGGGCTTTATTCCCAAGTCCAAGGCAGATCTAAGCCAGTGGCTCTCAACACTGTTTCGTGTTATCACTACCTTGGGAGCTTTAAAAAATTCAGCTCCCTGGAGCACCGCACAGCCTGACCTTACCTGGAAGCTTGTCAGAGAAACAGACTCTCGGGTTGCACCTCAACACCAAGTCAGAATCTCGGGGCCAGGAGAACAAAGCCAATCATGGTGTGGCAGATCCTGTTTTCCAAGGATGGTTACCATTACAGATCCCATCTCTCCTTCTTCCCTCCCAGTGGGAATGCTCTCACACAGTGAACCAGCAGGATCTATGTTCCCTCCCCTTAAGTCTGGGTGGTCTGGTGATTGTGATGGAAATGACACCAGGTAGCTTCCCAGGTAACTTTAAAGAAAGGCAATACAGCTTCTGTCTGTCTCTTGGGAAGCTCCTTCTTAAGCGCCAGCTGCCATGTTCTGAAGGAGCCCAGGCCTTCTGAAGAGACTGTGCATGGGTCTCTAGCCACTGACCGTAACTGAGGTCCCAGTGGGACCTTGTTCAGTGTCCAACTGCTGGACAAATGAACAAGGAAGCCTTGGAGATGACGGTCACTGCCACTGCCTGAGATACCCTGAGTGAAAACCACCTTGCTGAGCCCAGCCAACCCCTAAAACTGTCAGAAATAATCCCGATACAGTTATGATTGTCTTGAGCGCCTGAATTTTGGGCTAATGTGTTAGGTATCAATAGGTAGCTGGGGCACACTCACCCCTCCCCTTGCCAGGCAGTGGTTTGAAAATGGGCATGTGACCCAGTTTTGGTCAATAAGACATGAGGTAGAGCCTTATGGTTGGGTTGCTTCTGAGAAAGTTGCCTTTGCTTCTAAGAAGGACACAGAAGAAGACACAGCCTCCTTCCTCCTGAGGCTGTTGCGTCTTGATGTGACCCTTGGAATTGCTGCTGCCATCTTGCTGCCACCCTGAGGATACAGCCAACCCCAAGGATGGCACAACCAAGGGAAGGAAAGAACTTGGGTTTTGATGGCATCCTGAGCCACTGCATCAGCCGGTCCTTGAATCCACGGACCCCTGCCTCCCTGATGCGAAGGGATCAGCGCCTTACTGCCTAACACAGTTTGAGCCACACCTGTTCCTCGCTGTTGAGATGTCCCATCTGTTGCAGCGCCTAGGCCGGAAGCCAGCTGCCACCAGCTTTGAAAGGGGAAAAGCTCAAGGGCAGGTTCAATGGGCAATGGGGTTTCAGATATCCTGCCCCAAACCGCTCCTCCTGCAGGTGAGGAGGGAGGAGAGGGGTGGGAAGAAAGCCAGGGTGGGGGCAGGGCTCAGACAGCATGATGAGTCAGCAGAGCTTGGGTTACAGAGCTGCTGGCTCCAGGCCAGCACTCAGCCCGCACCAGCACATCCCCTCCACCGGCAACACCAGAACCCCCATCTATGTTCTCACCGGGACTCACTCCTTCTCAGGGAAGGGGGCCTGCGGAGGCTGCCCATCTCGTGGATGGAGAAACTGAGACTCCAAGTATGCCGCCTACCAGCTGGTCCAGAGGGAGGGGCTGGGGCAGTGGAGGCTCGAAGCCCAGCTCTGAGGGCCTGCCCCTAGCCTGCAGGAAGGCTGCACGGGGCTCAGCAAAGGAAGCTGAGATCGTACCCCCGAGCCCTCAACCCACCGGGGTGACCGGCTGGCGCCTTGCCTGATGATCCAAGGCGGAGGCCGAGCTCTTCATACCCTTTCTAGGCTGAACTTTCATAGGGAACCACCGATTCCCTCCCTTCACCCAACTCCCACCTGGCAGTTTTCAGCTCCTGACAGACACAGCCACGACCTGGGTACCTTCTAGCTGGGAAGCGTCTTTCTGCCCTTCCTGTAGCATGAAAGTGGTGCTGCTTGACCTCGAACCTGCCCCTGAGCCTCTGAAGTTGGCTGAACGAGGGCCGTTCGCCCCATCACGCCGTCCGGGGGAGCGGAAGCTGGGTGGAGAAGCCCCTCCCGCTTCCCCGTGGCTGAGAGGAAGGGACTGGGTAGCTGCTGGCCCCTACGTCCTCCGTCCCTCCGCTGCTCCAGGGCTGCCATGTGCACTCCATACCGACCTTGCTCTTCCTTGGGGTCCTCAAGGACCCGATCTTTTATGCAAATTCCGCAGTCTTCGGGGTGCTGTCTGCTTGTTCCTGGCAGGAGGTGGGGTGGGGGCGCCTCATTTGAGCTTGGCGGGGTTTTGCCTCTGACACCTGCAGTCTCTAGAGCTGGAGACGAAGCATGGGGGCAGAGCACGGGGACGATTTTATCCAATGCTCTCATCCTATGAATGAAAAAACTGACATCCCCTGGCTGCTGGCAACACACAGAGGGTGGAGCGGCGCCCTGAGGGCAACTCAGGCCTCTGACCACTGGGTCTATTGCTGCCCTGGAAGGAGCAGGGCAGAGGGCTCATCGGGTGCAAATACCCCAGGGCAGGGCCACCCAGGCAGAAAATCTTCACTCCAGAACAGATGGGGAGCTCAGGCTTTACACAGACAAGAGAAAGCCTCGGAGGACCCTGGGAGGGTGTGACCTGTCCAAGGTCACAGAGCAGAGGGCTAGGATCCCAGTGCAGGGGTGTGTGGGAATCCAGGGACCTTAGTTCTGCCAGGAGGGGAGGGGCTCTGGCCGGGTACAGCTCACCACCCTCTACCCAGCAGGGAGTGCTGGGACTGCAGGTGGTGGCCGCTGAGCCTCCCACCATGGCTGAGCTCACGGTCCCTGGGTCCTGGCCTGTCTGCATCTGAGCACAAGTGCCTTCAGCAGAATCCACTCATTCATCCCCTTCTGCACCCGCTCTCGACCTGGAGAGTTTGTGTTCCAAAGGCTACTTAACTTCCCAAGCGTCATATTAGCATGTGAGAGTGCATTCGGTGCGTGTGGGATAAAAGCCAAGGCCGGGGGAACTGCAGACGGGCTCCACGCACTCATCAGGCAGATGGCCTCAGCCAGAGGGGCAGCCTGTGATGGAGCAGTGCCCCTGGCGTGGCCGTGCTGACTCCCCCATCCACACACCTGCCACCCACTCTGCAACTCTTAAGGTGGAATGCTATTTCCCCTGCCCTTCATCCACTTGTGTGGGTTAATTGCACGTGTCACTTTGGCTGGGCCATGCTGCCCACATATCATTCTGACTGTTTCTGTGAAGGCGTTTTTCGATGTGATGAACATTTAAATCAGTGGACTCTGAGTAAGACAGATTGCCCTCCGTAATGTGGTGGGTCTCATCCAATCAGTTGAAGGCCTAAATAGAACAAAGACTGACCTCCCATAAGCACGAGGGAAATCTGCCAGTAGACAGCCTTCCCACTCAAACTGCAACTCCTCCCTGCGTCTCCAGCCTGCTGGCCTCTCCCATCAGATTTTGGACTTGCCAAGTCTCCACCATCACGGGAGCCAATTCTTTAAAATAAATCTATACATGTGTCTTCTTGGTTCTATTTCTCTGGAGAACCCCAGTACACCACTTTTATTTAGGGAGGAAGGACAGTTACCCAAACATTAAGGAGGGGGCTCCCTGACACGGGCTCCTCGGGTCCATCACTGATAAGCTGGTGTGGACTTGCCCCCATCTGCTCCCCTCAGCTCCGTGCAGCCCTGATAACCACCATTTCTTTGAAGATCACCTCTGGGGGTGAGGCGACAGCAGTGACCAACCCCTGGAGGAAGAAGGAGGCTGGCGAGTTCCAGGTGAGAGGGAACAAACGTCAGAATTGTCCCCAGCCCCTGGCTGGTAACCCCGAGTAGTTTTACTCCATAATGCATCAGACTCTGGTGTATTAGTCTCTCCATCCCATATTTTGAGGATGAAAAAAATAAAAACTTGTCTTTTTTTTTTTTTTTTTTAAGTGCCTGAGGAAACCAAAGGTCAGAAAGTGTGTTGGGGAAGGGGCCCCTAATGTACGGTTTATGAGTTGAGTTTATACACTTTAATGTCTGAGAAAAATCTTTTGATTGTGGAGAGGCTGCAAAGGTCCCAGTTCTGAGATTTATAGAAGAAAAGAAACTGTCACGGTCGCACAGTAATTCATACATTCACCCGTCACCCAGGAGGGGAGACACGGACCCAGAACCTGTCCCGAAGATAGGTGTAAATTGCACATTCCCAGGGTAAGAGCTGCCTGACCTAGCAGCCCAGCATCTAGGCCGACGAAGGCCCGTCCTAATGATGTCACTCACAGTCAGCCATCAGCTTGTGTTCAGGAGTGGATTCTATTTTCCCCACGTGCACGCAAACAAGCCTGGCACATGGACAGAGAGAGAGAGCACTTCAGGGAGAGAAAAGTGCGTCCGAGGAGCTCATTACATTGACAACGACTGGAGTAAAGCACATCTAAACAACGTCCAGTTTGGAAATGCTACCTAACGGTCTCCAAGTACACTACACGAGTCCTTTGCTGCGGGCGCACTGGTTTCCTTGTTAAGCTGTAAGCGGTTACCAAGGATACGAGTCACAGCAGGTGCCTGTGGAGTGGAAGGCGGGCTTTCCGGCTGCCATCAGTGTACAGGGGAGGGGTGAACAGTCACACAGGAGGGCTGTCCGGAGCTTTCTACACGAGGCTGGATCATTAGAGTTGGGGGTAGGTGTGGGAGGAGGGCTTGGAAATAGTTTAGGGGCAGAAGGGGGTTTCCCAGGACCCACGCGGGGACAGTGGCAGGACTGGGACCACAGTCGGCTCCCCTCGTTTCTCCTCTATTATTCTGTGAACAAGGGAACAATCCAGCTACGAGGCAATCTGCCTCTTCTGGGCGGAACTGTCCCCCACCCCCTCCCCAAAGCCCCACATCCGTATATTCAAGCCCTCCCCTCCACGACTTAAAATATGGCTGTATTTGGAGACAGGGCCTTTACCGAGGTGATTTAAGTTAAAATGAGGCTATTAGGATGGGCTCTTATCCAGTCTGACACCAGGGGGGCATGCAGGCGTGCAGGAAAAAGACCCGTGAGGACACATGGAGACGATGGTCATCTGCAAGCCAAGGAAAACAGCCTCGAGAGAATCCAGATCTGCTGACACCTCGATCTGGCACTTCTGGCCTCCAGAACTGTGAGAACATAATTGTCTGTTGTTGGAGCCACACAGCCCGTGGCAGCCCCAGCAGACGAATGCGTCCCCTTCTAAAGGCCACCCCGGCCACAAGTGCGGTTTTCTGTATTTCTTTCCGGAGCCCACGTGTCGCCCACGGTGGCTTTTTGCACCCAGAACTGAATGTTATCTTAAAAAAAGAGCAAGAGAAAGGGTGAACAGCTGGTGTGGCAAAAATACACAGCAGACAGCCTGGCGTTGTTTTGCTACTCAAAACCTCAAATCCCAAAGTGGGCGTGCGAGAAGACACGTGGAGACCTGAGGGGGTCCCGTCCAGCACTGGGCCTTTCCCGTTTCCCTCTGTGAACTTCACGGAAGGGGCTTCAGGTTTCCTGCTCGGAAAACGGGCATCACGCCACCTCATCTTCTGGAGGCGTCCCTGCCTACACACGCCCCATACCCAGGAAGCAGATGCTGCCCTGTATTAGGATTAAACTGGCAACCCCCGATGTCGGCAGGCATCCTCAGGAGAGCAGCAGGGTCATTCTGAGTCCGGCTTGCTTAGACTCAGGCATCAGCAAAACCAGCTCCAAATCCCAGGCAGCCTCTTTGAAAGCTGCCTTCTTTCTCCTTCGGTGGTATAGACGTCCGTCTACATGAGTAGACTTTAGGGACCTGGACCAGAAATATTGCCCATGTGAGTGGGGACGGCATCCCCCGGGCCTGAAACAGTGCTTGGTAGTATTAACCCGGACCAGCCACCTTCTGCAGTTCTCACTGTCAGAGTCACTGCTTGGGGTTAAGGCATTAAAGGCCCTTGTTAGATATGTTACTGCGGGCCACGCACATTAAGACACCATCAGCCACTAACACCTCTTTGTCACTTCATCAGGTGGCCTCAGACCCCTCTCAGCCCGCTGGGGACCAAAGCTGGGGCAGCTGAGTTCTGCTGGGAGAAGAGGAAGAAGACCCACAGGCCGTGGTGTGGGGGGGGGGGTGGACAGGGCACACGGGGGGTGACCACACGGTAGAGGACTTCACAAGGACAGCGCTGGACGACTCTGAAGCAGCCAGAGCTCCGGATCAGAGCCACCTCCCGGCCCCATAGCCCAGATCACGACGCGAGGGCCAGGCCAGTTGGCAAGCTCCCAAGTCCCAGCTGGGTCTCTGGAAGGAACCTGGCATCGCAGAGCTGGCCTTGGCCTGGGTCCATGACGTAGGGTGCGGCGGGGAAGACAGAGCTGGAAGGCCCACCCCTCCCAGGGAAGGAGAGAGCCCAATGACTGGCACTCAAGAGGCGGGGGGACCCCCAGCTCTCAACCCGTCATCCGCTCGCTGGCTCCCCTGGGCTGCAGGAGCTCCTCTGGGCGAGCAGGGAGGGGACACGGGTCAGGTGAAAACAGCTAAGCACGGGGACAGCCGGGCCGTAGACCAAGGGCAGCGGGGGCAGGGAAGGCTGTCTGGGCACGGCAGTCCGGGGCGGGGACTCAGCAGGGGGAGGAAGACACCTGGCGGTAGTCGGGGCACTTGAGCAGGGCTGGGTAGCTGCTGTTCATCTGCAGGGAGACGTCGCTGGAGATGTCGGACGGGCTGCGGCCTCGCGCCCAGGCGTCCGGGTGCAGGAACTGGCCCGAGTGATCGGAGCAGTTGCTCAGACGCGGGCGGTAGAAGCCGGGGTGAGGCCTGTACACGTCCTCGGCGGTGCACCTCTTCATGAACAGGTACACGGCCATCACCCCCGCACTCTGCAGGCAGGGGGAGCTCGTGCTCGGGGCCTGGCCGTGGACGCAGCCGCGGGAGCACAGCACGAGGGGGCCGAAGGCGGGCGCGGGGCGGGGCCCGGGAGTTAAGGGCGGGGGAGCGGTGGGTCCAGGGTGGGCGTGGCCTCCTCCTCCGCCCCCTCCCGGGGCAGCACCCCGCCCCGCCCCGCCTGCGGGGAGGGTTTACCTCCGTTAAGAGGAAGGAGATGGCGGCGAAGGCAAAGGACCATCCGTACTTGTAGGTGAAGTAGGTCTCCGCATCCTTGGTCCTGTTGAGCACCTCATCGTTGATGCTGGAGATGTACAGCACCAGGCCCACCACCAGCGAGAGGCCTGCAGGGGGGCAGGGGCGCTCGGCAAGGGAGCCGGGGAGCCGCCGATGGGGCACCGCCTCCCCTCGGGGTTCAGGGAGAAGGCCTCGGCCTTGGGTGACCATGACCCCACTCTGGAGTTCAGGGAGGGCAGGAGCCCTCCTCCTGAAGGCCCTGTTTAGACCATTACCTTCTAGAAAGCGGACGGCTGCAGGTGAGAAAGCTTCCGTCCAGCCACCTCCCGAGCCACGGTGAGCCCGAGGGTTCTCACCGCCCCCCCCCACCGGAACCACCTGTTAGATGTGCGTCCCATGAGCCCCATCCCCGGACCTTCTGAGTCACGTGGCCTGGGCTGGCGCCTGGCACCGTGTCGTCCTAAGTGCTCCCCAGGCAAGGCTCATGTGAACTCAGGGTGTGAACCGCTGACTTTAGCAAGTGGCTTCCGCTGAACTGAGGGATAACACAGGCTCCCCTGGCAGAGATAGCCAGGGCCTCCAGAGCCTGGATAGATGGTCTTGTAACTGTGGCTCTGTGCAGCCCACCTGCCCCTGGGTGCGGCCAGTTACTGAGATCGTTAGGCAGGAGAGGCAAAGAGAGATGGTCCAGGCTCTGGCAAGCGTTACATCAGGGGGCCAGCGCTGCCTAAGCTCCTCCCGCCATTGTGCAAACGACCGACGGAGCATCGGTCTCGTCAATCAGTGACTGTAACTGCAACAGGACACAATTAATTCCTGTGTTTTGAGCTGCTCAGCTTTAATTCCATTCACATGATTAAGCTGGGGCATCCTGAAGGATGAATGTTACAGGAAAACAAGCATGATTCAGGCCTTCCTTGGCACTTAACTCACACTGGAATGAAGCTGGCCCAAGGGAACCCTGTCTGTTGCTGTCGTTAAAACACTTCATGTGGCCAAGCTCAGTCTGAGATCTCTGGTCCTGCTGCCCACCGCTGAAAAACCTCAGGTGCTTTGAAGCTGCTGTGTGGCCTTGACTGTTGTGAAGTTGATAAAGAAAGAGCTTAACCTGGGTCTGTATCTCTTGGACTAGGTGGAAACATCATGGTGCAGAGGGTGGGCTGAGGACACTGCAGGTGCTCAATGAACATTTGTTAGATGGATGGATGGATGGAAGGATGGATGGAAGGATGGATGGATGGATGGATGGAAGGAAGGAGAAAGAAAGAAAAGCTCTTGGGCATCTAGTGTTCTGACCGCCACCTGGCTCCCAAGCTATATTGACAAGACAATGTTGGGAAAAGGAACCTAAAGTGGCTTGGAAGTTGGGCGGCAACAGGAATGCCTGGTGCTGGCAGCTGTTCATCTTTTCTTTCCATCTGTCCATCCATCCATCCATCCATCTGTCCATCCATCCATCCATCCATCCATCCGTCCATTACTCAAGCCATCCGTCCATCCATCCATCCATCCGTCCATCCATCCATCTGTCCATCCATCCATCGGCTTAAAATCCTCCCGAGGCTTCTCACAAAGTACCCAACCAGGCGACCTCGGCTGCCGCCCCCCACCTCTCACCACATCCTCCTGATGCTCCTGCCACCACAAGTCACGACTGAGCTTAGTGTCCCCTGGCCTCCATCCTCTCTCTTCCCTCCAGGCTCCCTTCCGCCCACCCCAACCTCACACTCTACCTAATTCCTACTCACTCTCCATCTCGCCTGCTCCTGGCGGCCGTCCCTGACCAGCTCCTGGTCTGAGTTTCTGCCGCTGCCCTTGGCCCCCATAACAGTACTTGCTGACACTGTCAGAGCCCTTGTCAGGCAGGGTCCACGTTTCCTGCCCACTTGTTTATGTCCCCTAATACACTGCCCTTTCTGTAGGTAGAGATCCCAGCTCCCAGTGCTAAGGCCTGGGAGACACATGAGTGGATGAGTCAGCACGTGAATAAACGAAAGAAAGAGTGAATGATCGAGTACAGTCTGGGGTTGGTCCAGGAGGACAGATCCATGCTGAAGGGGCCTGGGTAGCCCAGGGTAGGGCGTAGGGGGTCTCTAGAGGATGGCTGAGGGATGGCAGATGAAGAGGCCATCATTCCAAAGGCAGATCGTATTTCTTTCATGTAAACACACAAAGACATAGCCCTCAAAAGGAAAAAGGAATACTCATTACCAGTGGGAACTAGGGGAAAGCGTCAGTGATGGCATGGCATGAGGAGGACCCTGGGTTCTCATCCCAGCTCTGCCCAGGGGGAGCTGTCAGGTCACTGCTCCTCCAGAGGTGATGGACGGGCCCGGGTCCTCAGAACCCTCCTCCAGCTCGGACTCAGCTGTGCTCGAGCCACTGACGCGGCGGGTCCTGAGCAGGGGCTGACCCGCAGCTGGGACCAGAGCTTCCCAGAGCAGAGTGGTTTAGGGATCAGATGTCAGAAGTGCAGAGTGCACGAGCGAAAACGGCATCACTTACCGGAGAGGATAAAGAAGATGCCGGAGACAAAGGCCAGGATTGTCCTGTGGGGACGGACATGTCCAATGTTGCTCAGGATGAAGCCAATGAACATGAAGAAGAGGCTGACCAGGGGGAACGGCGTGGCCGAGCGAATCATTTCTGACCGAGGGGATGGAAGGATGCCGTCAGCCTCCGGTAGCCTCACTCAGTGCTCACCTTCCCGAGTCAAGTGTTCCTGGCGGTGTACACCAGCTGGTCCCCAAGCCCCCGCCCTGCCTGAGCAGCCCGGGCTCCATCCCCTCCTCGGCTTTCGTTCCTTGGCCCTTAGCCTTCAGGGCCTATGCTGACTCAGAACAGTGCTGCAGGTTCACATGGGTCTGAACCAGCTCTGGTGAGGCCAAGGCCATGATGTCAGTCTCGCTGGGGGCCAGAGAGCCTGGTTCAGTTCCCTGGGTACTATGGTGTGAACGTCTGTGTCCCCCGCCCCCCCACCAAAATTCACTTGCTAAACCTAACACCCAAGGTGATGGTATAGGAGGTGGGGCCTTTGGGAGGTGCTTATTAGGTCACGAGGGTGGGGCCCTCATGAAAGGGATTAGTGCCCTTATGAAAGAGACCCCCCCCCCCACACACACACTCAGAGCACCCTCGCCTCTGCCACCATGTGAGGACACAGTGAGAAGGCAGGAAGAGGGCCCTCACCAGAACGTGACCGTGCTGGCGCCTTGATCTTGGACTTCTAATCTCCAGAGCTGAGAGAAATAAATTTCTGTGGCTTCTAAGTTGCCTTGCCTGCGCTATTTTGTTAGAGCATCCCAAACAGAGGAAGTCACTGGGTATGGATGCCCTCTCACTTGCCAGGGTCACAGCAATGGGAGACTCCAGCAACCTGTCACCACCCTGGATAAGTAACTGGCAGAGCGAGCTCTGTGAGCTCAGCCAGCACAAGCATCTGAGTCTCAGGGCATCGGCTCTTGAGAAACAAGCAGTCACCCTGCCTCTTCCCTCTGCCCTGCTCTGCCCTGTCCAGCCCGTGGCCCAGGCTGGAAAGTCGGAGGCACCTACTGAGCACGTTGACCGTGGACTCGGAGGCGAGCTGGGTGCTCACGGGCATCACATACTCTATGGTGAAGCAGCGTCCCCGCTCCTCACCTACGGAGACAAGAGCCACTACGTACACTCTGGGTCCTTCTGAACACGGATTTGAAGTTAACAAATTCAAACGGTATTCCCAGGTGCTTCTAGGATGTTTGACCCTCTGTGTATTTACACCTGGGCTGGATTCAAACCCTAGGGGGCCCCGTCCCCAGCTGGTGGCCCACAGCAGACGTGGACACCCGTCCTGACATCACATCTTTCCCAGAGAAGCACCGAGAGCTGCATGAAAAGCGATCACTGCAGACTCAAGGGAGAGTCAGGTGTCCGGTGGCCGTCTTGTGGCTTTGGGACAGACTCCACCAAGGATGGCGTGTGGTTGGCTTAGGTGCCCCAGTGTGGGTGTCACGGAGCAGAACCCCCAAAGCCTTGTCGACCACTTTGGCAACCAGACCCTGGTGACTTCAAACTCTGCTTCAGAGTTAAGCAGAGATGGATGCCACACAGTCTGGGCACTGGGAGGTGAGGTCAGTGTTGGGTGCCATTCCCAAAGTAGACTCAACACGTCACGGGGAGGCCAGGCCTCCACGGTCCTCCCTGCTAAATACGGGTGGGCGCCAACCACCAAAGCCCTACCATGAGGCTGGGAGGAACAAGTGTTCCCTGTGTCCCGTGCACACATGGGTTACAGAGCCCTCCAAGAAAGGCTCCATGACCCCACTGTGGTGTTTCTGACCAGACTCACGGGGCACAGAGAGGCTCTTCTTGTGCAGCCTGGTTCCGGGTCATGATGAAGGGATAAAGGACAGAGCCCTTGGAGTAGCAACTCCAAGGGTTCCAGAGAAGCCCTAGCAAGTGGGCAGGAGGCCCTGATGGGCAGGATCAAGGCCTGCACCATCTGGCAGAGTTGCAAAGACCTGCACCTGCGTTTTCTCCCTGCCATTTCACAGACATAGGAACAGAGAAAGTGCTAAGAATTTCCCATCCTCATGCTCAGGTCACAAGGGTGAAGCCCTCATGAATGGGATTAGTGCCCTTCTAAAAGAGACCCCGTGGAGCTCCCTCTCCCCCTGCTGCCCTATGAGGACACGGGGAGAAGGAGGGAAGAGGGCCCTCACAGAACGTGACTGTGCCTGCGCTTCACCTCCCTGCATCTTCCTGCCCTCATCTGTGAGGCGGACGTGATAACAGGGCCTGCCTTGCAGAGTCAAGGGGGAGGCACTGCGACGGAGGACTCAGGGAGCTGAGGCCGCCTCTCTCAGCTGGGGGTGGGCGGTGTGGTGACAGCGGGGCCACGGGCATCTTCCAGGTGGGAAGACCCAGGTCCCGGGGGTGAGAGGACTTGCCCAAGTGGACAGGGAGACTCAGGCCTTGAGTTTGGAGTGGATCCTGGCCACTGGAGGGAGCAGGCCCAGAGCTCATGAGCATCGTCCGCGGTGACCAGCCTCCTTCCAGCAGGGACGTCGCTTCCCCGGGGTGTGTGAGATGGCAGCTGCTCCTCTCTGGGGGCAGGGCTGTCCCCAGCCCTGGGCGCCCTTACCTGCGAGGAAGCAGACCCTCCACAGGCCTGAGTGCAGGGACATCTTGGTCTCGGTGCTCTGGTTCTGGGGCAGGACCACGCCCTCCTCCAGGTACAGCCAGTGGTCTGTGCTGACCGCGATGCCCAGCAGGCCCAGGCCGCACACGGCAAAGACGCTGCTCAGCAGGGTCAGGGCCTTCCTCCTGCAGGCACCCATCTTCCTGGACAATCCCGCGGGGGCCTGCGGCCGCGATGCCACCAGCAGGGAGTGGGCTCTGGCGGCAGGACAGCGGGTGAGCCGGCAGTCGTGGCCACGGCTCCGAGGAGGGGCCCTGGGCGGCAACTAAAGTCACCCCAGCCGTGCTGAATGGATGAATGAAGACCAGCGGGCCGGCTCCCTGGAAGTCAGGCCATGGGTGACAGACATGCCACCTTCCTCCCCCCGTCAGGAACGCACAGCTTTCTTGACAGGCTGCTGCGAGGGGCCCCCTTGTCCTCTCTGGGGGTCCCCCTTGCTGGATAACGCCATTCATTCATTCATTCATTCAGCAACCCACTGTACCCAACGTGGAGACAAAAGGATGAATGTGACCCCATCCTTGCCCTTGAAGAGTTCCCTTCTGCAAGACAAAGCGCCCCCCACCCCCAAAGCAATGAAAATGCAGCTTGATGGGTCTGTGGGGGAGACCCGCCCAAGGATGTGGGAGCAGGGAGGAGGGATGGAGGCCTGAAGTCTGCCTGGTGGGCTTCTCCGTGTCGAGAAGGACTCTGAGGCCCAAGGACACCTGGCAGGGAGCAGCGGGACCCAGAGGGGACGCGGCAGGCGGCAGAGGTTTCTTGGGAAGGTGTCTTCCGCAAGGATTCCCATCAGTTGTAGATCTGGGTCCACCCCGCTAAAGAAGCCACACCACAGTCCAAGTTCAACGGGCCTCCTGAGCCCACCTCATCAGAAGCCGTCTGACTCTTGTCTGCCCAACACATGGTATTGGCCGGAGCTGGCTCTGAACCAGCCAGAGTGAGGCTAAGTGTCTACATGAGGTGAGCCATGCGAACACCTGCCACACCTGCCCAGCCAGTCCAGGCTCGGAGACGGAGCTGGGAATCAGTGAGGGGTAAGATGCCACCCCAAGGAGCCCACAGCCCAGCTCAGGGCTTCTGAACTCTGCCTGGAACCTAGAGCCACCCAGGGAGCATCCAGAAGTCCCGAGGGCCCAGGTGCCACCCCGAGAGATTTTGGTGCAGCTGGGCTCATACAGGGGCCGTGGTATCGCTGTGCTCCCTGCGAGGCTAATCGCGGCCCAAGTTGAGAACAACGGCTCTTTGCTACTCAGAGTGTCATCCGTGGGCCAGCAGCCTTGGCATCACCTGGGAACTCGTTAGGAATGCAGAGTCTCAGGCCCCTCCAACTTTGTAAATCAGAATCTGCATTTTAACAAGATTCAAGTGAGCTGTATACCTGCTAAAGTCTGCCGAGCAAACAGGTGACTACAGTCCAACGTAGTCATGGCTGTGGCGGGGAAAGCCCAGGATGTGATGACAGCCCACGAGAGGGTCACCCAGTGGGGCTGTTGGGAGGTGGGCAGAGCTATTTCTGGAAGAGGGTGGCATCTGGGGCCTGGAAGCCTTCCCCAAGGCCTGGTGTCACATCTCAGCCGAGGCACAGGGGGATCCTGGCTCAGCTGCTGAAAGGGGACAGAAGACACACTCAAGCCTGGAGGCTTGATCCCTCTGTGGAGTCTGAGCTTGCTGTAGGAGGGGAGAGGGGGGAAGGGGAGGAAAACGGTGCTCTTTGCAAGAAGGAGGGACAGCCCAGCCTGGACTCCACAGCAGGAGCCCCGCCCTGACCCCGGGAGGGTTGACTGATCTGCAGACTGAACCCTACGCTGGCGTCCTGGAGGCCTGGGAACACTTGGAGGCAACGGCTCCCGTCCACCAGGCTGGAGAGCACAGGGGCTTCACGCACGCCAGTCCCTCCTGCACTGGCTTTGACAGAGAAGGAGAAGATGAAACGCAGAACAGCCAGCCCTCCCCGGCTCCCCACTGCCCGCAAACCCGGCCATTCCCCAGGCAGTGGGCTGGGAGGTGGAGCGGACAGCTCAGCCCCAATGTGGTGACAAGCATCTCAGAAAGCACCTTCGCGTGTGGGCCCCGTGCTCGCCGCCACAGCAGAAGCAAGGAGTCAGAGGCTCTGTCGGAGCTCACAGGCCGGAAAATAGGAAACGATAGCAAAACCACTGCTACACGAGGGCGGGCAGTGTTCTGACTGGTGGAACCCGGGGTCCCAGGGAGGACGTGAGGGGTGGCAGGGCAGGTGGAATGACTGCACGGGTTGGTGGATGGGTTGCAGTCATGAAGGTTTTTACAGCAGTTTAATAAGTACTTTCACTTACACTTGAGGCTCATAAAAGCCCAATATCTGCCAGAGGGAACGGAACTGGAACCCCAAGGATGGTGATGGGGGTAAAGGGAGGAGAGAGGAATGAGCGAGAAAACCAGCCCAGTGTGATGCGGAGAGCCTTGAGCTGAGAGGCAGAAGCCTGGGCTTCGTGCTCAGCCGGTCTCTGAGTAGCCGCGGAAAGTCGGGAAATTAACCTTCCTGAGGCCCCTTCCTCTCCCAGGGAACACAGAGGGAGAGGACAACAGTAAAAGTTGAAGTAGATCGAGTATTTATCATTATTAGACATTCTGCTGAGCACATTATTTTAATCTTTACAACCATACTACCATCCCCATTTTATAGGTAAGCAAACTGAGAATCAGAGAGGTTAAGAAACTTGCCCAAGGTCACTCAGCTAGCGAGTGATGTGCCTACATTTGAATTTATCCTGCCTCATTCTCAAGGCCTTTCTAAGCTGAGCTCCATGGAGCAAAACCTCCATGGAATATTCTAGCAAAAAATGCTCTGGTGAAGAAAAACTTGGGAGGCACTGCATCTAGGTCTTGAAGAATCGCACTGCACATTCATCGGTTAAAAGCCTGAAAAGTCCGCTTAGCTCCACCCATCCCACTCTTTTCCAGACTGTTTTGGCCACACAATGGTGTTTTGTTCTGTGAAATCCACTTTGGGGACAACGCTGCCCCCGCCACATGAAGAATAACAAGACAAAACTGCTGGGGGACTCAACGCCACAGCAGGTGCGCCAGTGCCTTGAACAGTCTAATGCAGGATGCTGGTGTAAGGTATTATTATCAAGCAACAATGGGCAAAGCCCCTGCTTTCTAAAGACAGCAGCTAGTGACTGCTCAGAGCAGAACAGCCAATTTTAAAGTAAGCTTGGCAGACAGAAAAGATTCAGGTCCTGGAGATTTGGAAAGATGAAAATGGAGAGAAGATTGGATCTGAATCTATAAAAGCAAGAAATGAAAGAAGAGGCCCAAGTTGACCCAAACTGCCAATCTCTACAAGGGCAGAGCTTGAGGCCCGGGGCGAGCTTGGGAAAACGGGAACGTCCCCTTTTCAGAGTGGGTAACACGTTTACCTACTCTGCACGGAGTGGAAAATATCAACCGCATTCATTACACAGCTGAACGGATGCTTCTGTTGTGAAATCACCTTTATTTACCAATAAATGACCTCACTGACTTGAGCACTGAACAGCCCTTTATCATCCAGTGTCTCATTAGGACCTCAGGACAAAGCCATCAGTGGTATTGGCGCCATTTCATGCCCAGGGAAGCTGAGGGTTAGAGATGCTAAGTGGCCTCCAGGACGTCACAGGCATGTGGCCAACTCTGGATTTAAGCCCAGGTCTCACTCCAAAGTCTCCACTGCAGCAACACTGCCTCCTCCTGAAGAAATAAACAGTTTCAAGAAGTGCTGGGGGATGGGCTTCCTGGGAGGCGCAGTGGTTGAGAGTCCACCTGCCGATGCAGGGGACACGGGTTCGTGCCCCGGTCCGGGAAGATCCCACATGCCGCGGAGCGGCTGGGCCCGTGGGCCATGGCCGCTGAGCCTGTGCGTCCGGAGCCTGTGCTCCGCAGCGGGAGAGGCCACAGCAGTGAGAGGCCCGCATACCGCAAAAAAAAAAAAAAAAAAAAAAAAAAAAGAAGTGCTGGAGGAGAGGGACATGCAAAGTGACCACTAGGGAATCTGGAAATGGGTGGCACACAATTTTGGGAGACCGTCTTTGTCCATAACCAAGGGCTACGCCAGGGCTGTTTCTTGACCCTATTGGGTTTATTACTGGGAGTCACCTGAGCGTATCTTTTCATGGGGATGCACTAACTCAACATTTTGGAGTCTGAAAACCACCTTGTAGGGTGGGAAGCCTAATATTTCTCTCAAAGCACAGGTAAGGAAGTCAAGGTCCAGCGGGGAGATTTACCTGCGGTCACCAGGCAGTGCCGTCGAGGGGCAGGACTGTGAAGTGAAAATCTTTATGCGGGACCGCAGCTTTTCCCTCTGTGCTGCACGGGAAATTATAAAGCAGAAGATGAAAACCACCGGGCCCCACCCTGGAAACAACACCATCACTAACACCTTCCGGCCTTCCTTCCTGTGTAACCGCGCGCATGTGTGCACGCATTTTTCTACGCAATCTTCGGTTGGTGAGGGCGGGAACAGGAGTTCCCTTGCAGACACTCTGGCCTAGAATGAATTCCCAGACCCCACCTAATCGGGCCCTGGGCCAGGTCTTTGCTTTCGCACTATTTCTCCTGCTCTCATGGATCCCATCCATCCTCTACAACATTCCTTTGATTTTCCTTCTGGAGGGTAGGGAGACCTTTTTTAATAAGTTGCCACCATGAGGGAAGGAAAAAAAGAAGAAAGTTGGTGTGAAAGCACGTGTTTAACATGAACTCAACTGTGAAAAGAAATTCATAGACTGGGAAGAAATAAACCAAAATGTTGACAGTGGATGTTTCCAAGTAATCAGGTTATGTCTGCTTGATTTTCTCTCTACTTTTCTGGGCTTGACAAAGCTTCTAAAAGAACATGTATTATTTCTACATCCAGAGAAGAAAACTAGGTTAAAGACCAGACTCGACAATTCTCCAGTCACTGCCCTCGTAAAGAATATGCAGGGGCCCTCGAACTCCCAGGCGAGAGATGTTGAGATGCAGGTCATCCTCTGGAGCTTGGGGCTTAGGAAGCACGGAAGGTCTGAGTCGTTTAAGATGATTACCCGGGGACCATTACCTTTAAGCATTAGCTTGTTAATTATCAGCAATTAACAGTCGCTAATTATCACCCATGACCAGCAATTAGGGAGAAACGTCTTGTGGAGGTTAAAGCACTAACGGCACATTTCCCTGCCCAAGCCAGTAATAAAAGGACGTGCGGTGAAGCGCTTAGATGTAGGACACAGGCGAGGTTACAGACATGAGTGAGGTCGGCCAGGGAGCTGCTGCGGAGGACGGACAGGGTGAAGTCAGAGGAAAGTGGGGAGGGAGCAGAGGACAGCCCAGTGCAGACACCCTGATCCCCCTTTCTTAGCAGCCCAGAGGAAACCCGCTGAGGCCTAATGCAGGCGTTGGGGGCCAGGGGTTCTCGTCAGGGCTTCCCAGCTGCTCCCGGGAGCTGGTCTAGTGACCCAGCACCAGCCTGGCCAGTCCCAGCAGGACTCACTGGTGACCAGAGGGCAGCCCCCAGCGGTCCTGTGACCTGCCTGCTTCCCAGGGCTTCCCTGGTGGCACAGTGGTTAAGAATCCGCCTGCCAATGCAGGGGACACGGGTTCGAGCCCTGGTCCGGGAAGATCCCACATGCCGTGGAGCAACTAAGCCCATGTGCCACAGCTACTGAGCCTGCACTCTAGAGCCCGCGAGCCACGACTACTGAAGCCTGTGTGCCACAACTACTGAGCCTGCACTCTAGAGCCCGTGAGCCTGCACTCTAGAGCCTACTGAGCCCACATGCCACAACTACGGAAGCCCGCACGCCTAGAGCCCATGCTCCATAACAAGAGAAGCCACCGCAGTGAGAAGCCCGCGCACCGCAACGAAGAGTAGACCCCGCTCACCGCAACTAGAGAAAGCCCGCGCGCAGCAACAAAGACTCAACGCAGCCAAAAATAAATAAAAGACGAAAAAAAAGTGACCCCAATTCTTTGGCGCTCCTTCCACTGAGAGATGGGGTCTGCTCACGTCTCCTCCCCTGAGTCTAGGCAGGTTCGTGACGACTTCCACCAACACATCTGCTATGTGTCTTCTGGGTCACAAAAGGAGGGAGCTCACTCAGGGGAAAGCCGGCCCCCACGTACGTCGGACAACCCAGAGACCCCCGTGCTTCACAGCAGGGTTTCTCAACCTCGGCCCTGTGGATACTTGGGTTGGACGGTTCTTTGCTGCGGGGAGGCTGTTCAGCAGCTTCCCTGCCTCTGTCCACCAGGTGCCAGTAGCACCCCAGCTGTAAACAACAGTGTCCCCAGGAGGAGATCTGTCCCTGGTTGAGAGCTGCTTAGAGGGCACGCCCAGGTGGTTGGTGGATAGCCCAGCGGAGCTCCTAGCTGACAGCCAGCATCAGCTGACAGCCACGGGACTGAGCCGTCCATCCCGGACGTCCAGCCAGGGGAGCCTCGGGATCACTGCGTCCCCAGACAACACCCGACGGCGTCTGCATGAGAAGCTCCAGGCAGGAACTGCCCAACTTCCTGACCCAAGTAATCATGAATGAAACAAGGTAGTTGTTGTTTTATACCATTATATTTGAGGTAATCTGATAGGCAGCAGAAGATATCAAGATAACTTCATGGGCTTCCCTGGTGGCGCAGTGGTTGAGAGTCCGCCTGCTGATGCAGGGGACACGGGTTCGTGCCCTGGTCCAGGAAGATCCCACATGCCGCAGAGCAGCTGGGCCCGTGAGCCGTGGCCGCTGAGCCTGCGCGTCCGGAGCCTGTGCTCCGCAACGGAAGAGGCCACAGTGGTGAGAGGCCCGCGTACCGCAAAAAAAACAAAAAAAACCAACCAAACAAAAAACCCAACAGTGGTCAAAATAACTTCATTACTGATTTATTAGCATCTTCTTCTCACTGCTTAAGTATGATGTAAATCCCAGGTGTGACTGACCAGAATGTAACTTAGCAATGGAGCTTCTGAGCATCACAGTTTAATCCCTGGGACTTTCAGCCACGTCAGGGAGTGAACGGCACATGGCTTTGGGACCAGGTGAATCTGAGCTGGAACACTGGTTCTGCCTTGTCACGTCCTGGGCACGTCACACGATCACTCTGAACCTCAGTCTCTTCATCTGTAAAGAAGGGGTAGCTTCATAAGGGTTATTGTGAGGATTTATGAAAGTGTAATCGAGTGAGGCTGGACCACCTCATGCTTACCTGAGTACAGTCAGAAAGTAACACCGGTTGACACGCAAGGAGCGGTGAACAACACGGCGGATTTAATAGGGTAAATCTGTCCCCGAAAAGGGGCAAAATGGTCCAGACTTCCTCATCTCCACCCAGCTCTCCAACCTCCCTCTCATCATGGCGTGTGGTCCCTGCACAATTCTCCTCATTCCACCCACCACCCCCCGCCAAATTTCAGCCCCTCTGTCTCCTTTCTTATCTCCATATCAACTAAGGCTGTGGGACTGGAGAGATTTTAGGTTCCTCTCATTTGGAGAGCAACACCGTTCTGCATAATGATGTAAAGGGTGTCTTGGCGGTGGGCACACTGCCATCTCTATAGACACAGATAGTAAATATAATATCATCAAACATGTAGCAAGTGCTTATTAAGTGTCACACACAACAGAGGCTCAGCATCAGAAGGGAGTGTGGCACCTGAAGCCTGGAGACCTCTAGGTGTCATTATGTCCCAATGTGGGAGACCCCCCTCCCCCGCCGACCCTCCGCCAGGTGGTGAGGGAGCTGCTGGCTGGAGCTGACAAGGGGCCTGTTCTCCATGCTGGCCCCACTGAGCTCTCTCTGCCACACTGCTGATGCCCTCTGGAGCAAGTGAGCAGCACGAGGCAAAGATTCATGGCCCTTTGACAAAAGCAAGACCCAAGGAGTCTTGCACTTCAAGCTCTGCCTGCCCCAAGACTAAGCTCAAAGCCACAGCAAGCCCGTCTGCCAGGAGCCCAGGCTACACAGCTGAGGATGCAGACCTGGGTCCAAACCTCCTGGAGTGAAGGTCGGTGTGTAATCAAACTCCTCTCACCCTTGGTTTGGCGGGAGGTTCCTGAAAGATAGTTTCCATAGGGGAAACCCAGGGGCATCATGACCACCAACCAAAGGCCACTGCTCTTGCAGAAAAAGAAGCTCAGCTGGGGAGACTGTGGCCAACACTTTATTGAGGGTCCAGCAAAATGCTCTCTACAGGATCTGCAGTGTTTCCCCAAAGGCGTGGCCGCAGACACCAAGTCAAGCGGGAACACACCTAACAACGGAGGGCTAACCAGGCAGTTATAATCATATCTATACCTTCGATATTATGTTCTTTGCAGAATTTTTCTATGCAGATTAGAATTTTTCATGCATTACAAATGTGACCATGCTGCACACACCACAGTAAAGCCTGATGTTATTTTACTTAAAAGTCGTATTTCCTACGCTATTTTTCGTAGCTACAGAATATATATCCTCCGACTCGGATGCACCCGAACTGATGTAACCGCTTCCCTACTACGGAACAGCTAGGTTGTTTCCAAAATTTCCCCTGTTGTAAACAATGATGAATAAACATCCTTAGGGCTAAGTATCTGTGGACATCTGCAGGTATTTTCTCCGAATAAATTCCTACAAGTGGAATTTCTGGGTTTAAGGATATGAAATGTTTTAGCGTTCTGAGAAGTACTGTCAAGACTTGTTTGAAAGATTTCAAAGGCATTTTACCCCTGCTACCTAAGGTACCACGTAGGTACGCCTGTACAGACACAGAGAACTCCAAACTGTTCCAGGTCGAAAGAGTCCCTCCCCATCTCTGCTGAGAATAACGGAAGCTTTGGAACCTGGGCTCTGCTCAGCCCTGAGGGCTACGCTTGCTGCATCAACAGGGTTTTCAGGACAAAGGCTTCTATGCTATGAATGATGTCCAGGAAATGCAGGACCTCCTAAGTGGAGCAAAACATCTTCCATCAGTGCTTTGAGGCTTTTTGAGGTGACCCATCGTCATCACCTGTGAAAGACTCTAGACACATGCATGCCCAGATCCAGATCAGCTGAAAAACCCATTAGAAAGAGTGCAAGTGTTGAGATAAATGGCTGAACACAAAAATAACCGACAAAAAATCAGCAGCTATAATACAGTGGCCAGTTGGAAAATATAATGCTCAGGGGGAAAAAAAAATCTATGTAGCAACAAAACAGCAAACTCTCGGGGAATAAACTTAACAAATTATGTGCTAGTGCTATATAAAGAAAACCTTAAAACTATTGATGTACATAAAACAAGAGTGATAAATAAAATAATACATTCTGTTTTTTGGACAGGAAGACAACGCCATGAAAGTGTCAGCTCTCCCTAAATTAATTGATGAATTCAGTGCAATGAGTTCTCTCTAGAAGATGATTCTGGGGTCAGTTTACAGGAAGCAACATTTGAGGATAGCAAGGAAAATTCCTCTAAAAATAAAGATGGATAAGTGGGAACTACCAAATATTTATGCATGTTACAGAGTGACAATGATTAAAACAGTCTGATGCACATGAAAAAAATAAGCGAGTCAATGGAACTGAAAAGGGAGTGTGGACTCCGTTTCTGGCTATGATGCACAAGTTTGTGGGATTCCAACCCTCCTACTGAAAAGAATTAGAACAGCTGAAGAAAATGTAAAATATTGGTTTGAAGACACTGCAGAGAAGTCAAGGAAACCAAGATTTCAGGGGTCGAGGCCTAAAGACCAAGGAAGTGCATGGATATAAGCCTGACGTCTTGTACAACTTTTGCGTCTAGATCCCAAAACTAAGCAGAGCCGCCGCAAGACTGGGAGTAATTAGGTGATGGAGAGCCGGACTCACGACTGCCAAAGAGCTCACCGCGCTGATGGTGGAGCCGTTCAGTGAGCAGAAGATCGGGAGAGATTTGTGAAGAGGGATGTGAGAAGGGGCTACCGATATGCCCCTAGTTGTCAAACACACCTTGTCCCACAGAGGGCGGGGCAGTTTAGTGAGAGAGGGTCCAGGGCACGCTGGGAGCCCAGTGGCCTGGAGTGTGACTCCGGCCCGGAAAGTCCCAAAGAAGAGAGATGTTGGCTTCTTGCTCTGGTGATGGAGAGTTGGCTGCTCTTTGCCAACCTGAACTGCCCAAGTTTGCGGGGCTGGGATGTAGGAGCAATGCCAGCGACCGGGGGCAGCCTGGAGGGCGCTGGCCTGGAGGGACTCAGGTCCTTCAGGATGGCTGCCACGCTGGGGTCGGGGGTGAAGGAGGCTCGGCGGGGAGAAGCTGGGGGAGAACCGTCGGATCCCCACGAGTGTGAGGAAGGAACCACGAAAGAGCGCAAAACCCGCCCGAAGGGAGCTACGAGTTAGAAGGCGTTAGGGGCGGAGGGGTCTATGAAGAGCCCAAGGAAAGGGCCATGGGAGCCAGACCCAGCCTTGAAGACCCCCGAGCCCAGAGAGCCCGGGCCATCTCACGACCTCCCCGGCCAAGTCGGGGCGCGTCTATCTCTCCCAGCTCCCTCTCTCCAAAGCTGCAGCTTGCGGCGCGAGGACGGCGGCGGGGACCAGCCGCACCCTTTGGAGGCGCCGGGCTTCCCGCCACAGCAGAGCTGAGCTGGGGGTGCGCAGTTGCTACCATTATGCATCACGTCGGAAGGTCGGGCTGTCGTTTGGGACTGGACGGTCCAGTCACTGCCGGGGAGCTTGGTGTCACTGAGAGACCCGAAGAGCCACAGAGGCTGCCCAAGTGCTCGTCTCGAGCCAAGGGAAGGACCAGCCCCGCCGACTCAACAAAGAGGGGACGGACGGCAGCCGCATGAGCACATCCCACAAGCATGTGCGTTCAGAGGGCTTGAGGTTAAGAACCAGGAACTCCCATTTTCGGGCAATGCTTTGAGGAGGAAAGAATAAGGGATAAATGCCCCACTCCTCTCGCTCCTTGAGAGCCTGGTTCTCCATCTTGAGCCAGCACCTGCCGTGGCAGAGATGAGAACAAGATAAGGCGCTCCACGTGCGGCCACTTTGCAGGCTGAGGTCTGGCCTCCTTCCAAGCAGCGGGAAGAGAAGAGGACCTGGCTGGGTGGTCCGGAGGGAATGTCGAGGCTACGCTGGCGAAGGGACCAGCAGAGGTGGGGGCTTGGGGGCCGCTGTCCTCCTTGAAGGCCCGGCTCTGGGTCAAGGCGTCTCCGCCCCCAGTGGCTCTTCCCCTTTGCCCATCCGCTGAATCCCACCCCCAACCCCGGGGCCTGGGGCGGAACCAGGGCTCCATTTCCCCTCTTTGTTTTTCCTAGCCATCCCCTCTTCCGTGGCTCAATGAATCAAATGATTTGAGGTTCAACTCCCGGCTGGACAGACATCCACTTTGGCGAGCTGAGGATTTCATTAGATGATTCACCACAGAACTCCCCGAGTTCCCGCATCCGTAGAATGGGATTGCAGCAATGCTTCCTCGTGGGCTGGCTCTGGGCACTAGGGAGCTGACACAGGTAAGGACTGGAGGTGCTGGATAAGGGAGCTGGGCCCGGCTTAGGGATAACTGGGACCATCATTTTTATCTCACGGGCCTGCCTGACGAATGCGTGCCGGGCACAAACAGGCACGTGAAACTCAGAGACCGTAAGCGTCAGAGCAGAGCGTCAGAGCGCGAGAGCGTCAGAGCGTGAGAGCGTCAGAGCGGGACAAACCACGACGGCCAGGACGGCTGCCGTCCCCTGAGCACCCACACCTCCTCTGACACCTTCCTCGCCAAGTCACGCTGTTATTCTCAGGCTGAAGACGCGGTGATCACCCAGCTCCTGAGCGACAGAGACGAGATTCACGCCTAGGTGTGTCCAAGCGCAGACTCTGCTTCTCCGCCTTCAGTGACGGAGACCAGCCTCTCGTCCATTTAATCTGTACATTTAAACAGTTCCGCAGCCTCCTCCAACCACATGGAGGTGGGCCCCCGAGCAGCCTTGTCTGACCCTGGGAGCCTCTGTCCTGACCTGTGACATCATCACTCGCAGCTCTGCCACCAGCCACGAACCACAGGCACGCCCGCCCCTCGGCCCCAAGTCACACAGTGGCCGTGTGGCACGTCAGACGCACCAGCCCACCAGCAGACGTCTGGCCAGCCCCAAGCCCCGACTTCCACCCCAACAGAAACAGATTTTTATCTCACAGCATCTGTGGAAACCAAAATTGCCTTTAGAAAAGGCAGGGAGACTTGCATACTTCCTCCTTCCGTCAGATCCCGCGGAAACAGAGTGGCAACGGGGGTCGCAGACGACATAATTCAGTGGCACGAAGTCTTCACTGTTGGCAACCAGAAGCCCGGCCACCTGCTCACGCAGCTACCGGTGCATTAAGAGCCAGCAAGAAACGAAAAACAATTTTGTACCCTGTGTCTTAATACGTGTAGACAGGAAAAATGTTCAGACTTGATCTAATTCTGGTGACACTGGCCATCCATCAGATTCAGACCGAAAAAGCCTGCAGGGAGAGCTGACCCAGGGTTTTCTGCCCCCTCAGCACCACCGAACGGACACTCTGCCTCCCCAGTTGCCGCAGGCTGATGTTACTGGGCCAGGACTCTGTACCACACACTGTTCATAGCAGCTACGCGTAACCCACGACCACCCTTGCGCTAGGCACTGTTATTAAAACGGCGATGTTTAACACGAGTACTTTCTGCATAGGGCTATGAGGACTCAATGAGCCGACACACGCAACCAGGTTAAAATGGGGGTTCCAGCCTGGCGCTCTGCAAGTGCACACGGTTCATCCTAACCGGGGTCGCTATCCCCTCTTTACAGGTGAGGGGGGTGGTGGCTGAGCCATTTGCCCAAGTTCCCCCAGCTAGAGACGGAGGGAGCCGGGATTTGAACCCACAGTCTGGCCCTGTTCTCTGCCAGCCCAAACTACCCCTCCCTCATCTCTCAGCCTGGTGCTCGTGAGCTGCACAGGGACGTTTCCAGAGTGCTGAGCTCAGCACCTTGGAAACTCTCTCTGCCCAGAAGTGCAGATTCCTCGCTGTCAACGTGACTAGGCTCCTGCCTAAGATAAGAGGGCTGATGATTTCAGGTCCTTTTCTCCACGGCCTTTGTATCACTCGGGTGGGTGGACAAACCAGACGTTTTCTGTATAAAGCAGTGATGATGGAGGACGGGAAGGCGGCAGCTGAGTGTCCCTGCTGGACACTCCAAGTTATCCTTGGTTACACCCAGCCCCCTCTATGCTTAGAACCAGTGTCTAGAGAGACACTGCTTTTTCTGCTGATGCTTCCTTCTGGGAGAAGGGAGAAAGGAGGGGGTGGGCGGAGAGTGTGGGGGGGAAGCAGTCTGGCTTTGGAGAAGCTACCCGGCCGCACTTGGCGGCCAGCTCGGAGCCCCGCGGCAGGCACGTCTCTCCGGAGAGCAGCACCGCAGCAGGAGGACCCTTGCGGGACGGTCGACGTGGCCCGACTGGGCGACACAGCACCGGGTGCGCCTCTGTAAACACCCCCTGCCGGTACGGCTTCCCAGTCTCCAGCACAGTTCACGGAACCTCAGGAAGCAGTGAGGATGCTAGTGGTCCAAGCCTCCCGCCCTCGCTCTCCCCGCATCCCTGTCCCTGCCCACGCAGCCCAGCCTGGCCGCCTTGAGTCCCGGGCACGGGGTCACGCAAAGAGCTGGACAGGCTGCTGCAGGTCCAGGAGGGGCCCCCACGAGCCCAGCGTCCCAGGCCCCCCAGTGTTAGCACGGAAGGAAAGAGCAGCCACTTGGGGGCGAGAGCCTTGGACCAGATGCGCAAGGAGAGAACAGCGCAGAAGAGGCTGACGTGTTTCTCTGAGGAGCTTGTTCTCAGCACGAGGCTTTCTGTTTCCCTCTCCACCCCCGGGACTTAAGGCGAAACACTGTCTAGGACACCCCACGGCCCCAGTGGCCTGCCCCTGAGCACCCCTCCCCGTGAGTGGCAGGCCCAAGCACACACAGGAGGCTAGGGCCAAGGCGCACGGCTTTCTCAGTCCCGGAAGGTGGCCTGGTGGCCCCTGGAGGATCGGCGCGGAGCCCACAAGTCCGGGCTCCAGAGACACCTCGTGACTCTCCAGAGAGGAAGTCGAGGGGCTGACTGTGCTTCTGAAGAGGCTTCAGTATTTCCTGACTGGATGACGGAACCAAAGGCCTGGGGAGGGAGCTCAGGGCGCCCAGGAGAGGGCTGGTGACGAGGTGGGAGAGTCGAGCCCTGCTGCTCTGCACGCTTCCCAGCCGGCAGCCCCACCTCACGGGCCCCAGGGCCGCGGGGCCCGGAAGAGCCTGGAAAGCGGGCACAGAGCAGGCCAAGCGTGCCCCGCGGCCTGAGGCCGCATTTCATCACCTCACTGAGGCCACCTGGACACCCAGCGGGGCCCTGGGCCGGGAGGTCCGGCTTCTGGCCCCCGACGACTGGCTCAGCCTCTGAGAGTCCCACCAACGTCGCAGGAAGGGGCGTTTCTTCCCCGAGTGGCCGTGAGGGCTCCGGACCATAGAGCAGGTCACGGGCTCTTAGCAAATGCTCGTCTGCGTTCCTTGACCCAGAAAGGCGGCACGACTGACCACCGAGGCAGCTGACGCCGGGGCACCAGGGTGGGGAGCCTGTGTGCATCGCCCTTTAAAAGCAGCCTCATAACTGCACAAGGCAGAGACAGAAACTGGGGTGCGACTTGGCAGGGTCGGAAGCACAGAAACCTCCAGAACGGCTGAGAGAGGAAAGTGCTGACACGGGATGGGGATGGGGAAGGGGTCCCCAGGGCCTCTCCCAGGTCCCAGGGCACGTCAGGACCCGACGGGACACAGCCCCAGGCCTCCCTGCCAGCAGGCCTACCCGTGCTGCCCAGCAGTGTCACCCGGGGAGTTGTAAAGAAATCCCAGTGATGCTGGTTTGCTTCCAGGACCAATGACTGCCAACCCTCTGTTGGGGCAGAAGGAGTTGGCGGGGCTGGGGGGCGGATGCAATGAGGCATCAGTAGTTTTTAAAAATCCCGAGTGATTCTAATGTGTAACCAAGGTTGAGAGCCACTCGCTAACTCGGGGACCCTCCGAGCCTGGAGGTGCGCAGACCCCACGCTCACAGTTTGATTCATTCCCTCTGGACCAGGGCCGAGCCATCCAACGTGGCAGCCACTAGCCACATGTGTGTCTCCAGCACCTGAGACGTGCGTGGCAGGTCCAGGTCGAGATGTGCTGGCAGCAGATGCACACTGGATCCCTAGGACTGAGCATGAGGAGAGGACGGAAAATACCTCACCAACGGTTTGTAAAAACATTGGTTCCATGGTGAACTGGTATATCGTGCTGAAGAATACGTTAGTTCTTCCTATGTCTTTATACTTTTTTAATGTTTCCTTAGAGAATTTTAAATTACATTATGTGGCTCACATTATATTTCTATTGGATGTGCGTGTCTAGAGACTACCTAATTCAAAATGTTGTGTTTTTTGTTTGTTTGTTTTTTTGCGGTTCGCGGGCCTCTCACTGCTGTGGCCTCTCCCGTTTCGGAGCACAGGCTCCGGACGCGCAGGCTCAGTGGCCACGGCTCACGGGCCCAGCCGCTCCGCGGCATGTGGGATCTTCCCGGACCGGGGCACGAACCCGCGTCCCCTGCATTGGCAGGTGGACTCTCAAGCACTGCACCACCAGGGAAGCCCCAAAATGTATTTTCTATAGTTCTGTTTGTAACTTTGTTACCTCTGCTTTTTCATAATAATTTTCCTTAAATTGCACCTCATGGTTCCATTTATATAACATTCTTGAAATGACAAAAATAAAGAAATGGAAGAGCAACACGCAGGAACCTTGCGGTGGGGAATGTCCTGCATCTTGACTGCATCCCTGTCGATACCCTGGTTGTGCTCTAATTTTGCAACATGTTACTATTGGGGGAAACTGGGTAGAGGGTATGTGGGCGCTCTCTGTACGATTTCTTACAACTGCATGTGAATCTACCACTTATCTAAAAAATACAAGGTTAATTAGAAAAAAACAATCTCACCTCCGAAACAGTATCTTTCATACTCTGTGTGAGAGTACTAACTGGTTTATCCTTCTGGAAAGCAATCTGGCAACATGCACTGAGCATTAAGCATTTCATTTCTCTTGGTCCCAACAAGTCTACTTCTGGGAATTGCCGCTAAGGAAACAGACAAAAATACACAAAGATGTTGTCTGTAATAGCAAAATGGTAAAAGCCACCAAAATGCTTTTCTGAAAGGAAGGTGTTATTTATATGAACTATGGTCTATCCACTCAATCTACCATTACATAGTCATTGTTGCAAAATGTTAAATGAAAAAAAGTGAGACACAAAATATCAGTGGTTTGCTGATTTGTAAAATAAAAAAAAAAAAATCTGTTAACGTGGGATGATGAAAGCAAAAATATATGTAGTGGCTGTTTTGATCACAGGATTATGGGTGAATTTGTCTTTAAAAAAATTTATTAATTTTACTTATTTTTATTTTTGGCTGCGTTGGGTCTTTGTTGCTGCACGCGGGCTTTTCTCTAGTTGCGGCGAGCGGGGGCTACTCTTCGTTGCGGTGCGCGGGCTTTTCTCTAGTTGCGGCGAGCGGGGGCTACTCTTCGTTGCGGTGCGCGGGCTTCTCATTGTGGTCGCTTCTCTTGTTGCGGAGCACGGGCTCTAGGCCCGTGCGCTTCAGTAGCTGTGGCACGTAGGCTCAGTAGTTGTGGCATGTAGGCTCAGTAGTTGTGGCTCGCGGGCTCTAGAGCACAGGCTCAGTAGTTGTGGCGCACGGGCTTAGTTGCTCCGCGGCATGTGGGATCTTCCTGGACCGGGGCACGAACCCGTGTCCCCCACATCGGCAGGCGGATTCTTAACCCCTGCGCCACCAGGAAGGCCCTAGTTTGTCCTTCTTTCTGCTTTATTGTCCTTATTCCCGGATTTTGCTGAATAAATGGCACCACATTTTCCCTTAAATGACATAATGACCTTTGCCCTTTTTTGACCTTTGCCCTTTTTAAATTAGCTGTCTTCCTGCCACTAAGGGACGATGCCCCACCAGGGAAGGAGGCGGGTGGCTGACCTGCCTCCTGCTGGCTGACCGTGCGCTGCATCCTGCGGCACTGAGAAGTGGAAACACGGCTGGGACAGACCAATTATGGGCAGATTTAGGGCCCCATTCCTGCCTCAAAGCCTCTCAGAGAATCATGGCCTGTTAAGAGGATAGAAAGAAGAGTCTTAAACTTCAGAGCTTCTGTGAACTCCGGCAAGATACTTAAGCTTTCTCAGCCTCATTCAGTAAAGATATAAAATGGTGACAATATAACGCTTGTAAGTGGGGTGACTGAGAAACGAAACGGTGCAGGAGCACAGTGACCTAGGCGATGGGTTTTATTTGACTACATAATGCCGAATTCTTTTCCAAAGCAGGTGTACCAAGTTACACTCCCACCTGCAGTGTGTAAGGGCTCTCATAGCTTCGTATTCTCAGCAACATTTGGCATTGTCAGATTTCTTAATTTTTGTCAGTCCCAGTGGGAATAAAATGGAATCTCATTGTCAAATTAACTTACATTTCCATGATGACTAATGATATGCAGTATCTGTTCATGTCTAGCCACAGTCCTGTTCCCATTTCTATGAAATGTCCGCTCGTGTCTTTTTCCCATTTATTTTTCTATTGAGTTCTTCATCTTTTTCCTTATTAATTTACAGGAGCTCTTGAAAGAGTCTGCATACTGATCCTTTGTCATATTTATATGCTAAGACATTTTCTCACAGTCTGAAGCTTTTCTTTTCATTATCTTTATGGTATCTTCTGAGAGGTCCTTAAATATATTCAAACGTACTATTATTCATTTTGGTATGATGATCTTGTATTTAGCAGCTGTGCTGAACAAAAATTCTCCTGGATTTTCTATAAAATGAATGATCATATAGTTTGTGAATATTAACAGTTTTGTAGTTTTTCATTCCAATTCTTATAGTTCCCACTTCTTTTTCTTATCTGGGTGTACCGTCAAGTAACTCTAGGACATAGAAGGGATGGTAGAGACCTACTCAACTGACTTGAAAGAGAATGATTCTAACATTCTACCATCAAGTCAGATATTGTTGACAGTATAGCTTAAGATAAAGAAGTCCTCTTCTGTTGCTAGTTTTCTGCAAGGTTTTTTTTTTTTTTTACAATCATACTGACTTTTATTACCTTTTCTACATTTTTGACATGTTTATTTTCCTCCTTTAACCTGTTAATGGGATAAATTACATGAATAGATTTCCTAATGTTAAACTATTCTTGCATTATTAGCGTAAATCTTGCTTTTGTTGTGACATATATGTATGTATATATATATACATGTGTGTATAACACATTTATATATAATATAGTTTAACATTATATTTATAACATTTGTATGTATATTCAATAAATGAAATTGACCTATAATTTTCCCCCAAAGTCCTGTTTAGTTTTGTCATCAAGATTATATTAGAAATACAATGAGAAACCATTATACAGATGCTAGAATGGCTAAAATCAGAAAGAGAGACAATACTAAGTGTTGACAAAGACCTGGAGCAACTGGAGCTCTCATGCATTGCTGGCAGGAATGCAAAATGGTGTCATTACTTTAGAAGTTCTTATAAAGTTAAACATGTCTTTGCCACACAACCCAGCAATTCCACTCCTAGGTGGGACTACCAGAGAAATGAAAACTATGGTCATGTAAAGGCTTTCATTTGAATATTCATAGAAGACTTATTCATAACAGCCCCAAACTAGAACCAACCCACTGTCCATAACTGGGGAATGGATGAACAAACCATGGTATGTCCATACCATAGCAATAAAAAGGAATAAATTACTGATACACATGACACGGATGAATCTCAAAATGCATTATAAGCAAAAGAGTTCAGACACAAAAAACTACGTATTGTATGATTCCCTTTACATGAAATTGTAGAAAAGGTAAAACTATAGGGACAGAAAGCAGATCGGTGAGGGCAGCTCCTTGGTCATTTTAAACACACTGGACGAGCTTTACAGACTTTTTCACATGGTTCTACGATCAAGTTCGAGTTCTACAGTTGAGATGCTGATGTCCCCATTTGCTGTCTGTGCTAACTCGCCTCAAGGTAATCCACGTCCTTGAGTGGTTTGTGGTTTCTATTGTGAGCTCATCTTCGGCAGGGCTTTTTTCCCTGTGGGAATCCTATGCACTCTGGGTCCTGGACAAGCCCTGGAAAGCAGTTTTGAATTTGATTCCGCTGGGTGAGTTAGGGGTTCTATCAGTCCAGGACCTATTTTTACATTAAATTTTAGTTCAGGACTTCTCCCCTTTGGGGGTGTTGTAAATTTAGACTTTGTACCTATGGGTAGCTCAGTCTTTGCCCTTAGGTTTCTTGAAGGAAACATTTTCCCCCCCTACGCAGAGCATCTGAACAGAGTTAATGTCCTGGCAGCTTTCTTGCGCTGGAGGTTAGCAGCCTGTCCACAGAGAGGTCCCAGGGACAACCTCTGGCCTTGTCAGGGCCCAATGTCACATCTCCCTGTCCCTGGGTGGGCGTAAAGATTCTAGACTTCAGTTACTATGACCATATCTGGGTCCAATATCCCCAGTCCTCCTCGGTGTCAGTTTACGTGCTCAAGACTCTGAGTGTGAGTTCCTTGAAGACATCTGTCTTTCTTATGAGTCAACTATGTATTTAAAACTCTTCCTAAGTGCTGGTCATCGGATGGGTATGTGTTAGCTGAGCTCTGTTGCCAAAACTGGAAGTCTCTAATGCGGTGCCTGCTTTTCATCCCTCCTGCTCCCCTGGGGCTGGGGGCGGGGGCGGCCACCAAAGAGTTCTCACACGCCCACCCAGCATTATGGAGCCAGGGAGAGGAGGGAAGGCTGTTTCTTTCTACTTTTCTGAATTTCCCAATGTGCTGTAACAAGCACAAATTATTTTTCCAACTGGAATGTGTGTGTGTGTGTGTGTGTGTGTAAACTTTCATTTAAAAGTTAGCAAAGGATGACCTATATATAAAGGAAAATACATTTTAAACCAGAGCAACTTCCTGGCAGAGGGGGGCTGGCAGTGACTTCCCCACCCCCATCCCCAAAGATGGCCTTCCCTGCTCCTTCCTGGGGCATAATCCAGTCTGCCTCAGGCTTTTGCACTGTTCTATTTTTGTTTTCATTATTTAACTGTGTCCCAAATACACTGCCTAAGTGGAGTGCTTGGTTCCATAGCTTAATGGTCAGCTGACCTCCGCCTGCAAACGCCCCAGTCATACTGAGCGCGGCAGGCCATCAACGGGGCCCTGGGCCATCTTCCCGAGGTCAAGTTTAGTCCAAGGCTGAAGACCGTGGAGAGGGCTGGGGCTGCCCAGGGGAGACCCAGGAGGGGGTGAAGCGGGTGGCACACGCCAGGAAGGGGACAGTGCTGGGGACGGAGCGTGCAGACGTGCGGGCAGCGTCCGCCTGCAGCTTGCCTTCAGGAGCTGAGGGGCTTGTAGGGCTGGAGGCCGGCTGTCCATCACCTTGTTCTCGCAGCCCTCCTGGCTTGCTCAGGATTCGCAGCTCAGCTCCTGGCGCGACTGGCTAGGAGCCGCACCGAGAACCACCTTTTGGAGGACTAAGGGGTTTGAATTCTTCCTCATCTCCTTTCTTAATTATTTAATTGCTAGACCTTTCTGGTGATCTCAACGGTATCTTCTAACCATCCAACCCCACAAAGGTTACACACTCGGGAGCCTGGAACACAACGGGGTGTGACGTTGATCCCCCCAGCATTAAAGATGTTTTACTAAATGCTTTCATACGAGGTTGGGACCTCATTAGCTCCCTCCATCAAGCAGAGGAAGACGCTATTACGGATGGTGTGATCCATTCTGCAAGTGAGAAAACAGGCTGTGAGAGGTGTCCTGCCCAGGGAGGCTGGGTCAGGACATGAACTTGTGTCTTCTGGGGTACAGGCCTCTGTCTGTGTTCACCCTGTTCTCCCCACAAAGAGGCAAGATGCTCTTCCCAGGCAGACCCAGGACAGAGCCCCAGACTCCTCAGTGCGAGCCCCAGGATGCAGGGTCAGGGGGCACGCTGAGCTGAGCCAGGCGGGGTCAGCCCCTCCCTGGGGTGGGCGTGGCCCAGTCGGGAGGCAGGGGGCCTGAGGCTGCTCTCCCCCTGCCCCCCGCCCTGGACTGGCTTCAGCCCCCTCCGCGGCCCTGCCCGCGTCCAGTGCGCTGTCCTGGGGCCCTCAGACGATGAGTGGTCCTCATCCTTCCCACAACAACACATTCATCAGGAGGGAGACAGACGTTCCAATCTGGAGGGGAGGGGAAGGAAGAGGAGGAAATCAACAACCAAGAGTGATGTCTCCATGTTGTGCCTCCCCTGCATTTCCCTCGGCAAAGGCAGGACGCGAAGAAAATGGCGGCAGCTTGATAGTAATTGATCCTGACGCAGGGTGAACCCGGGGTGCTCCCTTGATGGCCAGCCATCGCCGGCTGGCACTTGGGTTGAAATGGGCTCTCCGTCAACACGCACGGGCCACCCGCATATCTGAGTTGGACATCCTGGCCTTCCCTCTGCTCACAGCACTGGGGCTGCTCTGCAGGGTCTGACGCAAGTCACCAGCTGGCTGGGCTCATCAGGGAAAGGGCCGAAAAACCCAAAGCGGGATCTCCCAAACCCATCTTTCCTGCAGACATAAAAATGCCTGCCTCGGGCTCAAACGCCTTCAGAGCTGAGCTGAAATCCAAGTGGTACAAATAGCATCGTCAGCCAGTAACACTTTAGTCTGAATCGGCACAGCCTTGTCCTCAATGGGGCCAGTCACAGGGTCTGAGGAGTGCAGGAGGTGATCCACGCAGAGGGCCCAGCCCACACCTGGCCCTGTCGTGAGCTGCTCTTAAAGCCAAGCTCTGGCCTTGGCCCTCTGGCCCCCAACCTGTCTGGCATCAACTGTTTTGCCAACTGTGTGCTCTCACCTGGACCTTTCAGTTGACCCCACAGGCCTTCCACCTTCTCATCTGGGGATCTGAGAGAATACTTCTTGGTTACAGGTGCTACGATGATGAAACACAGTAGTGTAGGTAGGGCTGGGACAGCTCCTAGCACATGGCAGCTGCCCCCCTGAAGCTTCTGGAAGTTTCCCGTTGGGGGGAGGCCATCGGAGTGCTTGGAGGTCCGGAGCAATGGGCCGTAGGAAGGTTTCAGGGAGGCAGCTGAAGGTGCAGAAGGTAGAGTGGGTCCCACATGCCTACGACGTGGCTCTCAGAGCTGGGGCTCAGAGGGAGTGCCAGGCCCAGCCTCTACCCTCACCGAACCGAGTCCAGCACTACTAAGCCCACAGCCTGGGGCCCTTTTCTTTGCAACCCCGGGGGCAATCACTGCCCCCAGAGCAAAGGAAGCAGGAGAGGTGGGGACTCAGAGGGGTGGCCCCTTTCTGCCGGGGGGGGGGGGGGGGGGGGAGGGGAGGGGAGGGGAGGGGAGGGGGAGGGGAGGGGAGGGAGGAGGAGGGAGCGGGAGCGTTTAGCTTCCCTCGACCTCCCTCCGGAGATCTGGGCTTTGACCTCACCAGGTGGCAGCGCTGCAGCTCAGTGAACGGATGCACGAATCCAGAAGAAGAGCCTGTGGCTGGGGAGATGGGAGGCTGCTGTCCGCGCCCTGGCTTCCTGGGGGCACGAGTGCTCGGATGGGGAGGGGGCACGAGGGGACAGAGGATGACACACGCCTCCCTACAGCACCCCTCCCCAGAGAAACCGAGGCCCAGCGAGGTTCCGGGACTAGTCCAAGGCCACATACAGCGAGTAAGTGACTGAGCTGGGATTTGAACCCACTTCTGTGTGGCTCCAAAGTCCCCGTTTTAGTGTCAGACAGAAGAGCGCGGACCACTCAAGTTCATGTCCCCGGGCTAACCCCACTCTGCCTAACGCTTCTGGGCTTTGAAACGTGAGGTACGGAAACAATGCTCACCTTAGAGGATGGCTGGGAATGCACGTGGCAAAACGCCCAGCGGGCAGCGAGTAGTCTCTGGGGCTCCTGTACGCTCAGAGACAAAGCTGACGGGCTTGCGGTGGCCTCGCGGCCCAGGGGAGACTCTCCGACCGCTCCCCGCCTCCCCACACCATCTCCTCCATGCGCTCTCTCTTCCTGCTGCTCGGAAGGCGCTTCCGCCCCTGCAGCCTCTGCCCCAGGGCCCCTCCCCAGCGGGCCCTGTCCGCGCGCCCCTGGAAGACGGCATGGCCTGCTCACCCGGCACACTCTCACCCCGCCCTCCTTGCCTCCCCTCCAGCGTTTGCACCACGCAGCCTGCTGGACGTGCTCCTCCTTTAGCACACATGGTGTTCGTCTCCCTCTTTAGAACGTCTGCTTCTAAGGGAACAGGATGGGATCCTGTCCATTTTGTTTGTAGCTGTAGCCCCGGCGGTTGTCAGCAGTGGCTGATGCTGGCTCCCAGGGGACAGTTTTGGATGCCACAAAGGGAGGAGGGCGCTCGTGGTCTTTAGTGGGTAGAGGCCGGGCATGCTTCTGAACACCCCACAGTGCACAGGAACCGTCATCCTCCCAAAAGAATACTCTGGCCCCAAACGCCAATAGTGCCACAGTTGTATCCCCCTTACTGACAACAGTGGCCAGCCCGCACACAGTAGGCGCTCAATGAGTAACTGATGAAGAGTGAAGAGCTACTATCACCCTTGTCGCCACCACTTGTTATTATTTAAGAACAGAAACTGTTGAGAATAATCTTTAAGAATGCCCATCAGGGGACTCCCCTGGTGGCGCAGTGGTTAAGAATCTGCCTGCCGGTGCAGGGGACACGGGTTCGAGCCCTGGTCCGGGAAGATCCCACATGCCGCAGAGCAACTAAGCCCGTGCGCCACAACTACTGAGCCCACGCGCCACAACTAGTGAAGCCTGTGCACCTAGAGCCCGTGCTCCGCAACAAGAGAAGCCACCGCAATGGGAAGCCCGCACACCACAACGAGGAGTAGCTCTCGCTCGCCGCAACTAGAGAAAGCCCACGCGCAGCAACGAAGACCCAACGCAGCCAAAAATAGATAAATAAAATACATTTATAAATAAATAAATTATTAAAAGGGCGTCCTGGGAGCCGGAACTTCTTGGCTGTGGCTTGAGCTCTGCCCTCAGCAGCACCCGGAACGGGCTGCAAACTGGTCCCTGCTGGGCCATCATCAGGCGGGACCCGTCCATGGCTCAGGCCCCCTGAGGGCCCGCGCGATGCTGGCCCGCCCCTCCTGCAGCGGGCCTGCTGGCGCCCCTCAAGCCCACGCCCGCCAACACCGGCCCCCACGCCGGGAGGCTCAGGGTTGCCCAGCGGGCCTGGGGCCGCCTCCACGAGCCTTTTAGGTGACCCCAGCCGAACCCTGCACCCCCAGGCCTTCTGAGTGAATTATGCTCGTTTGCTCTTTTCGAGATAAGGCCATAGGAGGCCGAGCCCTCCCGGACTTGAGCCATAGGAGGGTGTGTGAGGGGCCACAGGTGTTGGACCCTCCCCGGCCCAGCTCGGCCCAGCCTCTTGCCTACCTGACAAATTACCCCTGACACTTTCAAATGGCCAGCGCGGCTCTCCCAGGCTCTCCCAATGCAGAGAGCACCACCTAGAATACAGAATACACCACACACCACGTGGCCGTGCTCTCACGGGGAAGGGAGGGCAGTGTGAGAAGGAAGGCGCTGGCTCTGCTCCAGTCACAGGACTGGAGGCTTCTGTCGGCTCCCTCAGCAGGCCACCCAGCCCACAGTCCCGCTGAGAATGCCCACTGAGGTGCACAGCTCTCCCTGCCTGCCGCCCGCCCCCGCCCATCTCCCCAAGCCCGTCCTTCTCCTGAGGGGCCTCCTTGGGCTCACCGCTGGGCCTTTCTCTGCAGAACCCAGAGGCTGGCACACCACCTTCCTCTCCCACTCGCCCCACTTTCTCTTTCCTCCCCCCTCTCTCTCCCCTTGCAGGTCCTCAAAGCTTTTAAACAAGTCACCGATGCTAAGGTTTAGTAGCTGACTTATTAACTGGGTACAAGGCAATAGACAAAGGAATGAGTCTCTAATGGTGGAACGTTAGGCAGCAGACTGCTCGGTTTGGGGGAACAGGATGCTATTTGGTGAGCAGGGGTTTTCCTGGTGTCCCTGAGGTCACGTGTAGCTGGCCCCGATTCTGCCAGGGAGGAAGGCTGACCCCAAACCCAGGATGGACTGAAGGAGCAGGTGTGTGCCCAGTGACCACCCAGAATGAGCCAGGCCGCCATGCAGGGCAGGCCCAGGGCATCAAGGGCTAGAAGGTAGGGCTTGGTGGAGACTGGATTCCAACTCTCCCAGCTGCCTTCTGGGCACAATCTGTGAGCTACCTGATCAAAGACTCCCACCCCTGCCCCAGCTCTAGGATGGCATGAGGCGTCTTGGCGGCACAGGGCCCTTTCAATGCAACGTCCAAGAATCAGGCCGTGGCTGCAGGAAGCAGAGACGACTGGCCCTGGTCATCTGCTACGAGCCCAACACTGACACCTGTGTCCTTGCATTGCACATGCCCCTGGCCCTGTTGTGCAGAGGAGGAAGCTGAGCCCAAGACTCCGCCAAGGTCCGACGGTCAGAGAGCAGCTGCGCTGGAGCCCGTGTTTTCCACCGTGATCTAAGGCGGCCTCCTCAGGCCAAGTGTGAACAACTCAGGCAACCTCCCCCTGCATCCCCTCCCCCAACCCAAGTCACGGAACCCAACACACAGCCTGAGGATGGCCAAGGTCTCAAAGCCTGCTGCCAGCTGGGGCGTGGGTGCGTGCAGCCCACCAGGAGGCCAGGCACCTCACAGCCCGGACGCATGTGCACAGGGCAGCGCTGGCTGCACCCCGCCCCCGGGGGCATCCACCGAGCTCCACACGTGAGAGGGAGGCTGAGGCGTGTCGGGGGGTGTCTCAGGCACAGCTACAAGTTGCACCCTTCTAAGCACCCTGGGACCTGGCGCTGTGACGAGATGTCCCCAGCTACCTCAAGCTGCCGAGTCAGCGGAGAAGCGAGGCAGAGCTAGTGCTTCTCAGGTGGGCGGGGGGCTCTGGAGGGAGCGCTGGCTGTCGGGTCAGCAGAGGTTGCTGCCGACCCCATGCCCATGGTGCTGGGACGTCCTGGAGCCAGGACATCAGATCCGAGCCGAAGTCCCCCAGTGCCCACCTCCAGGGCAGTCCAGGCTGTTAATTCATCAGACCCTGGGGATGTGGAGGTGAGGGAGGGGGCCTGAGTGGGCCGGGAGGCAGGTTCCATCTGTGGTCCCTGTGGAGCAGCTGCCAGCGCTGGCGACAGCTGGAGCGTGACTTCTGTCAAACTGAGACAGGCCCCCACTTGGGGACCCTCTCCCGGGTCCTGCTCTTGCCCAGTCACTGATAATTCAGTGCAAAGTGGGTGAATCCTTTCCTTAACGAAAGTCCTCAACCATGAAAAGGGCCACCCGTGTGTCTGGCAGGCCCCAGGGGGCAGACGAGAGCCCGTGGCCCCAGCCTGCTCACAGGCACCCCGGTCAGCACCGGAGGGGCTCAGAATGTGAGCCTCCCCGCCAAGCCAGGTCCCAGGGAATCATCTCTTCAGTCCTAGGAAGAGGCAGTCTGACTTCATTTAACAATTTTTAGCTTACTGCATCTTCATCAATTGCCCAATTAGGATGAGGGCAAAGCGACAGGTCAAGTAATTAAAGTGGGGGGGGGGGCTCTGGCGCGACTGGGGAACTATCCTGGTGTGTGCCTGGGGGCTGCCGTCGCACACTCTGCGTCTGCCGGCAGGTTCCCCAGCGCCTCCCCGCGTCTCCCCCCAACCCCCCGCCGCCCCCGTGGCCTCCGGCAGGGACACTTCCTCCCAACCCAGCCGGACCAAGCATCCCCACCAGTCCCACCACCCCCGCGGCCAGGCGGGGGCCGTCCCGGGGCAGGCGGACCCGCGGGGCTGTCTGACCGCTGGGGGAGGGAGGCCACCCAGCAGGCTGCGGTAAGCGGGGAATTCGACCCGCGTAGACGGACAGCCCAGCTCGACAGGTGGGGGTGGGCTTCCCCGCCCGCACGATCCGGCTAATGGCCGCCGGCGCTCTTCGAGTTTGACGTGGGAGTCCGCCCTCAGCTTCGGGGTGGGCAGCTCAGCAGCGTCCGCAGAGAGGGGGCGTCATCACCCCCCTCACATCCCCGAGACAGACAGACAGACGCGCACACGCACGCGCACACGCACTCCCCCACCCCGCCCCTTCCTCTCCGCGCCCGCCCGGGATGCGCGCACGCGGGGACTGTGGCCCCCGCCCCGCGGTAAGGGGGCAGCGGGCGCGGCGGCGGCTCGGGCTCGGGGGGAGCTTGTCCCTTGCGGGGCCCACGCGGGGACAGCCGGTCTCCCTCGGTCTTCCCGGCTCCTACCTCGCTGGAGCGGCAGCGGCCCCCGGCCCTGGTCGAGCGTCCCTCGCAGGCTCCGCGCGGGGCAGGAGGTACCGAGCGAAACTCCGGGGCGCCCGCCCCGTCCGCCCGCACGAACCGCCCGGCACCAGTGGCCGCGGCCGCCGTTGGAGCCGCGGCGGGGAGTGGGCGGGGCCGGGGCGGGGCCTCACCCCCCCCCCCCCCCCCCACTGCGAGCCGTCGGCGGGCTTGGGGACCCTGAGGACACTGGGTCTCCCCGGGAGGTGCGCACGTCTGGGGAAGCACCTTCGCGGCGTTTGCAGGTGGCTAGTCGCGGGCTGGGGTCTCGAGGAGAGGAGTTCGGGGGCCACGTAGAGCTTGGCCGAGCCCTCCCTGACTTGAGTCAGATTTACCTTCAGATTTCAGCTGCTGCTTCTGCTGTTTAACCAGCATCATCACCATCATCGTCAAAACAACACAACTCCACCACCAGCTAGTGTGTATTGATCACTCCCTGTGCACTAGGCACGGTTCAAAGCGCTTTGCTCCCATGGAATCCTCCCTCCCAACAACCCCATTGTACGGATGAGAAAACTGAGGCCCGGAGTCCTGAAGCGATGTGCCTGAGGACACGCGGTGCAGCTCAGTCTGCCTGGCTCCCGGACCTGTGCTTTCTTTCAGTGTGGCCTTAAGCACACCCCTCGGAAGTATAGAGTGGAAATACATGTGCAATAATGATCGCAACCAATATTTTGTATTTCTTCTTCTGTTTATATGTCTCCTTTATTCTCTGGGCTCCGGACCCCCAGTAGGTGCTCAATAAATATTTGTTAATCAGTGACTTGTTTGAAAGCTGCAGCTGGAGCCTGGTTGGATGGTTCAACCCAACAGTTAACTCTTTCTGGCCTGAATCCTTGCCCATCTTCGTTTCTGTGACAACGGCCTGACCAGCACCCTTGTCCAAGACGTTCGTGTGACTTGCTTACGGAACAGCAGCTTCTGCCCTCTGCTCTAACAGGTAAGGGTCACCCTGCAAGGAGGAGCCTCCAGGAGGTGCGCTTGGCCAGCCAGGCCATGGGAACCCTTCCGCTGGAAGGTCTGTAGTCTCTGCAGACCATGACGTGGTCAAATACATGGGATGTGCATGTGTTTGAGGGCAGAAGTAGGCTTCCGAAGAATGAGACACCATCAGTGAACGTATTTGCTGAAAACTGTAAGGCAGCAGTGCAACAGGAGCCTGTATGCTTCTAAGATCTCCTGACCTGGGCGTCACAGGACATTGTCACCTGTGAACGGGGTCGTGTGGAGTTGAAACCACTGAAGGTTTATGGGGAGGACACACCAGGTTTCTATGCACAGCACTTTAGGCCTGAAAACTTCCCAGCTTTCCCTCTCTTCTCTCGCCTTCCCCAGGAGTGATGGAGAGGCCTCTCACCCCGCTGAAGGCGTCACATCTCTCGACTGGGACCGAGTCCCACACCTCTCAGACTCCCAGACCCCACCACCCCCAAGCTCTTCCAAATGTGTACCTCCTGCTTGGCTCCTTTGCCACATGGAAAACTCCTATAGGTCCTGCAAAACGTGCTCAATTTGCTCCCTCTGACCCAATACACGTAATTTCTTCCTTCCCTCATCTGGGCCCGGGAGCCTCTTGACTAGCTCTTTCCCATTTAGCGATGGTGAGTTTGTCAGTCTCCCCAGCTATGCTTGTGAGCTCCTTGAAAGCAGGGGTCTTGCACACAGTAGGTGCACAGTTGATGCACTGTTGAATGACTGAATCTAAGTAGGATGCATTTCCCCAAGACTGAGGTTTGTCAAATCAAGGGGAAAACCACCCACCAGAGCAGCTGAACTGGATCAGTGATATGAAAAGATGAAAACTGGGCAGGGCAGCCAGGAGCTGTGCCTCTCTCAAGGGCTGCATTTAATGTTCCCAGCAAAGGCCAGAGATGCTGCCCTGGGATCTGTGTCCTACAGGGTCAGCTCTGCTGGACAGCAGCAATGTCTTCAGGCAACAGAAGAGTGTGTATTAGGGTTGGGGGTGAGCAGGCTGCCTGAAGGTGGGTATGAAGGAAGGGGTATCTGGGGCATGGGGTGTCCTCCTTCGTGGGCCGATTGAGGGTTGCTAGAATGCCCACTTGCTCCCCAGACTGGGCCCCTCTTTCATCTGATGATGCTGTTCTCCAGGGTGAAGGAAGAGACCCATTGCCCACCTAAGGCATCCTTCAGAAGGACCGTCGGTCTCCGGGGGTGTTCACAGCCTCTCCCCTAGTCATTCTGCCTGAGGCAAGTGGGGAGCCCTCACAGGTGGGTGGTTGAGAGGAAGGGGATTTGGATCAGGTGGATGGGAATTCAACCTGATTCTGCCCCTAACTAGCTGTGCGACTTGGACAAGTTACTTGACCTCTCTGAGTTTCGCTTTACCGCCCTCTAACCAGGGCTGATTTCACGGGTATGTGACCTGCGCACTCACCCAGAACCTGCTCTTAGGCTTGGTTGGTCTCATGATCTGCTTTGGCGGTCTTAAAATTTTTAATCATTTTGAACAAGGGACCGCATTTTCATTTTGCACCAGACCCCACAAGTTATGGAGCTGGTGATGACATCCCCCGACACACGCTTCATTGGGATAATGTTTGCACAAACGTCTAACAGCCGGCTCGCAGCAGAAGTTAGTTTCCCTTCCTCTGATCTGGGCTTGAAGAGGAAGAGGTCGCCAGGTGGACAGAGGGACAGGAAGGCAGTTTCAGGCAGAAAGGCCGGCCCAGGCAAAGGTAGGAGGACACCAGTTGCGTTCAGGGAAAGGCCGGCCGTCTGGGGCGGGCGGGGTGGAGGGCTGCGGGAGACACACCTCAGGACACGCGGTGGGGACAGAGTGAAAGGCCTTCTGGTTCCTTTCAGGAGCTCGGGCCTCAGGCCTGGGGGCCCGTGAGGGGCAGGGAGGGCCCTAAACACCAGCATGCTAGCGGAAGGCTGCTCCCGTTGTGTTGAGCTGATGAGACAGGCAGCGGAGGGCGTGGGCGGGAGCCCTGCTTGGAGCTGCCCGCGCGCTCGCTGTCGACTTGATGGGGAAATTCTGTAGGTGTTTGTTAAGCCCAGCAGTTGCGCTTGGGGACCTGGGGACTCTGGGCCTGATGAATAATGGAGCAGCCCTTCCTCTCTGGGCCTCTGTGTCGCTTTTCAACAATTCATGCATTCCCGTGGTTGAAGCGTTGCATAAAACCTCAGCTTTTTCTGAATCCGAGGCCAAGCTCGGCGAATCCGATGCCTGCATGCCTGAGGTCTTAATTAGAAACATACATACACGGGAGCGCACTCAGCCCACGTGCCCTGTGCTCCTATCAGGGAAAATGCCCCATTACCTCCCGAGGAGGCGTGAAGGTCGGGCCAGGCCCCCTGGAGGTGGAGGGGAGGCTAGCTGCCCCGGTGGGTGCAGGGTTGGGAAGGTCCACGGAAGGTGCGCCCCGCCCAGGGTAGGAGACTGTGACGCTCGGCACCCTTCGAAGTCAGGCCTGTCCAGGGGACCTACTCTGGCTGACGGACTATGAGGAGAAGTGACATGTGTCACTGCCAGGTGGAGGCTCTAGGGGCCACCGACCACTTTGCCATATTCCATTTTCCCTGCCTTTGGGACTGTGGAGAGGCAAGTCAGCATGGAGCTTCTGTCGCTCCGAACCTCCAGGTGACTGAGGAGCAGAGCGCCCCCTGCCGACCTCTAATGGACACACAGCCTGAGCAAGAAAAACTTTCTTGTGAAGCCGCTTGGGTGGAAGGGTAGCTCGCCGCGGCCGCGGAGCTTGGTCTCGCCCGATTCGGCTCCCCTGCCCGCCGGCCCTTTCTTGCACCTTCTAGCACCCACTGCTCATTCGTTCAGCAGCGCGTGGGCTGCACTCTCCGTGCAGTGAGCAGATGGGCTGGGGAAACCCTGAGCGCCAGGTCTCCGTGGCTGCCAGCGCTGATGTGGGAGGACGGCTAACAGAGAGAGGGGGGCACCTTCGAAGGTGTCGGGATGGAGATCAGAGTTTCCCAGCAGATCCAGATCAGGTTTGAAATGGGCACGACCTCAGGGCCTGCGGGGCCTCTGTGTATGTGTGTGTATGGGGGGGTGGGAGGCCCAGGGAAGAGAGAAGAGGGCCTCGAGGGGGTGGGTGTGTGTGTGGGCAGGACCGGGCAAGGCCGGGGAGAGGAGACCTGCGCTCAAGGGAGCGGTGCGTCTATGGCGCGTTGGCCGTTGATAGTGACAGTGGTGTCTGCTACCTGCCGCAGCCTGCCGGGTGCTGGCACACACTGGCCCTTTGGGTTCTCACAACGACCCTCTGAGTGAGGACACCAGTACCCTCCATTCCAGATGAGAAGGCTTAAAGAAGCAATTTGCCCTGGAAATGGCAAAATGATAGCGCTGGAGGGAGCCTGGCACATTCAGGCTCCATCCTCGCGGGCATCACCCACGCCGTGAGTGGGTACAGCACACTGCGTCCTCAGGCTGGCCGTCAGGGCCCGGGCACGCGGGATCTGGTCTCAGCAGGGAGCTCTTTGGGACCCACGTGTTCGGGATGACTGGGCCAACAGGGAAGCCTAGGGACACAGGGCCACTGGCCGCAAGAATATTCAGGGCCCAAGAGACACTGGGCTTCAAGAAGCAGGAGACCGAGTCTCTGCTCTGCCTCAAGGAGGGTGCCGGGTGGCTCAGCGATGCTCCCTGGCGAGCTGGTGGGCGGGGCCCTGCAGGGGGGCTGGGCTTGAGGATGAGCTAGGCCGCCAGGTGACCTTGCTGACTCCCCTGCTCTTTTCTCAGCCGTGGGTTCAGGCCTGTGAGTTTCCCTGTTTTCCTCCTAGACTTGACTTTGCTGGTGGGGGAGGGGTTGATGGGACCACGGGTCCACCCCCCCGTCCCTCATTCCTCCAGACCTCACTCGCCCCTCCTTTGCGGTCGCCCCTGTCGTTCAGTCTCTGCTGTTTTCACGGCCCGCCCCCTCCTCCCCCGCAGCCCGCTAAGTGGCTCGGCAGGTTTCCCAACGTGGCTGGCCAAGAACTGAGTCCTTTTCTCAGCAGGACGTGCTCTCTCCTCCTCTGGATGCCGCAGGGCGTGGAACCTGGGAGCGGTCCCGCCGCTGCGCATGTCCTTGCCGGGTGACCGAGCAGCCACTGTGTTCGCCCCACTGGCCGTTCTCCAAGCTGCCCTCCCCGTCCCCCAGGACCAACTGTTCAGCCTCTGCTCTCATAATTTGTCCCCTTGGCAACTGGATGATTGCTTATAAAACAGTTCCAAGGGCAGGGCAGCCCGTCAACCAAATGAAGACTCTTCTCCATTCCGACTGCTGACAAAGGTGCCGGTGCTCGAGAAACGGCACTGAAATGAGGGCCCTGGACGTGGCTGAATACGGCAGGGTGGGAAGACAGGAGCGGGGGAGGTTTGGCAGGAAAGGTCTGAAGGTGGCCTGGAAGATGGCCTCGTAGGGACAGCTCCCTGCGGGGCTCAGGAAGCAGGTGGCTGGAGGAGGGTCTTTGCAAAGGGTGATGATTGCAGCCGGGTCGTCTGAGACTTTCTTGTTCTCTGCTGATCCCGGGAAACTCTCTGCCGGGTGACTCGTGCTCCTGGGCCTCAGGGAGACGCCAATCCTATGTGAACATCAGTGTGGACACACGTGGGCTAAGGTGTTAGATAGGCCAGGTGGCATAGGCCCAGGTCCTTAGAGACTGTCCAAACGTCCCCTCCATAAGAAGAAGACCGACGACAGTGGTTGTAAGCCCAGCGAGCTGGTCAGCGCTCCAAGGGCAGGGGGGCGGCTCAGCTGACTGGGCAGCAGCAGGGTGGGTGAGGGAGCCCGTAACAAAGGGCCAGAACCCCGAGGCTGGAAGGGGTGGTGGGGAGAAAGGGGCCAGGAACGGAGAGCGTGTCCGTGGACTTCAGACAGAGGTCAGGACCAGGTTCCTGAGAAGGCAGAGAGCAGCATTTCGTATAGTGATTTCCCAGCTTTGAAGGTGATGGAACAAACTTTGAAAGGTAGGAGTGAGGGGGGTTTTCTAAGCAGGCAGCATCTGGGAAGGAAGCACAGAGGAGCCAGCCGGGGTGGGGGGGGTGTGCTGATGGCCACCCCCCCCCGACCCACTCCCCCTGCAGCCGTGAGTGACCGTGTCCTACAGCCCCGGGTCTGCTCCCATCCCGGCCTGATGGTCAGGCCCCTCCCTCAGGCAGTGATTAAAGCTCGAGAAAGGGACCACTTTTGGTGGGGTGATCTGACTGCAGATATCAAAAGCATTGAAATTGTTAGCAGCCTCTGACCTCGTGATCCCTCTTCTCTGACCCCAGTGATCAGTATTCATCACAGCCTTATTTATGATGGACGTGAATAGGAAACTCCCTCAACACCTACTGTTCAGGAATCCATCGGGGGGCGCATGCTACGTATCCAAAGAACAGAGTGTTATAGGGCCCTTAAAAGTCAAGTTTTTAATTTAAGGATACAGAAAATGCTCACAGTATCTAAATGTTATTTACTCTATATATACGTGTATTTATTAGATAGCTAAGTCAAAATCAGGACACAAGAATATTTATGTAATATGATCCACTTTGTGAAAAAATAAAATTACACGTGTGTACAAGTGAACAATAAAAAGGTCTACAAGGAAATATACCGAAGTGTGCACAGCTGTTAGCCCCTGGGGAAAGATGACGGGTGATAATTACATTCTCCATTCTTTTCTATATTGTTTAAAATTTTCTTACTATGAATATATGTATATGAATACTATACTCAGAAAAAATAACCATTATTATTTTAAATGAAGGTAAAATAGACGTAAGATGTACCATTTTAACCATTTTTAAATGTATCGTTCATTGGCATTCAGTACATTTACGTTGCTGGGCAACCATCACCTTCCAAAAAAATAACACTTTTAACTTGCAGTTTTCGGTACAGATTGCAGGAGAGGGCTGGAAGCTAGAATTTCCAAATTTCCACATGAACACATCTCTCGGCAATTTCCCGAAATTGACTCAAGCATAAACTCGGGTCTGCTCCACGGAAACATTGAAACTGACTGTATCATCAGGATTGTTCTGGTTGCCAGTGACAGAAAATCAGGAAAGGGAATTCATTGACTTATGTAGCCGGCATCTGGGCTTAGAGAGGACGGTGCGGACAGGTCCTCGGGGGAAAACCTGGGAACAGATCCCGGAAGAAGGCACGGGTGCTTTTCACCGAACCAGCAGGTGCGAACCACCGAACCACACAGAGGTTAGGGAAACATCCTCCCATCATGCACCAGCCGGCCCCTGCCGAGGCTGGTATCGCTGTGACACTGACGTTTCTCAATTGATAAGCTTTTTCATGGAGATGAAATTCACGTGACATAAAATAAACCATTTTTAAAGTGAAGGGTTCAGTGCACGTAGGGAGTACATTCACATTGTCGTAAAAGCGTCACCTCTATCTAGTTCCCAAACACTGTCACTACCCGACAAGGACACCCTGGACCCACTAAGCAGTTAGTTCTCACTCCCCGACCCCCAACCCCTGGCTGCCACCAACTGCTTTCTGTTTCTATAGAGTTACCTGTCTGGCTAGTTCATACAAATGGAATCTTCCCATATAGAGCCCTTTGTGTCCGGTTTCGTACACTTAGTGTAATGTTCTCAGGCCTCGTCCACACTGTAGCACGTGTCAATACTTCATTCCTTTTTGTGGGAACATTCTATTGTATCACAATTTGTTTATCCATTTACCCGCTGATGGATATGCGAGTTGTTCCACCTTTTGGCTACTGGGAATAGTGTGACTATGAACATGCGTGTACATGTATTTGTTTGGACACCTGTTTTCAATTCTGTCGGGTACACACCTAGGAGTTGAATTGCTATATCATAGAATAATTCTCTGTGTAACTTTGTGAGGAACTGACAGAATTTTCCACAGCGGCTAAACTGTTTTACATTCCCATCAGCAATGGACAAACGTTCCAATTTCTCCACATCCTTGCTAACACTTGTTACTTTCCTTTTAAAAAATTATTATTAATTATTATTGTACCATAGCCCTCCTAGTGGGTGAGAAGCGTGACACTGATTTCCAGGATAAGGGGTCTGAGGATGTGGGTAGCAAAGGTGAGAATCAGAGTCTGGAACGGGCAGAGCTGGTCCCAGAACCCCTAGCAATGATGCTTGTCCAGAGGCTCTGGCTGTCCTTTCAGAGTAAGCGAAGGTCTGTAGGATTCACCTGGGCTTGGCTCTAGGAAGTGGGACTCCTTCTGGGCATGACAAATTGGTCTCTCAAAAAAAAAAAAAAAAAAAATGGACCTGCTTCAGGTTATCTGGAAGCCTCTAGCTTCTGGAAACCGTGATGGAGAATGACATATCCCTCAGCCATCACATGTAAAGATCATAGATTCTACTCATGCATGGGGAGAGAAAACAAGCTCCTTCCGTCAGTCATTACCATCTACTGGCAAATGTCTAAAATTTCCCGGCAGATCTGCTGTCCACTTGTGGGAGAAACTAGGTCAGGCTGTGTTTCCTGCCCCTTTTCAGGACAGTGATAACGATGGATGGCCCGCTGGGGTGAAAGGTCAGGGCTGCTCGACCGACCGGCTCGGGGGGCCCCGGCCGCTCCAGCAAGCCACACCTCCGCTCCAGCAAGCCACACCTCCGACACCCGTAACTCCGTGATCCCCAGCGGAGCGCACTCACGTGCCCTGGAGCGAGATGGGTCTGAGATTCAGTTCCACGTGTCGGCCATGAACTGACTTGGGCAAATTGCTTGATCCCTCTAAGCTCTGGTTTCATCATTTGAAAACCGCACAGATTGCCCAGAACACCCACCTTGGGGGTTTGTGGGGAGAATAAAGGAGACAATGTATTCCAAGGGTTCAGCACGGGGTCTGGCTAAAAGGAGCAAGTTTTATTATTATTTATGACACATTCAGTTATAGATTCCTACGGTGGAGGGGGTCCTTCTAGACTGTTCATCTTCTAAAGCGCCAGGCGCGTCCCTGAGAGCACAGGAGAGGACGGCAGGGAACGAGAGGGCGCCGAGTTCTCTGGGCACCATGGGCGCACCTGGTACCGGGCAAGCGGGATGGGCCAGGAGCCCTCGCGGGCCCACTAGGTGGGCGCCGACGGCCGGTGCCCAGGCAGGCTCTGCAGTCATGGGGACAATGCCGGCGCCTGCGGGTCATAGCAGAGCTTCCTGGACGACACCGGGCGGAAAGGTGCCCATTTCCCCCTCCTCCCTGGGGTGTCCTCCATGTGTCCCCCCGTGCCCACCCCCGTTCGAGGCCCCTGCCTTTCGGCCCCGAGATGACAAGCCTTGTTAACTGTCTAGAAAGCTTTAACCCCTAAGCAAACCGACTGTGGTCCTTCTCCCAAACAGTGAGAGGATGGGGCCAGATCCATGGTTCTCAGCCGGGGTGGCTTTGACCCCGACCCCGCGGACATTTGTCCATGTCTGGAGACGTTTTCGGTGGTCACGACTGGGGAGGGGGGTGCTAGTGGGAGGAGGCCAGGGGTGCGGCTAAACGTCCTGTGGCACGCAGGACACTCACCACCGCAGAGAATAATGAACCGCAAACGTCATGGTGAGACACTCGTCAGGCGGAGAAATCCTGAAATGAGTGAAATATCGGATTCAAGGGCACCTCCCAAAGGGCGGGGCGGGCGGCAGCTCTCCGCAGAGGTGCGCAGGTTGCTGGGCGACCCTCCAGCCCGGTCTGCTCCGGGGGTCCCGGTTTCTGTCCCAGCAGAACGGACAGGCCTCTGTTTGACTTCATGCGTCACCTGGTTGGGACGATCGGTTATACTGTCTTCCCATCGTTAGGGGCAAGCAACAGCCACCTGAGTGGAGGCAAAAGCCCCCGGACGAGGGCATGAGGGGACGGTTCTGCCCCTTCTGAGTCACGGCCGAGCCTGGGGGGGGGGGGGGAGGCGGAGCTTCACCGAGGCCCCGAAATCACTCAGGGCCTGTGGGACCAAAAGATCCTCCTACCTCCTCAAATGATTACTCTGTGTGTTTTCAGCCTAATAAGATTTCCCAGCAGCTCCTCTCCGGCCTTTCATCTTTCCTCCAAAGTCAGTTTATTGTTTTTTGCGCTGCTTTGCTTTGCTATAAATCCTTCCGGCTGCAGCAGTGGGTTTTGCTACTGAGCCCTGGGTAAGGACTTCTGCGGCAAGTCCGGGCAGCAAGATGCTCTCTCAGACCTGAAAAACTCTCTTTGATGTTGAGCTCTTCTCTCCCGACAGCCCCTCCCGGCCCCCGCGGGCCTTGGAAGGTCGTCTGAGGCAGCTCGCAGAAGGGGCCCCAGCCAGGACTCAGTGTGTCCTGGGCTCTCGCCTAAACCGGCCAGTGGCAAGGAGGCTGGAGTTCCGAGATTGGCTTTCACCACGAACACCCATCCCCTGGGGCACTAGAGGACCCATGTTTACCCCAAGTCAGCCCCAGATGGTGTTCTGTTAGCCGAGAGGAGCCCGGCGTGGCGATCAGGTAGGCCACGGACATCCAGTTTCCCCAGGGAACTGCGCAGTAGCTGGACCAGGTAAAGCACCTGCCCGGCCCGGCCCCCCTCAGAGGGGGACTTCCTTTGCTCCTCTCTTTGACGACGGGGTGGGGAGCTTTGTGTCAGTTGGCTTCCCTCCTCGGCCATGGATGGCTGGGCCACAGGTGGGAGCCTGACCCCCAGCAGCAATCCACGGGCTTGCTGGTGACCAACAACACGGCCTGACCTGAAAGGGCCCCAGGCCAGTGTGGCTGGTTGGAATTTTGAGAAAACAGACAAGTAGAGGGGACGGAGCACATCCAGAAAGTTACATCCTGGCGCTTCTGTTTGTATGTCTCTCTCGAGATGACAAAATTACAGCGGTGGGCAAAGACCTGTGGTTGCATGGGCGGCGGCCGGGAAGAGGTGAGTATAACGTAGCAAAAGGGAGTTTCTTTCTGGAAGGAACAGCTCCTGATCTTGAACGTGGTGGTGGTTATGTGACTACACACGCGGTAGGGTTTCATGGTATCACACGCGCACGCACACACGCGCACGCGCACAGCATGTAAAACCTGGTGGGATCCGAATAAGGTCTGTCCTCAGTTAACAGTATTTCACTCGCTCGATGTCCTGATTTTGACGATACGCTGCGGTTATGTAAGACATCATCATGAGGGGTATGTGGGCCCTCTGTATTATTTTCGCAGTCTTTTGAGCCTTAAATGATTTCAAAATAAAAGGGTTTAGAAAGAAAAAGAGACGCTGAGATGCCGATGTGAGAGACAGAAAGAATTCACCTCCCGGAACTGCCAGAGACCCCAAGGTTTCCAGGCCCTGCTGGGCACAGCTGTGCTGACTGCAAACCTAGGCGCCTGAGCAGAGCGAGCTCCTGGCACATAGTCTCCACGTGCAGTTTTCATTATTTCCTTAGGAGACAAATCCCCACAGCAGAACTGCTGTGCGCAAGCGCGTTTTTAAGACTCTTGTCACCTGGTGCCAAACCGCCCTCCAGAAGAACTGTACCGATTTATATGCCGCCCGCGGCGTACGACAGGGCTGGCTTCCCCAAGTCTTGCCAAAATTGGGTCTTAATCTTTAAAGAAGGCTTAATCTTTGCCAATGTGATAGATAGAACTTGGTGTCTCATGGTTTGCTTGTTTTCCTCCAGGAATTCTAAATTCTCGAACCAGGTCGGACCACATAATCGGCTACTTACCTAGAGATTTGGGTTTGTTTATTTATTTATTTATCGGTCACCTTCATGAAGTCGCATTTCAAGGTTAAGCCCCGAACTTGATAAAGGTCACTAAAGAAAGGCCATGTGAAATTTGCTCCTGCATTTATTTTTTTAAAGCTCCCCCAATATCGTAGAGGACGTCATTTCTTCCATGGCGCACTCTCTCTTCCATGTGATAAAATCACACCCGAGAATTTCCTCTGGGATTCAGTGCTAGGAGAGGCTTTCATTCCTAGAGGAATATATGTGCTTCCTCTTTTCCAATGGTTCCCAATTTTTTTGGCTGCTAGGAAATACAAAGCCAAGTATGAGGGTCAAACAGCAATTTTGTTAACTCTTGTGGGAAATATATTTATGTTTTTATTGTCTTTGGTCCTGACCTTCTGTTTTTATTTATTGTTCACTTGGAGTGTTTTAAGCCACTTCAGATCCCGTGGACAGAGGCAAAAGCCTAAAGCTCTCTGGACCGTGAGCTCTGGTAATCACTGCCACCTGGGTACATAGCCCAGCCCCGGCGCCTCATATAGTGCTCACGGAAATATTTGTTGGACGAATTAAGGAAGGAACTTGACAACGAACCAACAACAGCATTGACGTTGATTGAATAGAAATGCAAGTTACTAGTTGATCCAAGAGCAAGAAAATGTTACCAGGGAAAGTAGAGCTTCAAGAAGCAAAACAGAAGGAAAAAAGTACTGAGAGTCTCAGAAATGTTCATTCATTCTATTTCTGGGAGCCCAACTGAGGAAATGATCCAAAATGTATTCAAAATTTTAGGAACAAAGATGTTCATCGCTGAGTTGTTCAAAATAATTAAAAAACTGGAAACAACCTAAAGTCTAGTAATAGGGGAATTAGTTAGAAAACTAAGGTAGTAGCCATTTAAAGTATTCAGTACAAAGAGTTCTAATGACTTGAAGAAAACAAATGCATGCAGTATTACATGACAAAGCAGGATACAGAACTGTATACCCATGTTTCCCACAAGGTAAGACGATGCACGCAGACGGAAGGAAATAAACTGCGCTGTGATCAGTGGTTATCTCTAGGTGGTGTGATGAGGGGTGAATTTTATTATTTTATCTTGACTTTTCTATATTTTCCAAATTTTCAATAACAAGCATGTATTTTACAATAAAAGGCTTGATTAAAAAGAGGGGATAAAAAAGACACAAAGCAATAGCAAGACTTACTGAAATGCATTTTGGGACAAGAGTCTCATTCCATCAACGTGCAACCGAAGTGGTTTCTTGCTTCTCTTCCTGACAGCGGTCACTGCCCTGGAAGGCTCACCTACCTATGATGTGGTGTTTTAAATATGTCCCCAAATCCAAAGTGGCCCTTAGTCCTCTCCCCTTGAGTATGGGCTAGACTGAGTGACTTGCTGCTAAGAAATAGCAAATGGTGGAAGTGATGATGTGTATCGTCCAGGATTGATGGTCAAAGGCATTGCTTCTTTCTTGCTGAGTCTTGGATCATCTGTTTTGGGGGAAGCCAGCTGCCCTGTTGTCAGATGTTTGAGCAGCGCTATGGAGACCCAAGGGGTGAGAAGCTGAGGCCTCGTGTCAATGGTCACGAGAGTGAGCCTTCTTGGAAGCCGACACTCCAGCCCCAGCAAAGCCTTCAGATAACGGCAGCCCTGAGTGACACTTGACCACAACCTCATGAGAGACCCTGAGCCAGTCCACCCAGCTAGGTCACTACCAAATTCCTGACCCACTGAAACTGTGAGATAATAAATGTTTGTTGTTTTAAGTTGCTAAGTTTTGGAGTAATTTGTTATGCAGCAGTAGATAACTAATACACATGGTAACTATTAGATCTACATGCAGGTACGTAGGGTGTATGAGTATGTATGAAACTTTGAAATGATTCAATTGTGTATTCGAATTTGTGGTTTCCTTTACTTCTTACTGCATTTTGACAATATGTATCAAAAGCCCTGAAAAGGCTCATAGCCACTGACCAAAGATTCCAACTTTTTGCGGACTTCCCTGGTGGTCCAGTGGGTAAGACTCCATGCTCCCAATGCAGGGGGCCTGGGTTCGATCCCTGGTCGGGGAACTAGATCCCACATGCTGTAACAAAGAGCCTGCATGCTGCAACGAAGGTCCCACATACCACAACTAAGACCCCAGGCAGCCAAAATAAAGAAATAAATATTAAAAGAAATTCCAACTTTTTGAAATTTATCCTAAGGATGTGGAATCTTCCCACAAGAATATAATTCCAAGAGCAGGGATTTTGTTGGTTTATTGCTGTATCCCCAAGATCCAGAAGAGTACCTGGTCCATAATAGGGGCTCAATAAATATTTTTTGAATGAAAGAAAGAATGAATGAAATACTGGTTAAGTGTGTAAAGATATAAAGATTAGAATATTCAACACAGTGTTGTTTATGATAGAAAAAGTTGAGAACCTCCTGAACGTTAGGACATGAGGCTGAAAGTAAGTGAGGGGTTAGGAGGCATTATAATGCATACGTACAAAATGGAATACTATACAGCTCTTAAAAACAACACAATTATGTGGAAAGATCTAAATTTTGCAGTGGAATCTTTCTTAGTTGATGTCCCCTGAATGACTGAATGGATTAACAGACTTTTTTTTTTTTCCCTCTACAAAACACTAAATAATGCCCGTGACATGCTGAACATCTTTTCTCTGTGGAATTGTGTTCTCACCGTGACTTAGCACAAATCAGCCAACTTATTCCCCAAACATTTGATGCCGCTATATTGTTTTTTAGTTAAATAATTTAAGCAAATGCCTCAGAAACTGAAGATATACGAGTGCAAAGAACAGAATTGTTTCAATGAAGACACAATAGCATGTTTAAGAAGGGTAATAAAGATGAGTTTTTAAAAACGGCTCTAGAGCTAGTTGTGGGCAAGGCTACTACAAAATACTAGAAAATATTGCAAACATCAAGAAGGACTTTGCATTCAGTTGCTTTGTGAATATTTTGCTTTTCTTCAAATAACCTCAAATTGGCAATTTTCAGTCAAGCATTATGGGTATAGTTTATGCAAGAAGGAGGCACGGAGAGAGAAGACCTCATCCTTTCTGAATGTTGTGTGTTTACATGCTCTAAGTTACATAAAATGTTTAAGGAACTTGCATGTCAACGTTTGCCATCCCCATTTTAGACGCCCAGCTTAGGGTCCCGGTAAGTTTGATATGAGAACTTCACTGTCCCCGTTATGAAAATGTAACAAAATAATTAATAATAATTAAGTGAAATGAGCAAATTATCAAGATTTTTTTTGTTTTTTAAATTTTATTTATTTGTTTGTTAATTTATTTATTTTTGGCCACGTTGGGTCTTCCTTGCTGCGCACAGGCTTTCTCTAGTTGCAGCGAGCGGGGGCTACTCTTTGTTGCGGTGCGCGGGCTTCTCATTGCAGTGGCTTCTCTTGTTGCAAAGCACAGGCTCTAGGCGTGCGGGCTCAGTAGTTGTGGCTCGTGGGCTCTAGAGCACAGGCTCAGCAGTTGTGGCGCACAGGCTTCACTGCTCCACGGCATGTGGGATCTTCCTGGACCAGGGCTCGAACCCGCGTCCCCTGCATTGGCAGGTGGATTCTTAACCACTGTGCCACCAGGGAAGCCCCTATCAAGCACTTTAAGTATGACAGTGGTTATCTTGGGATGGGGAGGTTTTCCTTCTCCTATCTGTATTAGCTACAAGAATCAGGTGTTATTTTGGTAAATTTTCCAGAAAGTACAAACACCCGCAGAGTATTCTGCCCCACCCCCACCCCAAGTCCAACCTTTCCTCCCTGGGCTGCCCTTTGCCAAAGAAATCAGCTCTTCCCTGTTGACAAGGTCTCTGGCCACTAGCTGGTGCTGACCCGCCCGGCCAGCCTTGACTCTCCCTCCCACACGCCCTGCGGGTCACCTGCACTCACTACTTCCATTTGTTTCTGACCTCTGGGAGGTCTCAACACCAGGGTTGTCCTGTGGGGGGAGGGTGACCCCAGAGCCAGCCCCCCCGCCTGCCAGCTTGCTCCTTCCTCTGGGGCTTCTCCAGGTGACAGCCAGCCAGGTGGGGCGGCTGCAAAGGGACCTGCTGGGTTTTGAGAACCGCAGTGCTATTTTTCTCTCTCTACCCACACCCAGACAGCTCAAAAAAAAAAAAAAAAAAAAAAAATCAGATGAAGGTGGGAGAGAGGCTTCCAGAAACAGTTACAGAAGGGCCTCTGGTCTCATAGGCATCAGAGTCAGATGAGAAAAGAAAACTTCCCTTGGTGATGGGGTGGGCTTTGCAGGAAGCCGTAAGGGGAGAAGGCCCCCGGGAAGGTCCCGCACACCCCAGCCAGGCTGCCTCTTTGGTGCCCTAAGTGTTCAAGGTCAGAAAGGACAGAGAAGCCTCGCTGTGATGCTTAGGAGTTATAGAACTGGAAACCAGTTAATTAACCTGGGCCTCAGTTTCCCCATCTGTAAGGTGTGAACAACGGCTTCTATTCTGCAGGTGTGCCATGGGGATTAAACGAGATGATTACGTGGGAATTACGCAGCGAGCACTGGATACGAGTCAGTCCTTCCCCTCCCACCTGTTTACTGATTTCCGTGTGGTTTTGACCCCTCCCACCCATCCTTTCCTCCATCAGACCACAGCCTCCCACCCCCTCCTCCAGGAAGGCCCCCAGCATGGCTCACATCTCTGCTCTTCCATTTGGCTAGGTCTGCTGGGCGTTGCTCACCGGGAATTGTTCTTTAATCTCTCTGGACTTTGCTTTCCTCTTCTGTAAGATGGGCACAGTAGATAGGACCTACCTCAAGGAGTCATTGTGGGCTTTAAAAAATGCACTTAAGGTAACCAGAAGAGTGCCTGGCATGCTTTTGGGACTCACTCAGTGTGTGCGTGTGTGCGTGTGTGCGTGTGTGTACTTTTATTTTTTGCCTTTTCCCTCCGTCTGTTGAGTCCACCACTAGCTCTTCCTGTTCTTTAGAACCAAATTGTATTTACCCCTCTCCTGCCTAGAATAGGCCTCTCTGCAATGTATTTATTGAATTGGCTTTTTAAAAAAAGCATCTCAGGGAGACATCCTGTTCTGCTTTCTTAGAGCCAAAGCACTGCTTGCACATCCCCGCAGGCTCCGCTCTGCTCCCCGCCCAGGAGGTGGGCTGTCGCCTTTGCCCGTGTGTGTTAGCGTTTCAGCTGAGCCAGGATTTCACCCCAGAGCACACAACAGGCTGGAGAAGAGAAAGCTCAGGGCCGTCAACAACCGCCCAAATGTAACCGCAGCAGCAGTGCCTCTAGGTGCTGGCTGGTGGCGCAGACTGATAGCTTGGGTTTCCTCGGCTCGCGAAGAGCGCTGAGAGCTGGTCCTGAATTGATTCTCGCATGCACGTCTTGTCTCCTTAATCAGCCTGCGAACACCTCGAGCGCACGGGCCATGACACGGTTATGCTTTGGGTCACAACTTGCCAGGCTCAGAGCAGTCTTGGCTTCCATTCACTCATTTATTCATGCAACAAACATTTTTTGGAGCCCTACTATGTGTGAAGTACTGTTCTAGGTGCTGGGATCCCGCAGCGAACGGGATGGACCAGATCGGTTTTCTTGTAGAGCTTATATGCTGATGGGAAAGGGCACACACACACACACACACACACACACACACACACACACACACAGGAGTGAATAATCAAGCCAGCACTTTTCTGAGCTTACCTCCTACCCATTGAATTCACGTGCCACGAGCCAGATTGTATGAGGCTGGTGGGTAGTGTGAAATTTGCGTTTATTCTAAGGATCATGGGAAGCCACTGGAGGGCTTTAAGCAGGTAAAGGACCTGCTCAGACAAGGTCACGCTGGCTGATGCACAGAGGGCCATGGGGCGGGGGTCAAGGGCAGCCTCAGGAGCCAGGCGGGGAGACCGGTGGACACGGGTGGAAGTGGACGGCCTGGGGGCCTGTTTCAGCGCAAGGTTCTCGGCAGCAGCACTGCTGCCGTTTGGGGCTAGATCATCCTCTGCTGTGAGGGCTGCCCTGTGTGTTGTAGAACGTTTAGTACCATCCCTGGCCTTTGGCTTTTACCTACTAGACGCCAGTATCCCCTCTCTCCAGCTGTGACAACCAAAAATGTCTCAACACATGGCCAAACGTCTGCCCAGGGGCAAAATTGCCCCCAGTAGCGAACCACGGCTTTAGGGTAGACCCAGCAGGTCTTGCTGGTGGACTGGATGTAAGTGGGCAGAGCTGGACACAGGACAATCAGAGAAGCCCCTGCCACCGCAAGGCGACTGCCCACCATCTCAGGGCAGGGACAGAGGGGCAGAGGGATGGGGAGCCTCTGAAGCCACAGCGACACAGGCTCGGGTCCCCCGGGGGGTTACGCTTTCACTCTGTCTCTTTCAACAGCCGTTTGCTGCTCATCGCTGGCGTGGGCCCCTCCCTCCCTCCTCCCGCGCAGAGCGGGACGGGGGGCTGCTGAGCCCAGGGTGCCTCAAGGCTCCTCAGTGCCCCTCAGTCTCCCTCCCTCGCGGCTCAGCCGCCCCTCCTCGCGAGGACCCAAGTCCTGTTTACAGAACATCCAGGCACACGCCCCCATCAGCCCTGCTCCTGGAGGCCGAGGTTGGCTCATTGATGACCTTCCCACCGGGGACCCCCCGATCAGCTGGCACGCGGCCCCGTTTCTCAAAAAGGGCTGAAGGAGAGAAGAAGCCGTGCTCTTGCTGCAGCCCTGGCCCGGCGTGGTCTTGGGGGCCTTGCGCCGGGGCTCCCACCGGGTCGTGAAAGCTGGCGTCCATTGCGGGAGACGCTCCGCACAGACCCTCGGCCCGATGGAGCCGCACCGTCATAAGCAGCGCCTTTTGCACGCGAGGAAACTGAGGCCCCGGGAGACACAAACAACTCGGCCCCGATCGAGCAGCTACCACCGGGGGGAGGCCAGCAGGATGGCTACAGAGCTTTGCTCTCAGCCGCCCCTGGGCTGCCTCTCCTGGGGTGGGAGACGCAGGGTGAAGCAGGGGAGAAGCTCACGGGCGTGGATGCACCAGAGGAGGTGGCCACGGGCGCCAGGCCCACGCGAGGATGGGATGGGGCACGAGGGGGACGGGGGAAGGAGCCATGAGGGGGAGGGGGAGGAGCCACGGGGAAGGGGAGGAGCCACGGGGGGGACGAGAGGCGCCATGAGGGGGAAGGGGAGGAGCCACGGGGGGGGACGAGAGGAGCCATGAGGGGGACGGGGAGGAGCCACGGGGGACAGGGAGGAGCCACGGGGGACAGGGAGGAGCAACGGGGTCCACATCAAGCTGAGCGACCCTCTGAGTTGGCTCAGCCGTGAGCTGCCAACCCAGCCAGAGCCCCACCTGGGTCGTAGGTACCAGGCGTGTGTGTCTGGGGGGCCGGGGACAGGCTTCCCGGGCAGCCGGGAGCCGCGATCTCGAGCTTAATGATACATCAGTCCTGACCTCCTGGTGTTCAGGCCACCCCCTAGGCCTCCGTGGCGCCAGGAGGACCTGCCCACCTGATCTTGCTGGGCCTTGGGGTTGCCCCGCGGGGTGAATCGCGGTGGGCTGAGCCAGGCCCTCCCTGTGGCAGCTGCTCCGAGGACGCTGCCCTGCTCTGTGCCGGATGCACGCGCTCCATCCCGCATTGCAGCCAAAGGGAAAGAGAGCGCGCGGCGGGCCTGACGCACGGAAAATAAAACAGCACCTGGTGGGCGCGAGGGCAGAGGCTGAAGAGCCATTTTAAGCCGCCCTCCACATGGCCTCTTTGCCAGGCAGCGGAGCAGCAGCCATGAGCCGCGTGTGCCTGTGCGAGCAACCAGCCCCGAGTGAAGCCTGGGCCAGCCCAGAAGCCAGCGACCACTCGCCGCTCCCAGGGCCCTAGACGTGCTCCTTGCTGTTCCTCATCTAAACCGGCAGCGGGAAGATCCTGACCTTTCGGGAGATGCAGGGGGAATACAGCAGCTTGCGGACGGGATGTTAGCCCCGTGGACACTGGCACTTGGGTCATCTAGTGAGCAGACTGGGGCAGGACCTTGAGGAAGGGACCACAGGGCAGAGCCGGTCGGGAGAGGCCGGGATCGGATGACCCCGAGAGCGAGAGTGGGGAGCAGCCCCCCAGAAGGAGGTGAGCGCGCGAGCCAAGACCGCCGCGGCTTCCAGAAGTAGTGATTTGCTTGTTTCGTTTTGTTTTCTTGGTCTTTAATTCTTTTTGAGGCTAATCTCCTCGGGAGTGTTGAGTTTTAAGACACTGGGTGTTTTGGAAGGCTACCTGTTTCACATGTGAAAATTTCCCCCCGTTTTTCACCCGTGAGTAAGTACAGGGTGAAGGCTGCTGACGCTGAACGCGGGGAGTCCTGAAGCTGAGCGCACAGTGCAGCCGACAGGATGCGTGGGAAACGTCTGTTTCTGGAGAAAAATTCCCAAGATTTGAATTCCTTCTGGAGCCCTTCTTCCAGGGTGGGTCTCTGTCTTGGGACGACATCCTCACCAGCTGCTGTGTGTCCTGTGCAGTTTCGGGGTGCAGGGACCTGGCAGGCGGGGGCCACGCCAACCTTCCCGTCTGCGCTGTTCCCCAGCTGGCACGAGCCCTGGCCTCCGTAAAGGAAAGACTAAATGACCTGCCACTATTTTTATCCCCGTAACTGTTTGGGTTTCAATTCAAAGCAGGAAGTATTTTAGGAAATAAAGACAGTGACCCTAAATGCAGAGGCACACACGACACAGGTGAAAAGACAGCAGCGTCCACAGGGTGCACCCAGACTGAAATGCTACACTCGCCAGGCGAACACGAGGAAAACTCATTGTGATGCCACAGAGGGATGCAAATGAGACCGGGGACACGAAGGAATGGTCATTATCTTTATTCATACACACTTGCTTCCAAACTACAGTTAATGTTTCTAACAAAGCTGTCATGCAAACAAAGCTTAGAGGTCATGGAACTAGAGCAACGCAGGAATTGTACATCCGTTTCACCTGCGATAAACCCAGGGGGACCTGACAGCTGAACGGCCTCTACGTTCTGCCAGCAGGTGCTTGACAGAAGGGAACGCTGCAACCTCCGTCTCTTCCTCTCCCTCCTCCACACACATCTGGGGTCTGATATAGGCTCCTTTTCAAGGATGCTTTAAACACGGCTTGTCCTTCAGCCCACCCTTCCCCCAAATTCATGCAGCAAGGCAGTGATTCCAAATGTTTCTGACCATCTACAAAAGACATTCGAAAGGACCCTAAGAGAAGAGACATGAGGCGAATTTTTACACTCAAAAGGAAAACAGCCTTCACGGATGATTCTGAATGGTCCACTAACCCCCTCAAGAAAAGAATCACAGTTTTCCAGGAAGAGTATCACCAAGAATCTACCAACAATCACAGGAATAAGTACTCCTAAAGTGAAGCAGAGGGGCAAAGACAGAGCTGTTTGATCAGAAAATGCAAAGCCACCTTTTGTCTTCTTTTAGAAAAAAAGGTTCTTATAAAGTAGCCTTGACAAGTAGGGTCCCGTCTACTCACTAGAGATGATGCCAATGGACACATCTGCCGCTTCTTTCTTGGGGATGTCGGGGTAGTTCTGAGTCGCCCAGGGACCAAGTTCTCGCAGGGCATCACTGAACTTTCACCATATATGCGAGACCTGGGGACCCGTGGGGGCAGGAGACAGAGCTGAGGAGGCGCCCCCCATCCCCATGCCAAAAGGTGGTCGCAGAGCCTCACAGGGCAAGGAAATGGGAAAGCTGTCCCAGAGCTGCATCTGGAAAGGGGACAATGAAGCCATCTCTCCCGCGGTCCCTAAGTTTCTAGACTTTAGACAGTTGTCCCCAGTGTCTCATTAAAAACACGGAGGGCGTCATTCTGCTAACGTGTTCCACCTGGACTTCCAGTCATTGTGATGAGGACTCCATACCCCACTGGATGGGAAAATCCCGCAGTGGGACTGCAGGACAGGGGCGCTCTAGCTGACCCCAGCTGAGTCCTCCTACAGGCTCCGTGTGATTGGAATCTTATGAAACTGTCAGTAGTTTTATTTTAAAAACTCATTTCTAAGGAAGAATTGAGTTAATAAAGTTCTCTATAAAAAAGTACAAATAGCCCAGTATATTCAGATGTTCTGTTGGAATTAACAGATTAATTTCTTCCATAAGGTTTCAAAAAAGTCTTTGGAACGTGTGGGCCTTAGTGTGGGTCATTTTAAGGCTGTTTGATGACTGAGTTGGACCTACACCGTTATTAACGGACAGCCGATCACACACATCAGCGGCGCTGAGGTCCTGGTCATTCCGCCCTTCACCCTCCTGACGAGCCCCTGACATTATCGGATTAACAGAATTGTGGCCAACACCATTTCTACGCGGCTGCCTTCACCCACGTGTGACGCAGGTAACCTTTCTAACAACAGAAATATACAGCATTCCCTAGATGTGCTGCGCCAGCCCACACGGGAAATGACAGAAACGTTGACAGTCAGTATATTTCATAAAATGTAACCCAAGTAACTCAAGGAAAAGGTTTTAAAAACATTTCCCAACGCTCCCTGTCAAATTAGGGTGTGGTCACGAACAGCGAGGACGCCTTCCGCTTCCTGTGACCGTCAGGCCTTCCCTGTCCCCGCGACGCTGAGAGCCTTCGTCTCCGGGTCGCTGCCCCGCGTCAGGTTCACGATCGATCGTGACTCTTCAGTGCTGCCCCTGCTGGGCTTAGAGAAGCAGGAAATGGTACAAGAGACAGACGACTTCACAAGACCGAGGTGAGAAAATGACTGTCAGATGGTGTTTCCTTTCTGAGGCTGTTACAGACACAAGACCCTCACTTTGTCCTCCCTTCAGCGCTGAGCAAACAAACGCCGGCAACACACTCAAATCCCTCCTGCTACGTGGACTCGGGGAGGTGGGGGGGGACCTGCAGTGTTAGTTGCTTTTGCTCTGTCCCCGCTCCCCTCTCCCCGGACCCCCAGCTACAGGAAGTCACAGGGGAAAAGTGGGTGCGAACCCACCTGCTGGATGCTTCAGCCCCGCCCAGAGAACCGGGAGCCTCTTCGAGGGGGCAGGGAGGACGCTGCTGGCGCTTGGGAGATGCTGGCGGAGGAGGGCCAGCAGCCGCACCGGAAACCACCCGCGGCTCAGCCTCGGGGACCGCAGCGCCCCTCCCTCCCCGCCAGCCCTTCCGCACCCAAACCCACTCCTCCCTAAACTCCCTGCCGACCACGGCTAAGGACCGTGGCTCAGAGGGGCTCGACAATCGTTCGCTGAATCGCGTTAATCAGGGTCCTCACGCTCTCCTAGCTGACCGTCTCAGACCAAGTTTCCGGAGATCTCTTAACCCTCTGGCTTTCTCCCAAAATCCTGATAGAAGAAGCCTAACCATCTCCGAAGACACGACAAGGCAGAGGCTCTGCGTGAACGTGAACAAAACAGCAGTAGACGTGACGGAGAGCCGTCGCTCGGTTCCCGGGGTCTCCTACCGACCTCCTGAATCATTCCAGCCTCGAGCGAACCTCCCATTCACCTCTGCGGGCTGCGCACCCCATATTCTTCCTTCAACCCAAACCCCTCGTGGGTCTGCAGGCGATGCCCAGAGGAGGGCCGCCAGCGCACTGGCCGCAGCCTCGGAGCGGCCGCCTCCCAGGGGAAGGTCACGGGACCGATCTGCACGGCCTTTCGCGTCACAGCGTCTGGCGGGGGACCCAGCTCGAGCTGGATTCCCCTGCGGGCCTGAACCTCCATGGGCCCCAGCGACACAGGGGCTGACCCTTCTCGGGCCCTTCAGGGCCTCCTTGTTATCCCAGCCCCTTGGAAGCGGCGGCCCCTTCCCTGTGGCTTTACTTTACGTGGCCTCCACAAAGGGGGATAAAGCCACAGACCTTTATCAATCCATTCTGCTGACGGTTACCAACGTGACGTGTGCTTTCAGCAGAACTGTCCTGGGTTGCTCAGAGTTTTTAAAAGCATCAGCTTCTATCTACATCCGGGACATGGCGACGCACCAACACGCCCCATCACGGTAGCACGTCGCTGGCACTGGAGCTTCTACTGTTTCCCCCCCAAGTTTGTCCTCAAGCCTGCAGTCCCTCACGCAGAGTACAGGGCCCCCCAGACACGGTATTTCCTTTAAAACTTGCCACACACTCAGAAAGGATAAAAACCAGCTGGGATGTTTCCTAGAGAAAGATGAATAATTTGGAAACGTGTCGGCTGTGTGAAGGACAGCGTGACCTGCCCGGGGCTCAGCGTGAGCAGGCAGCGAGAGGCTGGGAACACGTGGTTCAACCCCGCGGGCTCCTTGCTGGGACATCCCTCCCCGCTGGGGCGTAGCTGGGGATCTGCCGTCCTGCTGCTGCTCCGTTCCGGGGCAGGGTGACCGGCCCTTCTGCTTCTTAGGCTCTTTCTATACTTGGGTCCCTTTTCTATCAGACCAAACGAGGTGCACCTGGGGAAGATGCGGCCCCCGGACGTGCACGGACCCATGGGGCCACAGCGCCGCAGCCGGGGCCCCTCTGGAGCCCTTGAGTCTACGGTCCATAAGAGGTGGCGGAAGAATTTGCTCTTTTCTGGTCTAACCTGTTCCCTACCCCGTCTCTTCCTCCAGTCAAGGCTTCCCAGGATGGCCGAGGCCTCTCACCCCTAAGACCCCTCAGCGGTCGTGTGGCAGCTGGAATTCAGGCAAACAGCCAGAGAGTCAAAGTGAGAAGCCGCTTCGCTGGGACACGCTTCTGGGGAACGGGGCACAGAGCAGCCCCTGTAAGGACTGACAACCACGTCCCTCGGAAACGTTCTTTCCGCTCTTTCTGACCGGCTCCCCTGAGGACCCCGCACTGCGATGCTGCGTCCCACGGAAGTGCTCCTCACAAGACAGGGAAGGCCGCTTCTAGCAACACCTGGGAGAGCATCTGCAGCCCCCCCAGGGCGTCTGCTGACGGTTCCGGGGCCTGGCTGTGCTCACCACGTCTGCACGTGCGGTAGCGGACGGCGGAGCGTGCCGAGGACGGTGAGATGGACGGCACGCTTCCGGGGCATCTGCACACCCACGTCAGGAAGGGCATCCTCCCGTCCCTCCTACCCCGAGTCTCCAGCAGCAACAAGGCTGAAGGGAAGAACTGACCGAGCAAAGTGCAGCCCGTGGGCCGTGACGACACCACACCTGCACGAACGTTCTGGGGGCACGGGAGCTGAACATCTCCTGCTACCACAGGAGGAAGCGTGACGAAGGCGACAGGGCTCAGAGGCTAAGAGGAGTCTCACCTCGACAGTAACCCCACACCCTCGACGAAACTTTCATTTGCAGGTAGAATCGAATATTTTTATGTATATGTGTATGTAAGCCTAATTGATCATGCAAAGTAGCCATTCACCTTCGAAATCAGATCTACTGCAATAAAAAGTCAGTACGCCCGACACAGTGCCAATGCAGGGTACGCACGGAGTCGGCGTGGGGAAGAGGAAGCACAGCGGCACAAAAAGAAGCTAACACTTAATCAGAAAAGCAGACTAGAAACCGGAGCCGTCACAGTCGTAGCACGGTTGTGTCTTATAAAATTATTATAATACTCTGTGTACTTGATACGATTATATCAATAACATAGATTCACTTGTTATTAAGGTTTATTCTAAACATGCAAAATTCATTGCATGATGCCTTTGCAAAACATTTTGAAATCCTTCTAGCAATAAAACCTCTTTGAGCTGATGCGCATCCAGGTTCCCTGTTCTACAGCTTCAGGTGTGTCACTCAACATGAACCGGAAATGGGGACCAAAACCGTACTGTTCATCCCAAGAGGATGTCGAGGGCTGGAGACGGGAGGGGAATCAATTCTAGGGGCTGAAGTTACAGTCAACACTTGGATTAACTTACTGTACATCGTACTCTCGTAAACACCGCAGCCTATTAAATAAATAAGTACAAAAGGGGTGGGAGGTGTGCGCTCCGGCTTCTTAGGAAGTAGGCAGCGAAGTGTCGGTGTGAGGGGGGTTGGCTAACACTTGTGAGTAGTGGCATGATCGCGGGTGGCACCCTGGATCCAGAAGAATCTCCCAGAGATTAAAATGAACATCACACGCGCACTGACCTACCCTTGATCTGAAATGACTTCACATGCTCGCTTAGCGGAGTCCTTAGAAGATTTGGCCTCTTAAAAAGAAATGCAAGTATCAAGACAGTTATCAGCCAGTAGGGTACGAGATGACAGATGCCCCCAACACTCATCTGAGGTCTTCTTCCTCTGTTTCTAAACTGGTAACTGCTGGACCGTAACTGTGAGTGGGTTACGACTGTCAACCTCTGGGAACAGTGAGCTTGCAGATGGGACCAGATTCCTCCCGGCCTCTTGGGCCCTAGGGACCGTTTCCATCGAGGCAGAGAACACCAGCAGTGGGTCCTCTGAAGCCCCAATCCCACCTCCCCCGGGTCCCACCTTGCTCACTCTCTGGGCTCCCCGTTCTTTTACTCCAAAGATGTCTTGGGCGGAGATGTTTCCGGCTCCCTGGACTGGGGCGGGTTCCTTTGAACATGTCTGGTTGGGGGATCCGGATGGTGAAAATCAACAGAGGGTCTGGAAAACATGTCAAATTGTACCAAAAAAAAGGGGGGGGGTAGAGTCTGTTTGCCTTCCAGGAAGGGTTAACCTACCGCCAGATGCGACCTCTACACAATTAAACTGGATGCTGTGCATGACGCCATCTGCCGCTAAGATGATGCTCTTGGTTGCGAGAGACCCTGAACAGCTGATCACGTTTGGACTAATAACCCTACAGTTCTCAGGCCTCCCCTGGAAACAAGGCGGTGGCCTTCAAACTTTAGAGCTGAGGATCATTTCCCACGGCTGGGGGCAGGGGGCAGGGGCTGGGGAGGCGCCTGTTCTCGGTGCTGAGTTTCATACTGTGCTCTGTAGGATGGGGTGCACGAACTGGGGGTTGACATATGAGAACCCTTCAAAATCAGACTGGTCGATGTTAGCGATGACCAGCTGATCGGGTGGCGTTAAGACAGGCTGCCCTCGCGTGAAGAACTTGTCGAAGTTTTCTGCTCCTTTGCCGCACTGTGGAGAGAAAAGAAAAAGAAGGAGCGGTCAGTAGGTTATTAGAGCCCAGGCAGCAGCTCTCTGGGCCTCTGCGGGGAGGAGCGTGGCCAGGGCATCAGGGCTGGCTGGGCAGGACGAGTTCTGGAGGATTTGCAGGCCAACGGGATTCGAAAGCGAGGCAGAGCGAACAGAGAGAGCCACTCAGCTGTAAACCACCCAGCAGCCTCGGGACGGACACCCCAGGCGGGAGGGCCGGGTTGCCGGGAAGGCGCCAGTGAGGCCACGGCCTCTTTTATTTCTCGTCCCGTCACGGAGCCACGAGCACGAGGCCGCACGCGCGGGGCCGGCAGGCACGCGTCCACGCTGAACGGCTGGGATGTGGGTGGAAATGAGGGCAGTGGCCCCTGAACTGAGAGGTTGGGATACTGTCCCACGTCTGGTTCTTTGCAAGCCTGTCTGTGATACAGTAAAAGCTGTGTTATTCTTGTCTTCCAACTGGGAGGTTCTAGAATCTCAGCCCCGAAATTAATCTTCAACCAGGAAGGCGTCAGCGTAGTGGCAAGGCTGGGCCGTTCCTGCCTGGGCTCGGCGGTCTAGGTACGTCTGTCAACCGGCGGACAGGTCGCCGTGGCAGGCATCGCTGGTGGCTTCGGTCTGGATCAGGTTTGTGCCTTCTCGAGGCGAGAAGGCAGTCTCCGTCCTGGACACTCACTCCTCTCCACCTGGGTCCACCAGGGCACTTTGTGAAGACGGGCTGCGGGCAGCGCTGCCCTGGAGGAGGGGTGGGGGCCGGTCTGGAATCCCAGCCGTGTAAGCAGCGCTGCTTTGGGAGGCTGGCCCCGCACAAGAGGAAGGGGTGTCCTGTCGCTTTCCCAGCCACCGGAAGGCTGTGGCATGCTGGCGTCCCAGGATCCCAGGTGATGCTGAGACAGTTCTGGGAGGTGTTCTGGAGACAGTGACCCATCCCCTGCCCCATCCCCGGCCGGTACTACGGGGCAGCGTGAGTTGACTGAGCTGGCCTAAGGCGTCCTGCACCTTTAACAGAGCGCGGCGCTAGGCAGGCTGCGAGGCGGGGTCCACCCCTTCTCTTCATCTGTAAAGTGGGGAGAACAGCTGGGGCCCCCTCCTGGGCTGCCACGAAGGTTGAGCGTACAGTGTTTCACACAGAGCCCAGCACGTGCGGGAGCGCACGACACCTGCTGCTGCTGCTTCTGTGATGACAGCTGCGTCTCGGGTTGCACTTTCTCACCTCCTCCGTCACAGCTCCTCCCCACCGTCTAGATTCTCCTCGAGAATCTAGCTTCGTTATACTTTCCCCGCCCTCCTATCAAATAACATGTCTTGGTGGAAAGCACGCCATAAATTCAAGGTTAAGGTCTTCCTAACTGAGGCCTTTCCTTTCTGGGGTGGTTTTTATTGATTTTATTTTATTTTATTTTATTTATTTATTTATTTTTGGCTGTGTTGGGTCTTCGTTGCTGTGTGCAGGCTTTCTCTAGTTGCAGCGAGCGGGGATTAATCTTTGTTGCGGCGCGCAGGCCTCTCATTGCAGTGGCTTCTCTCATTGTGGAGCACGGGATCTAGGCGTGTGGGCTTCAGTAGTTGCGGCACACGGGCTCAGTAGTTGTGGCTCGCGGGCTCTAGAGCACAGGCTCAGTAGTTGTGGCACACCAGCTTAGCTGCTCCGCGGCATGTGGAATCTTCCCGGACCAGGGATCAAACCCGTGTCCCCTGCATTGGCAGGCGGATTCTCAACCACTTGCGCCACCGGGGAAGCCCTCTGGGGTGGTTTTTATTATCGTAAGCGACCCCTGCTTTTTAACTGGAGGCGAGTTCAGACCAGTGACTGCTGGGTGGTACGTGGGCGAACGAGTGGGGGGCTTGTCGGGGCCCCTCCAGTCACTCTGCGGGGGCCATGCTGCAGGTCCTGCCCATGCCTCGGGCCCTGCCACCTGCACGAGGGGCGGTGGGGCCTTCCCTTCACACTCCGCCTTCCCAAGGAGCACGAAGTGCCTCTGGGGCAAAGGTCAGCAGAAGCAGGGCCTGCGGCCTGCACCCCTCTACGTGCACAGGCCACCGTGAGCCAGTCGAAGGACTCTTCAAGGGAGAAAGGGCACGACGTTTCTCCCCAAGAATTAATCAAGGGTCTGCACTCGATACGTCAGTGAAACCAACCAACAGCAACCAACGTCCATAGAGCACCGCGGCCAGACGCCGCTGTGAAGATGACAACAGAGAAGAAAGAGCCCTGCTTCGGAGACACCAGTGGTCCTCATCCAGGGAAGGTTTTGCCCCCGCCCTGCAGACATCTGGCAACGTCTGAACTCTTTTTTGGTTGTCATGACCGGGGTGGGTAACCGCAAAGAGGTGTTGGCCCCGAGGTCCACAGGGCTGTGGCTGAGGAACCTGGAATATTCCAACCGCGAAGCAAGGCTCGGTGGGTCCCAAGGTCAGTGTGAGGGCAAAGGTGGAGGACAAGGGAACCAGGCAAGCCAGCCAGATCTGAGAGCAGGGAACGGAGAAGCTGCAGACGCTCAGGGCAGGAGTCTTGTACGCAAGTGTTACAGCCTCGGGGACTCGGCTGTGAGCAGAACATCCTTCAGGACTCCGATTAATCAACACCCACTGCCTGGAAGGTTCCAAGCAAATCTATTCTGGGTGCTCCCAGCAGCTGGCACGTGTGCTTCCTTAGGAAGAGCTTACTTCCTTCACTGATTCCTGGTATTCACTGACTACGCAAAGATGAGCGAGAAGCAATTTCTGGGAAGAAAAATAAAAGAAGTCCCTAAGAGGAAGAGGACGGCGACATGGTGAATTCTCTCTCCTCCGCTAGCTGGAGACCCGTCCTTCCAGCTCCAGGCCCGTCCGTCTGTCCTGTGAACACATCACACAGCCTCTGTGCAACCACAAGGCTCAAAGGAAAGACTGACACCTTCCCCTGAGCACCTCCTGCAGAGTACTCGCAGATCAGCTTCCAACGAGAATTTCTCAAAGCCAGGGCTCCGCCGCCAAAGAAAAATAAAAAACAAAGTAAACGAAGAGATCCCAAGGTCTCAGAAGGGGGACCGCGTGACCATCAACACGGAGGAGCCTGGGGATGGGATGATGCCTGAGGACGGGAAGTTCTGAAGCCGTGTCCAGAGGAGGCTCCTCCTAAAAGGCTGCGCAGCTTGTGAAGCCCGGGGTGGTGACGCGCGGACGGAAATCCTCGGCATGTAAGCTGCGTGCCGTGACCATGCTGCTGGCGGGGGCCAAGGGGGATGGCGGAGACCGGGTCAACCCAACCCCGAGCGGGCAGGCGGCGGCAAAGAACGAAAGCTCTGTGACTGTGAGAGGGTCTCGGCAAGACGTGGGGGGCCGCGTCTGGAAGAGCTGAAGGCGGGGTCTGAGGATGAACCGAGGTCCAAGGCTCAGGAGGGTATCTGACCCCGAGGGGGATCACACCCGACGGAAGACCCGCCCCCAAGGGGCGGGGGCAGCTCGGCTGCTTTTACGGGTTTGGCTCGATGACAGTCAGCACTTACTTTTCCACCACAGAGGGTCTCCTGGTGCTTTAAAAATGAGCGCTCCGCAACTCAGCGAAATCAGGGCAGAAATAGCCTCCTTTAGGTCAAATTGGAGAAGATCTTGAACTACGTGTCTTTCAAGACGTTTGCGCAAGAAATGCAACTGTCCTCATACCACCACCCGCGCCACCACCACCCACTGCGCGGGATAATTAAACTCAGGGCCCTTTGGATCCCTGGGGAAAAGACAAACAATGGCTTTAACCAGCTATTGTCTTTTACGGTAGAGAAGAGTCTCCCGGCCACCTGTGAGCCAGTCTCACCGGGGCCATCAGCTTGGCGGGAAATGGGTCTCGGGCGCCATCTTGGATCTGAGAGGCAGCCAGAAGAGGCCCGGGGACCGAATGGAGGGCGCGGGGGACACCAGGCAGGCTGGCGTGTCCACGGCCTCGGGGCTCTCCGCCACCTGAGGACACAGCAGGTGAAGGCAGCACTCGCTAGCTGTGAGCAGAACCCCACGGCTGCGTGTGCGCTGCCCCAGCTCCGGAGGCCACCCACACCTTTCGCCAACTGAAGCTGCCAGGATGCCCGCGGGACGTGAGGTCCCCACGACTGCTTGGGACAAAGATTCGGGGGGGAGGGCGGAGGAAGTGGCCCGAGCACGGCTGGGCCAGCATGTGCGCCCGGACAGCTCCTCTGGCCATCCCCGAGACCGGACGGCCTCCGTGTTCGCGGGGACGCACTTGACACCAGGCGGAGACCCGGGGTACGGTGGGGATGAAGCACCCAATCAGAGGCCAGGAGCCGGGGTCAGCTTGGGCAGCGCACGTGCCTCTCTGTAAAGATAGACGGGGATGCGAACACCCACCTCCCACGGCCGTTGTGAGGTCAGAGGGACGGCATGTGTGCGACCCTTTCTAGATGACCAGGCCTGCTACAGACCTACGACGCCACACGCAGCACACGTGCCCGGCGTGGAGACGGCCACTGATTACAGGCCAAGGACGAGTGGAACACTATTAACAGTCTATCTCCTGCCGTAGCTCTGGATTCAGGACTTCACTCCTCTGTTTTCTGGACGCTCCCACCCATTTGGTAAAATCATCGACGAGTAAAATGAATCCAGGAGAAAGCGAGATGGCAGACGTGTGGCAAAGCCCCGGGTGGGATCTGGGATGCGCCGCTCCCCACCCGGAGCCCCGCGTGGCGCACGGTCGGTCGGCTCACAGCCTCTGCATCTTTGCGGGGGGCCGTGGGGAAGGGGCGGAGCCTGAGCCGGGCTGTGGGCCTCTCGGCTGTGACTCTTACCTGGCAGAGGCCACCCAGAATGCACCACACATGTGCTGGTCTCAAGCCTGTGCCTTACACCTTGGTGTCTCGATGACGTAGAAATTAACCTCATGGTCACCGGCGCGGGACTTAGGGTGAGTGTGAGTAGCTCGAACACGCTGCCGTTACAGAGCAAAATGCCAAACCGACCCCGGGAGAGCACGAGGGTGCAGAACAAAGCCAGAGTAAAGGTGAGCAGCGCGACGAAGGAGAGAGGAAGCTTCGCAGGGTGGGGACCGTCTGCGCCGAGGACCAGACGCAGCTGGCTCGTCTTAGGGGAACCGTCCCCGCGTCCCGAGCCCCGGTCTGGGGAGTTGACCTCAGCCCCGCGCCGTGGTCCCCGTGGAGGGGTGGTGAGGACACGGCCAGCAGTGGGCTCGTATCCCTGACTCTTCATGTAGTTAAACCAGTGGCAGAAAGGAGCGGGCGCCTCCTGGGAGGCCACGTCCACACCAGGGAACCGTCCAGCGAGTGGGCTGGGCCGCCGGGCGGCAGCTGGGGTCTGCCCTTCCTAAGATCAGCATGCTGGGCGGGGGGCCTCCGTGCAGGGCCAGCACAGCAGGAGCGCACGCCAAGGGTTATGGGAGGAAGTGAGGTTAGTTTGCGCATTGCGTCACCCAAGGTTCTGGAGATGTGCTCACCGAAGGCCTGGACGCCCACTGAAGCCAGTGCATTTTGGTGCAGAAAGTCTGGAGAAGGAGAATGGGCAGAGGAGAGGATTTGGAAAACAGTCAGTGCCCGGCCTGGGGACAAAAGGGAAGGAGCGGGCCCCACGCAAAGGAGGCCACACGCCCATGTGAGCAACGTAGGGACAAAGTGTATAGATTCATGCACGCGTACAGCTTTCTGGAAGGTTACGGAAATGTCAAGTGGGCAGCGGGAGTGGTCCCTGGGGAGAGGGAGATCCCGCCTTTTCATTTTATATCCTTCTCTACTGCTTAACCGTCTCTTTCACCGCAAGGAGACTGTATTTTAACAATAATTTTTTTAAAAAGGGACTGGGGCCTCTTTCACCTCCTGCCAGCGTTCCCTGGAGACAGGCCCTATTTTCTCAGACAAAATTAAACAGGGCTCCCCTCACCTGCCGCCTCAGAGCACCTCTCAGGAAAGGCCACTTCTGGCCTGGAGGCGGCTTTGAAGACGGACACACTAAATGGTTAGGTTCCTGCAGGTGAGAGCCCCGTGTGGTTGAGGGCAAAGGTTCTGGCTTGCCGTGGCCTGTACCCTCTGCAACGAGAACACGCACGCCGCCTGGTCTTTCTTTACACGCACGGCCAGCTTCAGGGCGCTCAAGGCCGCTTTTCCAAGAGTGGCTATTGTCATGCCCAGCATCACGGCGCCTTCACTCCGGACCATGGGTAGCGGACTGGTCCATTCCCTCGGCCAGAGGCCCGCAGGGCCTGCATTCCCCGTGACTCCCCGCCGGCAGCTCCCTGAGCCTTGCGAGAGCGCTCCTTATTCATGTTGATAATTATTCAAAAGCCTCCTTTCTTCCCATTTCTCTCTCAAGCAGAAAAGCGTCTGGGAGCATAACTACCAAGGAATAGGAAGACATCCTGCCTCCAATTAACCAAGGAGAAGGTGCTCTTACGTGGGTTCCAAGGCTTAAGTCCCACCTCAGCACATCATAATACGGCAGATTCTAGCCTCCCAAGGCTGGTTAGTGTCCGTATGTTGTCAGAGAAGCTCCCTGAGCCTTGAGAATCTTGATTTTAATTAGCATCACTGCTTTGGTTCCACGGAAAGGTCAAGAGGATGAACCCCACCTGCCACCTGGGAGAACCCGAGGCTGCCGTCCACTCCAGGGTCTTCTTCTCCTGTGACCTGGAGAGCTGCTACCCTGTACAAATAACTTCTCAGAGCAATTATCAAAAGAATACAGTGCCATGGGATGTCCTTAGTTCTAGGAAATACACATGGAATTATTTAGGTGTAAAGAGGCATTATTTAGGTGTAAGTCTGCAACTTACTTTCAAATGGTTCAGAAAAGAAAATATGTACATGTGTGTCCTTGCCTACACGCCCTCACAGAGGTGCAGAGGAAGAATGGCACAGGGAATGTGCTGAAATGGTAGCACTGAGGGAATGTGGGTGAAGGAGATGCAGCAATTCTTTACACTGCCTTTGCAACTCTTCCGCAAGTCTGAAATTAATAATTATTTCAAAATAAATAAAAAATATTAAAGAGAATACTGCATTAACTTTGATAATCAAACCATCATCAAACTATCTAAACAAACTAATGACCCTGTGAGAAAAGGGCTTTGAGGCCATCAGGAAAATGAACCTGACCGTGCATCCCACCGCAGACCCGAGGAAAGTCCTTCTCTTCCTTTTTCTCTTTTTGATAAAATAACGGCAGCAATTTCCCAAGAAAGCCTACCTGAGATAGACATGCCTATTTCTAAAGTGCTCTGCTCACCCATCAATCCTGGATACACTTCTCAGTGTTCACTTCGTAGATTAATTTCTAATAACCATTTCAGTACAGGGGGCGCTTCTGGCCGGCCTGTGAACTAGCTCTTCTGCTCGTTGGTGCCAATGGATAGAATCCAGAAAGGGAAGCACCAATTACCTCTCTGCTGCCGACGCTTGCGGAGACTGTTATTCCTCGTGGGTGGGCTGAATGGAGATGCGAAGGCTCTTCTTGGGCATTTTATTCACACGAATAATAAATCAGGACAAACGCCTACAAAATTCAGAGTGACGCTGGCTCAGGATCTCGGGCTCGCGTGTGCCTCTGAGGGCAGCCTGCAGGGAGTAAGATGCAGGCCTTCTATGGTTTCAGGAAAAGCAAACAGGAAGAGCTTTCCTTCTGCGGGGGGTGCTCAGGACGCTGGGCCATCGTCCTTTCGTGGGACCTCCTCCTTCACAGAGAGGCAAGTAAAGAGAAAACTGAAACCAGCTTGCCTTGTGCTTTTGTTCCACAGGGAGGAAGGGACGCTGCGGAGCTGCTAACACTCTCCAGGAGAGCATCACAGCACAGCCGTCTGCTTTTCCTTTGGCTTCGGTTTTTCCAAAGAAACCAGCACGCGAGGATGGGCCCGCTTCCTAGCAAATCATCTTCACCTTCACAGTCGCACACGGGCCACGGATTCTCCCACCGTGGGGGGCCGCAGGGCAGGCTCCCGACTCCCTCTTGGAGCTGGTGCACCCCTGAGCCTCCAGACTCGCCCCCCTCGGGGGGAAGGCCACAGTTCCACCCGCCTGACACTGTCACCCCTCTCCCCGCCCTCCTTCACGTGCGGCCTTGAACAGAACCCAGGCTGCCACTGCACTGCAGACCCACCCTTAATGTTGCCGTGGATGGAACGTTCTGCTGGAGCCTCTTCGCGGACCCAGTGCGTGGCGCCATGCACCGGGACGGTGGAGCCCACATCTGCCAGCACGTTGCTGCAGCTTCCGGGAGACGAGAAGGTGAGCAGAGCCAGGGCACCGTGGGAGCCCCGACCCTCCAGGGAAGCGCTGGCTGCCCACTGGTACGGTAGCTCAGCTGAGGGAAGTCAGTGACGCTGCAAAAACTTTCACTGGAGGGTCCAAAACGAACGTAAAAACTAAAACAAACATGAGACTCCCAAGCTTACAGGCAAGCCTGATCTCCCGACAACCGCGGGCACCTGCTGCTGGTGTTCACAGTAACCAAGGCCTTGATTTCGCGGGAGCCAGGGGCCAACGGTCCTTAATACGATAAGTCTCAGGGAAACTGATTCCCCAGCACTTGCTACAAACGCATCGAGCAGACTTCACCCAGACAGACACGGACGGTAGCCAGCCAGGGCTACAAACACTGCTCAGAGGAGGAGAGCTGCTCTCAGCGTCGGGTTCACTGCACGCGCTGAGGAAGAGCCTCTGGCAGAAACACCTGCCTGACGGGTTTCTCAGCAGCGAAAGCCAGGCTGGTGCCACCGCATCTCTCTCTAAACAACAACGCTGCCCGCCAGAGAGGACGCGGCTCCGGGTTTTATCTAGAAACTCTTTTGACTCTGTAATTGGCTCTGGGTGAGGGAACTACACTTTCCCCCGAGAAAGCTGGGAACCCCTCTCGCGGAGTAACTCAGAGGCCGTTGGGTCTCCTCTGCTGCTGCCGTGTCAAGCCCCACGTGTCTGGCAGCCTCGACGGCAGCGTGCCGTACGCTGCTTCCTGCAGGTGGGAACGGCCACTATTGCTCCTGGCACGTGGTCTTGCCGCCCCAGCGCAGTGTCCCGGGAGACCGCTGAGATGCCCCTTCCTGAGATAAGGGCCTCATTCTGCGGCCGTGCAGGGGGCTTGCTGTAGGGATGAACTCTCTGGGGGCCAGAACCCTCCAACCTGTCCCCATGCCCTTGACGCTCTTCTGCTTTGGGACAAAAAGTCTGCTGCTTGTTCCCGTGGCCGCTCGCACCCACCGTGGTTTCCGCTTCCCGCCTCTCCCATCCCCCGTCCTTCTGCATTTTCTCCCAGCTTCCTTTTCTGTGTCCAGACTCCCCAGCACAACGTGGGTTTCTGCCTGGGCCGTCTCACCGCGAGCAGATGAGCTCTCACCAGACAGGCCCTTCGCACGAATCCGTCCGTTTTAGGGCCTTGGTCCATGATTTCCACGTCTGTTTGTGAGTTCGGGGGCTGTTTCTTCACAGCCAGACGCAGTTTATTCTTTTTTAAAAATTTAACCAGCACTCGGTTGAACAATGACCAGACAGCAGCAGCGTTCCAGGAATAAATAAATACACTCCCCGCCCCAGACCCAGCTCCCGGCTCAACTGCCTGCCACGGGCTGTGACCATGCGGTCCAATGAGTTCTGTGGCCCACGGGGAACGGTGCCTTCTTGGCTGTCGGAGCCAAGGACCCTCTGGCTTCCCCTCATCTGAGTTCAGGGCCACCGTTGCCATAGGTGGGAAGCTATGAGAAGACACAACTTCTTCTGCCAGTGAGGCAGGAATAAGCAGAAAAGGAAGATGGATAAATCACGGTTGACTTCGCTGCATGGAGCCTCCTTCTGCAACGTGACTGACAAGTAGCTGCGTTTTGCTCGACAGGCAGAGCAGGGTCAGCGTGCGTCTCTACGTTGTTCCTGTACAGAAACTAAGCTGTGTGTAGGCTGCTACTGTACACCTTTCATACTTAACTTAAGAAGGCTAAAGAGATATGAAAGGGAAGATAGAAAATCCCCAACAATATTCCTCTGAGACGCCGGCAGCGCCATTTATCACTGTCTTCATCTTCCTCCCTCTTAAAACCAGGTTTTGTAACCTGGAGGGCCGGCATCCTCTCCTAGGAGAGCCTCCCGACTCAGGGCCCAGAACTGGCTGCAGAGAAGACGGCGCAGAGGAGACATAAGGCCCCTCCTTGAAACGCCAACTCAGGAGGAAGTCAACTGACCCGATTCATTTTAGGTTTTCTTCGGTTTGTGCTAAAAGTATCTTGGAAAAATAAAATCCGTGGGCTCGCCACCAGCAGGAGGAGAGGCCACATAAGCACATCGGATGAGAAAGCTGCCGCTCTAAGAATAAGCCCTGAGCCGCCCAGCCGGTGCCCTAGCGCCCCGGGAGGGTCCCCTTAGCCAGCTCACGGGCCGCGTCACCACTGGGGGTGCTTCTGAAGCCGACTGTGGTGCAAAGCTGCTACCCGGTGCTCTCGGGAGCCCACCCCATCCTGGCCGAGACGGGGCGGAGCCGGAAGGCATGGATCCACCCGGCCCTCAGAAACGGGGTGCGGGGCAAAGCGGGACTGCCTGGGAGGCACGGCAGGGCCGCAGGTGGGGTGAGTGAGGGGGCAGACGTCTTACAGACCCTCGGTTTATCTCCAGAGGCATAGACGTGAAGACGAGCCACTGTGCAGTGGGGAAAGGATCGTGGGCCACAACACCGAAGCCTGCACCCTGGTTCCACCACCCACTGTGTGTCCTCCAGCAAGTGACTCAGCCTCTCTGTGCCGCAGGGTTCTCAACTGTAAACTGGGGACAACTGTAGCTACCTCACAGGGTCGCTGTGAGGGCTAAATGAACGAATTTGTAAAGCACTGAGAGCAGGGAGGGCCTGGGGTGTAGTGTTTGCCAAATAAATGCAAAAAAACCCCAAACCCCAAACAAACGGGAGACTCCAGAAGTCAGACAGGACGTGTCTGAACAAAGGCAGCAGTGCCGGCGATGCCAGCGGGCACACAGCCCCCGCGGCAGGGCTGGCCAGCGTGGGAACCGCGCCCGGGCCGCCGGGGGCCAGCTGAGGCCCAGTTATGCTGCAGGGCTCCCGTCGGGCGAGGCCAAGCCAGGGGAGCTGCAGCGGACAGGGCTCCTGCCGAGGACTCAGGGCAAGGACGACAGCCACGTGGGGCGCACGAGGCCCGGGCCCCGAAGCCGACCTGCCCCGGTCCTCGCGTCATCCGGGGGACTCTGCTGCCCTCTTTGGGGCACAGGTGCCACAGGCTCCCCTGACGCTCAAGGTCAGCTCAGACCTCGCGCGCAAGGGCCAGGCTGGGGCCTGCAGAGGCCGGCGGTCAGCAGCCCCCTCTCTGCCGACAAAGCCCCCGGGATCGGGGGAAACAGGGCTCGGGAAACGGCCGCGGCCCCAACTCACCACTTTGGGCTTGAAGGGCGGCTGGACCTCCCTGTTCTCCAGCTTCTCCCAGTCGATCCTCCGGAAGAAGGTGTGTTCCCGCACGTCCCGCTCTCCCTCGGGCCCGCAGCCCAGCCGCTTGCCGGGGTGTTTGGTCATCAGCTAGAAAGTGGGAGGAGAGAGAGCTCTCACGTGGAGCATGGTAACCTGGTGACTGCAGTTGACAGTCCTGGATAGTACAACTGAGTCCGTTGACCGCAGGACAGAAGCGGTCTCACCAGAAAAACAAAGGTGATGTGAGGTGACGGATGTATTAACTCAACTGTGGGAGTCCTTTCACACTGTACACATACATCAAACCATCACAGTGTGTGCTTTAAATATATTACCATTTTATTTGTCAATTACACCTCAATAAAGCTGAAAAAAAAAGAAAGAGAAACAGAAAGACCCCCTCAAAAACCAGGGGAAAAGGGAATGCCAGGTCCAGCGCCCGCTCTATTGCTGCGCTGCCCCCAGCCCTGACGGCAGGGATGCCTGGACCACGTCTTAGGATGCTCTGAGTGACGCCGACTCACACAATGGGGACACGAGTGGGCCTTTCTACAGTGATTTCTGTGATAAGGAAACGGGGAAGCAATCTGGACCCACAGCAAACACAAGAAGAATTTAGGTAGCCGTCTCTATATACTGTTTCAGGAGCTGCCATTCTCTACGTGCATTGAGAACACATACGTAAAAGGGCAACTGCTAAACACCGCGTGTGCCGGAAGCATCACAGGCCAGCGTCACACAGGAGGCTACAGAACAAGCAGCACATGCCTATTTACTGCCCGGACCAAGATGCCCTCGGAGACTCATGGTTCGGAAAAAACAATGCTGTCACAAGAAGGGTGACGAGTTGGGGCTTCCCTGGTGGCGCAGTGCTTGAGAGTCCGCCTGCCGATGCAGGGGATGCGGGTTCGTGCCCCGGTCCGGGAGGATCCCACATGCCGCGGAGCGGCTGGGCCCGTGAGCCATAGCCGCTGAGCCTGCGCGTCCGGAGCCTGTGCTCCGCAACGGAAGAGGCCACAGCAGTGAGAGGCCCGCGTACCGCAAAAAAAAAAAAAAAAAAAAAAAAAAAAAAAGCGTGACGAGTTAACTGCAAACCCAGTGGCGTGGGCATGTGGTCCCCCCACAGTGCCTCTTAGAACCGTCTGCATGGCATCTCCCCAGTGGACCCTCTTGTCCACGGCCACCAAAGGAACCCAAGCCTACCTACCCCTTTGCAGATGGAGACGGCCTCCCTGGACAAGGACTTCGGGTACGAGACGTTGTGCTCCATGATGGACTGAAACAGCTCGTCTTCATCCTCGCCATCAAACGGAGGCTGCGCCGGAAGAGAGGGGGAGGGGGCGCCTAGGCTGAGCGATTCCACACCTTGCCACGGCGCCCGCACACCCAACCCAGCACCGGGAAACAGAGCGGGCCTCTCCCACATGCACGCGGCAGGCTGCAGGCTTAGCTAGATGACCTCGCGGGCTGTCTTTCATTAGGTTGGCGGTCGGGTGTGTTTTTCATTTTCTCCTCTGCCCCTTGCCTCGCTCTGGGCAACCCCAAACACTCTTCAGGGAAGGTGTTTTTGAGTAATGTTTTTAAGGATTTGTAAGTAAGTTACAATTAACCCATTAATCTTGTAATTACGTGTTAAACAATCTCACTACGATCAAGTGAGGTTACAGATGGCCTTGCGTTCAGAAGGTGCGCGAGGGTGGAGAAGGCGGATGCCTTTGGCTTCTGAACCTGGGGTGAAGGGGACGCAGAACACGGGCATAGAGGGCTCTCCCCAGGCCCAGGAATCCACACTCGGGCCCTCTGCTCTGTCGGGGGCCTGCCGCCGGCACGGTGGCGGTGACGGGGGCTTGCCATCCCCTGGGCACCTCTCTGTCCTCTTCTACCGCGTTTGCAATCCCCACCTGGACAGTGGGGGGCACGGCAGCACGGGGGCAGCTCACGGCTTTAAAGCCAGGTGGCTCTGGGTCAGAACGCGGGCCCTGCCGCCTCCTGGCTGGGTGTCCATGGGCCAGTGACCCACCTCTTGCGTTCGCAGTTTTCCAATTTGTAAAACAGGGCTCCCTGGTGAGTCTAAAGTGTCTGAGATTTTGTCTCGTGCCCAGTGAGTGCCCAATGAAGGGTGCGGGGTGCCGATGCTGGTACTGGCCAAGGGCCAGCGCGGAGGCCGGTCCCCCTGCCCATCCCACCGCTTCTCTGCCTGACAGCATCAACCTACTTCTCCTGAGCACCTGTTCCGTGACGCCTGCAAAACAGGCAGTTATTTTCGAATCACGACGTATAGTGTGGAGTTCCTTGTTTTTCACTGGCTGTTGCCCCCCCACAGTTTCTCTGTAGCTACCCGTGCTCCCAGTCAGGCTAACGCCGTGAGGTGACACATCGTCGGAGACGGACTCGTGTGTCCAGGGCACATATATACCTGCTTCCAGCGTTGTCTTCTAATAACTGACACTTCTACCAACATCTCTGTGCACATCACTGTTTCCTCCCTGACTTCCTAAGAATAACTCCCAGGTGTGGGATGATGTGAACATTCCGATGGTTCCCGTTCAGTCTCTCCAGGTCGCCCCGGGAGCACCCTCCCAGGTCACTGCTTGCGCTCAGGCCCGGGTGCTGAGGCCGGTCAGCGGTGGAGCGTTACAGTCACATGCACCTTCCCCCCCAGCGACGGAGCCTGGGGACCCAGGGGTGGCGCGCAGTGCAGTCCTCGCATACAGGACCATTCTGGATGGCTCCCCTTCCCTCTTTCCCCCATCCCTGTGTTACAGTTTTAGATTTCTACACATCTGGACTCACTGTTTCAAGCTAAGCTACCTGCTAACTAAAGGCCTGGCTTGGTGTAAAAAAATGTCTGAACGGGGGGTGCTCTCCTTGGTGATGTGTAATTTGGGGATTTTAAATAGGCAAGTGAGCGGTGAGGTTCACGCTTCCCAGAATGGTTCCGGAATCACTGACTAGTCAGTGGTCACGGGGGCCCTGCCATGGTCATGTACAGATCACTGATGCGGGGTGGGGGGGGAGTACCCAGGGACAATTCTGGCTGAAGTTCTGGGATACAGGACTCGTTACCGAGTCACCAGGAATGGAGACCAAGCATAAGTGACCCTGGCGGGAAGGCACATAAGAGGAGAGGGCTGGGTGCTTTGTGACGAACGCCCAGACGCTCTGAGCAGCAAGATGCTCGTTACAGGGCCGGGTAAATACGATTATGCTCGAACGTAATCTTATTTGTCAAGCGATCCAGGAGCTGCAGGAAGACTCAGGGTGTTTCACACTCCACTGTCCCCCTGCCTGCGGACAGCAAATAAAGCAAACGAGAAGAAAACTGAGATAAACTGTCTTCTCTTCCTGCTCAACTTCAGCCCTCTGTGATTACAGAGGATACACTGAGCCCTCAACCCCATCAACAAGTTGATAATTAATCTCCCTTTTCAATAAGGACATCCATTCCCTGTAGCTTGTGGGCGTGATCTGAGCAGAGCCTTCACTATCCTTTCTGGGCTGAGTCACGGCCCAGGAACATGTTTAAATTTGCCCTGAGGAGTCATCAGGACTTAAGAAGGGGGTTCGGAAATGAAAACCCCGTTTGTGGCAGGCGTGGTGGAGAGTTAGAGGACCCGCAGCTGGGCCCGACGACACTGCATCCCAACGTGGGATGCTTTTCAAATGCCGTATTTAAGGAGTGTCGCCATTTCCATGTGACTCTGAATGAAAGCAGGGCTTGTTTCCTGGACTCCAGAGTCAGAACGTTTGAGTGGGGTCTCGAGGGGAACTCAGCTTTCTGCGCCTTTGCGAACAGATAGCTCCCACGGGGGCAAACAATTCAGTCAAATTTTACTGTCAAAATGCCAAGGAGGGGAAATTAACTTAAGGTGCAGGCGATCTGTGTTCTGCCAGCGGCCGTCTCGCTGACAATGGTTCCACGGAACTGGCTTTTCTGTGTTTGCACACGGGAGTATATAGCCTTAAGAAGAATGGTTCCTTGATGGAAGAAACCTAAATAACTAATACACAAACCACTTTTTAAATATCAAGTCTCAACATCATTGAGAAATAAAGACCAAATATAGGTGGAACCTCATCTTTTAATACTTAAAAGACAACTTTAGTATCTATATGATGTAAGACACAACGAAAGAGAGAAAGGAGAGACCACGGGGGTCTCCCAGCCCAGAGGGAAAGCCAATGGTCTCGCGATGGTCTCCACGGCCCGGGGCCTGGTGCCCTCTCTTCCTCTCTGATCTCAGCCTCCTACTCCGTCTCTAGCTCACTCCACTCCAGCCACATGGGCGGCTTCCTCTCCGTTCCTTAAGTGTAAAGGTGTGCACTCCCACCCCAGGGCCTTTGCACTGGCTGTTCCCTCTGTCTGGAACGCTCTTCCCCCCGGATGTGCACGTGGACATCCTCTCACTTCCTTCTGGTCTTAACTTTATCTTCTATGTGAGGCCCTCCCTGGCGCTCCGAGCTAAAACTTCAACCCTCCCCCAACACTCTACGTCCTTCTGCTTTGTTACTTTTCTTCTTAGCTTATCACTGTTACAGTCCACCAACTGCAGATCAAAAATGAAATAAAAGTCCAAAACGGTTTATAAAGCAAAACTTGGGAATTCCCTGGTGGTCCAGTGGTTAGGACTCCACGCTTTCACTGCCAAGGGCCCAGGATCGATCCCTGGTCGGGGAACTAAGATCCCACAAGCTGTGCGGTGTGGCCCAAAATAAATATAAAATAAATAAATAAAAAGCAAAACTTGAATTTGCCACATACCAACAGATACTTAAATAACACTTATATTGCAATTACAACTAGGTACATAGCATTTATATTGTGTTAGGTATACTGAGTAATAGCAAGATGATGTAAAGTGCACGGGCGGATGTGCCTGGGTTACACGCAATTACCACACCATTTATACAAGGGACTTGAGCCTCCAAGGACTCTGGTTTACCCGTGGGAGTCCTGGAACCAGTTCCCAAGGATGCCGAGGAGGGGCCCGCACATCATTTCCGTATCTGCCTGTCTACTGTCTTTCTCTGGACTGTAACCTTACTGAAGGGAAGGGTCTCTGTCTGTGTTGCTCACAGCCATTCCCACGCACATTCAGTAAGTACGCACTGAATGAATAATAAATGAGTCAATGGATGTAACATGTCAGAAAGGGTGACTTCTCCCCAGGAACAAAGATTTCTTTGGGGGCAGCTCTGCTACTCGACGTGGGTGTTTCTTTGCATTCTCTCTTACAAAGGCTCTTGGCCAGGGAGGGGCACACTCCCTGGCACACTTGAGGGCTGAGAGTTAATAAAAGCTGCCCACGACAGAATCATTAGTAGGTACAATGGCAGAGATCTGAAATGTGGGAAATGCACCGCTGCCATTCTTAATCCACTGAGATTTGGGGGTGGGAGCTGTTTGTCAACAGCAGCGGGTGTGACTTACCCTAGTAACACAGATACTAAGGCCACCACCTTAGAAAGTGCCCCATTAGGCAGCGATGCCCTTGGTCACCTGACACGTCACACAGCCAAGGGAAACCTAATCTGCCTTTTCTTAACCGGAAGTTCAGCCTCGCTGGGCTTTTGTGAAAATTACAATGAATTGCCCAAGGAGAGAGAAGGGCAGACGGGAGAGGCTATTAAAACACTCCTTCCAGTTTAACTGACTTCTTCCTTTACAATAATACCGGCTCTACACCCGGGAGCGGCCGGGGTGATTTCTGCAGAGAAACGTGCGGTGAAGGCCAATCCCACCCAAGGGCTGAGACACCGAAAACAAAAGGCCACCACTGTCCTCAAGGTGCAGGGACCTTTGGCGGGTGATGCAAAAGCTGTATGGTCCACGCTCCAGAGTGTAGCTTTCAGTTTGGGTTTTTAGGAGTAGAAGAGCATTTCTGTACAATTTCTCCCTCCTTCACCAGGATCAGGGGAGTCAGACCAGCACCGGCCATTCCACACGGCCAGGTCCTGCTGTCGTGGTGCCCACAGAGCTGAGCCTTCATGCATGTTACGTGGCGACACACAAGCATGAAAACACAGGGAAACATTACCTGCCCGGCCAGCATTTCATATAACAGGACGCCGTAGGCCCACCAGTCCACGGATTTCCCATACGGCTGATAAGCGATTATCTGTGTGAAAACAAACACATCAACTACATTTAGTGGCCAATCAGAAAGCCTGTGTTGGAACAGGGAAGTCAAGCGTGTAGTCATTTACACACTCCGTTCATGCAAATGAGGTGATGGTAACATTTGCCGCTGGGTTTTGAAGGGGACCCTTCGAATCAGACACACAGAGAACTCTCGCCCCATGATTCTGGAATTTCTCTTCTGAATCCACCGGGAGATGCCACGGCACTGCTGGAAGGTAGATTTACTGATCTTCTTGGGTGAAAATGATTTGGGCACTGAGGTGGATTTCATTTGTGGAAAAAGCCCGAGGTCATTCAGAGCAAAGGTCTGATAAATAAGACAATCAAACTATGTCACAGAATTTTGCTGAAAGATGATGTGAGGAGGACGAAAGACTAAAGGAAACATGCTGGTTTCCTTGGGCTGCACAACCCACCCAAGGGCATCTGCTGAAGGACTGATGTTTTGAAATGTTTTTGAAAGAGACAAAAAACGCAGTAATCAAGTGTAAGATTTGGACCTTGTCTGAATCTTGATTCAAACCACCCCAACGTAGAAAGAAATTGGAAAATTAAAATACGGTCTTGAATTAGATGACGCTGTGGGAATCGTTGCTAATATCGTCATGTGGGATAAATGGTCCGATGATTAGTTACGAAGGGTCCTTTTCAGTTAGAGGGGGGTGTATGCAGGGGTGACGTGCGTGAGAGATGAAGTATTTAGGGGTGAAATGACATGATATCTTAGATTTGGTTTAGACACGTCAGTAAAATCAGGGTCGGGGGAGGAATCGATGAAACGAGCTGTCTGCAGCTGGGGATGGGCCCCGGGACCTTGCCCCTCTGAGACTCTCAGACGTGCTACGGGGGCTCCGCACCTTCCCCCCACCGCCCCCCGTGGAAGGGGGTGATACTGACTCAGATTTCCAAGAGGCGAGACTTATCACAACGCAGCGGCTGCGTCCCAGGTGGGCCGTGTGCCAAAGGCACCCACTTTCCAGATCCGAGGATCTGCCCCGGAATTCGGGGCGAGGATGTAACGAACAGGTGCTCAGCACAGTCACCTGCCATTCTGCAGAAAAACTGGACTTTGGGGTGTTCTAGGGTATCTTCCAAACGGCCCCTATGTCTCATTAAACGTCCTGGGACATCAGCTAACCTCCTGTGTGTCTGCCCACTCTCATTCCTTTAACGTGTTCCGAGTATTTCTCCCCGTGGCACGAGCAATGCACACTCCTCTGACGCACCCCGGTGTGGGCGGGACCAAGGGGCGCGTGCTTCCACCTGGCAGCTTTATGGCTCGTTTCCTTGACAAGAAAATGATAACCAAGGGAACCTACGAAGAGGCCTTAATTCCTTTTGAAGACTACCTTTGTTCCTTCCTGAAAACATAAAAAGCACAAAATACCCTACGAGAATGGGCCTCTAACTTATTCCCTAATGACATGAAATGGTGGCGGCCACACCGGTCCCCAGACGGGAAATGACTGCCTCAAAGCCTGACTGGAACAAGTAGAAGAACAACAGAAATCCTCTTTGGGAGAGGAAAGACACACCCACCAAGCACCTACTGTGTTCAGATAACTCTGCACACCCTGTGTGCAACCCAGTGAGCCAGAAATTCCTCTTCTCAGTTTTTAGGGACAGAACCGAGATGCAAGAAGCTTACGGAACTCGCCCGAAGCCAATCAGGTAACAAGCGGTGCTCTGAAAATTGACAGGCATGTTTTAAAACTACAGTTTATGGGGCTTCCCTGGTGGCGCAGTGGCTGAGAATCTGCCTGCCAATACAGGGGACACGGGTTCGTGCCCCGGTCCGGGAAGATCCCACATGCCGCGGAACAACTGGGTCCGTGAGCCATGGCCGCTGAGCCTGCGCTCCGCAACCATGAGAGGCCCGCGCACCGCGATGAAGAGTGGTCCCCACTCGCTGCAACTAGAGAAAGGTCTCGCAGAGAAACGAAGACCCAACACAGCCAAAAAAAAAAAAAATTATAAAACTGCACTTTATGGCTTTCAAATACACGGAATCACTCGCACTGGGATTAATAAATTATGAATCAAAGGGCTTTGAGAATTAGTTCAATGAGATTTGAAATCATCACTTCAGTTGTCGTAACTATATTTCAAAAGCACTTGAGTAAAATTTGTTCTTGTAACTGTATTAAAACCAGGCCCTGCAGTCTGTTCTCATTAATCAGTGTTTTAGTGTTTTTTTTTTAACTTTTTATATTGGAGTAGAGTTGATTTACAGTATCATGTTGGTTTCAGGTGTACAGCAAAGTGATTCGGTTATACATATATACATGTATGTATCTATATTCTTTTTAAAAAATTCTTTTCCGTTATAGCTTGTTACAGGATACTGCATATAGGTCTCTGTGCTCTACAGTAAAACTCTGCTGTTCACCTATCTTAGTTTCCGCTTGTTCTGAACACAGGCTGAGATGAGGCCTCACACTGCTGTGCGAATTACGAGGCTGGAGAGCAGTGGGGGCTGGATGAGGGGGACCACGCTTTATTCCAGGCTCTGTTTCTACACATACGTGAGCAGTCTCACCAGCCAGGCCCCTCTGCTCGGGTGCTGGAAGATGCCACCCGCTTGGAGAAGTGGCAGCAGTCAGGGGTGTGGAAGCCCCGATCCTGGTCAGCATGACTCACACACCCGGACGGCCAGGCCCAAGGGAAGCTTTTGTTCCTTCGTTTGTTTTGACTCTGTCAGCTTTGGTCCAACTTGCTTCTCAGGGTCCGTTAAGCTCTTCTGACTTGTGCTGATGACACCTGGCACTTCCTCCAAGGCTTAGGACAGCAGGAGGCGGAGCGCCAATGGCTTGTTTCTGGGCGACGGCACTGCTCAGCCCCTGGAGCCGGCCAGCTCACCCTGCACTGAGCTTACAAGGTTTTGCCTTTAACGGTTAATAAGAGGACGGCGGTTAGGACTTAGCTGGAGCATCTTCTCCTGGAGACGTTCACAGTCTGTCACCCCTGGCTCACGCCCTGGATGAAATGAGACGGTTCAAAGATCTCAGCTACGAGAGATGGGGGCAAGCCCACCGCTGCAAACGCGCATTCAGCACGAAGCGTACTCCCCTCGACGATCGGCTGCTAGTAACAAACACTCCAAATTACCCCAAACCTCACCGCAGAGGGGAAGCCGTGTTGAGGAGAGCGCCCCACTGAAGATCTGAACACTTAGAAGCACAGGATTTAGGGGGCTGGTGACACTGTCCCCTGTGAGCTGTGTAGGCCTGCACTGTCCCACGCGGGAGCCACTGAGCCACGCGCGGCTACGAGCCTCTGACGCGCGGCCAGCGCAAACGGGCATGAAATGCTTTGGGTGTAAAATACACATCCGATTCGGAGGACTTAGTGCCCCAAATGCAGAATATCTCATGGCTAATTTTTCATTTTGGATATACCGGGTTAAATCAGATATTAATTTCACCCGTTTCTTTTCTAAGTTTTTAAGAAAACGTGGCTGCTTACATGTAGTTGGGGCTTGCATTTACTTCTACTGCTCAGGGCTGGTCTAGACTGAGTTCTATCGGCTCCTGTTAGCCTAGGGGGCCAGCTTTGGGCCGCGGACGCAGCTCAGGGGCCACAGAACGGACGGGAGGCTGTCTTGGGTCTGTCCCCAACGGACACGGGAGCAGGTGTCTCTGGCACTTGGAAGCTGGCAGCCAAGCCCGGGCGATGCCTGTCCCCCTGCAGCCCCCCGGCGAGGGGCTGCCCCGGTGACATGGTTCCCACCGCAGAGAAACTCACAAAAGGAGAGGCGGGAGGGGCTGGCGGCAGCCTTCCCTGCGGCACAGGGAAGCCAGAGGCAGAACCCGGGCCTCTGTCATCCAGGTTCACTGCTACTTGTTACCGCGATCTTCATGGTTATGATTCCCTGAGCCAGGTGCCTGAGGGCTGTCAGGACGCTACAAGTGGCTGCCTGTCTGGTACAGCGGGGTGTGAGTGGTCTCCTTCCAGCCTGGGAACAGGACCTGGGCAGAGGGTGGGGGGCGGCTTCTCGCCTCTTATGAAGCCAAAGGCCCACAGCAGCTGGAAGGACGTGGCTCCAGGGCCCCCCACCCCTCCCCCCTCTGCAGGGCTACACACCCCAAGACCTCCTGAAGCGGGCGGGGCTTCAGACGCTTCCCTGGAGGACTCGGGGGGCAGCGTGGTGAGGCTTCAGGTGCTACTGACTGCAGCACAATGACTGGAGCCCACGTCACCACCCGGGCTTCCACCAGGGCCCGGGGTCTTTCTCTTTCTTAGCTCCTGGAGCCCTCGCGACACCCTGGCGGTAGGAGCGTCCGATTTCAGACATGAGGAAATGAAGTACAGGGAGGTTAAGCAGCCTGCCCAAGGCTCCACAGCCAGAGGTGGCAAAGCTGGCATTCGAGCCCTGGACGTCTGGCCTTGGCCTCCACGATCTGGACCACTTTTCTCAACTGAAGGTTCATCACTCTTGCGTCAGCGTGGCTCCCTAGACGCTAGGGCGGGAACTGGCCCAGGTAGGGTGACTCTTGCCGAAGAAGGGTTCAAATGCTTAACAGGGTCTAAATAGCTACGACGCCCACTTGAGTCAGCAGGTGGCCCCGAAGCCTCGTCTTCAAGGGCTCCGGGGACTCGCGCTCCCGCCCTTGGCCAAGCTTTCCTGGACTCTGCTCCTCACCGTCCCAGCGTGTGTCCTGGCCGAGCCCCCGTGCCCACGCTAGAGTAAACGGCCCGCCTGTCGGCCGCCCTTGCCAGGCTGCAGCACAAAGGAACGCTGGCCTCTACTCATAAAACGCGCTCAAGTCCTCTGACTGTCTCAGGGAAACAAAGCCTATTACTTCCTCCTTTTATCAACGATAAAAATATTTTAATGGGAAACTTATGGTCGTTTCGAAAAACATCATAAATCGCCCAGGCTAGAACATGGGACACTGGAGGCCTTCTTCACGGAGCTGGTGGAAATGCTGACTTGTTGAAACAGTACCATTTGGAAAGGAAGATGACGTGCCTGGGGGTTTTCTGGGTGTTCCGTTCTGACAGCTACAGGGCCCTGAGCTCACTCAGCGTCTCCCCAGCTCCCTGCTCCAGGACCCACAGCCCAGGGCCACGCAGATCCCGACACCTCTGCCACGTCAGTTACACTGAGGCTGCTTATCTGCCCCCACTCGACCCCAGGCTCTCCCCGCAGGGGCCGGGCCACCCTCCCGAGCGCCCCGCACAGCAGACTCTCCCTAAGGTCAGGCTGGAGAAGGCAGCGGATCTGGTGCAAGCCTGCTCCGCGGACACCACCGACCTCGAGTGCAAAGTGCTCGTCAGACTGCTGGACTGCTAAGGCTGCACGGGCCTTCGAGACGGTTTGGAAGGGCATCCTCAGGGTTCTGAGAAGGAAGCCAAGAGGCTTGCTGGAAGGTCGCCGGGTGGGCGGCAAGGTCTCCCAGCTGCGTCCACCTCCTGCAGCGCCAGGCCTGGACCAGAGCGTGGTGCACAGGAAGCACATCGGGGGCGGGGTATGGACGAGGCATCCCCAACGCTCAGCCAAGGTGCTCCCAGTCAAACCACTTTGGGGCAGCGCCTACCAGCTCAGAGCACTGCAGGAAGCAGAGTGCGGCAAGAAAGCGCCGAACCTGACTGCCGGAGCCCAGTTCGGCCACGCGGGAGCTGTGTGACCTTGGGCAAGGCGCTTAGCCTCTCTGTGCTTCCGTTTCCTCATCTGTGACACTGGAACCCCAGCACCCCACATACTGGCAAGTACGTGGTATGTATAGAAACGTGTGTTTATTGCAGGTGAGTTGAATGTGCGTAACTCCACAGGGTCTCACGGCAGGAGCAGGAAGGCCCCGGGCACGGCAGGCAGGCGAAAGGGACTCAAGGCAATGAGCTAACCCAGGCCCACAGGAAGACGAAGGAAACATGTTGAATGAGAGGCTGGTTTAATCACATGTATTAAATGCTCTGAAATGATCGTCAGCACCTGGGAATTCTGTCAACGATGAACCTTCTGTTCATTCTCTCAGCAAATATCATCTGTCCATGCGCCGGATGCTGTTCCAGGCACGAGGCACAGAAGTGAATAAAACAGATTAAAAAATCCCCCTCTCATGCAACTGAATTAATTTTGATCAGAGCAGCAAAACTTCCGGTTTCTCTTCTCTGTGGTATTAACACACCCTCCCCCACCCCTTCCCTCACTGCCACTGTTTGGGCTAATCGTGCATCTCTTGGGGCCGGGCACCCTGCAAGGGTGACACGAAAATGGATAAATACACTAAAACGTGATACCTTACACATCGAGGATCTTAGTTCATCACACGAGAAATACCTGCGATACTTGAAAGCTCTGGACAAAATGCATAATATAAGTAGAAAGGAATTCTGGCACAAGACGAGAACGGAAGGTTTGGAGTCTGCACTACATACTTCCCGTTGAGATGAACACGGTGGCCAGGACTGGGGCGAACAGAAAACGACGTCTCTAAAGGCAACACAGGCGCCTTAAGGTCCCGTTACAGTAACCACCCCCCTGCCTTCTTTACACCCGGGGACGGAAGGCAGAGAGCAGGACAGTGTATGTTCTGCTCCCGGAGGACCTGAAGGGGATCACGTGGCACAAAGAGGGTTTGCAACTACTGACCCTGGCTTCAAATAGCAAGTAACACAGAAGAGAAAAGGAAGGAAGCAAGGAAGGAAAACGAGAGCGAGAGCGAGGAGGAGGGGAGGAGGGGATGCAAATGCAGAGCTTTCAAAGCCTGGTGAGTACAGTCCCCGTTCCCAGTCCTATCCTGGACCTTTGTTTGGAAGGGAAAGGCCACCCAGGCTGCATTTCTTCTTCTTCTTCTTCTTTTTTTTAATTCATAAACTGCTTTAAAGAGAAGTTTTAGGTTCAGAGCAAAACTGAGAGGAATCTGCGGAGTTCCCATATACCCCGCCCCCACCAAGTTCAACACACCGAGGCAGTATCTTAGTTACAATCGCTGAACCTGCATGGATACATCGTTACCACCCAAAGCCCAGGGTTTACATCAGGGTTCACTGCTGGTGCTGTACATTCTATGGGTTTTTGAAAATGTATCATGACACGTACCCACCACTGTACTGTTACTGTACGGAATAGTTTCACTGCCCTCAAAACGCTCCGCCCACATGGCCCTCCCCCAGCCCCAGCAATTACCAATGTGCTTTATTGTCCTCCTAGTTTTGCCTCTTCCAGGACGTCAACATTCGGGCTCTTACAGCGTGCAGTGTTTTCAGACGGCCTTCTTTCACTTAGTCGTGCACACCGAGGTTTCCTCCACGGCTTGAGAGCTCGTTTCTTTCTAGTGTTGAATGATACTCCATTGTCTAGACGTATCGCCGTTTATTTGTTCACTCACCTACTGAAGGACATCTCGGTGGCTTCCAAGACTTGACAATTAGGACTAAAGCTGCTGTAAACACTTGTGCGGGTTTCCGTGTGGACGTAAGTTTTCACTTCATCTGGGTAAATACTCAGGAGCATGATGGTTGGATCGTTCGGTAAAGACCACGTTTAGCTTCGTAAGACACTGCCGAACTCTCTTCCACGGTGGCTGTGCTAATAATTCTGAAAGAGCCACGAGTCAAATTCCGAGTCGCCTGCCAGACTTCTGAGCAGGCAGGAAGATGCCCCCGCCCCTGGTGTCTGTCTGACACTGGGACGTGTGCTAGCGAGATGTCTGTGGTCGGGTGAGGCATCAACAACATGGAGTTACACGGGGAGAAAACATTCCCGTTTCAAGGCTTTGTGCAAAAGCTCTAATCTCTACTTGGGCTAATCTCCCTCTATCTTATCGGTAACATTTGCTTGTCAAGGAATAAGTCAGGAAGGTGACCGTGAAACGACCAGGGCTGGGAAAACACCACCCCAGTTGGCCTGGGTCACCCAACCTCTTCAGCCCAAGGCCGAACTAACTTCCATAATTTCTTGTTACGTCAAAACAACAACAACAACAACGACAAAAAACTAAACTCCTCTTTGGATTCTCTTCTGCCAACCTGATATTTTCAAGAACCTCCTTAAGAGCGAGATACACTAAGAATATGATACCCACAGTAACAGGGGCCAAGGTTTAGCCCCACTTAAGCCACACTGCACTGGGCACGGTGCCCGTCTCCCACGGGGGTGGCTGAGGCCCGGCCAGCTTGCAGGCAGTGACACCGCGGGGTGGGGGGTGGTGTGCAGAGCCAGGACGCGACCCTCTGTCACGGTGCCCCTCTATGTGAGCAGGACATCTGGGGCGCTGCCCCGCCCCCGGGACCTTTACCCACCCGTCCTTCCTGCTCTGCCTGGTGACAGATGGTGAGGATGATTGCGAGCAGGTAAAACGCGTCCTGGTCTACAGCGTCGTTCACCTGCGGCCGAGACCCAGGACTCCGTACGGGGCCGGGGCGCTGGGGCCAGAGGAACAGAGGCCACGGACCATCTGCCTAAATACAGACGCTACAAACTGAGCTCGCGATATGGACTAGCTGCTCTCCCCTTGCACCTTGCCCGCGGACTTCCCCTGGCGCTCTGCTCGGGCTGCCGCACGGCTCCAACAACAGGCGTCTACTGTTAACAGTTCTGGAGAGTCGAAGCGCACGGTCAGGATGCCGGCAGGGCAGCAGCCCCCTCGCTGTGCTCTCACCAGCCTGTCATCCGTGAGCTGCCCTCCTGGTGTCTCTTACGAAAACCTCAGTGCTCTCCGAGGGGGTCCCACCCCAATGACCTCGTCTGGCTGTGGTCACCTCCTGGAAAGCCCTGCCCCTATGCACAGTCACACTGGCGTCCCCTTCAACACACCGGTTTTGGGGGAACAGGATTCCACCTGTAATTCCTCCCAACAACCCGGAAGGCCAGGTTCGACTGGAGAATTCAGGGGCCCCTGAGATGCCCTCCGCCCGCGGAGACATGGCCCGCCTGACTGCTCTTGCCGCCCCCTCCACCACGGCCATGACGAGCCTCCCGCACGTCCCAGCTCTGTCCCATCTGCCCGTCGGACGCTGGCGTGTCTGCGCCAGCAGGGCGGCACCCCGCGGGGCGATGGCACGGGGAGGGGGGGGGAGGTGGGAGAGGCTGCGCAGGTCCTGGGAGGGACTTCTCAGACCCCAGGTGGGCACATCCCTTTGACCCTACAGACCCCAAGCCTGTGAGGACAGCTCAGGCTGGGGAGGCCCGACGAGAGCCCTGTAACGTTGGGGGCGCAAACTTCAGCCTGCAGCCCAAATCCAGCCCAACCCTGCCGGGTGCAGCCTGGGAGCTAAGCATGGTTTTAAGTTTCCTGAATGCGAGAGAAAAAATGTAACAAAGACGATCAGTCTTTGGAGCCTTTTGGCAGGAACAGCTGCTCAAACTGGAGAAATCTAAAATTTAGATGAAGGCAAAGGCTAAAGCACTTACCCTCTAGCCCTCAGCAGAAAAAGCTTCTGATCCCGGCTCTGTAACCCAGGGCAGGGGCTTCTCTTGCCTGGGTCCTCGGCGCTTTTCAGACCTGCCCCCGCGGGGTGCTGTGCTGCGGATTCTCTGCTGGCCCACACAGAGCTCAAAGCCAGCTGTGCAGGGGACTGTCCCCAAAGACGGCCACAGTGCCCCTCGCTCCCATCCTGTGTGGCCCCTGCAGCGTGACAGCACCACGCCTCCCACCAGGATTTAGTCCGTACATCACCTGCCCTAGACGCCGGGCTGGCTGTGGACTTGCTCTGACCTGGAGAAGGTGGTGGGAATGACACAGTAATCAAGTTCTAGGTGAAGCTTAAGGGGCCTCCACTTTTTGGGGGGCCTGTGTTGTACCCTCTTGGGAGTCACCGTGGCGAGACGCTCTGGATAAACTATTGAATGAGGAGAAATCTCACGGAGGGCAGAACACGGAGAGGAGGACCCGTGGGTCTCGGCCAAGAGCCAGCAGCCCGGGGCCCCCGTGGGACCACCCTCCAGGGCCCAGCAGGGCCACAGCGGCCGGCACATGCCGGGCAGAATCCCAGCGATAACGTGGCTGTGGTTTTAAGCCGTTCAGTCTTGGGTGGTTACACAGCAGCAGCAAGTTGAAACAACTGTCAAATAACAGATGCGAATGAACGCAGCCCTGCCCTGGAGGCAGGCCAGGCTTCTTACGGGCAAGGCTTCAGCCCCAAAGTCGTACCCCCATTTCACAGACGTCGCCCCAAGTTCTTCAAAGAGCAGAACTACAGCCAGAGCTGACTACACAACGATGAAGAAAAAGCCACCTGAAGGCAAACAGGAAGTCCTTCCTTCTCAGAAACATCACGTCTGCGTGGGGCTCGGCTAAGGCAGAGTCGGGCTGAATTAATCCGGAATCGGAGGCGCCACCACCAGCCTCTAGTCTCCCTCCGAGCGGTTCTCGAGCTCGGCCACCGTGGCCTGGCCACTGGTCTAGGCTGCGGTGGCAGGCGGGGGGAGCGGGGCCGGATTCACTGCTCCGCGCCCCCTTCGGAGCCCCCTTATCTCAGGCCTCCTCTGCTGGGCAGGGAGCCCTTCAAGCCCTTTGTTCACTGTGCTCTGAACCAAATAACCACTTGTGCAGTGAAGGAACGAACTGGGAGTCAGGAACACATTTGTGCCTGTAAGACCTTAATCGGCTGGAATAAAAGATTTTCCAGAATTCCAGTCCAGTGGTCTTCAGAGATGCGTGTGTAAGGGGGCGCTGAGGCATGAGGGCCCCGGCCCGGGGCCTGCCGTCTACGAGCCCTGCACGGGGCTCCTCTCCTCCCCACGGCTCCTCTTGTCTGGAGAACAGGGACAGCGCCACTCAGCTAAGGACTGCTGTTAAATGACACGAAGTCACAGGGGCAGGTGCATGGCCCACACCCGCCCATGAGAGCAGACTGGTCATCTCCGTCCAGACACCCAGCCCGTCCTCCCCACGGCAAGGTGAAAAGGGACTCAGTGAGCCCTGACCCATTTTCGCAAGATTTAAACAAATCCCCAACTGAAGGGCCAACTCATGTAGCCATGGGATTCCTGGAGTAAAGACTTATCAGGGCGTCATTGGTGCTTGGAAAACAAAGACGGGGCCTGGATGGAGGGAGGCTCACTTGTACCCCCGGAGGGAGGTGGTCAGTCCCTGGGCAGCCCTCCTCCCGGGACCACAGCTGCTGCAGGGAGAAGTTGATGAGCCCCGGGTTCAGAGCCCAGCCTGCCGTGGATCTGGGGCATGGGAAAAATGAACGAATCTCTGCCCCTTGGGTTCATCGTCTGGGAAACAGGGCCAATAACACGGACTCTGCAGACCCAACTGAAGGATTAAACAGACTCACATCGATGAGGCGCCCCTCCCTGGCTCTCACACGCAGCGGGCATCCATCAGGGGGCAGCTAAGTCACCAGGAGCTGGTCATCTGTGGAGGGAGGGCTGGGAGGGGGAGGGGGAGAACAGACTGGGGGTGCCTCATGGACCACGAGATCACAGAAGGGGTCAAATGCTCCAGAGAACAGGCTGAACTCATTAAACGCTGATACCACGAAAATTATGAGACAGTTAAAGAGACGCAGGCAGACAATCAAATATATGAGATAATATAACCAACACCATTCCTCGGAAAGGTCTGAGAAGAGTTATATAATTTAAGGAAGAACTGCCCCCCAGAATGCCTGGCCTGGGCTCTTTAAACGTTTCTTGGGGGGAAAGCGGCTGCCTCATCTCCTCTGTGATGCTGGAGTCACTGGACCGTGACCTGGCGCAGAGGGAAGCTGGCCTTTGATAGAAAGCGTCTTCCGGTTTATCGTCCTCTTTCTTTAATCAAGGGCTTTCTCCGCGGCCGCCCGCCTGGGCGGGGTTGGGGTCAGCGGCCCAGAGGCGCTGATCTCAGAGGGGCCGCTGCTGGCACTCGCCGGCTTCTTTCCATCTCGTTTCCTCGTTTCTTCCCAGCTTGGCAGGGGCTAATTTACGGCCTGGCTGCTCGGCCGTGAGCACCAAACGAGGTCTTTTCTCACGTGACTTTTACATCTCTTTTATTCTCTGCCCCTCTCTACAACTCTTTCCCCAGAGGCCAGGAGAAGCTCTGGGGAGGTCGGTACTCTGGCCCCTCGGGTCCTGAGCTGACTTCCCGTCCACCTTGGACCCTTGGGGACCCCCGGCGGTGGGTGAGGGGGGGCGCGGGGCCACACCCCTGCCCCCACACGCTCTGCCACCTGCCACCAGCCTTGGGTTCCAGCCCCGGAGCTCCCGACCCCTCAGTGCCTGAGCCTCGGCCCTGTGCCCCGGCCCATCTGCCCTGCCCCGGCCATGGCCAGACACACAGCTCACTACGCCTGCCCCCGACCCCCCCACCCCACATCCCTCCTGCCCCCGAGGTCGCAGCCCACCCGTGAACAAAAGCCAAGGGTCCTGCTGCCTGGAGCTCAGCGGGAGACAAAGAAAGAAGTAAACACGTGAGCACGCGACGTGGTCTATCCGAGGGTGACGTGCACCGCGGAAGGGGACCAGGGACGCGGCTGGAGGTCTGCCCCCTGAACCAGGGTGGCCGGGAAAGGTGACCTCCCGGAGGTGACATTTGCGTCAAGGCTTCAAGGAGGAGAAGGAGGGAGCAGGCTGACCCCCGCGAAAGGAGGGTCCAGGTAGAGGGAAGGAGAGAAGAATCAGGCATATTTTACATAAAAATGCAGACTTCTGGCTGTCGTCACGGGCAATCCCGTGCTGGCCTTCTCGCAGGGCTGAAAGGAGAGCCCAGGACCCCCGGGACGGGCCTCCAGCTCTCTGAACACATCCAGCCCAACACGGACGGCAAGTGTGCGCGTCTGCCTGCGGGCAATTGGTGGCGGGGGGACCCGCAGGCTTCTCCTCCGGGGTTGTTCCGTGCTGGAGGGCCGTCTGTCGTCACCTGGGGACACGGTCTTGCCCATATCCCCGAGCTCCCCTGGGCTGCAGTGGCCCGCTCCTAACTGCTTCCAGCCCCTGACCCTCCTGACAGGGGGTGTTTGGTGGACCCTCGGTGAGCACCTGAGGGGGAGGGGCTTAGAGCTGCTGGCTCACCCCGGCTTCTGAGAGGTCTGCCCAGGATGGGCAGCTGGACCACGATCCTGACTCGCTGCCCCAGAGACGGAAAGGCCTGGTCAGGACTCAGACCCCTCGGACGTTAAAGAAGAAGTGGGCTGTAACATCTCCGTGCTCGTTCCTCACTGCCCTTTCCCTCGGGGAGTCTTCTCATCTCCCTGGAGGTGCTGCGACACGTGCACAGGATACACAGGCTTTGGGGTCGGAACGTCTCGGCTGCAAATCCCACCTCTGTCTCCTACCAAGTGGCGCAACCTCTGCTCGTGTATCAGGCGGGACCAAGCGGAAGCTGCGTTCCGAGGGCCCGCTCTGGAACAGGCACTGCCCACACTGTGGGTGACGCCCTCTGCGTGTGGGCCGCACACCCCGGCACGACCAGGCCGAGAGCGAGGGTCCCACGTGGTGCACCTTCCGGAAGCTCCGCCCTACCGCTGCCTCGCTCTCCCAGGGAAGGGCGGGCGATGCTAGCGTCCAGGCTGCTGCTCCGCTGCGGCAGATACCTGCCTTGCGACCGGACCTCGCTCGCCCGGAGCAGCCGACTTTCAGATGGGGGATGAAACCCAGGTGAAGCCTCAAGGGCTCTCTCGCTGTCCTCGAAGGACCCTTTCTATGTCAAAGCAAAGAGTTCCCTTCACGTCGGCTTCAGGGATTAGCTCCTGATTGGTGCCCCTTTCCCAGCGTCCATCTCGGCGCCAAACATGCGTGTCAGTGACATTTTCTGCCTTTGCTCATCTTTGCCGGCTAAGGAGATGCTACAGTACCGAGACCCATTTCAAGGCTTTTGACGAACAGCCATAAATATTTAAGCCTCCGCTTTGCCTATTTAGGAAAATGCCACCTAAGATAATTATTTTGCCTTTGCCTGACAGAAAGATTTACACAGAGGACAAGGTTATTTTCACCTCTGAGCAAATTCAGAAACTTGGAACCCAGATGGTCTTTTCTCTACCCTGCAATGATTCCTTGGGTGAAATACGCCAAATTCCTGGACCCCGATGAAGAAACTGCTAGCGAAAGGCGAGACAACCTACAGTCATTCCTGACGGAGCTCCCAAAGGAGCGCGGTTCTTCTTCATTGAAAGTCAACCGGCATCTAGGTGCAGATTTTGGTTCCTGTTTGCGGCACCTCCTCTAGACGGGAAGCACTTCCAGGGCAAGGCCCCGCGTGCTCTCTTTCTGTGTCCCCACAATGCCACGCTTGGTACCGCAAGCGTGCAGGATGCTCTCTGGACACACAGGCTGCCGCGGGTTTGAGTGGCTCAGCATGGCAGGCAGTGCGAAGGTCTGCAGGCGGCCTGAGCCTGGGGAGGCAGCTGGATTCCAGCCCTTTTAGCAAACGTGGCCCCAGGCTGTTACTGACTGCCTCGGACTCTCATCTGAAAGACAGGCCTGCTGGCCTGTTCCTCTACAGGGTTTGTGATGAGAAGCAAGTACAGAAGGTGCCCAGCACACAGTGGACACTCGGTAAATGGCAGGTGCTCCCTGATTGCTTGCACAGTGGGTATACGGAGAGGAATGAAGGCTTCCAGAACCTGAGGGTATCCGGAGCCAGAGCATGTGATCCAGTGTGTATCAAGAGGCCCAAAGCTTGTTTTCCATAAAGCCCTCTTTGACGGCCTGTTCCCAGCATCCCTCTCCCTGATGGGTGTTCCCAGCATCCCTCTCTCTGATGGATGTTCCCAGCATCCCTCTCTCTGATACCATGTCCTCAGGTTCTTAGCATGACATGGCCAACCCCATGCAGGTGCGATCTCCTAAATGGCAAACAACTTCTCAGTTCAAAGGGTCTTTTCCAGGCCAACCTAGTCTCTGTTGGCCCAAAAAAGTGACCAGGAAGACAGCAATGGCCAGGGTCTTCTAGGACGGGCTTCTGGAAGACTGCAAGAGGCTCAGAAGCCGATGTGGCAAGTGAGTCAAGTGAACGAAGGACCAACCTGCCTTGCGACCGACAAGGCATGTCCCCTTGAGATGGGGAGATGACCCTGGATTATCTAGGTGAGCCCCATGTAAGCCCAAAGGTCCTTAGGAGAGGGAGGCTGGAGGGCCGGGGCTAGAAAAGAGAGGGAGAGAGATTACAAGATGCTATGCTTCCGGCACAGAAGATGTAGAAGACCCATGAGCCGAGGGCTGCAGACAAGCCCCAGAGGCTGGACCAGGCACAGATTCTCCCAGAGCTGCTGGAGGCTGTGCAGCCCCGCCGACAGTTTGGCGCTAGCCCAGTGAGACTGCTCTGGGCTTCTGACCTCCAGAAGCGTAAGATAATAAATTTGCACTGTTTTAATCCACTAAGCTGGCGGTTGTTACAGCAGCCACATGAAATTAGCACCGCGAGGAACCTTGAAAACAAAGGCAGCCAACTTCAATTATTTGGACAATGTCATCTCTGTGGAACGCTGTCACCCCTGGTGATGTCAGACGGCTGAGGTGTCGCTGAACACAGGAAGCCCTCTGTTTGAGCAGCAGGAACCTGGTCTTGAGGAAGTTCAAAAGCCACCTTTATTCCTCAAACTGCTGCCATTCCCTGTCACCAAGCTTTGACAGCAACTGGTGGGTGTTACCCAGAGTGGGCACAGCTAATAATCACAGCCTGTGTAATACGTGTCAGCCAGGAGAAGGCTTCACAATAAACACTGCATCAGGAGGTTGTATTTTTTTCTGTACCATGTCTCTATCCTTCATGCTTGAGAAAGATTTAAGCTCATTATATGCACGGAGATACTAAGGTGTGAGCTGTTTGCAGGGAAAGAGGTTATGTATCAAGAGAACACCCCATCTTTGCCCACGTAATTCAGAATTTAAGTTTCTAAGTCAATGTTCTAAGCCTGTGTTCCTACACTGTCTAGGAATATAACAGGCAAAACAAAGCCTTAACAAAGGGATAAAGATTAGCTTCCCTTTTGGAATAATGGGTATAACGAGGGTTGCCAGGTGCAAACACTGTACTAGGCACCTTAGTCCTCAGCAACTCTACAGGGCGGACAGTATTATCCCTGACTTGCCACTGTAGAAACGGAGGCTCAGACAGCTTGAGAAACTTGCCTGAGTCCCCACAGCCTGTAAATAATAAAGTCAGGAGTGCAGCTCACGCTGGTCGGATTTCCAATCGCGTGTCTTTTTGATTATTTCTACTGCCTCGGAGATAAATGCACGAGGCGCTATGCTGAATAAATACCACAAAGCCACCCGACAGCTAACACGAGAGCTCTACAAAGAGCTGAAGGTCGGCCTACCGTGGAATCCATCACCCGCTCCCTGCTGGAGCTCAGTGGGGAAGGGACGGTGCCGTCCACAGGGTGGGGCGTGGTCAGACAGGTGGCTACAGCGACCCAGGGTTCTAACCCACCCAATCACTGGCATGTAGGAAGCTTTGTAAAATAGGAAGATAAGCCACTCGATACGTGTCATGACGAAGACAATGCAGCGTGGCCACTGCTGGCAACACACAGATCTTGGAGCCACTTTGCTTAGAACCATGTGGGTGTGCTCTTCCCATGATCCACTGCAGTGTGCCGCTGAGAGCACCAATCACTGATTTTCTGACACAGAAACCAAACTTACGGTCACCAGCGGGAAGGGGGGGATAAATTAGGAGACTGGGATTAACGTATACACACTACGGTATATAAAAGAGATAAACAACAAGGACCTACTGTACAGCACAAGGAACTACATTCAATATCTTGTAATAGCACATGATGGAAAGGAAATCTGAGAACGAACCTGAATATGTATGTATCCATCGATACGTACACGTTTATATGACTGAATCACTGTGTTGTACGCCTGAAACTAATGCATTATAAATAAACTATACTTCAATAAAAAAATAAACCAACCATAACAAAACAGAAAATAAATCACTCTGATTTTGCTAAAGAGGCATCACCGGGACCACCTTTGACCCAGTGTTTCCATGCAGGGCCCTCCCACAAGCAAGGTCCTCCCTTCTTTGCCCCCCAGTGCTTCTTAAGCTGGTTTGCTGGTGACCACGTAAGAAATACGTTCTACCACACATGCATCTCACATGTACGTGTAACAAAAACCAAAGTTCGTGAACCAAGGCGCACCCTTACTCTGCGTGGGGAGCTCTCGTGGCTTCTTCTTCTGTATTATTTATTCCCCACATATCGACTTGGTGATTCAGGGTGCCTCTACATCCTACGAGGGGGCTGTGTCTGTAGCTGGAAAGCCCTTGGTCTAAAAAACCAGGCCAGTCGGGGTCCTACCTCCGGGGCGATGTAATCTGGGGTCCCACAGAAGGTCCTGGTCGTGACCCCGTCCATCATGTGCTCCTTACACATCCCAAAGTCCGCAATCTTGATGTGTCCTTCCGAATCCAGCATGACGTTATCTAACTTCAGGTCTCTGCAAAGAAGCGGGTGGCATCAGCGTCCTTCCCATAATGTCACATGCTTTGCTCTGCTGCTCGTGAGACAGAAGCGCCCGTGAGTGGCTGCGTCCCAATGGCACATTAACTACGGTCACGGGAGTGCTGGGACCGGGAATTAGGACTTATTTATTTTTCCATCTCTAGAGCCCAGTGAAGTGCCTAGCATGCAGCAGGTACTTAATAAATGCAGACTGAACGAATGACTAAACGACTGAGCTAGTGATTCCCGACCTTGGCTGTGCAGGTGAATCACCAGAGATCCCAAATGAGCAGCTCTGAGGAGACCCCAGTCACCGGTTTATTAGTGTCCTACCCGGAGAGATCAGACACACAACCAGGTGTGCAAACCACGGGCTCAGAACAACCTCGCTGGGTCACCCGCGTCCCTTCCATTCTGCCCCGTGCTGTATGGTCTTCTAATTGCTCTCCACTTAATACTGGAGAACATTCTCCCTTCATTGTAACCAACAAGGGGAGGAACCGAATCCAACAGTTGTCCCCTTCCCCTCCCAGCTCCCGTGTTCCTCTGCGGAGCACCGCCAACAGAAATGCAGCTTTCACTGACCCCTCACCTCTGTGCCAAGTCAAAGGCAGAGGAAGGAGCTGGCAGGGAAAAGAAAAGCATGTTTTCTTGCGGAAGCAGAAATGAGATGAACGATCTTGTGAGGTCCGGGAACCAGAAGGTGGTTCGGATTTGCCCGGAGGCTGTGGAAAGAATGGTGGTCCCCGCAGGTCTCCGTGACCCGGGGCGTGGTGGTGGTGTGGGGGGGGTCTGCTCCATGTTCTAAGTCCCCATCACAGAACTCACACCCACAGAGCCCAGAGGTCCAGCAAAGCCTCCACAGTGCTGCGGCCAGCAGGGCTTCGATACACACCTATAAATGATGCCTCTTTTATGAAGAAAGAACAACCCAATGGAAATCTCTGCTGCGTAGAACCTGCAAAAGAAAACACCTGTCAGGTGTCTGGCTTGCTTTCTTTGGCCTCCTGGATACTTTTTACCCTCAGGATCGGGCATCGAAATGGCAAAAGAACGGAAGACCCTGGACAAGCAGAGCTCAGCACTGCCCTATGTGTGCCGTCAACCCTCTGCCGTTTTATGACTCCAACCTCCCCAAGGAATGATACAGCTAGTAAACTCAATGAAGCAGGTTTATCACCTGTCCCCAGATAAGCGCTTCTTGTCTGGGGCAGGTAGACAGGTAATTACTGCTTAGAAGACATTTTGAATACGAGCTTTTAAAGAGTGGCTGTCTGCTGGGCTGTTCTGTCAGGGCTATGGTAGATTGGAGCAAATTTCCATTTTCCTATTCAACGGCAGAATACATTAGTGTTTGAAAATACACTTGTGCCCTGGAAGACAAAGGACAGGGTGTGATGCTCTCTGCAGGTGGTTTACTCACCCCCTCACCCCTACCCCAAGCGCTGGGAGAAATGGGACCCACGCCAGGATTCAGACCTCATGCACCCTTTTTATTTTTTTCATTCTTCCAATATTCTTACAATTTTTAAAAACTTATTTATTTATTGGCCGCGAGGCACGTGGGATCTTAGTTCCCCGACCAGGGATCGAACCTGCGCCGAAGCGCAGAGTCTTAACCACTGGACTGCCAGGGAAGCCCCGTGATGCACTGTTTGAAATAATTCATAATAAAAAGCAGTTAGTGCCTCCGCTTCAGAATCGGTCAGGGGTCCGTATCTGCAACTCGAATGAGCGCTGAGGAGGTTTCAAAATTTGCACAGCGTTTAGGAGTTCCTGACGTCTAAGAAGACACAAGATGCTGCCCGTGTAAACGTCACACCGGGAGGCTTCCAATAAGCACACGTGTTTACATGAGCAGAGAAACAACATCAAACCCTCAACGGGGGGCAGGGGGGCACCTCTGAAGGCTGGCAGGAGAGGGCGCCGAGGAGGGAGAAGGGGGTCACAGATGACGGTCATATGATTTTTTTGTGCTTTTCTATATTTTTAAAGTGAAAAGCTTTCCAGCAGCACAAATACAAGGGAATGGTACTAATGGGCCGGCCTGTTAGCTCATGATGGAAGGTGGCTCCTTACAGCTCTGTGTTGTCAAGCTTCGCTCTGTAACCTGTGCCTTTTAATGCTCTGTAACTAACAACACGAGAGACAGGGCCACCCGCCCCTCCGGTTTTGAGCATCCGCCCAAGAATGCCCCGTTCTGTCTCCAGCGAGCCTGCCCCAGACCGGCTCACCCCGCACGGGCCGGAAGTGCCCCAGGCTTATATCTTTCAGACTGAACATCGGCCGGAACCCGATTAACGTTTGCCCACTCGGTTCATCAGGGCACCTGCGCACTGGGCATCCTCACTCCAGGGACAAAAGAGCTGTGTGTTTAGATTTGCTTCTGTGAGTTGCCCGTGGCTTCCTGGCCCCTGGAAAAGGGGGTGATTCCTCAGGTCTCAAAGCCTCGCCTCTAGATAGATGATTCTCTGTCTCTCCCTGGAGCCCACATCTCTCTCCGGGGCCGCCGATGCCTGCATCCCACTGAGACCTCCTAAGTGATCCCCTGCAACCCGCTCCTCCGGACGGCTGCCCCTCCCCAGTCTGTAGAGGGGCAGCACCTGGAGACGCTTCTCTCTCCTCACCCCCAGGCCCCAAGTTCTGGTTTTCTTCCTCCAGAAAGTCTCTCCATGCACTGGCTAGGCTTAGGCTCCAGCCTGTGTCCTCCACACAGACTGTCACCTGCCCGGCCTCCGCCGGCCATCCTTCCATCTCCTCGTGGCCAGGGCCCCGTGGAAACTTCACCTGATGCTGCCAGGCCCCCCTGAGGCCCCTTCCAGGCTCTCCTGTTCCCCAGCCAGGCCCTCTGCTCGGCCCATCGCCCAGAGCCCCTTTATTTGTTCAATTAATGAGTGAATGGCTCGATCGACAAGGGTGGAATGGGGCGACAGGGCATCTATACACCTGCGTCTCCAGCTTGCCGGAAGAGGAATAAACTGCTCCGGCTCCGGAGGAGACGTTCAGGTGGACCCTGGCAGCCAACCTGCCCCGGGAAGGTGACGGCATCCCACCCAAACCGGGCACAGCCCCGCCTCCAGGTCCCCCCGGCAGAGGCTCCCGGGCGGGAGTGCCGCGCGTCTACGTTCGGGGACTCGACTGCAAACTACTCACACTGCTTGCGGTTCCTTAAATTTTCCCACTTGCTGGATGTGGTACATGAGGTCCCCGCCGTTGACGTATTCCATGACGAAGTACAGCCGATCCTGAGGACCAAGGTTGACAGGTGAGCAGGCTGACAGCAGCAGGGTGGCGGCCTCCACTCTCCCAACTGCGTTCTGCTGTCCCATTAGTAAAACGTGGGCCACACTGGCGGGTTTGCCCAGTAGAGTCGGTCCCGGTTTTCTCCCCCAAATAAAGAATAAGTAATAAGCCCTATTGCGTGAGGCCCTTGGGACGCACAGAGTCACGACGTAACCCTGAAACGACGGGTTACGTCAACCTGTCTGCTCCCAATCAGAGGAACGGCCTCCAACCTTCCCTCTTCTCCTACACGCAGAATACACTTCTAAGTTAGGGACGGCGTGAAGGACCCATACGGGCCAATTACTTCGTTTTAACCAGTGTCCTGGTTCGCAGTGTCTGGGAGGCAATGCCACAGTAAAGTAACGTGTTTACCCAGATGCCCCTGAGAGCAAAGCTCGTGGTGAGGTCGGGCTTGTAAATTACACATGCTCAGTGATGCTCGCTGTGAGGGATGGGACTGTACGTGGAGAGGTTAACCCAATGTTCTCTTTATGCCCAAGTGCTGTTCTTCATTTTCTCTGTCACTGATATGCTAAGTGCTGGCCCCATGAAGCGCGTACCTCACAGAACTAAGTAAACCTGCGTATTTATGAGGACAACACGCTGGGACAGACAGGGAGACTGAGTGGGTGTAGGAGGAAGTAACTGCACGGCACAGGTAACAGCTGACCTCTGCTCTCTTCCAGAAAACACCACCATTTCACAGAGGTTAGTACACATTAGAGCAGTGCACCGGAAGAAAGAAGACTGATGCAGCGGCTGCTAACAGCCAGGGAAACGGCTCTGGGAGCTTCAATCTCTCGCTTTCCTGTTGCAAACTTTCATTTCACTTTTATTTCTCTGCTTTGTAGCTTTCCAGAGCTTCATCAGTGTAACCAGGGTTACGGGATCTGGGCTGGGTTTCTTTCTCTTCTCTGCATATCGCTAACTTCCCCCCTTGGCGCTACCTAGGAGCTGCTGCTGGGAGCAGAGGGCCAGCCAGCTGCCTGCAGTAGGCTGACCCTCAGTGGCCGGGACCCGACCCTGCGGCCCCACTGTCCACCCGAGGCTCCAGGGTGCTGCTCTGCGAGTAGCCACGACGGCTACTGGGTACTGAGTCACGTCTGCAGGAGGACAGCCGCGGAGGCGTGCAGAGCCCGTCTCTGGGAATGGCCTCACTGTGGTGCCGAGTTTCTATTTCCTGTAGGTTACTCGCAAGCACCACGCCAGGGTCCCATGACCGGCTAACTAGCGCTTTGGAGATTGTTGTGTCCTCTCTTTAGTTAACCTGTACGGCAGGGCTCAGCAAACATTTCCTGTAAAGGGCCCAAGTGAATATTTTAGGCTCTGTGTGTGTCTTGTAACTACTCAGCTCTGCCTTTGCAGCATGAAAGCGGCAGTGCTGGGTAAGTGAAGGGGCAGGGCTGTGTCCCAAGAAAACTATTCATGGACCTTGAAATCAGAATTTCATCTAATGCTCGCACGTTACAGAACAGTCCTTTGTCTAAACCTTTCTCAGAGCTCACAGGCCATACAAAACAGGCCAGGCGGCCACCCCCTGCTGTGCGCATTCCAGAACATACTCTGTCACGAGGGTGGGTCTCCTGATGCTCTGACACCTGGACCGGGGGTCTTAATGAGCCAGGACTGTGAGTTACTGTTTTGTCTCTCTAAGTCTTAACACTGCCCGGTGTGTGTTTAGGAAACCTTTGCTCTAAGCATTCATGGAACTAAATGGAACTAACACTAACTCTCTAAGTAGGGCACATCACAGAGGGGGATGCCCCGAATCCGCCAGTGGTACCCGGGCTGCTCGGCAGAGGAGGACGTGGGGCTGAGAGGTCCCCACGCCTCGTCTGTTCCCAGCCTCTTCCCAAGCGGAAGGCTGGCTCGGACTCCGAGGACCCTGCGCGGTTGGGGGCAGCTCCCGAGGACCCTTACCACCGTCTGGAAGCAGGAGTGCAGCTGCGTCAGGAACGGGGGCTTGTCCGGCAGGGCCAGCACCCGCTTCTCCACCAGGGTGCACTCCACATCGTCGTCCTGGATCACCACGTCCTTCTTCAGTATCTTGATGGCGTACAGCTCCTCCGTCCCCTTCCTGTCCGCCAGCATCACCTGCGGGCAGACCGAGGGCAGCCTGAACGCTCCCGGCACACGGCCGGCATGGGGGCGGGGAGCCGCTCAGGCCGTGCGTGCGGACTCCTCGATGTTAATAAGGCTCCACCCCGTGTGCCGGTTTTGAAATACTGCTCGTCGCCGCACAGGAAATTCCTCAGGCTGCCTAGTTTCTACGCTGCCGAGGTTTAGACTCCGTGCGGGCTGTCGCCACACGAGGGCGCCACTGCAGCCGCTGAAAGGGATACTCGACGTGCTCTGCAGGAGTCTTGCGTCAGGCACGTATTACAGGAGCATCCTCAGAGCAGAATGTGACTGACCTTTGCACACTTCTCACAAGTCAGGAGCCAAGTCCAGAAAAAAGGGGGCAGGATCAAAATCAGTGCCTGGATCTACCATGAGATATGGGGCCAGAGAAACAAACGTAGGTACACAGGCCGACCACTGAAGAAACCCAGTTCAGCATCTGTTAATGATTACGTTTGCTTACTATGAGTCAACACTTTTAATTTTTTTTTTTTTTTTTTTTTTTTTTTTTGCGGTACGCGGGCCTCTCACTGTTGTGGCCTCTCCCATTGCGGAGCACAGGCTCCGGACGCACAGGCTCAGCGGCCATGGCTCACGGGCCCAGCCGCTCCGCGGCATGTGGGATCTTCCCAGACCGGGGCATGAACCCGTGTCCCCTGCATCGGCAGGCGGACTCTCAACCACTGCGCCACCAGGGAAGCCCCAACATTTAATTTTTAGTTGTGAAAACTACTCGTCCAACATTTTGGAGAACCCACTCCGTCATGCACCCAGAAACGGAGACACACCAGGAGCCTTGTACGGCTTTTTGGATACAGTTGTTTTTAATGAAATGGAAGTGGGAAACCACTGAGAAACGTGTGCAGAGCACAGGGAATCTGAAGGGCTGCTCTGGAATCCTCGGGGAGAACAGGACTGACCCCAGCGTTCTCTGCCAAAGCCCGGCCCCGTCATGGACCCGGCTCTCTTACCTTCCCGAAGCTGCCCTTGCCCAGCACCATGAGGAAGTTGAAGTCGGTGAGTTTCACTCTGTCGAGGTTGTTGGAAGGCTGTCTCCTGTCAGGACTAATGCCTTTGTAGCCAGCAGGGCCGAGCTTGGCTTTCTAAACAACAAGCACACACGTGAAAACCGTCAGTCATTCTCCCAGGGAAATGGGAAATGGCTGAGCTGGATACTGCGTGGGGATGGGATGGGGTGAGAGAGGGAACCAGGGTGACGAAGCATCTCTTCCTACCTCCGTGGCTATACTCACCCTATCGGCAACGTTTGCAAAGGAGCAAAGAGTTGCCCGTACTCATCACAAGACGACTCTCTATGTCTTTTTAAATTAATTAATTAATTAATTAATTTTTGGGCTGCATTTGGGTTGTTGCTGTGTGCGGGCTTTCTCTAGTTGCGGCGAGCGGGGGCTACCCTTCACTGCTGTGCGCAGGCTTCTCATTGCGGTGGTTTCTCTTGTTGCGGAGCATGGGCTCTAGGCGCGTGGGCTCAGTAGTTGTGGCTTGCGGGCTCGAGTGCAGGCTCAGTAGTTGTGGCCCACGGGCTTAGTTGCTCCGCAGCATGTGGGATCTTCCCGGTCCAGGGCTCGAACCCGTGTCCCCTGCATTGGCAGGCGGATTCTTAACCACTGCGCCACCAGGGAAGCCTGACTCTTTACGTCTTTAACCGAGAATCAAGTCACAGGACTCTGGCAAAGGGAGGGTTAATTCTCACCCAGGGATGGAAAGGTTAACTTCTTGGGGAAAACGGGGCTTTGTGACAGTTAGTGTAATAAAAGAAATAAACTGTGTACTGATGCTTTCCTTATTTGCAGATTTTCCAACTTAAGATTAATCTGCGGAAACCCATGCAGGAAGGGAGAGTGTGTCCTCTGGAGAAACACTGCTTAAATGGCAGGCCGCGGGGGTGAGTTATTGCTACTTTAAAAGGTACCGTAAGAAGAACAGAGGGTTGGTTTTTTGGGGGTTTTTTTTAGGTAAAGAGCTGGACTCATGAAGAATGGTGACGTAAGAGCATCTGTTTTCCCACGAAGCCCACAGTGCTCTTTGCACCTGAAGATTCCTGGGTCGTGACCTGTGAGTTACCCCAAGGAGTTCTCATCCACTAGACTCATGCTGTGTAAAGACCACCCCTCGGTACTCTCACGGGGAGTTAGAGTCTCAGGTCAGAGGTGAAAGGTGCAGAGAAGACAAGGCAAGGGGACCACACGGGGCATCTGGGCTGGTGGGGGAGCCCGTGGAGGTGCTGGAGCAGGTGTGGGCTTCCCCACAGGCTGAAATCCACCTGCCGGAGAGGCGCCGGTTGCCGGTCAGCAGCTGGAAAGGCAGCCCTGAGCCGAACGGCAAAGACTCTGGGGCTCTGGCCCTGTTCTTAATGAGGGGGTCTGAGCAAGGGCAGCTCTGGCTCCCAGGGAGATGGCAGGAGGTGAAGAAGGCTCTCGAGAGCTGTTGTGTATGACCAGAGCGGCCCCAGCCCTTGGGGGGAAACGTGGATTACTTCTTTAGCAGCAGAGGAGGCTCTCGAGGAATCACCCACCCTCCCCATGCGCAGGAGCCCCTCAGGCACAGTTACTGAGTGAGCTGCTTGCAGCCGGCTCTGCTGGGGAGGTCTGCGTTTGCAGAAGGAGCCCGTCAGCCGCCTCTGCAGCCCCAGGCCCGGTCCCGCACTCGGCACGAGCTGTGCACTCAGCATTATGGTAGAAGGAAGAAAGAAGTGAAGCCCGATCGTGTTCATCACATGCTGGGCTGTTAGGTGACGCTTTTCTCTGATCAAAATAACCCATTCGTAGAGAGATCAAACCCTGGGGCTTGAGTGCCAGCTCGGATGAACTGAGTGAACCCATCCAAGCAGAGGCACTAAAACATGGGGGAAGGATGGCCCAACTCTTTTGCTTCAAGGCTGGAAGTATTTAAGGCAGTTGTACTAGGGCCCTAGTGACAGCGCATGTGCGAGGTGGCGGGAAAGATGTGTGAACCTGGGACCACTGGAAACACAGATGCTCCAGAGAAACGAAACCTGAAGGAGCCCTCAGCAGGCCTCCCCGTTGGCAGAGGGTGGAAGGAGCTTTCAGACAGACTTGTGAGGAGCCAGGACGTAACCACGTGGGTTACATTCACCCCCCTCAACTGCAGGACCAGCCCCGTCCTCCAAACATCGGCCCAAGAACGATTCCAACTTGTAAGCCTTCTCGTTTGTGCCTAAATTTAGATAATCAGGAAGCGCAAGACGGGAATACCGACTGTGCTCCTCTATTCCGTTCTTCCGATGGCCACAAAGAAAAAAGGGATCAGAAAGCGGTACAGAGACTTTAATTTCATTGGGACCTTCATGACGACGTCTGAAAAGGCCCACATGCGGCGGCCTCACGCTCGAGGTGCTGGAACGGCCGAGAGGGAGCAGGAACGTGCCTGCTGCCGCCGAGCGCAGCTGAGGCCCTGAGCAGGTGCCCCGGTGGCCCCGGTGGCCTTGCCCAGCCGTCCTGCCCCTCCCTCCTCTGGCGCTTCAACTCCAGTGCAGGAGGGGACACGGGCTGACGCAGCGAGGCCTCCAACCTGCCGCGGGGCTCACAAGCCCGCATCCACCGCCTGTACCAGGGCTGCGGCCTTGGTCTCATCCCAGGGACAGGACACCCCTGCAGTCAGGTGCTCTGGGACCTCTGAAGCCGGATGCTGCTCTGAAATCAGTGTGTGGGGTCTGGGATGGACGACTGGCCACGAGCGACCCTGACTCCAAGGCGGACCACGAGCCCGTGGCCACGGTCGGCCCCCAGCACGGGGAGGCCCCCAGCCCCAGGTGGCCGGAGGAAGAAGCAGCCTGGAGCCCTCAGGCAGCGGCCCTGCCCCTGAGTGCAGTTCGCCCCACAGACCCCTCGGCCTCAGCCCGCCGCCCAGGCTGCCCCCGGCCCAGGCCCTGCGGCCACCGTAGCTCTGGGCTTTCAAAGCAGCTCTCCGAACAGCAGAAAATCCCACGAGCTCAGAATCTCATTATTCTGGGCGAGCCTGACCTGGGGTGGAGGAGACCCCGGTGGGCCCCTCGGGAGCCGCGTCTCTGGGGGCGGCAGCGAGGCCTGGGGGCCGGAGGGCTGAGGACCCCAGGAGGGGCGTGGGCACTGGCCCGGCCCCCGCCTTCTCACCCATCCCCCCAGGCTGTCTGCGTGCGGCTCCGCCCCAGCCTGTGCCCCTCCCCAGGGTCCAGCTCACCTGTCACGCGGTCCTGCCCTCCCCCGTGGCGCCCTGGTCTCCTCCTAACAGCTCCCAGGGCTGCTGGCAAGCATTTATTTACCGCGTCTTTACGTGACTGACGTCTCACTCGACAGCGACCCTGTCACGCCACATCCGCCTCCAGACTCGTCCAGAATCCGCCCTCTCCTCAGGGCCTCCTCCTCGACCTCTCTGGCCAGTCCGGTCACCACCTCCCTCGCCACTCGCTGGTCTCCCCGCTTCCACCCTACCCCCCGTCCGCTGCCTTCAGGGATCCTCTTCCAGGGGATCCCGTCCTGGTTCCCGACGGCCCGTCTGGCGGAGAGAAAGGCCGAGCCCCCCCAGTGGACGAGGAGCCCCGGCTGGCCTAGCTCGGACCTTAACTGCCGCCCCTCTGGCCGTCTGTCCGGCCTCGGGTCTTTGGTTGGCACCTTGCTGTCTGGTTTGTCCCCAAATCCAGCTCAAGCGGCACCCCTCTGTCACCCTGATGTCTCCATCCTGGGATCTCCAACCTGGGGCCGACACGGTCTGTGACCGGTCCACGTGCCCTGAACCTCTGGCTCTGCGCCCCCGTGCCTGCCTGGACTGGCCCCCAGCTGCTGTCACGGATGTCACGTCATGCCACGTTTCCCTGGCAGGGCTAAGCCCCGTTCCCAGCTGAATTCTCGTTCTCAAAACCTTGTGGCAGAGCTGGCTTCCGGGAGGACCTCAACACACACTTGTACCTTCTTCTTGGGGCTCGGGACCTGTGGGGAGGTCGAGGCATGTCCCCGGGGGCTTCCGTGCCCTCCTGGTGGGCAGGACAGGAAACGGGTCTCAGCAACTGCTCACCCCGATTTCTGAAGAATCTTATGTAGCCCCCGAAGAGGGAAAAGACCTCAACTTATTAAAATGGCATAGAAAGTTTTAAAAGAGGAGATACAAATGGAAACCATGTATAGTGTTGCAGAATAGAATAGTGACTTTAAATGCTGAAGCCTCAGCGTGCCCTTGTTTTTTTCAATTAGACTGAAACACAGCACGGTTTATCGGCTATGATTAAACAACTGAGAACCCAGGATCCTTAGGTTCCTTGAAAGATGGCATATCAGCGTGAGGCCCAGTCTGGTATTATGGTGCTAACTGGATTACCAGGACTCGAGAACAGGCAGTACTGTTTCCCCATCGGAAAATTTACTAATAGCCAACATGTGTCTCATTTTATACGACAGATATATTCTTGTGAAGTCATAACCGCCTGCCATCATTGAAGGGGTTCACAGTTTAAAGGACTCCTAGTGTGGCGTTTCTATAAATCACACAGAGCGAGTCGGAATACTGTAGAGGTCCCCAGTGGGTCTGTCCTGCAAGCACACAGCCTTTGGGGAACCCTCTGAAGTTTGCTTTCCCGTTTAACTACATTCTAGTCGTTCCTATTTGGTAAAAGTGTTTCCAATAACACACAAAGTATTTGCTAGCATAGTAGAAAATATGGCTTTGATGAATATATTTACCATAGATGTTTGTAAAGTGTAGAGAGAGGAAACTGACGACAGAAGGTTCTTCCTATTCTAAGATTCCGAGGGCAGACAGGCCAACAACGACCAGGTGTAGGGGCAGAAGAATAATTGTAAATTCCTTCTACAATTTTTTTCTGCTATAAAACGTTCTGTGTCTGTATCTGTACATCTGAACAACCTGGCAATGTAAGACTGATGGTGCTTTGGTCTCTGCTCCATCAACCAGGGCGTGGGTAACAGAAAGAGCCAGGCCACGTATAACCACGGGCCCCACACAGCATCCTGCCTCTAAGGTGACGTGCTCACCTGCAACCAGAGCAACGTTAATTACCTATCACTTACGTGTGGAATCTAAAATACGACACAAACGAACTTGTCTACGAAACAGAAACAGACTCACAGACACAGAGGACAGACTGGTGGTTGCCGAGGGGAACGGGGTCGGGGAGGGAGGGACTGGGAGTTTGGGGTTAGCAGATGCAAACTAGTGTATATAGGATGGATGAACAAGGTCCGACTGTATAAGCACAGGGAACTATATTCAATATCCTGTGATAAACCGCATGGAAAAGATATGGAAAAAGAACATACATATGTATAACTGAATCACTTTGCTGTACAGCAGAAATTAACATAACGTTGTAAATCAACTACACTTTAATACATTTTTTTTTCTTTTATAAGAGAAATCAAGTGGTTTCAGGAGAAGAAAACACAAAGGAAGGCGTTTTCCATGACACTGTTAATGGAGCACGTCCTGTGTATTTCTCACAAGCCACAAGTCACGGCTATTAGCTCAACTCAGTAAGTGGGCAACGGGTTAAGATATGCTACTTAATGGGCATTAGAGCCTCCTGGGTAGCACAGTCAGAGTAAATAAAACGCCTGCTGCTCTCTGGCTAAGTAATTTTTCATCTTCTGGAACATGCCAGGCATGTTGCTGCCCGAGGGTCTCTGCGCTTTCTCCTTCTCTGCCCACACGGGCAGGGCATTTTCCCGTCTCTGCTCGGGTGATGCGTTACCTCGAGGCTTCAACGTGGCGCCCTGTCGTCCCTCAAGCTCTCCTCACTACCTATTTCTATACTTCTTTCTCCCTTTGTCAGAAGGAGGGCGGGAACCTCATCTGTTCTGTTCACTGATGTGTCTCCAGTGCCCAGGAGAGAGCCCAGGGTGGAGTGATCCTCAAATACTTCCAGACTGAATGGAAGGATTGGGGAAGGCAATTCCTTCTAATGTGAAACTTTATAAAAGGCAGAGTTATTGCTTTTACATAATTTCTATAAGAATGCTGCTTCTTGTCATAGAAGTAATACATGTTCAGTTTAGAAGATTTAACTGGCATGGATAAGTTAAAAAAAAGGCAATTTAAAATATCCATTATTTTCATCACGAGATAATCACTGTGAACATTTTGTGAGATACGCTTCTAATCCTCTCTCCTCATGTTTTCGTATTTGACCTGCACACAAGTCTATTGTTTGTACCCTGTCTTTCCCCTGTGTACGATGTGATCTTTTTAAGCTACAGGCGCTCTTCTACCGCGTGGCTTTGGGGACTGTATGATGCCCCCCGCATCACTGTGTGACTCTCCTGCACTTGGTCTAACTATTCCCCTAGTGCTGGACACCTAGGTTGTTTCCAATTTTCACTGTCATCAACGTGCAGATGAACAATTTTGTAATCCACATCTCTGTGCAAGCCCGATCTCCCCAGGATAGGTTCCTGCTGTGGAATTGCCAGGTCAAGGGGTCCTGGTATTGCAAAGGCTGGTACACAAGGCCGGACGTTCAAATCTGGCCACGGAAAGTCAGAGAGAAAGGCGGGAAACCCAAAGCCTCAGGGCAGACTCGTCCCTGAAGGCAGGATCTTGGTTCCTTTTAGGTCCCGTGTCTGATTCCGCGGTTGGAAGCCCGAATAGCACTTCCTTTTCAGAGTTGGCTTCGTCTCTGTGCTTTATATCAGCTGCCAAGATGGAAGCACACCTTCACCTCCAGGTAACACGGACAGCAGTCTTGGGAGAGAAGCTAATTGGCTCAGAGAGTTTAACAGTGGTTCTTGGGTAAGCGAACCCCTCAAGTAACCCCACGTCCTCGACTCGGCAGTACAATCCAAACTGCAACTGCAACCTCCCTGCAGCCTGTGTCCTCCTACACACCTGTGTGGGCACCTGCCCACTAGAGTCCTCTCCTGGATTTGGGAATCACGGGGAGACAGCAAATCACAGGCGTGTGCCATTCAGCTGTGGGCAGGGGCCTCAGAACCAGAGCCCTGCAGCCACAGAAAGTCCTTGAAAAGGTCAGACCTGCCTATGGTCCAGTTGAAGATGCTCCTGTCCAGAAAGCTAACTCTGCCCCGCAGGGCCACGGAGCTGGGTCATGACCGCACCGGGCGGGGGAAGAGAAGAACGCTACCCTCCTCTCCATCAGCCCTTGAGACAGGGCCCTGGGGCATCCCGCAGAGGGTCATTCCCCAGTGCTAAGACTGAGGGAGCTTTTAGTATTTGAAAGAAGTTGGAAATAAGCTACTCAAGGCCACCCGTGTTACAGATGAGGAAGCTGGGGCCCAGGGGGCCTAGTGGATGTGTCTAAATCAATTTTCCTCCCTAGCTTCTGAATCCAACACCCTGATCTTTGAATTCAGTGCTCACCCTCCTATATCTAGGGTAGGCAAACGTTTCCCATAAAGGGACAGAGATTAAGTGTTTTCTTTGCAAGCCAAATACCGTCTCCGTCGTAGCTACTCAGCTCTGCCGCTGCAGTGTGAGAGCTACGTGAATGAGCTCTCGGGTGAACGACATGGCTGTGTTCCAATAAAACCTTATTCACAGAAACAGGCAGCAGCCAGGATCTGGCCTGTGGGCTGCAGTTCGCCGACTCCTACCCTCAGTCACGCAGGTTCCCAAACCGTTCATCCTCATTTGCAGTTAGATCCAAACCCAACGTCTCTCTCCTCGCTAAGTGAGTAGAACGGCAGCAATTAAGAACCTCAGATGCACTTGAACTAAATTACTACTCAGCCTCTTCCACGACCAGCACCGGAAAAAGCAGCTTTGCAGCCAGACAGCATGGCGAGCAGAGTACTTGTTCGGTAGAGCAAACATTTCTGGGGAAACCGCATTAAGTCATTTTCTGAACGAGAAGCATTTGAACGGACACGTCCACTCAGGCTGTCGCTGCTGCTGCACTCGCAGGCAGCCGGCAGGCCTCTGTTGTCATGGCAACCGAGCCACACTCCCGGGAGACACGCTGGACCGGTGACACATCAGCACTTTGCCCACCGTGGAAAATACAAAGCGTCTGGTTCATCTGGAACCGGGCGTTACACACCTCTCTCTGGTGTCCGGCTGCGCTGTTTTTCTGCAGGCAACCTAGTTCCCCCCCATCTCCCAGATTTGTCCGTTGATCGCTGACACACACCTCAGGCAGGCTCAGCCACAACCGTCAGGTGGTAACAGTACGACTGGTCTCACCTGCTACAAAGGTCCTGGAAAGGCTGCCGACCTTAGCTCTCCCCAGTGGCTGAGGATCCAGGCTTACGTGAGGAGCTGTAACCAAAAACTTTATCCTTTCTAAGTTGTTCCATCTGGAAAAAGACCGTCTTTGACCAGCGAGCTGAGGGCGCACACCCGTCTAAGGCCAACCTCAGACCAGGGAGCTGAGGGCACACACCCGTCTAAGGCCAACCTTAGACCAGGGAGCTGAGGGCGCACACCCGTCTAAGGCCAATCTTAGAGGAAACCCTAAGGGGAGTGCTCACAGCCACAGCACATCACTGGCAAAGGACCTGGGGCACTTAGTAATTTTTTGAAACCTGTATCCTTCTCCTGCTACAAACACCCACCTCTGGGATCAACACGGCACCGGCTTTGTAAGTGGGCTGGGGCAGGGTCAGAGCTGAATGAACTCACGAAGCCATCAAAGTAAAAGACTTTCCAGACTGCCGGCAATATTGCTTAGAAGTGGGGGAGCCTTCTCTGGGCTAAGAAAGCGGAGTAGATGTGAAGTGGGCTGGACTCGGCACGAGCAGACTGCAGGAACCACTGGGACCTCAAGGAACCCCGGGCCTCCTCCCCTTTGCAGGACCATGATGATTCCCTAAAATCAAGGAACAGCTGGGAGCGCAAAGCGAGAACCTCATCTTCATGCCCATCAAAAAATAAAGAGGTGCAGAGTCAAGTTCACTGCTGTCTTCTGGGTGCAGGGTTTCGTGCTCTTTTATTTGCAAATCTTTACTGCCCTCTTGTGGTATTTATTTTCTGGACCGATTGCATTTTGACTGGGACTCTTAGCAGAAATACGCCCAAGTTTACTAGTCTGGCCCCACAGAGGTAAAGTTCCCTTAGATGCTGCAAAGTGGCACAAACGAGCTGCAAGTTATACCTTCCCGGCTCTACCTTTATAGAGGATGACTCAGATCTCTCGTGAGAACCAGGCCTTTGCGCGATGCCTATGCAATGTGTGCTGATGCCCGAGTGTGTTTCAGAGTCGCCATGTACGTGATTTCTAGAAAACAACAAAAACCAACCACTTTTAGACGTCTCTGTGTCCTGAATCTCTTGCCAAACCTCTGACTGGGCCCAGACTCTGCAAACCACAGATGCAAAACGTGGTGACAGGGAGGCTGTGAGGGTGGAGGGGGCTGGCTGGTGTGGTGCCTGAGACCCGCTGTGTCTATCTTACAGGAAGAAGCACAGAATAACCTGGGAAATAAAGAAATGCGGACAGTCACAGGAGGGCAGAATTCCGTGAAATGGCCACCCCTGGGGAAAGTCAACTGCGCTAAGCGATCACAGAATGTCAGCTCCCGAAAAACAAACAACAACAAAAACCCAAACCGTAACTGGCGATAAAGCCCAGATCCTTGGGGAAAGTTCCAGACATTTCATCGCCGTTCAGCTGCTGCAGGCAAGGTGGGAAGGACCGGGCACCTAGCAGAAGAGGTTGGAAACTTGATCCCCATGGAGGTAAAGACAGAAAAAAATATGATCCTTTCCCTAAAACGCTGAATCCGTTTGCTCAATTACTCAATTTAAATTTTTTCTAAGATGCCTCTAATTGACAGCAGCAGGCATTTTGAAAGCGGGACTGACTGCAGTTAAATTTAGCACAACATTTCCATAATCGTCGATTTCATCCTATCTTCGCTGAGCGTTTTTAAACTGCACCAGTCTTTGAAAAGGAGGGACCTAATTATAGCTCAATGGGACACCTGCTTCCGAGACTGGCGGCAGCTGCGCTGTTCTGGGCTGTCCCCTCACGCCACCGCCCAACATGGTAATCGGCTGACAGGGGACCTGGGGGGCGACATGGATGGGAAGGACCAGCTCCGGCACTGCTGGCCTCTCCGGGGCCTCGGTTCCTTCATCTGTAAAACGGACTCAAATTCCCCGCCTCCTTCTGTGTAGGGACCCCCGCCCCGTTTACTCAGGAGCTGCTGCCGAGCTGCAGTACCGGAAGGATTGCACCCCAAGGCCACGGCGGAGCGGAGAGGACGCGAGGGGACGAGGCCCCTCCCCAGTGCCTGGGAGCTCCCAGCCACCCTCAGGACGCGCGGCCAAGCCACGGCGTCTGCTCTGAGGGTCTCGTTTCCAGGCCCGGAGGAGGCCCTTGAGGACGAGCTTCAGGGGAGAGGATGTCTCTGCCCCGGAAGCGGACGGGAGTCTTGTGTCAACAGGCCGGGGAAGTAAAATGTAAGTGAATTCAGTTACCGTGACCCCAGGGGTCCCCACAGGCTGCCGGGACCTGGGGAAACGTGGCTCGGAAAAGGACCAGGCCCGGTGAGGACCGAGATGGTGGCTGGCTCGCCCCCCTCCACCCGCCCCCCGCCTCCGGGGCAACTGGTCACACGCTCCTCTCCAGACGCCAGCTGAGAGCACTGGTCCGGGGTGCCGGCCGTGGACTGACTACCGACAGGTCTACGCTCAGAAAAAGCCACAAGGAGAAGATTGGCTCACAAGCCAGCGAGGGCGCTGCCACGAAAAGATGTGAACAAGTGACGGGACCCCACTGCCACCGCCGGGTCAGGGTGACCTCCCCACGTCCAGGTGACATTTCCCTTCTCAGGTAGAGTCACCTGGGTTCCTTGTCCTAAGACCCCATAACAAAAGGTGCAGGAAACATAAAACACCCCCAGCACAAAGCGAGCTGGCAAAGAGGCTTCGCACCGGCACCTCCTGCACCTGGTCTTAGGTGGCCTCCGGGCAGGAGGGTCTCCCTGCTCAGCTGCAGGCGGGGGCCGAAACCGCTCCCCCGAGAAGGGCTCCGTGTGCCGGGTGCACCCAGGGCCCCGACTCGGGCCCACGAGCCGCTGAGAAAGCCCAACAAAGGAAGGTTCCTTTAACTAGGTGACAGCTTCTCAGGAAACACTGATGCACAGGGGCACGTCCACTAGGGCTGGAGCCCTGAGCCCTGAGCCCTGAGCCCTGAGCCCGGGGCAGGACGCAGGGAGGATGCCGAGAACAACGGTGGCGGCAGACACGTCTCAGTGCACCTTGTTCTGGGCACTTGTGACACCTGCCCGTTTAAGCCTCCGCCCGACCCTAGGAGGTGGTACTTGAATCGTCCCCATTTTAGACCTGGACACACTGAGGGGACTAGGACGGCCACGTGGCTTGGGCTGGTGGGGCTGGGTTTGAACCCGGGCAGCCTGGGGCTTCGGAAGGTGCTGCCGGCCGGCGGGGGAGGACAGTCCTTCTGGAGGGGACGCCCCTCCCCGGAGCTGGAGGGGCCGCGGTCACCGGCCAGCAGGGGCCCAGGGAGGTGAAGCCCTCACTCTAGTCCTTTCTTCTCCTTTCTATTTCCCTTTCCAGCCACATCTGAGTTTTGCACCAGCTTCTCCTGTCTGCTGGGAAACACAGCCCCATAGTATGCGTATTAACTCTCCGTGGAATAACGAAGTTTCCAGTACAGTAACAGAGACAGAACGACATCGCGCAGGCACGTCACAGCACTCGGAAGGCCTCTGGGCCACGATTAGGATCCGAGGACCAGGTGCGAGTCCAGCTCATCAGAGAAGGGAGAGGGGCCCTCATTTGAAATGACGGGTGTCAGACGGCAGGCGGTCTGTCCGTCTGGAAGCAGGAGGTGACTCCACGCCCGGGATGACCCAGAGGCGCCTGCCTACTCTGAGGACGCAGGGGGTTTTCACTCGGGGGGCGCGCGGGGTGGGGGCAACATCGCCCAGGGGCTCAGCATACTCAGGAGTGGCCGACCTCTGGAGATGTTCCTCGAAAGCGGACACGCCGCATCGTGAGACAACATTTTAAAACACACACAACAGGAGGACAGCTACCACACTCTGCAAAGACTTGTGAAACCTCAAAGAATATTGTTTTCCTCCCCATTCCCAGTCACCCGGGTCACTAATCTCTCGCGGCCCCTTCAGGAGACACGCCTGTAGTGTCAGGTATGAGTTCTGGAGATGAGGAACTTCAGAAACATGACTTATTCGATGTTTTCTTTAGTACAGTGCTTTGGAAAGACTATTAATGTTGATTCTAGCTTAGAGTAGGGGTGGGACCTCTTCTTGCAAATTTTGTGCCCAAGTGTTCGAGCGTTTAAATTTTCCACTTGCTTCCAATATGAATATGCTGTAACAATCTCAGGCTAATTTAAATTATTAACAAAAGCAACACACTGAGAACACAGCTGGTGTGTGGCCCTAACCAGCTCCCCAAAAGACAGCGGTGTTGTCAGAAACGACAATAGAGCAGATTTTTAAAATAATTTACATGCAAGTTGAAAAATTCCATTGGATCCTTTGGGGACAGAATGGTTGATTAGGTTACAACAATTACATGAGTTGGGAAGAAATGAGAAAAACATGAAATAGAGGTAGGAGTATGAAGCCAGGCATGTGGAACATCACAACAATTTGGTGATTTCAGCCCATGATGTATTTACACTAATCTTGCAGATCAGCACACACACGTAGTGCAAGTACGTCGCACTGACTGCATGCTAATGTAGGTGTAATGCCTAAATCAGATTGGAACTGGGTCTTGATACGTGATTAGAAATATGTGTTACCAGAAAGAAAGGAAAATGTGTTGTCAGTTTCCAGATGCACTCTTCCCGTTCGCGCGCGCTTTCCAAACTGGCTTCAACTTCTCATGAATCACCCACAGGCGATTTCACTATTTCCCTGGCAAAACTTTAAAGGCGCCTAATGTGACGATGGGGGAGGCCTGGAATATCCTCTGGGTGGTCGACACACAAGCGTTTTCCTTGCTGGGGCGCCGTGGCCGTTTGGACAGGACCCAGTGGGCACGAGTTTCTAGCTGCCAGGACACACAGTGCATCCTTAAGAGTGGGGAGCACGGCTGGGGGCTCAGGCCGGGGGGGGCACAGAAACTGGGTAAACGTTTTTGTGGGAGGGAAGGCGGGAGAGGACAGGGTGGCGGAAGCACTACCTCTAAGAGGCGGACGTGACACCCTGGGAAAGGCAGGAGAGGGAGAAAGACTGCGAGGTTAGCAGGGCAAGTGCTAGCTACACAGGAGGACAGCAAAGTGGGTTCCATGCACCACAGGCCCCGCTGACAATGCAGACAAAGAGCAGGGGAGAGACGGCGGGAAGGAAGGTGGGTAGCGCTCGGCGCTCGCGGCTGCAGGTGTGCCGCGGGCCCCTGCAGGGCCGGGAACTAACCCTTCCCCAACGAACCGTGTCAAACCACAGGGGCCGTGACCCTTCTCTCTTCTTCCTCGTGGCGTCTGTGCGGCCAGACGTGGCATCATGGCAACAGCTCCACAATATTCATGTGTTTCCTTTGCTTTCGGCCAATCCGCGGGACGGGGTGATGGGACACAGGGGTGCTGGTTAGTCGAGTGTTTGCGGTGCTAACAGCCAGCTACCAGGTCGCTTTATACACAGATCGCTGTTACTCCATAAATGAGAATAAAACCAAACCCACTTGCCACTAAAACTATGTGTAACGACATGTACTTTTTCTTGATGATTCAGAAGGCCCAAGGTTACTGGCGAAACGTAAAAGCATTGAGCAACTCGTTAGCCGAGTTCTGGTTGACCAAATGCCAGGTATCCACCAGGCTTGACTCCGTTCACCTTTCAACTTCTAAAATAACCCATCATGACTGGAAAACTTTACTTTTCTCAAGTACTAATGTGAGAAAAGCAAGCGGAGACCATTTTAACAGAGAATTCTACACAAGCAGTCATGGGATTCATTCTCCAAGTTCATACAGCGCGTGGGTCAGCTGCTGGGAGAAAATGTGAGGGAGGCTGATTTTCTGAACCCAAATTCCGCAGCCTGAAAGGGTCCCGACAGCCCTGATCCTGAGCAGAGAGGAGCCCAGAGACAACTGGATGACATTTTGTGCTCGGAAGACTTTGCCCACAAAGACAGGACACTGGGCAGCTTGTGAATTTCACTTGTTTTCCACAGGTCTGGATCGGTAAGCTTCTCTTACATCTTAAAATTATGGCCCTTTAAATCTGTAATCACAAATCTATTTATAATTATTCTCAAAATAGGGCATTTTATTCCAGTCCCCAAAGCTCTATTTTAGGCTAGAGATCTCAATCCACATCCAGATGAAAAGGAACCAACAAGAGAAACAGAAACACCCTCCCTGGAGTCCTGGTGCTGGAAAGGGCTGCGGACGAAGTTTCAGCTTGCCTTTCTCTCCTGCAGCTTCTGTCAGAGTTGCCCAATCTCTGCCTGAATACCTCGAGGTAGCAAGGTCTCCAGATTGGCCAAGATGCCTTGGGACTTCTGTGACACAGCTGTAGGGGGTCACACCTCCAACTTCCATCTGTGACAGCAGACAAAAATCCCCCAGCAGGGACACTTCTGTGCAAGCGCCCTGCAGCCTGCAGCCTTCCAGCCGCCCCCGGGCAGTTATTCTTAGACTTAAATGGACCCAGAAAGGACTCTAAGCTGTTTCAAGCTTGGCTATAACAAACCAACCCAAATCTCCTTTAAAAAAAATAAAAGGAAAGGCTTATGCGGTGAATCAGCCAGACAGTCGGCAGGAGCCCCGAGGGAGCCTTCCTGGACCGCGGGCCTGGATGTCAGGGTGGGCGGGGAGGAAGCAAAGCCCCTGCTCAAAGTGGACAAAGCCACTGTCGGCTGCAATTAGCCTAAATGTCAACCACCTGGTTTTCAATGACGCGCTGAAGACACAGCAGTGCTGAATCCACTCAGCTCCTGAGCGAGGACGCTCCGGGACCCCACCTGTCTGTCGGTTTCACGCCAGGGAAGAGGAACACCCAAGGCCAAGGTCTTGAAAGGCAAAGGCGACCCGCATCCATGGAAACAGAACCATCAGCAAAACCAGAACAAGACTCCCGAGAGCACCCCGGCCACGGTGAGCCCGCTGAAGCCTCCGTGTCCCCCGGCCTCGTTCCTGCCACACGACACCAGGCCAGTCACCACCTTTGCAGCGGTGAGGCTGCACCAGCATCTCGAGAGCTGGACAGAGAACCGACCTGTGGCCTGAGTCAGCACCTGCTCCTCTAGGTTAGCTGCCGGGTGTGGGCTGAGGAGAGAGGGTCAGGACCGTTACCCACAGGGTGGAGACAGGGTAGAAGCTTTCACGTCCCGTTACTACTCAGCAACGTCCTTAGCAACAAGATGCACGTCTTAGCTCTCTAGCCCCGAGTAGAGGCAGGATTCAGCAGCTGGAAATCCCCAGAATTACCCATTTCTGGAGCCCACCAGCAGGGTGGGAAAGGAGCTGGTCCATCTCCAAGGGTGACCATATTCATCGCACGTGTGGGTTTGCCCCAGTGCTTGAGGGACTTGGGGTTTAAGCAGAGGGAGACTGTGGGCCTCGGCCCCGGACAAGGGCTTCCCTCCTCTTCCCAGACACACACCTGAGTTCAGACGGCCTCCCTGCGATGTCGACAAAAGCCAGGAAAAGGTGGATTCCTCGCGGGCCTGACGTTCAGATTTCAAAGCATTCAGAGCAGGACCCAAGGTTCTTACTCTGGACTCATGAAGGCGACACATCTCACAGGTGTGTCCAGCAAGGCAGCGGCCTTCAGTTTGCACAAGGAAACGTCGGGCCAGTTTAAAAGGCTGGAGGATTATGTAAAGGCTGGGCTAGGATCCGATGAGCCTGAGACAGGGAAGCAGAGGAGGGCGGGTCGTTCCAAGGGAACACAGCAGGTTCTGAGATGCGTGAAAGAACGTGGCGTACACCTCGGGGAGGGTGTCATGGGTGCGGGGGGGACAGGACCAGGACAGGGGAGAGAAGCCTTATGCCAGATGGGAGCTGGGTCCTGCTACGCACGAGCTCAACTAAATTCCTCTGTGCTTTGGTTTTCCCATTGATGAGGATGATTTTAACACCCCTCCCAGCTCTGATATTCCGTTATTCCATCTTTCCAGGGGCCAGTAAACTTTTTCTGGAAAGGGCCAGACAACATGTATTTTGTTAGGTTTCATGGGTCTTAGTCTCTGTCACATGACTCAGCTCTGCTGTTGTAGCCTGAGAGCAGCTACAGCCAGCAAGGGAATGAACGGACGCGGCTGTGTCGCTAACACTCTACGGACCCTGAAATTTGGATTTCACCTAGTTTTCAAGTATCACAATATTACTCTCCTTGGATTTTTTTCCCCAACCATTTAAAAGTGGACAGGTGGGATAAACAGAAAGGTCATGCATATACTTATATATATACGTATATAACTGAATCCCTTTGCTGTACAGCAGAAATTAACACATTGAAAATCAACTCTACTTCCATAAAATTGAAAAATGATAAAATGAGACACTAAAACCAAGAAGTGGACACGTGGTTGGCTGTGACCCCACGCCACTTGCCATGGATACGGGGGTGATGGAGTCTGCCCTCACTACAAACACCCTGGAATCTGAACTTGTTTACTTGTTAGTCAACAGGTCACGTCTTCTCCACCGGCATGTCTCAAGCTGTGACGGGCACACGAATCACCTGGGGACGTGGTTAGAATGCAGATTCTGACCCAGTACGAGTCCAGGACGGGGTCTGAGATTCTGCAGTTTCAAACCCGGACGGCCGGACCCAGAACCGTGCTCTTCACCCCCAGCAGCCACCTCCCGCGTGTTTACGTGTTTAATGTCAAAGCCCCCAGATGCTGCTGTTACACGGAGCAGACGTGGAGCTGCCAGGGTTAAGAGCATGAAGGTTTCAGCCCCCCTTCAGAGACCTTGGGATCACCTCTCTAGGGATCCACAGTCCTAATTCTCTGTAGGCTACGTTCCTTGCGAAAGACAGCCAACACCGTCGAGTGTGCTGTTATCCTTATTCCAGCTTTGCTCTTCCAGGGGCCTTGCGCTCCTCAGCTGATAAACACGTGCATCACGTCTACGTCACGTCGATGGACACTGGCTCTCTCTTCCCTCCTTCCCATGCCTGTCAACAGGGGGAAGCAGGCTGGCACCCGCGAATCCCCTGTGGGGACCAGGGCCTGGGGACACGTGATAACTGCTGCTAGTACTAGGTTTGCCCTGTTTCTTCAACCAGCAACACCCAGCCACAAGGCTACCTCCACGGCTACAAACACAAAGCTTTTCTGTCATTTCAGGAATTCACGAGGATGGAACAGACGACCGGGGTGTACTGTCTTCTTCTGGTTTCCCAAGAAAATCACTTCCATAAGATAAATTATACTGAAAACATGTTGCCCTGCTGTAATATGAATGCATTCAGCCTCCCTCACAGACTAATAAAAAGTTCTGTGCAGTTGCTTTCAGAGGCTTCCCTGGAGTTTGCTCTGCTGAGGGGCAGGGCTAACCCCGTTACAATGATCTAATAATGGAGGGTGAAAATGGTTTCCAACACCAAGCCTTGTCCCATTTTAGTTTAAGATTTTGCTCCTAAGACAGAACCGAAGCACAAAGATTAAAATGAAATCTCTTTTAACTGATGTACATTTTATAGATTTTTTTCCCCTCTTAACATCACACAGTTCAGAAAGTAATTATGTAAGCCATTTAGGGGGGAAAAAAGCAGAATCCGTATCAGGGCACTTAGATTTTCTGTTCTGTGTCCAAAAGGTCATCTGAAAGTACTCAGGTTTCCATAGTAACAGTGGCAGGCCAGATCAAATCAACAAACAGCTACAATTTATCTGAGGGTCTCCAATGAACTATTTTTTTCCCATCGAAGATATCCTGAATTAGCTGAAGTCTTCAAAGACAATGGAGGCTTTTGGAAAATCCGATTTCAACACCAGGAAACAGAAGAATGCTTGCTTGCTCTTTCCACATATAACCTAGCAATTGAGTCTCCTGTGCGGTGATTTAAAATACCTTAACTCTAAGCATAATCGGATCATGTTTTGTTAATCAGTAACAAGGATAATCTCAAAACGTTTCCCCAGAATAAATAAGAACAGACACATATGTGATCTTCAGGCATCTGCAGAGCTTCCAGGGTGATCCTGGCTAGTAGTTTGTGGAGCTCCACCACAGATCCCGCAAAGCAGCTCATTCTCATGCGCCACGGGGATCAATTCTATCTTGGCTTCTTTTGGGTTTAGACCAAATGGTCACAAATACAAAAAGCTGTGAAGGCACAACATCATACGTTACTGACAGAAGCCGCTGCTAATCCACCTTTGCTTCTGACCAGTGGACACTCTGTAGAATCTATTCCAACAAGTCTCCAAATAAAGTATTTCAGCCACGAGAAGCTGGTGTCACCTATTTCCAAAATACCTGTTAAAATCAACATAGCTCCGGGATCCCAGTCTTCAGGTCACATGTTTACTACAACATGAGACGTAAGACAACCGTGTGTTCAGAAGACAGGCCAGAGGTGCCCTGCCCTTTCACTTCCCTGGATGTCTGACCTCCGCTCACAACTTTCCAACTAACCAGAAAATCTCAACAGATTTCACTGTGACTTTTGAGATTATTACTAGAAATGTGTGTTATTAAATTACTAGATAACTCAAATATCACCCCAGCTTTCTTATATCCCTGTCTCTAATATAGTTACTTGGCCATGCAAAAAAATTAGACTTATCTGCACCCAATAATGGGCTCAGAGTCTTTTTTTTTTTTTTGCGGTATGCGGGCCTCTCACTGCTGTGGCCTCTCCCGTTGTGGAGCACAGGCTCCGGATGCGCAGGCTCAGCGGCCATGGCTCACGAGCCCAGCTGCTCCACGGCATGTGGGATCTTCCCGGACCGGGGCACGAACCTGTGTCCGCTGCATCGGCAGGCGGACTCTCAACCACTGTGCCACCAGGGAAGCCCCAGGGCTGGGCTCTTAACCACACGAGGCACTACCACTTCTCAAAGGAACGTGGTACCCGTGCTCAACACAGGAAACGCCTGGAGCTTAGCCATTATCTCCTGCTCCTGAAGGGACAGGAGGAGAGATGGTGGTCAAGACCACACCCCACAAGCAACTGCCGTGTCTCACACATGGTCATCAATTTCTCTCTTTTCTATAGAACTTTAAAACTATTTCCCTACAGGGAGCTCACACACTGCAATTTAAATAAATTCATCTTGTTTTCCTGAACGCTTATACTCCACGGAGTTATTTATGAAATATCATCTGCCGGCCTTCCCCCTGGGCACTACTTTCCATTATTTTCTGACAACAGAAGAATTCCGACGCAGACAAAGCCCGAAGCGCGTGGCCTCTGCTGTCTTAATTCCGCTATAGATGCGTCTGTTTTGCTTCTTAACTTTCTTTCTAATATTAGATTTTCACTTACGCTGGAGTGGAGCAAGGCGGGTAGCAAGAACAGAGAGAGACGAAGGTGCTTTTAGCTCCTTATCATGTTGTTTTTTAAATTATCTAAAACAAATGATGAAAGTGACGAATCCACGACAGTCTGGCAGAAGGGTGAGGCCTCCTTTGAGGAAAGCTGCTTGACGTTTTTTTTTAAACCTCCGACTCTCCTATAACCGTAACGACGTGTGTGGGAGACAAGCAACCCCACAGGTAGAAATGAGTTCCTTTAAAGCCCATCTGTACCTGAGAGTCATCAGAATACAAGTTAGAGGTAGTGGCAGTGATACTGGATTAAAACCTGATGAAGGGCTTCCCTGGTGGTGCAGTGGTTGAGAGTCCGCCTGCCGATGCAGGGAACGCGGGTTCGTGCCCCGGTCCGGGAAGATCCCACATGTCGCGGAGCGGCTGGGCCCGTGAGCCATGGCCGCTGAGCCTGCGCGTCCGGAGCCTGTGCTCCGCTATGGGAGAGGCCACAGCAGTGAGAGGCCCGCGTACCGCAAAAAAAAAAAAAAACCTGATGAAGGTTCTCGTCTCTTCTGGCTCAGTTTCTCCCCGGGTAGCAGGGCTGGTCTTGGTTAGAAGGCCGTGCCCAGGGATGAGGGGCCGGGCCTTAGGAGAAGGCTCTGCATCAGACCCTAGGGAGGGAAGGGGTCCTCTTCCTCGCCTCCCCTTTCCTCCTCCCATTTTCTTGATTCTGGGACAAACCCAACTCTGCAGGTAGACGTGGCCCAGATGGCTCCGGGGAAGGGTCAGCCGACTGACAGACACAAGGCAAAAATGCTCCAGCTCACTAATAACCGGGGAAATGGACAAATGCCAGTAGGTCCTCTGAAAACGTTTTCAACAAGGAACAGGTGTGGTCAGAAGATACCCTGTCTTCCAACGGGTAAGTTGAATGTCGTATAGAAGTCCCCAGGCATAGCTCAAGATGCGAAAGGTCCAGACCCCGGATTTGGCAAGAGCTCTAAACAGCAACATGGCAGGCATAGAGCTGCTGGGCTTTCGTGTGAGTGGATGGCGGGCCTTTTCTGTCGTTGACCTAATGAGTCATTAGCGGCCGCTCTCCTGGTGGTTAATTATATAACCTGCCTTCATTCCCGGTGGCTTACAGCCAGCACCTTCCAGATGTGCTCACCTGGAGTGTTTAACCGGGACCCTAAACCAAGCCCCTGCAGAAGCGCCCATGCAGACTGACTCCTCAGCGTCGGAATTCTCCTCCCCTGAGAACTGCTGAAACCCTGTTTTGTCCAGGGATTATCTGATCCATTGCCAGTTACACGAAGTTTACACACATTATGTTCCAGAAATCCGTGTCAATGTAAATGAGGACAGATCCCTCCATAAAAACAATGTTATTAAACGGCGACAAAGTTCTTACCATGAGGCTCTATTTCATCACACGGCGGGGCTACAGAACTTCGAACGTGCCCATTACTTACAGCACGATTGCAACGTGAAAACTCATTTTTTAAGGGAAGCTCCTAAAGTTAAAAGAAGAGTGCCCTCAGTAACCCAGCTTTTGCAGTGGAGCATACAGAGCGGGATGCTAGGAGCTAACGCCCGCACAAGTGCGCTCTTGGAACTTTCCTCTGACTAATCTTCGGAACAGTTCTGTGAAGTAAATACAGCTATTATTCCCATTTACAGCGAAGGACACACACAGGAAGGTCACATGGCTAACAGGTGGCAGAACCAGGTCTGACTCTCGGGTCCACGGGCTGAGCCAGGGGCTGGTAACCCACGGGCCGGAGCTGGCCCGGCGCCTGTTCTTGTAAGTAACGTGCTGTTGGAACGCAACCAAACCCATTTGCTGACATCTTGTCTGGGGCCGCTTTCCTGCTACGAAGGCAGAGGTGAGCAGCTGTGCCAGAGACCCCGTGCTGTGTAAAGCCGGAAGCATTTATCAGGGGACCCTTGAAGGAAAGTCTGCCGGGCACGGCTAACCCATCGCTGGTCACCTCTGAGGGAAAGCAGCCCCTCTTCCTGGCCTCTGACCGCAAGCCTCTCCACGGGGAGCGGGGCCCAGAAGCGGGAGTAAGGAACAGGAGACCTGATGTCCTCAACAGCGGCGGGGGGCCCAGGGGGTCACTGCCCAGCACAGGGGGTTCTGTTTATTTCCCAATACGCTTCCTGCATCGTTCCCAAAAAGATCTGAAGCCAGGCCCACAGGTACAGAGCCTAACCTCCACAGATGGGGGGACGGTTTGCTTTATTCATTGCTGGAAACCTTATTAGTGAACAAATATATAATTTATGTTTGTGAATCGGGGTCCACGTGCACTTTATTTGAAGACAAACACGGTACAGGTTAAAGGCCCGCGGACGCGCTGCCCGTGAATACCACAGTCAAGGTTCTGGCTTCAACTTTTAGGCAGACGAATTCCGGTGGGACAACACATTACAGAGTAAGGTCATTTCCAACCATCCTGGGATTCTCCTGGGCTCCTAAGAGCTTCACTCACTGATCATTCTGTTTGCCAAGATTCTAGAATCAACAATAAATTTGAAATCTTTTCCCATATTATGAGCAGATAAATACTAGTGCAGTGGCTGAGTTGTAAACGCTCATTTGTTTTGATTTTTCTTTCATAAGACAATGACTTTTAATTTCCGGGGAAGGATTCGAAAACCAGAGTTGAGTTAACTCTTCCTAGAAAACAGAGCTGGACATGGAAAGAATAACCCTATAGACTAGAGGTTCTACAATCCCACTGAGGAAGGCTTGTTCCTAACAAGACTAACTGTGTGTTGTGTTTCAGCCACTCCTGATTCACCACGGAACTTGAAATTTTAAAGAAAATTGCACTCAGCTGAATCAAACTGGGAAAGTATCTGTAAAAGAGTGGGTGTGGGGCGGGAGCACTGGTATGGAAAGCAAGTCCACGGCATGTATCACATGGAGGGAAGGGAACACAGGGGATTCTGTAGATGCTGCGAGGCGGTCACGCTGCGGCTGGGGGCTGAGAGGGACGAAACAGGGGCGTCCAGAGGCAGCGTCCTAACTCACAGCCTGATGCCACTGGGGCCCGTTCGGGCAGGCTGGCTGCCACCCAGGGCTGCTGCAACGTGGACCTGGCTTTCACAGCCTGGCTCACAGCAGGCTGGTGCTGGGGAAACCCTGCAACTTCCCCATTTCCAGACCCCACCACTGGACAATCGAGGCCCTGCCTAGAATCCGATCTGCCCAGTCTGAATGGCCGCACGAGAGGGGTCCCCAGACTCTCAGCATCTCGGTGATGCTGGCAAGCGGCTTCCCGCGCAGCCTCTTGCAGAGCGCCTTACAAATGCTCTAAGTGAGCCGCGGTGACTGGCAAAGCCTGGGGACACAGCCGGGGGGCGCTGAGAGGAAAGGCTGGAGCGTGGTCCACCAGGCGCCCCGGGCACAGCGCTCACAGAGCTGGACGGGGGAGGCCCTTCAGCAAAGCCCGCGACGCCACCGCCGGGTCCGTGACGTTCACACCCCCAGAGCCGAGGCGTTGAACAGCGCCAGGCTCAACGCACACAGCCCCTAACCCGCCCCCGGAGAGAAACGCTGCCCTCCAGCCTCAAGCCCTCTAGCCCGGGTTGTTTTGTTTTTGTTTTGAGTTTGGAACGCTGACCTTTGTAAAAAGCTAAACTCACCGCCCAGAAAAACTGGAAGGTCACTCACCAGGAAGCCACAGAAATGAAGCCTGAGACGTGCATCAGTGTTTTTCCACCAGCAAAGAGAAGCCTCAGACGTTACCACGAGCGACGCCACCGCGAGGCCCGAGCACCCTCCTCCCCCAGGTGCGCCCCGCACCTCCCATGGCCCTGAGCCCCCACCTGCACCCCACGCGGGACGCAGGGTCTCCTTAGCCCCTGGGTTCCCCTCCGTCCTGACACTCTCTCTAGAAGGGTTCCCTTCTCAGGGGGCGGGGGGCATGGGGTCAGGGAAGCAGCCCTCCTGGCAGCGTTCCAGGCACCTGTGCTCCTGTGGCGGGGAGCGGGGGGATAGTGACGGGAAGGAAGAAGCAATCAGACAAGAGCCACGCCTCGCAGAGGCGCCTGAAGCGCCCCCAGACCCTAGCGGGCGGCCTTGCACTTGAATGCTTCCAGCTATGTAAGCCTGCAGCCCATGCTTCCAGCTATGTAAGCCTGCACCCCATGCTTCCAGCTATGTAAGCCTCTTCGCAGAGAATTTCGTCTCTGTTTCTTGAGGGCACAGATTACAAGCTGGTTCTCACTGGCTGGATCCTCCCTGCGTCTAAGGCAACAGATACATGTTTGACTAACACAAAGTTCAACCTTTAATTGGCTGCTGATGCTAAATTGAATCAGAACATGCGCCGCGTGAAAACCTGGCCTTGTGGCTTCCCCGGAAGCACTGGAAGATCCGGCAGCACGTGACCCGCTTCGAGCTCGGCCGCCGTCGGCTGGGGCCCGGGGTGGGGGTGCCGCCTGCGTGCGCACCGCATCCCGCTGTCCCACCCGCCCAGAGGCCCGCCGTCACCACCGTTTACTTATATTCTCGGGGACCGGTTTCACCCCTTTACGCTCCCAAGGGCACCCAGGCTCGCAGCCCCTGCCCTTAAGTGTTTGCCATCAACAGGCAAACCAGCTATCGGTGACAAAGCACTTTGAACATTTTTGTGTTTTAACCAGGTATCGGTGACAAAGCACTTTGAACATTTTTGTGTTTTACGTCCTTCGGAACCCAGTCTCTCTGGATATGACCTGTATGCGTCTCTGGGACAGGATTTTACTTGGAAGAAGAAAGCCACGGCAAGAAGAGGAGGCACACGAGAGCATCGTCCCGTTAGTGCCAATGGCGCACGAGAGCATCGTCCCGTTAGCGCCGATGGCGCACGAGAGCATCGTCCCGTTAGTGCCAATGGCAGGTCTCTGTGCAGACGCGTGTGTGCACGCGTGCGCTTCTGCAGGGCATCCTAATGAGCCCGAGGAAGGGAAAACTTCCCTAGGGACGGGCCAGGTACAGAGACTCCGTGGGCTGCTAGAATGAATCCCTCCAACAGCCAGCGCACAGGTGATTAGAGAAACAGGGAAAAATGAAAAGCTGTGACTTGGAACATAAGGCGGATGCCTGGAGGAAAGAACGTTCATGAAAGGCCGAGACGTCTGCTAAGTAGTGAGAAGCAGGGATTGACAGGAGGAGAGAGAGGGAAGTCGGGGTGGCAGGTGACAAAACCGGGACAGAGGCAGACACGCACCCAGGGGGAGGATGAGAAGGACCTGCCCTTCCCAGTGATCTGCAGTGAAAATTAAGCTTCTGGCCTGATAATGACACCTGAAGAGCCTCCCAGGTTAAGGCCCAGGTGACTTCCTGCCCACCTGGAGGAGGCTAGACCCGGGCCGTCTCCCCGCTGATGCCAAACCGATTCCTTAAACAGGAACCAGCCACACTCACTTCTGGGCTGTTTCCAATCTCCTGTCTCTAAACGATCAAAGCCACAGAATGTCAACAGCTTGCAAAGGAAGGTGACTGCGCAACATTTACGCTTTACATAAAGCACAAGAGTAGCATTTAAATGACGGTCTGCCTTCCAGACACGGGATCACAAACACCTGGCCCTTCCTGGAGCGGAGCTTTCTACGCGGAAAGGTGGTCAAGCCGCCGCGCTGTCTCCTCACCTCGAACTTCTGCCTCAGCTCCGCGTTGCCTTCCTCGTCGCCTTCTGGAATGGGCACGTTGTAGTACTCACCCTCCTCTTGGTTCAGCAGCTTGTACCTTTCAGAGACAGGGGGGAGGAGGGGCTGAGCCCCACGCTGGTACCACCCAGGCTCACCCGCACCCCAAGGCTCTAGTCCAGCTGTTTCTGAAATGCATCCCCCGGGGAGATGGTACCCAGGTAACTTGGTGATCAACAGTCACTCTGGACTTAAACCGGCCCGTTTCCGGAATCTCTAGTCGTGCTAATATTTCCAGACAATTAACCCCTGGCTCACACAGACACGCTCGGGCTTCCTCACCATCCACTGGCCGGCATCTTCATCAGCTCCGAGACTCCGAAGGAAAGGGACCCCATGAAGTCGTTCCTGGTTGTTCGATCCCAGTCCCAGATCTCTACGGACAGTCGTCGGTCTTTATCCGAAGGTTTTAATTTGCTACGAAAGAACACACACACACACACACACACACACACACACACGGTTATCTTGATCATGATTTTGGGGGACATGTCACATGCTCATGATCTGAGCCTGAGATTCAAAAGAATCTTGTATTCAATTCTCTTCCTGGGGTTCCCCATCACCAACAAAGTACCAGCCCCTTGGCTAACGAGGCTCTAGACTAGGGGTTAGCAAACTATGAGCCAAGGGCCAAATCAGGCCCACTGCTTGCTTTTGTAAATAAAGTTTTATTGGAATACAGTCATGGCCGTTTGATGAGACACATATTGTCTATGGCTGCTTTGAACCTAGAACAGCATAGCTGTGTACCTGCAACAGAGACTGTATGACCCATAAGGTCTAAACTATTTACCATCCAGCCCTTCACAGAGCAAAGCTGGACAGCCTCTGATCTATATCCTAGACAGAGCTACCTTCTGGTTGTGCACAAATGCTTCCTGTGTTCTCCTCTACAAAGAGGACCTCTTGCTGTGCTCAGCTGCACTCAGTGCTTTCTTGCCCCTGACTTGCTTAGGCCACCCCCTCCTCCCTTCCTTCCCTCCTCCCATCTCCGCCTCTGAAATCCTCACATTCCTTTCACATCCACTTTAAATGGCACCTTCTCCAGGAAGTCTTCCCTGCTGAGACATAAGGATAATCTTCCCATTTCAGTGGCAACAGCAGCTTCTATGGTACTCACTTACTCCATGTTTTTAAAATTATTGTTTAAACTCTTACCTACACCCTCTTGTAACCCTTAAAAAAAACCCTAAGTCCATCAAGAGGTGGGACACACTATACATTTTTATATCATCTGTAACGTAGAAGAATTTTTTTGCACAGAAGTTACTGATGGTAATTTGGGGCCTGCGTCACGTAAGTCTTGGTAAACCGAGTTTCTATCCATCAGACAGGGGTGACCACACTACCTCTCTAGCTGCCACAGGAGAAGGGCTTAGGGATGAAACAATGTTTAAAGACGTTTATAAAGCCCAGCTCATCACTGCTAACAATGTGAGGGAGGAAAGCCATCAGGAAGAGAGGATTCAACTTACAACGTAAAGGACTCATTCCACTGGGGGTTCAGCGTGGAACGGATGGTTTTGGTTTTTTGTTTGCTTTCGTTCTTGGGGTCAGGAATAAGCTTCAGCTTCACGTAAGGATCTGAAAGCCCATTTGGATCCATAGGGATGAGATTTTTTGCATCTCGTACTGTGAAGAGAGAAGGAAGAAAGATCCAATGTTACAAAACTAGAACAGACCCTTGTTGCCGGGCGTCCTGCGTCAGGACCCAGCTGATCGAGAGACGTCAAGATGGCGTTGAAAGGAGAGGAGGTTTGGATCCAGAGCCTCGGACCCTCAACACGAGAGGAGCTGCCCCCCGCCACCCCTGCCAGGGGTAACGGGTGTTGGGGAGGCCCCTGTGGTCAAGCCTTGAGACGCGGCACCAGCCTGGTCCAGCAGCACCTGTGACACCTGGGTCACACCCCAAACCTGTGAAGCAGCATCTGCATCGTAGTGAGATCCCCAGGGGTCACTGGCAGCCCCCTCTGGGGGACTGGCCCGCCTCCCCACCCAAGCCACCGGCAGACTAGGCTATGGTCCAGCAGCACTTGAACTCCTGGCAGTCACCTCTTTCCTCTGCAAAGGCTGGTGGTTTCTAAACTGGCTGTACGTTAGGATCGCGTGGGAGGGGGTTGAAAATTCCAACGCTCACAACTAGCTCAGAATCTCTAGTCGGGGCGGGGGCAAGCTTTTAGACGCTCTCCAGGTGAACCCTTGTGCAGCAGCGGCTAGAGCTACCAGTGCACAGGCAGTAACGCAGGAGGTGCCTCACAGGGGCTGCAGCCTGACACCAAGGGCAGGCCCACCTTCCAGCAGCACCTGGGGCGGCACCTGGGCACCGAGGAGACACACAGACTCACAGGCCCCACTCCAGAATTTCAGACTCTGAAGCGCTTCCTAAGACTCCAGGTGACCCCAACGTATAGTCTAGATGAAGAAGCACTCGTATGCAAACGCAAAATAACGAGGAGGAAAGGCTGCTTCTCCCTCAGAGGAAGGCAGGCTCAGAGGTGCACCTGGCGGAGGCTCGTGACAGTGCGAGGGCTGAAGCCCCTGCCCGTCAATCATCCATCACTCTGATAAGAAGGGACAGAGGCCGGAGCCCGCACACCGATGTCTTCCTCACCCTCTTCCCCAACGTGGCTGAAATCTCCCATCATCGGGGCCCCTGGTGAGCCGGATGCCATGGGGACACATCCACCTGGGACCAGGATCTCTAGGCCAGCGACTTTCACAGTGCAGCTCCTGGACCAGCAATGTCAGCATCACCGGCTGAGTCAGAACTTGGGCAGGGGGGTGCGGTCAGGTGACCTGTGTTTACCAAGCCTCCGGGTGATTCTGTGGGAAAGCTGGCGGACCACTGCTCCAGCCCGTTAGCACAGATGGTCAGCTTAGTTTGATTGTTAAATGAGGGGTTTGGAAGAATTTCAGAAGAAGGTGCTAGCGTTGGCAGTGGGCAGGGATAGAGGGGGATGGAAGGGTGCTAAAGACACTGGGTCTCCGGGCAGAGCCCTAATGGCAGAAGCCACAGACGAGCGCTGCCCGAACGACCGGGGACACGCTGAGTGCCGTCACCTTCCTTGCCTGGAAGCCTTGGCACAGGAAGGTGACAGGTGGGACCGTACTCTAATGGTCTGAGGGGCAGCGAGCTGCCTCAGGGCGACAAGCCACAGAGAAGCCGGCCGTGTGTTTCTCGTACACCACTCACGCCCTCCAAGGATTCTTCCCCGTGAGACAGTGCCTAACCCCATCCAGCTGGCAGGGGACAGACAGAAGCAAGTACGCACCCCAGGATCTGGAGCTCAGCCGACCTGCTTCCAAAGCCCACCTCCACTGTGTAACCCCAAGTACTGGAAACTTAAGCTCACGAGCCTCTGTTTCTTCATCTAGAAAAGTGAACAGGGGCATATTTCCAGAGGTACAGGATTGTTGTGAGAATGAAATAACGTATATAAAATGCCTTATACTGTTGGCAACTTGGAAAATGGTGGAGGAAAAAAAAAGACTGCACGACGTGAGCACATACGACGCCCCAGACGCGGTGTTTCGGCCTCATCCCTCTGCGCACAATTTCAAAATCTTCAGTGAGGTAGGAGGTCTCCAGGGGCCCTGGCCACCTGAGAATTCCCCCAAGCTCACGGAGGTTTTAACGCAACGCAGAATAAAACAGCAACCCGAGTATCACAAAAGACGAAAACTTTGAGCATAGAAATGAAGTTCTCCCACGGAGAATGGAAGGGCCAAAGCTTCTCTCCACCTGATCGCTGGAATGAGAACCAGACGCTTTTTAAAAGGCAGAACAAAGCTCCGGAACGTCTAACACGGAGGCTGCATCCCAGATGAACTAACGAGGAACCGTCAAGGCTGCCAAGAGTCCTGCCAGGTGCAGAATGAGTGTGGGCCCTGGCTTTTCCATCCAAGAGCGAGGGTCCTGACGGCCGGCACACACAGCCATCTACGGCCTATGTCTTCTGAATGGTGATGAGCTAAAGTCTTGATGGGATTAAAGCTGTGAGCTTCCTACTGAAATACTATCATTTAAGTTGAAAACAGTCATCCATTCCAACTGTCACCCAAGTAGACGGTGGGTCCACATTTCAATTTCTTAGTGTAGCGGGGAACAGCCCCCCTGCCCGGACACCTGAATCGGGCTTGGGAGCCACCAGCTCGGGGTCCCACCTGCTGGGAGTGTGGGCTCGGGGACCAGGCCGCCTGTGTCTGGGTTCTGGCTCTGCTGCTCTGTGGCCGTGTAACCCTGGCAACAGACTTAACCTTCCCACGCCTTGGTCTCCTCATCTGGGAAATTGTGAGAATTATATACGTTCCTACATGTAGAGTGCTCGGAACAGTGCCAGGCACACGGTAAGAACCCAATAGTGATTATGATCCTTGTTGTTGTTGATGGAAGTTTCTGGGAGAGAACACAACCCCGAATGTTTAGACGTTCAGAAGCTGGCCTGAGAGCTTATGCTGTGAAGAACCGTGTGAGGCCTTGGCATTCGCTTTTCAGAATGGAAGTCTGTTGTCATTCTAGAACTTTAACAGAGATACAGAATATAATTATATGACCATCTTTTGGCTTGAGGTGCCTATTTTGAAAGGATTGGATGTCAAGCCCAGCCTTGAGAAAAAGCAGCCTGGGGATGAAAGTTTATATAATTTCCTGATAATGTTAAGAGATCCCTTCTGGACAAAATCCATTCAAATAAGACGATGGAGATCGAGGAACACCTCCACGGTGCCCCAGAGATGCCTGATGTAGGTGGCCAGGCGAGCCCGGGACATGTGAGTTTTGAATTAAGTGTCCAGGCGTATGGGGGGAGGCTCACATGAGCTCTGGACCGGACAGCCCTCGCCAGACCGGGGAGTCTACCTCGGAGGTGTCCCAGCGTAGACGGAACAGCCAACGCTTAGGAGGGGAGCCAGGGGTTTTGCCAAGCACCTGCCTGATGGGGAAGCGGAGGTGAGGATGCAGGACAGTGGGCAGGAGGGGTGGCCGCCAGGCTCTCTCAGGGAGGCGAGCCACGCCCACAGGCTCGTAGCCAGGGGCTGCCTGAGGCCCAGCTGAGGATGCACAGCGACGGTCAGGTTCACCGTGCGGGACAGAGGCTGCAGATGGTGGCTGACCGCTCAGGGCAGGATAACTTAGCGGCCAGGAGCGTGGGCAGCTGGCTTCAAATCCTTGCTCTAATGCTGATTAGCTGTGTGACTCGGGACAAGTTACCCCACTTCTCAGCTTGTTCATCTGCAAAACAGGAACCATAACAGTGTCTGTGTCACAGGGTTGCTGTGAAGATTAAGTGAGCTAATACATGCAAAGTATAGAGAAGGGGACCTGGCGTGTGTGAGCTGTGGCCTAAGCACTGGCCATCGCTGCTCGTGTTACACAGTGTTTGCCACCTCTAACATCATCGTCACCACCACCACTGCCACCTGGCCCTCCTGTCCAATCCAGGAAGCAGGGCTGTCTCCTCAGGGTAAAGACACCAAGCTTACTAAAAGGACAGTTCATAGAGCATGGAGTTTCCAGACCTCGGGGTCAGGCCAAAGTTCAATAGTCAGCTCTTAATTGTTCCAAAATAGCTTGGGATTAAAAAAAACCCAAAAAACAAAACCCCAATTCCATGCAATCCTTGATCCATTCAGAGAATGGTCCAGATGGTCTCTTGATCCCAAGAATATATGCAGCGTAAATTATCAAGTGTGACAATACATCAGACACCCCCGAGCTCATCCCCGTCACCTAACATAAAAGCCAACACCCCCGAACCCACCTAGAGCCCCCCGTCCCACCTGCCTGCCTCCCTGGGGGTTTTAACCTCACGCTGAGGTCACCTTCGGGCACTCCGGCCGGGCACGGGGCAAGGGGAGGCTCTGAAGGCTTACAAAGTGGAAGTTTGGTCGAGGACACAGCTGCATCCCCGGCGCCCGCGGACTGGACTGGTCGTCACTGACGCACAGCGACCTTGTCCATCACAGAGTTCACATCTGGGCGGGGACACCGGTGATGCCCGAAGAGGTGCCTTCCGATTCAAGGACCACGCAGCCCTTCAAATGATCTGTTCTGCTTTAGAAAATAATTCTCTGCTTTCAGCGCCTTCTTTCCTCCCTCTAAGAGCACGCTTGCTCGTGGCATCTGCTTAAAAAGCCAACAACGAGCACAAAGGTTCAGAACGGGGACTTGCTGTGAACGTCAGGCCTGTGGAGTGTGTGCGGACCCTGTGAGCCCCTGCCACCTCCAACCTCGCTCCACAGCAAAGGCAAGAGTAAACGAGATGCTATAATCCTACCCCACAGCACGGAAAAGCAAAAGTTATGTTTTCCGACACTACCAGAACCCCCCCACAAACTCTTCTTCCTTTAAAGTTACCAAGAGCAAACGAGATGTGCGTGCAAACATGCCGGGGGGATAGGCAAGGGCAGAAAACTGGCAAAGGGTCAGCGTCTGTGGACACGTGATCCTGGGGTCGTCTGCCATCAGGCAGCAGAGTGATGGAGCTCCCAAATCCATGAGCCATGTCCTCAAACATAGAGCATTAGTTCTGAGAGTTATCAGACAGCCACAGCACCTTCTTCCAGAGAGCTCTAGACCCGTAAGTTAATTCCTTATAAAAATACGATCGCACTTGAGTGTAAGTTTAACGACAGAGAGATCTGATGGGTTATTTCATTCCTAAGAGATTGGCCTTTAGCGAGAAGGCGGAAATGGGTCTGGGGGTGTGTGTGGTCTGTCATTTCTCCATGGAGAACGGCTGGCCTTGACCACATGGCATGCAGGGTGTAGGTGGTCCCTGACTCTCTGCTTCCCAGGAAGCTAGTGGACATGGCGGCGATGGGAAGGGACCGCGTTCCTGGGGAGACCACTGCGCGGCAGGCGCTGGTGTGAGCTCTTTACGCTGCCGCAAGCCCACCTGTAGACGGGGACTCAGAGGCAGAGAGAGGTGTTACAACCTGTTTGCTACACAAAGCCAACCGGCGGCCAGGCCGGGGATGGCTAGCGATTGTGTAAAAGCCAGCTTTCCCTTGTTACTGGATAAAACTGACTCGGTCCAGACCAAGTCCCAGGGGAGAGGTAGTAAAATTGGCCTCGGCTTCTCCCAGACGATGGGGAGGAAGCAGAGACCAGAGGCCTCCACTGGAAGGAGGGAGGCGGCCGAGCGTGGAGGGTTAAGTGAACACACTTAGGTCGAGCTGTGGACGTGGCCCAGAGGGGCTGGTGGGAAGGACAGTAAAGCTGTACGACTCCGTTTCTGCTTTGGTGCCTTGACCTTAGCTAAGGCGGCTGTGGCACCGGATTAAAAGATGTGAGTGCAGTGGTTTCCAGGGTACAATTCTAAAATCACTTAGTACGCTGGGCCTCTGGGACAGGCTGACATCAGCCTAAGAACTGACAGGCCAGCGCCTGGACCAAGACCACAGTGTCCCCAAGACTTGGGGCCCGAAAGCATCCAGAGCTCATGACACTGAGGAGGCCAGAGGGGAAGCCCTGCCCACCCACACGCAGGAACGATGCTGTGTGCCAATAAAGCTTTATTTAAAAGAAACAGGCTGTGGGCCAGATCCGGCCCTCAAGCCACAGTTCATGGATCCCTGACACAGAGCCAAGCCCCACCACCACCACCGACACAGCGAATGTCTGAGGAGAGACTGACGCGGGAGAGGAGCCTCTGGGCCCTTCTGGCCCCTCCTGAGCCCTGTGAACTCTGACCTCGTCCTAAAGCTTGGGAGGGTCCTGGGCTGGGGCTGAGGAGAGACAGTGTGTCCCCTAACAGGAACCAGAGTTCACCTCTGTCCTCTGTTTCTCACGTCCTGTCCTAGAACCTCGGGAGCCGACCCCTCTCACGTGTACTCATGCCTGCTTCCTCCCCGCCCAGGCTGCAGGAGGCTTCTAGGTCTGCACAGGAGTCTGCTCTCCTAGACAAACCGGATTTGCAGCCTCCTGGGGGCCCTGACCTGCTGCAATTTGCCAACCCCTCCCCCCAGCCCGGTCACACCCAAGTGCAAACAGAGCGTGACAAGGCATCAATGGGGCCATTCTGGGATCAGGCAACGGCTTCTCTGGAAGAGGGAATTTTAAAGGAATGTGTGCTCGTCAGTCCTGGATGCAAACCAGCGGGTCCACTGGAGGAGCGACCAGCACAGACAGGCCCCTGGGCTTCCCACTCCATCGGGCTGGGCTCGCAGAGCTGAGGGCTTGTCCTGCTGAGAAAGTCTCCCTCCCGGCAGCCCACGGGGGCCTCGTTCAGGAGCGTCTCAAGCACCGATGGGCTGCATCAGATAGAAAAAGGGGAAAAGCCCTCCCACCAGGCCGAGCAACTCCGAAGCCCAGCCCCACCAGACAGCTCCTTCCCCGGTCACGGAACTAGGAAGGACACCCTGTTCCCAAGGCTTGTTTCTGCCTCTCCTTCGGGCCTCCACTGACGATGCTGCAAGAGGAGAAGCCGTGCCTCAGAGTCTGTCAGTTCTGCACCAGAAGTCAGAACTCGTGGCAAATTCTGCTGGGGAGACTGGTGGGTGACAGATTGCTTCCGGAACAGGATGTACCGAACGTCCTTCGCACGAGCTGTTTCGGGGGGCGGCCAAGCTGTCCAGCAGCGGGCTAGACAGGTGCCAGGCCGCGATCTGAGCTCCTTGAGCCGTCGGGGGGATGAGCCCCAGCCGGTGTGGGCAGGTCCCAGGTGGAGCTCGGGGCCCCGGGAAGGGCCGGGACCCTCCAGGCCACAGGCCGTCGGGTGGCCCAGGAGGTCGCCACGGAGGCAGGGCGAGGGCAGGCTCGGCTGGCACGGGGGGCGGGCGCAGAGGGCAAAAGCGCCCGAGTCCTCCCTGGCGCACACGGGTGTCCACGGTGCCGGGTGACACGGCCACCTGACAGCACCCTGGGCCCGTCTTCCTTCTCTTTAAGCCACAAGCTCCCTGAACACAGGATTACAGTCTTATGACAATTTTCGGGCACCCGTGGGCCCCGGGTTGGGGATCCTTGCTGGATGCCTTCAGAGCCAGTGCCCCAAGGACAGAGGGACCTTCCTTTCTCCACACCCTTCAGGACCTGCGTCTAAGGGAGAGGGAGTGTCCCTCTGGGGGGACTCCTACTTTGCCGGGGGCGGGCAGGGGTCCGGAGCAGCCCTCGCGATGGGCAGTGAGGACGGGCTGGGGCCGCTCCTGGACGGGAGGGAGGCCTTGGTGGGGAAGGCTGCCCACGGGCCGCGCGGTTCTCCATGAACTCACGGGTGCCCCTAGTGGCCGAGCTTGACCTGGCGGAAGAAGGTCATTCCTCCAACAGTGAAGGATGGGCACTTGCTGGATGGGGAGCTGATGGGGACTCGTGGGACCGGTCACTAGGGCGCTTTAGCGAGGACACACAAAAGCTACGTCACTCCCTCACGAACGAATCGGGACAGAGAGATCTTCAATCACAGCTTGAGTGACACGGCAGTTTTGAGGCTCCCAACGTAGAAAAGAGGTCCACAGCCTCCATTCTCTGTTGTTTACTTTAACATTTCTATCTCAGTCTTAGGGACACTCCACACCCGGTTCCACATTCACCTGGTGAAGGTGGCAAGACTGGAGCTGGCCCCGGTCCCAACCCATCACGCTTACCGCTAACCCCGCCATGACACTCCCTCCGCGCCGAGGAGGCCCGTCATTTTGCTCCTAATGATTCTGAAGCCCTACTGCCTAGAGGAGCTCCGCGACACACGCTCAGTAACTGTTTCCTAAATCGTCGAATCTCCACGCCACCCCTGTCCCCTGGGCCACCCGGGGTCCACGCTCCATCCATCCCTCCCAGGGCTACAGCCCTGACCTGGGCACCACACCCATCTTCTTGGACCTTCCCTCCCCCGCCCACCCGGCCCACCGGAGCTTCATCTCCACAGACTTCGTAGCAACTCGAGAGCAGGGGCTGCACCAGGCCCCACCTGGGTGTCCCCCTCACCTGGTCAGCACAACCTGCGAAAGCCCCGGGGATCCTCGTTGGGCTGAGAAGCTAAAGCAGGCTCTGGAACACTGGTAAACGCCGCTTCTCTGGGCTGCAGTTCATAACGCGTCCATCTGGAGGGACTCTCGGACAAGGAAAAACCTCACAGGTCTTTTCAGTGGAGAATAAAGCCGGGCCAAAAGGAGGCGGGCACTTTTCAGAAAACGTTAACTGCTCTGAAGAAAGGGTCACTGAGCCACAAAGGCTAAAGGACATGACATGGCCCCAGATTTCAGGGGAAACATACTGGAAAGGACCACTTACACTCGGGAAAGGGCCATTCGCGTGCAGAACATCTCTGGATTTCAGGAATAAAATGCAAAGGTGTCATCAGCCACAATGAGCCATTTGTGACTGGGTAACAGTCAAAACTGTGATTCTGTGAACAAACTGGGCTCCTGGTGCTGTTTGCTTTGCCCCATCTGATCTAATTACAATGCGTCAAGTCCGCTGACACTGTCTGTGTCAAAGTCCGCAGAATTCCGGATCTGATCTCTTCCATGTTAAGAAAATGTGCCCCATATGTTTTGTCCTATTTGCTTCCATTATGGCCAAAGACAAAGGCAAGAAAAATGAGCTTCACTAAAAATACAGCTGCTCAGCCCTCCCCCACTGGTACATACATCCGGATTCTGGGACCCTCACTATCTCCCACTATCTCCCACTTCAGGACCCATCCACTGAATGTTCTGTTTCATTGGTGAGACTCACTATTTGGTGGTAAGAATGTAATTTCTGTCCCAGGAAATCCAGTGGCATTCAATGCCAGGAAACTCGAGTCAGCAACTCTTCAACCAAAATCCCGTAAAACTTATGAAAGAGAACCTAGAGGAGTTTGGTGTGAGAAGAGAAAAAGCAACTTTTTGTCCTTGGAAAAGAATCGTAAGTATTTCACTACTTTCCTTCTTCCGGTTAGTGGAAAATAACTGCTATTGAAGTTCTATAACCCCGATGTTCCCAAAGGAAATGGAATCTGGTTGTGAGAGAAATAATATTTTCTAGGTTATGAGAGCCCCAAATGATTCTGTATAAACAACGTCAGAAGGTTTTAAGAAACACTTATTATCCTTATTATGAGAAGAATGGATATACTCATCATTCAAAAACTGAAATACATAAAAGTATAAAGAAGAAAATTAACAGCACCGATCCTTCCGCTGTAGAGGAGCGCCACTGCTGGCACAGTTACTGCTGGGCTCCTTGCTCTGCATCCATCTATACTGAAATATTTATTTTTATAGAATTCCTACCTACGAACACAGTTCGAGAAACTGCCTTTATAACATAACAAGGCCTGTTTTGAAAGCATTTTAAATGCCTGATACCCCATTTTCCAGCTATATCATAATGTATTTGATCAATTCCCTGTTTCAGGCCATCCATATAGCTAAAGTTCTTCACCTTTGTATAATAACATGGCAACAGCTCATCTTCATGCATAAATATCCATCTGAATTCGGTTTCCTCCTCAGGCTACGTTATTATTATCAGAAGTGGATCAAAGGGAGTAAAATCACTCGAGACCCTGACACGTATTGCCACGTCACTCCCCGAAGTCATACCGAGGTCTCACGAAGGGTGGGGGGATAAAAATTAACAAAAACCCTGTAACCGTGGCTCCTTCATTTTTGAAGTTTAACTCTCCCCCCCGAAACGGTTATCTGGCCATTAATATTTCTTTTTTGTGGGGACAGAAGTTTAAAATAACACCGTAATTTTGGCTTCCTTGGTTATTTTTGAGGTTTGACTTTTTTCCCCTGCTATGTTATTCGGCCATTAGTGTTTCTTTTTCTTTGATTTCCTCCTTGTTCAAGTTTCCTACAGGGTGTTAAAGAATTTTCCTACCAGGTCAGAAGAGTTCTTCAGACACGAAGGAATGGTAACAGCCCTTTGTCATGTTTGCTGCAAACTCCATTTAGATTTCATGCTTCTAGAAACACAGCAGCTTAAGTTTTTGTACAGTTAAATCTGTCAAAAATTTCCTTTTTTATTGCTTCCATTTCTTTCACCTTCAGAAAATCCTTGCCTTTTCTGAGGTTAGCCAAATATTAACTTATGTTTTCTTTAATTATTTTGTTTCTTTTTTTATATTCAACTTTTAAATCCATTGGAAATTTATTTTGGTGTACAGTGTGAGGCAAGATCTAATTTCCTTTTTTCTTCCAAATGTTTAGACAACTTTCCCAACAGCATTCGTGAAATGAGCCATCCCTCCTCCCCTGGATCAAGTGGCTTCTGCTTGTTGATATCAGGCCATCTCTTTTGTCACATTCAACTTCCTGGGAATTCCTGCAACAAGCCTGCACTTTCAATTGCGAGATTTCCAACGCGTTTTGAAATACAGCCTTTTGCATCCAGGTGCCTCGTTTCCTGACTCAGGGCAATTCCACTTCAGCTGCCCTTTTTCTGTTCGCCTGATAAATTTGTCCATTCTTTATTCTTAGTGTTCATGGGTCATTTTGCTTTATGCTGATGGGGTTCAGGACACCCCACCCCCAAAAGAGGACACCTTGGCAGACTGCACACTTTCAGCTGGAGGAATCTGAGAAACGGCAGGTGCAGGAAGGGGATGCTGACCTTTCCTGTCTCCCGTGAAGCAGGTCTTCAGACCCTCATGTGAGAAGCGCCTTCCCCAGACCTGGAGGAGAGGGGCATCCTTATCTCCAGCCGGTGAATGACTGGGAGGGATGCGAGCGGACAGGCCTCACGAAGCACCCCCCCCCCCCCCAGCTCACTGCTCTGCGATCATCTCCTCCGTCCTTTAGTTTTCCACGACTTTCCACTTTTCATTAAACCTGGTACAAAAACACTCCGGTTTAACAGTTTCTTTGGGTCTTTATTGCCTTATGGAGGCCCCTGTGTCATGTAACATTTACATTAAAGAAATGGGTTTGTTTTTCTCTTGTTAATTTGTCTTTCGTTACAGAGCCCCAGCCGAGAAGCCGCAAGGGTAGAAAGAGAAAGAGTTTTCTCCTCTCCTACAAGGTTCAAATTCCATTAATAGAAATATGTATAGCTGAATTTTTTTTTTTAATCTGAAAACTACGGGAAGTTTAAAACTATTTTTTTTTTTTTTTTGCGGTACGCGGGCCTCTCACTGTTGTGGCGTCTCCCGTTGCGGAGCACAGGCTCCGGACGCGCAGGCTCAGCGGCTATGGCTCACGGGCCCAGCCGCTCCGCGGCATGTGGGATCCTCCTGGACCGGGGCATGAACCCGCGTCCCCTGCATCGGCAGGCGGACTCTCATCCACTGCGCCACCAGGGAAGCCCTAAAACTGTATTTTAAGCACAAGTCTGTGACTGACGAAATGTTCAGAACTTTGGACATATTAAAACCCCCATAATAACCCTAATTGGAATCCACGGTTTGTAGACGGGGAAGCTGAGACTGAGAGGGATTCAGGGGTACCTGGCACGGGTTACCAGCTAGTGGGGAGAGGGGGATTCCAGCACATTCTTAACCTCGATTCTGAACGGCCTCTGCCCACTTCTGTTACCGATCACTCTTTCGCCTCCTTATTCGCTGTTTTCAGTCCTGTCATACGGTGCTTCGTTTGCCTTAATCTTTTCCAGAAATTTTAGAAACTATAAATCTTGCTTTAATTCTACTGATGACCGTCTTAAAGATTCAGCCCCACTTAAAAAATTCTACATTTCTCTGACCGTCAAAGAGTAAGACAGGACCTTCTGCCCACCTCCCTCCCGTGTCTGAAGACTTGTGAGTGCTGCGTTCTCCTACCTCATCCCTCACGTATCACCACCCATCCCATTTCCATCTTTGTTACCATAAAATTGTCTAGATTTTGGGATTCCTAATCATTGTTATGATTTTTATATGATTTATAGTTTTCGTATTTTTCGCATCAAGATGTCCAACCGATGTTAATGCTACTGCTTTATCCTTATGTACTGTGACCTTCCCGTTCCGGAACTTGAAATTTTGCTTCCCCCTCATCTTGCAGTCCTCTTTAGCTGGGCTTTAAATAACTTGTTTTCAGGAGAGGCACGTGGGTGGTGTATCTTCTGAGCCCTCGCATAGATGAGAATATGTGCCACGAACGGCAGTTTGGCTGGGTGAGAAATCTGGGGGGAAAACTTTGTTTCTCCAAACGCTTTAAGTGCTGCTTCTTTCCCATTGCCCTTCATCCCGGAAATCATTCCTAAATATGGGAGGGGGGGTCACAGGACACCATGGGGAAGATGACAGCTGTGGCCGCTCTCCCTCCCAGAATGCAGATACAAAATCCTGCACATAGGTTTGGAGGCTCCCCTGACCCCCGAGAGCTGGGGTGGGGAAGGGCTGGGAGTGAGGCTGCAGGTGCGGCCACAGGTCTGAAGTCGAGCTCAACACTCCTCCTCTACTACTCGGAGGTACTTCATACAGATCATCTGGAAAGACAGAATCAGACTGGGGGAAGATAATTCTGCGAAGAATTAGGATAAAGGGACTTGTAGAATTTCAGAGCTAAAATGAAGTGATTTCTTGTCCCTGAGAAACAAAGCGCTGAGGGGAGCACAGGTCATCTTTGGATATCAACGAACTCCGGGCTCTTTCAACACTGGATCAGAGGAGAGCTTGGCAAAGTCCCCTGAGAAGACAGACGGTTCCCAGACGTGTAGGACCGGCTGCTGTCCAGCATGAATACGTTCAGATAAGACAGAGAAAGCCGAGGTGCCGAGGCAAACGCCAGGGACGCCTGCGGAAAGGCCCACAGAGAAGCGTCTATTCAACCTCAAGGGCCTCTGGCCCCAGGAGCACAGCTGCCTCTGTCCCGAGATAAATGTTACATCTCAGCCCGATGCCATGAAACGTTTACCCAGTTCCCTCGTTATAATTCCACGTTCACTTGGCAGTGTCCTGAGCCCCCTGACGTCTGTCTACTGGGAAAGAAGGCCCCTCCCCAGGGGGTTTCTGCCGTTCACAGTCTACGGGACAGTGTTTCACACGGCGAATCAATAAAACGGGTTCATTACGAGTTGCCTTCTGGGTATCTTGACTACACTGGAGAGACTGCTCTGATCAAGCCGACAGACACGTGGACACTGTAAATTAACCAGCATCCTGGTGTATTAGTCAGTCAGGACTACCCTGGAATTGGCCTCCAGGGGCTGGGGCGGGGCCACCTCTGGGTGAGCCGTGGAGCCTTAGGACGAACGGCCAGAGTCAGCCGCTACCCCCCTCCCAACACTCGCTCCTGCCTTTAGACCTGCTGCGTTTCCACATGTGCGTCTGTTTGGGGGCGTGGAGGGCTCTGATCGTAATAACTCCCCGCCCCCCAACCCCATCCCAAACGTGCGGGCATCGTTTTTTGGTTTTTTTACTTATTTTTTATTTTCCTGTTATTCTCCTGATCTTGCAGTACACCTCCCTGGGCCTGTGTACTTTGCCAGCTGACCGTTTCAACCTCTTGTGTTGCCGACTGCACTAGAAATCGGAGAAGAGCCTTTCTCTGCCCTTTTCAACACTTCAGCTGTTCAGTTTGACGGAGAAATTTTTCTCTATTGAAAAGTCATAAAAATGAAAGTGTCTCAGGATCTAGAAGCAGGTGGACAAACCCACTGACCTTTTCTCAAACTGTGTTTTACTGTCTCAACATTGCACTTAAATTGTTTTTATTGGGGCAGAGCTGTTTCACAATGTTGTGTTAGTTTCTACCGTACAGCGAAGTGGAGCTCCCGTGCCGTACGTACGGCAGGCTTTTATTAGTTATCTATTTTATACATATTAGTGTATCTATGTCACTCCCGATCTCCCAATTCATCCCACCCCCAACCCCTGCTTTGTTATAAGAAAATGGAATCTACTCCGAGACTAGAAACACCCAGGGCCGCAGTTCTCCAGCGTTACTGTGCATGAGAATCACCCTGGAGAGCTCACTCACAAGCCGCGCGCAGGCTCCGCTCTTAGGGAACCGGACGCTGAAGTCTGGGGTGGGTGTGGCGGGCTGCGTACGGAGCAGCGTCGGGCTTTGTGCACCTGGCGCGGAGGAGGGAGCTTCTGTCTAACACAGGGACTGAGACGAAACGCAACAAACTGGGAGAACCCTGGCATCCCGCCTCCCAAATTTCCAATCGCAGAGCATCAAAGTACCGCAGAGAGAAAGGGCTACAGCAGCACATCGGTAAGCGCAGGAGCCAGAGGGGACGGTGTCATTCCTGGGCTCGCTGCCGGCACCAGAGAGAACCGCCCCATGTGCACTTCTGGCTGCATAATTACCACCTCCTCTGTGCCGCGCCTCTCCCCGGGCTGACAGAACATTTCTCTACTCAGAGGAACAAGGTGATGAGACCCCAGAGGAACCTGGTGGGAACCAGAACTTGGTCTGGGGACCCGTCTCCACGAAGGGAGGCTTAAGCCTGAGTAACTGGGGCTGTGTGTGTGGTGGGGTGGAAGGTACCTCCTCCTGCCCCTCCCTCGGCCGCCCCCCTCCACCTGATGACTTGCCCTCATCCGTGCTGAAAACAGACTGAGCTGAACTGAAAATAACCGAGGAGATTAAATTAAATTACATCAGGCCTGGCTCCCAGGCAGTTGCTAATAAAATCGTAAGCATTCACGCAGCGTGGCAGACACAGACAAAAATGTTCGCTGGTTCTCTTTTTTTCTCCCCACCCTGAAGCAGCCAAACCCTCAAGAGCCAAGGCCCAGTGAAACCAACCTTCTTTCTATCAGCTCTACGCGAGGTTGTGGGCGGGACGTGCTCTTGCTGGCTCCGCGGAGGGAGCCCCATCTTCGCGGGGGCGTGGCCTTCGCTAGGCTTCCCCACCAGGAACGCGATGGCGGAGCATCACGTGTGACACCTGCTTAGCCGGCAGGGAAAGGGTTCAACTGTCCCAGACCAGCAACTCTCCCCTACACTCCTGGTCACCAGAGATGGGCTCAGAGCTGACTCTCTTGGGGGCGAACTCGTCAGGGGCTACTGGAGGCCTCGGGCCAACAGGAGACTGGTATTAGTATTTGCTTCTGGAAGACGGCGGTCCTCAGAGAGAAAGACAACAGAACAGCAAGCCATTCCCCGCGGCCCTCTGTCTCTCGTTCTACCACAGTCTTGAATCTGAGAATACAAAGCTGAAGATAAACATCCACTGAACTTCCCACGTCGGGGCTAAGAGATTTCCACCTGGAAAAGCCTCTTATCGCCTCACCCACAGTTTTACAAGAATCTGGATGTTCTTATTACCTTTGGGACCTTTCTCCGACTGAGCCCATCTGTCAACACTTCAGACCTTCCCAAGGCGACCACGTGCATCAAACCTAATGTGAGACTAAATTAATTCCGAAAGAGGCAAGACTGGGGCCCAAGTATCTTGGATGTAAAACGTTTAATCTGGTGAAATAAGCAAGCTGTTCGTGCACCACTGGGCCACCACCGACTCGACAAAACTGCCAGGTGGAGAGAGATTCAACGGGCAGACGTACAGTGTGGCAGGACCCTCAGGCCAGAGACCCGGCACAGGGTGAAGATTCCGCTCCCCGCGAGGTTTTAGGAGGTGGGCATTTGAGATCTAAGTGCTCTGGCAAGGATGCAACGGGGAGGGGACTTGCCATCCACAGCTAAACCACCACAGTTTACAAGCAGGAGAAAGAAGCCATGTCACTGAGCTTGGAGACCAGGGTGCTCTTGCCTTCAGGAAATGACACGGGCGACCCTTTGCCCCTCATCCTGGTCTTGCTGCTTCCCACAAGCACCCAGTGCACTCAGTATAGCAAGCTATGTTCAAATCACTGCACAGAGAGCCCTGCACGAGGGACAATCCAAGGAAGACACGCTGCTAGTTAGTACACACTTGACAGCTCTACCACAGACAGGTCAGGATGTCAATGATGACACGTCCCCTGGGGAACGTGCAACCTCTTTCTTGGTGGATGTGTGTCTCTCTGAAGGATCCCAAGAGTCACGTGGCTTTATGAATTTGGCTAAAACAGGATCATTTCCATGTGATCCAGATACAGGGTTACAATGGGAAGAGTGGCTTTGGACTTGGGAGGTAGCAGCACAGTATAGAGCTGGGTCTTTTCTACGCTGTGCTCGCTGGGTTCTTCTAACATCATCATCCTCTGCTCAACACCCATCTCTTAGACACAAATTCAGGGCACTGGGTACAGGAGATAAGACGCCGTCTCGGACCTCAAAGGGCCAATGGTCTGGTAGCAAGAGATCAGCAGGCAGATAAACATAAAACCACAAAATAAATGTTAGAAAGGGGCGTGCGGAGAAACTGGGCCATTGTAGGCGGGGCACAGAATGGTAGGAGGGGCTTCATGAAGGGAACTGGGGCTGAGGGTTAAACAGTACTCCTGATGGAGCAAGGTAAACAGCACAAGCAAAGGTGAGCAGGTGGGAACCAGCCTGCCCCCTGGGGAAACGGCACGTAGCTTTTCTTCACGATGCGAATGCGGAGTGCCAAGGGGTGGGGGGCGGGGCACGGAAGGGACCAGACTGCAGAGGCAGGCAAGGTACCGGCTGCTGATGGGGTCCCACAGACGTACGGCACCAGATATTTAGGAATGGCCAACCAAGGAAGAAGACAGAGTAGATAAATCCATGGAAAACACACCAGGGCTTCCCTGGTGGCACAGTGGTTGAGAGTCCGCCTGCCAATGCAGGGGACGCAGGTTCGTGCCCCGGTCCGGGAAGATCCCACATGCCGCGGAGCGGCTGGGCCCGTGAGCCGTGGCCGCTGAGCCTGCGCGTCGGGAGCCTGTGCTCCGCAACGGGAGAGGCCACAGCAGTGAGAGGCCCGTGTATCGCAAAAAAAAAAAAAAAAAAAAAGAAAAGAAAAGAAAACACACCAGTGGTCAGCTGGAAGCCCATGCATCTGAATGTGGCAGCGTGCAAGCACTCCTCTGGGACAAGCATGCTGCTAGGTGCTTTTAGCTCCAAGGCAGTTCCTGTTTTCTTTTGCAAAGGCTGTGCCTGGATGTTAAGCCCCGGCCAAGCTAGAGATGGCTTCTTCCAAGACTGAGAATTCGAGAGCAAGGGTGAGGCCGCGACGGCGAGGCAGGCTGAGAAAGGACACAGCCGTCGCGTCTGGCCCACTCCTGCACGATCGGTCGGCACACATCTTGACGGGTGTTCGTTTCCATCCTTCTTGCCCATTTCAGGTCTCCACCCTGAGGCAGGGAGGAGTTCGGCTGGGTTCCCTGCTGCCATCTTTATCGCCAGCTGTTATCTAAACCCTGGAAAAGGGGGTTCTGGGGGTCATGACGACAGTGCCAAGGGCCAGCTCAGGGTAGCCTCACCTGTTCACTGGAGGATGGAAACACGAAATGGCCAACACTGTAGCCACACGGTGTGGGCCTATCTGTAGTAAGGGGAGGGAGTTGCGACGGGCACACATCTGCCCTCGGCCAGAGCCAGGAGCCGGCAGGGTAAGGGGGTGGGAGGCGTGGGCCTGGGCACCAGCGTCAGGATGGCCTCCATTCAGCAGCCGGGGACCTGGGCAGGTCACACAAGCTCTCGCAGCCTGTGTCTGTGGGACAGAATGACGGCAAGGATGAGAGCACTCTTCCGGAGGGGTCGTCGTGATAACAGGAAAGCATCCAACCAGGGCTTGGGAGGTGGCAGGGGCTCAACAAGCCCTGGTTTCTCCTCTCATAGGACCCAGGCCCTCCGGCAGCACCTGCGGCTCCCGTGGTGTGCACTACGTCCCCCTTTCCCACAGCGGCTGACCGTGTTCCGACCGGCTGGCTACTGGCATCCCCGTCAGGAGCTCGGAGGTTGGTTCATCTGGGGCTTCCTTCCAGCCCACAGGGATTTCTACAGAGGGCGTTTAAGGGCTGTACCCACCAGAACAGGAAGCTCCAACCTAACAGAGCTCAACTTTTTGGAGGTTTGGTTGATCTGAAAATTTTCACTAGTGATTAACATTCGCCACACAGGCTTGTGTGTGCGTGTGTATTTCACACGTACTTTCAGCGTTTTGTGTTTGCTGAACCATTTGGAAGTGAGTTTCAGACGTCAGGGAAAATCGCCCCTCAACTATTTCAGCATCTCCCCCATAGTCACATTGCCATGACCACCAAGAAACGTCGTGTGGATCCAAAACCACTATCTAAAGGGTGGTCCAGATTCGGATTTCTGCCCTGCTCCCCGGACGTCCCTTAGAATTGTTACTTTCTTGGGTCACAGATTCTGCTCGATTATCAGGTCTCTTTAGTTTCCTTTAGTCAAGAACAGTCCCCTTGACGGTTTTTGTTCTTCACAATAATAACATTTTTGAAAAGTCCCAGTCGGTTACCAAGCAGAATGTCCCAATATCTGGATTTGTCTAGTTTTTTTTTTTCCCTCGTTAGATTCGGGTAATACAGTTTTGGCTCCAATACTGGACGGGCGCATGACAGTGTGTACTTTCTATTACATCCCGTCAGGATCAGCGTCCTTTCGGTTTGTCACATCACGGAGGAGGCTGAGTATGACCGGGAAGGTGCCACGTACCAAACGGGCAACATGGCTACACAGGAAAACATTTAGTCCAGGTACCAGCGTTCTGACTACGTACCCTCGACGGCGCATCGCCTGAGGCTTTATTTAAAATGGCAATAAGTTCTTGAGCTTTATGGAGTAGGCTCCTTCTTGGTAGAGGTGTTGCTATACTGATTCCGAAACTGCTGCACGCGATGTGGGGCAGGGCAAACAAATGGGCATGCTGGCATCACTGGGGACCAGGGGTCTTACTGAGGGAGGACGGAGAATCAGTGAGGACTGGGAAAGGTGGAGAAGAACTCCGGTCCAGGATCAGAGCCAGAGGCAGCAGCGGGAGGTCATAAAAAAAAAACCCTGCCTCTGTCTACTGGAAGCGCTTAGAGGCAGTAGCACCCTGGGAGCCCCAAGCACCCCAGAACCCCGACTTTGGATTCTTATCATCATTCCCATTTAAAAAAAAAACCCAGTGTTCCTCAGAGAAAGGCGGCTCTAGAAAGAAAGGAAGTACTGAAGAAATGGACGGGTCATGTCAAGGGGACGCAGAGCCAGCACGAAGGGGCTCCCGCTGGCCATATTTTGAACAATTTGAACATTTTAAAAAGACACTAAAAAAGAAATAGTGACCTCAAATTGCTACTTAAAAAAACTGTAGGGGGACATAAAGGGAAAGCTTTTCTTTCAGATGAATGCCAGCTACTGAACGTTGAAGCAATTACAGAACTAGAAAATCACCATTTTGCAACCGTCAGTATAATAACTGATTAAGGCTGGACCACGGCTGCCAAAACCATGGGACAAAAAGTTGCTGGTCTCCAAGTACAACATCCAGCCCCCTCATTAATTATGAATTTAAAGAAGGTACCTTTGCAGTGGAGGGACCTGATGAAAATACCTTAACCAGGTGATCAAAGGCAGCATGACCGGTAATGGACAATCTGGATATACTTGAGGGGAAGCAGCTGCCTGAGAACCCCTCCCTATCCCAAAGCAAAGGGACAGCCACAGCAGCTGCGTCACCTTTTGTGCTGTTGAGCTGGATCTGATTCCCACAGCTAAGCTTTTATTTAATAGAAATGACCTCCAACTAATACCTTTCCCGTTCTGCAAGCGGCTTGGCCCAACTGCTCCTTGCTGGCCGCCCCAAACAGGTTACTGTACTCCCAGGCCTTCCTGCCGGTGGGGGGTGGGGGTGGGGTGGGGGTGGGGGTGAAAGCATCTGAGCAAAGCTCTCAGGTGACCAATGGGCCGCCTGCCACGCCTCCTGTCCTGGAATCGACAAAGATAGTCGAGGGTCACAGTGAACCTCAGGGTCACGCCTGGAGTTCAGGGTGGGAGGGTGATGCTCTGTCCTTGCTGAAAACACAGCCACCCGGAACTGTAAATGCTTCTGCTTGAGAAAGAAGTATTTAACTGGGAGCTATTACCCCGTGACTCCTAAGACCCGTGCAATCTGTAAACTGGGATGACTGTAGCCCTAACCCCTTGAAAATGGAGAGAAGTTTCCCCCCAGCTTTCCCCATGGCGCACTCAAAATCCCCGAAATCCCGGACTGGGTTGAGCTTCCTGAACACACCAAGCACTTCCGCGGCCCAGCATCTTTCCTTGAAGTGTCCTCTCCCCATAAGGACTATGTCTTCCTTATCTTAGCACCCCCAGGGCCTCGCAGAGAGCCTGACACACAGCTTATAAATGGATAACACACAGTCCGATCAAAGAATGAATGATTATTATACAAAGCTGTCTCACCGCCTTGACTCCATCCCAATGACGCTATTAAAAGGTGGAAGAACACACAGAGGGAGCAGTATTCTTTAAACCAACAACCGTGTGAGGGCAAAGTCCGGACACAGAGCTAGAAGAGAGACAGAGGACGCGATCTGTAGGCTGCCGGGACCAGCAGGAAGCGCCCCCCAACCCCGGAAGTCCATTTAGAAGTTCATCTCCATAACTTAACAACACAAAGTAGCTGAGAAAATCAGACTCTTCTGCAGAATCATCTATTTGGGGAAGAGATGTGCTCCTGAAACAGCTGCAAAGCATACGGTATTTTTCCCATTTACTTACAACATTAAATTGAAAATCCGTTCCCACGAGTGGCATTGCTGAATTCATAGCACTCCTCCAAACCAGATAAAAAGTACACAGGAATGTAGGAAACCTATTAAAATCGCATACTGAACGGAAAAAAATATTGACACTGTTCAGATAACATCAGCACCACTGCCCGAAGGCAAAAAATAAAAATACACCACAAAAGCGGAGGCCTTTCCCAGAAATACTGTACCAATCTCAAAAGGAAACTGATCTCTGATTTCAAAAGGGTGATTTCCATCCCCGGAGTCCGCTGGGAATTTCTACTTTACTTTGGGAATTCTTTTCAATTTGAGTGATTCTGCACAGGTCAAATGGAAATGGAGCCCATCTAACAATTAACACAGGTACTTCGGGTTTAAGTGCATTTTCCAAGAAATCACTTGCATTGGTATCATAAGCCCTGCTCGTGCTGGTTTATTGTTTATATGTGTGTTCCCGTTAAGGCCGGCTAATTCCTCTACCCCATCTCAGCCGTCAGCTGCAGGTCTCTTCCCTCTGGCCTCTCGAACACCTACAGTCCTTCAGACTCTTCCTCCGCGGGGTCCTTCCCCCCCCCGCCGTACGCCCCAGCACCTCCCATGGGACTGTCTGGCACCCACATAACTGAGCTTAATTATACGTGGACTTGGTTGTTCTTTAATTCCTCCACACGTTACACTTTTCTCCCCTGGTCTTAAGTCCCACGTTTAGACCTTCTGTCGCCTCAGAGAAGCTGTGGGGTGTCGAGTGTGGGTTTAGAAACTATTTATGGGTTTGCTATTCATCCAGAGGAGCCTCTTTAATTAGCAAGAGAGACCTGGGAGACTGACAGCATTGGGGTGCAGGGTCAGATAGGGCTCAGGCCGCCTCCCTTCACTTTCCGCCTCGTAACTCGGAGCAATTTCCTTCCCCCACCACGTTAGCTCCTTTGCTCATCTTGAAATGAGGGCAAGAACAGTACGCTGTGATATAATTCTTGAGGGGTCAGGGAAACAATGACTACGACAGCACTCGGCGTGGGGAAAGGTCCAGCCCTGTGGACAGCAGTCCGCACACGGCAAGGACTCGGTCAATGGGGAAAGGTCCAGTCCTGTGGACAGCAGTACACACACGGCAAGGACTCGGTCAATGGCAGCTGCTGTTACGGAAACCATCTGTCCAGACACCCACACACAAGTGCCAGACCCGCTGGGTGGGGAGGGGAACAGGCAGGTGATGCGGGAGGGGTGTTAGGTCCCACAAGGGAGGGGCCCTGCCCTGTGTTCCTCGCCGGCCTTTTATACTGGAATAAGGAAGCCTGAGGTCTTCTCTTTGACTCTTGAAAACAATTTCTACTGACTAACATAGGTACCTATTGTTCACAAATTTATCGGGTACTATTTAAAAATGTGACTACATTGATGCCTAAAGTATGGTTATGTAAGGACGTGACTATCAGGGGCTGCTGGGTGAAAGGTGTAGGCAACTCTGTGTTACTTTTTTTTTTTTTTTTTTTTGCGGTATGCGGGCCTCACTGTTGTGGCCTCTCCCGTTGCGGAGCACAGGCTCCAGACGCGCAGGCTCAGCGGCCATGGCTCACGGGCCCAGCCGCTCCGCGGCATGTGGGATCCTCCCGGACCGGGGCATGAACCTGTGTCCCCTGCATCGGCAGGCGGACTCTCAACCGCTGCGCCACCGGGGAAGCCCTGTGTGTTACTTTTGTGACTTTTCTTGTACCATAAGCTCTACTCGTTATGGTTTATTGTTTATATTTCTGTTCTCCTTGAAGCCAGGCTAATTCTGATTCTGAAAATCTAAAATTACTCTAAAAGTCTTAAGGAAATGATTACTAACGGGTTATTTCCTTTAGTTTGGATGTCTATATTTAGGACTGAATTTCCTGCACACAAATAACTACTGTATTTTTAAGTTAGATTTGCTGTGGACTGAATGTTTGTGCCTCCAAGTTTGTATGTGGAAGCCCTAACCTCCTACGGTGATGGTACAGGAGATGGGGCCTTGGGAGGGGATGAGGTCATGAGGGTGAGGCCCTCAGGATGGGATCAGTGCCCTTAGGAGACACCACTGAGTTTGCTTCCTTCCTCCCTCTTCCCACTCCCAGACTCTCTCTCTCTCTCTCTCTCTACCCCCCCGTCTCTCTGTCTCTCTCTCTCTCTCTGTCTCTCTCTCTCTCTCTGTCTCTCTCTCTCTCTCTCTCCCCCCCCACCCCCAAGTGAAGACGCAGCCAGAAGGCAGCCCCTGCAAGCCAGGAGGAGATTTCTCTCCAGAAACCAAACTGGTGGCACCTTGATCTTGAACTTCCCGGCCTCCAGAACCAAGAGAAATTCAGTCCATGGTATTTATTATAGCAGCCTGAACTAAGATAAGATTCCAGTTCCTACTGGTACTGTCATTAAAATATCTCTACTTCTATCAGTTGAATATGTAACCATTCAAGTGACCATCTGTGTGACTTTGGGCAAGTTATTTAATTTCTTTGTGCCTTGGTTTCTTCATCTATAAGGATAATAAACTTCCGCACAGGTTTAAATAAGTTAATTATGTAAAGTGCTTCAAAGGTGGCCCTTTTGTGGGAAGTGCTCAGTCACTGTGAGCTGCCGTTGCTGCTGTTATGAAAAAGTATTGCTGAATTCATAGTCCTAGAGCAGAGCTACGTCTCTGCACAAACGTGTAGACTCGTTCTCGAGACATGACCTAGATTGCAGCCATAGGTTACACTGGTTGGCTTTCATGCATGAAAAGTCTCAAACTCAGGGAGGGTGTCTTCCCCTAAGATGATTCCACAGTTGTGAGTCAAGTTCAACTCTTGGCAATGTTGGAGTGATTAGCATAGCAGTCCCAGGAGGATACACCTGGCTGTCCGTCCCCTGCAAGGTGGGTCTTTCCCTCTTACCGTGTGCCACCCCAGACGGCGCATCTGTGCCCCTCTGTGCAGTTTCACACCTGCAAGGCTCTTGAGGCTCACAGAAGAGCCTGGAACACTCAGGCAGCGCCACATGGAGAAGGCACGGGCCGGTCTAGCACCACAGTCTGTTTTGTACTCAGAAGCAAAGGAGTGCGAGCTGAACGCTGGAATCCCTGCCAGGCAGTCCAGCCCTCAGGGAGCTGGGACCCTCCCGGCTGAGCTCCAACTCCCTGTGTGTCCACCACGTCGCCATGCCCGTGGGTCGCTGTAAAGCCGGGGAGAAGCACAGAGCCGTTCAGTCAACAGGCGTTCTGCTGCGACCCCTCACCACTTACTCAGTCTCTGCTTTACGGTAATTTTCTCTGAAACTGCACGCTCCCTGCCCCCAGGACGAGACTTTGACAATGAGGGAGCCTTAGCAAAAAAGAGAGAGAAATAAGCCTGGGGCTGTGACGGTGCAGCATCCGTCCAATCAAAGGGAACGCAGGCAGGCGAGAACCGCAGCCCCAAGCGCAAGGGGGCAGGCAGGATGGTTTTGAGAAAATCAAGGAACTTCTCTGAAACACAAAGGCACCAGGGGTCCTGTGTCTGTGATGGGGATTTTATGCACAGTCCCATTCTGACCACTAGCCGTGTGTGGTTCATTTCATCAGGTTACCCAGCCACAGAGTGTGTGGACCCTCTCCTCGCAACACCTCAAAACCCTGTTTGATGTTCCCTGAATTCTTACCTGACAGGACAGCACTGGGTAGAACACTGGATTGTTTTCCAAAGAAAAAAAATGTGAGGATGTTCCCGAAAGCGAGCTTTCTCTGGGACTCCTCCCCCACCCCACGCCCGCTTCTTCCTTAAACAGACCCTTCACGTCTTTTTTTCCTATAACAAAGAAAATTAAGTCAGTTTTTCCACTTTTAAATACAAATGGGAACACAGTGCGTTTGCTGATCTGATGAGAATAAATGTCCTGGTCCAGGAGAAAGGAGCGTACAGTGCGGGTGGTACCCGAGAGGCCTCCAGAGCAAGGAAACGAGGCTGCCACCTGAGCCTTAAACCATACTCAGCACAGAGGGCGTCACCTTGAGGACCCCCGGCTGAGCGTGGATTTGGTGGGAAACCCAAGGAAAAGCTGTGCTGTGACATGCGCACCCTGACACGGCCCCGAGGAGGGCGCCTGGCCTGGGGACATGGAGTTCTGGTGCCTCAGCTGTCTCGTCTGTGAGGTGCAGGTGGGGTGATGGTTAGAAGCACAGGGTCTGTTACTATGTGACACTGCAGGGCTCCCATTTCTCTGCGCCCCGGTTTCCTCTTCTGGAAAATGAGGCTAATGATCTAGTTGTGAGAAGCAGATAAGTTCATCTGTGTGGATTTCTCAGCACCGCACCCAACTCAGAGGAGGCGTAAATACTCGAGGCGGGCCCATCAGGTCATCACAGCCTGACGCCCTTAAACACCTGGGTCAGCCCTCGCCTGCCCTCGCCCGGGTTCCACCTTCACCCGGGGCATCTTGCTTAGTGGCTTCTGGTGTGCCCGTCACCAGGGGGACAATCCGCTGGCCCTGCTGCAGAACACTTCTTCCACACGGCCGTGGTGACCCCGACTGACGCTGGCATTTGGGGATTCGGGAGGCGTGTTCATGAGACCCCGTGGCTCTGCGTCCGAGCAGCCCGGGTCTTGGCCTGCCCTTGATCCGAAGCCCACGGAGCACCACACGCCTCACACCCATCCGAGATTGCCTTACCTGTGACGTGGAGCTTTTCCTCGGTGACCTCGGCCTTCAGGTAGATCCGGCCCCTCTTCTCCGTGTGGTCCATCCCGCAGAGGCTGGGGACGTTTATCACGCACTGCTTGTGCACGTTCATATCACAGGCTGCGAGTCAAGAAAGCAAAGGGTGAGGCTGGGCGCGTGGCCTGGAAACACCCCTCCCTCGGTGTTTTGGCTGCATGAACAGAAGTGAAAATGAGCCACCCTCTGACTCGATACTCTGCTGTAATGCTTTTGTGACATAAAGAACTGTTAGCAGATGTCCCTTACAGCACAGGCTGCATGACAGCGACAGTGTCCTTAGAATACTCGATCCATACTTGTTCAGTCTTAACTGAAGCAAGACACCCCCCTGTCTTCTGTGAGCGCTTCCAATACATGACAGCACACAAAATCCACACAGGCCAACGCATGCAGAGCGCATGCAGAGCGCAGACCGATTACTATTTATGTGCACAGCGGCAAAGAGCATATGTACACAGCGGCAAAGAGCGCGCACATTTTAAACAGACGACTCTTTCTGCCAAGCATTTCTTACGCCTTTCTGAGAATTTGCAGGGTTGAGTAAAGGAAATTCAGAAAATGTTCCTTTCCTCAGTAAACCGTATTTCCAAGGAGGCTTAAGTGCATTGCTTTTGTTGGTTGTTGTTTTTAAAGGAACCTGTGCTTGATATGTTAAACCTGTCTTCAGATATTTAAATATTATTCTGAGTAAAACAAATACACGCCTGGCCTAAGCCATTTCTCACCAGCTGACATTACGTGGGCCAGACGGGGGTGGGGGTGGTGGGGGGAGGATTAGAAAAAGATCAGTCTTACTGTAATGGACTAAACGAACCCTGAAGAGAGTCCGGTGCGCTGAGCACAAACAGAAGACTGTGTAGGTGTTTCAGCTCTACTGGCCCTGTACCTTCAGGCTTCCAGAAGGAGGGGCGGCCCTGGGATGCTTGTGAATCCTGCAGGGGGTGCTACAAGGCTCTTCTGAGCCTCCACGCCCCTTTCCTCTTCAGTGGCTAATTCTAACGTGGTGAACTACACAGCAAGCAGCATCATGGACAACGGATCTCAGCTACGACTATTACACACCGAGAGCAGGAAAAGGGACACAACGAGGGAAGCACGATTAACGTGGATTCATTCCCAAAGGGAACCGTTCAGAACCACGTACCCTGATTCGGCCAATACAAAGCCTCTTGAAAAGCTGTGCTATGACCCGCATCGACCAAATCACGTGTTCAAACTTGGGCAGAACGTGCAACTTAAGGGAATAAATGCCAGGCCTCTGGAAAGGACGTGCACCTCAGGGAGGGTGTGGGAGGTGAAAGGGCCCTGGGCTGTATCTTTGTCTCGGCGCTACCGTCCGCGGCTTGTATCGTACATCCTGGGAAGCTCATTGGCTTTCCCACTCCCTTTCCTACTCCGCAGACTAAGAGGCCTGCACAAGTGGTTGCTGACTTTCTTTCCACCGAGCAGAAGTGTCTACAGCATCATAACCTACTGTGTGTAAGGGCAGAGGAAGAGAGTTCTTCTCTGCGGAAGTGGCTCTGGCTGGGGGGTGGTCTGGGTCCTGGCACCCATCTGCTTATTTTCCTGCAGCCCCCAGGAAGGAGCACCGGCAGCCGCCCCAGAAACCCTAGGACTCCAAGGCAAAGAGCTCAAAACAAAACACACTGGTTTAGGTCAGTGGTTTTCAAAACTTTTACTAACAGAACCCATTTTACAACTAATATGTTATTAAGCAGGATCCTAATCTACAAACCAGATGAGTGTCATTTCATTAGCATACGCTTAGTTAATAAATTCAAATCTATACCACTTATTTACTATAAAGACATTCCTGGATAACCGAGAAAGGCCTCTGATGCGAACAGAACTTTTCACCGCCTAGCGGTGCCAGGCGAAGACTCAGTTCAGCCTCAGCGATGCATTTATTTCTGTCTCGTGTTAAAGTTGGACAGCATCCCCAAATCCTGGTTCACCCAGAAGAGGACGGGCAGCTGGTGCCCTTCTTTAAGGGCACGCTTCACGATCCCGGCTGACTCTGCAGCGGATGTAGCAGGAGAAACGGGAGGGCCCCGTCTGCAAGGTCACCTTCAACTCGCCGAGGTTGAGTGCCTAACACAGCTGAGGATTCACTTTTGTTCCAAGTTTTAAAATAATTAAAAGTGTATTTACAAGTGCACTTAGAATCCACCCTTGCAGAGCCTCTGAAAACAGTGTCTTTGGAATCCTAGCGTTTCCCGAAATGCAGGACGCCACCGGCCTTGCTGATCGCGAAGCTTCCGTGAAGCAGCCCTGCGCTCTGAGAAGCTATCCGTCTACTCCATAAAGTTCACAGAGCTTGATGTTTATGTGCAGGTGGCCCTTGAGTGACACGGGTCTGAACTGCACAGGTCCACTCAGACACGATTTCTTTCCAACAATTCCACAGCTGCCCCCCCCAATCCATACCCCCATATCCACTGACTGTGGGCGCTGAGCGCCCGTGGAGGGTCCTGGAACCGAGCCCCCTCGGATACCGAGGGAAGATGACATACGTATGTCTTTGCTCCGTGTCGGGACACACAGATGAGGCTCTGGGCCCTAAAAGCCATCATTAACGAATGACACATCTTATATTCCCATAACCCTTCCCCTTCTACTAGAAAAAAACAGGCTCAGTAAGTACCTTTTCATGTCCTAAGAATAAAATTTTATTGAAACAAATAAATAGCCTGGGGAATCTCACTACATGACAATGATCAGAGTAAAGAGTTTCCACAGAAAGAAAAAGACGTTTTTCTTTCCTCCTGGTGTTTGGCGGTGATACACACAGAGCAGAAAGGGGAAGGGGAGAGGACGGAGGTCTTCGGGGGTTTCATCTCTAACTGGCCTGGTAGGAATCTGATCTGTCCAGAAACACACAGGCCAAGTGAGCTTCTAAAGTAAGATGCCCTCCCCGTTTTTATTCTTGCTGTGGTTTCAGCGCTAACGAGAGCCTACTGGATTTTTCCACAGTCCACCCACTAATCAGAGACCCAGGAAGATAATGAGTACGAACGCTCAGCTCATCTTGAAGCCAACCCAAATGTGGAATCTGGAGGTGGGGACACACGGCACTCGCTGTGGGGTTTGACAGGCCTGCGTGCGACAGTGACTGCAGATCTCCGCCACGGAGGACTGGGGCAGCAGCAGCCTCATTAAACCGGGTGCTTCTGGGGTGAGGGCTCATAACCAGGCAGTTAAGCAGTTTAATAAACCACAACTTCGACAGCGGAGAGATCCTCTACTTTCTCGGTAGAGTCCATGTCTGAACGAATTCTACGGACGAGCTGAAGAGTCACTAACCCTTGAAGGGCCCTGTCAACCCCGGCCGCACGTCAACCCCGGCCGCACGCCGCAGAGCCTCAGCGCCTACCAAGAACAGAAAACTTACTTACTGTCACACTTCATCCCCTGGTGGATGAGTCCGTACAGCAGCGACCCACAGTGGTCGCAGAAGGTGGGGCTTCCATAGGTGTGGATCTTGAATTTGTGCTTGCTCCTGGGGTCCTGAGGGGAGAAGCAGCACACTGCATCAGTCACGGGGAGACCGCACCTGGGGACCAGGCCCGCCCTTCCCGTCTCCGCAGCAAGGCTCCAGGCGCCACTGTGTGTGCACCGTGGTCTGAGGTCACACGATGGGCTTTTAAGAGGCTGCCCGTTCCGGGCTGGGCACCGGATGCCCACGTTCCCTCTCTTTCCGGGGTGTAATCCGCACACAGCGGGGTTTCTCCCACGGCTACCACTTCTGGACCCAGAGCCAGCAAGATGCCCGAGGGTGAGCAGAGCGGTTCAGACACCGCGGTCTTGCCGCATCCCCAGGGCCCAGCGTGGGCTGTAGCAGGCACAAAATCAGGGTGTATCCGTGAAGCTGAGCTGAGTGACCCTGGAGCCATTCAGCAGACTTTGGGCCACTTCCTTTAGGGCGAGGCTTCCAGGAATATACTCTAAGACCAGATATGCACCCAAACCCACGGGCCGTCTTCCTGCTTCTGCACCATTTCCAAAGCGTCATATGCATTTGCAGAGGGAAGCTTCAGTGTAATCAGATGAACACTGGAAATGCCTGAAGCCCCCCCCAGCCCCCGTGGCAATTCATCTCCTCTAGCACCACGCAGATGACTGAAGGGACAACTAGGCAGCCTTTTTCCAAGTAGCGTTTTGTTCCTCAACCTACAGATATAGACAAGGAAGCAAAAATCACACCTAGCACACAGCAGTAATGACAGAGCACGGACTCTGCGGTCACACTGCCTGTGCTCAAATCCCACTTCCCTTCCTTCCCAGAGGCATGACCGTGGGCAAATTACTCATCCTTTCTGCCCCATCTACACACCGGGAAATTAACAGGACTTGTCTTATGTGGTTGATATAAAGACAAAACAAGTCAATCTTAGTGAGGTGCTGAGAAGGGAAAACCCACGTAAAGCAGTAGCCCCTCTGCTTCCCGCGCCTCTGTTTATTATACGTAAAGCAGAGCACTGAGCTGAAGGATCAACACATCCTATTTGGGCTGTAAACCAATTTCATCCTCAACATGCCACATCAGAACCCTTCCTCATTCGATTCCTCCTCCCAAACCATTCTCTGTGGCCCGAGCAGGTACCACTGTCTGAATGAAGGAAGATGCCAGGGGAGCAGGGTTATGGGGAGGAGAAACCACGAGCTCCACTACAGACAAGGGAAGCCTGGGGTGTCCTTGATGTGTCCTTTACTCTGGGGCTTCTCCAATGCAAAGATACTCAAAGAAAGATATGCTTGGCTTCTGACTTTCTAAGAGCCTGGGTGCTGGTGATGTGAGGGAATTCCAAAGGTGATCGTGACTTCATAAGATAACTGACCATTTGGGTGACACTGGAACCTAAAATCTAAGACACATACCGACCAATGAATTATTTTGACTACTTTTTAAAGATAGAAATTTAAAAATTCTGGAATATTTTAATCATGCAGATTAAAATAGTATGAAGAATAGTAAGTCAAACGCTCACGTAAACTGGATAAATGTTAGCATTCCTCCGATCTGTCACTGTATTATTATTATTATTATCATCCTCCTCCTCATTCTGCAGAGATGGTAGTGTTCTTCAAAGTCTTGCGGCCAGTGAACATCAGAGATGGGATCTGACCCGTAGCTGAGGCTTTAACACTGGTTCCCATCCGAGCTTTCAGAAATCCACCCAGAATGAGGCTCTCCTAACACCTCTAAAACATTTTTAATATTTGCAACACAATTTGTTTTTGAAATGAGAACACCACCTGTTTCTTGTAAATAAAGTTTTACAGGACACAGCCGTGCTCGTTCATTTACGTATTTCCGGTGGCTACAATGGCAGAACTGAGTGACAGAACCTGCAGGCCCACGAAGGCTAAAAGGCTAACTGGCCCTTACAGGAAAAGGCTGCCGATCTCTGCTCTAGGACCGTGGCTTCCACAGTATCGTCCCTACACGGCACTAGCGTCACCTGAAACTTGTTAGAAATGAAATCGTTTAGCCCCTCCCCAGACCAACTGAATCAAACTCGGTGGAGGAGGCCTCAACACGCCCTGCAGGTGAGCCTAACGCTGGCAGGTGCACAAGACAGAGAACTACTGCTTTAGAAGGTTCCTCCACAAATATTTATAAGTGCTTAATGGGTGCCAGGTGCCTACGTGTGTAAATGACTGACACAGGTCACTGGTTTACTTTGGAAATGTCTCTTGGGGTGAGAAAAATCCACACCTTCCTTGGGAGGTAACTTCTCCAGCCAGTAGCAGCTGTGAACGTGGTCTGAAGTGTGGGCTTAGCCTTCCACCAATTTCCCCAATATCCCAGGATGCTGGGCACAATGTCAAGGGCACAGGCTGGTGTCAGTACCGATTAAAAGTTCCCAATGCAGATAGTAAAGGTTGTGTCCTACCATGTGGAGGGCAAAAAGGAGGCCGGGGGAAGGACAGCCTGTTCTCCCTGCAGGAGGACAGCATCAACCATCGGCGTGAAATAAATCCAGTGTGGCAGCTCCCACACAGCCCCCGGAGCCCGGGCGCACGAGGCGGTCCCAGGGCGGCTGTCCTGCCAGTGGGCTGTCACATCGATCTCTGTTGACGTGGCACACGGGGAACCTGCTTCACTTTTCAGGAGGACCTAAGGCTTGCTCATCCAAGCCCACGTGGCATCTTCAGGCTCTCACCTTCGGAGGTACAGGAGAGAGCTGCCCCTCCTGGATGTGGCTGGAGAAGGCCCAGGTCCTGGGAGTCTTTACACCCTAGAACTGTGCCAAGGACGGTGCCTACGATAACAACTGCAATAACAACACAAACACCCACCTGCCTGCGGACCATCCCTGTGTGCGGGAGCGTTATGAAAACCATCATCTCTCCTATAATAAAGCCTTTACCACGGTTCTGGAGACCTGTGTTCTGACTCCACCTTGATACAAGCTCAGCAGCCATTTATTTACAAAGCAGAAATAAACCTAGTCTGCCAGTGTCCCAGCCGGGGGGTGAGGGCGAGGGAACATGTGAGAAGGGGCTTCGCAACCTGAAAGATCCCTGGATGAAGGCAAGAGAAGATTACTTCCAACAGTAACGTCATCGTCATAAACTCCAAGGTGTCAAAGGTTTCCCAGCAATACTTCAGGGACCTGGGCTCACAAGGGGAGGGAGGAGAAAGCTAACGGGCTCCGGTGCCCACAGGCGGCTGGAGGGGAGGCCACGTTGGCAAGAAGGCACAGAACTCTGTGGCCCTGAGTCCTTCCGCTCCGCCCTGGACTCGCCCTCCAGGGCAGCGCCTGTGAGACAACCTGCCCATCCAACCTGCCCGGGCATCACGGCGAGTGGCCGCGACCACCTCCTGCGGCGCAGAAATGAACTCAGGAGCACGGGTGCTCTTCCTGGTCTGATCTCACCTCGTCTGACAAGAGAAGCCAGTGTCAGCTGAAGGGCTGTGACTTAGTGGAGATTTGCAGAGAGCGACTGCTCTAAAAATCAAACTTCCCAGATCTCTGATTTTCCATCAATAGCCAGTAACTTCTTTGGGCCCCAACTTCCTCATCTGGACCCCGAGGGTGCTGGTTGGATCGGGACCTTCCCCGTGGGATTTTGGGGAGCCTGACAGAGGTGTCGGGACGTCCTGTGGGATGAGGGTGGGAGAGGGAGGCTGCTGCTAAAAGAAAAATTTGAAAACAACTGGAATAGATGATCTCTTTGATCCTGTCTTGCTTTTAAAAAGAAAACAACCAACTTTTCATTTTTTATTTTGCAATAATCGAAGACTCACAAGAATCTGCAAGAAAAGTACAGACCGTCCATGCACTCCTCACCCTGCTTCCCCCACTGATAACATCTTACACGAGCGACCGCGGTACGTCAGCAAAACCGGGACACGGACACTGCTGCAGAGATGTGAACTAAACGGCAGGCTTGGGAGTTTCACCAGGTCTCACGTGCAGAATTCCCAGGCATGGACTTTTATTGTACAATTCATGAATTAAACGCTCTGTTTACTGAATAGGGAATACAGTAATATTTGCTGGGTAAATACCATTAAGTCAAACAGGACACATTAAGTCAAAAGTGCATCTGTCGTTGGTTCATCAAATATGTAACTCACTGGATCTCATGGGAAGGGGTCCTGGGAGAACGAGTCTCAAGACTGATCTGAAAAGTAGAATCAGATTGCTTTTCTCTAAGCGTAGGAAGCATGTGCTGTTTCTAAAACGTTCTGATCAGTTTTTCAAAACAAAAGCATTTCGAGGCACAGGCCAACTGAGGGATCCCCCGAAGTGTAGGACCAGCCACGGGGCCTGGGACAGTGAAAGGTGTGTCAGCCATGGCTTCCAGGTGATGCTGGTAACCCGGATGGAAAGATAGGACCCCAAGGCAGGAGCTGTGCCCTGCGGGCTCCGAGATGGGCTTCCCCACAGCTGCTGAGTGAATCACACAAACAGCGCCTGCCGTGGCATCCCCAAGAGGCTCCGTGTGGCCAGGGAGGTGTGCGCAGAGGAGCTGGGCCTTAGGTGCCCGAGTGTCACTCGCCCTCGGGGAGTGAGAAGCAGCGTTTGATGGACGGGACCCGAGGGGTCTTTCTGACATCTATAAACCTCGATGTGCAACCCTTCCGCTGGGGAAGCCCCAGGTAGCACCCTGGCCCCTCTCACCTTGTTTTGGGTGTTCCCTACTCCTGGTCTAACCATCTTCTGCCAACACCCCATCTGCCGAAAACACCTTAAAAAGCAACAGCGAAGGCTGCTTCGTCCTGCCAGGAAGCCGCCCCAGATGCCGGGACCGGGCACGCTTTCATTCTTTCCTCTGGCCTTCCAGAGTGTTTTCTTTCTCTTACCTGCCACTCATGCAGACAGTTATTCCTCTACCTTCCTCCCCCTCCATCTTCTCATCATTTATCACCAACCCCCCAGCCCCCGCCAGAGGACAGACGCTGAGGGCTTTAAAGAGATTTCCTAAGGCACACTGCTGAATTTGCAGCTGGACCAGACCAAGGCTGGCAAGTAAGTTTTCACGTTATCTCTGGGCTTCCTGGAAACCGAAGCAAGGAGGGAAAAGAAACAAACATGATATTAGGTTCCTCTGGGACCGCAAAGCCACCTGGATGCAGAAACCTGCCTTAGCATCGCCTAAAGGCATTTTGTCTCATACATGGTGAACCTCCCTACACATGTGTGAAGGGGACCTCCGAATCTTTAACAAAGCACACTTCCATCCCTGTTCACCTGGGGATTCACGATAGGTATCCCGCATATAAGTTAGGGTAAGTCTGGCTGCACCTGGTACCACAGTGACATGGCTGGTCTACACACCAAATCTGCACTACTACCAAGTTGGTAACATTTTCTCATTTAGTGCAATAGGTGCAAATCTTACTCTTTACTTCTCTAGGCATTGGCAACCTCTCATTAAGAGGAGTATGAAACCTGCTGTCATATGTCACAAGCCTGACATTATGCTATAACGAAAGCGGGAAACACTCAGCTCAGACGTCTCTGTCGTCTACATGTTTGGGGGAGAAAAACAAGTTTTTGACTAAACCAATTTTCATAGGCACAAATGAACTCTAACCCACAAATCTAAATCTAGACCGCTTAGGAAAAAAATAACACGTGAACATTTCAAGTCCTACTGGAAGCATCTGCTAGCCTGCTTTTCCTACCTTAATTTTATAATACAGCAACTTAATTGGAAACATATCTCAGCATTTCTACCAGGACTTTTCAAAGTCCTTCAGCACCATCACCATCATTTTGTAACACGTTCAGAGTAATAAACCCATGGGTCTGCAGTGCACAATATTTTGATGCTCATGGGCCTTGCATTTCCTAGACATCTTCTTGTATCGTCTGTAAGCATCTAGAAGGCGTCTTCTAGATGCGGTTTAAATTGCAGGCTTCCATGATGGAGACGCATCCAGCAACATGCAATGTGAAACCTCTAGAGGAGTTCAAACCCTCATACCCCAGGAGGCGGGCGCTCAATGATGCTCTTTGACGAGGATGTTTATATTTGAATAGACATCCCTTCAAATGCCCTTTTAATTGGATGAGTGAAAAGAACGGCAGCCTTCTGGCCAGAGGTCATCCGGGCTTGAATTTTCCACCTGAACGTGAGTGTCTCTGAAATGCCCTACACCTTTCCCATAGAGGGAGGACGGAAACCGCTGTCCCTGAGGGCTGGGGTTCAGGCTTTAGAAGTTTCTAGAAAAGACTGCCTTTCACTGAAGCCCGGGGTGCGATTTCCTCAGCCGCCCTGAGCAGTGTGGCTCCTTCACGCTGCTCCCTCCACGTACCAGGAAAGGCCCCTGTTTCACCATCTGATGTGTTCCCATGAAGCACACTTGTAAGCCAAGCTTGGGTCTAAACGTCACCCCCGTGCTGACTACACAAGCAACACCAAAAACATTGCTCCGAGGGTGAATCTGGCATTATTTCTGTGACCTTAAATTTCTTGGGAACAAGTTTTTTTTTTTTTTTTTTTTTAAAGTCTATGATTTTAAAAATTCCTATTTAAAACTTTTTGTTAACATCAGAGTATGACCAAAACCAGATCATCTGACGAGGGTGACTTCATGTAACTTGGATACGATTCTAATCATGACATTGGACATCGCGTGTTGAGCGAACAAGGCTCTGACAGCCCTTGTCAGGCTCAGGAATCAGCCTGCTCAAGTGTGCTCTGCCTTTGCTAATACCGGTCCTGTTGAATGTGGTCTGCTCTAAAACAGGACTAAGGGTCTTCCATTTCTGGTGACAGTTAATTTTTGATCGTAATGTAACCCCATTTTATTCTGATGAGTAACATTTACCTTTACAGTTGGACTACCTTGTCAAACCCAGCTTTGCTAGCAGAAAGATCCTTACGGGTTCTTTGCCCTGCTATGTAAGATGCTGTAATCATTAAATGAGAAGTGACAGAGTCTTTTTAAAAAATTCTATATAAATAGCTACCAGCAAGGTCAAATAAACCATAATTTACTTAAATTTTGGAATACTCTGTAGCAGTTAAATCAAATGAGCTAGATCTTTCTGTAACTACAGGGACAGATCCCCAAGATATATTGTCTAATGAAAACAGCAAGCCACAGAGGGAAACATAAAACATAGTGACATTTACATAGAAAGCAGAATAAAAAATAACCCTCGGATAGAGAACAAGAAAACAGCTTTTCTCTAGATAGATATGTAAGTAAAATAGACCTCTGACTAGTTTCAGAGGTAACAGTGAGAGGAGGCTCTAAACACTATCGAAACGATTTAAGTTAAAAAAAAATGAATTCATACATTATCTACGTAATCCAAATTACCAGGAATCCCAGCTGAATTTATTTGGTTCTGTTTCACCCCGTTCATGAGACCATTTAGAGGGAGAGCCTACACATGGTGAAGGAATTCGGGGCACAGCTGTTATATCTGGTGGTAAACGGCTTTGTCTGTAGCTTCCCCAGCAATCTGCTGAGAAGGTGTCTACATGAGACCACAGTGCAGATATCTGGTCCCACCAGCCATCAATAAAACTGAAATCTTAATTAAAAGCTATAATATAACCAGTATTTCCTTACTTTGTAATAAATTTTATATGTTAACATCTCCGGAAAACTTGACGTATATAAACATCTTATCAATGACAGCTTTCACATTCCAAAAGAATCTTTGATGATTTAGTATGAAATTCTGATATTAAAATAAGATGCTTGAAATATGCAAGTATTGAAACCACAAAGCCTAATTATTATTCAGCAAAAAAAAAAAAAAAAAAGGTATTTCCGGGACTTCCCTGGTGGTCCAGTGGATAAGACTCCACACTCCCAATGCAGGGGCCCGGGTTCGATCCTTGGTCAGGGAACTAGATCCCGCAGGCTGCAAACTAAGACCCGGCGCAGCCAAACAAATAAATATATTTTTTTAAATGTGTAGAAGAGCTGAATAGACTTTTTTTTTTTTTTAAAAAAAAGCTATTTCCTAGTTAGCTATCAATTTCTTCATTATACGTCAAAAATTATCTATCGTACACCTACTGTGTGCCAGGTGGTGTGTCCATAACAGTGAAGGCTCCAGGTCTGGCTCAGGTCCTGTTTCACGTGGGAGAGGCTGTGTTATTCTGTGTTAACAAGTTCCTAACGTTCGGTGGCTCACCACAGAAAACATTTGTTTCTCACTCTTCACCCTGGGACCCAAGAGAGCAGCCCCTCCCTGGGACACTGCCAGTCTCATGGCAAAGGAAAAAGAGAAATGGCAGAACCACTCAACGGCTCTTAAATCTCCCACTTGAAAATGGTCCCATCGTTTCTGCTCACACTTCACTGGCCAAAGCAAGACACACGGCCAAGCCAAAGTCAACGGGCCAACGGTGTAAAATCCTCCCCAGGAAGGGGCAGTGAACCGAATAATAAAAGAATCTACAAAGACCCACGGAGAGCTCAGTCCTCTGCCATTTTATATTATTGGATGAAGGACAACAGAGAACTTCCAGCTGAAATCTTGTAGGTTTAAGGTCAACTGAAGATCGTTTCAAGTTGGTGACGTCAAATCAACCATCTGCCTTTTAGGTATCACATTAGCTTAGCAGCAAAGCTGTGATGGAAAAACCCCCAAATCTCATTGGCTTTCCACAACAAACCTTTATTTCTCACTCATGTTCTATGTCAGGTGCTGCAGGGTAGCAGTGCTCATTCTGGGACTAAGGGATTAAGAGGCCACCACTCCTGGGGACACCCCAGCATCAGGGGAAGAAAATCAAGAGGTAGGAACTGAACAACGAAATCTGTTCCTGCAGGAGGCATACTTCTCAGCCCCTGGCTGCCACCGGTCCGGGCACAGGGCAAGCCTGGCCCTGGGGGAGATCCTGTCCTCTGTGGGGAGCTGCTGGCCATGTGGCGATGGGTGACGCCGTCATCCTCGCACAGGTGGCAGAGCAAACGGCAGGGGAAATAATCCAACCTTCCACATCTGTTCCTTACCTCTCTATCTATACTTTATACCCAGGAGTTCATGAACGTTTCTGTGTCAAGGATATATCATCATTTTTCCTTTTCCTGACTCCTCTGAGGGAGAAAAAAATCATTCAAATATTACGTTTCTTTGTCCGTTCAATCAGGTGAGTTAATTAACTAGATTTATGATAAATCTTGCAAATGACAATCTTCTCAGGAAAATCTCACATTTAAAAGAACGTTACTTTTTTCCGTTTTAAGCTTTTGTTTTGAATTATTTTTAGACTCACAAGCTATAAAACTGCAGAGAGTTCCCATGGAACCCTTCACTCAGCTTCCCTCCAAGGATGGTTTCTTACAAAACCGTAGTAACACAGTCAAAATCCAGGAATGGCCGTAGGTACAATGCTATTATATGGATTTCACTGGTTTTTACATGCACTCATTGTGTGTGTGTGTGTGTGTGTGTGTGTGTGTGTGTGTGTGTGTGTGTGTGTGTGTGTGTGTAGTTCCTATGAAACTGATCACATTCATGGTCATGATACAGAAGAACTCTAGCCCCACAAAGAAGCCCCCTGTACTACCCGCCCCTCTAGAGCCATACCCTCCCCTCATCCACAACCGCTGGCAACCACCCATCTGCTTCTCTATTAGATAAACTTCTATAGCATTTTTGAAAGCACCAAATAATATTTGTGCTACTTAGAGATTTCGTTAGCTCCAATGCCCCAGTCTGAAGGGAAAACAAAACAGGAACCCAAGAAGCATCTTAATTATGTGAACCCTCGCCAGCCCTCAACAGTTATTTGTCTCCCCCCCAAAAAAATTCATGGCCAAGTTTATATGACTCTCTGAGAACAAATCAGGGATAAATGGAGACGTATTTATTCAAGCATCTCCAAGATTCCATCATCTTTGTTTCACTGAGTAAAGACAGAATTGGGTTGCTGTTCACATGAGGAACGCTGGCTGACACTCTGAGATGGGATGGGACAGATGTGAAACCTAAGCTTTGGTGGGTGGATAATACGCCAGGGATGCTGCAGATTTCTTTCACGGACTCGAAAAAGTGTAACATTACTTGCAGGAAGCTGACTTTCATGCCTCCCTATCATGTTGGAATTCCCAAGCAGCTAGTATTGCTCAACTGATTAAACAAAACAGGCTGGCGGAGGCTGCGTTCCTGTCTCCTTCTTTACGGCACAGTCCAGAGTGGGCAGGATCCTTCCTTCCTCTAGATGCCTGATTCCTTCCCAGATTGTTTATTACTCCCAGTAAATGTTTCCAAAGTGGCAGTCCTCTCCGAGCTACGTTAGATAGTTACTTCCCGACGCCCAGTGATCTTTCTGATTATAACCTTGTGGTAAACATCCAGTTGTTTACTCACAGGCTCAGTTATGCAGGTGAGATCGCATTTGTCATAATAAGACTAGAAAATACAAAGTAGAAAGGAAAATCTTATCTTTTGGGTATGCTTCATTCAAAAAGATATGAGAGTGTGGAGGTGTGTGTTTTCTTAGGAATCATACTAAACAGGCTGGTCTGTGATTTTTTTCCTTTTTTAAACAGTTCATCTCCAACATCTTTCCATGTCATTAAATACAAGCAGTATCTCATTTTACTGTGTGATATTTTATCATATGGCCAAACCATATTTGATTTAATCAGTCCCCAGTTCCTGGACATTGAGGTTACTTCCAATTTCACTATTACAAACAACACTACCAACAGGTGTCTGTGAGCACACACGGTGCAAGCGTCTTACCAGCTCCTCAGGAAAAAAGCCAGAAGTGGAAATCCTGGGCCAAAGGGATGAACATGAAATAGTAAAATGAAAAGCTACACATCCATTATAAGCCAGGGGTCTGGTTTTTTTTTTAATCTTTTTTAAAAATAAGTTTATCTATCTATCTACCTATCTTTGACTGTGTTGGGTCTTCGTTGCTGCGCGCGGGCTTTCTGTAGCTGTGGAGAAAGGGGGCTACTCTTCGTTGCGGTGCGCGGGCTTCTCATTGCAGTGGCAACAGGCTTCTCATCGCGGTGGCTTCTCCTGTTGCAAAGCACGGGCTCTAGGTGCACAGGCTCAGTAGTTGTGGTGCACGGGCTTAGCTGCTCCGCGGCATGTGGGATCTTCCCGGACCAGGGCTCGAACCCGTGTCCCCTGCATTGGCAGGCGGATTCTTAACCACTGCGCCACCAGGGAAGCCCCAGGGGTCTGTTTTTGATCAAGACGTTCTGGCTGGGCTGGCCGGCTGCTGAGCCTCCTGGATAAGCTTGCAAGTAACCAGTTTCACATCTTGGTGAAAAACAGAGTGATACGTAACTCTCGGCTTTTCCTTGATTTCTGTTACATGCAGGCATTTGTCCTCGAATTAGGATTTCCCCATCTGCTCACTGACGGCTGAGCCACCACAAAATGCTGGTTGACATTTTCTTACCTCCAACTGCAGCTCACCTCAAGGATTTACTGTTCTTTCTATTGATATGTTTTTGTTCCTTTTCTTAAACTGGGAATTGAGAAACAGTGAAGGTCCAGCCATTTGGGGGATCGTAACTCTCCAGCCATTTGTCAGTGAAGCATGGCTGGTCTAAAGCCATAAAGCAGGAGAACCCCTTACAAATTAAAAAAGAAAGAAAAAATCTCTATTTCTAGCCTCTGCTACAAAGTCTCTGGCGCTTAGCTTTACGCTGATGCACTGGGTTCAGCTGTACAGATGTGACCGTGTGGCTCCTCCACCTTGACCTTCGCCCGCGAGAAGCACTGTCACAGGCACCACGGTGTGGTCCTGCAGCAGCACACTGCCCAGTGCCCCTCATTGCTGTCCAAGCATCTCTGCCTTTGGCTGCCGTGTGCGGCTGGTTCTGGAGCGCGCACCCGCATCAAGCAGATGTATTCCCTCTTTCTGTTTTTTTTTAAACAACAGGAGGCAACACTAATGCACTTTCCACCCCCTGTGACTTTAAATGCATCCCAAGCAACTCCTCCCGGAGCTCAGCCGGAAGGGTAATGACAAAAATAGCACTGGTTCAGTTCTTCAATCCCACATCTTAAACCCCTGGCACATATGAAGTTTGCCCTTAGTGCGGCAGAAGCCTTTGAATTTGAATAGGCATTTGAATTTGAACAGGTATTTGAATTTGAATAGGTATTTGAAAGGTATTTGAATACCTTTTTTGTTGTTATTTAAGTGAAACATATCTAGCAAAAATATCACTGAGAACATGCTAATATTTCTACTCACAGCAAACCGTTTTAAGTGTTACAATTAAAGCACAAATTCAGCATGGTTCGCCCTGACGAACATTTAGTCTTTTTTTTTTTTTTTTGGTTAAGACACTGGATGATTTTTTTAATAGAAATATAGTTGATTTACCATGTTGTGTTAATTTCTGCTATACAGCAAAGTGCTTCAGTTATACATATATATACATTTTTTAAATATTCTTTTCCATTATGGTTTATCATAGGATATTGTGCTGCACAGTAGGACCTTGTTGTTTATCCCAATGTCTAATATTCAGTGCTTCCTCTTTCCACCGCCCCAGCTGCCCACCCCCTTCCAGGGAGGCTACGAGGTGGAGACGGAGCAAGCAGAAGGGGGAGGGGTGCTATGTAAAGACATCTGTGCAAATGTCTCTAAGTGATGGTCTCTGTATTTGAGAATACAGAAATACTGTGATCACTAGTATTCTAAAAATGACTTTTTCCCCCTGTTCACTGGCTTGACTTTAGAAAAAGTCAACATTTAAAAGAAAAGGGGAAATATAACCAAACCAGATGGCAGCCTGTGGTCCCCTGTAACCAATTTAAAGGCAGCCCCCGACAGCCCCGCCCCCTTGCTCTACCTGTACACGCAGGGTTCAGAAACGTATTTCCAGGGTACCTGTTTACCCATCCTTTCTAACAGGATACTGCCAGAAACAGTGTGTGTGTGGTGGTGGTGCGGGGGGAGAGCTCAGATAAACACACAGAACCCAGCTTACTACTTCCTTTATCTTGTGAAACAGCCGGGAAGGGTCAAAGGAGGACAGTCAGAGATGAAGAAACTGAAGAAACTGAGGATGAGATGAAGAAACCTTGGGAAAGGTTTCAGCGAGATCCATGGCGAGTAAAAGTGGTAAAATTAGGATTTCAACGCAGGCCTTTGGCTCAGGTAACGGGTCTGACTCTGGGCTGGATGCTGAACCAGCGGCAGACAGAGAAACAAACTGGGCAAGAAGCCTCCTTCCGGTATCAGGATAAACCTGACACACTGTACGCATGCCCACACTTTTCCTTCCCCCAAGTAACTCAAATGGACCCAGGGCAGAAGGCTATTTTCCCATGAGAACAGGAAAAAAGATAAAATGTAAAGCAGCCGCCTATCATAAAGCAGAAATACATGACAACGGCATCTTCCATCTTTAATATGTCTAGATCCCCAGATTATCAGGTTACTGTTATTCCCAGATATCTCTGGAGTCACATCTCCTCTGCTATTGCAAATATGTCCAAGCTGGAGCAGAAAGACAGATACCCTCGGATTCCACTAGAGGGGAACAGCATGCCGTCAGGGACGGGAAGTCTGATGACTTTTAAGGACTGTCACCCTGAGAGCAGAGAGGAATCCTGCTGCCCTTGCAGCGCCCACGAACCCATGTTTCAGAGCCTGTGTGTGGCCCTCGCCTTCCCAACCGGCGACTCCAGAGAAGTTAAATCAGGCGGAAATTGTATTCAGCCTCTGCGGTACATGCAATCTGAACGTTCTGTTCGTTCCGGAACGCAATTTTTCTAATTCTTGATCAAGCCCTCAGCATTTGACAGCCAAACCGACGTCACTTCACAAAGAATCTACTTGGTGTCCGGAAGTACAAACAGAAATTTCTACAGGGAAGGTAGTTTGTGAAGTGCACCCCCGGGAGACTTTCCCACGATGTGTAGGAAGACGGAGGGCTTGCTCATCAGATAAATCAATGACCTGGCCCAGCGCTGCCCAGAGGAGCCGCTGCGGCGTCCCCCGCACTGACTGCTAGCTGCGTGCTGAGCACGTGAGAGGCGGAGGACCTGTGAATTTTCACTTTTCCTTTACCTTCCATCTGTTTAGATTTAAACAGCCATAGGTGGCCAACAGCCCGAGATCACCCCCGCCCTGGGACACCGCGTTCAAGCCACCGATCTCCTTCCCGTTCCTCCTCAAAAGCCCCCGACTGCAGAGACCCGGGGAGGGGCTTTCGGGCTCTGCGGGGAGCCACCGGAGCTGGCCTGTGACTCGGCTGCGCCTCACCCTTGGACCGGCCCTGCACACGCCCCCAAGGCTGCCACCCGATGCCGGGCGGCACTCATCTGCTCTCTGAGGGCTCCCTCCCCATCCACCGTCCCCCACTCCCACCATATTACTTGTCGTGATCCACTGCCTGGCACAGGTTCCTCGGCTCAGAACGTCCCAGCGGCTCCCCGGCCTAGTGGTGCGGCAGCGCCCTACCGGCCCCACCCCTCCCCGGGCCGCTGCTTGCCCTCACGCCTGCCTCCCCCTCGGGGAGAAGCCCGGGGTTCGCAGGCGCCAGCGGCACCTCCAGATGCGCCCACCCCCCACTGACACCCAGCCCGCCCACCCTCTCCTGCAGGCTCTCGAAGGACCTTTGCTGCTCTGTCCCCATCTCAGGGCCTTTGCACTTGCCGTCCCTCTGCCCAGCTCGGGCACTAGGGCTCCACGTGGACGCCCCTTCCTCGGGCTCAGCCCCCCCCACCTCCAGGAGTCCCCCAGATTCCTCGGGCTCAGCCCCCCTCCCACCTCCAGGAGTCCCCCAGATTCCTCGGGCTCAGCCCCCCTCCCACCTCCAGGAGTCCCCCAGATTCCTCGGGCTCAGCCCCCCTCCCACCTCCAGGAGTCCCCCAGATTCCTCGGGCTCAGCCCCCCTCCCACCTCCAGGAGTCCCCCAGATTCCTCGGGCTCAGCCCCCCTCCCACCTCCAGGAGTCCCCCAGATTCCTCGGGCTCAGCCCCCCCCACCTCCAGGAGTCCCCCAGATTCCTCGGGCTCAGCCCCCCCCCCCACCTCCAGGAGTCCCCCAGATTCCTCGGGCTCAGCCCCCCTCCCACCTCCAGGAGTCCCCCAGATTCCTCGGGCTCAGCCCCCCTCCCACCTCCAGGAGTCCCCCAGATTCCTCGGGCTCAGCCCCCTCCCACCTCCAGGAGTCCCCCAGATTCCTCGGGCTCAGCCCCCCTCCCACCTCCAGGAGTCCCCCAGATTCCTCGGGCTCAGCCCCCCTCCCACCTCCTGGAGCCCCCAGATTCCTCGGGCTCAGCCCCCTCCCCCCTCCAGGAGTCCCCAGAGACTCCGCGTTTCAGTAGCTTATTTCTTCTCACCACTTGATCAGAAATTATTTTCCTTATTTAGTTTTCACTTGTTTCTAAACTCTTCATTCTTTGTCTTTAAAATGTAAATTCCACGATTAGAGAAGACCTCGCGGCTGCCTTCTTCATGGCTGAACCACTAGTACCCAAACAGGGCCCGGCATAAAGCAGACGCTTCGCCAGCATCTGTCAAATGAAGGAATGAATCCTGTATCCCTCCCTATGGATGGAAAACTCTTAGAGATCAGAGACCGTATCTTACACCTCCTGGGAGCTCAATATGCGTTTGCTGAAGGTCATGACAACGGTGACACTTAATCCCCACTGCAGCCTCCAACCAACTCTTTCACAGGTGACACACCTTTAAAGGAAGGTGCTTTGCAAATGAACCTTCCAGGGTCTCTAAGCAGACATAGCACCTTCTGATATATTTCTGTCTCTCAAAAAGCCAATCTCAAGTTTAGGGAAAAAGACCCAGCGAAGGTCATACGTTTAAGGATGGAAAACTAAATAAATACCAGTTACACTGTTACCCATTTAGGAAAATTCTAGAACTTATAGCTGATTTCACTTGTGAGTTTATACCACTGAGAGTGAGGACGCAGTTTTCTTTGGTGGGAAGACGGAGCATTTCAATTTCTTTTACCAAAGAAGCGAGATGTGGCACCAGGACAAGATGGGGAAAAAAACTGTTTTACCGTCTGTCCTTCGGGAAATGGGAAGAGACGGCTGAACATGCAACAGCGCTCCTGGTCTCGGTCTCGGCCTCAGCATTAAAGCCCCTCGCAAACCAACAGTTTCCTGGGAAAGGTCAGTGCCTTCCAGTTTATGGAGCTCATCACCTGACAAATGTTCCTCTGGCATTTTATTTTCTAGGGATGTCGGTTTCACACATTAAAATGAGAACCACGGTCCTAAGGAAAGACCGTAAGTCAAGTCTCGTTACAACTCACTTTAAAATTATTTGGTTATACTGTTATTTTGCCCTTAAGCACTGATTAAAAGAAGTGAGCCATCCTCTGGGCCACTGGATCTGCTCTGCTGGGCTAAAATTTTGGTTGTAAACATACCTGTTTGTAATCAGCTTTCCTGTTATTACTAATCTTGTTTCTCAGATTACAGGTGGAGATGGACGTTGTTTGCACACAAGTAACTATGAACAACTCAGTATTCATACGGGGTGCCAATGTATGGTTACGATTGTTATCAAGTCTCTTTGTAGAGAACTTTTTCTTAATATGGACTCTGAATTTAGTTTTAAATCCCCGCCAAGTTTTAATGCAGCGAACACACGTGAGGATCGAAGCTATTCTGACACAGTGAAACGCTGCTTTGAATGCGATCTTCCTGAACATATCTGGAACCTACACGCAGCTAGAGGGGATATTCGTTTGTACCCTTACTTGCCATTCTCTGAGGTTTCTGTGACAGTTTCTAAGGAAACACATCAACACAAACCCCAGATCAGCTACAAGTATCTGTCCTCCTGACAGGTGCTTCCTAGTGCATCGATATAGATTTTTAATGTTTTCACTTAACTCTCACCCCAAGAACCACAGTCTTCGTAAAGAAATCTGGTTCTAATGCAGATATGAAAAGATTTCTATTTCCAAAGTGGAACAAATGAACTTCCCAGCTGACTGCTAGGTGGTCAAGACAGGTGGTATAATTTAGTTGATCGGACCAAGTTTTACGAGAGTAAATTTAGAGCAAAGTACGTCTTTAAGCACACAGGAGGAGAATAGGGTTTGTAGGTCCTTGGAGAAGAAATGATCACATTTTTAAATACCTCGATGGATAAGGTCATAATTCTGATGAGTTTCTAACAGCAATATTTAAAGACACACCTGAACTGTGAAACCATTATCAAGAAAACGCCAGCATGACGAAGTTGAGAGAGTAGCATGGACACATATACGCTACCAAATGTAAAACAGCTAGTGGGAAGCAGCCGCATAGCACAGGGAGATCAGCTCAGTGCTTTGTGACCACCTAGAGGGGTGGGATAGGGAGGGTGGGAGGGAGACACAAGAGGAAGGGGATATGGGGATATATGTATATGTATAGCTGATTCACTTTGTTATACGGCAGAAACTAACACAACAACGTAAAGCAATTATACTCCAGTAAAGATGTTAAAAAAAAGAAAACATCAACTCGTAGACCTCGAAAACTCAGGCGTCTCCTGGGTCGGCGCTGGCGCGTTTCTGCAGCCTGCAGGCCCACAATTTCATAGCCTGGACAGCTCAGTCCACCCAGAATTTTGGGAAAGAGGGGCCACCTTACTTGGACAGCAGGATCAACCTGAGTTTTCCCTACAGAGCTTTCAGTTCCTCTGCAGACAGGGGTTCATTAGGTTAACTAAGGGTTAATATTTGTTAGCAGCAGATGCGTGAGCTAGAACGTAGTCACTGAAAGGGCCGTGCTGGTGACCAGATAGACTTAACCCCCCTCCACTGCCAGGGGACACCTTCGTCAAGGAACTACACAGCCGAGCTCCTTCCAGATGCTCCGGGATCAAATGGATTCCAAGCCTCAAGGCTATTTTGTTAGCTGCCAGATAGGTCTAGTTCCCCGTACAAACAGGCACAGAATAATTAGGAGAGCAGCTGGGCCGAAGCCGGGGCTCTCGGGGTGCAGTAAACGCGGGCGCACTTCCTGTGGACGGCTGACAGCCGGGTGCCTGGACACGAGCGCGTCGCTGTGCCAGCGGGCTGCTGACAGCGTGCTCACGGCCTGCAGAAGCACTCAGCTCCCATGGCCGGGGACCTGGATGCCCTCCCCGCTGCCGACGCTCTAGGTTCCCGACCAAAGTCCATTCTTCCTTCTTCCCCTCACGAACAGGTCTCTGGGTTTTGCTGGAATGACACCCTGGGGAGTAACAGAATACCCTTGCCGGCCTCCCTTGCAGCTACAGGGGCAGCGGTGGGACAGAGCCCCGGCCACTCGGACGGGAACACGAGTCCATCCGCTGGTCACTTCCAGGAAGGCGGAATGTTCCTGTTTGGGCGCCGCCTCTCCTTTGTTTCTTCCCGCCTGGAGTTGGACGCTTATTTCACCACCAGACGCAGTGGCCTTCCCTCTCTGAAGGTGGCGGCTTCTGGAGGCGCCCTTGAAAGGGAGCGAGCTGGGTTTTTCATGGGCTCAGGGAGGCAGGCAGCAGCGAGGAGAGGCCGTGCGTGGAGCGGCTGGGCGGTTCTGTGGCTTTTAGCCATTTCATCAAGGTTTCGCCGAGCTGCGGAGAAGAAGAGCTGGTTGCTTCCGCGTCTTTCGCTGGCTGGGGGTCACGTGACAGGGTGACACGCCTCTCCTCGGAGGCTCTGGAAGCAGCACGAGCTGCTCTGGAAGACACACGTTTACGGGTCCGTGTTCTCAGCCACCGCTGTGGCCGCTGACGGGGACCTGTGACAGTCTGGCTGACCTGAATTTTTTCTTTTAATTACCCCAAAATGCCTGTTTTCTTCGATGCTCTGGGCTGTCTCAACTACCCGCATCTCAATCTAGCCCCCTCCCTTACTTTATAACCTCAGGATGGGGTTAAGAACGCAAAGGAAGGGTTACAAGAAGCCCTCGTCTTCTGGACTTCATACAGGCAGCTCCCCCCCGCTGTCCTTCTTTCCTCCCTTCCCTTTCAGAGGTTTAACAGGGACTCTGATACACTTCTTGAGACATCTGCTTAGTGAGGTTTTGCCTTGAGACGCCGAGCGGGGGAGGAGAAGGATGGGTTTCAACAGGGCTGAGCTCTGCCCAACCTGTGGCCGGGAGGAGCTGGCACAGAGCCGCCATCTCCAGAAGGCTTCTATCTCGTGGATGAAGATAATGATATTTGTTTGAGGGGCACGCCCTTGGGTTGCATATACAAACCAGACTTAATGGATATTTTTAAGAGTTTCCCACAGGGAAAATAGGCCATGTCAAAGTGCCAGGGCACTCAACTGTCACTTCCTTCCAGGGAAAGGAAAAAATGCAACAGTCCTGCTTAGACCGAGCCAGCTGCTGCTCGCACTGTTAAAAGCTGTACCGCTTCTGCCTACACGGGTGGCTTCCTCAGACCTCCGGCCCTGGGAGGGCTGACACCTGCCCGAGCAGCAACCCAGTTGGGACTGGTTTACCCAGACGGCAGGAAAGAGGCGGTGAAGGGGAGAGGCCCATTTGTTTCCTTTTACCACCCGTTCTGACTTCCATAATCCAGCCGTTCGTGAGAGACACTCAGCTGCAGCCGCCTCGCTGAGAAACCACGACTTTCGCCACTTTGCTAAGTTATTCTCCCCACGCTCGGTCCTCCAACTGGCTCAGAATACACGGCCTAGAAAACGGCCAGCACTGGGAGACTCTGTGAGCCCGTAAAGCCTTCCTTCCTCAGCTCGCGAGGGAAGGTACGTGATGTTCAGGGCTAAGTGTGCCCAACGCGATCGGCTTCACTCATACGGGTTCCCCTTCCTTACCCTTTCCTAGGGAGAATCTGAAGGTTCTAGAAATAAGAGGGAAGTAAGATGGCGGATGGATGGAAGGAAGGGGAGCAGGGAAGAGGGGGGAAGAGTTTACACCTGCAGCAGTGGGGCCTGGGCTCTCTAGCTATGACGCCAGCTGTTCGGCAGAGGCTCTGTCCCCAGCCCAGCCCACGTCCCTGGGGAAGGCAGACACGCAGGACAGAATGCGAGCATTTCCCAGAATGTGGAATCGCTTGAGTCAGAGTTTCCTCTATCAGAATTCACGAGTCAAGTCTCAGATACTGCAGTCCCTCGTGGCGTGACATCTGCCACTTATCTTTGAGAGCCATCGAATTGTTGAATGCCCAGAACTTTCTCAAAATTGTACCTGGAATTAATCGAAGGGTTTTTTTCCTCCCCCTTAATCATGATTTTTTTTAAAGTCATAGTCGGTCCAAATATAGTTAATCTTTTGTTTTATAAGTGAAATACTTGAAATAAGTTTAAAGGAGGCGATCTCAGCATCTCTAGGACAAGAGCCTCCTTCAACGTCGTACCCTGACTTTAAAATGAACGCAACATTTCTTCTGACCCCAGGGAACCACGTTGGACCAGCTACATGTTCATGACACAATGTTTCTGGCACCAGAATGGCCTTGAGAAATTAGCCTGCTGCCTCCTAGCCTGATAAAATCTCAATAACGATTCAAAACAGTGAGAGTTTCTCTCTCATTGCCATGTAAGAGCTTCCTGCTCTACTAGAGGGTCATAAAGGTGCTTTATTTCCAGAAGTCCTTAACGTTCTTCATTACGGACTGTGGAGTGCTGACCCAATTTCCATATGGTTTTTAAAAAATGAGGGTTAAGGACGTGCCCATCTGTGGCCACGGTCAGGCAGCCGCCTGGAGATTTCTTCCCTATTTGGAGCCAGTTTTGGTAATCGGAGGGAGACGGCCTGTGCTGGCGGCTCCAGGCCAGTTCATGCATAATTCACCCAAAAGGATGGAAAAGGCCCATTGGGCACAAGGCTTGGCCTACTTCCCCTGGTTTATCACCAAATGTGCTCTGTTTTGATCTCCGAGGCCCTGTAATCCTCCCCCACTTTGATATCAGTGACACTGGTATAAGTCACATAATGACATGAGGTTCCTGGGGGCAGATGGACCAGGGCCCTTCTGAAGAACAAAGATGGGCCTCAAACCCAGCCAGTGAGTCAGGAGGGGAAAACACCCAAGAACCAGATTACAAACATGAAGAAACACAGCCCAGACCCAGGCAGCTTGACAGACATGAAAGGGACCAGACAGTCCGTGTTACAAACCCGGTCCCTCATCCTGTCCCCATCAGGCCCAGAGATGAAACGGCTCCGGAACATCTGTGTCCTTTGATCTTGGGCTGCTCGCGTATTTCATCAGGAAGAGGCTGAGAATGACACGCGCTAATGCATTTTGTGTCACTTTTCCAGAGGCTGTAGTTTATAAATGTTCTGTGTTAATCAGAATTATAAATGAGGAACTTAATTTAAAAAGTTTGTTTAATATTGTGAGCTGTTCAGGCCTGTGTCCCTGTCTTACCCAACATCCAGCCGTGGGGAAGCTACAATTCCTGCTCTTGTCAAGAAGCTGGCCGTGGTCCTACCGTCTAAAGCCCTCTGCTAGCTTCCCATGGCCCCTCGAGATTCTTCACGACCCCCAGGCCCCTCTCTCCTGCCTAAACGTCCAGCCACTCTGCTCTTTTTCTCCCAGATGGATCTCTCTGGAGTATAGCGTAGGGCACTTACCACAGCTGTAACTAATTAATTAATTGTGTGACGATGTGGCTCAAAGCAAATCTCTCTCATTAAAGTGCAGACTCCACCCAGTGGTCCCCATCTTCTTGGGAATGGGCTTTGGTGGCTGGGGACAGGTGCACACAGCTCCCGGGCCGGGCATAAGTCATGGAGCGACCGGAACCGGCCACTCACTGTGCCTTATTCACTCGTGGGCCCCCAGGGCCCACGCACAGCAGATGCGCAGAAGACATCTGGGCAATGAACTGAATACATAAACAAGGTAATAAATCTCAGTGCTGCAAGGCTCTCCATCACTGCATGTCACTCACTGCGCATCTGGGGAAGGACTTGATCCAGACGTTCAGCTGCCTGGTGGCTAGAGTCCGAGCCTGATGGTCGACTGTACAATGTTCTTTCTATCATCACTACGGGGGTGCAGGTGTGGGACCGGCACCCACACGGCCACTTCTGTGTGCTAAATGAAGTCCACACACTAGGTGGATTTCTACTTATTTTCTAAAACTAACATTCATGGAGAATTAGCAAGCAATGGTTGTCTAGGCCCCGGCCAGATTTCCTGACTGGGCTCTCAGGAAACTGTGAATTATAAAAAGATAGGTATATTTTTCTTCCCATCTGAAACTTAGATTCAGAGCAGTGATGAATGTCTTGTAGCCTAAAATCTCACCCAGCGAAATGGCTGAGCAAAGGCATTGGGCAATTTTTCTTAGCTCTGGGTCTGCAAGTAAAACACTGAATGTTCAAGTCCAAGCAGTTTAAAGGGACCCTGGAGACCCACTCCTGTCCCAGGTGCAGGGAGGCCAGAGTGACACAAGGGAGGGACCTCACGTCACCCCGGACAGGCCCGGGGTCACGACTCTGATGATGCTCCTGTCATGCTCTGTGATGCTCTGGTCTTGAGAGTTACAGTTTGTGGGTTTCCTTTAAACTGGAGGCAGCTCTCGCTGAGCTTTGCTTCCTTCTCCCAGAGCATATGCAGGCCCGGAAGGACCAACAGCTAGAGCAGGAGATGAACAAGACAGAGATGTAAATCATTCATTTTCTCTCAGGCTTGGAGCATGGACAGTTCTCCGCTTATCAATGGGTTGTTCGAAAAATCATGTGCAAGGCTGCTGTTCTAAAGCAGGATGTTTTTACCCCAGAAACAGGGCTCCATACACGGCTCGCCTCCAGATCAGACCCTCAGTCCCCAAGTGCTGTCTGCAGAGGCCTGCAGACCATAATCCCACCACTACAAAAACCAGAGGATGCTGGTTACCTACCCCCAACACCCACTTCCTCTCTCCTTGGTCACAAAATCCCCATTTTAGCTGGACACACTGAGATCTACAGTGAAAGAAAACATTTCTCTAGCACCTAAGCGTGGTCATGTGATAAATGAGATACGAGTGAAGGGTTACGTGGACTTCCTGAAAAGCTGCTTAAAGGAGGTGCCCTTTCTGCCCTTTGGGTGGCAGGCAACACAGATATGAGGGCTGGAGTTTCAGCAGCCATTCTGGGGCAGAGGAGACTGTGCATGGAAGCCATGGGCTCAGATGGTGTAGCAGAGAGACCTTGCTCCTAATGGTGGTGGAGCTGCCCCATAAGCCCTGCTTACTCCCTTCTGTATTCTGTTCACGTGGGGAAAAAAAACAAATGATCTTATTTAAACTGCTATTAGTTGAGATTTTTCTAATGCCTACAGCTGCACGCAATTCTTAACTGGTACGCCCATGAATAACAATTTCTTTATGGGAAAGTGGGATGTCTGCTATACATCTATCCCTAAACCCTCTCTGGCAGTAATGACAAAAAGAACATGCACATACCTCAAAAAAGCCATAAAAAAAAAAGCGTAATAGTGGGAACTGACACTGTGGGACACTTCATATTTGACAAACATAGTATTTGTTAGCCATCACAATGTTGCATAAGGTACTGTGAATTACTGCCCCCCTTTTACAGATGAGGAAACTGAGGTTCAAGCAGCTTAAGAATCTGTCCCAAACCAGCTGTTAAATACCCAAGTAAGAGTTACCTACTCGGCATGAGATAGACACAGATGTGGTAACAGGTAGGAAATGGTAACTTTTTAAGATCTTGCCAACTAATTTAGTAAATTGCAATTATGTGAGAAGCTAGAATAAAAAGAAGGTACCTTGACCTAATTAAGTGAGATAGTACATGTAAAGATGCCTACCATGCAGTAGATACTCCAAAAATACCTGTTCCCACCTGGATTTTTAAAAAGCCCTTCCTGAAACACACAAATACATACCTGCCCCCCACATTTCTAAGATATGTCTTATCAGATTATTTTGTGTGGGAGGTAACATACATGGAAGCCTACAACCCTTTAATTGAAAAAGTTGTGCCTGAAAAAGGAAGTGGCTAGCTTTGTGTTCTCGGTCGAATGGTGTTCCGTTCCCCCCTAAAATTCTACCCAGAACCTCATAATGAGATCTTATTTGGAAGTAGGGTCTTTGCAGACGTCATTAGTTAAATTAAGATGAGGTCATACTGGATTAGGGGTGGACCTAAATGCAATGGCTGGTGTCCTTATCAGAAGAGGAGAGACACCCAGGCACAAACAGAGAAGGTGGCCATGTGAAGACAGAGGCAGAGACTGGGGTGACGCAGAGACTGGGGTGACGCAGCCACAGGCCACCAGCTACACGCCAAGAACTGCTGGCGCCGCCAGAGGCTGGAAGAAGCGAGCGAGAGCCTTCGGAGGGAGCACGGCCCTGCCAGTACCTTGACCTTGGACTTCTAGCCTCAGGACCCTACGAGGACACATTTCTGTTGCTTTAAGCTACCAGTTTGTGGTAATGTGCCACAGCGTCCCTAGGAAATGAGTAGCCTGGAGACAGATTTAAAGTCTCAAGGAGCACTGACTAATGAAAGGATAACGCCGAAGTCCAGTTCTATCTGCAAAATAGTGCACTCTCTCCTGTAGATGGCTCTGCATCTGACCACCACTGCTGTGCTGTCCTGGACTCAACCCCCAGGAGCCCGCACAGGCTCCAGGACACTGGCTGAGAACTCTAGGAGCCAAGGCTGTATTTCACCTGTCACCGAGGTGAGAAAACCTGTGTGTCAGATACACCAACAAACAGACACTAATCAGATTTGGGGATAAGACTTGATTTTACTCTGGAACTATAAGCAATCCTGGCACACAACCGCAACTTGTGTATATTTGCCTAATTCTACACTGCATGTTCTATTCTTCTGAAATTAACATAATCAAGTTTAGTATACTTAATGTCGTAATATCAAATGAATAAACATGACTTCATACATACTCCATAGTTTTACCAGCCTGTGATGAAGAAACCCAATTATGATAATTTAAAGACAGAAACAATAACTTCCTGCAACTGCCTGTAAGAAAAAAAGGTTCGCTTCCCCTGGAAGAATTCACAATACCACAAATAAGATACTTAACCTCTTCAGCTTTCATACAACTTAGTTAAAAACAAAAAACCTCCAACAGAATCGGTGAAATAGTCTCAATTGCATGTATGAGTCTCAAATTTATATAACAAATTTATGAAAAATTCACAAATATCAAAATGTTCTCAAAGTAAATCTGCTACCGCACTAACTCAGCATTCCCCTCAGTAGACTTAGCACCTACCCTGACAGGCTGTAAAAGGATTCAGGATTCTATATGTGCGCTATATTTAACATAGTTATACAATCAATATCAGATTTCTCCAGCCACCAAAATGATTCCTAAAACTATGTTACATGGAACAATATTTTAAGTCAAGCAATACTGTTCTTATACATCTTTGGTGTTTAAAATATTTACTATTTTTCCATTCATTTTTCTACCCACATGGAGACATGCTTAAAATAAAACAAGTACTCTTACAACTCCACAATGAAAGGATAACCCAAGTATAGCACGGGCCAAGGATCTGAATAGACGTTTCTCCAAAAGAGTCATATCATGACCAATGAACACATGGAAAGATGTTCAAAATCATCAACCATGGGCTTCCCTGGTGGCGCAGTGGTTGGAGTCCACCTGCCGATGCAGGGGACGCGGGTTCGTGCCCCGGTCCGGGAAGATCCCACATGCCGCGGAGCGGCTGGGTCCGTGAGCCATGGCCGCTGAGCCTGCGCGTCCGGAGCCTGTGCTCCGCAACGGGAGAGGCCACGACAGTGAGAGGCCCGCGTACCGCAAAAAAAAAAAAAACAAAAAAACCCCCATCAACCATTAGGGACATGAAAATCAAAATCACAGTGAGATACCACTTTCACACCGACTAGGGTAACCAGAATCAAGAAGATTCGCAGTAATAAGCACCAGCAAAAACAAGGAGACACTGGCATCTTCACACACTGCTGACGCGGCCGTAAAATGGAGCCGCTGCTTCAAAACAACTCTCTGCCAGGACATCAAAAAGTGAACCACACTTACCACGTGACTCAGAAATTCACTCCCAGGTATACACCCGAGAAAACCAAAAACACGTTATGTACGCAAAACCTGGAATGTTCACAGCAGCACTATTCACAAAAAGTCCATCAGAGACAGAGAGAGACAAATACCATATGATACCGCTTCTATGTGGAATCTAAAAAAAAATGATTCAAATGAACTTATATACAAAACAGAAAGAGACCCACAGACATAGAAGACAAATTTACGGTTACCAAAGGGGAAAGGGGCAGGATAAATTAGGAGTTTCGGATTAACATATACAGACTACTATATATAAAATAGATAACCAACAGCACAGGGAGCTATACTCAATATTATGTAATAACCTATAAGGGAAAAGAATCTGAAAAAGAACACACACGCGCACACACACACACACACACACACACACACACACACAGAATCACTTTGCTGTACACCTGAAACTAACTACATTGTAAATCAACTATACTTCAATTAAAAAAAAAAGATGCAATCCCTGAAGACTTCAAAACAAAGAGAAAAAGAAAAAGAAAAGCCCATGTTTATCTTGCAGCCCCACAGCACGACTGTAAATGCATCTTAAAGAAGAACTTGTGTGCAGAAACAAATCTTGCAAAATTCCCCCGAGCTTAAAAAAAAATAGTTGAATCCTACCAGTCAGATTTCTTAATGCTTTTTTAAATTCCAAGAAGGTCAGCAAAACGATTAGTTGGGCAGACAATCTGGCATGAAGAGCTCAGGCCAATGAGGCAGAAACGTGAGTTCTAGATGCCACCAACGAACCACGTGGCACCTTCACCTATAGATTCTCACCTGTTTAGAGAGGGGAGCAGGTTGCACCTCCCAAGCCTGGCTGATTAGCAGACCACCTGGGAAACTTTTAAGAAATCTTTTCACTGTGGAAAATTTCAAACACATGCAGAGTAGCGAGAACAATGAATCCTGAGTACCCATCACCAGCTTAAGCAATGATCTGCTGGCCCATTTTGTTTCAGTGAGAAACTCTTCCCTCCTCCTTCCTACTCTACTGGACAGCTTTTCAAGGACACGAATTCTGGGCCACACCCCATGAGATTCTGATTGATCAGGTCCATAATGGGACTGGGGAATGTTTTTCCCCCCCCTAAAGAGTCACTTTGGAAACCAATGGCCTGGAAGACCCTTAAATTTCTTTCCAGTAACAAGATTCTATCAGCATAGAATGTGGGAAGCAACAAATACCAGAGGTCAAGTTTATGAAACTATAAAAAATATTTTATGTGCAGCATATAAACTTTACAGAACATTAAGCCATTGATGAAGAAGCTGATATTACTTCTTCCGATTTAAGCATAGACCTGGACCCTTAAGAAAGAAAAATTCTGCTCAGTGCAGTGTTCTAGAATTTAGAATTGCAAAAATGCATATCATTCTGACTGCTTGCTTGGAACCAGAGTGAAGTCCACCACCAAAGGGAAATTTTGCACAGCACCCGAACTTCAGAATTAGACCGGTGTGCTCACGACACTCCACGAGCAGCTGACAGAAATCAGCGCCGCCATGCGGAGACGATCACGGGCACCACGGAAACTCTCACGTTCGTTAGCCAGGCAGAGGGTTCTGACTCGGTAAACGCTTTTGTCTTTGACAATTTTATCTTTAAGATGGTCCCCTATGACCATCTTAGCTTTCAAACTCACCCAAACTTTCTGACAGCGTCCTGTTCAGAAGAAACCATCCAGATTTCTATAGGTCGCTGCGTTCAAAAGCCGTTTTTTCGACTTCCCAACTACAACACAGAGAGCCCTAGCCAGGAAGGCTCCATGCTGCACTCTGGCTATGGGATCCCAAAATCCTAACGATGGAAGGAACATCAGGAACCACACAGCTGTCCAAATTGATGATGAATCTTTTCAGTTTAAAATAGTGCTTTTAACTTCTGTACAATCAGAATGACAATGTGCACTAAATTAAATGTAAATCCATAAGTGAAAGCTGGTTGATCGTACGGGCGTCCAAACAACCCCCGTGCCTTAGGGTCAGACGACAGCACCCAAGGAAAACCAGGCTGCCCGTGACCAGCTAACGGGAGGCGGCACCACAAACAGCAGCTAAGGCTCTGACACATCCGCACGGAAGCACCCAAGTTGGCTAAGGGACCAGACGTGGCTACGAGGAAAACTAACTCTTACCGTTTGTGTTTACCAGCACTGACACTGGGCCATCAGGCACGGTCTGGGTCTGATCAACACCATTAAAGCAAATTGGTGGTGAGATGGGGAAACACACAGCCCTCTGATTTCAGCATCTGCACCACGCTGATTCACATCTGTTATTTATCTGTCTTAGATATTTAGCTCGATGCCTGAAATACTTCCTTGTTCCTCTGGCCTTCACTTCTCTCCTTCCCTACAGGAGACTCCACAGCTTTGACATTCCTTCACGTCTTGACTCAATATTTGTTGAGTGCTTACGATGTGCCAGGAATGGTGATAAGTGCTGGGGAGACGAGCCCACCGAGAACCCTGGTCCTCAGCGAACTTTAACGCGGATGGCAACCCCTACCACCACCTCCACCCCAATGCCCTTAAATGAGACAGTGTAACAGAGTGACTTGTAATGTGGAAAATCAAGGCGGTCCTGGAGACCGAGAGCAGCACCCAAGTGTCCCTGGACCACAGGGTGGGAGGGAGGATGGGACGCGGCGGCGGGAGCTTTTCTGACCACCTCCACTTCACGAGGACGTCTCCCTCACTCTGGGTCCCTGCCAAGGGCATCACAGCTCCTGCTGCATCCCTGTGCAGCTGTTTCATCCCCTGCTGCAGGTGTCCACACACGGGTACCATGACCTTAGCCTCTATCCAGGACCCAGAGCGGCGCTAGGCATCTGTTACATGACCGATTTGGTCCCTGGAAGACGCTCAGGGAGTCTCCTCTTAAAAGGCAATCAAACTGCATTGCCAATATCCTGTCTATGAAAAACCCACATTTACTCGAACGGCCTCTGGGGACACGCTGGTCAGCTAAGAACCGTTTCAGTGGTGAGAAAGCCATTGATGAAAAACTCACTGCACGTAGGAGTGACCAAGGGCTGGCGGTCGGGGGCTCTCCCACCTCAGCCATAAAGACAGCTGTTCAACGGGGACGGAAAGATGACCCAGAAACTCCTGGTGAAACTCTGAAACAGGGCACGGATTTTTAGGGGTTTGTGGGGTGGCGGGAGGAAAGTATCAGAAGCAAGGGCTCCCTTTCCCCGCTACGTCTGCTGAGAGCACACGACCATGGCTGGTGGCAGAGACTGAGTGTGAACAGGGTGGTGGCAGCAGCCGGGCCACACGATGCATTGCTTCGAGCCCTTGCCCACCTGAAGCTTTAGAATCATGGGTCCATCTGCAGGCCGTGGCTCCCTGCTTCCCAGAAAGGATCTCTTTAAAGGGCCCCCAAGAAACGCCATCAGAGAGGAGTCTTCAGAGCCCTTGGGGACATGAAGATGGATGAGAAAGAAACACAGTCGTTGTGAATGACTTTGATAATTAGCATGGCTTCTGTGATGCCTCCTCACTGGCATCAACCACTCACGGATGAACCCTGACGGGTCCCCACAGTGAAACAGGGGCACGAAGGCTGTGTCCTGAAAGCACGCCTGCGACCAGGCTCGTACACCGTCGTGTCAGCTCAGGACTGCAGTGGGGACTGGTGAGGGGCAGGGCTGTTCACTAATTCCTTTTCTTTTCTTTAAAATATGGTATGATTCATACACTGCACAGTCCATCTAAAGTACACAATTCAATGGTTTTCAGGACAGAGCTGTGTGACCACAACCACAATCACCTTTAGAACATTTTCATCACCTCACAAAGAATCCCAAACTCATAAAAAGCTCCTGCCCACTCCCCTGTGGCCACCCCACCGCTCCCAGCCCGAGGCATCCATAACCTGCTTTCTGTCTCTACAGCTCCACCTATTCTGGACATTACACGTAAATGGGATCGTGAAACGTGAACTTCTGTGTCTGACTTCTTTTGCTTGGCATGATATATTCACCACAGTGTAGCAAGAATCAGGATTTCACTTCTTTTTACTGCCCAATAATATTCACTGTATGAATATAGGACATTTATTTATCCAGTCATCAGCTGATGGACATTTGGGTGGTTTCCACTTTGAGGTGAGGTTTTTTTTTTTTTTGGCGGTACGCGGGCCTCTCACTGTTGCGGCTTCTTCCGTTGCGGAGCACAGGCTCCGGACGCGCAGGCTCAGCGGCCATGGCTCACGGGCCCAGCCGCTCCGCGGCATGTGGGATCTTCCCAAACCGGGGCACGAACCCGCGTCCCCTGCATCGGCAGGCGGACTCTCAGCCACTGCGCCACCAGGGCAGCCCCTGGGGTGAGTATTTTAATACGAGATGAGCCAGCTCACTTTCTGGCACTTCTGATTTCCCAGCTGTGAAAAACAGGCCCTACTGCATTTCCAAGGCTGTAAGTCTGCACTCAGCCCACCAGGGGACCAGGGTAATAGATATAACCTCTTTTCATGCCTGTTTGCTATGATACTGTTGGGGGTTGAACTGTGTCGTCATCCCCCCACCCCCGGAAAGATATGCCCAAGTCTTACCCCAGTACCTGTGAATATGACCTTATTTGGAAATAGGGTCTTTGCAGATGTAATTAAGTTGAGGATCTCAAGAGCAACTAGAATTTGGGGGCAGGGGCTAAATTCAAACCCAGCGACTGAACTCTTTATAAGAAAAAGGAGAGGGAGGTTTGAGATGCAGAGAGATAGGGAAGAAAGCCTTATAAAGACAGAGGTAGAGCCTGGAGGGACGTCTCTACAAATCAGGAAACGCCAAGGACCATCCGGAGAGAGGCCAGCCACCATCCGGAGAGAGTGACGTCATGAAGGGACCCAACTCGGCCAACATCTGGATGTTGGACCTTTGGTCTCGGGAACTTTGAGGGAACACATCTCTACTGTTCTCAGCCACTGCGCTGCAGTCGTTTGTCATGGGAGCCCCAGGACGCTAATACAGATGTGAATTCCTGCAGTAAGTGTGCTTAGAAGGGTCTCCATCTTGGTCCTTCATCTTGGAATGCGGGTCCCCGAGTCGCCAGCGATTCCAGGGCCCCGCTCAGGATGATGCGATTTTGAGGGGAGTGCAGGATGTCCGAGGCTCTCTGCAGAGGAGAGGGGCAGGGTTCTGATCTAATTTAATTATTTTCCCCTGGAACCAGGAGACTGTTCTTTTGGATTTGGGGAACGTAACCGTAAATGTGCCGAAGGAAAAGGAAAACACAAGTTATGAGCAAACATCCTCCTCCTGTGATTTCCCCGAATGTGCTGGGCGGTGACACACTCAGTAACCTCTCTTTCCCGGGTCGCCTGGGTCTGCCCTTCGCTCAAGGCACTCAGACCATCGGCGTGAAGAAATAGATTCCAGCAATTTCTTGCCAAACTAAAAATAAGGAAGCCATCTGGGAGAGAAATCTACAGCCTTGTCCCTTCTGTCACACGTCATCAAGCAGGAGCTGAGTGCTGGTAAACACAGGTCTAAAGCCTGCAGTCCTCACACCATCCCACCCTACTAGCACTTGCCAGGACGGGCGTCACCTCTAACACCGGGTGACATCATCAGGTTCGGGCACTTGGATCTCCCTGTGAAATACTCCAAGTAGGCGACGCGTGTTTGGGGAAAGGGGCAAAGACATACACCCCTCCCTCGCACCAGACCTCTGGGGCACTAAGTGAGATGGGGCGGACTAGCTCTCACATCAGCCATGCCTTCCTGGGCCTCTGCCTTCCAGCATACGGGAGTGTTGAGTAAGGCGGACTGAGAACCGAAGGAGCTCAAGACGCAGGAACTTTCTTTCTCTTATTTTTATTTTTGGCTGTGTTGGGTCTTTGTTGCTGGGCGCGGGCTTTCTCGAGTTGCAGCAAGCGGGCGCTACTCTTCGTTGCGGCGCGCGGGCTTCTCATTGCAGTGGCTTCTCTTGTTGCATAGCACGGGCTTCAGTAGCTGCAGCACACGGGCTCAGTAGTTGTAGCACGCAGGCCCCAGAGCACAGGCTTAGTAGTTGCGGCGCACAGGCTTAACTGCTCCGCGGCATGTGGGATCTTCCTGGACCAGGGCTCCAACCCGTGTCCCCTGCCGCAGCAGGCGGATTCTTAACCACTCTGCCACCAGGGAAGCCCCGGCAGGAACATTCTTTTCCCATTTTGTTAGAGAGAGAAAGGATAAGGACCAAAAACATCTTCATGTCTATAACCAAGATTGCTCTTTGATCTCCCCAGTACCCAACCTCCTCTTCTTCCAGTGATGGAAACCCCTCCCCACTTCACCCCCAAAGTTTTCACTGGCTGCTCAGCTGGGATGACCTCTGCCGGCCTCCCCTGCAGTCCAGCGTAGCTGTGTTACTGGTTTAGGCTGGAGCTGACTCCTCTGGGTCTCGCCTTCAAGACATCACGCTTAAGTGCCCCATCCTCCCCTCCCCACTTCCATGCAAACCAGCTTCAACCATGCGAACGAGGAAAGCATCCCAGCCCACGGACAGAGCATCACGGTGGCAGAAACTCAGGTGCCTGAGTGACCGCGAGGAGAGAGCTGCCCACCAGCTTCAGGACTGCCTTCCTCTCAGCTCGGCCACTGGGAGCTGGTATCTCTTTAACGCAGCGCTTAGCGTTCACCCAGACTAATCCTCAGGGTCAGGCATTGAAGCACTGAATACGTGCTTCTTGATTTATAGTGTTCTTTGGTTATGAACAATTTACAAAACAAATCACAATTCATGCGTCACATGAATCCAAGGACCAGAGGCAGTTTACAGAGCTCAGCGACCAGCAGCCCAGAAGGTTGAAGGGAGCTTCAGAAGGACCGTGGTCCAGCCCTGCCCCAGAATGATTTGCTACTTGACCCTGAGCGAGTCATCTGATCTCCTTTCCTCTGTGTGGATGCAATCTCTTGATTCCTTGGATGCACAAGAGAACAAATAACAAAAGAGGAAGTTTTTCATGAAACCAACTGATGCAAAATCTTTAGAAACATTCTCAGCGTAAGTCCTTTCTCTCTTTCTCCCCTCTTACCGCCCCCCTTTTTTTTCCTTTGCAGGCAGGTGGTGTTAAAAGAGCTTTCTTTGACAAAATGGTGGTGTAGCTGATAGTAACTTTTACTAATAGCCTTACTTTAAAAAAAAAAATTAAAAGTTGACCACTCTAATGCTCATCCCATCCATTAAAAAATTGTTTGCTAGACCACAAAACCCCCGAATCTAGGACCAGTCACCCTCAAACCACGACATTCTGTGATCTCTGGGTTCACAAAGGTAAACTCAGAAGAGGCAACCGATGTTTCAGCAGCAATTAAAAACAACAACAACAAAACACGTTTGTCAGAGATGACAGCTCTCTCGCTGACATGCTCAGAGTTACAGAGAAAGACCCTGTTCCCTGGAGAACCAGCCATGGCCCAGCGCCAGCCAACCTGGAAGGGAGCCCTGGACACAGGCCCCTCAGGGCCCCCGTGAGGCTGCCAAAAGATGGAGCCGCTACTCATTTTCCTGTAGAACAAACCAGATCTTTCTTCAAACCTTAGAGGAAGCAAGTCCTCATGGCCCATAATTAAATCCCCAAAATGGGCACTTTTTACTAGGAAGGAGCTATTTAGAAAGTTCCAGAATGATGAATGAAAACTGAATCTTAAAAGTAGAATTTGATTTTAGGCTGCTTTGAAACTGCTAGGGAATTTTTTTTTTTTTTTTTTTCTGTTCTAACAGTCTCCCTACAAGGATTAACAAGATGAAAAAAGAGAATGATAAAAGCCTATAATAAAAGCCTGTACAAATTGAGCAGCAGATCCTGGGTAAGCACCTTATAGGCCTTATTCCCTGATTCTCACAAGGACTCTGGAAGCATCTAGATTTTACAGACGCAGGAACTCAGCACAGGCAGGTTAGGTCACTTGGCCGACATCGCAGAGCTGGTCGTGGCCAGACAGGGATTTGAACCTGGGCTGTGTGACAGCAGAGCTGTGCTCTCCCCGCTGCGCTCGGCGGAGGATGGACCTCAACCCCACGGTGGGTCTCATGGCTGCCCACACCCGTTTGTCAGGAGACTCTCATTCCTGGACCACCTTCCTCTTTAATGTCCTCTGGGGGCTGTGACTCATCGGACGCCCTTGTGCACACCCGAGCACAGCATCAGTGATGCTGTTTATACAACATTTGTAACAGAACCTGACCGTCCGCAAACCACTTTTCCATCCACCCGGTGGCTTGAATCTGACGTCTGTGAGGCAGGTGAGGCTGGTATCTTATTATTCTGGATGGACAGGAGTCGCGTGTGCTTGACATGCAACTCACGTCAAGCACAGGTGGGGCTGCACCTTTCGTCATGGTCAGCGCTGTACGCGGTTTAGGCAGAAGACCATGTGTGGTGAGGGGAGCTACACGGACCAGCCCAAGGGAGCCTCTGTCCTGCCCACACCTCCCTTAACTGAAGACCGGCCTCCTGCCCCCGGGGCAGCCCCCGTGTCTGGGGTTGGCTGCCTCTGCGCCCAGAGGATGACCCGAGACCCAGGACCTCAGCCACCTCCCTGTTCCCGATTCACAGGACGCGGCTGGCACAGGAATAATGTGGGGCTGTACTCCGAAGTCTGAGAAATGAGCAGGGCTTTGATCCAGTAATTCCAGGCCTGGATCCCCCCCGCCACAAGGAAGTAGTTAAAGATATTCACAAACATCCATGTTCACGTCAAGCCTGCTTTAAAAAAAAAAAAAAAAAAAGGAAAGCACCAATGTATCTAATAAGAAGAAATCGTTCCAGATCTTCAAGATACAAAGGACACCTATGCGGCCGTTAGAGCTGACACTGTAGGACTATATCCATTAGCCAGGAAGGAGATTTCCAAGGTATTTATTAAGTGAAAAGGGAACGACCTGAAACGATCTGTACTTTACAATCGCTCCTGCTGTTACACGGCACACAGCCACACACGTGTGACTCTGCAGTGGCCGTGCCCTGGTGGGTAGAGCTATGCTTTTGGTGGGGTTTGTGATAAACACAAATTACTTCTGTATTAGGAGGAACGTCTCTCCACTTTGGGAGAATGGCAGCTAATCACCATATGCTGGTGGGTGTTAGCAGGCTAGTCTAACCCTTTCAGAGGTCACAGGACACTCTGGCCTGCAAGTGGGAGGTGGTGATCTCCTGGGCAAGGGTGATGGCAGCAGCAACTCATTACTGAAGCCTCAAGCAAGGGAGCCTGGAGACCCACCAGGGACAAATGCATGTTCCTAAAGGTGATGCTTTAAGGAGGCAGAACAGAGACTCAGGAAGGAAAAAACAGGTGTGAAAGCCCCATCCTGATACCAGCTCAACAGAGAAGAACTGCCACGATCTGCTAGCCTATTAGCACAGCACAAACCACAGGTGACCTCGGCCAACGCAGGGCGTTTGGGGCACCGAAAACCCACGTGTAACTTACAGTCAGCCTTCATCCCCGGCTCCCCCGTACTCGAGCATTTAACCAGCCGTGGATCGTGCCGTATGTACCGTAGCATTTGCTGTTGAAGAATATTTGCGTTCAAGCGGACGCACACAGGTCAAACTTGTGCCATTCAAGGGTCAACTGTAGTCTCAGAAGCAGAATAAATAGACCCTCTTACAGATGCTTCTCTTAAAGCTGTTATTGCTCTTGCCCATTTCTTCTTTTTCCTTCATAAAAATATTTTAGCTAAAAGGTCACAGACAGGAGAAGATACTGGTGACTCGTAACAAGAAATGCCTATCTAAAATACGTAGAGTTTCTCACAATCAATGAGAGAAGAGCCGCCTCTCTCCCATGTCCCTAAGAGTCAGAGGAAAAAACAGGCCAAGGATATTATACTTCATACAACAAATATACGAGAAAGTACCTAACCTTCCCAGCAATCACAGAGAGGCAAAGGCCTGCCGCTTCACACCTGTCAGGTTGAACCTGTTCAATCTGATAAAAGCACTCACTGGTAGGAACCTGAGCCAACAGAACCCTCCAACACCTCTGGAGAAAGGCAAACTGGTTCAGGCATTTTGGAAAGCAAGTTGCCAAACCCAGTACAAGACAAGTCCACCTTTGGGCCAACAGTTCCCCTCGAAGTGTGCCCAGACCTGGGGAATTCTCACACGTGTGTGCAAGCAGAGTGGAAGAGTGCCCACTGCAGCTCTGTTTAAAAGAGCAGAACAGGGGACTTCCCTGGTGGCCCAGTGGTTAAGACTCCACGCTCCCAATGCACGGGGGCCGGGGTTTGATCCCTGGTCTGGGAACTAGATCCCGCATGCTGCCACTAAGACCCGGCACAACCAAATTAATTAAGTAAATTAAAAAATGAAAGAGCAGGAAGGCAGAAGCAACCCAGCTGAATCCCAGCAGGGCAACAGATAAATTGTTGCCGCTATGTAACACGGGAAGTGAAGGGACTAGATCTCCGTGAAACAATGGGGATGAACCTCAAATCTGTAACTTTGGAGCAAAGAGAATACACGTTATAAAAGAACGGTGTATCCTGTGAAACAACAGATGCAACATTTAAGACACACAATGACGTTAGACAATTAGCTAGACAGACATCTATACATGTGTTGAGAATGTGACAATGATGCACATCCACCTCAGAACAGGGATCACCTTGGGAGGAAGGAGGGAGGAGGGAGGAGGGAGGAGGGAGGAGGGGGGAGGGGGAGGGGGAGGGGGGAGGGGGAGGGGAGGGGGGAGGGGGAGGGGAGGGGAGGAGGGAGGAAGGAGGAAGGAGGAAGGGAGGAGGGAGGAGGGAGGAAGGAGGAAGGAGGAAGGGAGGAGGGAGGAGGGAGGAAAAGGGAGGAGGAGCAAGAACATAAGATTTGACACAAGAAAATTCCCTGAGACAGACACTCCCACAGGACTGGGAATGCGGGGAGAGACGCGGCCGCAGTGACACTAAGGAAATGTCCTGTCACGTTCAACTTCCACGATTCCAGTCCAGGATTTCGCTCCTTTCCTATCCCAGGAGGATGGAAATCTGCGGGTTTCTGAGTGGACCCTAACTGCCGAGCAGACCTGCAGAGCCCGTTCGCAATGACAACGTCTGAACGACGTGGCGGCAGTGAGGCTAAAAAGGCCCTTCGCCATCACCTCTGCTGTGTCCACACCCTCAACCGTGACTGTGTGTCCACCTGGGGTTCCGATGGCTCCAGGCCCACGACTGCAGGCAGGGACAGGGTCTCCTTCACATGTCATTACGCTGTGGGCACTAAGCATCAACTGATGAGCGTTAACTGTCACCAGGTATACACAGCTCCAGACGCATCAAAACACGGAGTCACTGGGGAGCGAGCCCCCAGAGGAACTCAGTAAAGATCCCTTCAGGCTGAAAGCCGTATCCTGACATCAGCATCACACAGCAGCAGCAGTCTCCAGGAAGGGCACGACCTCAGGCTGCAAAGGGGGATGGGCTTCTTTTAAGCTAAGTCCTAAAGGGACCAGTTACTGGTCCAGGGCTGAAAGGGCAGAGGAACCCATTTTTCTGATACAAGGGACGATGAATTCCGCATGCCCTGTGTCTTCTGCAGGGAACACTGCTGGGACTCACCTCTCATCGCATCAGCTAAAGATGTGATCGGGGAAGTGATGCTAATCCTGGCTCATTACCTGAACACCTGAAGTGAAAAAAATTTTTTTTAAACCAAGAGCATTTTTGGAGGCCAAGTAGATACTGAGTCCTGGGCTAAAGGAACCCCAGAGCTAGGACAGGCCAGTGGGAGCCACTTGCACTGTGGCCCCTGCAGGGGGTTCAGCGTTGATCTCCAGGGACTCCTGGAAGCCTCCTCTGCCGATTCAGATCCACAGGGTCACGGTGCCACAGCAGCAAGCCACAGTACAGGGCCAGGTACCGGTGTAGACTCCGTGCATTAATTCACTGAATCTAGCAGCCTGCGTCATCTAGAGAGGCAGACTCCCCCACTTGTCTGGATTCACCCAACGACTAGGTGTCAGACATAATCCGCTTGAGGACAAGAAAGCTCATGAGGTCAAGGAGAGTCCGAGTCCAGATTCCAGCACATTCGCTGAGCTCCTGCCATAAGTTCCGTGCTGTGCCCCCTGTTTTCACACGCTCCCATGTGCTGCTCGGGACCCAGCAGGGTAAATACCACCACCTCCATTTTCCACGAGGAAAGAGCCAAGGCTGGGAGACGTTAAGCCCTCAAGGCTGGTGAACGGGGAGACTGACTCTCAAACTTTTTCAAAGATCAGTCTGAATCCTCACCTCCAGCATCCAGGACCGTGACATTCTTTGGAAATAAGACCTTTGCAGATGTCATTAAGGATCTCTCAGTGGCCCTAAATCTAATGACGGGCGTTCTCAGAAAGAAGAGGAAGATCTGACAGAGACACAGGAGACAAGGTCTTGTGAGGACAGAGGCAGAGACTGGAGTGATGCTCTACAAGCATCGAGACACCAAGAGTTACGGCGGGGAAGGAAGGATGCCCCCCAGGCCTCTGCAGGGAGCCTGGCCCTGCTGACACCTTGATTTTGGACTCTGGCCTCCAGGACCGTAAGAGAATGAATTTCTGTTCTTTTTTAAGCTACCCGGTTTGCGGTAATTTGTTACAGCCATCCTAGGAAACCGATCACCAGTTCACCTCGCAGATCTGCTTGACGCCAAGCCAGAACTAAGTGGGGACAGGAGGACGCAGAGGGGAGGAGACGGGAGTTGAGGGACATGGAACTTGCGCCCAAACGTGATGTTTTCTCCCTTTCTGCCCACCCGGCAGACTCCGGCTTTGAGCTCAAACCAAGATCAACCAGAGGAATTAACAGCGTGAAAATGCCAGCACTCTTTGAATATGTATCACCAGCTTCCTAGAATATTCTTGAGGCTTTAGGCTGTGGGTCTAGGACACACACCTCTGCAATCTTAGTGTTGCAAGAAAGATAATTTATTTTGGAGAGAGACTATAATAGCTTTGGGCTTTTTTCCCCTTCCCTTTTCAAAAGGCAAATCCATCTTTAAAAAAAAAGAAGAAAAGAAAAATATTCATCACCCATAATCTTACCACCTTAACAGAATTATTTCTCATTTAAAAAAATCTCTCTCAATTAAAATAATTTTCCTCTGCTCCTAACCAGGGAAAGTGATTTTTTTGCGGGGGGGCTCATTTAACTAAACATTAACCCAGGAGCTGTTTGATTTCCATCAAGGATATGCAAGAGCAGGACTATAATTCTTTAAGAATGTTTCCCCAAAGGAAACTAACCATTAACTGTGACTTCCTTCGGGATGCGCCACTTCAAGTCTCATAGGAACACATTCATTTTGCACAGTACTTAAAACTTGATCACCCATTCTTAACCCTTGCATTCTGGTATGTCTATGAAGCCCCCAAACAGAAAATCCTCAGTTCAGGAAATAACCAACAAGGCCCTACTGTAGAGCACAGGGAACTCTACTCAGTACCCTGTAATAACCTATATGGGAAAAGAACCTGAAAAAGAATGAATAGGTATATATGTATATATATGTATAAGTGATTCACTTTGCTGTACACCTGAAACTAACACAACATTGTAAATCAACTACATTCCAATAAAATTATAAATAAATAAATAAAACAGTGAGATAGGATAGGAAATCATCAAATCATAAAGCAATGTTCATGAGATATTCCCCAATCTGTCACTTAATCTGTCACCTAATATGTGACTTATCCAGCAGTCATACATCTGGGAACCTCAGTTATCTTTACCAGGCATCAGAGCCCAGCAATAATGTATTCACTACTTGAAAACAAAAAATAATGATAGCAAACACACACATAATGACAGCTCCCTCTGTGCCTGGACTGTTTGAAACGTTCTAACACGTATTCACTTGTTTAATCCTCAAAGCAGCGCTGTGCGGTAGATTCTATTTTCCCCCATTTTACAGAGGAGGAAACCAAGGAACAGAGAGGTGAGTGACACAGCCCGAGACACATGTCTTCTAGGTGGCAGAGCTGGGACTCCATCACGCTGTCTTGCCCCAAAGTCCATGCACTTAACCTGCACATTCCACAAAGCTCTCGTTCTTAAGGGACCAGCTTGGGGGTCCCAGGCAGGGACTCTCTCCTCTGACTCTAGTTTTAATAAGAGCAATGACTATCTACCAGGCAAAGGCTGGGGAAGGTACACAGAAGACCTCTGCAGGGTGCACGCAGCATCGAGGGCGACATCCCAAGTATGAACCGGCCCACCCGGGCGCTGGTTCTCCACGGTCAGTCGGCCTGGGTTCTGCCCCTGAATACCTGGCACAGCCGGTGTGACCAGCAGGATGTCCTCCCTGACTACTGTCCCCACGCCACAGAAGAGGAGACACACCAGAGAAGTCACTCATCCAGGGAGACACGGTAAGAAGACGGGCCTGGTTTCTGCCCAAGCTGACTAAGAAGACGTCATCAGCTTGCTCTGAGAAGGTAGAGGAACGTTTAGAAGTTTTAGAGCGATCCCCTCTCAAATACGGTTAAGGAAAAACAAAAGGTGGGGTGATGTTTTGTGACAAGCGAACATCACGTGAACTTCACACTTCAGGGCCCATAAATCACGCTGCGTGGAGAAGAGCCACACGCGTGAGCCTTGTCTGTGGCCGCTTCTGCCTCAGCGGCGGCAGAGACCACCTGGCCCACGGAGCCGAGAGTGTTTTCGGTCTGGCCCTTTGCGGAGGAAGTGCCCGGCCGCCGATCTAGACAGTTTATTTCAAAGAAGTACTCCTCCTCTGGTGACAGAATAAACGAGGCAGTAAAGGACTAATAAAACAATCCGCAAGCAGCACAGTCACTACCGTCACTAAATTCTGTGAGTTCTAACGGGTGGCTGTGTACCAAGCATGCTCAATCCTCTAATGAGACGGACTTTCCACTCACTTCTGTTATTTCTAGGAACATGTGACAAATTGAGGATTAGAGAAAAGAATCCTCAAACCACCCCCCCCCCCCCGATTTCATCTGAGCCGTCCGTCCTCTACACACCGTATGAGTCCATTGGTATAAAGTGCAAACACAGGCAAAGCTAATCCAGGCCGTCAGGCGAGGAGAGCCGTCACCTTCCCGGGGGGGCAGGGGGGGTGGTGCCGGGTGCTGGGGTGTGCTGGGTGCAGGTTACACGGGCGGGTTCAGGGGTGAAAACCCACCGAGCTGCACGCTGAAACTGCACTTTATACGAAATGCATGGGCTTGAATATCATAAAGGCTTACGTATATGTAAGTGGGTGGCCTCTTATACTTGGCTCTGCAGAAGCTGACGTGCCTGTTCTTAGCTCTCTGAAGGGCCGAGAACGCAGGAGGCGCTGGGGGTCCGAGCCCGAACACTGCCCCGTGGTCTCCCGCCGGGCGGCAGGGGCGCGGAGGCCCACTGGGAAAGCCAGGAGGGTAAGCCTCTTCCCACCCGGTCTGGTTCCTCCCCAACCCGGGGCCAAACCCTGCCGGCTTCGGAGCGCAGCACGGCCCGGGGCTGGCGATCTGAGCGGAACGCAGGGACGCCAGCAGGCCGGTGCAGACAGACTCCTCAAGAATCTGAGGCTGCAGGAGTCCTTGCTCACTCGCCCATTAAGGGAACGGAAATGTTAGCTTTTAAGAACAGACCCTGGGCACCCGACTAGGAACTGACTTTACTTCAGGTGTAAGCTTAGAGTTATTCATGATGCTGCTGCACTGGTACAGCTGGTACGGCAGACTGTTCCCGGGGGCTATCGAAGTAGGTGCGGGCGGGGAGGGGGGGAGACTGGGCTCAGCTCTGGACAACAAGGCAAAGGGGGACCTTACAGCCTAGGAGCAGGTGGGGGTCAGTGGATGGAAAACAACCAGGAAAAAGCATCAAGGATGAGAGGAGGGGATTCTGGCTAAACCAACCTAACAGGATTCTTGCTGAAGGTGGGGCAGGGGGACCAGACGTCACCAGGGGTGGTGGGGGATGATGGCCTCCATCAGGCCTCGAGGGGATCAGATTCCTGGGGGGGGGGGGGCGCTTCCAGCTAAGTTGACTCAGCAGGATTCTTGCTAAGACCTGACAATGCAGAGACGAAGCCGGAGCCCACGAGTCAGGGCCTCGCTGAGGAGAGAGCTCAGAGGATGACCAAACTTTGGCCAAGGAGAGACCTTCGTCAAAGCCACAGGAGGTTACAGCGCAGAAGTCACATCAGAGTTTCTAAGATGAACTTGAGAAACCCAACTATACAGTAAGAGACCTGACTTCTCAGCTTTGTAAATGCACTTTCCCTCTATTCCTTTAATCTATTTACTGAGTGCCCACTGGGTGAGGGACCCTGAGAGATGCTGGCCTCCCCAGGGTGACCAAGGAACTCCAGCTTAGAGGACGGAGACCCACATAGAGAGAGTGACCTGCACTGGGCTGTGACGGGCAGGTATGAAGGGACTCGCCAAAGGGAGGAGGGAAACCCAACCCTCCTTTCTACCTCAACTAGGAATCAACAGCATGTGATTTCTCCTTGCTTCCCCTTCAGCCCTCTGCCTACCAAGCAAGTAAACTGGCCCCTTAAACATGCAAACTCAATCAGGTCACCCCCTGAACTGTTGGCATGACTCCCCGGGGACCGGGGGAGACTGGGCCCAGTTAGGAGGTTCTCACAGATCTGGACGAGCACATGAGCCAACCCCCTCGGATGTAGAGGGGGGGCCGGATTTAAAATAAAAGATGTACAAGGCCTGGAACCTGGTGACTCACAGACGGGGCCACTTCTGTAGAAGGAAATCAATCTCATGCATTTTCTTCCTCATAGTTATACCCCACTCGGAGGAAGGGACAGTCTGTGCAAACCAAACCAACCCCGCGTGTGTGTGGCCTCACGGACGTTTTGTTCCGGTGACCAGGTGGCTGAACGGCTGGCTGGGTCCACCCTGCCCAGGAGCTGCGTTTCCTGGATCGTCATCATTTTGAGAGGATAAACAGACATAGGCCCCTCCATGCTAAACTCCTCTTCCACTCTGTCCTTCTCCAAGGATTTGACACCCCACTGGACGTGGACCTGGCAGGTGGGAGCCCCAGCTGGCCCGTAGGGCTCCACCTAGCAGAGGTGGGGAGGCTTCCAGGAGTGCTGACCTGGGGGCGGGGTACCCTGACTCTGGGGTAAGATGAACAGCAAATACCAAAGGGAGACGATGAACGTTGGACTGTTTTTTACTTTTTAAAAAATTCGGTCCCTTCCTCCGTCACAGATGCAAAGAAAAGCAGTTTTGGAGCCTGGCATTTCCCAGGTAACAAAGGGAAATGGAGGGGAAAGGTTAAAGGAAGAGCTAGCCGGGCTGGGGGGCACAGGACACTAGTCCTGCATTCGGGGCTGGGCGACACCTCGGACCAGGGGCTGGAGGGAGCTGGCAGCTCGCGAGGGGCGGTGGGACAGCGGGCTAAGCAGTGAGCTCTCAGGATCAAGAATGATGACTCAGGCGGCACCAGGGGACCCGCCAGGAGCAGCCCCCACCCCCTGCCACCTGCATCTCACCCGCGACCCCTCCTCCTTCAGCTCCGAATACATGGACACACATGAAAAGAAATACAGGGGAAAAAAAGGCAATTTGAAAAGATACAGTCTACGCCCCTATAAAATAAACATCTCTGTGGGTGAGAGACAGAACTCAAAGCTGTAGGGGGGCTGGAGCTGCAGGCCCGCCGGGCTCCGGTCCGAAGCAGACCCAGGATGGGCAGCCCCAGCTCCCGCAGACGGAGGCTGAGGGTGGGGTAAGCGAGGGAGATGCCGGCCTCTGGGTGCGATGAGGCCCCCCCGCCGCCCAGAGAGCCCCCTGCCCAGGCCAGGTCCTGCTTTTACTCTCCTCTGGAAAAGGAGCTTCACTTCTGAGGCCAAAACCAGGAGGGCAGCTCAGAAGCAGAAACAAAGGCCCCGAGGACTGCTCTGAGGGACGCAGAAGTAATCGCCGTCTCTGGGGCTCTGACGGCCAAGTGCTCCGGACCCAGGGGTCTGTTTACTTCACCACCTTTTAAATCCTCTGACCACAGACTGTTAAGATCAGAAGAGCACTGCTCTTCTACAGAGGAACAACTCCTGGGTTTGAGAAGGGAGAAATGAGAGCCCACGAAGCCCCCCTACAGCCTTCTTAAGGGGGTTCCAGGCCCAGGAGCCAAGCGCCGCCCTCCTGCCTTCCGTCTTGAAGCCCGAATCTGCTCATTTATACACGCGCGCTCAGCAGTCAAACAAAATGAGATTTCAAGCCTGGTCAAGTTGTTCATGGATATCACATTTCTCTTGTCCTGTGAACAGCAGAAATGAAATTTCAGCATGAAAAACGTCCTCAAGCACCTTGCAAAAATCAATAGGAAACAAATTACATGCCGAAGTAAAGAGCCATGGGCTTTGGCGCTTCAAAAGGCGTTTATTTCAAATTACAGACTGGTCCGGGATGATTCAAGCTCTTCCTTGATCATCGTGATATCTATAAGGAGGGGGTTAAGTCTCTCTCCTGCTCTAAATTCATTTCATAAGGCCAGAATCCAAGCTGCTTCGCGCCTTGTCGATCACCATAGAAGCTGGCACTGTAACGGGAAATGAATTCTAGTTCATCTTCTGATGCACATATTCTTCATTTAGGCACAACAACGGTGCACATAAACTGGTATCCTGATGTCAACGCTGGGTCGTAACTGATTTTCTATGTTGTGAGCGTCTTGCAAGCCACCATTTGGAACCACTAGAATTACTTGGCTTCTCCTCCAGTTATCGGATGATGCGGTGGGTCTAACTTTGTGGACTCATGGTAACTAACCCTAAGGCAGAGGGCTTGTTGACTCTAGCCGGACACTGTCCTCAAGCGTTACTCCATTTCACACTCACAACCACATATAAGGTGGTAACAGTCCATGTTTACTGCGTGCTTTCTATGTGCCAGACAAGGTTCTAAGTGCTCTGCACGTTAAAATTTCATTTTAATCCTCACGAAAACACTCAGAGGGAGAGATTATTGTCCCTCCCATTTACAGACTCAGAGGCTCAGAGGTTCAGTGACTGGCCGAGGCACAGAGCAGGTGCACAGCCGTCTGGACGCGAGTCTAACTGACGTGCAGCTACCCTCTGTATGGTGTGACAGTCGTCCCCTGGTATCCACGGGGGCTGTGCCAGGACCCCCTGCAGACGCCAAAATCCACAGATGCTCAAGGCCCGTAGGGTCCCCGAGGTCTGTGCCCTCGGATACGGAGAGCTAACTGCACCGTCGCTCAACTGGCAAGAGCACTTCATAGAACAGCTTTTAAAATATGGATTCCTTCTTCAGGTCAATCAACACAGAAGTCACTAGGTCAAGGTTATAAGTAGTAAAGCTTATAGATACATCTTGCCAAATTCATTTCCAAAAAGACCCTATGAACTCACAGGCCACAGACAACATGAGATGTGTATTTCATCTCCCTTACCAACCCGGGGCGCTTTGACTTCATTAATAAGTAGGGTCTTGTTTCACATTGTTTTCTTACCCTCGAGTCCATTTTTCTAGATGTTTATTTACAAGCGGTATTTCATTTTCTGAGAAGGTGGAATACTTCTATGAGCTGGGTATATGTTCTGGTGGGTGGATATGGCCCTCCGTAATGAAAAATACCACTTAGGAGGCTAGATATTACTCAGCAAAGCATAAGTCAAAGAGGAGTGTTATGTTTTGTTATAAATGCTTGTACGCATTTTTCTAACAGCCCATCCCCTGAATTTGGGGTTACTTTTTATTTATTCTTCATATTTGACATTGTTAGAATTTTCTGTAATGAGCACAATTAAAAACACAGACACTTTTCAAACAGGAAAAAAAGATGGCTGTATTTATTATAGATAATGCTCTTTGCTTTCTGTTCGAATAGATTAATGACCTAAGTATCCCTGATTTTAGCTGAATGAGAACAGATCAGGAGTTCTTGGGGGTATAATATATACAGTCTGAAGTTTTAAGGTTGTTCTCTGTTTACTGGTTCAAAATTCCTTTACCTTTCATGTTTATAATGTAAGGGCATTTCAGAAGCGTGGGCTAACCTGATGGCAGGGTTCTTACATCAACCAACAACTGGTGAACTCACCTTGGAGGAAGACGTAACGTGTGTGTGTGTGTGTTTGAACCATTTTCTCATTTCCCAGTTATGCTGTTGGCTCAACCCATGAATGAGTGTTCCTATATAAAATGTCTTGAGAGATTCATGGAAAAGTTCCTCTGTAGACAGAACAGTTTTTTTCCCAAACTCACAAAAACAAACATGTACTTTTTAAAGCTCCCATGCCAGCAGTTCTCAAAAGCTTTTCCAATGTGGTGGAGAGGTGATGTTACACTTCGGGTTAGAATTTCAAGAAAGCTGGTTCATGCTGGATATTTTCCTGAAGTCGTTATTAATTTTTTTCAAAGCTGCTCAAAGCACAATATTTGTTCTGGAAACTGTATAAATTCAACTGGAGGTTTAATCTATCAGCACCTAGAGGTATTAGGAGTTTAGCCAATTTTGTCTAGGATCACAGGATGGCTGGACCACAGTCACTGAATTCCATCAGTTTTCACCTCCATCAGTGTGCTGAACAGACAGCTCCCCGGTGACACGGATGACACGCCACAGCACACAGAAGGAATGTTCCTCACGTCCTAACGCGGAGTAACAGTTTCCCCAGCTTTCTACTCGTCCCAACAGTCTTTCCAAATCTCGGTAAAATAGACCTATCCGCCCCACGTGCTCCTTCAAACAGAGCGACCTCCCGTTCATCCGTCCTATATATTGAGGTTCAGCGGAAGGTTTTATTTGCAGGAATATACATCTGCTGCTAAACAACAATTTTAAAACCACTGGCCTAGATCAATAGTCTATTTTCTGAGAACAACGATTTCCAAAGAACTCACTTAGGAAGGTTGTTCAATTAAAATGAAGTTGATTAACCCATGGGTTTTCCTCTCCTCAGTCAGATATATCTCTCCTGATCAATTTATTTGACTAGGGACTTCCCTGGCGGTCCAGCGGTAAAGAACAGGGGACGTGGGTTCAATCCCTGGTCGGGGAACTAAGATCCCACGTGCCGCGGGGCAACTAAGCCAGAGTGCCAGAACTACCGAGCTCACCCGCCTCAACTAGAGCCCCCATGCTGCAAACTACAGAGCCCACGCGCTCTGGAGCCCACGCGCCACAACTAGAGACAGAAAACCCGCACGCCACAACTAGAGAGAAGCCCGCGTGCCACAACTAAGACCCGAGGCAGCCAAAAATAAATAAGTCTTTTGAAAAAAATTTGACTAAACGTTCCAAATTAGATTTTTCTTCCATCGAGGAGAACACTCCAAGTATCGGTGGTAAGAGTTAAAATGATTACATGGTGTGAAACTTTATTCCTAATGTGGCATAAGGAGTTGTTAACAGGCAAATAATTAAATTTAAACGTATGGGCATTTACTGACAAAAATTACTCTAGAAATACAGGTAAAAAACCCCAATCGTTTCCTGAACCAGCTCCTCTCCTGTACATCCAGCCATCCACTGTGGTCCACTAATAACGTGAAAACATAGAAATAAGTGCGTGCAATTCTGCAATACGACAGAGATGAGGAACAAGAAAATTCTACACGTGAAGATTTCTCCAAAATTCCTCCATCATGCTGACTGTTTTTAACTGTGTTTTGGTTTTCATACCTCATGTGTCTACAGACTTTAATAAGGAAATTTAAGAGACGTGCAGATGTGATTAGCAGCTCCCTGGATGTGTGAATTATGCAAGCAGACGTATTACTCCACTGTCACAATTTGCAAATTGTGTGCACAGATACTACCTCGCTTTATCTGCCTAGCAACCTCAGAGATGGGGCGTGATTTCTTCCTGTGACTTTGCCGTCACTGACTTGCGGGGGTGGATACCTAGAGAGAACGGCCAGGTGACCTGTCCCCGGTCAGGACTGGAGGCTGAAACCAGAACCCAGTTTCCAGCCCAGAGTCTATCCCACTGGATTCTGCTGTCAATCTGCACTGAAAATTTAACCCTCAGCATTCGGGTTGAAGTGTCTGAGCTAAGCACTCAGCTCCAGACAAGCGTGGCTGTATCAAGACGCGACGTGGAATTTTAATAGGAAAACTGCCAAAGGTAGTAAAGGATGGAGGCGGAGCCCAGAACAAGAGCTAAGCGGAGTCCTCCCAACCGCGAGTGACTCCTGGCAACGTCGCGACCTCGCTCTCGGCTCCTTGGCATCTTTGCTTCTCTTCCCCGGGCTTCGCGGGCACCGCACAGACACTGTCGCAAACCGCACGGTCCCCTGGGCGTGTGAGGGCATCTCTAAAAGCAGCTTCCTTTTCATCACGTAGAACAAAGTTTCCACGCGCACACGTGCTAACGCACAGCCTGACGCATTATCCCACGAACCCCTCCTGGTATCGCCGCAGCCCAGCTGACAGTCCAGAGCCCCAAGGGCCTCTTCCAGTCAGCCATCCTCCCCCGCAAGCAGTACTGATGAGGTTTGCCTCTTTTTCCACTTTGTACACACGGAGTCATAACAAACACCTAACTTGGGGCCTGGATTCTTTAGCCCAACATGATGTCTGAGAGAATCACATTTTTGTAGCATGTAACAGGCTTTTCATTCGACGTTACACGCTATTCCACTGTAGGGTTACACACACAATAAACTCCATTCTATCTGCAAGGAGCACCTGGGTTGTTTCCAGGTTCAGGCAATTATGGACAGCACTGCCATGAACACTTTGGGCCTGACTTCCGGGACAGACGCCTAGGAGCAGAACTGCTGTGTCATGGGGTGGCTGCTGACCAGGTCTCCAAAGCGGCTGCACCACCTCAGTACTACAGGCCTTTTCATCTTGTTCCTTCTTAGGAGAGGTGCAGGTACCTTGTTACGGTTTCAAATTGCGTTCCCCTGGTGACCGAGGTCGAGTACTTTTTCATAGGCTTGTTGTGCATTTGTACCTTCTTTTACAAAGTGTGCAGATTTATTGCCTAAACAGGCAGTAAGTGAATTGTCTCTCTTTTTGTTACTGATCTGCAGGAGTTTTTATTCTGGACAAAAGCCCTTCAGTAGTTACAGGGGTAGCAACATCTTCCCCGATTCCCACCTTGCCTTTCATTCTCTCAATGTTGTGTGTTTTTTTTAAAACAATTATTTCAATTGTTTTTTTTAATTTATTTTATTTATTTTATTTTTGGCTGCGTTGGGTCTTTGTTGCTGCACACGGGCTTTCTCTAGTTGCTGCGAGTGAGGGCTACTCTTCGTTGAGGTGCGTGGGCCTCTCACTGTGGTGGCTTCTCTTGTTGCAGAGCACGGGCTCTAGGCGCACGGGCTTCAGTAGTTGTGGCTCGCGGGCTCAGTCGCTGTGACTCACAGGCTCCAGGGCGCAGGCTCAGTAGTTGTGGCGCACGGGCTTAGTTGCTCCGCAGCATGTGGGATCTTCCCGGACCAGGGCTCGAACCCGTGTCCCCTGCATTGGCAGGCGGGTTCTTAACCACTGCGCCACAGGGAAGCCCTCTCAATGTTTTAATTAACAGAAACTCTTCAGTTTACTGTGGTCCAATATGTTAATCGTTTCCTTTTTCTGGCTGGTGCTCTTTACTTTCCGCTTAAACACACATTCTCCTCTGTCATTTCATTTTCTAGAACCTTTACTGTTTTACAATTAGATCTACCATCTAGCTGGAAGTGGGTTTTCTGGGGGGTGGGACCTGGCGGGGGGGGGAACCGAGGGTGAGATGTTTTTTAATAGGGATATCCTATTGGCCCAGCCTCATTTATCAAAGAGACCATCCCTTTCCCCCCGCTCAGCAGTTGAAGATATAGTTTTAACATGAAAATGTTGACCTTAAACATACACAGAAAAAACTCCCAAAGACCCCGAGTTTTCACCTAAACATCCCTGCCCAATCCTGTAGGAATACAGAAGCAGAGGCCCGAAGATGGAAGGAAGCCTTTGTTCCCAATTCTGCCACTTCATACAAAGTTATTCTTTTTCCTGACTGGTAAGCTTTAGATAACAGAACACAAGGAAATGATTTTTAAATCATCTCAGAATGAAGAGATTCTAATGTTGTTTGGTACCACAAGGAATTCCTTATGTATCTCAAAGCCTATTTCTTAAATTTCATTTGAAAATCATCCCTACTTCATCAACTCCCCAAAAGCTATTCTGAAGAGCCGTCCTGGGCAACAGCAGGTGGCTGACTGAGTTAAAGATAACCAGACTACTGCAGTGCAAGCCTTCCTGGTCTCTGATGGCCTCACGTAAATGGCATTTGAGTGAGAGCCAGATTCCCATTCCGTAAACCGTGGGTTCCTTTCTCACCTGCAGCACCCAATGGCATCACCTAGAATAAGCTCGAGAGCCCAGTGGGGAAAACGCTAACCTCTACAGAAAAAGGGGACTCTGGTTTTCTATTTCTTAATGCAGTTCAACATGTTAATCTTTTCCTTTGCATTTAGTGCTTTTTATATTCTATCAATCACTTTTTCCAAGAAACACATAAACAACAGTCCTCTGTGACGTCACCACTTGTCACCTTCCCTGTCCACCTGCTCTCACTAAGACTCTGCTGACATCACAGTCAAGGCATGAACTCAAGTTTCTGGACTTCTTCCCATCTGATTGTCGTTGCTAAGATGTGAAGAGCTTCAGATATTTCTGAGATGAACATCACACTGAAGTTTCCCAACACACGGCATATACCTTGGATCAATTTGTCAAGTGTCTAATTCCGAGGTAACCTGGAATTCCAACCTTTATGTGCTGCTGTGGAGGAACCACCTTTCATGTCCGTGAAACCTTGAGGTAACAGAGGGCAGGGCAGCGAGAGGAAGCAGTGAAGTCCTGGTTTGGGAAAGGGCAGGAATGATGGATGGTCGAAACCAAAAACCTTTCAACCGTCAGGTCCATTTCCCTTCCCACGCGGAATTCCGGCAGCGGCATCGAGAGCTGGTTTAAGGCTCGGCCTTGGGGACAGACCTGCAGGTGGCCTGGCAGGATCTTTGACCCCTTAGGAACCAACACCCTGCTTCCTTCACATCCACAATCTGGTAGCCACTCACCAGCAGGGGTCAGGCTCACTCACCATCACAGCCAGGCGGCCTCTCGGGCCACAGTCACACTCTTGACCTTTCCGGAAGTTGCCTGTGATGCTGTACCATGTCTGGCCCACCTTGTCTTTTCATTCGGTCACCTCAGCACCCTTTTCCTATTTGCTCAATATTGAACTTTGATACTCAGAGAAATTAGTTGCTTACACTCATCCCGAATTTCTCATACTGAACTGAACGAATGACAAGTTCAGTGTTGCATACGCGGCCTCCTTTCCCCTTGACATTTACCAGTGGCAGCAGAAAGGCTTGCCTTTTCCACGTTGCACACACCGGGTACAGGATGGACCCCCCACTCACGATGGAATACGTTTAAACACTATATAACGTGACGATTATGTTTTTTAATGTTTCCATTTAGGCTTCAATTATCTATGTGGGAACTTCCTTTCTAAATTACAAAACATCTTTTCATTAAGCATCTTCCCCCAAACGTACCCCTCCAAGTCCCTGGGAGGCTGGTGAGGCGCACAGCTGATACTCCACACACCTGGGCTTCCCGGCCTTATTGTGAAGCTGGGCCACAAATACCGAGCAGCAAGGGTGCCCAGACGGTCGCCAGCAAAGAAAACCTGGGGTCAAACAAGAAGACTGAAGAAGCTATTTGTACTTCAATTTTGAGGGTGGTTCTCATTTAGGACACGTTGCTGAATTAACAAATAGTTTTAGTCAAAAAAATGACCATAGTTCCTGTTGGTAAGATAGATTACCTTTTCCTCTAAACAGTTTACCCCCTTAACCTAAGGCCCATCAAATATAACATTCAGGGGGAAAAAAGTTCTTGTTACCCAAGTGGGAAAGGCTGTCCCTAAAAACCAGCTCTTCTTGCCTTCACGATGCTTTCCTCCCAACAAGTGGTCTATTTTACTCAAATGAGAAAGTTTCATCTGAAAGTATGTTCTCTGCTTCCTTCTCCCTAAAATACCAAACATTCCTAGGGGCTTCCCCGGTGGTCCAGTGGTTAAACTCTGCGCTTTCGCTGCAGGGCACGCAGCTTCAATCCCTGGTCAGGGAACTGAGACCCCGCATGCCGTGTGGTGCAGACAAACAAAAAAACCAAAAACAACAACAACAAAAGGTCCTGAAACAAACAGCGCCCACACCCCCCTCCGCACCTACCGAACCTCAACAGAGAACCGAGCAAGGGCACCTTGACGTGAGCCACAGGCCCCATCTGCCCCTTTGCTGGGCCTGGGCTGGTCATTCTGTGTAGGAAGGACTCCAGGGACCATGCATAGATCTAAGAGGAGCCACAGAGCAGAGGTGGTCAGGGGGGCATCTCAGCCCAAGGGCAGGGACGATGAGCCAGGCAGAGGCGGGATGGAAGCACTTCACCCCCCGGCTGCCCCTCCTCTGCCTCTCCCGCTGCAGTAACTCATCTCAGATTGAAATCTGACCATAGCGCTTCCCAGACATCGTCAGGGTGACATCACCGACAGCCGGTGGGCCCGTGACCATTCCTGGGGCTCCCTTACCAGCCCCTGCATCTTATCACTCCCTCTAGTATGACCACATAACCTCTCTGACCATAAACCACCTGGGACCAGGACTGTGACGGCCAGATCTAATCCCCAGAGTCCATGGTCTCCCAAAACGCCTTCACATGCACACAGCTAGTGGGCAAATCGGTGGGTTACGGTCAAGGCCTCAGTCGGAAACAGTAGACAGGCTCCAGAAGGTTCTAGGTGCTGCTATCTTGTCTCTCGAGGTACTGGGAAGACCACTGAGAGAAATACCACCCCCGGGGCAGAGGAAGGGACCTCCCGGTACACGGGCGAGGCTGCAGGTCATGGCACCAAGACTCACTTGCAGCTCCAGCTTCCCGCTCGAGCAACCACAGTGGCCTTCACTTTGTACAGAGTCCCGCGTTATAACTGTGCGAGCGTGCTTTAAGGCTTTCAGCGGGAGCTTGGGATTAAAACTCAGGAAGAGGCCAGGTGGGCGCCTCAGAAAACGAGCCTCCCCAGGGACTGCTGGCTGAGAAAGGGAAAGGTCAAGAAATGTAAATGGAGAAGACGGCGCGCGTGGAACCTCAGAGCAAGCCTCCCGCCGCCGCCCCCCACCCCAGTGCCCTCAAGGCTGCAAAGCTGCCCGCAAGCTGGGCTAGGGGTGCGGGCTGGGACCTCACAGCTGCCGAGCTCGCCCCGGGACCGAAGCTGAGCAAGGACGACTTACTGAGTTCCCACGACCAGAGGGGAACGACTTTCTCCCATTTTAGAGGCAGGAAGCTGAAGCTGAAAGGGAAAGAAACAGCTTTGACAGTGCTTGGCATACAAGTAGGGGCCCGATAAACACCAGCTGAGTGACTTTCTGGAAGGGGCCTGGCAGACCGAGGCCAAGCATTATTTTTCTAGCAGACCTGCTCAACAGAAACATAACGAAAAACCTAATGTGAGCCACAAAGATAATTTAGATTTTTCTAGTAGCCACACTTCAAAAAGAAGAAGCAGCTGGTACAATGCTAATGTACTTTAATCTAGTATATCTAAAATACTATCATTTCCATACAGAATCAACGTTAACCTATTAACGATGCTTCACACTCTTGTTTACACTGAGTCTTTGGAATCTGATGAGTAGTTTTCACAGACAGCACACACATCACGCGGACCAGCCACACCTCAAGCGCCCCCAGGCCCGCAGTCCGCAGCTCCCGGAGGGGCCGGCACAGCCCTGGAGTCTGGATTATTCAGACCCTAAGACAACAGGCCAAAAAGAACATTTTTCATGGCCCTTCTCGTCTCAGGACTTCGAGGGTAAAATCTGTAGGAAGCCGAAAATTTTTAAAAGCCTACAGGACTTGGAAGCAACCGAAATGTCCTTCAGCAGGTGAACGGATCATCTGTGGCCCATCCAGACAATGGATTATTCTTCAGGGATAAAAAGAAATGAGCATCAAGCCATGAAAAGGCAAGGAGGAACCTTAAAGGCATGTCACTGAGTGAAAGAAGCCAACCTGAACAGGCTCCCGACCATGATTCCAACTCTGTGACTTTCCAGGAAACGCAATGTGATAGAAACAATAAAAAGATCAGCGGCTTCCAGGGGTGAAGGGGAGGGAGAGGTGAACAGGAGTACAGAGGAGTTTCAGGGCAGTGAAGATACTCAATGATGGATACATGTTACTGTACATCTGTCACAACGCACAGAACGATACAACACACAGTATGAACCCCTAATGCAAACTACGAACTTTAGTTCATAACAGTGTATCAATATTGGTTCAATTATAACAGATGTACCATACTATGCAAAGTGTTAAGAATGGAGAAAACTGTGTGAGGGGGGTGGTAATACGGAAACTACTTCCCACTCAATTTTTCTATAAACCCGAAAACGCTGCTCCTAAAATAGACAACTTTTTAAAAAGCGTACAGTACGGGCACTTCCCTGGTGGCCCAGTGGTTAACGATCCGCCTGCCAATGCAGGGGACGTGGGTTCGAGCCCTGGTCCCGGAAGATCCCACATGCCGCGGAGCAACTAAGTCCGTGCGCCACAACTACTGAGCCTGCACTCTAGAGCCCGCGAGCCACAACTACTGGGCCCACGTGCCACAACTACTGAAGGCTGCGTGCCTAGAGCCCGCGCTCCGCAACGAGAAGCCACCGCAATGAGAAGCCCGCGCACCGCAACAAAGAGTAGCCCCCGCTCGCCGCAACTAGAGAAAGCCGGCGCGCAGCAAGGAAGACCCAACGCAGCCAAAAATAAATAAAAATTTTTTAAAAATAGCATACGGTATGAAATACTTACTATAGTTGTTGGTGCTTTCACCAGAAATCATGGGGGAGAAATCATCACTCCATTCTGAACTAAAGAAAATCATTCTGTACAAAAATTTCCCATGCTGATTCATGGGCACTCATTCTACCCACAGAGACCATATACACAAGAGGGACACACAGCAGTCACCCACACTGATCCCAAGCGGCCGAATCCTGGTTAAATCCTGCCTCTGATGCTTGTTACCAGCCAAGTGCCCTGGACAACTATTCTCTCTGTCCTCATTTCGGTCATCTCTAAAATGGGAATAATAATAAAAAACCTTCTGAGGTTGTTCTATTTAAAGCATTCCTCACAGGACTGGACATATAGTAAGTTTTATAAAAATATTTTCACATACACTGGAATATCTGAGAACACCAGCTAGTGGACACAGAAGGGCCCTAGAAGAACACCAGGTGCCTCGCTGGTGAGGGATGCCACGGGCCAGTCGCGGCTTTCCGTCTGTTTGTCTCCCTCACGTCTGGGTTCCTTCAAGGTCTCCCTCTCAGGCTGCCCTAAAGTATCTCAGTAACGGCTACTTCCCTTCCACAGCTCTGAGCAAGAAAGAAAAGCACTGCGGTTGCCAGGCTGGCAAAAGCACTGAAGCGCTCGCCGCATCTCCAGGGTACAGCCCTCCTGGACCACGATACAGAAGGCCTGCTCATACACCTATGTTTTTCACCGTTGCTCTCCTTGCAATTTTTTTTGTTGTGGTAAAACATATAACAAACTTGACCATTTCTAAGTGTTCAGTTCAGTGGCCTTAAGGGCACTGACAATGTCGTGCGACCGTCACCACCATCCACTTCCAGAACTTTGTCATCCTCCCAACTGGAACTCTGCTAGCAACCTCACACTCACCCCTCATAATCCCCAGCCCCCGGCAATCACCGTTCCACTTTGTGTCTATGAATGTGACTCCTCCAAGGACCTCCAGTAAGTGGAATCATACAGTACTTGTCCTTTTATGACTGGCTTTTCACTTAGCGTGCTGTCTTCAGCGTTTGCCCGTGTTACGGCATGTGTCACAATTTGCTTCCCTTTTTTTCCTTCTGGTCACGACGTGCGGCATGCGGGATCTGAGTTCCCCGACCAGGGATCAAACACGTGATCCCTGCAGTGGAAGCGTGGAGTCTGAACCACTGGAGCGCCAGGGAAGTCCCAGAATTTGCTTCCTTTTTAAGGCCAAATAACCCTCCATCCCAAGGATGGACCCCATTGTGTTTATCCCTCATTCGCTGATGGACACTTGGGTTGCTTCCGCCGTTTGCCTGTTGTGACTCACGCTGCTATGAACACGAGTGTGCAAACATCTTCTCGAGACTCTGGCTCTCTTCTTTTGGGTATAATACCCAGAAATGGAATTGCTGGGTCATACGCCTTATTTCTGAGAGAGGAATCATCCCTGGGTGTGGAAATGACACACACTGAATGACAATAGCAAGTCAAGGGTTCACTCTCTTCTGATCCCAGAACATACGTTCTCAGTGGCATGATCAGAGGTCTAACCCTGCCTCAAAGGTGAAACGTGACTTTCCTCCGCCTGTTGGCTTGTGATGTTTATAGCTCAAAGCAGCATCGAGCTGCACCCTCTAGTTCAGCTGACACGCTGACAAGGAAGCTGGGTTTCTTCATTAAAACAGGCTAATGAATTCTGTACTCAAAAATTTAAACTCTAGCTCCGTTGGTAAACACAAGATCTTTCATTGATCTTGACTGAATTAAAAACATGTGAAAACGATCCTTTCCGCACATCTACCCTGCTACACTTTATGAGATTATCCCACCAGTCTAATTCAACAGGCTTCGAAATCATTTTAAATGATAGGTTTTGAGAAAAATCGTAGCTCTTGTTCTCCACAGGCCCACCTTCTCAGGCAGTTGTCTCATTAGCACTTCAAAACGCAGCAGGCTTTGGCTGAATAGACATTTGCTTGAGAAACCTTCCAGGGAAGCCCTGAGAAGGGTGACAGCAAGCAGAGGGGAAAGCAGAGCTGCTGTGAGGAGACAGCTGACGGTCTCCTCTGACCGCCCCCGCCCCCTCCACCCCACCCCCCCGAAGGCCGAGGCCAGGATGGGCCCTCAGACCCACCTCCTACGGCTCAGGCCTGAGGTTCTCAGCCACGCCTGCCCAGCAGAATTACCTAAGCGCTTTGAAAACTTCCAAGGCCTGGCACCAACCCAGACCAAGTGGAAGAAAAACGCCGGAAGTGGGGCTGGTCGTATTTTTAAATTCTCCAGAGTGGTTTGAGTGCACAGCCTGAATTTTAGAAACAGAGCATGGGAGGAGATTCAGACTTCATTAGACGGCGTTACGCAGCCTACAGACTGCTCTTCTGTACATTATCTCAGCGGATTCTCAACAGTTCCATGCGGCTACACGGACTCGTGCCATTATTCCTATTTTACAGATGGGGAAACAGGTTCTGAGAGGTCAGAAGATGTGCTCAGGGTCCCACAGGGGGCTCGGGGCTGCCGAGTCCCAGCCCAGGGCTCTCCTTCTCCCCACTACATCGCGCTGCTTCACAGCTTGGGAAAACTTCCCAAAAGAACCACATCCCCCTCTAAAAACACATCTTCCTGAGCCTGACTAGCAATACTCATGGAATGTTCCTAAGTTTTCACAGAAATGGCATCAATATCCGTCTGTATTTTACATTTTAAGCTGCCTTCTCGTTTGCTCATTTTCTTGATTTCCTTTGGGTCCAGCCAAAGCCCTCCTGACCATTGCTTTATACCCTGGATTTAATCATTACACACCTTTGCTGGGCATTCAAAATGCCACTGCCTTCTGCAAATCTTTGGAGGAAGAATCAGCCTCTGCCACGCACACCCACCTTCTCAGCTCTACAACCTGTAAATTACTGACGCGCCGTGTGTCTGGGAGAGCACATCGTCCTCTTCGAAGAGTAGCCGACACCCCAAATTGAACCTTCACCTCCAAACCTGACATCCCCACCACAATCCTTCAGAGCCCCCATCTCGATGTTCCAAGGCTCTGTGGGCCATCTTACAGCTCAGGGCTTATTAAAAGAAAAGGGGGGGCTTCCCTGGTGGCGCAGTGGTTGAGAGTCCGCCTGCCAAGGCAGGGGACACGGGTTCGTGCCCCGGTCCGGGAAGATCCCACATGGCGTGGAGCGGCTGGGCCCGTGAGCCATGGCCGCTGAGCCTGCGCGTCCGGAGCCTGTGCTCCGCAACGGGAGAGGCCACAACAGTGAGAGGCCCGCGTACCACAAAAAAAAATAAAATAAAATAAAAGGGGGAAAGTGACACTTAAAAACGCCATCAACAGTGAATTCCAAAATCTATCTGCCCCAGGGGCCAGGACTCATTAGATCTGAAGCTATTCAGCTTCTCACAGAGAGACGGGAGCCCAAATACTGCAATCCACACACACAGGAAATGATCCTGGTAACACCAAGATTCCACTTTTAAGCTGTTGACTTGAAACAGTCCTGGGGTTCTGACTGGCTTAATCCTTAAATAAATTAATTGTGAAAGGATTTTTAAAACTTAGACGTGAGAAATGTGAAATCGATAGTGGGAAGCAGCTGCATAGCACAGGGAGATCAGCTCCGTGTTTTGTGACCACCTAGAGGGGTGGGATAGGGAGGGTGGGTGGGGAGAGATATGGGGATGTATGTATATGTGTAGCTGATTCACTTTGCTATAAAGCAGAAACTAACACAGCATTGTAAAGCAATTAGACTCCAATAAAGATGTCAAAAAAAAAAATAGACGTGAGAAGGATTTAACGAAGATTTCCAAAAGCATCACTCAAAATTCTCAGTAAAAGAAGGAAACGTTGCTTCTGACGGATAGCTTCTCTGCAGCTCTGCCCCTAACTGGCCGCGTGTCTTTGGATGAATAACCCGCAACCTCTCTGAGCCCCGGTTTCCTCCACTCGATAAGGCAAGGCCGCTGAGCCTCGGTCCCCTGCCCCCGAACCGTCTGACTCACAGGCTCCTTTGCCCAAGCCTTCCGATGCGAGAGCCGTAACGGGGCCAGATGCGAAGGTCCCTGAGCTGGTCCCCCCGGAGCCCAGAGGGACACCACATGCTTGTTCAGCTGTCGAGTTAAGCGGGGAGAGAGCCCCTCCAGCCCTGAGTCCGTCCCGGTGCTCACAGTTCCCCAGCGCTGCTCTCGCCCTGTCTGCGCTGGACCCATCCACCTGCCTCTAGTAAGACGCTTCAAACACTAGCTGAAAACTCCAGCCATCCTGGGGCACCCCCATCACGACCCACAAGGTACCATCTGGCAGCTCTGCAACTCCTGCCACCTCTGCTGCCACCACCCGGGTGGGGCCCTTATCGTCCCCCCCCGAGCCACTGCAGTCGCGCCGCTGCTCTTCTCTCTCCCCTTCCCCCGTCTCCCTCTCTCTCTTTTTCCAGGCAGTAGTCAGGGCCATCTTTCTGATCATGTCACTCCCGGCCTAGAGCTCTGCAGCTGCTTCCCTCTGCAGCTCGGCGAGAACCGAGTCCCCGACCACAGCCGAGGAGGCCGCCACTTTCTGCCTCTGCCCCCTCCCTCCCCAACCCCTGCTTGGCCTGCACCTCGCCCCTCTCTGCCCGCAATGCTCCAGGCCCAGGCCGGGCTCCTCTCTCCCTGGAGTGCTCTCCGCTGCCCTGCCCTAGAGCCAGTCTACGCCTCCCAGGAGGCTGAGCGTAAAGGCCCAACCCCAGCAAAGCCGTGCCCACCACCCAACGGAGGAAAACCCTCCTCCTGTTTCCCACCAGGGCACCATGGCTTCTGTGCCCCTGTGGCACCTGGCACGACTTTAAACAATGTATTTGTCTGCATATATGTTCACTGTGGTCTTGTCACCTAGACCATCTGCCCCAGAAGGAGAAACGTCTGTTTATGCTCTTCAGTGTCTACCGGATGCCTGACAGGTAGTTGCTGTTAAATAAACATCTGGTGCATGAACGAGCCACCAATCAAACCAACAATCATTAGCCTGGTCTTCGACCCTCGCAGCTAGGGGCCCTGCCGTGTCCCAGGAGAATTCCTGAATGCACAGCTGTGCCCATGTTGCTCAGGCTGTGAAGTCCTTAAATATTTCAGAGTCTGGCAGCTGTGGGCTTCATTCAGAGGCCCACATACCGACTGCAGGTGAAAAAGATAAAACACCTACAAAACGTAGGTGGGTGAACTCGCTAAGCACTGTGGAGTGAAATACGTTCGTACAATTATCTGGCGTATTACAGGCATACGTACCAGCACCCAGACTGGCACCTTAGGGCATCTGTTCTGCATATGAACTCAAACACTGTTCTCTGGCTATAACCCCCATCACAGGCTTCAGAAAATCTACCGAGGTGGGTCTCTCACCGTTCATTAGGGAAAGTTGTGGGAAAACGCTGGAAAAGAATTCTCCACATTTTGAAAGTCTGGGGAGAAAAACCACTGTGTCTGCTGAAGCACTCTGTGGGTTCTGCCACAAAGCACCTAAAAAGAGGCAACGGGCCCTTCGCTAAAGCGGTCCAGAAAAGCCCCACCCCCAGAGAAAACATAGGCCATATTTCAGTACCCGTTACACGAGAGACCTGGCACATCAACGATGATACTGAAAACATGCATTTGAAAATCCTATGCATTCCCCCCAATTTTAAGACTTGAATACCCATTAGGCCATATACGTCTTTTTTTTTGCATCAGATTTTGTACCCATTCAGAGAGTAACTGTGGGACCATCAGTGAGCTAAGAGGTGCCAAGCAGGTAGAGTGCGTGAATAGAATGTACTACTAACAATTTTAGAATCGTAATTGGTACCAAGTTGTCAGTCTTTGTGCAGCCTGCTTCACAGAGAGGAGTCCCTGAATAATTCATTACATCCCCACCCGAGTCTCTTTAAAGAAAACCAAGTCAGAGACACTGTAGATAATATGCTACCCCTTAAAGGAGTCCTACCCGGCGACAAATCCCCCTGCAGCAGAGGGGGAAAGAAGTCACCCAGTCTCTGAGTGTCTCTGGAGACCAGAGGTTTACAACCTTGTGAAGGACTGAGTCCAGCTTCCGGCCTGCTGGCAGGTCTGGCCTCCATGTTCCCCGCCCTGGTCCCACCTGGTCCGTCCCTAGGGGGCATCAGAACAGCCCCGCTGCCACCACACCCAAGGGCCTTTCAAATGTCTAAAGACACCTTTGAGATCTTCACACCTCTCCCTTTGCTTAAATATCCGCATTTCCGTAGCTCCAATCTTCTCTTCAATCTTCTCTTTAAATAATGTATTATGGGCTAAAATGGAATTGGATAGCTTTTGCCACCCAATGCCCATGAAAAGTATTGTCTGGACTTTAAAAAAAAAAAAGGGGGTCCTCCTCAGACCTCGGAGCACAGGCAGTACTCATTGGTATATGGCTCCGGGTGCAGATGCATATTTAATAGATGTTTTCTGGTGATAAAAAGTAAACCTTGAATTTTTAAAGGGACTTTCAGTGAAAGACCCAAATGTGTTCAAAAGGGAAAGCTTCCAGGCTGTAAACAGAAACTCGATGCCCGAAGGTGTCCTCAGAGCTGCAGTTCAGCCCCAGAGCCGCCCGGCCTCGGTCTCAGAGAGGTGGCGCCCTGGACCGCTCGCGCCTGCCTTTGCACTGAACATTTTCTCTCAAGAAAAAGTGGTAGAGAAGTGAAAATTCATTTGGCAAAACAAACGGGAAGGCTCTGTATTTAACAACGGGAACAAAAAATAATTAGCAGCGTTCCCTGCCAAGGTCTGACAAACGCAACACTTTATGAATTCTTCTTGGATTCCACGCATCTCTAATCTTAAATAGCATCTGGGGGGGAATCCTTCCCCTAAGGACGGCCTAAAATTACCACAGAAGCTAAGCTTGTCCACTGTGGTAGTTCGTAAGTGCCAGTAATCATCATCATCATCATCATTCCTGAGGCTTCCTATCCCCGCACTCGAATGAAGAGGCCTTTTATAAGACATTGTGAAGAGTTTCTACCACATTCCGTGAGGAAGTAGCAAGCTTGCTTCTCTGCTCAAAGATGCCCAGGTGACATGGGGGAGGGTGCATCCCTCCACGAGATTCTGGAATACGGTAGAAAAGCACGTCCTCGGTGGCCAGGGCTCTGCCGGTGGTGATTTCCATAAAGGAGGCCGCGTGTGCGTTGCAGCCGAGAAGGCTGGCTGCGCAAAACAAAAAGTGACGACACTGGACCCAGCTCCCTCCACCCTCCAAAAGGCAGACGGCCCTTCCTGAGCACCCGTCATGCTGGCTGCTCAGCAAAACGCAATCCCTCCCTTCAGGGAGCTGACCATCTACCAAGGAGACAACTGTGTGATCCGAAGTGTTATGGGACAGAATTCACACAAAACTGTCAGTGTCCAGGAGCAACGGAGAGTCCCAGCTGGCCGGTCCCTCCCCGTAGCAAGGAGAGGCCTCCCCGTGAATAAAAATCCAGCCTGCGGACCCAGGAGGGAGGAGAAGGCTGTTACCAGGGCAGCAAGTGTCACAACCAAACTACCTTCACATCCACGTACTTAACTTTTTTTGCTAGTGGCAAAAAAAAGAAAAAAAAAAGTCCTTTAAAATTTAGGATGGTCTTGCCTTTGGAGAAGGGGTAGGATGTTGAAAGGTAGAGGTGGGTCCGTTGGTATCAGAAAAGGGGGCGTCCAGGGGGCAGGAAGGGCATGAGTAGTCATGGAAATGGTTTCTTCCAGCCCAAAGCTTGAAACATGGGTCCCAGCACGGCTGCTGATGGAAGCCCTGAGAATCTCCCGGGCCAAGGATGCCCTGTGCAGGATTTCTTTCTTACAACCTGGGGCTCCAGGACCCCACACTCACGCTTATTCCAAATCGCAACAAGTTCAAAGCTGCTTTTTGAGAAGAGTCTTGGCCCTGCCCTGGTGGGCGTTCTCCGAGCTCCCCTCGGAACAGGGTCAACGTCCTCTTCCTCGGCCCCATCCCGACGCTGGTGCACCTACTTACAGGCCTGGGGCCTCTCACCTTCATAACTTTCATCACCTCAGGCCACACCCCAGCCTGCGGACCCCTTTGGCTCTCCATCGGCCTGTCTAAACTCCATCCCAGGCCCCAAGCTCATCACCCCTGTGCGTGAAGTAAGCCGTCCTGGGTCGCCGTCCCACACCTCAGCTTCCGAAGCACAAGGCAGCACAAGCTCTCCTGCGTGCATTCTTCGACTGGTTCTAAAGCAACGTAAGAAGGACCGTATCCTTTAGCTGTTGGTCTCACCTGCAGCGCTGACACGGTACCTGATAAACGGGAGGATTCGCCTCCAGGCTGCCTCAGCCCGTGGCTGTCGGCAGGAGGACCAGCTTCTCACCAGGAGACCCCTCGAGGGCCGCCCGAGCGTCCCCACGCGGGGCCCTTCGCCTCCCCAGAGTGAGACATCCCAGAGGGACAAGGAGGAGGCCACAGTGCCTTTCACATCTAGTCTCAGAAGCCGCACACTGCCACTGCCACCATCTTCCACTTGTTAGAAGCAAATCACTCAGTTCAGTTTGCACTTAAGGGGATGGGAGTTAAGCTCCGCTTCTCGACGGGAGGGATAGAAAAGAATTTATGAAAATATTTCAGAATCACTGTAGGGGAACCCAGAAGACACGCAGGGAAAAAGGGAGAACCAGGAGGCGACAAATGACTCAACCAACCTGCCTTCATATCTGCGTGGTTATTTCATTCATTTTCTCGGGACAACAATTCTTTGACCTAACCACATCTGGGGACAAAGGAGTCACGATTTAAAATCACTTATCAGGGACCTCCCAGGTGGTTCAGCGGGTAAGACTCGGTGCTCCCAATGAAGGAGGCCCGGGTTCGGTATCTGGTTGGGGAACTGGATCCCACACGCCGCAACTAAGACTCGGTGCAGCCAAAGTAAATAAATAATTTTTTTTTTTTTTTTTTTTTTTTTTGTGGTACGCAGCCCTCTCATTGTTGTGGAGCACAGGCTCCGGACGCGCAGGCTCAGCGGCCATGGCTCACGGGCCCAGCCGCTCCGCGGCATGTGGGATCCTCCCGGACCGGGGCACGAACCCGCGTCCCCTGCATCGGCAGGCGGACTCTCAACCACTGTGCCACCAGGGAAGCCCATAAATAAATATTTTTAAAAAATAAAAATACAAACTAAAATCACTCATCAGATTTTTATGGAATTTAGGTTTTTTCCTACAGCTCTCTATATTCAGACGTCCCACTGAAAAGACACACCTGGGATCAGAGACCCGAGGGGCACGTTTTATTCTGCACCGTGGTGGGCAGCTTGTGACAGGCTCCCAGTGAGGCCCCCTCCTGGTGTCCACGCCCTCTGGGGTCTCCTCTCCCCGAGGGTGGTACGGACCTAGCGACCGGCTTCTGACTAATGGAATAGGGCAACGTGTTGAACTGTCATCTCTGTGACCGGGTGACAGAAGACTGACTGAAATCTTGCTGCCATTTCTTCCTCTTGTTGGCATTTCTCTCTCGATGCTGCACAATTTTAGGAGGCAAGCAAGAAACCCATGAGGCGGGGAACTAAGACAGTGAGAAACAACCCTGCCAACAGTCACGTTAGCCTGGAATCAGACCCTCTCTTAGCCAAGGCCTGAGATGAGGAGACCCCAGCCAAGTCCTGAATCACAGACTTTGAGAGACCCCGAGTCCAGGCACCCACCCAACGACATTTTGCTTGGATTCCTGGCCCATGAGACCATGAGACCATAAACACTCTTGCTTTAAGCCACTAAGCCCTGGGATGACTTGTTATGCAGCAAAAGATGACTAATACATGCAGCATTAATATAAATCCACCGTACTTGGCATTTAAAAAGCCTCCCAGTCCAGGCTACTCAAAAACTTAAATCCTATATATATTTCAGAACTCATCACACTTTAAAGGTCTATGCATTTCATAACATGGAAGGCACACTTCAATAAAGGAAAGAAGGACAAAAATTCTCTTCTCATGTATAAACGGGGGTTTTCATAGAACGGGCTTGCGCAAAGGGAAGCTCACTCTCCTGCTCCCACAGGAGAGACAGCCTCCACGGCGGCCCCCGCACTCTGATGTCCACGTGTTCCTGGACTGTCTTCTCCGCGAGTGTGGACCGGCCCCAGAGACTTACTTCAAACGTAAAGAATGCAGCAAAAGTGATGGGATCGTTGCGGTCACTTCTGAGGTCAGGTTATAAACGGACTTTGGGTTTGGGCTTGCTTGCCCTTTCCCGCTCACTCTGACGGAAGCTGTGAGCTGTGCTCTGGAAGCCGAGAGGTCCGTGTGCCACAGAACTGGGGGGGGGGGGGGGGGGGGCTCAGACAACAGCTTGCAGGGGACCGAACCCTAGTAACGGCCAGCCTGGAAGTGGACCCCCCAGGCCAGCCTTGCCGTGACCACAGCCTGAATCCAATACTCAGCTCAGCTGGGTCCGGACCCCAACCCAAAGAAACTGTGAGACAGTAAACATTGAGTGTTTTAAGCCGCTTATGTTTTGGGGTAATGTGCTATACCCCAACATGTAATTAATATAACTGCCCACATAACTCATAATTTACATGTATTAAACTAGAAGGTGCCACTTAATAAGAGCTGTGCTTGGCAACAAAATATATTTTCATAAAACACACACACACACGCAAAGAAAAAACACTCTGCTCTTTGCGAGAAGGGCTGATGGTCTGTCTCTCTTTGCCTGCACCGTGGAGGTGGCTGAGGTCGGCCGGGGGCTCCTGTGAGGGCTGAGGCTTCCCACCCACCCTGCACAAATCTCTCCCTCTTCTGTTCCTAGAGCCTTCCTGAGGCCGCGAGGGAACTTTCAACTGTCAGGAGAATCGACGGTTTGTGCAGAAACTCAGCACGTGCTCCCCAAGGACCCACGACCAGGGACATCAGGCTCTGAGAGAGAATCGTGATTCAGGACCAGGTGATGGTCTCACACCATCAGTTTTAGTCCCATGGTCTCCTTCCCCCTCTTGGCTACTACTACACCCAAGAAGAAAGAAAGAAACCCAGCACAGGTCAGAAATGCGTGTCTGTTTATACACGAGACACTGAAAAATACACGGACTACGAGAGGCCAGGATAGTCCTTCGAGCTGTTCAAGCGGAGGCGCAAGTACAGAGTCTGAAGAGTCTCTAAAGAGAAACACATGGGGGATTTCAGAGGAATTTAATCGGGGGACGGGGTGTGGCGCATGCGGAGAGGTGGCTTTTGCTGCCGTAAACTTCTTTCCTTCTGGATTTCAAAAGCCCCTTTCACTTTTTGTTTGTGCTCAAAATGAATTCTCTGTACCATCACCATGAAGGGGCAGACCCCGTTCACCCCATTGCCAATAAAGGGAGGGGGGAGAAATGGCAACACAGTAGACAATTCAGGATGCCTTTCTTGTAATTAAGAAATAAAACTTCAGAATGGAAAATCAGCCTCTCTCTCAATGGCAAGTGGTTTGCATTCCTACCACATACTTGAAATAATTCAGGTCAGAACCACCACCAGAGGAGCCCATACAAGTGCTGCACACCAACTGGTATGGAATCTGCTGTTTCTGCCCTTTCGGGCGCTGATTAAACGTGGATGAACAGGGACTTTCCTGCGGTCCAGTGGTTAAGACTTCGCCTTCCAACGCAGGGGGTGAGGGTTTGGTCCCTGGTCAGGGAGCTAAGATCCCACATGCCTCACGGCCAAAAATAAACCAAATCCTAAAACAGAAGCAGTGTTGTAACAAGTTCAATAAAGACTTTAAAAATGGTCTACGTCAAAAGAAAAAAAAAATCTTAAAAAAAAAAAAGTGGAAGAACACAGTCAAATAACACTGTTGCTTGTGGCCTCCTGTGGTCTCCAGAGGGATCACTCTCGCCTGTCCAAGAACTCAGTCTCTTGAGAGGGGTCTGGACCTCGAGTGAGTCTTACTCCGAAGCAGAAGGGAATGGTCTGCAGCACCGCCTGAGACCCTGGCTGGTCCCCACCCACCTGTTAGCATCGGCCACAGAAGCAGATGAGCATCCCTTCCAGACAAAGGGGTCTCCAGCCAGAGGAATGGGTGCAGATCCCAGCTCTACCTGGGCTCAACTTTCTGACTTACAGCAGTTGATCCAGCTCTGTAAGCCTCGGTCTCCACCTCTGTAAAATGAGGCAATAACGGTGCCTGCACGAATTTCCTACCACTGTTGTAACCAACTACCCCAAACCTGGTCGCTTTCAACAGCAGAAATGGACTCCCTTATAGTTCTGAAGACCAGAAGCCCGAAAGGAGCATCACCGGGCCGAAACCAAGGTGCCAGCAGGGCTGTGCCCCTCTGGAGGCTCCGCAGAGGGTCCACTCCTGCCTCTGCTTGCTCGGGCCACTGTGACAGCTAGAATTGCTTTGGCTTCTCTAATTAGGAAAATAAAGCCCTTTGAACATTCCGATGTTTCAAGACGACTTGGGGTTTGTGCAGAGGCCTAAGAGAGAAAGAGCAAAGCCACACGTTTCACAAAGTTCCAAGTGGCCACGATACGTCATTAACGGCTCTGAATGTTCCCAGTCACGATCGTCTTACAGATGTCCACAGAATCGTAAGTGCTTTGATGCACGGGGATAAAGTTCCCTAAGATGGTTTTTCTGCTTGCAAAAAAAACCACCTGCCAAGGCAAATACGCCAATCAAACCCGGGGTAGTAACGGTTCATTATTTCCGACAACGAGGTGGAAAATCACCATATTTTTTAGGCACCTGGAAGATATATATCCACGTGTTCTGTCACTGTTTGAAACGATGAAAATGACTCGACTCTCAAGTGACTTTCTATGAAGGAACAGTGAACAGACAAAGAGCTCAGCCCAGGCGGACAGAATTAATCGCAGCACCTACGATGGGAACATGTGGTCTGTTAACAAGTCTGAGCAGTAAGGATGGGTGCAGCCAGCACTCAACGGTTCCTTCACAGTTTTACTCGGTGTATACTGATCGGTGATTGTAAGTCTGGCGCTGTCCGAGATGTTCAGAGATGGCTGTGACTCCTGGGTCCACGCCCTCCTGTCTGTCGTGAGGGGGCACCGTAGACTGTACAGTGAAAAGAGGCAGGAGCTGGGAGTGGGGTGTGTGTCCCCCAGCAGGTACACGAGGCACAGCTGGCACCACTGGATGACACACAAGAGGACGGGTTTGTGTAGGTTTTGAAAGGGAAATAACGGCTTGACAGGTAGATGAGGTGGACAGGAGAGCGTTGCTCATGGCTTGGCATGAGCCGAAGTACAGATGCGACACATCCTGGCTTATTCGGAGGCGCAGAAGTCGTACCTACATGAGAAATGAAGGTAGAGAGGCAGGCGGGGGCAAGGTTGCAGAGGACCTTGAATGCCACGGTCAATAATGCAAGTTGAGACTCCTGACGACACAGGGCAGGAAATTAGGGGCTTACCTTAGTCAGTAGAGAAGGGACAGATATGGGAGATGTTATAGGGGGCAAAGGCACAGCACCTGACAGAAATGAGGGGAAACAGAAGTAAACTATTGTAAGGGACCTACTCCATATGTGATGTGATATTATATTATCGGACGGCAGACTGTGATTATATCATAAACCCCAGAGCAATCACTAACAAACAAACCCCAACGAGGTGCAGCTAAAGTTGTGGGTTGAACTGTGTCCCCCAGGACCATGTCTCCAACCCCAAGTACCTGTGAATGTGACCTTGAAGACGGAATCAAGTTAAGATGAGGTCACACTGAGTTAGCATGAGCCCTGAGTCCAAGGACGGGTGTCCTTCCACAGAGAGGGAGATTTGGAGACAGGCCCACGGAGGAGGACGGCCGTGTGAAGACAGGCAGGAACTGGAGCAACGCAGCTAGGAGCCAAGAACACCGAGGACCCTCAGCAATTAACAGAAGCTGGAAGAGGCGAGGAAGGGCCCTGAAGTCTTCAGAGGGAGCACGACCCTGCCGGCACCTGAGTCTGGGGCTTTTAGGTCTCAGAACTATGAGAGAAAGAATTTGCTTTAAGACACCCAGTTTGTGGTAATTAGTTTTGGCAGCCCTAGGAAACTAATAGAGCTAATAAGCCAATAATGAAGATAAAATAGATTAAAATACTCAATTATCCCCCCCAAAAAAATATAGGAAGGAAGGAAAGCAAACTGAATGCACTACCATAGAAAGATGGTCGTGATCATGAAATGTGAATACAATCCCATGTAAATTAATGATAATCTCATTACATGTAAATGGTGCAAAGACTCCAATTGAAAGGCAACGATTGTCACACTGGGTAAAAAGGTAAGACCAAGCTGCATGTTGTCTACACGAAACCCACTTTAAAGACACTGAAGTGTTAAAAGTAAAAGGGCGGAAAACAATAAACCACGTTAATATTCGTCAAAAGACAGCTAGAACGGCTATATTAACGTCAGAATAGATTTCACAGCAAAATTAACACATCTGAATAAGGTATTATTACACAAAATCCACTTTATTTTTTTTTTTTTGGTAAAGGTAAATGCAGTGTATTATTATATTTTCTGATGACACTACACATTACTCATTTCATGCTTTCCACCAGGATTGTTGACTTTTAGGATTTTTCAGGACACGTTCCATACTGAATGTGATTCCTAGAATGATCCGATTCTAAAATGTTCTCCTCTTCTGTTTGTCATTAAAAAGTTGTGCTTCACTGTTTTCCTTGAACAAAAAGTCAACTGCCACTGACAGAACCTGAGATGGTTAAACCATTTTTCTCATTAATTTTCTTTATTTTAGCTCTGGAAGTCTAACTAGAGATGCAAAACACCAGTAGCGTGTACTAAGAAACGCACGACGTGATGTAGGAGTTTAAAAAATAACACTCTTAATATAAGGAAATAATTTTTTTTCTTAAACTTAAAGACATATAGTGTGAAGATAAACTCCCTAACTCTTGGAGCAATGACAAGTAGAAGTAACATCTTTGAAAGCTCAAAGAGGAAAATCTTCTAATGTTTGCTTAAGCCTAAACAAGTGTCTGGCAATCCATAAATATTTGTTGATTGACTCAAATCATGTAATCCTGGGCAAGTGAATTACCATTTCCTTATCTGTATAATAGAGAAAATAGTAATCTACCTAGGGCAGTTGCGAGAATTTACTTTTTAAAAATTATATTGGAATTTATCTTTGAATAAAGACCCAAAATACTATGACAAGGCTTCATGTAACTCTTGTTGTAAGAGCATGTCCACATTTCCTAGATAATTATATGTTCTCTTTTTATGTACCGAGTCTTGTTTTTAGTTTTTTTTTTAGATGTTGGGGGTAGGAGTTTTATTAATTAATTTATTAATTTTTGCTGTGTTGGGTCTTCGTTTCTGTGCGAGGGCTTTCTCTAGTTGTGGCAAGTGGGGGCCACTCTTCATCGCGGTGCGTGGGCCTCTCCCTGTTGGGGCCTCTCCCGTTGCGGAGTACAGGCTCCAGATGCGCAGGCTCAGTAGTTGTGGCTCACGGGCCTAGTTGCTCCGCGGCATGTGGGATCCTCCCAGACCAGGGCTCGAACCCGTGTCCCCTGCATTAGCAGACAGATTCTCAACCACTGCGCCACCAGGGAAGCCCTTAGTTTTTTTTTTTAAAGCCAGTGTGTGTACAAATATTTCTAAAATGTATTGTCCAGTACTCTGCTTTCTTAAACAGAATAAATCAATATAATTGAACATCTTCCCAACGATGAGCCTAAATCAGTGTTTATGCTACTCTGGTCCACTTCACGGGGTTCCCAAGCTCTATGGGGCTTCTGTTCCTACACCAAGTGGCCTTCACCACTTCTTCTGTATAATTACTGGACCTGCTGAAATTTAGTCCTGCTCTCAATGAGTCTACTATCCCCCTGTCCTCCCATTTTCTGCTTTTGACATCGGACACAGGAAGCCAGAGAACAGGCTTGTTTTGGGAAACGGACTTCGGGTGTGGCCATTTCTGCAGTGTCGGGTCCGGCTCCCAAGACTGCAAAGGGTCTCATCTTGCCCCAGACCTACTTCTACTTTGCACTCTGTTGCTTCCTATTAACCAACAGACAAGCTGGAACTCATAGACTTCCTTCAGTCAGTTTCAAAAAAAAAAAAAAAAAGAGTAGCTGATATCATCAAAAGCCTCATCTCAGAGCCACTTATATGTTTTACTGTCTTACAGTTTCTCATTATATAAATAAGAAATGGAGTAGGGCTTTGGTGAGAAGAGAAAGAGACGCATGGTATTTAAAGACTGCCAAGCAGACAAGAAACGCCGGCATTCTTCTGAAGATTCCATCAGTAAGGAAATGCCCCCCAAATTATATTTGACGTAAACATCTTCAGCTTCATTCACTTCAAAGACATCTGCCGTCACAGAAAGGAAACAAGCAGGTGACCGCTGATGAGGCCGTTTGTAACAGTTCAGGTGCTAACGCAAGCACAGTATTAAATATTTTACTGACTATACACGAGAGTGAGAATTACGGAAGGGTGTAGCTTTGGAAATTGTATGAAAATAACAGCCTAACTCAACTTTAATTGGATTCCTGGACATGAAACAGTAATTGACTCTTTAGCTGTGATTCCAAGGTATTTTATAACGATCACTTTTTCCAAGTACAGTATTTTATATGAAAAGGCCTCAGTGGCTCATCAAATTCTACCTTTAAAATGCTACCCCCATCCTGAGAAGAGTACATGGACACACTGGAATAAAATGGCCTGGCAGATACAATGTGATTCTAATTTGGTAAAACAAAAATACGCATTAATCTGTACTCTCTCATTTAACAGCACGATGATAATTTTTTCAAGGGAAACCAACACAACACGTGACACACAATGGCAGGTGATGGTCAGGTCTCTCCAATCTGCTCCCACTTATTTCTCCAGGCTTCATGTCCTACCATAGGCCTCTTCCAGGGAATCCTGCCCAGCTCTTAGTTTCTGAAGAGGTTCCGAACTTCCTAATGCTGTGCTCTGCCCGCTGGGCACCCAAGTCTGATTGCAGCATCTTCCCAAGAAGCCTCCTTTGGGCATAGATGATCCCTCCCCGCTCTCCTCTCCACGTGCTCGGTGCTTCTCATCCGGGACGTCCACGCTCCAGCTTTATTTACCAGCCTGCCCACGGTTTACCGGAGTCCTTAGACTCCAGTAAACCAGTAAACCGTGGATGCCCGTTTCTCATCCACACCCAAGGACCACCACGAGATGCCCAGAGAAACTGGCACAAAACTCCCGCACACGATGATGCTGAGAAACGTGATCTCAGGAAGTTAACTGCAAACTGTATTATGGAAACTGTAGGCAGAACGAAAAGAGAAACAAAAGCTCCTATTTTTAATGCTGACACAGAACAGGCTCATAACCTCTCTAATAATTTGAAGGTTAGGAAAAAAGTTTGGCTTCGTCCACTCTGTATAAGATCTTTAAACATTAACTAGTAAGTTTTCAAAGCATGAAATGACTTTCTCCCCCTGTGGTTTTATACAGGCCCAGACAACTGCAGTCAGAGTCTAAGGCCTCTGTCAATGCCTGATACTCAGCTCCCACTACGAGCCTCACACAGAACAAATGTGGTCGAATTATCTGTAAAAATCTGCTGTGGGATCCGAAAATGTTTCAGGGGCTCATACAAGCTCAGGACTTTGACATTTGATTGTTAACTGGGAAGCATACACAGATGGAAAATCTTAACAGACCCCCAAGAATTATAAGCCGCGTAATTATACATTTCGACAGGGCACATGTTTTTCTGTAACCTCCCAAATAGTAAACGTGGCATAAAGAGGTGATACTGCTACTTAACTTCAGCATCAGTGGTCCCCTCCTTGTGCAGCTCTTGTGTGTAGCAGGCACTCGGAGTCCCCTGCATGGCCGAGGGACCCCAAGCAGGAGCTGGAAGGCAGCTCCGCTTTGCACGTGTAATTCCTGCCCTCGGGACCACAGCTGTCATGCGCTGCCTCTGCACTGGCCTCTGTCTGAAGAGTGGAATTAGTTCTCCTCCCACATCCAAGTCCAGGAGGGTGAACTCGCTTTGATTCCTGGGTAAATGCACTTCACTTGTTGCAGAAGTTAATTTAAGCCACAGAGGGAAAAATGATAGCTTATGAGGGAGCTAAGCCTCCAAAGTCTTTTGGTTTCCCTTGGCTCTGCAAAGGGTCATCAGTCCCCTTTTTTTTTTTAAAGATTTTTTTTTTTTTGGATGTGGACCATTTTTAAAGTCTTTATTGAATTTGTTACAATATTGCTTCTGTTTTATGTGCTGGCTTTTTGGCCGCAAGGCTTGTGGGATCTTAGCTCCCGGACCAGGGATCGCACCTGCACCCCCTGCACTGGAAGGCCAAGTCTTACCCACTGGACCCCCAGGGAGGCCTCCATCAGTCCCTTTTAAGAACAGCAGAGGCAGGAGCCCCGCTGGGGGGTGCCGGAAGAAGCACTTTCCACTAGACCGTCTCACTGAACTAATCTTCAGCTGACTCTCGCTTATCTCTGCAAAGACAACACAGGACAGATTAAAATCTAGTTTTAAAAACAAGAAAAAACCCTCACTTTCACATCTTTGTTCATCAAACTTTCTTATCAGAGCTATTGCAAAGAACATGTCGAACTCCTCTGAGAGCCAGTTAAGACCTTTGCCTGCCCTTGTGGCAAGAAGGGTCACCGGCCAGCAGCCCGAGGACATACGAACATGAGGCTCAACGAGAAACAGCCACTTGCTACCTCTGTGGGGTCTTACTCAATGCTCGTCCACACCCTGTCTTATCTGGTTATTCTCTGCAGGGGTGGCGGGAGGGCAGCACGGAGGGTCAGAGGGCCTGAGGTGAGATGCACAGGGATACACACCCGTGAGCATCCAACGATGTACTGACAGCTACCCTTGACCACGCACTGGTCTCATGGCCTCGTCTTCCTTCGCCACGAGGGAGGCTCGCCACCCTCCTTCCCAGAGGAACAGAAGATGCAGGCAAGTGAGGAAGTCAGAGTGACGGGGGCGGAACTGATGTGGCAGCAGGTCTAACAGGCTCCACGGCCAGAGCCCTCTCTGCGACTAGAAACCCTTTGGCAGAAGTACAGACGCTCTAGCCCAGCTGGCTTTCCACGCCCCACCCCCGCGGCCCTAGCAACGTGCTGGAGCCCCCAGGGCTGCAGGAACCACCCCCTCAGGGGGCCGCAGCCCCTCCGGACCCACCAACCGGGCTCTTTCTGAGCCAGGGCCCCCCAGGCGGGCTGCATCTTCAGTCCATAGATCACTCAACCTCCCCCGCACCCAGGAAGCTGACCCAGCGACCCAGCCGCCCTCCCAGCGGTCTCTCCCTGCGCCTCCCACCCCCTCACCACGTGGGGGCTGCTGACTTGGGCTGAATGTCACCCTTTGTCTCCGAAGCCCGGGCCGGCTCTGAAGGCTGGAAAGCCTGAACGACAGTGATGAATCAGAGCATTTAGTCTTGAGATTTTCTCCAAGCTGCCTCTTCATCAGCCCTTAAATAGCAGCATTCAAGCTGCCACAGACACGTCCAGAAGTTTGCTGGCCTGCGGCGCCCGGTGGGGAAAACTCGGCCTCCCCGGAATCAGGCAGCAGCTCTCCTGACACCAAGAGACGCCAGCTGCGCTTCTCCAAGACAAGGCCAGTGGCTGACACGTCTAAACTGATTTTTAAAACTTACTTTCAAATCCCAGGTTACGCAAGCGATGCTGGGTTCCTATTTCTAAGTGTGGCGACCTTTCCTACAGCCGTTTTGTGCTCTTCACTCTCCTCTAAGTGGTACCACCTAGGACTACGGGTTACATCCATTTGGTGCGTCTGAGTGAGCTGGTGAATCCGTGCTTTCAAATCTGAATTAAAGACCCAGCCACAGGCACAATGTGGTTTTCTGATGTAGAAGTCTCACGTGAAGTTAGCCGTTCCTACTGAGATTGAAAGCTGAAATTCAATAGCAGAATTGTCAGGCTTGAGAAGGGGAAATGTAGGAATAATTTGCAAATCAAATATGCGTTCTTTCTTGCTGCGCCATTTAACTGTTGATCCCATGACAGAAGGATGCGCCCCACCTAAAGCACTTACTTATACACGCCGCGCCCACACCCAGCTTGACGCTTCGAGTGCGAAGCAGCTTTTTCAAAGAAGGCAGAGACAGTCAGGGGGGAAAACCACAAAAGCAACAGCGAAAATCTGAGGATGCGACACAGAAATACTGTGACGGCAGAACACAAAACCGCCTCCGAGAAAAATCACTCCACCGCATTTACCTGTGCATAAATCAGCCGAGTGTCACAGAGGTCGAGAGCGGGTGGACTCTTCAGGGCACTTGGATGATAAAAGGACAAAGTCTCATCCCTGATGGGGCCGTGCCTGGAACGAGGCCTCGGACTCAGGGCCCAAGAAAGAGAACACCGTGGGCAGAAACGGCTGCGCTGCTGTCTCTGGAACGGCCCTCCTGGGGTCCCTTGAGCACATCACCCTGTCTGGCAATTTGCCAACTTGAATGCCTTCTGGCTAAATGGAGAATTGTTTTGCTGTGGTTTCCATTCCAGCCTATGAAAGGTCACGCTCAAGTCCCAAATGCCACTGATGTCCATTCTCGGACCAGAACAGCATTGCCAACAATGGATGGGACTGGAAAGCAAACACAACAGCGACCACATGCTGTCCTGTTGGGTGCTCCACCAGACGCTTGGGGTCTGTGTGTTGTTTAACCCTCACAAGACCACCCCAGGGTACGTATGATTCCTTCCACTTTGTAGAAATGGGCAACTAAAGCTCAGGAAGGTTAAGTGGCTCTCAGAGATGCACAGCTTTAAGCGACAGAGCCAGGACTCCAGAGCCATGCTGTTCACCCCTCCCCGGAAGGTGCCAGCTCCGGGGCCTCGCTGTTCCCCAAACAGTCTTCAGTAACATCAAGAACAGCTGTGGAGCGGCCGCTGGATAAGAAGGCAATCCCTTAATCAGCAGAAAGATAAACATTTGATGATGCCAGAAATGGGGAAATAGAGAATACTGCAATTCTATGCGGGGCGACTTTTCTACAGCGGAGATGAGATAAGATATAAGTCTTATGCACAATGAAGAGAGTTCTACCAGAACCGCGCCTCATGACTTTTCCAGTGTGACATGAAGACCAAAGTCACTTAATCACAGGGAAAGCCTGTCAGTACAAGATCTTCCCACGAACACTCATTTTTAAGCGGTGCCCCACGTGCAATAGAAACGCTCTCGAGTACAGACCCCATAAATGCACGCAGACGGAAAGGCTTTAGCTGCGGTTCTCACCACCGCCTCCTAAAACTCGTCTTTGGAGCGACAGAGCCATGCAAGTTTAGGGACTGTTTCAAAATTTTGTTTTATTTTCTCAATGATTATGCTACCTGTGGCCCTCTAATAATTTTCGCCATAAGTTACAGTAATAATTTACTCTGGTTGAGGGAGCTTTGGTGAACTACCGTTGTCAAAAAGAAAAAGAAAATTGGAATATTGTAGCTCTCTGCCCGCTCTGATCTAGGGCCAGCCAGACTTTTCAACGCCTGGACGCATGCTGAATTACCATGCGTAGAAAGTTTTAGGCGCGCAGTGGAGCCTCCCCGAGAGTAAAACTCACACGGAAGAGCTGGAGCCAGAGAACGAATCACTAAAACCCTTAAAGCAGAGACGCGGATAACCTAGTGGGGTGACCTGCAGACAGAACGCCTCGGTTCATGCATTAGCTGTGGAGGAGGGATTCCAGAGACAGGCTCCTGGAAGGCGGGTCCAAGCCGTTCACCTCTGTCTGTCCAGCACCCAGCCCAGGGCGTGGCCCCCAACGTTCTCACTCAGTCTCATGGGTCCAGGAGGATGGAGGAACCGACTGGGGACTGGACAGCCACATGCTCTCCAGGAGCAGCTAGAGCCTGCCTTGTCAGCCCTTCCTGTTAACAAGGATTCTGATAGTGACAACCACTTAAAAGGATAAAGGGAGGCAATGAGAGAAAGGAGAGCTAAGTCCAAGGCCTGTCGTGAGTTAAGCCCTGCGCAGGGCACACGCACACGTGTCTGCCCTTTTCAGCCCCACGACAAGCCTTTGGAGGCGCCGGACGTGCTCTCAGCAGCCCGAGGGCTGTGCTTGGTGAGGGTGATGGTGTTTGCACCCGCCGTCCCACAGCTCACAGGGGATAAGCAGGTAGCTCGAGGCCACAGAACCAGCAAGTGGAGAAGCCACTGCAACCCAGGTCTTCCTACTCTGAAGTTACCCATGTTAAACGCTGTCCTAATAGCATCCCAGATCTTTTAATTCGCATTACCCTCCTTTTCCCAGACTGTATAACCTAACGCACACTGTAACCTCATAAAGCATTTCCTTAGGGGTTTTATTTTCCCATCTGTTTGTCTCTCTATGACTCCTCTGTGAATGAGCCTTTCGTGACTCATGGAGGATCCATCCATATACCACGGAATTCAGATGGACTGAATTAGCCAGAGCACACCAAGAAGGTCACAGCCATCAGAGGAACAGCCCGTGTTTCTTAGACACCATTGTCCCACGGGGGCGTCTCAACACCACGACGCGGCCCTGCCGCCCAGGGCTGCGATAGGTAACAGGCTGAGGGGACTGCGAGAAATAAACGTCAGGATTAGGAAAGTGGGACACGCGCAAAAATTTAAAAATAAGAGTTTTAAAAAGAGATGTCTCTAAAAGGCAACGAGTCAAACCCAGGTAAGAAACGGAAATCGTGAGTATGTGGATACCAGAGGGCAGAAGCCAACAGCTATCCAAGAACTGGGCAAATGAGCAACCACGGGGGAGGGGAAGGAAAGAGAACAAATGCCGACCACCGACACGTGCCAGGCATGGCGCTCTTCTGGGCTCTAGCCCTCACTTCGATTTCAAATGTAGGCACGTTAGGATGAAGGTGAGTCAGGAAACCGGAGGTCTGGCCCGGATGACACGACTGCCCTGCTGTGTGGCCCCTCGTTAAAGGAGGGGAGAGGACCAGAGGGCCCTGTGGGTCTCACAAGGCCCTGGGAACCCGGGACTTTTTGCTGTTGTTTTTGTTGAGAGAACAAGAAGCCGGTGACGGCGATGAAGCAGTGAGGGGCCCACAGGAACGGAGGCAGGAGGGACAGAGCAAGCCGGCCGGGCAGCAGCCACAGAGGAACTTGCAGAAGCCCCGTAAGAGCCGTGCTGTCTGCCCTGGTCAGGGGCCGGCCCTGAGCAGCGAGGAACGTCCACCAACAGGGCAGCAGGGGCTCTGGGTCCACAATGGGCAGGTTTCATTAGCGGCCCCTCAAGACGGCAATGTATTGCTTTTTCCGCCATGGGCACAAATCAGATGCCTACTTGTTCTCAAGAATCTTTTAAGCAGGCCTCCTCCTCGGTGAGTTCTCTCCATCTGGCAAAATATGAGTGCCGTGGAAGAGGCCAGAGAGATGGGCGGTGAAGCGCGGTCACGCGGGAATTCGCAGGTCAGGCTGCGGTGTTCAGATCCCGGCTGTCACACTTAGTAAACCTTGGATGAGTTACTGAACTTTTCTAAGCCACAGCTTCTTCTTGCTGAAAAGCCGAGAGGATGATAGTGTGACCTCGGAGTCTGGGGAGGACTGGAGAAACGAATTCATGTAAGACACTGAGGATGGCACCTGGTACTCAGTGTGTATGTAGTTGACGCTAACTGCTGTTTCTTATGATGGTGCTGGTACAAGTAAATAATGACAGTAAAGCACCAGTTAGAGCCTGGTCTCACTAGAATTGAAACACATTCAAATCATAATCATTTGGATCAATAAAATCAGCACAGCTAGCCCAAGTCTGCCCCAAGGGATCCTCCTTCATTTCGCTGTCAGTAACGAATAATAGCGGTATGGGCCAGACTATAAGTCCTGACGCTTATGTGACCATTTCCCTCACGCTGGAAGTTTATCATTCAAACACATGTGGCCCGGAAGTTCAAAGAGATCAACCTGTGACTCTGAATGTTGAGAATACAAAACTCAAGAGGAAGTCGGACATCTAGGGATAAAATGCAACTTTCATCAGACTTACGGGGAATCCACAGAAGACCACAGAACTTCCCTCACGCTCCGGAGACACCAACTGAGCCACCGCACAGTTCCCATCCGAGGGGAACATGTGAACATGAACCTTTGGCTCTGACACAAAACCATGGTCAGCGCCACTCACACGGTCAAGGTTAACGCGATTAAAACTAATCACGTTCAGGCTGGCTGGGGCTGGGGCGGGGATCAGCAAAGGACCCTCGGGGTGCCTCAAAGGACAGAGAAACAGACTGGAAGCTGAAAGCTCCAGCTCCCTCCCCACCGCCCAAAGGAAGTGCTCGGTAAACACTTCTGTGCTGCAAAGAAGGAAGGAAAGGGTTGACTTCTGCCCCACGGAGCCTGACAACCTTCAGACAACTTGTTCTAATGCCCGAGCAGCAGCCCCCACAGGGGAACAGATTCCTCTGAAGTGGCAGAAATAAGGCCGAGCCATCAAATGCAGCTCTCCACAGTCGACAGCAGCCTCTCGTTCAGGACGAACCCTGCAAGAGGAAACGATTCTCCCGGGCCAGGGCAGGAGGGCAGCGCGAAGAATCTTCTCTGGATCCTTCCTTGGCGGCTTCTGACCGACCCGCTAGGCATCCAATTAGAGCCTCAGATGGAAAAACCTGATGGGCGAGACTGGTCTGTAATGCAAGAGGAAGAAGCAGAGGGCTGACCCTCAAAACAGCCCCCCTCTGCGTAGCCAAATTAACAACTCATCGTAAACCAAGCGGTTAACGTGCAAACTTCCAGCCTTGGACGCTTATGTGTTTCAAGACACGCGGCCTGATAGCATGGAGCACACCAGTGGGTATCAGGACAGGTCAACTCTGAGCCCCGGGAGAGGAGACAGGAAAACAAGGGATGCGGCCAAATGCTGCACTGCCTTCCAGAGGCTAGAGAGGCACGGCTCACCTGAGGGAAAGGCAGACAAGCGAGCAGAAGAAATGTTTTCTCTCTTAGGCAAACCAAAGGCAGTTACATTGCTTATGAGAAGGTGCTGGGGGGAGAAAAACAGCGCACTTCCTAAAACGAAAAGAAGAGCTCTATCACTCTTCTGCACCTTTCTGGACGTCCCTGTTTAAGTACCACCTGGTAAGGGGAGAGGAAGTGTAGGAAAGGGAGGGTTGTATCTAAGAGGCACATCACAAAAACTCTAACGTTTGACATCTCTTTTGCCTTCAAATTCATTTTCAAAGGGCTAGTGTTGCTGACTGCCTAAGGTTCAAGTATTTTCCAGCCATGGATTTCCCTTCACCACAGGCAGGAAAGCAGACGTGTCCGTCTTGTGCTAAGAAAGCGCCGTCCCACTCACCCCCCACCCCGCAGGCTGTGTGCGCAAACCAGGCCCACCCACGCAGCAGGTCAGAGGCTGGGGGTGAACGGAGCCTCACGCAGCCTCAGAGGAGAGCGTCCTTTAACTGACTGTCGGGCGAGGCAGTCAGGGCGCTTATCCACAGCCACGTCACCCGTGGGTGAGAAAGTGGGTCCACGCCAGTCCTTAGCGTACAGTCTTACCCCAGTCAAGGAAGGGAGGGCAATGGGCGTGCCATTAAATTAAAAAGACAAAGAGAGACGCTTATAAAAAAAGTAAGCATCAATGATACAAAACAACAAACAAACAAACACTTTCAAAGAACTGAGACTGTGGTGAACAACAGCCATGAAAAAGAAGGAATCACCGTGTAACTTCTTCAAAGTCCTCTGCTGGCTCTAATTCCTTCCGCACAGAGGTGGGCGCGACGTACTCGAGCCAGAGCCTGGTCTTTAGCAGGAGTGAGTCACTTGGGGGAGAAAACCCATCCCCATGGGCGATGCCATCTGCAGCGTTCCCTCTGGGAAAGGCACCCTGATCTGCTTAGAAGCGGAACACGGAGCTCCAGGGGAGAAGGCACTAAATGGCATGGGAGCAACGCCAGGGAAGGCTTGGGGGATACAGGGCTGCATGTGCCGGGGGTGTAGGAATGCATGGACACCCGGTCCCTGGAGCCAGAACACAGCTCCTCTCTGGGGAAATCAAACTCCCCCGCTGGAAACGCGGGTTCCAGACCGTGAGCTAAGCATTCAGAAAATCAAGTTCAGAAGAAAGTCCGCTCTCTCTGTGTCCCGGCCGCTAACTGGGACGCACAGACATCCGTGGCGTGTGGTACCCAGCGGGTCCATTTGCTGAGCTGAAGGTCGAGACGAGCTGATGAGGAAGTGGGTGTGAAAACAGGTGGTCAGGAGAGAAGTCTGAGCCTCAGCTCCTGCGGATGGGCAGAGGGCTCACCCCGAGGGGAGACGGCAAGGACGGGAGGCCACCACAGGGCGACTTGTGAAAGCGTGGGCCAGGTCACCTCACCTGGAACAGTCACATCACAAACACCGGGTAGACCCAGGGAACCCAGAGCCATTATCTCTGTCTCCTGACAAGAGGCACAGAGGAATCTACTCTCCTACGTCATCGGGCGAAGCAGAGCCTCTCAGCCCTGGGCCCCCATGGGACCACCCGGGCAGCGCTGCCAACACACGGAGGCCACCCACTCCCCCCTTGGGGCTCGGACCTAACTGATCCGGAGAACACCCAGGCCTCCTCGTGCCTCCCTGGAAAAGCCCCTCGGGCGATTCTCAGGTGTAGCTCAAGGTGCAGCTTGGGCGGGAACAGCCTCCGGCCGGCACATCTGGACGCTGACGCAGCCCCCCACCTTCCGGCCGGCTGCCGCTCTGCTGGGCACGGGCTCTGCCCTCGCGCCGCGTGGTCCCCTGGCCTCCCCCGTCGCAGGTTTTCCCAGAGCCCCGCACTTAGGCGTTTGCTGAGTGTACAGCAGCCAGACAGGCACCTGCTGGGACAACGGATGTTACTGAAAGGATCCTAATTATCAAAAATCCAGGTAAGCAACTGGAGGTGGTGTCAGGAGGACCTGAAAGGCCCGGGGAGGGAGGGAGAAAGAGGCAGAGACGAGGGGCCTGGCCCGGGCCAGGAGGGGAACAATCTCCACCACTCGCCCCAACACAGCTGTCCCTTGGTATTCATGGGTGAGCGGTTCCAAGAACCCCCGCGGATACCAAAATCCACAGGCGCTCCAGTGCCTGACATAAAACGGAAAAGTAGTTGGTTGAATCGCAGATACAGGGAAGCACCTGTATTAACCCCTCAGAAAGGCAAGGAAGGAACATCGGCGTTTCAAGCCGCACGGCTGCATGGGGACGGCAGCAGAAACCAGAATAAGGAATCCCTGGATACCTCTGCCCAGCTTAGAGAGAGTCTGTAAAAAGGGCAGCGAGCCTGCTCCCCTGTGCTTCAGACACAAGAAGTCCATCGCTCTAACAACAACAAAATACAGAAGGTCTGGGAATCGACACCTCCCCGAACTTCTCTGGAACAAAGAAAAGAAGACGCTCGGAAAACATCCATTTTATCCTTCGTGGAAACAGAGTCCAACTGAGGACGGTAAAACAGGTAACAAACTGCAGAGGTCCAGTCCTGCTGTTGACATCCAGCCACCTCGACAGCTGAAAAGATGTGCTACCTGATGATTCTTTCTACCCAAGTATTTCTTAGTTTCCCTGTTTGCGGGGGGAACCTTGGTGAAAGGACGGGGAAGTTCACCCTGCCATGCACATCTGCATGCATCAGTAAGACTTCGTGTCGTTGTCTTCGGCCTAATTAAATATTTTGATGTGTTTATCCCTCCTTCCATCTCTCCAATCAAAAGATGGTCTCATCGGGAATAAATGTACTCAGCTTGCATCTCCACTCAGAGTTCAGAGCAGCTGATCACCTTCAAGACAATAAACATCAGATACACGAGGGGCTGCAGGTCAGAGCGAAGTGAACTCAGGGGCCAGGGCCAAATTTCATATCGTTTACTCTCGAGGAACTTTTAAAGGGCGCATTATGGACGGGCCCAAGCCCAGCGCGCACGCTTCCTAACTTGGTTCACGGCGACTGGAGCTCCCTCTCCTCCCTGACGCCGGCCGCCTTTGCACCTTGCAGACCCGGAAGGACAGACAGGGAGCGGCGGAAGCGCATGGAGTGAGTCAGCTGAGAGGTCATGGCGCTCTGCTCGGCCTGCACGCCACTGGGCAGTACCCTCAGCAGATTGTTTCGAGGCCTAAGAAGAGCCGACCCTGGAGAATCCGCTGAGCCGTGGACCGCAACACTCAGGGACTTCGCGCTGTAACAGGGAGGAACCTTTGCATGCTATTACAAGTTCATCGCTAAAGAGATGTTGCCTAGAAGCTTAAATTCTACATAATGGCCCATCTCTGGGAACCCTGCCTCCCAGGTAACCAGCGTGAAGCTAAAATACCTTTGTTCAGCTCACAGGACACATCCTGCCCAGGCCCACCTGTGAACGGCCGCAGGAAGGAAGAAATTAACACAACCCATCCGGAGTCTGACCGGAACCAGGAAATGCTTGACCTTACTCGTTCCCCTTTTAGTAGAAAAGAAGCCTGCATTTAACTCAGCCCAGATGGTTCGCTGGGGCACAAGCCCACCATCTCGTGGTCGGCTGGCTTTCCGGATGCAGTTGCTACTCCTCGGCCCCAACAGCTCATCTCTCGATTACTGGCCTGTCGTGCAGCGAGCAGTACGGGCTTGGACTTGTAACAGCGTCACCGAGTCACCGCCCAGGGGACCCCGTGAGGACACTTCCATAACGATCTTCATCTAGTGGCTCAAAACATGTAAAACCAGCCTTGGGACAAATAAAAAGAATTGAAAAATGTCGAAATCCTCATTTTCCCTGTGGAGAGAAATGCAGACTCTGAGGTTCGGGAATTTCCCCTGTGGGCCATGCCACCGCCCAGGAGGGGGAGCTGGTCAAGCGCTAGCGGCTCCACCTGCAGGTGCGCAGACCCTTATCAGGCTCCACTAGGCGTGGCAGGGGCTCCTGTCACCAGTGAAGAGCCAGGCTCTGCCACGTCACAGGACGGCGGGACAGAGGGGGCAGGACGAGGAAATGATTCGCTGGACTCAAAGGCCCACAAGGTCAAGCTGCTGGGGGGAACACGGCAAGCCTATCATGACAGCTTCTGAGGACAGAGCCGGGGTGGAGAGCAAGCTTGGTGCACCGCACACGTCTGTGTCCCAGAAGGCTAGTGTCACCTGACAGAACACGATGAGAGTCCGTAAACATGTTTTCAGCTTAATGCTTGCACTTAGCCTTGTGCAAAGATCTCAACTACAAGAAAACACAGTTATGAAAGGTAACATTTCAGCCCAAAAAAGTCTGCTGAAAACCAGAGAGAGGCTTAAAAAAAAAAAAAAGAGAGAGAGAGACTGGCTTCCCTTCTAAGGCTGGAGTCATCTGCCCCCCTGACGTAACAAAACCCAAGCCAGGGAACAGCTTCCTAGGTTTGCATATCATTTGATTTGGAACTTCAGACTCAACCACTTTCCCTCTCCTCTAACATTTAAAAGTCACTGGCTGCCTCTTAGTGTTAACCATTCAACCAAAATAAACTCACCAAGGTTGGATCAAAATACACTAGCCAAGTAAAATACACCCTCTTCGTAACTTTCTGAAGCATCTTCTCTTCAGTTGTATGTGCTGGATTCGTTTTCTATTGCTGCTGTAACAAAGTACCACAGACTTGGTGGCGGAGAACAACACAGATCTGTCAAGGCCTGGAGGTCAGCGGTCCAGAGCGAGTCTTCCAAGGCTATAATCAAGGTGGCGGCAGGGCTGTGCTCCTTCCGGGGGCATCTGTTTCCTTGCCTTTTCCAGCCTTCAGAGGCCACCGAGGCTCCGTGGCTCATGGCCCCTTGCCCATCCTCAAAGCAAAGCACTCTGCTTCCTTATCCTTTTCTGACTTTGACTCCCTTCACTCTCCTAAGGACCCCTGTGACTACGAAGGGCCAGCTAGATAACGGCAGGATAATCTCTCCGTCTCAAGACCCATCACTTCTGCAGCGTGCTTTCTGCCATGTAAGGCATCATTCACAGGCTCTGGGCATTAGGACGAGGGCATCTGTCTGCTATATACAGATACGTATTTATTACGTGGTTCCAACAGCGTACCTGCAATTTCATATCTTTTTTATGAAACACTGTATTACAAACATTTCCCATATTTCCGTACAGTCTTCCAGATTGTTTTTAAACCATATAAAGTCCCATCTGGTTGAGAAAACCCATTATAAATATATACTAAGGGGGCGATAGGTATAATATAATGAATAGGTTTTTTTTGGTTTTTGTTGTTGTTGTTGTTGTTTGTTTTTTTGCGGTGCGCGGGCCTCTCAAACTCGTGTCCCCTGCATCGGCAGACGGACTCTCAACCACTGCGCCACCAGGGAAGCCCTACAATGAATAGTTTTTTCCTTTTAAATTTTCTTTGTAGTATTTTGCCAAAAAAAATAATTTTATTAATTTAAAAAAAAAAAGGGAGTGAGGAAAATGAAAAGCAGCATGAAGATATGCTGACCAGAGGCTCGGAGCTCACAGGGCAACAGAGAAGCCGACAGGAGGAGGTCCGAGCACACAGAGGTCTGCAGTATTTCTCCTGGGAGGAGGGTGCTCGGGTCTGTACTTTATTCTACACAAAAGACAATCAGATTGTCTTTCAGCAGAACAGACACAATCACCCTATTGTCTAACCTCATGAATGACCAACAGAGTGGCCACAGCGCCCTCATTTGTAGGTGCTCTCGTCTAATTTGTCAGCTCCTAAATTTTGGTTGAAGGATTGGAGCTTGTGGATGTAAACTGTATTGGAATCCAGAGCCAGGATTACCTTCTCTCCCTATTTTACAGAAACACACAAGAATCAGAATGCCACGCACACCGGAAAAACCGTAAAAGGAGCTGCGGGGCCGGGGTGGTAGGGGGTCGAGGGAGACGGAGATTACAGCTGAATCTGCTTCACAGGCACATAATATAAAACGGCGGTCAGCAAACTTTTTCTGTAACGGGCCAGAGAGTTAACACCTTTCAGCTTCGCGGGCCCATCGGTCTGTCACAAGCACTCACTCGACTCCTGCTACAGGGCCAGGGCAGCCATTCACAGCTCACACATTAATGCACGGGCGTGGCTGTGTTCCAGGGAAACATTTACGGAACAAGCCTCGCGTGGCATTTGACCCACCAGCTGTCGTTTACAACCCTTGGTATCGAAGGAGGACGATACCTCCTTCAAAGGCGAAAGCATCCCCAAACTGTTTCTTCACCACTGCTAATCGAATCCACCTTTTTGCCCACCTTTAGCAGGTCCTGGCTGTTTTTAAGAGTCAGATAAGGTGGTGTATCTCCTTACTGGCCCCAGCTCCTCTCTCCTCCCTGTACCCTCCCTCCTCCGCCCTTTTTCACATGACTTTGGAGTTCCTCCCACAAAGGTCAAACATGCTTCCTCGCCTCCTGACTTCGGGCTGAGCCAAGTGGCTTGCTTGGTCCAACAGAAGGAGGCACAAATGCCAACGTGCCAGTTCCGACCCTAAAGGAAGCAAACTTGGGGTTCGCTTATTACCCTCTTGGGCTTCTGCCAGCCCGGGGAGGACACACCCAGGTCAAAGGAGGATGAGAGGGGTGTAGTGCAGACTGGACCCCCAGCCCCACCATGAGAAGGCGGGGTGCCCAGCTGAGCCCAAGTGCCATCAGCCGGGCCTCCTGGGACCTGCAGATTATGTAACTGATAACACCAGCGTTGTTTTACAGCCGCCGGCTTCTGGGGCGGTTTGTTAGGTGACCCGAAAAGTCGATAACGGGTGGTACACCAATCATAAAGCAAACTACCTCTTTATTTCAGACCTACCCCGTTATATCCCCAGAAATCCTCTCTGTAGAAAGCCCTGGGACAACAGGCTGATTGATATACAGTGACATATACAGTTCAGCTATATATTTATGTATCTCAGATATATGTTTACTTGAAAACTTGTTTGACTACATCATTAATAAATGTTCTCAGTTATTTCCTTATAGTACTGCGTAGCTGCTTTTATCTACGGATCAGAACAGATACACAGGTAACACAGGCAATTTCCAAAATTCTTCAATCCCGGTGGAGTATCATTTTCAGACCACTTCATAAAGCATACGGCTTGTCATCACTATTAAGGCAATATGGGGCCACGCTGACTTGGACCGTTTATGTACAGGAAGTGTGATCAGCAAGGGCATTAAATAAAGTGGTATTCATAAAGCAATTATAAACAAAATATTCCCAGACGTTCTTCTGAACTGAACGAGAAAACAAAGCAAAAAACACAACTTTTGGCAAAGAGGGCAAAGCCTGTGGAGCGGCCCTGCCACGGCCCTGCTTAACTGATGGAGGCAGACGCCCATTTTCCACTTTGGACTGATGTTACCAAGTCATCACTTTCATCAGCACTTGCAGCAAAGAGACAAGTCTCAGTTCACTGAAATCATATTTGTGCAAGTTCTGGCCAGGGTCACCTCAGACCCCCGCCTCTCCATCTGCAGCCACGTGGAGCAGGTCCACGCGCCCAGGAGCCTTCTCCCACCCACACTCGCACCACCACACTCACAGCGCTCGTCTCTCCTCACAACACACACTCGTCCAGTCACCACACCTCAGGAGGTTCTGTTGAAAAAGCTCGTCTCTACGTGGATGATTTCAAACATGAAAGTCACTGTCCAAAGCCAACTTTCCAAAGACTGTGTCATTCACAACAAATGGCAAATATATCAATATCTATATTAAAAAACACATAAATGTTTACAACTTCCCATTATTGAAGACGAGAACAGTTTGTACTGACGCTGCAGGTGAGCGCCTGGAGGTTTTAGGCTGGTGGACACTCACGCAGCTGCGTCCAGCTGGCAGCTGCCGGGGACTAGATGGTCTGTGACGGCTCAGTCACAGGCCTGGGGGTGATGGGGCTGGGGCTGGGGTGCTCAGCCAGAAAGCCCCTCTGCTCCACGTGGCCTCTCATCCTCAAGGAGGGTCACAAGGGCTCCTTCCGGCGACAGACGTTCCAAAGAGCAAGCAGGGGTGGGAGCTGCAAAGCCTCAGAGCCTTGGTTCACAACTGCCCACAATGTTGCTCGTGCCACATCTACTGGGCACAGGGAGTCACGGAGCCAGTCTGGACTCGTCAAAGCGGAGAAATGGACTCCGGCCGCTGGCCGAAGGTCTGCACAACCGTGTTACAAGGAAGCTCGAGACAAGCGTGGGAGGGTTCGTGGCCATTTTTCACAGCGTACCACAGACACCCGATGATCACATGGTCCACTGTTTCTATATGAAAGTGCACTGCCATCTCCATGACTCAGTCTCCCTGCACAGTCACGAGGGAGGCTCTAGAGAACAGGGAGGGAAGGAATCTTGGATGAAGGAAGAAGGATGTGGGCACCTGTCACAGGTCACCCCCCACCAGGGACAACAGGGCAGGTACACTTCCAGGCTCATGGCCCTGGAACAGACACTCCACGAGCACAGGGATCTTTGTCTCTTTAGTTCAATGATGGATCCTCTGTGCGTGGGGTGGGGGTGGGGGGGCCCTGGTCCACAGCAGACAAACAGGAAGATCTGTGAAGGCAGAGTGAGCGCCTCCCAGGGGGTGTGAGTCGAACGTTACGTCACTGATCAGGTCCGCAGTGGGAGATGAGAAGGGCTAGACCCTGACACCCAGGAAAACACTAACTTATGAACACGGGTCAGCTGAAGTCAACGGCTTAGAAGTCAGGGACCACCACTAGGTAGAACTAGAGCAGAGAAATGACACGCCAAGATGCTCCCACATCCGTCTTCCAAAATGACAGTCACAGCTTGTTGAGACCAGACACCAAACAAACGCATGGTGACGTACACCTTCTGTATAATCCAAACTGAACAAAAATGCTTTTCTAAGAGGAAATGTCCATCTCTGTGGACATTAAAGGAATGTGAACCTCAACCAGCAAATGAGCGAAACACGTAAGTCTTCCACCGAACAATGGGTGGTCCGTAGCACCAGGAACTGAAAAGCAAGGCTGTGCAATAAATGTCTTGGAAGGGGAGGGCGGTAGATGTATTTGCTGAACGATGGTTCGTGCTGGGGCCCCAGACCCCTGACAGCTGCTGGCCCTCCTGCCCATCCCCACAACGAGGAAACCGAGGCCTCAGAAGCTAGTCAGGGGCAGAGAGCGGACAAGATTCCAGGAGTTTGGACTGAGCGTCAAGCTCCTTGCACTACACTCAGCTGACGGTTTCCAGAGGCATAAACAAGCTTTTGAACACAAGCAACTAAAAACAGCAATTAGTCAGAGTCTTGAATTAGACACAGCGCCATCATCAGCAGGCAGTTCTGCTGGTAACAGGCCCCTCTGACGCTCACTCTGAAACGTTTCCAGAGTCACCGCCTTCTCTGCTTCCACTGGTACCACCCCGGACCCCCATCCCCACCCCCAGGTCCAGACTCTCTCCTTCCAGCATCCGCCAGCAATCTGAACTGCATCACAAAGTACTCCCTTCTCCCAAAGCTCACGCAACCTGCACGTGCAGTTGCTTGTCTCATCCACCTGCATCGAATGTTCGTCAGAGGAGGGAGCGTGTTCTTCCTAATTCCTTTGCACACTCCCACAGTACCGAGCAGCAGATGCACACTCCGGTGAAGCACAGTAACAGCTAACATTTACTGAATCATTACTATGTGACGGGCCATGAGCTAATAAGCTTTTTACGTGCATTATTTCACTGAATTCATCCCAAAACTCTATAGATCAAGTATGACTGCTTACCCTCTGCACACAGATAAAAGAACGGTGGTTTGGAGAGGTTCACCGACCTGCTCAAGGTCACACAACTGGTAAGCGTGTCTGGAGCTGAGGTGCAACAGCAGGACTATTTGCCTCTAAAGTTTTCTTTTCCTAAGGCCTCATCCTTCCCAACTAAGACCTGCCTGAGTTTGGAGGGGGTCCAGGAAATGCATTTGGGGAAGCACCCCAGGTGACCCAGATGTGCAGCTGATGGACTGAGACCGGACTGATGGCGAGCCTAGACCCCGAGCCAAACCCACCTGGCCACCTCTGCTCCGGTGGCTCGGGTCGCCCACACCACAGGGAGCGCTGCCCGTTCTCCTGTACTCAGTCCTGCCCACTGGGATCCTCCACCACCACTTCTGGATGCTCGTGGGAACCAGAGGGCAGCAGACCGCTCTTCCAGAAGCAGTGACAGAATTCACGTGGAAGCGGTGCCAAGGGTCCCGACACCACAGCCCGGGCCGGCAGCAGAGCTCAAGGCCCCACTAAGCGGGTCTGACGAGTGAAAAGCGTTCTCGGCCTTCTCTGGGGGCCTGACTTGTTTCTTCAGTGAGTCACCCACACGTGTCAGCCCACGACAGACCCACCGACTCAGGCTCACACCATTCCGCCCAAGTTCCGAAGAGATGCTATGGTTTTCACTGCTACGGCCAGTAGATCGGGCATCATGAAACACCCGCAGCATCCTTCTAGTTCACTTTGAGCAGTTGGTCCCTCCTCCCTCTACAAAGGGCCCCGTGGGGTTTAGCACAAACCACCTGTAAGGGACTAACCCAGCCCCTCTGTAATTAAAAAATATAATACCTAGTAAGGACTGAGCTTCTGCAGGAGGTCACAAGCACGAGCTCGCCGTCGGCCCCAAGCTTCATGCTGCTCCGGGCTGTCTCTCCCGCTTCAGTCCCTCCTGCTCTCCGCCTCCACCCCATGCAGTTCTTTCCTTTGGGCTCCACTAGCAGCAGGAGCTCCTTTCTGCCTAGCAGAGCTGGGACAGACTCAGGGACATCACTCAATGGTACTAACAGGAAATAAGCACAGAAATTGCAAGCAGCCAAAAAAAAGGAGGGGAGGGGGCTCATCAAGCGTGGGTGCTCTGTCCTGCCACAGCCGGCTTCACGGGCTCGGTCCCAGGGCACCCGCTGTCCCGCGACGTCCATCATCTCCTCCCAAGCGTGGTGCCGGTGCTCCTCCTCGGGCTCCCAGTCTGCCGGCACCGGGAGGATGCCCACCTCGGGACCCCGGCGGCTCCCCACTGGACACCTCGAGGGGCTTTCCGGTCCAGACCAAGAGAAAGCCCCCGTGTCCCAGTCATGAATAATGGGAGCTGAGATACGGCCAAGGGAGGAATGAGAGGCTGAACGTAGCTAAAGGCGCCATGAGTTGCAAGCAGGGTCTTTCAGAGCTAAATCTGAGTTCCTCCATTCGTTCCTCACTTGAATATTTTACTTCAAAGAGCATTCAGCATTTTGACGCCTGCTCTAAAAGTAGAAACCAGGTCTCCCCGTTTCCTTTCTCGCCTTTCAGAGAAAAGGGATGAAACAATTCTTGACCCTGTTTCTTTTCTCACACACACAGTGTCCATCCATAAAGTTGAGAGGAGTTTGTTCTTCACATGAAATCTAAATTTGTCTCAGACTGGCCTTCTTTTCAACACAGCCTTGTAACTTAGGACTTCTTCTTAAAGGATACAGATTGAGCCAGACGAGATTCGTCACTGCGTAATTGGATGTTTACTGTTAGCTGTCCCAATTAACCGAAAAAGAGGGGTGAAATCGCATTTCAATTTTCCAGAGGAAAAACGGTTGAACCTCATCTTGTCAATTTATACCATATTTTGAGATCCTAGAGACAGTGCTTATTAAGAAGAAGTAAGTGAAAAGCAACTGAGAAATGAGAGAAAAAATTCTGTGGTCACGCACTACCATTATCCTTATAGATGAGTTTATATCTGGAAGCTGAAAACATGTTTATAGACTAAAAAAATGAGAATTCTGACTTTGACAGCCATTATACTCTCTATACCCATCACTACAGTGTACCATCAGGACTATATCTGTACTCCTCCACTATATAAAAACATGAGTTAGCGATCGCCAAATTCTTTCAAGGTCTGGGAACACACTTGCTAGAGAAACCGCCAACTGCTGCAGAATCCTGTAAATGTCAAACATTTTTAGGACTTTTCTTTTTAAGGGGGCAATTTCCAAATCAAAATTAGCTGAAGCTACAATCTGGTTTGTATCGAGGGGGCAGGTCCCCCAAGAGTCCTGACTCTGCTGCACGGCGCACAGCGTCTGAAGCATCTCATAAATGAAGGCCCCGGTCTCCTACCGCACCAGGGATGCCCTGGTGTGAGACTTTTCAATCACTGCAGTTTAAAAAAAATACTCCACAGCAGGGTTTTTTTAAAGCGGCAAAATTGGTCATGACAGACCCCGGAGAATTTCAGGGTGCCTAAAATAGCAGTTGCAAGTGGTACTGGGATCCTTATGCTTTTTCCTGTTAAGTCTGTGGGCAAATCTCTTGGGAAATCAGCAGTCACTTAGGAATAAGAGTGCAGGACACTAGCGTTAGAGAGTGGCTAACTGGTTCTGCAGCCCAAGCAAAAAGTACATTTAAAAATAATAACTCTGGACACCTGAAGTTTTAGAAGGAAATGAGCACAAGGGCCAAGGGCCTTTGCCATCGGCCCCCAGTTCAACCTCAGTACAACTGACGGGAGCATGACCAATGGAAAGGTGATCGAGGAACCTGAGGCCCAGGCAGGTGATGGTATTTGCTGGAAGCTAGAAGGCAAGAGACAAACACCCGGGGCCACGGGAGTCCACCGCTCCTTCGACTGCTTCACTCCCCTCGACCCCAATCAACACAACACAAAATACCCTCTCGGGATACCTTACAACCTGGAGGCCTCCGAGCATTCAAACTATTAGGCGCAGCTGATTCTCATCTCAGGATCCAATTTCTACCTCTAAACGGTTGTGGGGAATTTCCAACAATCCTTTTAACTTCTGGCTTGCTCCTTTCCTGGACCACTCAAACCTCCCAAGCCTCTTTTCTCGACAAGCTAACCCTAACTGGACGTCTAGTGATGACCTGTCCTGACCACGGACATAGCACATCACCTGCAACAGAAATGACGCGTGCCTGCTGCTTGTACTTTTTCAAGGCTCCTGAGGCTAGGACTCTGCTGTTTGTTTTGTGTTTTATGGGTGTCAGAGTTATGTCTTCTTTAGTGCAAGCTCCAAAGAACACAGAGCTCCATGTTTCATACAATACGCACTGTAGCACGACACTTAATAAAGGCTCTGTGTTGATACGACCTGCAGTAACTCTCCATATCAGGGAGTCCCTTCCACTGTGTAACAAAGCAACTCCAAGATCTGTTTCCATGACAACAGCAGCATCGCACAGGAAAGAAAAGGAAGAGAGTACAGAAGGCTCTTCAGAAACTGCTACCCAAATGCATACCCAGTTTAAGAGACTAAAAACAATGATCTGGTCATTCGATTTGGGGTTAAAATCTTTTTTTCTTGAACATATTCCCTAATGACGTGACTATTTTTAAACGTCCAATAGGAACGGATTCAGAACACTATAGATACCATCCATGTGCCAAATTTCAGGAGGTCTAGAATTAGGTTACTAGGTTCATCAATTTCCCTTAGAAGATTCTAGTAGAAACAGACCAAACCTTTCAGGGAGTAATAACAGGGAAATGCTCATAATTCAAATGCTATGGTAAATAAATCACGTTCATTCACGAGCTAAAAACAAACTCCAAAAACCCATAATTTCCCCCAATAAAATTAAAATGGGAAGGATCTTATGAACAAGAGTTCCAGCAGGCCCTTCAGATAATTTACCAAGCCACACACTGAAAACAGCGCACAGCGGTGTGTGTTATAACTAAATCACATTATAAACACACATGAGAGAAGAAAACGTCACACTGTCCTCTTCTATTGTGACCAGCCTCTGCTCGTGTTTGCTTTTCTTTCATGGATGAGGCGGAAATAAAATAAATGTTGGAGAGCCAGTGAGACTGCCAGATTCTGGGTAAGCACAGAAGACAGGAAGGTGAAAGGTGGCTTTGCCCTCAAAGGACAGCCACCTGCGGGTAGAGACAATGACAGCACAGGGTTGTGAGTGTCTCCAGCGAGGGATGTGCAGGGGAACTAAAGGAGCAGCTGAGTATGGGGCAGGGGGCGGGGGGGAGTCCATGGAGACAGAAAGGATGGTCGGGAAAAGGCTCTGAGAGAAGAGATGCCCTATGTGGTCCTCACAGGAAGACTAGGGACTGGCCGGGCGCCATGGGGGAAGGCATTCCAGAGAGAAAACCCAGCATCCTTCCAAGTCTCATAGCAAACTCTAGAGCATGCACGGGAGCCATCACCGCTCCTTCGGAAGAACGTGACACGCAGCCCTCGGTTACCCTTCTTGGGGCTCCCCCGTCCTGAGGTCCCTCTCCTATGGTTAGTAACGTCCGCTCCTTGGAAGTTCTTCTTGGAGTTTACACTCCACTCTGCCTTATAACACCTAGTCATGGGGTGGGTCGGTCCCTTGGAGTTCCAAAGATAAGCCCACCCTTCTTTCTAGGCTAGAAGCCACTGCTCATCAACGCCTACAACCTACCCCTTACTTCACGCTGAACATTCCTGACTGCTTTTCGGGTCTCTGTCCTTGGTTTCCTGCTCATCCCAGTTTCTCAACACCTTCCTTAATACCTGCTGTCCATCCCGCACTTCATACTCCAAACGATGTCTGGTACCTATGGAGGATGCTGTTGCTGCTTTGAATGACCGAAGCTGCTTCCATGAACAGTGAGCAACTGGTATACCCTCTCTGCTTCAATCAACCCCTATTATTCACTATCAGCAACTACTATGTAACAAGAATATTATGACTGAGTCAACACAATTATGGAATCTCAAAATATTTCATTATCAAAACAAAAAATGCTCCTCACAAGATAACTTAGAAGTACTGTCACCAACAGAAAGAACAAGTTTTGTTTTGTTTTTCAGAAAAGTCTTGCTAAAAAAAAAGAACTTATCGCAAGACTTCCTCATTCTTGTCTCCTTTTCCTATCATCAACAGATCAAGAAGCTCAGTTAATTCGACTGTATCTGAAAACCCCTCATGACACCATGTCCATAACAGAAGGCTTCCTGTACCACCGAGAAAAAGTCATAGCAACAGTGGTACAGAAAAGGGCGCGTCGCACCCCGGGTGGTGAAGGCGGTTACGTCTAGAAGGCAACGTACCCTCGGCAACTTCAACACAGAATCCACTGTTACCTGCCTATCCGATATTCATTCTCCTCTTCTTTGTTACTGAACTACCTTGACCTTGCTCTGGGCAGAAATACACCCACAGCTTCAAACAAAACAAAATAAAACTCCCACGGTTTTCCAAGTAGGAGTGGCTGTGTGATACAGTTCCGGCCAACAGGATGTAAATGAGGTTGTCAGATTGGGTTTCATGGGGAATCCTTTAAAAGGGAGTAGACTCAACAGGCATCTGTGCTTTGACCTTCACCCTTCTCTCTCCTCCTGCGTGGAACCTGGAAGGGATGGTGATGGAGCAGCCGTCTTACAACCAGGACAACAAAGATGAGGATGAAAGGACGAAAGCCACACGATAAGAAGGCTGAACTGAAAGGCTGGGTCCTTATGGAATCCTGGAGATGCCACGTGAGCCCCAGACTTCCCAGTCCAGACATTTTGTTCCATGAGAACAAAACCCCCGTTTAGTTCAAACCATTGCTTGGCCAGGTTTTCTATTACCCGTGTTGCAAACGGATACACTTAGCCCGTGGCAGCCCAGACGTCTGCAGATGACGTCCTGGGAGACCACAGCACTTGGTCACATTTCAAAAGAATTTCGTGGATGAGATTCGAGAGGGGGCAAATATGCCAATTAGAGCTTTTCAAAAATTGTACTATTCCAACAAGATTAAATCCAGAAAAATAATCTATGTCGGATCATCTTAAAAATCAAATGATCATGATTTCGGTTTCCCAGGGTCCTTTGTAGTCCCTGCCCCTCCGCACGTAAATTCGGTCCCAGTCCTATAACCACAGCAATACCTTCACGTTAAGCGTTGGCACGGAGCATCATACAAGCATCTTCGTGTCTGTATAATCTCCTTCTTAACGGCTGCACCTGTGCTACTGCACGGATGTATCACAACTGACTTAACGACTCCCCCCGCCCACAAGACAGTCAGTAAAAGAAGCTGATGACTGCAGAGGGAAACCTAAGAGGACGCCGCGCTCAAGCCAATATGCAGCCACACCCGAATCTTCAACGTTAAGATCCTATTAGGTACAAATTATTCTCAAGGTTTCCAATTCAAGACTTATGGTAGTGACCTAGAACGGCTGACATTCAGAATCTGGTGGGTAACTGGGAATTCTGCTTCAGTAAGACTGATCGTATACATTTTATTTTCTAATGAATTTTATAGCCCACAGAGTCCTAACGTTAAGATTATGAAGAACATGCTTTTCTGGCTGTCAGGGAGATAGTGCAGTCACACAGCGGGCCTTAGGCTCGCCGGGCATGGCCAGCTGGCTGTCATATGGCATGGTATTACAGTCACAGAAAAGGAAAGTCTCCACGATCCTAGGACAGTTCCTTCCAGTTACGTGATCGGAAGGAAACAAACAAAACCCTGTAAGGTTTTTTCATCTCTCTTGTAAAAGTCACATACATTCATCTGGGCAACAAATATTAACTGAGCACTTAGTACGTGGCAGACACAGTTCCAGGTCAAATAGAAGAGTGAGACGACAGCCCTGCTCGCACAGTGCTTCACGCTGGGGGACGAGACAGACAGCAGGCAAGTGACAAATACATAGCACGGTTTCCCGGGTGACAAGGACCATCAAAGGCACATAAGGAGGACACGCTAATGGACAATGGAGAGGGGAGGGCGGGAGCTGAAGAGGCCTCTCTGTGGAGTCACCTGAGCAGAGACCGGTATGGTATCAATGAGCATCGTGAAGGTCCGGACACAAGAATCCACCAGTGCGAAAGCCCTCAGGTGCAAATTCGCTTATTAGCCTGTCCTGTCCGTGAGGTGGACAGGAACCAGACCCCAGTCACCACCGACTTTGTTGACCAGAGTAAGACGTTTGCATTTCACTGTAAAGGTCAAGGAAGGCTACTGCAGGGTGTGGAAAGAGCAATGCAATGATGTGACCTGCCTGATACCTGCCAAACACCACTGGGGATGCTGCCTAGTGGAGAAACTGGAGGGGACAGGAGCAGACGTGAGCGGACACAGCAAGATGCTCTTTGGCAAACTGCACGCATTTCCAGAGGTTATTTCATCGGACTCTCCCATCCTTGGGCTCCTGGGTGACCAGGCGTTTAGTAAGTGAGAATATGACCAAACCAAAGCACGTAGCTCCAAGCAGACGGTGGGCATGTGGACTTGCAGGAAGGCCTGCTTCACACATGCACCCGATTCCTTTTTAAATTTTCTACTTGTCACTTTTCTTCCTCGCTTCCAGCTCTGTACCTTCAGTTACTCTAAATTACAGATTTGTAATGAAAAAAAAAACCCTGATTAACATGAATTACCTAAAACCTCGGTGCACCATTCAACCTTCGCAAATGCAGAAGGAAAGAGGCCTCCCTTTCTAATTGTAAGACCTGCTGTGTGAACTCCCCTTGTTCAAGCTTCCCTGGTCTTTCGTGATTAATTTTAGTAACGGGAGAACGACCTGCTTAAGAACAAATGAGTCATCATACAGCTTCATATCTTAGAAACCTAAAATCACCCTCCTGCACGGAAAGTATCATTTTCAGGTATGAAATTTCTACCCCATGTTGACTCTCCAAAGCTTCCTGCCTTGAAAAAGAGGTGGGGAGGGACAGGCTAGGGACTTGAGGTTACAGACAGCAAGCAACGTGCACACTGCCTCCTGAAAGGTATTTGTCTTAGGGATTTTTATGACATAAAAAAAAAAAAACCCTCAACCATTGTTAACAGTGTGTAGGCTGTGCATTTCAAAATATCCTTTCATACAGCAATCTCATAACAATACAAATCTCTCCTGAGCGTGAGACAGCAACCTCTATGACTTCTGCAAGGATTATTTATCCTGGCACAGCGAGGCATGTCTTAGACATGCACCTCTGAGTTCAAACTGGAAAGAAATCAAGGACTCCTGACTCCTCAGCTTTACCACTTCTCTTCCTCTTGAACTGTGGTTTGTTAGAAACCTCTCCAGATTAACTGTACAATTAGCAGTGACTTCAAGGAACACAAATCCAAAACATGCAGTCGACAAAGTAAGCACTTCCTTTGAACAGGTTCTTTCCCCACCAACATTTAACCCGAAAAACGTTCACCAGGTTACAAATCCTGGTCATACGTTTAGCAAAGCACAGTGCAATGGGCATCCTGCGTAAGTTCCTCAAACGTGGAAGATTCTCTCGACACAGGTAGAAAAAAAACTTTCTAAAGGAAATTCACTCCTAAAGACTAATTTAAGATCAAGAAACGGCTGGCACTGATCTGAGAGAATCTCCTGAAACAGTTTACAGATATTTATTTTATTTTGGGATCAGAGACTTCATTTTTTCTTCCATTCACTCTTGCAACACACGTTCATGATCACCTGTGAGTCAGAAATCACACGAGGCACTGGGAATACAGAGATGGGTGAGGTTCCGGGGAAAGAAAACATCACAACACAACCACAATAAGTCATCCTGTGGTAAACTGTTAAGCTAATGGCCCGCGCGGCCCAGCCCTCCCAGGGCCACACCTGTGCCCTGTCCCCCTGCGATGGATAATGCTGTGCTTAGTTAACTTCACTGGACCATGGGGTGCCCAGATATTTGGTCAAACATTATCCTGGGTGTTTCTGGGAGGGTGTTTTTGGATGAGATTAACATTTAAATGCCTGCCAGCCTCCACCGTCTCATGACCTAGTTCTGTATAAGAAATCTCTTTGTGGGAAACACACACACACCCGTGTGCGCACACCCACACCTGTACACACACGTACACCTGTGCACACAAATACACAGCCTATCAGTTCTGTTTCTCTGGAGAACCCCGAACTAATCTACCTTCACAGGGACCCTGAGCTTGGCCATGTGACTTGCTTTGGTCGTGAGACATCAGGACATATAATGTGTAAGTGCGCTAAGCCTTGCCCTCTTGGAAAACTGCCACCACTATGTAAGAAACCTGTGCTACCCTCCCCTGGAAAGGTCAAGGTGGAGGGGAACCAACCAACAGCCACAGCAAACAGGCAGCGGAGTTGTCGTGTGTGACCCTGTAGAAACCCTGGGAAAACGTGAAGCAGGAGAGAGGCGCGGTCGTGTCATGGCGATGACGTTCTTCTTAGAACCTGGCTCTCCACCGTTGGACTGTCAGTCTCAAAATAAATGTGTTTGGGGAGCAGGCTGGATTAGAAAAATAAACAGAGATGTGGAAGGAAGCGAAATGACTAGAACAGCTGACCTTCCCTCTGTCCATCTCACCTCCGGCTCGTAACAGACTATGATCGAGGGCGTTCGCTCACAGCTTCTGGGGCAACACAGTATAAACAGCTGTCAGCAAAGCGACTCTCCCGCTGGTCTCATCTCTCTCGGCCACTGTCGAAGGCCTAGACAGAATTCCTACTAAGGAGGTTCACTGACTGTTGTCATTGTTTTGGACCCTTGCTCTCACTGTAAATAAAGAAATGTCACAGTGACAATGCTAACTAGAAAACCCTCCGTCTTCCTTCCTGCCCTGTCCCCTAGGAAATGCACTTCTTTCTGTCCACAGACTTCTCCTGAGTCTCCCACCGGCAAGTTATTAAACAGCAAAAGCAGAGCCGAGGTGAGGAAGGTACCAGCTAATGGAATGGGGCTCCTCCTTCGGCTCAACAAAGATGACTCATTAAAATCCAGGAACAAACAAATCCCGCTGGGCCGGCTCTCAGCTTAGGGTGAGGCCGCTTGCACTGAATCTTTCCAGAAACCCAGGGTCCTGGGAAGCCCTACCTTCCCGTTTCCTTGAGAACAGAACCAAGTCTCCAAATGGCCGGGCTCTCACCTGGCCCCGCCACACGCTGCAGTCCTCGCTAGTGGGCGCTGGCAGTCCTCTTGGCGAAGGCTTTTCCTGTTAACACCTTGCGATTTTAACATCTCGAGTTTCTTACTGTTTTGAGATTTCTCATAGACACACTGACCCCAGACCCCGACCCCCAAAACAGAGCCTTCGCCCACAGAAAGCCTGCCCCTGAAGCTGGCTTTTACTAACCAACCATGAGGCGCCAGGGAAAGAACAGGGTTGGAAGCAGAGAGACCTGGGTCAAAGCTCACCACTTACTGCTGGACTCCGGCAGGTCGCTTAACCCCCAGCCTCCATTTTCACATCTGTACCATGAAGATAATAACGTGTGCATTTATGTGGGTTACCCACGGAAGTAACCATCTGAATAAATAAGCAGGTTGATTCATAGGTATGACTTCCCACTAAGGATGAGCTACTTGAAGACAAAGACCATGGGTTTTTTTTAACTTTTGCATCTCATAGCACCTGGCATGAAATAAACGCTCAAGGACCATTTAACGATTACAAATAAGAGCAGAAAAAGCACCAGACATAGAGACGCTAAGTACACACCAGGTACCATCACCAAGATGCCATGATTGTGGAGCAGAACTTCTAGCTCTGAGCTGCCAATGATCTGAGCCACAGTGGCCCCAACTCCCGTTCTCAGGCACGGGTTAATCTGGTTGTTTGTACATCATGAACTGATATTACTAAGTCACTTGGTACGGGTCAGAAAAAATAAGGAAGCCTTCACACCAATTTCTGACCCCAGTCAGTCAAAAGCTATTGTCCAAATCCACCATTTCTTAAACTCAGCTCCAAATAGCTGAGACCATGGTTTGAAATGACTACTGTAAAGAGAAGGAAAGCCCATCAGGCGTGGCTTCCACCCTGCGAGGTGACATAATAACGCTGATGAAACATCCATTCCTAAGCTCTGGGCAAGGTCAGTAACAATCTCACGCGTAGCTAAAACTAGCCAAGTATTTCAAGATCATGTAAATACAACTGGTGACCAAATTAGGTTATCAGACCTTCATCCACTCATTCTCTGGTTCAATAAGTATTCTTTGTGCACCCATTCTGTGCCAGGCTCTGCACTGGGCTGTTGGTTTCCAAGGGAAATGACAGAGGACGGCCCCATGAAGAATGCACTGTGTAGGCATGACCGTCGAGGTAGACAACAGTTTTCTAGAATATGGGTATTAACTAAAAGTGTCCGTGAGAAGCTACGCAACGATTCCTAAGTGCTTTCCCATGCTTCAGGCACAAGCGTCGCTTTTCAAGTCTGATGTCAGAGACAGTTTATAATTTTCCCAAGAAAATCACTGTCTACCTTATCATCTTACCCCCTTTCTGACCAAAAATGGTACCACCCACCTTAACCACACCCCTTTTTCAGAGCTGGCTCCACTGGGCTTTTGGCTGCTTCCCCTAAACAATCACACCACACTCTCAAAGGCTGACGGGGGGACAGGCAAGAGGAGAGATTCTGAAAAGAATGAGCTGCTGGCCATATGTGCCATTCTGAGCACAGAGTTCCAAAGACATTCGCGCAGTGGCAACTTCAGCCATTGGATTAAGCTGAAAAGCCCCCGGGGTGACCCTCTCAAGAACAGGTCCTGGCCCCCTGGTTCCCGCACAGGGCACCTTCTCTATTTTCACACCACACACACCCCCTCTTCTCACTGGCGCATCAAGAGGACGGACGCCCCACCCTCCACGGCCCCCGGAGCGCATCAGAACTGCAGGTGGGGATGCAAGTGTTGGAGGCTATTTTTAATTCTCAGCTAAATTAATTTGGTGCAAAAGTAGCCGGAGTCCCTTCCCTTGTAGGAAACACTTCTGTGACTGTGAATCTGGTACATAAAATAACCCACCCACGGAAGCACAGAATTAGCACGGGAGCTTGGGGTTGGGTTTGCTTCCCCGAAATAACTTCTTTTCCAGGTTTCCCGTGGCAGCATGGCACGTGAGGAGTGCAGAGCGGGGTTTCAGGACCAGCGAGGCTTCCACTCAGAGGTTCACCTGGGGGGATCTCACCAGGATCTGCAGAACATGGCGGGTCTCTCTGGCCTGTGCTCTTTTATTTTTTTATTTTTATTATTTTTTTTTTTGCTGTACACGGGCCTCTCACTGTTGTGGCCTCTCCCATTGCGGAGCACAGGCTCCGGACGCGCAGGCTCAGCGGCCATGGCTCACGGGCCCAGCCGCTCCGCGGCATGTGGGATCTTCCCGGACCGGGGCACGAACCCGCGTCCCCTGCATCGGCAGGCAAACTCTCAACCACTGCGCCACCAGGGCAGCCCTGGCCTGTGCTCTTTTAACGGGTCCCCTTGCAAGGATGTGTCACCTGAGTTTACACACCACTGAGTAGCAGCATTTGGTGAGGGATGAACTCCCTTAAGCCAGCAGGAGAAACAGAAAAATACTGGTCTACTTGTTTTTAAAAGAACATTTTGAAAAAAAAATGGAAATAAATCTTTAAAATGTCACCACCTTCAGGAAGCCTTCCCTCATTCTCCCATGAGATGCACTCTCCCCTCCACTCAAACTCAACAAGAGCTTGTTTCTTCCCCCACTGATGGCAGCCGTCACATGCAACCTTACAGCGTGAGGATCTGCATCCTTTTCACCAGAGAGGATGCACTGGGAGGGCAGGACCTGTCCATCACCTTTTTATCTTCACAGCTTGAAGCCCTCGATAAACATTTAGGTGACAGAATATTATTTAGTGCTGAAGACAACTGTAAAGATCACCAAGTTCAATCTCCCTATTGATGAGTAAGAAAACCACGACCTAGAAAGGTTTTCGGTGACTCGGCAGGGCAGGGCTCCCAGTTCCTTCTCTGAGACTCTCTTTACCTCACTCTGCTGAATTTTATTCATTTATTTTTTTTGAAAGGGAGGGAAATCTTTCTCCTTACTTTCTTTTCTTTTTCTTTTTTTCTTAAAAATTTTTCACCGTGTTGGGTCTCCATTGCTGCGCATGGGGCTTTCTCTGGTTGCGGCGAGCAGGGGCTGCTCTTTGTTGAAGTGGCTTCTCTTGTTGCGGAGCACGGGCCCTAGAGCACACAGGCTTCAGTAGTTGTGGCGTGTGGGCTCAGTAGTTGTGGCTCACAGGCCCTAGAGCACACGGGGTCAGCAGTTGTGGCTCACGGGCTCTAGAGCGCAGGCTCAGTACTTGTGGCGCACAGGCATCGTTGCTCCGCAGCATGTGGGATCTTCCTGGACCAGGGCTCGAACCCGTGTCCCCTGCATTGGCAGGTGGATTCTTAACCACTGCGCCACCTGGGAAGTACCTCTGCTGAATTTTAAATGCCACTTTTTAGCGCCTGCACCTTTTACAAATCACATTTTGTTGGTTCAGGAATGTAAAAAATGTCTGGGGTATAACAGGGTTTTTCTCACACAATGGTCCTATTTCCCTATTACATGTAAAAGCACACTTGCAGAAAACAGAAGATCCACTAAGTAAATTTATTTCTAGATTTATTTTACATGTTTCTAGTTTTGTTATAAACGCAGCCTGGAAAGGCTGAAATTTAAACAACTTAGCGGTCTTTTTTCCTCTGCTCAGTTTCTACGACACTGAGAAGAACTTGAGAACAAGAGAATTCGCAGGCTGTCAAAAGGCAAAGCAGGCAGCTCAGTTCTCGGGACACACGGCTGCCCACGGGGTCCAGCTCCCTCCGGAGGCTGCTCCGGCTCTGCGGCAAGCTGTGCACTGGGGCCCATTTTTGGCTGCGAGTCAGTCATTTATGGTCGATGCGCTCAGCTTCTTCAGATGGCTCGGTTTCACGGGCTTCACAGACTTGAAGGGGCACCCAGATCAGAAGCAGGCTTCCCTGCCCTGTAACAAGTCGGTTCATCTCCTCACTTGTGCTCTTGCAAACATGCAGACGGCTGCAGCCACCTCCCAATGCCACCTGCACAGAGGAGGCTCCCCCCAACCCGGGAAGCTTCAGTAATGACCCCGGAGGTTGTTTTTAAATCCCCTGAATTCGACTCAATTGGACGGCTCAGATACAAGAAGAGCAAAGCCCTTCAGGAATCGTTTCTCCCCGGACAGGCCAGGGGCACCGGCCGGTGAGGATGCGTCAGGTGAATAAAGGCAGGGAGACTACGCTAAATGCAGACCCAACTCCGGGAAGCTGATGACCTCCAGGGCTTGAAGCCTTTCAAGAGACCCCCCTCCACCTTCTCCAATGTCCACATACCCAGCACACAGGGCAAACCTCCCAAGGATTACGTTTAAAGAGCTGTTGAGCACTTGTGTCATCTTAAACACATCACGTAAGACTCTTCTCTCCCTACACTTTTACAGATTGACGGGGTGAGTCCGGACATGGTCTTTCACAGCAGGACTGAGATCGGTGTGAGTCTCTCTCTAAAAGTGACGCTTCGTGGCTTTTCTCACTGAAGGCAGAGAAAACAACGTATGGAAAACAAGGATTTAAAGTGCTAATACGCACGCACAGAAGCATGTGCACACACCCTGGAAACCCAGGTGCCTCGTGATCCCTCTGGCAGGAGGGGAATCACAAGGAGACACAATTCTCGAGGGACAGAGGTTGTCCTAAGGACAGGGAGGGGCTCCAGACTGAAGGACAAAGTCTTCGAGCTGAAAATTTTAAAAGTGCAGGGAAGGGGCCTGAGGACGAGCCGGCCCCCTCAAACCCAGCCCGGCCGGCCTCACCGCAGCCCGGGCAGAGCAGGGACGGGACAACCATCAAGGCAGGTGGCCAGCGGCAGCGGAAGGAAGAAGGGCGCTCCGGTCCCTTCGGAAGAACGAAGTCACAGGGCTCGCTGCCCCCAAGCCAAACGAGGTGACACTCCCCCCTCCACCTGCCGTGGCCTGGCTCCAGTCTTAACTTTTTTTTTTTTTTTTTTGCGGTACGCGGGCCTCTCACTGTTGTGGCCTCTCCCGTTGCGGAGCACAGGCTCCGGACGCGCAGGCTCAGCGGCCATGGCTCACGGGCCCAGCCGCTCCGCGGCATGTGGGATCTTCCCGGACCGGGGCACGAACCCATGTCCCCTGCATCGGCAGGCGGACTCCCAACCACTGCGCCACCAGGGAAGCCCCTGGCTCCAGTCTTAATTTGGGCGCGGGGAGGGCGAGAAGAGCTATTTCTAAACGCGGACCCTCTCACAAAATCCTGGACGCAGGGCAGGGGTGCTGGGCACGGCCCCGAGCTGCATTCTGAGGGTGCACACCTGCAGGCCGCAATTCTGCACCAACTCAAAGCGCCCTCGCAACGTGAGGTGAGGCGTGCGCTGCTCGTCCTGGGCCCGGCCGCGGCTCCGCATGCCCGCACCCAGCTGTGAGGCCGGGCTCTGGGGACCCGCAGCATCAGCGAGTGAACCAGCCAACCTCTCACCAGCGTCTTTGAAAGGCTTCCCTCTTCTTTTCCCCTCGGGTGCACGGGCTTGCGCTTAAAGTCTCAAAAATCATGGCTTTTGTGTGTAGATATGCTGGGAGGGAATTTCTGGCCAGAGAACACTGCTCGTCCAGAGGGGGTGGGGAGGCTGGGAGAATGGCCTGAGGGGTTTTGGGGGGGCGGGGGGGGGGGGCAGGGTCCTTCCACTGAACCCAGAAGCCTCTTCTCAAGGTTCCCTGCACTTCTGCATCCTTCCCACCAGACTGCTCCTTGAGACGTGAAGACTATGTCTGCTCAAAAGAATGTTTTGTTTGTTTGTTTTTCCTTTTTTGGGTACGTGGGCTTCTCACTGTTGTGGCCTCTCCCATTGCGGAGCACAAGCTCCGGACGCGCAGGCCCAGCGGCCATGGCTCACAGGCCCAGGTGCTCCGCGGCATGTGGGATCTTCCCGGACCGGGGCACGAACCCGTGTCCCCTGCATCGGCAGGCGGACTCCCAACCACTGCGCTACCAGGGAAGCCCCCAAAGAATGTTTATCTCCCTTCGCATCTGGTTCCTGTAATCCGGGTACCACTAGGTTATTTTTCATTATTTTCCGTTCCTTTCCTCTTGAAGATGGCAAAGCAGGTACAGTCTCTGTGGATTTCACAAGATTTGTGGCTTCCTTCGCCCCCCCGTGGATGCTCTGGGGTCCGCTGAGCCCAGTGAAGACGGTATTAAGGTGCACAGACACTGCGGTTTGAAAAAAGCTTGAATTTCTTTAATTTTCAGGGAACAAACGCTTGGGGTAGTTTTAAATTAGATTTCCCTGTTCCTGATCCTTCCATCCTCTGACCTGGTCTTTTTCATCCCCATCAGCGCTCTTCTAAACATCTGAACAGAACTTTCAATGATGAAACCACGTAGCAGGTTGTCAACATGCTCCGCTGACCACAGGCCCAGGCCAGGGACCCCTCTCTCCTTCCCTTCACAACCGACACCCTGGAAAGAATCAGCCACAAACCTACCAGGTATTCCAGGGCATCAGGACACTGCCCCAGCTCGTTTCATTTTCTTTCTTTAATATGCCTCAGTCTCCACATCTAAAAAATAAAGTTAACCTAGAAAAATCTCTAATACCCCTTCCAGCTCTATAATCCCATGATTTTAAAATGTATTCCCCATCCTCAGCTCAGCTTTATGTCCTGATACCTTCATGCTCTTCCAACTACTTTCCTGGTGAGTTCAGTCTGGGAAGCTTGCAGGTTTGTTCAATAAGTAAATCCGTCCCGCACACAGACGGAAGTCACATCGCACACCCTGGCTCCAGAAAGCCACAATCACAGTCTCTGGATGCCAAGGACCCAAAGGCAAAAGTGTCCCGTGGAAAAGAATGCACAATCCTTTTTGATCAGACAGGGAGGACTGGCCCATTATTCTGTACCTTTTTAATAGCTCACCCACTTCTTTTTCTCTCAGACTCAATAAAAGCTCATCTCGTAACTTAAATTTTGAATATATTAAAATGTGAGGCAAGTCAACACACACAAAGATGAGCAGGGGCAGAACTCGGGGGGACTCGGCAGATCACAGGGGCGCCTTCTGTTACGCGTCACAGCGAAACGCTCTCTGCTAATGCTCTGCACCTGGCCCCAGGCTGGGAGGAGGGTGGCCACAGCGATCAGCCAAAACAGGATAAAATTCTGAGCCGGTTGTTTGTTCTTTTGTTATTGAGCTGCATGAGCTGCTTGTAAATTTTGGAGATTAATCCTTTGTCAGTTACTTCATTTGCAAATATTTTCTCCCATTCTGAGGGTTGTCTTTTCATCTTGTTTATGGTTTCCTTTGCTGTGCAAAAACTTTTAAGTTTCATTAGGTCCCATTTGTTTATTTTTGTTTTTATTTCCATTTCTCTAGGAGGTGGGTCAAAAAGGATCTTGCTGTGATTTACGTCATAGAGTGTTCTGCCTATGTTTTCCTCTAAGAGTTTGATAGTTTCTGGCCTTACATTTAGGTCTTTAATTCATTCTGATCTTATTTTTGTGTATGGTGTTAGAGAGTGTTCTAATCTCATACTTTTACATGTACCTGTCCAGTTTTCCCAGCACCACTTATTGAAGAGGCTGTATTTTCTCCACTGTATATTCTTGCCTCCTTTATCAAAGATAAGGTGACCATATGTGCATGGGTTTATCTTTGGGCTTTCTATCCTGTACCACTGATCTATATTTCTGTTTTTGTGCCAGTACCATACTGTCTTGATTACTGTAGCTTTGTAGTATAGTCTAAAGTCAATGGGCAGAAGACCTAAATAGACATTTCTCCGAAGAAGATATACAGATTGCCAACAAACACATGAAAGAATGCTCAACATCATTAATCATTAGAGAAATGCAAATCAAAACTACAATGAGATATCATCTTACACCGGTCAGAATGGCCATGATCAAAAAATCTAGAAACAATAAATGCTGGAGAGGGTGTGGAGAAAAGGGAACACTCTTGCACTGCTGGTGGGAATGTAAATTGATACAGCCACTATGGAGAACAATATGGAGGTTCCTTAAAAAACTACAAATAGAACTACCATACGACCCAGCAATCTCACTACTGGGCATATACCCTGAGAAAACCATAATTCAGAAAGAGTCATGTGGGCTTCCCTGGTGGCGCAGTGGTTGAGAGTCCGCCTGCCGATGCAGGGGACACGGGTTCGTGCCCCGGTCCGGGAAGATCCCACATGCCGCGGAGTGGCTGGGCCCGTGAGCCATGGCCGCTGAGCCTGTGCTCTACAACGGGAGAGGCCACAACAGTGAGAGGTCCGCGTACCGCAAAAAAAAAAAAAAAAAGAAAGAGTCATGCACCAAAATGTTCATTGCAGCTCTATTTACAATAGCCAGGACATGGAAGCAACCTAAGTGTCCATCATCGGATGAATGGATAAAGAAGATGTGGCACATATATACAATGGAATATTACTCAGCCATAAAAAGAAATGAAATTGAATTATTTGTAGTGAGGTGGATAGACCTAGAGTCTGTCATACAGAGTGAAGTAAGTCAGAAAGAGAAAAACAAATACCGTATGCTAACACATATATATGGAATCTAAGAAAAAAATAAAGGTCATGAAGAACCTAGGGGTAAGACGGGAATAAAGACACAGACCTACTAGAGAATGGACTTGAGGATATGGGGAGGGGGAAGGGTAAGCTGTGACAAAGTGAGAGAGTGGCATGGACATATATACACTACCAAACGTAAGGTAGATAGCTAGTGGGAAGCAGCCGCGTGGCACAGGGAGATCAGCTCGGTGCTTTGTGACCACCTAGAGGGGTGGGATAGGGAGGGTGGGAGGGAGACGCAAGAGGGAAGGGATATGGGAACATATGTATATGTATAACTGATTCACTTTGTTATAAAGCAGAAGCTAATACACCATTGTAAAGCAATTATAGTCCAATAAAGATGTTTAAAAAAAAAATTCTGAGCGGGAAAGGAGCTGCTGAAGATAGTTAACAGGCATAAACAGGCATCCACCAAGGCTCCCCGAGGTGAGCAAGTCTGTCCTGTGCGAATCCGGATGTGTGTTACCATCTACGCGGAATATTAGGAGCCAACAGAGGATTCAGAGTAAGATCACAGATGCGATCAGAGCTGGCCGACAGGCCCTTTCGGGAATCGTGAACTTGGCCTCTCACCTGCTGGCCTCTCCCGGCCCCCTTCCTTCCTCTCCCACCCGATCTGCAGGATGGGGCTCCTCAGAGCTCTCTCCTGGCCTCTAACTTCTTTTCTTCTACCTCTGTAATCTCCCTCAAGGCAAAATGATCCACTCGGAATGCCTTAAAAAAACAAAACCCAAAAAACCACAAAAACCACCCAGAACAATGAGAACCAGCACCAAAGGTAGGAATCACTTGGAGCAAATCATTTCAGTATTAGTGGCCAATGGGGCGCAGCACACGCCATCCAGAAATGCCTAGTCTCCCGGGCCTACCCTGCAATTGTTTTTCTCAGTTAAAAACATGACTTTCCATGTAACAGCTCAAGTTCCCCTCCACTGGTTGTATTTTAGGCACTGGTGCTTTCCCCGCCCCCAAACTCCCACTCTGCTCTGCCGACCCCGCTTTTCAGCCAACAAGGGATGCAACGGAGAGACTCAGCAGAGACAGGCAGAGTCAGGTCACAAATCAGAGAGATGAGGTATTCACATGTGGGCAGTTTGAGAGATCATCTGTTCAGGGAAACAGACGCTGAATTATTCAAGTCACCAGGAGCATTTATAATACCTAATGAAAGGCAGCAAGGATCCCATGAAACCAACTAGGGACAGTTTGTTACATCGGCCAAAAGCATGAGAGCCCTACTAGCTAATCGACCTTACAAATAAACTGAAGGGCGATTTATGTTCACTGTAAAATGTGTCAACATTTTCCAGAATAAACTGCCTTGTGTTTGGGAAAGCTACCACTATAAATCCGGTAGGTTTAGCTATGTGCCGCCCAGAGCTGAAGAGTACCAACAAGGTTAACAGGAGATTCTCCTCTGAGCCTGGGATGGTCCTGCCAGGGTTCAAAAGGACTGTAAATCTATTCATTAGTAAAAGCCAAAGTCGTATGAAACGAACTGGTAAGTCCTCCTACTAACAGTGTGTGCCAGGACAGCAGCAGCTCAGCCGTTAAGAACGTCAAACTCGGAAACACCCTCATCAACATAAAACAGTCATTTCCAGGCTACTTACATCAGTGTCGGGTCCTTTATCTGCACCCGGACAAGAGAAAGTAACAAATTCATGGCACCTCTTGTGAACCACAAAACAGCAAACTGGTGGAGAGAGAAGAAAACTAAAATTAGTGAAGTCTAGACTGAATATACAAAGCTTTGTTTTCCAAACAGGGCTACATGCTGTCATAAGTCAAGTTAATTTCACTACAGAAAGAATCTCGTCAACAGTAATCAGAAGGCATTTCATTCAAGACTCAGCCACATTTCGTTTTGGGGTTTTTTTTAATAAATTTGTTTATTTATTATTTATTTTTGGCTGCGTTGGGTCTTCGTTGCTGCACGCGGGCTTTCTCTAGTTGCAGTGAGCAGGGGCTACTCTTCGTTGTGGTGTGTGGGCTTCTCATTGTGGAGCACGGGGCTACAGGCGTGTGGGCTTCAGCAGTTGTGGCTCACAGGCTCAGCAGTTGTGGCGCACGGGCTTCAGTAGTTGTGGCACGCGGGCTTAGCTGCTCTGCAGCATGTGGGATCTTCCCGGACCAGGGCTAGAACCCGTGTCCCCTGCATTGGCAGGCGGATTCTTAATCACTGTGCCACCAGGGAAGTCCCCACATTTGGTACTGACTGGACTCCTACATAACAGAACCACAAGATGCCAGCACGGACAGGGCCCCGGGAGACCTAAACCTTAGTTCCTCTTCTCTAAAGTTGAGGGGAAGGGCTAGGGATTGTAAGACGGTTCTGCCGAGGTATAAACCAGGAAGCAACACGTAAATTACTGTGCACCCTCCTCCACCAACACAGAGGTGTGTAAACACTGATAAACACTAGACCCTATTAGTAAGAGAATAATTTATTATAAATAATACGTGTATATCCCCAACTGTGGGTGCAGCACTTCCTTAGAAGAGTTCTGAACGTCAAGAACTCCTGAAGACACAAACCCAACCTACAGAAAACAGCCCTCTGAAGTGAAGAAAAGCTAGGGTGCAACCTCACACCCCTCTTGTATATGCCTGCTCAGCACTAGCTGGGAGGGGACCGCAAATCTACCAAATCCACGATACAAAGCGTTTCCCAAACTCAGCATGGTTTGTTAAGTATTCCCGAAGATGAATCAGTAACTGAATCATTAGTTACAGAAATTAGTAAGTAACCTAAGATTTTTATGAAAAGTATAACATGGAGGATACAAAAAAAATAAGTGACCGAGGTCACCCTTCCTTAAAAGCTTCCGGTTCAGCTCCAAAGGGCATAACCCACTACTCTGTTGTTCTTTGCTGAACAGCACGCTAAAAAACAATACTCCCTCAGAAATACTGGGTGAGTCCTTAGTCTTTAGTGAAGGCAGGCTGGAAATTCCCAGGTTCCCAGCTCTCGGCTGCTCCCACAAGTGACACCAGCAGTGCACCTTCCTGCACATGTGTCAGCAGATAAAGCCAGCTGAAGAGGGTCAGGCCCAGGAGAGGGTGGGAGAGGCTGGCAGCTTTGCCCAGAGCCAAGACCCTAAAACTAAGGGCGCAGTTAGGGGCCAGTAAGACATTCAGGATATTTGTGAGGGGCACGGGCAGCCCCGAAAGGTGTGAGCCAGATAAACAGACAAAAGCAGGGCTTCTGAAGGGCCAGTGGTGCTGAGGCAAGAATACCCTGGACAGATCAGGCCGTAAGGGCCCGCGGAAGCCCACTCTATAGTCTGCGGATGACAGTGATCACCCAGCACTGTTCAGTCTGTAAGAGGTGGATGTAAGAGACGTCAGGGAAATCGAAGAACTGGTGGGACCTGCCAGCTGACCACAGACACCATTTGTCGAGCCTCCTGTTCTGTGTCACTCCGATGGGTCATTTCACCTGCATGATCTCACTGAGTCCTCATAACACTACTTAATATGCTCTGACGTCTACATTTTATGGAAGGGAAAACGCTGTACTGATCTCTGCCGTCTAGCATGTTACAAGTGCACAGTGTCTGCAGACAGAAGAGATGGTGGCAGAGGACAGATGAACGGGGCAGACAGAAAAGGGTCTTAGGTGCAGTCCCCCTCCCCCATGTAATGGAGTGAGGACTCTAAGGTTTGCTGGACCCCACAGCCCTTTCCCTCTACCACGTCCACTGGCGGACAGGAGAGCAAAAGATGCTTAAGGCGATGCCAAGATTCTGCACGTGGGTGCCAGGAAAATGGGTCCATAAAAACATACTTTTAAGTATATTTAATAAATATATACACATAAATATATGTGTGTGTGTCTATGCGGGTGTGTACATATGAAACCTGGAGGATGAAGATGGGGGTGAACCACGTCAGGGAAGCAGGATAAAGGATGGCTGTTTTCTCTTTAAACAGCTTTATTTTAAGGTGGTCATAATACAAGGTCACTGTAAAAGTATATCTTTTATAAAAATACTTCACGCTCGGCATGAGCAGGCAGAATTGGACAAGCGAGGGAACCGTCCACAGGAAGGTGAACACTCAAGACCTCACAGGAGCATCCTTTCAGAAGCAGAGATAACCTGAGGAAGGGGCTCTCTCGGGCTGCTGCCCACTGGGCACCACTGGGGCCCGAGGAAAGAGCCCCTGGCTGCCCGGGCAGGGCCCAGACACCGCAAAGGGCAGCACTTCACTCCTAACAGCCTGCAGAGCCGCGGGCTTTCACGGCATTGCTGAAGCATCCCCATCGCGCCGCTCCCTAAGGATGGATAGTAAAGCGGCGGACGGCTCAGATTAATCCCATCCGCTTGCTCTCCCCAGACAGAGTCCGCTTTCACTCACTGGGATTAGGACGATAAATCACTAAAGGGAGAGGGCCACGGGAGCCCTACTTCCTCATCACAGTTTATTATGGATACGCTGTTTTGAAGGGAAAAGGCGCGTTCTGATTCCCTACTTAATCACTCAAACATTCGAGCCTTTCGTCTCTTTTTTGTCCATGTCATTCAGGTGGACACTTAAGAAAATCCATCTTTATCAGATCCCTTTGGCTAGTTCGGTGTTTGCACCTGTCCTTTCAATCCCCATTTACCTGTCAGTGCAATTACATCTCTCCAGCTGGCCGTGTATTGATTGTACACCTTAAATCGCATGTCCAATTTTATCCTGAAGAGAACCACACCCTCACTGCACGATATACTCCGAAAGGGCAGCAAAAACCCCCAGCCACTCCAAAATCACTTCTTCCCAACCTGCCTCAGCGGCCCCTCTCGCCCCACCTTACATCTAAGGTGCCTGTACTCACTCCCCCAACGGGAGAGGGGGGAGAAGGGTCCAGAGAGCGGCTCCCCCAGGAGAGTTACCAGGGGATGAAGACCCTGCAAGGCCTGTTCCACGACTCAAGATTCAGACTTAATGAAAAAGATCACGCCAGCACCCAGGCCGGGGATGGGGGCTGATTAAGGACAGGGAGCGCCAGACACCCTCTCGGCTCACTCCAGCCCAGCTGCGGGGAGACTGGGCGGCCAGGAAGAGGAGCTGGGCTGGAGCGGACTCCAGGCGGAAGCAGCACTGCCTGGAACGGCTGCCCAGGACACGGAGCAAGGGCCAGACACTCCGACATCCCTGACAGCTGGCCTGGACCTCTGGCTTCAGGTTCTGAACTAAGGTGGGTCATTCTTACTTTGTAAGACAACAAAACACCAACATTTGCGACGTCTTGCTAGTGCAGTTGAAGATTGAGGAAAGCACTGAATAGAACAAGAGAATGCCCTGGGTCCACCAGGTCAGCACAGACTTCCTTGGGCTAACAGTTAGGTGCTATTGTTTCTATCCTTTATTACTCGGAATTCTGAAAGTCTGCATCTCACCACGTTCTGCGGGGCAAGGGAATGGGGAGCGTGGAGGGTCGGGGATCACACAGGACGCTTGCCATACATATGTGCTTGACCTTGGCAGGCAAAGGAGGAAGAAGTAGGGACACAGGGCCTGGCAGCATCCTACCCCATGGTCTGTGTCCTGGAGCTGGACCCCTGGCCCCTCAAGGAGCCTTTGCTGAAGCAAGCCCACGCTGGCCTATACGACTCTGAATGGGGTTTCATTTTCAAAGACTTTGGGTCACCTCTGCTTATATAACCAAATGAGAGGTTTGAAAACACGAAGCTATCCTGCAGCTTGAAGCCGCAAAGTAAACCTTCATTCAATTATTTTCTAAGCATAAAATGGCTTTCCCTCTAATGCTCTGTGATGCACTCCTGCTGGCTGGCAGTGACGGATGACACGCGACACTAAGCGAACGACACGGAGGACAAGAAGTAATCCAGGCCACAGGCCTGGACAGACAGCGATTCTCAATGCTGCCTGGCTCTAAAACTGAGAATACCCACTCTCCTGACCCACACTGCACGCTCATCTTACTTATGGAAGTAAAATGAATGGAAATTAGGCGAGTTTTCGCCATCTGTCAAAAGTGTGTTTCAGATACAGAATAAGTCACCTATGTTTGGCTCCAGAATTCGTAAAAAATCCCCCCCCCCCCAAAAAAATAGAGGTGTGTGTGGTGACGCTGACCTGTTGATGTTCACAGCGGTTCTCAATCACGATTGTTAGTTTCAAGAGAACAGAAACCAGTAGAGGGTGGGCTGAAATCCACTCAGAGAAACAACACCCCCTTCTGACTCTGTTCCCCCACCCACGAATTTGCTAAGAGCGGGCTCAGCTCTAACGAGTCTTGGCCCATCACACACACGGGGTGGACCTGAGTGCTCTGTCTCTGTGTCAAACGTCGTCGTCACACAGATGGGCCACTGGGAGCCCGTGACACCGGACAATGTTTCCTAGAGTGATCGTGGGCAAATGCGAAGCCCAGGGACGGCTTCCATCCTCCATTCACGCACAGAGCTCTACTTAAAAAGGAAAAAAGCAGATGGTGAACTGATGCCACGTAACAAGGAATCAGCTGCACTCAGTGCTTCCTGCTCATCAATGCAAATTCCTCCTTAAAACTGCCACCAACACGATCACACACAGAAAAGGTGATTAGTCACTACTTCATACCTACTAGGAAGGCTATTATTAAAAGAAAGAAGAAAACAAAGCACCAGGTGAGGATGAGACGAAACTGGAACCTTTGTCCACTGCTGGTAAGAATGTAAAATGGTACAGTCCCTGTGGACAACAGTACAGCTATTGCTCAAGAAATTAAACATAGAACTACCCTACCATCCAACAATTCCACTTTTGGGTGTAAAACCAAAAGAACTGGAAGCGGATCTCAAGCAGAGATTTGTGCCCTGGTGTTCATAACAGACTTACTGCGGTAGTGAAATGTGGAAACCACCTTGATGTCCATCAAGAGGTGGACGGATCAACAAAATGTGCTCTATATACAACGTAACATCATTCAGCCTTAAAACGGAAATTCTGACACCTGCTACAACGTGGGTGAACCTGGAAAACATTATGCAGAGTGCAACAGGCCAGTCGCAAAAGAACAAATACCGTATGATTCCACTCGTATGAGATCCCTAGAACTCGTAGAGACGTAAAGTAGAACGGAGGTTGTGCGGGGTGTGGGTGGGTAGTTTGTTTGGAATGATAAAGGATTTTGGAAATGGTAAGTGGTTGATGATTGTATAACCTTGTGCCTATACTAAACGCCACTGAACTGTACACAAAAAAACGGTTAAAATGGTAAATTTTACGTTCTGTATAGTCTACCACGATATAATTTAAGTAATGCGTCAAACTAGAGTGACTGACGTTTATGAAGCTATAAACAAGGGGCACAGCTGTAGAGTCCTGCTTATGTGAATTTATGATTGTCTTGTGTTCACAGGGGAGTCACAGCTCTAAAACCAAGGCAGTATTTACTTCCATTTCATAAGATTCTACACACAGTCCATGCCAGATCACACTGGGGACACAGGGAAAACTGAGTCTCAGGGCCAAGGACTCACAGTCGTGTAGGATCAGAGATGCGCTCCTTTGACTCTCACATCTCACATGCGAACAGTCAGCATCAGTATCAGCGATGGAAACGAGGACCTTCACCCTGTGAGCCCGGCTTTCCTACCAAATCCTTGAGACACTTTGTCACTTCATTACACGCAAAATGGGATCATCCCTGCTCACATTTCACAAAGATCGCCATGCCCATCGTGGGGAAAAAATACATACTGATGTGTCATTTTCCATTTCTTTTTAAACAATAACTCCCTTTCACCTCCAAGTCTTGAGACCATATCATTTCAAATTCAGTTCACAGTCAGGTAACATGGAACAGATGCATAAAAACGTTGTTGTCCAAAATTAATGGGGTAAAAGCCATTATGTAACGAATCCTGAATTCAAAAAAGGAACCTACTAAATTTAATAGTTTGACTTCATTCACAGCAGAAGATGGGTAGCTGAGCTTCTGCGAGTTCCTTTTTTTAAATACATAAATGGCTGTTGTCATGTGAGATGGTTTTAATTAAATTTTGCTTAGCTGGAAGGGATTAATGGAAGGTAACGTCACGTCGGAACGCAGTGAAATGAAACTCTCTAAGGCGAGCGAGCTGCTTTCGGCATTGTAGGAAAAGCAACGAAAAACTGAGCTTATATTATATTTGCATGTTAAAAGAAAATTATTGGTTTCAGATTTGTAAAAATGAAAACAGTCTTCTCGTGTGATACACATTAAAGTTGTATGAAAACAAATCAAATCAATGTGCTTTATCACATAGTGTAAGGAATGCCATTCTTCAGCCGGCACACTGATTCTGCCCCTATGCCTTTGTGCACGTTCTCCCAAACAGACCCTGTCAAAACCCCTAATATTCCTATTTCTGACCAGGCAGCCCCCCTTCTGCCCCTCCCCAGAAGAATCACCTTTAACGTCCTCTCAACTTTCTCGCTAACGTCACCACGTCCCACGGATGCTTCCTCATTTGCATTCCTCCCTGGCTGGAACTGAGATGTACTTTGAAGAAAGAGCTGAGGAACTGAACCCGAGGTGTGAAGGAAGGGGAGCCAGAGGTGGCCCCCACATTCTTAGCCAGAGGATCTAGGCCAAGAGTGTTGCCATGCTACAGCCAAGACGAGAGCCCTGAGGTGAAAAGAGCAGAGAAGACCAAGGGGGAAGAGACAGACAGAGACCAGATCTCAGTGTCGGTGTGGCACTCGCCCTCCAGGTCCGTGATCCGTCGAACACCCTTTAACATTTTCACTTCCTTCATAGACACCTGTACCTTCATACAGCCCATCTAATTTAATACACTGGATACAGAAGCGCGTGTCATACATGCTTTATATGGCTAACGCCAGCTGGACCCGAGCTGCCTGCACCTGCAGCTAAAGGAGCCTGAATGACAAAGGGAGAAGCGGCAGGTGGTGGAAATGAACGGAGGAGACGAAGAGGCAGGAAAGAATCGTGGGGACCCGCAGCCTGGGCCCGCTGTTCACGGGAATTACGCTAGCTGAAGGAGGAGAGACTTCTCCCTGTGCCCTTGTTTAAACAGGGGCCTCGGCTTTCGACAAGTTGCACATGACGTCCTGGGGGGTCACCAAGATATAGTGTCAGGCAGCAAGAGAACTTCAGAGCTGGGGGTCAAAGGACAGCTGACGACCGCAGACGACAGTCTGAGAGGCATCACTTGGCTGACAGCTGAAGGCAAGGCAGTGAGTGAGGGCTCCAGGAAGGGGCGGTCCTGTGGACACCCACCTCTGCAGGTGGCATGGAAAGGAGGTGGTGGTATGAGAGGAGAGAGCGCGGGGGGCCTGGAGGGGCTGAAGGAAGAAAGGAGTTTCTACAGGAGTCTCCAGAAGAGAAGCTCCCTCTGCAGCCGCAGAATAAAGCTAAGCTTTGATGGTTACTGGCCCATCACAGCCCCAGCGTCACGGAAGAATGTAGACGACAGCCGTGCACATGCCGACAGGGAGCTGACAGCCGGTCTTCCTTCCTTTACTTATTTCAACTTCTTCCCATATTCAACTCAGAACTGAAATGGAATGGCCTTTTCTGATGCCAACTATCAACATACAGTGATAAAATCTGACTACCTTAACTGTAGTATAAAGGCTGATCTGCGTTATGGAACCAAGAGCCTCCCTTAAAGTAGGGGACAAATCATGCAACAGTGTTTGAAGCGAAACCCTAAGGTTTGATGGTTAAGCTCAAATCTGCAGTGCTTTTGTGCCGACTTTAACATCATCTAGAAATCCAACTTTCCTTGTAACTTCTTAAGGGCATAAAGCCTTCCTACCCTGGCAACAAGAGCCCCTATCTGAACACCCACAACCCAGGATGCCCTTCAGATTTCCTTGTTTTGATGCTTAAACACTGCACACGTTCTACACAAGGGTTTATCAAGTCCGTAATACCAGACTTCTCTCTACAACACTTTTTAACGGTTTTTTTTAAGAGTTTTAGGTTCATAGCAAAATTGAGTGGAAGGAACAGGGCTTTCCCATGCAGACCCCCTGTCCCCACACACATACAGCTGTCTCTGTTGTCAACGTCCTCCACCAGAATGGGGCATTCGTTTCAACGGACGACCCTACATTGACATATCACCACCCGAAGTCCATAGTTAACACTGGGGTTCGCTCTCACTGCAGTATTTTTAAGTCTTTTATTTCTTAGTCTGGAATGACTTCAACTGGGGTTTGTGAGGGACTTGCAAGGAGGTAAGGTTGAACTGGGCTCTAGAACCACAGACCAGTCTAGAACCCCCTTATTTTAGCAGAACAGGACTTGTCTCCTCTGCATTGACGTAACTCACTTACAAAAGCACAGGTCTACCTGCTGTAAGGAACCCGAGACTGTACTCTTTCAGCAAAATGCATGCCACTTGTTCTAAGAGCACCCCGAATCTTTCCAAGAATGGCGGGCAAAAGAAGCTGCAGCTCCAGAATCCTGGGAGGATGGAAGGTGGTAAATACACTTAGGAATCATGCTTCAATTCTCAGTGCAAATGAAGAATGATCTCCTACAGTGTAGACGAAACCTCTAGCTTCTAACTAATCCCATCTCGCCTGGGGCACAGCACGCAGCAGAGAGAAACCTATCTCTTGCTAGGGCTGTGAAAATGCTGCACTGGGACTGAATGTCAGGGAAAGTAACTGGGGGATCTCTCCTTTTCTCTGGCTCTATAGCCAAATATGTGTTTTTCTCAGTGGGTCTGCGCAAGGCTTTGGGGGAACTTCACTCTTATTCAATTACTCAGCACATGTTTATCAAGCACCTCCCGTCCAGCCCCACTCCCCAGGCAGGAAGGTTCAAGGACGGTGTCTGCCCTTAAGGAACACGGGGTCTAGTTAAGAAAAACAACATGTAAAGGAAGAGGTGTCTCTCACACCTTCTCTGTCCCTCCTCCTCCCCTTACCTCCCATTTTTTTTTTTCTACTTCAGTTATAATGCAGAAACCAGGGTATATTTTATATTATGGAGCAGTTTTACCTTTCTCTTTCTTAATTTTAATGTCACAAATTGTAACCTCCTTCATTTACCTTTAAAAAATAGGATGTCTTCAATTTCCTTTAACAGCCTCCAGGAAGAAAGAAAAAAAAAGGATAAATGAAACAAGACTGGCGAAAGCCAACAATTACCGAAGCTGTGAGATGGGCATACGGTCTTCATTCCCTCTACTTTTGCAGATATTTGGAAACATACATAATAAAAGGCTAAAACACAAGTTAAATGTGGTCACGGTCTTTTTCTCCCTCCATTGGTCAAAGGCCCTGAAGAAATCATGTCACTATATTGACGAAGAGTTAATCAGAGAAACCGGAGCAGAGACGTGTAAACGAAGTTTCTTTTATACCTACTATGTCAAGGATAATCAGACAATTCCATAGGACGGAATTTACGATCTTGCAACAGTTGTCTTTCAAGTCTCTGAAGCACACTCAGTGGAATTTGTTGTCATTTCTACCCATCTCTCTTACCCAGAATTGCCAAATGACAATGTCTGTCATCTCCTCATTTCAGGCATTAGCCATACTGTCATGGCTTGAACTGTGTCCTCCTATACCCCACAATTCATGCTGAAGCCCCAATCCCCAGAACATGAAATTATTTGGAAATAGGGTTGTTGCAGATATAGTTAGTTAAGATCATACTGACGTAGGGTGAGCCCCAATCCAATATGACTTGTGCCCTTATAGAAAGGGGAAGTTCGGGCACGCAGGAAGGATGTCCTGGGAAGATGAAGGCGGAAGTCAGGTGATGCTTCCACAAGCCAAGAAGCACCTGATCGCCAGCAAACCCTCAGAGCAGGGGAGGGTCATGGAACAGATTCTCCCTCTCAGCCGCAGAGAGAACCAACCCTGCCGATGCCTTGATTGTGGACTTCCAGCCTCCAGAACTTCTGTTTAAGCCCCCCAGTTTGTGGTACTTTGTTATGGCAGCC